>NC_092874.1:59261864-60629364 GCF_028372415.1 Notamacropus eugenii | reverse complement strand
GAAATTTACAGACATTTTCTCCCAGTAAAATGTCAAAGTGGAGAAAAGCTTTCCTTTTTAAAAGAGATTCATAAAAAAACCCTCCATTTTAATTGATTTTAGCATAAGCTTTTTACTCTAGGTTCTATTTTTCTTTTTTATAGTTTTAAAGTGTGTACATGGAGAAAGTTGCCACCAGTAACTTTGCTTTTTCCTTTAACCTTAAGGAAGGTACCGGAATAGAAAGCATGCAAAACATGCTGGTTCTTTGTGCCATCCTACACTTCTATGGGAATGGTGCCCTTGTGCCAAGTTGTCAACCCATAGACTGGCTGACAGCCCACCCAGAGCCACAGAAACCACAGACTGGTTTTCAAACAAACATTTTACAGCTTGTGGTACAGTCCAGAACCAGTAATAATCTGATTTTGTCGAGGACTGTGGAACTTGGATGAGAGATTGGTCACTTACCTATTTCCTGGAGGGAATGTGGCATTGGAAATTATATTTAAAAGGAAATCCTCATGATGTGCACATTCTGAACTATTTCCATTTCTTTTAGAAACAAAGTTCAAGAGCCAAAATGATCATTTATTTCTTTAATGATTTTTGTTTTCATTTTTTGCCAACTTTCATAAATTTGCTATTATAAAAATGATGGCTATTTTTATGCCTACAAAAATAACCATATATACTTTATGACTATTTTAAGTTAATCCATTGCATCCACTATCACAGCACCTACTTAGTTCTACTCGTAAAATTCCACCAATGAGATTAGATGGTATATAATCTATGGGCAGTTAAGTACTTTAAAAAAGTCTCTATGTGCTGAATCTCCACCATTTTGTAATATTTTCTTATATCACATTCATTCTCCTACTGAAATATGCTTTTCAGTGGAGACAGTCTCCATGTCTTTTTTCCAGAGAGTTCAGCCCTCCTAATAATAGATGTTTTAACAAACATGATCTCTTACTCACAGATTTTCTTTGGGTTTTGGGGTTAGTGGGCTTCTATGCCCTTACCACATTTTCTTAGGCTGTTCAGCCATTAACAGAAGGGGAAATTCCATTATCACAACTCCGTTACTTATAAAAGAAAACTTTTACATCTCCCTAAATCTAAAACAGTGCCCTTGGACTTCATAGTATACACTATGCAAAATTATCATGATCAACTTATTTGTTTTAACACTCCTTCGAAAACAAAATGCCATCATAAAAAGCTAAAATATCCCCCCCAAAAGACAGGTATTATTTATCCTCTGCCTATTATCAGAGACAAATGTTAAAATAAAAAGGGCAATAAAATATATCCCCTTTAAATTTCATGGGCAAAATTGTTTCCATAGAAGGACAGTATTCCTATGGAATGATAACTCATTTTGTACCATCGGAAGCTTCACAATGACTCTTTCTGTATTTAACTGCAAATATTCTACCACGAGATGAAGAAAATAAAGAAAATATGCAATCTAGCAAATGGATAAGCATCCCTGAACCAATCACAAGTAGACAAATGTAGTTTAGCCTTGATCAACTTCTTTTTTAAGTAGTTATGGATGCTGAGGGAAGTGAGCAGAACCAGGATCCCGAACGTTGTATCCAGTAACAGCAACATCGTGCAGTGATCAACTGTGACAGACTTAGATCTTTTCAGCAATGCAATGAACCAAGACAATTCCAAAAGACTCATGATGGAAAATGCTATCCACATCCAAAGAAAGAACTTATAGAATCTGAATACAGATCGAAGCCTCTTATTTTCACTTTGTTTTTTCTCCTTTTGTTCTCTTTATTCTTTCACAATACAACTGATGTGGAAATATGTTTGACATGATTGCCCATGTATAACCTATATCAGATTGCTTGTGATCTTGGGGGGGGGGAAGGGAAGGAAGGAAAAAACTGAAATTCAAAATCTTATAAAAATGAATGATGCTGAAAAGTATCTTTACATGCAATTGGAAAAATAAAATACTATTTACATATAAAAACTGTCAGCTATAAGAACTTTTTAAATTCATAAATGTTTAAAAATTTTAAAAATAAGATGGAAAATTCCATTGATTTAAGGAGAAATCAGCAATTAAAAATCCAGATATTGATAGTATTTTCAATGTGCGAGTCCCTACAAATACCTCCATACAGGCATTTTGACGTAAGTTCAAAACCAGTTTTCTTACTGGAAAGCTTTCTGGGAACTGATTAGATTTTCTGCCTTATTTCTAGAATAGATCACAATTCAGTATCTTTTTGGTATAGACAGGGTTATACGATATTATCACATAACCACATTCTACCATGTCATCTCAATTTGTGAAGCTGATGTTAACTTGCAAGAGAGGCTTATAGCAAGCTTTTTGATCTTGGGCTTTTTGGTCAAAGTGTTCCTTCCTCAACTCCTAGGAGAATCCTTGGAGCCTCTGAAACCAAACTGGGGTAGTCAAGGGACTACCTGAAAGTCCCAGACTTAGAGGATACCAAATAGTTGATTACAAAATATGTTTGCCTGGTACATAATCAATTAATATTTTCCTATCTACCTTTACTCTTTATAAATAAGAAAAACAAAACCAACACAAAATTCACATTGTAAACCACAAATGTGAGGCCACTACACCCAGTTCCTTGGGTAGCAGTTTTGATGACATCTAGAAATTTATCCATTACAATTCGTGTCTGCTTTCATGGCAAATTGAAGTCTCAAGCTCTCACTACAACTCTGAGCAAAACAAGTATAAATTCAGCTCCCAGGTTTCTGTTCCATTTTCTTCATAAGGGATCATGATACATGTAGAAAATGCCATCCCAACCAAGACAGCTTGTTCCTAAACACACACACACCCACACACACACATCATCATCATCATCATCATCATCATCATCATCATCATCACTTGTTGGTTTCTGGTTGCAACGAAAGCTGATCTAATTAAAATGTTAGAGTCAGCTTATTCTCAAACAACAAATCTGCCATTGCCTGAAGAAGGATTAAAGTAAAAGCAGCTGACTGACAAAACAAACAGCATAGAGTGTTCCTTCTATTTGAAGTAATATTCCAGTGCCTGTTAAGGAGAAACATTACAGATAGAAATGGGAGGGAGGGGAAGTTTTATGATTGGTGCTTAGTAGTATTAACCACAATCGAATTTTCTATCCCAGAATTATCCCTGAATCTGGGATTCATCCACTTTGTGATCTTCTAAAATTCATGAAAGACAGTGATGACGTTTTATGTCTATATGCTTAGGAGCGTGCATTGCTTCATATTACTATTTTCACAATCCAGTTAAGATTTCTGCATTTTGTTATTCTCTCTTTTATGATAATTTGGCTTTGTAAATCAGTTTGATTTTTTTCTGAAAGCATAAACATTTTCTGTTTCAAAACACCAAAAGCTTTGCTTATAAAAAACTTCATAATAAAATTAGAAGAAAAATACTATTATTCCATTCCAGGGATTTTAACCAACAGCATCTTTGAATCCACAGAAATTCTCCCATGGTATGTGTTTGTAAAAAAACTCTTAGCTACACAGTTTTTCAAACTGAATGACTAGTCCTGTCTTTCTATTTAACTCTCATCCTTTTAAATTTTCCTTAAAGATGCCTTGAGCTCTTTGATGCAAAACTTAAATTGTGTCAACTGGAGGCAATGTTAGCAATTTATTTCTTTGTCCAATCATTTTACTGAGAAATTTTTCCGTTAAGGAAACACTAACCCATTTCCATATTCCCAAGGAAAATAGAAAGATAAGGTCAGGAAGGCTAATACCATGCTTAAAAGATGAGCAATGTTTAGTTAAAAACCACTGCCTGGTTTTGTGGGATTTAATTTCCACTGGGAAGAAACCAAATACAGATGTGCTTGATTGCTTTTGAAGGGTTGGTTATGGATGAATAGGAAAAACTAAAGAAAGTACAAGAGAGAGACAGTGGGTCTGTAGAAATAGATATGGATTGTCTTCTATCACATGCCTACAAACTCTGGAAAATTATTTCATGCTAAAATAAAGCCATTATATCACAACTTAAACTAATAAAGTAGAAGAATATCAGGAAATGGTATAGTTCATGATCTATGTCTAAGTCACATACTACAATTTTAATTAAGTGCAGATAAGAGTTCCTGGAGAAATTAAAATTGTCACCAGCAATGAAGCTAATTTATGTTTGACCAGGGCTTTTGCTGTGATTACTTACAGCTGCCAAGTCCCCAAGTGAAATTTTTGCCACCTGTTTTCAATTTGTGGATTGGCAGCCTTTCTCTAACAAAGCTTACTGGTCAAACACCGGACAATGCCATCTGCTATTTTATCACTGGGTCTTAATCAATATCATTTGCAGTATGGCATCTAGAATATTGGATTGGTTTGAGGACTTTTCTCCGTCATGTATAAAACCTGTAGTAATTCCTAAGATGCATCTTGTTCAATTCTATGGGTTTCACCTTAAACAAACTAAGACTAAATCTATATATGGCAGACCAGCTATGCCAGATATGAGATAATGATCAAAATTTGCTTAGCAGAATGCCTGGCATTATAGTAACTGCTATGTAAATGATGGCAATTCCTATTGCTACTACTACCCCCATTACTCATCTATATAAAACAGAGCTGAGCAGAGAGAGACCAACGAACCATTTTAATCACAAAATGTAAATAAAACAGTACAATGAACAGCACTGAACTGCTTATGAAGATCTACATACAATCTTTTGTGATTTAATAGTAATAAGCTACCAAAGATTTGTTAAAGATAAAAAGTTCTTCCCTTTAAGTCCCATAAACAATTAGTCCTAATCTAATGACAAAATTGTATTTGCAGGAATAAACTGATTGAGTTGAAAGAAATAGTAATAATAATGACAATAGCATTTATATACTATTTTTAATATGAATAATAATCATCACCACTTTAGAGCTCTTACATATATTATCTCATTTTATCCTCACAAAAAAAATTTACAGATGAAGAATCTAGGGCTGAAAGCACTTAAAGTGAATTTCCTCAGGTCATATAGCTAGTAAGTATTCAAGGAAGAATTTAAATTCAAGACTTACCAATTTCCAGTTCAGCTCGAACTACCATGCTACCTAGCTGCTCATCTGCATGAAGCAATTGCACCATATGCATTATTTCACAGACACAGACATGATAGCCTCACTCTATTTCATATAACTTTTTTATCCAAATTGACTTTAAGACCAGCACTAGTAAACAAGACTTTTCTTATGGCTGTCATCTTTCAGGGATGACAAAGACAGACTGTGATTTGTCCCAGAACATGTTATTCCAATGTTGTGATGACTACGATTACCTACTGCACCCATAATACCCAAACTACCTGTTTTCTTTGCTCCCTTTCTTCCTCCTCTGCCCCGTCACTTAAGTCTTTATGTGGCAATGATGGTAAAGAGAATGACTAAAGAAAATGAGGTTGCCAATCATTGCTGCTATAGGGGTCCATGGCATATTTCACCTTCTGAATTCTGGATGAAACCAAACTAAAACTTAGAGTTCTGAAACCAGGGGAGGTAGCATTCTCTGAAAGTACAATGAACCAGGCTTCTGAAAGTCATCAATTCTTTCAAAAAGTCTAGTAATAACCTGAAGGAATTCACTTGGGAAAAAGTAGTATGAAATAACTTAAGAGTTCGCATGTATTTCAATTTAAATATAGTAATCATACACGTGTGAAAACAGGTCAGATTCCCAATTTGGTTTCCCTGTTTAAAGGGGAAAGCATTCTTTGTTAGTATCTGCTGACCATGTATTGGTAAGGTGTAAATCTCTAAGATGACCTTCCTCAAAATGCATCACCTTCTTCAATTTACACCAAATAGGTAATATATTAGAGTGGAAATAACCAGCTCTGGGTTACTTGTCAGCAGAGAGCATGGCTCCAATCACGACTTTTTCAATAGGTATGTGAATATGACAAGTTACCTCCACTCCCCCCCTCCCACAATTTTCCTCATCTGTGATATGAGGGCAGACAACAAAATCACGTACATGATGTACTTTACAACTTTTTGTGTTAAATAAATGCTTACTACTTCCATGATAGAAAAATGATTTATAAGCCCTTTGTGATTCAGATACGACATGATATTTAGAGAGAACACACAAAAGCCTGGGGCCTTGTTTCTCTGGTTCCCATGTTTGTTGCTGGATTACCCCTATATATTCCTCAATTAACATCCTACACCACACATCACTGCACCATGCTAGAAGATCATAACTTATTTCAGGTTCAAAGACTTTGAATACGAGCCCAGTCATAGACAATGAGGGTGTGGCTAGTTATCTTTGGAAACCATTATCACCAGCTTAGTTGAGGAGGGAATATTATTACTATTATCTTAATTAGTGAATCTCTTCAGATCATCTACTACACCACTGAGTATAATCTACCCCATTCAAGGGGTTGGTTCATAGAGTACTCAAATAAGAAGAATCACACATCCTTTAAGTCAAAAATTAATGGAATCTATCATCAGAATTTACATATTAAGAATAATCAAATTGGTTAATTTGTGCCCCTTTTAAAAAATAAGGCATTTATTGAGTTTAAGTAAGATTTTCAAGATCAAAGACATAACCCTATTTCTATTTATTTCTTGTTTCCAGCACACTTAGCAAAACCTAACTGCCAATCAATTTCATTTACACCATGATAGAAGGAAGTATGATAGCCAGGTGGTATAGTAGATAGAGTGCTGGGCTCATCTTTGTGAGTTCAAATCTGGCCTCAGCCATGTGATACTGGGTAAATCACTTAACCCTGTTTGCCTCAGTTTCTCATCTGTTAAATGAACTTGAGAAGGAAATGCCAAACCACTCCCATATCTTTGCCAAGGAAACTCCAAATGGAGTCACATAGATTTGGAAACAACTTAACAACAATAGAAGGAATGGAACTGGCAAAAATATAGATATCTTATATTATGATCACAACTTCAGCAAATTCCTGGATCCTCTGCCCTTATTTTTATTAAGATGATTCAGAGTACTTTCATTAATCAAAAAAATCAGCACTTATGAACTGCTTTGGAAATGACATACAGATGTTCTTAAAATACGTAGGATGTACTAGGTTCATCTTTTACTTTAAAATATATATGTGGGTGTGTGTGTATATATATATGTGGATATGTGTGTGTGTATACACACATATTTCATTAGTTTCCATTGCTTTATGAAAAGAGCTTCATTATCAGTACAAAAACAACACAAAAAACCCCCAAAACTATATGGTGATACTGGAATTTTCCCAGACTAAGATTTCAATAAACACAGTGGAGTGAAAGCACTAGATGCTGATAAATGGGTGTGGGGAAGAATCCATTCAAATTTTGCAGAACGGTAAAATTCTTTAATTATTTATTTATTTTTAGTTTTCAACAAACACTTCCACAAGATTTTGAGTTCCAAATTTTCTCCCCATCTCTCCCTTCCCCCTAGCCCAAGACAGTGTGCTTTCTGACTGCCCCTTCCTGAAATCTGCCCTCCCTTCTATCCCTTCTCTTATCCCCATCCCCTCTGTTTTCTTGGAGGACAAGATAGATTTCTATACCCCACTGCTTATATTTGTTTCCCAGTTGCATGTAAAGACAATTTTTAACATTTGTTTTTAAAACTTTGAGTCCCAATTTCTCTCCCTTTCTCCCTCCCCATCCATCACCACTGAGAAGGCAAGCAATTCGATATTGGTTATACATGTGTAGTTATGCATCCCATAACAGTCATATTGGGAAAGACTGACTATATATCCCTCCATCCTATCCTGCCCTCCATTCATTCTATTATCTCTTTTGACCCTATCCCTCCTCAACAGTGTTTACTTCTAATTACCCCTTCCTCCCATTTGCCCTCCATTCTATCATTCCTTCCATCCCACCTTATCACTTTCCCCCTACCTTCCTAAACTGTAAGATAGATTTTCATACCAAATTGAATGTGCATGCTATTCCCTCCATAAGCCAAATGTGATGAGAGCAAAGTTCACTCTTTCCCTCTCATCTCTCCCCTCTTCCCCTACATTGCCTTTTATGTGACATAATATACCCCATTCTATTTCTCCTTTTTCCTTTCAATATATTCCTCAATGGTGAAATTTTTTAAGGTATTCATAGGACCTCTAAAAGTCCACCAGAAGAATGATTAAGATACAATCAAAAGTTAAACTCAATAATTTTAAAATACTATAATCTAAACTTATAATACTGTGTTCAGAACCTACTAATATAAACACATGAAAATGTATTTGTCACACTTTAAATATTAGGGTCTTCTGAATGTTTCAAGTTCTGTCCAAAGGTGCCAAAAAGGCAAACTAACAACGTTACATTACTACACACATATGCCTCAATTAAAACAAAACAGCTCTCTGAAAAGATTGTATCTTACCGTAGCAGCTGGATTTAGAGTTCGCATATTCAGGTTCTTCTGTGACCTGGAAGAAGTCACTGAGCCTTAATGTAAAATAAAGGCAATGAACTAGAAAACCTTTTAGGTTTCCTCCTATTCGAAATCTCTGACTACTGTAGATGGCATCATTTGGAATTCTCAGCCACAGATTCCCCTTATTTAATCCAGAAGACAAACACTCTCGGAGCATCTAGGTGGCATAGTGCATAGAGCACTGGACCTAGAGTCAGAAAGACTTATGTTCCTGAATTCAAATCCAGCTTCAGACATGCATTATCTGTATTAGCCTGGCCAAGTCACTTAACCCTGTTTGTCATGGTTTCCTCATGTGCAAAATGAGCTGGAGAAGGAAAGAAGGAAATGGCAAACCACTCCAGGATCTTCGCCAGCCAAACCCCAAATGGGGTCACGAAGTAGGAAATGACTGAACAAATATACTTTTAGCATTATCCTTATTTAACCCTACAGTGAATCAACCACTACACACACACACACACACACACACACACACACACACACACACACACACAATTGAAGCTACATAAATTGAAACCTCTGGTTCTTTCCCAGAGGACTAAAGACGAAACTGCTTTTCTGACTTCAAGCATGCCCTAAAAGCTGAGACAAGCTTAAAGTAGCTATCATCACATGAACTCTTCAGGCATTTTCCATTACAGTTCTCACACTGACACAACTACAATTTTCATTTCCCTGAAAAGATCTGATTGGAATTGTCACAAATCAGATGTCACATAAGAAAACAATAATAAAAGGTGATAGTATCATTTGGGGTCATTTGAATCTACATATCTTTCTTGCAATAATCAGTTATGCACAGGCTTGACAGACTGGTCTCTGGGGAATGAAAAATGCCTCATAGAACTGGAGGGTATTGGGGATGGAAGAGAGGAAGGAAGAAGTACATTCATAAACCACATAAAAAGAACAAGAGTTGAAGGAAAAAGAGAAAACTGGAGAGCCATTTCTTCCTCTTCATCGATTCTTATACTCATTCCCCTGCTACTACAACTGGTGCCTTCTTTTCTGAGATTATCTTCCATTTATTCTCCTTATGTGTATTATTTTCTATTTATTAACTCGTCTTCTTAATTATAACGTAAGCTCTTTGAACACAGTGTCTCTTTTTCAAGTTGAGTCAAACATTTTTAAATGCCTATTATGTACCAGGCATTTCCTTACCACCCTAGTGCTTAACCTTAGCACATTGCCTGTCACATGGTAAACACCCAGGAAATGCTTGACCCTTTCATCAAAGTCAAGATGCATTTATTAAGTGATTCCTAAAGGCCAGGCACCATGATCAGAGATGGGGTTACAAACATAGGGAAAAAAAAAAGAACAAAATCATTTTTTCTTTGCTCTTTGACATTACGGTGTGATAATATAAGAAACCAAAAACAATGGAGGAAACAGCTTCCACCCATTTATTGTCTACATCCCACAAAAATGCTAAAGATGGTGCTCCATGAAATGTGAAAGTTATGGTTATCATTATCATTACTAATCCTCACTATATGTAAATTGATCATAGGTAGGATCATCTCTCTTCAGGAATTATAGCACTTTGTGTCTTCTGAGCAAGCAATGTGTTATTAATTAAATGTCTCACATGACTGGATATGGCTTGACTTAGCTTTCCTCCTATACCACTCTCCCTTTCTAGCTGCCTTAAGATCATTACCCCTTTGAGATAAATAAGACCTTTGGGAGCACTATTTCCAGAAGAACATCGTGAAAATATACACATGGGAGGAAAAATAGGGAGATTGAAGTACTTCTTAGTTTATTAGCTAACCTTAGATGATCAGTGGTATAGAGATCCTTAAGCTAATCAAAGACATTTAAATATGGAAAATGGCTGAAAGCTGAGAGAATATGATAGAAAGAACAAGGGTGTATTAGTGATTCATCAACATAGGCAGGGCCTTGGTAGAAGAAGATGGGAGCAGATTAAGGAAAGTGTGGCCCTTGTAGAATTAGGAAAAGGAAACTTCAGAGTAACCCACAAATGAGAGCAGCAGAAAGTGAAAAGGTTATTATGGATGATTTATGATCTTGGGACTTGGCAATATTAATATGCATATTTCATTTGCATTCTTATTGATTATTTCATAAGAGTTCAAGCATTTTCATTATCTAATTATGAAATGTGATCATCAAAGTGTAAGGAGTTTTTTTTTTGTTTTCTAATTGTGTGTGTGTGTGCGTGTGTGTTTGTGTGAATAAAAGACTATCCAAAGACAGTATACCACAACATACATCATGGATTCATGAAGATCCAGGCTCAAGCTCTATCTCTAATATCTCTATATTATAATGTCTTTATATATCTATAATAATAGATATATTATGATATATCTCCAATATCTGCTAGTTGTGTGATCATGGTCATTTAATTTCAGTACTCCCAGCAACTCTCCAAGATCACCAGTTATTATAATACTTTTTGATCTGCATGAGGGAGTTTGTAAACCAGAAGTTTTCTAATTCAGTATAACCCAAAGTTCATCTCTTCCTCATTTCTTGCCCCCAACCCCACAAATATTGGCATACTGAAAATATATATTTTCTAATATTTGATACAAGTACAACCTGGAAAAATCATGCAAATTAAGTTGTTAAAAGTCATCATTCTTTAATAGCTCATCAGTGTATGGCCCAAGTAAATTTCAATGTGTAAATGCACCGAAATTTCATATTCATACTTTGTTTTACACAAGAAGAATCTTTCTGATGGGGGTTTAAAAGCATACGTAATCAAATTTTGATCCAATATTTTAAATGCACAGAAAGTATTCACTCTTAAATGGAATCTTGTAGAGACTACTCCCAGTAGTCTCCAAGTACAGACCCCTTTGTAAAATCAAAAACAGCCTATTAACATGCCAGTTTTGTTAGCTCAGGTTTTAAAATAGAATCAATCAAATTAAATAAACCATAACCTGAAGCCAGCTGATCTGAGAGGAAATGTCCAAAAGGTCACCCCATGCTCTGTACCATCAAGAACAAGGACAGAGACCCATGTATGAATTCTTTGTGGTGATTGTTGAGGGAGAAGGAAAAGAAACTGAGAACTCTAAAGGTATCACTGGGCACTGAGGCCTTTTTTTGTCTTTAGCAAAGGTTTAAAGAGACTCTTTCTTACTTAAATAGAGCAACTGAAAAAGGAAGTTGACTTATTTCTGACCTACTATTTCTGGGAATTTGTGATTTGTTTCACCTACTCCTCCCCTAATTGAATTTGCTTGTTTGCTTGTTTTTCCTTCCTAATAGGGACTCCAAACACTTAAAATGCAAAATACCAGAGTCCTGATTCAGGAACAAAGAATCAAAATTGATCCCATTCAGACTCGAAGATGCTCCATTTTTCTACTGAGATCGTTTCAATCAGCAACATAATTCTACTTGCAGAAGGAAAAATAATCACCAATGTTACTTTACAATTGCCCCTTGTCCCTCCCTTATACCCATTACATTGGCAAATATGACAAAAAAAGGAAAATTCTTGTTGGGGAGGCTATAGAAAAGAAGAGAACTGAAGAACTATTACTAAAGTTGGGAATTTATTCAGCCGTTTTGCAAATCAGTGTAGAACTAGGCTTTAAAAGGCACTATGCCTACTCTTTCATGAGAGAACAAGTACTATACATCCAAACCATTCATAGCAGCTTCTTCTGTAAAAGGAAAGAATTAAAATCAAAGAGTATATCCATAGGAAATAGAGCAGGGTGAAGGGGGAACCCTAAGAACAATTTATGTAATAATGACAACTTTGTCAACATCTTTGAAGCAGAGAACTATCCTCAATGTAACGATCAACCAGGATTCCAGTGGACAGATGATGAAGTAAGCTATGTATCTTCTGACACAGATGGGATGGATTCAAGGTATACAATAAGACATGCATTTCTGAAAATGACTAATGTAAGAATTTATTATGGCTGATTATGCATACTTGTTACAAATATTTTTTTTTCTCGAGTTGGATGGGGAGGTTTGGAGAGAAGGTAGTGATAAAAATGAAGAAAGCCCACTAAACATTTTGTTAAATACACAGAAGGAAAGCCAGAGGAGTAGTTTAAAGGCTACATGCTGAATTTATTATATATTTAAAAGGAAAATCAAGATTTGTGTCATTAAGATCTATGCTTTCATGTACAATCTTTTTCTGTTCTTTTCTTTTAATGTGGCATCCATTAAGTTCAGGAAGTCTTGATGCATGCCATGGTGGAGGAAGCAGAGGAAGTATGGCTACAAAAATAGAAAGGAGGAAATTATCCTTCTTGGCATTAACCTGGGAATTCTGCTGGAAATCAACCATCTATGATCCTTAACTATTCCACATGTACAACTAACACATGCCTTTTAACTATTAAGGAGAGGCTTCTCCTTTCCTTCTTCACCTCTGTGTTCCCACTCTTTAATAAACATAGAGGGTGGCTCCTTTGGGAGGCCCTTAATATGATTCTAAATGGATCTGCAGGACTGGCTGTCCCCAGTTTCCTAATAGCCAGACTGAGCTGTCTGTCACATTTCAGGCAGGCTCACTGAAGCTAGTTGTACTGCACTCTTACTACCACTCAGTTCCTTTAAAGAACGTTCAGTTATCATACTCACAAAGCCTTAAATCTTTTTAGATCTGCTGTCTTTTTTGATTTGTTTTAGACCTGTGATTTTATCAGTGTAGAGGAATTCAGGGAAGGAAATTTCCTATAGCTACCATTATCAGAGATACAGCTACTAATCTTAGAGTTGGCTGGGGCTCCAAGAGGTTCGATGACTCGACTGGTCAGAAGATGAGAGAGGAAAGATCTTTCTCTATTACTCCATAATCTCTCATTTTGCTAATAAATCTCTTTTAAACCCAGAATCTTTCCCCAGGGTTGCTACCTCCTCTTTTTATGCAATCTTTTTTTGTGAATGATGCCTATGATGGCAAAGACCCTGGGGATCTCTCAAGGTATGGTCCCATTTTCCTTAGCTCAAAGGTCCTATCCAGAAACTTCAAAACTCCTTCTCCTTGAAAGCCCAGTGGCTGCAGTAACCAGTCAACTTGATCATATTTGGTCATAGCATGGCAGAAATAAGTTTAATTAACAAGAAATAAAAATTTTAAAAATGATATGGCATAAAATAAGCAAGTTTGAACCATCTATAATCCTACAATGTTCTACTCAGAGTTTGAAAATACTTGTTCTGTTAGCAGAAACTATTTCTAGATTGAGTGAAAGACATAAGCATATCATGTGACCTTAATTAAAAACACCATTTTATACCTTTGTTTGGATTGAACTCTCCAAACCTTTCATACTTTTCTACCCTCCACCACTTATTTACCTCCTGCTCTTTAGCAAGTGAGAGTACATGGATGCGATGAATATCTGGTAGTACCTTGAACAGTACAGAGATCAAATCTGCAGAAATTGTCTAAGGCAGGCCCAAATGGAGACCAGTACTAATGAATAAGAACCCTATACTTGAGTTGCCTATACTCATCCAATAACTGAGAGTAAATTGTGGGATAATCAATATATTTTGCAAGCCTCTATAAAAACAAAAATGAATCCTTTGTCAGAGGGAGGCTTAATCTTGTCAGATTAGGCCAAGTCACTCTTCTCACTTTTACTCTGCAAATCAGAATATCCCTGAGATTTTCCTTACTGATCTATCTTTAGTCACAAGGTGAATAGCTCTAAGCAATAAAGTGTTACATCAGAGACTTCCTCCTCTGGGGGATCACCTCTTTCATCTATAGATCAATATCTTCTGCATGCAGAGACTAACCCATAAATGGGGTCACATATATGTCCTTGGGAACTCAATTTTCCTCAGATTTTCACATAAGAGTATCAGCAGTACTTTTACCAGATATAGAAGCTGAATCCAACCTCAACTTTGTTACCTGTTCGGTCTTCAGGGGCCAAGAAGGCACAAAGACAATCAGGGACAGCACATCCCTAGCTCTCCATCAAAGGAAGCCATAGAGAAGGGATCCTTGGTGTGACAAACTCTCTTCTACAGAAAAGCCCAGAACTCCCTCTGATATTAACAGCTATCTCCTGATTTCTGTTTTCCAAACTATGCCCTTATCTCTTGTTTGAGTATGATTTAGTCTAATTCTCATCTTCCAAAAGACCACTAACCCACTTCTCCAAGGAAAGACGAGATACTCTAGTTCTAACTTCAATTTTCTCCCACTGGGCACCAGGTTTGTTTCACATGTTGATTACAAAATTGAGATGGGGCAGTCACACTCCCTGAATGATAATGGACAGAAAACCATTGTTGCATTAGCATCTACACAATGTTAAAATATCTAGAGAAAGACTTCCAAAATAATAGATATACACCTTGTGGAGGGTGTGGTCCAAAGTCTGTGGGGAATATGGAATAGTAGAGAACTAACAAGGCCAGGCATTATCCCAAGTCTCCACCACATTCCATAGTGTGATTACAGGCAAGTTACTAAAACCTTCCTCATTCATTCTCTATGAGTACAAACTGCAAAGCAGGTATCAATCTCCACCAGCAGAGGGAATTTCCCCACTAGTAGTCCTAGTTAACAATCAATATATTAGGGCCAGATAAAAGAAAAGAATGGATGAGTCACACAGGATTAGGAGGTTTGGATGGGTTGAAATCTATATAGCTATATGAGAGGCAATCGCATCAGAGTCTTCACAGATCTCATCAATCTATTCCTCTCAGCATTTTTTCAAGTGGATCCCCTACTTGCACAGGCATAGGTAGGATAGGGCATTGTAATTATATACCCAATTTACTCCCACTAGGCACCAAGAGCAAGGTGACAACCATAAGTCACTGTCACCCCATCCCAGGTTCAGCAGTGATCTCAATAGGTCCTTGAAAGATGTCTGATGTGAAAGTGTCTGTCTCCAATTCTTCAGATGGGACAGTTCAGAGCACAATGCTTGTTTTAGTTAAACAGACTCACTTTAGTTTTATTTTAAATTCCTCTTATTGACAAGAATCAGGACAACACTGGTATCCCCACATGTGTCAACAAGGTAGGTATTTAGCTCCACACATGCAAAATGGCAACTGATATATAACTTACAATCTTAAGCAGTAGTTCTTAGTCTGGGGCCTGTGAACTTGATAAAAAGAACATTTTGATAACTGTACTTAAATATAGTTAATTGTTTCATTTTATTATATTTCATGCAATTAAAAACATTGTTCTGAGGATGGAACCATAGACTTCATGAGACTGCAAAAGGAAAAAAACAGCAATGCCCCTACTTTGAGTTCCCTGGAGGCATTCAGAGGTTCTACACTATATACAAAAGAATCTGTAATATTCCAAAAAGAAACTTGACTTAACAGAGTATGGTCTCCCTATTAGCTATGCATGTAAGTGAGCCTATCAGAAAGAGGGGTAAGGTCAAAACTGACAAAACTAGAAAACTTTCCCAAAGTCGTTCTCTTCTCTTGATAAAGAGCACTGGGTTGGATATAAATAGAAAAATTTGGGAAGCAACATGCGAAAAGTTTCCAGATTGTTTTCCAATAGCTAAACACCGCTTAGGAAAGAACCTGGCCAATTTCTCTATCTGCTTAGAAAATAAAGTGACTTGATCAAGTATTCATTGTTTTTTAAGTTTTTATTGCTATTGGTGGTGGTGGTGGTAACGGTTGACTCCCCATGTAGCCATTCTGAGGCAGCGCACCGCAAAAGCTTCAGTTATTCAGGGGTGCTTATACTTGAAAAGATATCCTAGATATTGGGACAATATCATTTCCTACATAAATAATGACTCTGAAAGTAGAAAGCTTAATTCCCAGAACACCTAGGTACATCTGGGCACTCCAATGGAGCGTCAGCTCAAACAGATTTTATCAATTCTCAACAATACATTAATGATTACCATTTGAGCACCAAAGAGAAGCCTTGAGGATACAAAAGCGAAACAAAAAAAAAATATTGCCCTCAAGTAGTTTATGTTCTAGTGAAGGAGACAGCATTGCATAAATTGGGACATACAAGCTATTCAGATATGGGAGATATATTGCCCTTCGACAAAGCAAACTTTTCATGAAGCTTTTAGTTGTTCCTAAAATAAATGCCTCAGTCAACAACAGTTTTGAATGCCTTCTTATGATTCATTACTCACTCAATGAAGGGACTTATCTTAAGCCTTCCCTAAGTTCTCCAATATTCACCCAGCATAGAATAATAAGGAAAGGCCTAAGCCCTTGAGGGATAGAATTAGAAATCATGATCTGAGTATCACAACTGTAGCTTATAAACAGTAGCTTTTTGTCTCTGAACTGTAGCCTGATTTCACTTGGAAGTGATAATGAAATAAGATTACTGATCTCATCGACTCTTCTCAACAAGAAATATCAGCCACATTTAATAGCAGCAGTGGCTTCCTTTTAAGGAAAACTAGCTTTTTCATCCAGCAAGGTGAAATTAATTCTTGGTGAAAACTAGATAAAGCCTCTAGCTGTGCTTTCAGTTCACACAGAATCTCTATGCTCCTCCATCCCCATAAAAACCTACCTTTACTGCCAATTGTTCAATTTCTGATGTTCATATATACATACACGCAAAATTAGCCTTGTCTTTTCCTGCTCCTTTACATAAACATCCAAATAACTGAAAATTATTGTTGATTCTATCTCCCAAGCATATCCCTCCATTTAAAGGTCACCTCCTTATTTCAAGTCTCCCTCTCCTTTACTTGGGCTACACTAATATGCTCAATTCAGCTCTCTCTTTTTTCACTCATTCTTCACATAGGAAAGAGCTCTTGTCATACGGTCTGAGTTGTGCTACTTTCTTCAGGGGACAATCAGTACCTTTTACCTGATCTGGTGTGTCCTCCTGCCAGTTGACTTTCCAAAGCGCCCATCTGCCCCTAAATGCACTAGCCCTTACTGCATCCAAGGAGACACAGGCCTAACTACATCACTTTCCTCTACAAACATCAGTGGCTCCATATTTTCCATAGAAGTGCTTTCCAAAGTGGAGCCCAATTCTAAGGGGCCTCTCACCTATTAATTAGAAGAGCAGAGATGGGTCACATTCCACTCTCCCTGAAATAGTCAATCAGAGGTCTTGTCTCCACCACAACCACACCACTCTTCCCCCCAAGCCCCACTCTCCTAGTCTACCCTTCTCTGACTACACAGACCTCCAACCTCCTCTCACCCCTTAACAAATATTGGCTTCTGATGTTAGTTATAACCTAAATACTTATTTCTGGGTCTCCCAGGAAGAACAACCACACAAATACCATTCACCAAATTGGGTCCAGCCTCTCATACCCAATTCCTATCCCCCAGATCAGAGGTATGGAACACACAGTTAAAGGGCTGCCACCCTCTCCAGCACACTCAAAACAAATTAAAGTATAACTAAGAAATAGTTAATAAAACTAATAAATGCAATAGAGTATGGATAATGTTAATATGTGGTTTTCTAAGTTAACATGTGGCCTACAGTTTCTATCTGAATTTGACAACACTGCCCCAGATGACCTTGTAGATTTGCAAGTTATTTGTCCTTCATTTTTGAAGAGGACCATGATATCAGGAAGATGATGCCATGAATTATGAAATAGATTTAAGTGAAGAAAGAGTGTGAAAGTCACCAGTATCACTTTCACCTCTGGAGTCATCTGGGTCCAGTGGCAAGATATACATTAGGATGACAGAAGGTGGCCCTGGATGACATGGGAGAACAGTAACCTCTCAAACAACAGACTACATTCCATGGTACCAACCTATGAGTACAAGCTCACTTAGCCTTTTTTGTTTCAGATGGGACCGAGTGACTCACACAGGAGGATGAGGTATAGATGGACTGTGTTCTACATCAAAGAGAACCATCACATTACTATAGGCTGGAGAAAAAAATAAGACCCTTCCTCTTCTGTAATTCCTTATCTCCGTTGAAGGCACTGCCATTCTTCTAGCTACCAAGCTTCACAACTTTGTATTCATCTTTCACTTCTCATTCTCACTTGTCCCTACATATCTAGTCAATCTCCAATATCTTTCTTTTTATTAGCACATCTTTGGGACTTGTCTTCATGGCTCTACTAACACAGCCACCACTCTAGTTTGGGCTCTCCCTTTCTACTGGACTGACACAATGAGATTTCAGTTGGTCCCCTTGCCCCAAGTTGCTTGTCTTTCCAAGCTATCCTCCTCAAAGCTGTCAAAGTGATACAGTTTTTTCTAAAGTAGATATCTGACTATGACATAACCAGTGTTCCATAAGCTACTATGGCTGTCACTCCTGGATCAAATATTCTTTTTTATCTTATCACTTTTTAATTTTCACTTTTCATTGCATACCATGCGTAAGTATTAATACAGTTGCAAATACACACAATTAAAAAGAAAACATTCATTGCGAGAGGACATGCTCATTTTTATTTAAATTTAAATTTTACGTTAACTAATTGTGGTGATGATCCAAAGTATGCTTACTCTAGATCAGAGGTCTAGAATAAGACAGACAAACTCCTTAACCTGCAATTGCCATGTTTCATAATTTACCTCCAATCTACTCTTTCAGTCTCATTTCGGTTTTCTCTGCTCAATGCACTGTGGAATCTGTTCTGGCTGGACACTTAGTTCTTCTGTCTTATCCTGCTTTCTCCCAGTCTCCACAGCTCATCTCCATGCCTGAAAGGTACTGCCTTCTCACCCCTACCTTCTTAGATCCTTTTCTTCTTTCAGGGTCTGGCTCAGCTGACATTTATTCCACAGAGACCTTTCTGCTTCACCACCACCTGCCAGAAGTGATCTCTCTTAAATTTCCCTAAATTGCTTCAGCTCTTTTTTGTCCCTTATTAAAGTGTATCTTTTATTAAAATTTTATGCGTTTCTGCATACATGGCACATCCTTCAATGAGATGGTAATTTCCTTCCATATTTATAGATATATTTTATCCATATCCATATATTTCTATAGAAATATAGATACATATATATTTATGGATACACATATGTGCATATGTAAAATGTAACATGTAATGTATCTAATGTATCACATATATATTTAATGTGTATATTATATGCGTGTGTATCACATGCACAGGTAACATATATTACATCGAGAGAGATCCATCTCCTAAGTATTTACTACAATGCCTTGCCTATAATAGGGTCTAAATAAATAGAATTCATTATCTGAAATGGTAGCTTCTCTCCAAAGTCTGAAAACCTTTAATGGCTCCTTTTTGTTGTTATTCAGTCATGTCTGACTCTTTGTGACTGCATATGCAGTTTTCTTGGCAAAGATATTGGTTTGCCATTTTCTTTTCCAGTGGATTAAGGCAAACAAGACTTAAGTGACCTGCCCAGAGTCACACAGCTAAAGAGAGCCTGAAGCAGGATTGGAACTCAGGTTTTCCTGACTCCAGGTCCGGACTCTGTGCACTGAGTCACCTACCTGCCTCCATTAATTGCTTCCTATTTCACTCCATTATCTGTACCGAGAAAACTCCAAAATAAGGTCACTGAGATTTGGACATGACACAACAACCACAACAAATTTCCAACTACATACTGTTCAAGTTCTTTAGTCTGCCAGGTAAACTGGTAGAGTGGAAAGACTTTCAGATTTAAAGGAAGATGATATCGGGGTTCATACCACCTCTCTCCCCACTTTAATTTAGCTACCTGGTCATGGATGTGCTGGTCTCTCGGAAACACAGTTTCTATATCTGTAAAATGGAGGGTAACAATATTTGTAATATTTATCTCACATATTTGTCATTGCAATGTTCAAATGAGATAATTCCTGTAGATCACTTCAACAACTAAAATAGTATGTCAATGTCAGCTATCATTTAAAATCCCTAGAAATCAGGGCCTTACCTTGGAATATTTTCCCTTCATGTAACTGATGCTCCAGAAAAAAAAAAAAGTGGTATTACTGTTCCTCAGACAGGTCCTGTGTATTCCTAATTCCATTACTGTACCTATCATTGTACACATTTTGAATGCCACCTCCTCCACCTTATTCTCTAACACTGTACCCATACTTCAAGATCCAACTCAGATGCTACCCCTTTTATGAATCCTTGCCTCTAATCACCAATCAGAAAGATCTTTCCTTCATCACAATTCCCCAAGGATCTCTACGATAACCATCACTCTATTTTAATTATATACACATTTATATTTTTTCCTAGTTTCATTCATATCTATCTTTTGATTCACTTTTATCTTTAAATACTTTTTTTCAGATATACATCTTTCTTTCATCACATCAGTATGATTTATTATAAGCTTTCCAGAGTGATGTTTCCTGATCTAAAAATCACCAAGTGGCTCTAGGGACTGGCATGCTCTGTTTATATTCAGAATCTGTACAGCAGAAAGGTTCAATGCCATCTTCAGTACTTTCCATACAATGTAACTTGACCTCATTTGGGAGTTCAAAATATCTTACACACAAGGGAGACAATAGTTTATGTCTGCTGAAAGGACTGAGAAATGCTGATATAGGAGAGAAAAGAAAATGGATAAAGAGTAATTTAAAACAAGAAGTAGACCTGATGACATAATAATACCTTACCGTTCCATAGTGTTTTATGTACATTATCTCATCACAATGACCCTGTGAAGCATGCAAGGAGTGCATGCTTATTTCCATTTTAGAGATGGGGAAAATGTCAGAAAATGCACCTGAATTTCGGTTTTCTGGCTCCAAGTACCCAATAAGTGCTATTTATGGAACTATCACAAGCTATGAAGAGCTATGAGTTATTATTTTAAGAATTGATGGAAAGGTAAGAACAATTTAGAGATAAAAGACTAGGCTTATGAAATTAAGAGGTAAAAGGTCAATATATAAATCTATATTTATAGCAGTACTTATGTTGGCAAAGAACTGGAAACTAAGGATGCCCATAAATGGAGAAATAACAAATTATGTTATGAAGATAAATGAAATAGTATTATACTGTAAGAAATGACCAAAAGGATAGTTTAAGAGAAACCTGATAAGACTAATTTGAACTGATGCACAATAAGATGAGCAGGACCAGGAGAACAATTTATAAAACAACATTTTAGAGACAAGCAACTTTTAAAGACTTGAGAAATTTGATGGTTATTATGACAATAAACAATAACCACATGACCAATAAACATATAACCAATAACCAGTCCAAATGTGTGTTGAAGTTCACACATAGGTGATGAAGCAGTCTACTCACCTCCTAAAATAGAGAACATGTAATAAGGACAAAGGATAAGTAATATATATTTTTGAGCCTGACCAATGTGAGAATTTTTGCTTGACTAAGCAATTTATTATAAGGGTTTTTATTTTTCCCTTATTTTTGGTGGGGACAAGTGGGAGGGAAAGAAAACTGATGTTTGATAATTGAAAAAAATAAATAAAAACAATAATTCGCAGGAAAGAGTGGAAGTCCTTTAAACTTAGCCCTGGGAAAGAGTCAATGGATCACAGCAGAAAAGGTACCTAAGGAAGGGGTCAGAAATCTTGGGTTCTGATCATGGTTCTGCTTTTTTTTTTTTTTTAGCTACTTCATTTTCATTAACATACTTCATATCTCTAGACACTTTCTTTAGTTATAGGAAGACAGAAATATCACATCCTTGTCCTATCTAGAAAGAAGGTTGTGGATCATCTAAGAAGTTGGTCGTGAAAATGTTTTGTACACAATGGTATGATCATAGAATCAAGATTGACCTCAGTGGACATCTAGTTGAGCTCCTTTATTTTACAGATGGGGAAGCTAAGGCTTAAAGGTCTGAAAATTGTGCTGAAGGTCACACAGAAGTGTAAACCCAGCTCCTCGGACTTAATAATCATCAATATTTCCACTGTATTATATTGACTCCTCTTAAAAAGCACTAATTATACCAATATAAGGGACTAATATATGATTCCACTCTAAGGAATTCTATTTATATCATTATCCTATTGAACATTATGGTACCACTAACAAATATAAAAAATGATCCAATCAGGTAGTTGGTTAGTCATTTCTAACTGCCTAACACTGTGCCAGGTAATGAAGGAAAATCAAATGAAGGTAAAATCATATTTCCTGTCCTCAAAGAGCTGATGTTCTCATGGGGAAGCCAGCATGCCAATAACTACATATAAATATACCAGATTATTAATTGCAGGAACTAGACACACAATTGTTGTGAATAAAGTATTCCATATTATCTCTCCTTTCCTTCCCCTCCCTAAACCCCCAGTCACCCTCTAGTGCTGTGATTCTTAACCTGGAGTGCATGGATTTTAGGGGATCCATGAATTTGCCTCAGAAAAAAAAAAGGACATCTTTATTTTCCTTAACCTCTAACTGAAATTTGTCATTCCTTCAAATGTTTTATATTATTCTGTTTAGTCCACAAGCTTCACCAGAATGCCACAGGAGGGTCATCTGTCTGTCTGTCTGTCTCTTGCACACACACGTGCACGCACACACACACACACACACACACACACACACACACACACACACACACACACATAACCCCTGACCATGGTTTCATGGCATTCCAGAGTCTTTTATTCCTGTGTATTTCATTAACTTCCCCCAGTGTTACAAAGAACAAGAATCTAGCCTGATGTGAACATGTGTGCTAATATGCTAAATTCTATTAACTTTCACCTTCAGTTCTATTACTTCAATCAAAGTTGGAAGTAAAACATCAAGCGTGGGATGCATAAAGGAAACAATGAGAGAAAAGTAAGGGTGCTATGTGGTGAATCCAGCAGTACTACAAACTGCTTGGCAGCAAGCACCTCATTTAAGACTTGCTCTTCCAATTCCAGGAAGCTGAGATGCCTCCTGAAGTGCTGGGGAAAATAACACACATCAGGAAGAGACTCTGAATTACAGACGACATTGAATGAAATCAGCTGGATGGCTTAGTGGCTAGCATGATGGACCTGAAGTTAGAAGACGTTACTACAACTTCTCCCTCAGATGTTTACGAGCTAACACACTGGCAGCTGACCTTGGACAAGACATTTAATCTCCAGCAGTCTCAGTTTCTTCATCTAGAAAATGACAATACCAGTGGCACCTAATCTGCACAGTTGTCATGAGGATCAAAGGAAATGGAACACATAAAATATTTTTCAAACTTTAAAGTGCTATTTAAATGTTAGCTCTTATTATAAGTACTTAATTTAATCTTCACGTTTGATGCTTAAACTCAAATAACCCCCAGAAATTGTTCTCTTAAGATTAGGGACATTGCTACAAACATAACAACAGCTACGAAGATAAAAATAAGAGCAAATAATAGTTACTTGGAACTTTTTCTTCATTTTAAAAACATTTTTAGTTAAAGTTTTGAGTTCTAAAATCTTTTCATCGCTCCCTTCCTTCCTACTCCCCCAGATGGCAAGCAATGAGATAGAGGTTATACACATGCAATTATGTAGAACGTTTCCATATTAGTCATTTTCAACAAGAAGACTCAAAAGGGAAAAAAAAATGAAAGAAAGAAGTGAAAATAGCATGTTCAATCTGTATTCAAACAATATTGCTTCTTTCTCCCGAGGCAGATAATATGCTTCCTCATTAGTCCTTTGGGATTGTCTTGGCTCATTGTACTGCTAAGTACATTGTGCTTCTAAGTCATTCAAGTTCTTCATCAAATAATATAGTTGCTATTGTGTACAACAGAGTCCAGTTTCTGTTCACTTCATGATACATCATGTAAGTCTTTCCAGGTTTTTCTGAAAGCACAATAATAGTCCCTTACAATCATATACCGCAGTTTTTTAGCCACTCTTCAATTGATGGTCATCCTTTCAATTTCCAATTCTTAGCCACCACAAAAAATCTCCTATAAATATTTTTGGTACAAAGAAATCCTCCTGCATTTGGGGCTTTCCAATTTGCAAAGCACATATGTGCTCATTTGATCCAAAAGTAGTCTATTTCCCTTAAGATAGACACACAGAAATATGTTTACACACACACACACACACACACACATATATACATATACACACACACATACACACACACACACACACACACATATATATATATATATATATATATATATATATATATATATATATATATACACACGACTGTATATAACGTATGTATAAACAGACAAGTGAAATTAAATCTGGTTTATAAGAACTACTTTAAAGATCATAGGACAATAGAGTGAGAGAGTAAAAGGATCTCAGAGGCCATGTAATCCAGTATCTTTCCACTTTATACAGATGGAAAAACTGAGGTCCAAGGAGATTAACTTGCTACAAGTAATACAGAGTATACCTCCATTGTAAAATCTATCTCTCCTTCCTTTTACTTCATGTCCTCACATTAATTTTCTCTGCTGCATTGGAAGAATGAAATACATAGATCAGGAATGCAATGGTTTGCCACATTTTTAAAAATTGAATTTAGAGACTAGATAAATAGGAAGTTAAGTAATCCTTAAAGAAAGAGTTCAGTTTTGGAAAGAGGAAACACATTCTCTCTTGCCCTTAAGAAGACTACATTCTAAGAGGGAGACATAATGGGAGCAGCATGGCTATATTTGAAGAATCACAGAGATAGCAAGTTGTTCTAAAGCACAGTTAACATTAACATATCCTATAAGTATTGCTTCTCTTGTAAAAATATTATTCATTAATAAACCAACATATAGATAGGTGCACATGAATATGGACATACCAACATGTATCCATATACATGCGTTCATATACATGTATGTACATATACATACATATATACATGCATTCACATACACAAATGTATAATGGACTGGGGGATAAGATAAGCTCTTTTCTGGACATGTAATTTAAGTGGACGTTCAGTTTGAAATGATAGAAAAATAGCTGGAGATGCAAGGTTATGTTTATGTATATGTATACATACATGTACATGTACATGCACATATGTGTATGCGTATATCTATACTATTGAGAGTAAACACAAAGAGTAAATTATGAAATTCAGAACTATACTGAAGGCTCTGTGTAGGAGGAGAAGGAAACAAAACTATGTGGTTCTAGTCAGTGAGTTGGTTAGATAAAGTGGCCATTGTGTGATTCATCAAATGTATTCATCACAAAGCCACAAAAATATATCCTTTAAAAGATGGGAAAAAATAAAGGCAACAAGGAATCCTCTTCACGAAGAAATCATTCAGAGAAGATCTTAAATAGTAATGGACTATGTATCTCTTTCTTAAAATGTATGTATGTATTTATTTCCAAAAATACCATACATAAGCAGATCTTACAAAACATTTCAAATACATAGCGACATGCATAAAAATGATGGAATATGGGACTAATGAAGAAAATAACTTTATTCATTTTTTTAAAATTACCTATGATGCTAGTGAAATAAAGATGAACCGGGTCTAGGGTCATAGACCCCAGGGTCACTTGCCATTTAATGATGGCAAGTTTATAAGATAGGAATGATAAAGCCGAAGATTTCAGATTTCTTTCTATGGTAAACAATACTTATATACCATTCAGACATGGTAGACAGTGGTAGACTGAGTGGTAGACCTGGAGGAACAAGAAAGATATTTGCTCAAATCTGGTCTCCAAGACTTATTGGCTATGGAAACCAACCCTGAACAGTCTCTTAATCTGTCTGCATCGGTTTCTTCATCTACAAAACTGGGATAATAACAGCACCTATCTTCCAGAGTTGTGAGGACAAAATGAGATATGCGTAAAGCAACTAGCAAACTTTAAAGAGTACTATAAATCTTACCTACTATAGCTAACTACTATGTCAAGTAGCCCCCAAGATGCTCTGTGCATTCAGAGGTTTTACTATGGAATTTAATGGTACTCATGTTATTTTTCCTTCCTTACTAACCTAACAGAATTTAGCATATGCAGACTATGTGCTTGACTGTTTTTTAGTCATTTTTCAGTTGAATCCAACTGTTTGTGACTCCATTTGGGGCTTTCTTCGCAGGGATACTAGAGTACTTTGTCATTTTCCTTCTCCAGCTCATTTTACAGATGAGGAAACTGAAGATTAACTGAGGGTTAAATGACATGCCCAGGTTCACATATATGGTAAGTATCTTAGGCTAGATTTGAACTCAGGAAAATGAGTTTTTCTGACTCTATCTGCTATGCTCCCTAGCTGCTGGTTTGCATGATAACACAGTCTAAAATATGATCTATAATTCAAGTGATAATGCTTTTATGTTTCTGTATTTGTCAAAGCTGAAAGTCAGGAACCTTCTGATGTCTACCAAGGGCAAGAAAATTAATACGTCATATTGTTGACCCCTTTGTTTTAAGATAATCCTTCCTTCAGATGGTTATATTAAGGACATTGCCCTGTAAACCTTAAAAGTGTTATACAAATGTGATAATATTATTCTTATAATTTCTATTTCAAATAATTTATTTGAAAGACTATGTGGCATGTTTAACCTCCAATAAGGAATTCATTACTTCCAGTCATATCTCTGATACCTAAAAGTTGTGTAGATGAGCAAATAGCTTAACTTCTCTGAAACTTAAACAACAGACTAAGAAAGAAAGATTTGAATCAGTGCAGGTGAATGCAGTTGCCATACCAAGAGTGTCGCAGATCCCTGATCTATTGAGATTCCCTCTATTGATTTGTTTAATTGATAGCTCTCTTCAATGGAAGCTATTATCACATCTAAATGGTACTCCTGGAATCAATTAAAGTAATAAATTATATTGGGTCTTACTTTCATTCCCAAAGGAATTTCATTCAATTTAGTTAATGCGGTCCTTGCCTCTATTCAGACAGCAGCCATCAGTTTAATAGGATAATCTAAAAGTAATGTCCTCTACAAGGAACCAAAAATGAAGACGTTCTCATTCCCACTGGTTAACTTTAAGGTAAATTATCACAATTGTCACATTAGGGAAATAATGAGGTCCAACTTACTTCAATAGATATTTCATATTAATTGGATGGTGTGTTTTTTGAGAATGCTAAGTAACAGCAGAACTATATAAGATGAAGATTTTAAAATTAATTTTCATATAACTCCACAATCTTATCAAGGTAGACATCTGAAACTTCTAAATCTTCATTAACAAACAAGACCTTCAATATCATTTCAATTATGTTTTATTGGCAAATTCAAAATTAAATATTGGTTAAGAAGACTCCTGTGGCCAGATTTCTGAGATGCACCATCAGATCTGTGATCTTGTCATTATGGACACAGATACATAATAATTAAAGCAAATAAGGAATTCCATGGAATGATCTCATTGTTTAAGTTCAAATTGCATATTTCCATTGAATTTAAGCCAATTACCTTATCTTAAATGCTTTTAACTTCAAATAATGAAAATTCAAATACATGCAACCACTTCATAGGAATCACTACTGACACTGAAACTTAAAAATATTCCCTCCAAGAACAGCTGTCCAAGAACGTTTGTCCAAGAATTCTTCATCACACCTACCCCATCCTATGAAACATTATGCTGGGCTCTCTGATAAATTCATCATAGGGGATCACTACACATGCTGGAGGTTTTCATTTCCTTCTGTCAATATCTACTAGATGCCCATGAAATATCAGACTGATTATCAGTACCCTTTGCCCACAATTTCCAACTTTTTAAAAGAAAACCAAATATTGGCTTTATACAGTTGTACAAAGGCACTTGATCAAGACAAGTTCACCAATTTTTAGAAGACATAGTGAACATCTTTGATTCATGTCTACCAATAAAACAAAGCTTCTTTAGTTGCTTGTTTTCCTTCTCTCTGAAACACATGTCCACCAATTACTCCTATTTGCCATTACATATAATTCAGCCTAAATTATATCACCCTAAATTATTTAATCTCCTAAAGATGATGAAACATCATCTGAAGATTAAAATATACTTTTCAAATACCTGTCACTCATCATCCTCAAAAAAAAAGAGAAAAAAGAAAAAAAATAACAGCTCACTTTTTTTTTTTCATTCCTATGGACTCTTTGAAAATAGCATATAATAACAGCAGTTCTGTGGAAGATTTTTTTTCATTGAACAGTACATTTGATGCCATATTTAAAAGAAAATATAATGGCCAATTTTCCTCTTACTCTACATTAAGGATGGTTCACAATAAAATGAGGGAAAAAAATTCTTTCCAATC
Organism: Notamacropus eugenii; assembly: GCF_028372415.1. Lineage (NCBI taxonomy): Eukaryota > Metazoa > Chordata > Mammalia > Diprotodontia > Macropodidae > Notamacropus > Notamacropus eugenii. Next base: position 60,600,798 of record NC_092874.1, on the reverse strand, counting down.
ACTTATGGTACGATGATCATGAACAACTTTAAGAGGGGAAATCAATAAGAAATACACTTGATTTATAGCCTCAAGAATTGATGCCTTCTCATTATTCTAGAAATTCATAAGCTAATTCATTCATTCCAGTTTTTACATACTGGACTAAAGTGCTAAATGATTCTGTTTTGAGACTAACTGTTAAAATGCTTTCAGATATTGGAGGATTTATGTTTTTGCTGCAAAGAAGACATAATATGAAAAACTTTATACAATAAAGTTGATCTGTTTTTTGCTCTTCATGTCAAATATTTCAATCGTTTCTACAGAATTATGACTAAAATCAAACCCTGATAATCTACTACAAGTATTAAGGCTTATCACTTCCTAGAAGTTTTCTGCTTACTTCATAGATTAGCAAATTTTATGGTATTTGAAAATTGTTTCTGGAATATATGAAATTCTCAGTTTTATTTTTTAAGAGATCAGTCTTGAACTGCAAGCTGAAATGAATGAGGCAAATGCTATTTCATCTTCTTGGAAAACCCAGTTACCTAATTTTTAATACCTAGAACTTTGCTAGACCGACATAGGTGAAATATAATGCTTATCCATTTATTTTATGCTACTAAAACTCATAGTTTAATAGTGATAGATTTTTAAGACTAATTTGGGATTTGCATACCTTAGAAAATATTCTATTCTATCTCTAATTTATAATGAATGACTTCATTTGGTTTTTCAAAATCACATACCTAGTTCATTAAAAAATGGGATCAGTTCACAGCAGTTTATTTCCTATCAAATTAAAAACATACTAAATTAACAAGTGTTGCCCATTTTTAATGTTTAAAGAATCACTATCATATATAAATGAACAATTTCAACAAACATCATAGCAAAACTCAGTCTTCAGAAGATGGAAGTGTGTAGAGTTCTGGTATCAGAAGGCAACCCCATTTTCAACAAAATCTTAATTGTCCCAAACAGTCAGACCAAGGAAAGACAGAGGTCTCCCATGGTTTATAACTCAGTTGCACCAGGAAAATGGTGTTGCAACAATTCCAAAATTTTCTTCTTGGACTGGAGTCCTAGCCTCAGTCTATAACTCCTAAACTACTATCAAGAACTGAAACCAATCATGCCATATGACTATAAAAATAGAATATTATCAAATTTATCTAAATTGAAGGACTAAAAAAAAATGAACGAGACTTGAGTTGATACACCTATATGCTCCCTTCAACAACTGAGACCCGGATCTAGGATAACATGTTTGCCTGCATTGTGACTATGTGGTGCAAGAGGATTGAGGGCTATGCCTGGAATCAGAAGGATCTGAAAGTTAATTCAGCCTCAAACATTTATTAGCTGCGTGACTCTTAGCAAGTCACAACTTCTGTCTGACTAGTTCCCTCAACTATAAAATAGGAAAAATTATAACGTCTCCCTCACAGGGTAGAAGGTATTTGCAATATAGCATATAGTAGGCACTTAATGAATCCTTATTTGTTCCTTCTCCATTAAATATGCCAGTGTGGTGTGGGAGCTCTGACACAATTTTCTTCCATATTTTTCTTCTAAAGCATAAAGTAATAATAATGTTTCTCTACTCTGTGTTGTCAGAACTCCCACAGCACTTTGATGGTGACTATTTTATGGTCTTTATGTCATCACACTTTACGTAATTGCTACTTGTTCAAATGTTATGCCCTCTACTAGGCTGCAAGGTCATTGAAAGTCAAGGATCATATCTTGTTTATATGTTTGCCCACAGAAGGAGCTAAAACAGTGTCTTGAAGGTAAGAGTCATAACTGCAGCAAAAATAAAATGTCATGTGTGTATGTGTATGTATATATGTATATAGATGGATAGATAGATATAGATATAGATATGCAAACAATGCATGTGTTAATTGAATTTAAAGGAAAGGAAGGAAGGAATGGTATTGGACAAGGGTAAATGTACTGGAGTGTAGAATATCACTTCCTTCAGAGCAAGCACTTGTAATTTCTGTCTTTGAATTCTCAGAACATGCCCTATCTAGGTTTCTTTTCTTTTCTCCTTGGATCTGTTTTTCCATTGGCACAGGAAACTCTTTCATTCGAATTAAGGACAAGTTGACTGCCACTTATGTTCCTAGAGAGTAGGTTGGAGCCCTGAGAGGTTAAATTACTTGCCCAAGGTTACAATCCATGCATGTAAATATCAGTTGTGAAGCTGAGGGAAGGTCTCTATCAGCAACACCATGTTACTTCTTATGTAGTAGAGAGGTAACTGATAAATATTAAAGTCCTTGAATTCATTAAGGTTTTATTTTTAACAAATAAAATAAGCTACACAATTGGAGAAGGATTATTTTGGAAGAATTCAATTGTATATTCCCCAAGGTACATTTAGGTCTTTTACTTAGTGAACCATATTAGGGAATTCAAAGTATGCTTCCTTCTACCAAAAAAAAAAACAAAAAAAAAACCTGTAATTTCCTCTCCAACTGGTAAATCAGCATGCTTTAAGAAAAGAATCCTTTTTACAGCCTAATAAAAATAACCAGATGTATTTCTTCATCTTCTGAAATGTACATCTCATTCACTACATTTCAATTGGGGTTAAAGGTACATCTCTGATTTATCCCCAACTGTTCTTCTTAATTGTTTTAATTTTTCACTGAACCTAACCTCATGTATTCCCAGGAGATATTGAGACATGCCTACTGTGACAGAGACTGAAAATGATTGTGGAACAGCTATTAATTCTGCTATTTCTGTACAAAAGTTTTTCTCTGACATTTGACTACTGGAAATCAAATTTTAGTTTTTAATAAATATATGATGAATTTATTTTAAACAAAATTTTATCTTTAAATTTTGAGTTCCAAATTACCTCCCTTTCTCTCTTCCCTCTATCACCCACTGAGAAGACAACCAAATGATATCAATTATATATATGAACTCCTACAAAACATATTTCCATATTTGTTGCTGTCATTCAATTGTTTTTTCAGTCATGTTCAACTCATTGTGTCCCTGTTTGGGTTTTCTTTGCAAAGATGTTAAAATGGTTTGCCATTTCTTTCTCCATATTCTTTTTCAGATGAGGTACTGAAGCCAACAGTACTAGGTGATTTTCCCAAGGTTACATAGCTAGTAAGTATTTGAGGCCAGATTTGAACTCAATAACATGAGTATTCCTGACTCCAAGCCCAGCACTGTATCCACTACATCACTTAGCTGCCCTATTTCCATATTAGCTATATTGCCCAAAAAAAGGGGGGGGGGCAAAAAATAAAGCAAAAGAGAAAATTGTCCTTTCATTTGTAGTTCATCTATTCTTGCTCTCTCTCCCTGGAGTTGGACAGCATTCGTTCATCATGAGACTTTTGAAAATTTCTTGGATCATTATACTGATAAGAGTGGCCAAGTTTTTTACAACTGATCATCACTACAACATTGCTGTCACTATGCACAATGATCTGCTGGTTCTTCTTACTTCACTTTGACTTACTTCATATAGGTCTAACCATGTTTGTTTGTTTTTCTGAAACCACCCCTTAAAATTTTTTTATGGCAAAATAGTACTCCATCTCAATCATATGCCAGAACTTGTTCAGCCATTTACTAATTGATAAGCATCCCCTCAATGTCCAATTCTTTGCCAACACACAAAAAAAATAATGCTTCAGTTGCAATTTTATCATGATCACTCTACACAGGTGAATTACTGGCAAGAACTCAGAACTAACCAATGCTAGCTATTATTTATCAGTCAATACTAGAGCACGGAGTAAAGAGAAATGTAATTCCCATGGTTCTTTGGAAGTCATTAAGTTGGTCCCAATTCTTCCAAAATGAAAATACCCCTAGATGTTTTCCAATAAAAATTTGGGGGGCTCTTGTTCAGAGTTATTGCTCTTTTTCAATTTCTTCTGTTCCAGGAACTGATAGAACAGGATACTTTTGAGCCAAACCAGAGGGAAACAGAAGAAAATCCTCTTCAGTTATTTTCCCTTCCTCATCTAAATCCCTGACAAAAATAGGCTGATTGGTTTCATTCTCCCCCTCACAACACATGAGGTAACTTGATGAGAATTGATAGTTTCCTGGAACTACTTGGTGGCCCTTATTCAAGAGAGTTACAGAACATTATCATGGAATTTTCACTGAATATATGGCAACATTCTAGATGGTGTACTGGTTGCAAGTCTCTTTTTTGGCACAATAACTGACTAGATCTTCAGTTCTGTAAGATCCAGGTTAATATCAGCTAAACGCCTTTTTACCTCCCTAAATTATACTGTATATCATATGTACAGTATATAGCAATATAATATAGTAGAAAGAACAGGGAACTTGGAATCTGGAGACGTGAATTTTCCCTGACTGGGACAATTCTAAGCCCTCTTTTATGTAATTCACTTTGCCACTATAAACCTTTGTTTCCTCATCTATATAATGGGGGTAATAATAGCTATACTCCCTAAATTACAGGGCTCTTGTAAGGAAGACATTTCATAAAACCTTAAGTGCTACAGATTTGTTCTGATACGAATACTAGTAAATTGAGCGCAAGTGCTAGGTAGACATTTTCATTAGAGAAGCAGTGGGTTCAAACGTTTTCTCTGGGGCTCAATACCTACTTATCTTTGTTTAAGTCATTTAATTCCTCTGCGAAAAAAAGAATTGGAAAGAATTTCATGGACCACCTAGTTCAAACCATACACAGAGCTAAGATCATTATTAAATACCAAGCGGGTAGTCATCTAGTCTTTTCTTGAAGACTTCCAAAGAGGAAAAATATATGCCCTCTCGAGACAAGCCACTCTGCTTTCAGAAGACTCCATTTTTTCAGGTAATGTTCTTCATATCTGGCCAAAATTCACTGCTTTGGAATTTACATTCATTAGCTTTGAATTCTGCCTCCTGGGATTAAACAAAATATACTAATTCCTCCTTCACATGACAATCTTGGAATACCTGAACACGGTCACCACGATAAACACTTTCTGAATTTTCTTGTCTCCAGTCTCCTTTTGCTCTGTTTCTTCAATGTCCCTTCCCTCATACATCATAGACTCAGTGATCTTCACATGCTTTATTTCCCTACTCTGGACCCTCGGCCCTCCCTCACTGCAAACAAAGTCAAGTGCAAGTTGTGTCATTATTTCTCTGATGGCATGTCCTTCGACAACGAAGGACAAACACAAACACACACACACACACACACACACACACACACACACACATACTCTGGACACTACAATTTCTTCATATGTAATATGAGGGTACTATGACTTCTGAGGTTCCCTTTGGCTCCAGATTTTTGAGTTTAGGAATTGTGCTTTTGGGTTAGAAATAAAGCTGACCTACTCTGTAAGGGCGAGTTGATTTTCAAAAATGAAAAGACTGTGGGGGCCCCTCTACAGCTAAAAACAGCTGGTGAGAATTTGAGTCACAGATTACTCAGCAGAGAGTCAATGACTAACACTGTTAATACAGTGATAAAGGTGAACACTAAATTTGACTTATCTACAAAAGTGCAGAACGGCTTACATATCCTCAAAGAAAAATCAAATGAAGGATATCATTTCCTCTGACAACTGATAGATGGATTATGTCAATAATATAATACCAGGTTGTAGATCAACCTGCAGGTTTGCAGAGTGGTCATGGTTTCTATCCTTCTGGGTAATTACAAGACAAAACTATGCCAACTAAGTTTTGAAAAAAGTGTCATCATCACACTCAAACCATACTAAATGTTATACAGAACAACAAGATGCTCCATATTAAGGTAGACAATATATAACCTGGAAATTTCCATTGACAGTCTTCCTTGGAACAAAGTTTTCTACACACAGCTAAAAATCTTGGCACTGATGACAATAGTTTGATCAGTTGAGTAGGGTTGATGTTAAAAATAAGGTGCGTAGGGAGGTATAGGAAGCATGCTAATGCGTGCTATCAAATGAGATAGTATATCAGCAGATAGTTTGGAAACAAGACGAAGACACAGTTGAGTCTGGCAAACACCAATCAGCAATGTGGCATCTTTTTTTTACAACATAAGATTCAGAAACAGAGAAACAAATTTCCCAAATGTTTGCTTTCTGGTGCATATGTGCACATTCACGTGTGTATATGTGTATGTGCGTGCACATGTGTGTTTTACATCAGAGGGCAGAAAATAGAAAACAACATTCTGTGGCCATGACTTCCATCTGCTAACCATCCTCTCCATCCCAGATACAAGGACCAGATGGTATATGAGGGTGACTTAACAGGATTATATCGCAAATTTCTCTAATCCATAAGGGGTGTTTATTGCCACCAAGGAAAATGAAAATTTTGTGAGTTTCTGTCTTGGCTTTTCCTAATGCTTGCCAAGGCACATACAAAACTGTGTTCAATTTTATTGGAATCTTTATGGTTGGTTATCATAGAATCTGAGACTTCAAGTCCCTATCAAATTTATTATACACTTTGCCTGTGGGCTCCCTCAACAGAATAGCTACCAGAAGGTGGGAAATAGCTGGGAAGCTTTTAGAAGAAAGTGGTAACAGTTAATAGGCAACTACTTTAAAGGTGCAAAGGCTCAGTTCCATCAAATGCCATAAATGATCATGGCAATGAGCAGTGCATAACAAAAGCCTTTCTCTTCTAGCAAGGAGCACAAATCACTTTTATTACCACCTGCTCTTCCAAGTACACAAGCCAGTGAAATAACTCTTTTTCTGAGGATAAGCTGGTTGATTTTAACACATCAGAAAAAAAAGGACGGGGGACTGTTCGGTGTGTGTGTTTTAAGGAATTTCTTTAGTTGCCAGGGAGAAGCAAAAAGCAAACTATGAATGAGACCAGTATTCTAGAGAATTATCATTTCAGCAAAGCATATGACACAACCTAACAATTCATCCCATTGGTTTGATATTTTATTGGATCATAAGCTTTGATGATTCTTCACCAGCAAACTAAAACTATGTCAGTTCCCAAGGATTTCCAAGGACCTAAGCAGATAACTGGGACATCTGGGTGGTACAGTGGATAGAGTGTCAGGTCTGAAGTGAGGAAAACTCATGCTCCTGAGTTCAAATCTGACTCAGACATTGACTTGATGTGTGAACCCGGGCAAGTCACTAAACCTTGATTACCTCAGTTTCCTCATCTGTAAAATGAGCTGTAGAAGAAAATGACAAACCATCCCAGTATCTTTGCCAAGAAAACCTCAAATGGGGTCAGGAAAAGTTGGACATGCCTGAAACAACTCAACAACAACAATGTAGATAACTAGATAGAAAGACCGATCTCTGGAGAGTTGATAAGTAGACAATGCTATTAGCTTCTAGATGTTATAGATAATGTATTTAAAAATATATGCATATTAATACACACACCTTTATAAGAGGCACTCATGACCTGTAATGAGAGCCAGAAAAACTTGGCTACTTGACCTTGGGTAAGTCTCTGAATATCTCAATGCTCTAAGCAGCACTCACAGAAGGAGCTAAACTGATTTGGTAAAAAGAATATTCTCTCCCAGAAATTCTCTCCATCATTGAAATCCCGAAAGCCTGTTGGTATTTCTAACACGCATATATGTGTACATATGTATATGTATGCATGTCTGTAAGTATACCCATATATGTATACAGATATATTATGTGTGCATACAAGTGTATGTGTATTTTAATATGTATGTATACATACATATATGTGCATATTTGTATGCATATATATATATATATATACATATGGAGACATATACTTTTTTCCCTAGGCACATAATACGGAAACATCATGATCTTTGATTAAATATTTAACTACAAAAAGGGAAGGCTTAAAAATTTAGCATGGACATTTCTTCTTAAAGGAATTTTTCTTATTTGTTTTTTAAAGGTGTTGTGGGGGAGTGAAGGTACATGGGAAGGCAGCATCTAGGGTCTGATCTCTTTCAGAAAAATGAGCAAGTGTATAAATTCCTTACAAAGTATGATCTGGTCTATATAGCTAAGCTCCAAAGTGGCTTACAGAATAAAAGGTGTTTTCTCATTCAGGATTCCAGGAGCAAGATTCAATGTGAAAGATCTTAAGGCTGCAAACTATCTACAAGCAAGAAAAATAGAATCAGTTGCCCAAGAAGAGCGTCTCATTTAATAAACAAAGAACAAAGCCCATTCTCCCTGACTCATTTTCTCAGAGCCCAATTTTGGATTACTTGTTGGATTATTGATAATTTAGGATTATCCATTTCCTTTTCTTCTCTGTGCTGCTAGTCCCTGGGTCTAGCATCCCCCTCCTCATTAAACATTCTTATGATAGGGGCAACACTGGCAGAAAAGGGAAAGGATCTCAGTCAGTAAATTGTATTGGGAATTTTCTGCTAATAGTCTTGGAAAAAAGTGAGTGATACCATTGACAAAAGGTCTAAATGTTGAAAAAGGAGCAAGTTGCAGCAGAAATTTCAATTTGTTTCATGTGGGATGTTAGATACTGGATTTAGATAGATGTCTATGGAGACAATTATTTTACAAGAGAAAGTTCAGAGATAGAGCTCAAAAAGTATCTGCATAGATATGGTAATTGACATAGTGGAATTGCAAAAGGGACAAGCTTTGGAAAACAATCACATTAAGAGGTTGTGAGGAGGAACAGGGGCTAGCAAAGAATATAGAGGACTAGGCAGAAAAGGAAAACAAGACTATAACAAGAGGGAAGAGTATCACAATCAAAGAAGATGGGATAAATAGTCCTAGGATTTTAGGGATGAAGGAGGACAGAAGGCAAAGAACTATGAAGGATTAAAAAAAGATCACACTGCAAAGTAATACGTTAATATCTTTTTGAAGAAACTTTATCAATGAAAAGGTGCTAAAACAGACATCATTTATTGTTCAGCACAATGGATGGTACATAGCAGGTACTTAATAAATATTTATTGATTGTATATTGATTTAATAATCAAAAGTATTTTGGAAAAAATCAGCAGATCTATAGGTATATTTTCACTAAGATCAAAGGAGTCAGTACAAAGGGGTAGACTAACGATACACAAGAAAGAGTTGGTTTCTGGAAGAGTGAGGAAGTAGGGTCAAGGACAAAGTTGGACAGACTTTTGATCATGAGGATAAATACTGAAAACTACCTAATTCTGTATGTTTTCAATAAGTATACAGAACATTCATAAGTTCAATTGCTTTCTTTGGTTTCAAAATCATATCCATTCCTATGTACATCCTTACCCACCTTTTCTGACTTTCAAACTTTCCTTTGGTGGAAAAATAACAATAGTTCAGCAAAAAGAATAAACTTTTTAAATAGTATTCAATAGTATACGTAATGTGCAATGCCTAAGAAAAAAGGAGATGCTTATGTTTTGTCTGAGGACAAACTTGGTCCTCATAATTACACAAAGTTCATTTTTGTTGTGGTGGTCTTTCATTTTTGAAATGTTAAAATTTCAACTGCTGAAGTCTACAAAATTTCATTCTCCTTGGTATACTTAATTTATCATGCATTTATTCATAGATATCTTCCCATGTTCCTTTAATTTTTCACATGCCTTTCAGTTTTTAGAAGAGGAAAAATATTTCTGAATGTTTGTGCACTGTAATTTTAGCTATTCTTCAATTTATAGGAAGGCTCTTGGTTCTCAACTCTTTGCTACCACAAAAAGACCATTCTGAAAATCTTGGTGCAAATAGGGTCTTTATATTTTGAAAAAGTTTGGAGCATATGTTCAGCAATTCAATCTCTGGGTTGAAGAATAGGAACATTTTAGTCATTTTATTTTGACTCCTGATCTTTCTACTAGACTGGAACTGTCCATGTTGGGTGTATAATTTTGGGGGGTTCATAAGCAGTTTGATCCTTTTCACTGAATTGACTTCAACAAACAACTAGTTAGGCAAGCCATAATATCACCCCCTCTTTCAAATTTATCCCTTATTTGATTGGATTATTTAATTATCTGTTTGGTTTATGTTGGAACTACCTTAAACTAAAAGCAACAGATACTTCTGTGAGGCCATGTCTACCCTTCAAACATATCAGAGTTGTAATGAAATTTCTGGTTCCTCTGTCTAGCTTGAGACTCCACATACCTGTCAAATTTGATTGAAATCTTCCTTCACTGTCAGAAGCTTTAGGGGAAGAAAAGATAAGCTATTACGTTATTTCCCCAGTAAACTAGGCTTGAGAACATAATAAAACAAAGGGTATGAAAGACTTTTATTAAGTGAGATGTCCTTGGGGTCAGGAAATGTGAAAAGTGAGAGCTATTAAACAAATTAAAAAGCTGAAAACTTGATTAATTACAGAAAATTAATTCAAGTGGAAAATAGAGCGAAAGTAAGAACTCGATGCTACCTACAGAGATCCTTTCCAAGAATGGAATTTAAAGTCCTCTGTAATTAGGATGATAAGAAAACACTTCTTTTTTCCCTGGATAAAACTTGACAAAAAATAAGTAACAAACTTATTTGCACCATATCAATTCAATTTGAATCAAACATTAAAAAAAAAAGCTACTGTGTACAGAACACTACTACTAAGGAATGCGATTGCTTTAAATTTTGCATGAAGTGTACTCATAACATACACATGCTACAGAACAGAGTTTTGCTACCTGGGAAATACTGAGGTGGTCTGTGGATTTATTCCAAGGGGACCATGAAGTTACATGGGGAAATATATACATCTTTATTTTCACAAACATCCAACTTAAGATTAGCATTACCTTCAAATCTGAATGTCGGTAATAAACATCATTCTAAAGATGAGCCCAGCGGCTTCATGAGACTGCCAAAGAGGTCCATAACCCAAGAAAGGTTAAGAACCCTTCCTATAGGTGCCACTGCAGAAGAATATCACAATGCTCTATTGAATTAATAGATGAGTCCTAGGAATTTGCCTGAGGAACATGGAGTTTCACTATATAATTTTCAGTAAGTTTCAGTAATGTCAGTCTATCTAATAGACCAAGTAGCTTCTATGTAACCATGTATCATGAACTGTAACCCCTAGTAGCCTTTATTTTTCAGGCTTATAAAATATAACAAAGAGAAAGGACAAGGGGGCTATATAAGGCTACCATCCACAACATTCTTCTTAGAATTCTGTTTGCGATTCCAGAACTTTATTAGCTTTGAGATAAGCGTTGAGAGTTCTATAGCTCTCAGTGAACAAGGGCCTCATGAGTTGCCTCTTCCAAAGTTCTTTTTGTCTCTGTGCGTTTCTTTGAACTACAACTGTTCTGCCTGGTAGTACCTGCATTCTAGGACACAGACTAAAGCTTTGATCCACCTATGGGCCAAGTTGTAAGAGAAAGAAATTACAGCATGATTTATTTATTCATGCCGTATCAAAGGGTAGAGAAGTTTCACAGAGAAATAAGAGAAAGGTCCTTATATTCAGTCACATGACTTATCTGTACTGGGATCATCAAACAGATGACTTACCAGGACTGATTTATATAACTGTATGTTGTGCATATATACATGTGTGTATACATTCATATATATAATATGTATGTATGATGTGTACATGTGTGTATTTATATATACACAAATACATATGTAGAAATACATATGTATGTGTATACACATGCATACATACATACACATCATTTCACCACTCTTTCAGTTTTCCTCCATTAAAACTCACCTTTCTATTTCTTTTTAAACATACCTTTGCTCAAACTGTTTGGGTATGCAAAGCTTTAGGTATTATGGTCTACATTGAAATAATGTATATATTGCCATTCAGAACCAATTCCTTTCCACACCAAGATCCTTTGCACACCTTTTCTATAAAGGCCAAGGTATAAAGGAAAAATGAACTCTGAGCCTACAAAGCTCCCATCTATGGCTTCTCTGGCAAGATTTCAAATGAATCACCCAGAGACTAATATAGTGATTAGATTTTGAAAGAATAGTTAAAGATTGTTGATCTCAAGTCCTCTGAATAGATTAGGCAAAGCAGGCAAAGCACCCCCATCCCCAGTAGATTCTGCAGGTAAGAAAAAAAAAAGAGAGAGAAAAAAACGTTGTAGAAATATTGAAGCTAGAACTTTGAGATGTAAATGAAGCCCAGCTAAAGGACTTCCAGTTAATTGTGATTTGGCCAAAAAAGTCTTGGCCATCTACTCTGGCTTGCTCAAGTTGACTAAAACCCAGAATTCTGTCTTTTGTCTGAATCTTTGTCACTGGGTCACAGAGTGTTGGGCCAGCACATGATGGGGCAGCCAACCAAACCACAGGGAAGTTGACAGGGAGGAATGTGACAACAATGGATAGCTTTCTTTACTCCCTCCTTTTTTATTTTCCATCCTCCCTCCTTTCCTTTCTTTGTTCCTTCTATAGATACCAAATGTACTTATTATTGGAGCTCTTTTCTTCAAAAGGAATATAGTTTTATTAATGAAAATAAAGTAGATCTACGTACAAGAAGTTTTTTAATCTAAAAAATGAGTGTGAAATAATGTAAAGCAAGAAAAAGGGAAAACTAACTAGCCTAAACAGCAACTACTACCATAGGAGAGGAAAACTGAGTGGACAAAATGAATGGACAAAAAATCCTGAGGGGGATTTACAAGAGTACTTACAGGTTTTTAATCTATATTACATTTTGAAATTATTGGTTTAAGTGTAATTATTGAATGAGTTTCATTTATTCAAAGTCAACATTAAATATTTTAATGTTTAATTAACATGGAGAAATATATACTTGCTTCTCTAATCTTCTCCAAATATTGAAGAGACAGGATAATAAAAAGTTGTACACACACACACACACACACACACCAGTAATATATAACTCAGTAATTAAAAGTCAATTCATGTCCTTCTCAAGGTAGCACACATTTGCAATCCCAGACAATAGAGATTCTCAGCCTGGTAGATCACTTGAGTTCAAGAGTTTGGAGTTGCAGTAAGTTCTGCATTGCAATAATTCAATCAATTGAATGTCTACATCAAGTTCAGCATTAACATAATGAGCTACTGGGAAATAAATAGGAGCTACCAGGCTTCCTAAGTAGGAATTAAGAAGTCAACGTCAGAAAATGGAGGAGGTTAAAGCTCCCAGACAAGCAGGAATGGAAATAGGCCCTGTGAACGGCCAATGCACTTCCTTGACTAGATAAGGAGCCCCAATCTCTTTTCCCCCATTCCTCAACAACAACCACAACAAAAAAATAAATTTATATTCATTTGGTTTTATCAGGAAAACAGGACATGTTGTTTTATGTTATTGCAGTGTATCAATTTACAGCAGAACACCCCAGTAGAGCTAATTTGCTATTTTTCAGAGAGCAAGAGTCATATTCCATTATCTTTCACCATGTTTCTCTGGACAAAAAGGGAAGGTGATGCCACTTCTGATTTTATATAGTGATGGACAAGCATACCCCCAGCATAACCTACCAGCATAACCCCAATGGCCTTCCACATTGAACCTGAAGAAGTCAGAGATACTAAAGATCTACAATTTCAGGGACAAAAAGAAACATAGAGCAAAGCTCTGAAAAGCAGAACAGAAGAGTAAAAATTCTTGCTGGATTGATCAATGAATAAATTAAAGAATATTCTCAGTACTGAAACATAACATATATTACTTCAAAATAAGTCACAAAATGTTATGTGTCATATTAAATGTAAATCCAATATTAGTAGCAAGGATAATTAGTAAGAATGCTGCCATCTATTTCAAGATCTAATATTAATAACAATAATAATAATTAATAATAATAGTGCCATCCACATTTAAAAAAAAACAGGCAATCAAAAATGCAGGCACCCCCAACTTCCTTTACTTTGTTTTAAAATATAAGTTCCAAGGTGCTACTGTGAGATATCACTTCTAGGAGTAAATTTACAATCTCTGTTTGTCAATAATGAAAACATACTTTTTTTCCAAGCAAAGGCAATAAGACATTGTGTCTTCCACCAGATTAAATCAAGATGATGTACTCTCTTCCCCATTCTTCAGTTACAGCAAGAAGCCATTTCTGTTATGAAGCTAATGGATACGTAGCTTGCCAAAAGCTTATCCTCTGAGGCCTTGTACTGGTATTCTTAGTATCTTTACTACCCTGGCAGATTTGTCATGGTCAGAGCCAATTCTGAATCCATTTTTGAAGCTGCTTTTCTCAGTACTAATGCCTTTGGAATTCCATTCATGGCTCTTTATTCACTAGTTCTATGCACTCCCTTGAGGAGGGAGTCTATCTATTGATATACTGACATTATGAGCAGAACTTGAAATTGAGGAGAGTCAGGCCAAGCCTAGCATAGGGACTGAACAGAGGAAGAGACGCTTAGCTCCTCACTGAGCATCTGTTGCAGCGATCCAGCTGTGCCCATCATAGGTATAAGTGGCCCATAGTGATAAACCCCTATGCCTGAATGATAAATAGAAAGATCCTATCTCATCATCTCCCATGGCATAAATCCACTTCTCTACTGATGTAGGAAGAGCCACAGCTTGATAACAATCTAGACTTCTTCTTGAATATTGTGTGTCAGCTGACAGACTGGCTCTTGCCCAGAGCTGGAGAGGAAACTTTCAGCTCCAGGCATGCACCACCTGTCAGCTGTCAGGCCTGTGCATGGCCTTGGCTCCAGTGGCTGGATGACTTGTCAACTAACGGGTGATGCAGTGAACCGTATAGACAGATACTGGTCAAGTGGTTGGCAGGACAGTTGGCCTTGTCAAAGGACATTAGGCTCCCCATGTCAGCAGTTGATTACCGCTTGGCTCAAAGAACTGTGCCACCAGAGAACAATGCAGAGAAGCAAGAACAATGAACAGTCGACAATGTCTTCAAACATGGGGATGGATTCTCAGATTATCTATCAAAACTTCTCAAGTGGCTGGATTTGCCATTTTTGGCAGAGAAGAAAGAGCCTGCTGCCTTAAAAGGAATATGAGTCAGGCAGACTGCAGTTCCAAAATACTTGTATTTGTTTATCCAGTCAATAAGCTTTCTGTGCTTTCCATTAAATATTTATCTGTACATTTTTTTAACCAACAGATTGAGACACCCAGGATTGCCTTTATAAGCGGATAACAAAAGGTTCAGAGATCAGTTAGATTTAGCTAAGACCCCCAAATGACAGATGTCAAGAGGCTAGATCCCAAGCTGAAGATGCCTTGGGTTCAAGAACTATCAAATTGTGGCGGCTTTGGTGGAAAATAACGCTCAAGCAACACTCTGATCACTTGGAATTTCAGCTTGCTTTTCTAATCATAGCCAAGTATTGAAGACAGGGTAAGAGAAAGTTGTGCCCACACACACACAACCCAGTAAAATAAAATAAAATAAAACAAAACAATGGATATTGCACCATTGATACAAATAGGGAAGACTTGAACTTGGAGAAACATGGGAAACAGATGCTTTGAAATGAATGGTATCATGTTTGTTTCTATAGCCAAGAAAGTTAATTTTTATTTTGTTCTACTAGTTGGACTGCATTAGGCAGCCAAGGCATAGTAGTGAGAGTTTGCCTTGAAGTCAGGAAGACCTCAGTTTAAGTTCCATCTCTAACATTTATGTGGTCTTAGGATCCATGGGATCTTAGCAAGTCATTTAACCACTTGCTGTTCTAGGTGAATTTATAAAACTAAAAGTTTCAGAATGTAAACTGACCGACAGGTAGAAGGAATTTTCTTCACATAGGAAGGTCCTATGTGAGTATAACCATAAACTCATGCCCTACCTCTATTTCACATTAAAAAAATAGCATTTACAAAGAACCTCAATGAAACCTCTATTATTGAAAGAAACTTTTATTAGTGTTAATATCACTTTCTCTGGGTACTATTAATTTAATTTCTACCACTGTAGTCACCAAGGGCTGTCCACTTTGGTGAACCACTATGTTATAGAAAAAATGTTTGATGCCTGGAGGTGGGGGAGAGAAGTGAAAGAAATGTGGGAAACAATGATGAGGAGTTGTGACATTCTTATCCTGAATTCTTCCCAAATTCTTTCGAACTCTGACTTTCTGTTAGATGGCGATGAGATTAATAAAAAATTAGTGGAGATCAGCAAAGAGCTACACAGTTTCCCTAGAGAATATCTAGCTAAAAGTACATACTTATCCTACTTTAACATAAGATGGTTAAAAATTAGAATTAACCAAACTGATAAAACTAAAGGAATAGTGATTATATGTATGACTACATGGTTCTTCTCTTTTATGGAAGTATTCCTTTATATGATAAGTTCCCTGGAGGCACTTAATATGAAACTTTCATAAATGTGATTTCTATTGCCCTTTTAACATATCTATTGTCTAAAACGTAGTACATTTAAAAAATGGTGCAGCCTAGGCTGAACCTTTTAAATTTTCATAAAGATCCATTTGAGTTCAAGGTTATCAATACCTACTAATGATGAGAAAAGAAAAGAATTGAGAAGGTGGAAGGAGGGGGAAAGTCAGAAAATAAACTGAGAGAATCCCCCAGGCTCTTCATTGCTATTCCTAAAGTCTCATGGTTCATGATGAATAGGTTCATTTCACTCCCAACTCTTGATTCCTCATCACTCAATCACCCACATCACCCACAACAGCACTGTTGTAGAAATTAGAAAGAATATTGGCTTTGGAATCAGAGGACCTCAATTTTAAACTCAATTCCACAACTTTCTACCTGTGTGACCACAGGAAATCACTAAATCTTACTAAGCCTGGATTTCTTACTTCTAAAATGAGAGCTGGACTGGAAGACTTCTTAGGTCCCTTCTAGGTTTCAAGACCATGATCTTATGATACATAAGCTTTCCTCAGGCAGTCATCCCAAAGTACAGGATTCTAAGCATCCAGTAAGTAGACTATCTAGGACCACCTCACACTTTCTTTAAAACAACAACAACTTCATTTTGATTTCACGGCATCTCTTTTTCAATTATCATATACCTCAATTTATCACACAGCATTTTTAAAAAGGTGGTTCTCTAGCCCCTAGAGTTGTCTGGTGAGCATGAAAAGACATAAATATCAGTCTTACTGCATTTCACTAACACCAGTCAACACAGTCTTTAAGTTAGCAAATATTCCTCTTGACAACCATGAATTACACTGCTGTTCATGGTGCTGAAGATCTTATTAAGGGTTTGTAGAGAGCTGAAGTAGAAAAAAATCCCAGCTGTTTTCAGAAGAGAAGTTCCCATCTCTCCAAAAATCAGCAAATGTTTGCTACCAATTTTTCTCCAATTTCCAACTGAGATAGATCAACCTAATCATAAAAGTAATTTCACTTTGCCTCCTAATGAGACAATCTACTGAAAGAGATTTGGAAGATAAACTTAGAGAAAAGCCTAATGCTTTGGATTTATAAGGCATTAAGGGAATATCACCAAGTTAAAATTCACACACACACACACACACACACACACACACACACACACACACACACACACACACACGGGAAAATGGAAACCAGTCCTTTTCTGTATTCACAGATGGCTCTAACACAACCCTCTTCTGGAAAACAACAGAGAATTCCTCCCTCCAAGATTCTGCCAAAACCCCAGAAGGTCTGTCAAATGTCTCCTGCTTGAGAGTGAGCAAAACATTTTCTTCTACATACCACTATATGAGGAAGTAAAACTCAAATATTCTCTGGGATTGAAAATAGCCTGAAGGTCTTCTTCTTAATAAAAGTGCTTCTTATCCTTTTCTTATTCAGGGAAAAAAAAAAAAACATAGAGCAACTCTACTAAGCCTTAGGCAGTCTCCTTACCTTGATAGCCCCAAATTGGCTGCTACCCATCACATATTCAGGATTACCAAAAAGGAGCTTCCAAAATTAAAATGCTGAATAAAATTCCATTATGTATTTTTTTCCCTTGAAAAATTTCAGCTATTATTTTTTTTTCTTTTTGATCATGTTAAAAAAAAAAAAACAGGGAGGAGAAGAAAGAAAGATCATTGAATCCATTCAGTTTTAGGTCTTGGTAAGTTTCTATTTAATTGTTAGATGTTAGCAGTCATTAAGCTGTATGTGATTCTTCATGACCCTGTGGACCACAGCATGCCAATACTGTCCAAGGGATTTTCTTGGGCAAAGATACTTGATTGGCTTGCCACATCGATAACGGCAAACAGAGATTAAATGACTTGCCCAGGGTCACACAGTAAGTATCTGAGGCTAGATTTGATCTCAGATCTTCCTGACTTATACCCAGCACTCTGTCCACTAACTGTGTGTTATGGGTTAGCTACAACCCATAAAATCACAAATATTTTGGGTGGAAGAATTCACATTAATAATGTTCCAATATCCACATGTGCTATTGGATTGGGGGAATGTATTATTTAACTGAAAAGCTCTATACACAGAAGGTAACAATGAAATTTCTCTGACCTCAAAATTAGTAAATGGCACAATTTTCTAAAGTGAATTCTTAAAGAGGATGAAGGCTAGCCATTTGAAATGGACTGACCCTGAGGAGCAAAACACTGAAGGATGTAGCATTACTCTCGAGTCAACTCTCCTTAGTGCAGCTTTCATCTCACAGAATAACAATTTAGAATGTTCTGAACAGTTTAGACAACAAAAGATCCTACATGAACCTACGAATTTCTTAAATACACACACACACACCTTACATTCCTATATGTCCTAATTTAGTCTTCCTCCCTCCTCTTCCCAGGGAACATCATCCTTTATAAGAGAAAAAAGAAAAAAAGGAAGGCAACAGTCCAGCAAAATTAACCAACATACCGAAAAATTGTGACACTATATGCCATATTTTATACCCATAGTTCCCTTCTTCTTTGAATTAAAAAAGTGAGATGTCAATTCTTATTTCTTCTTTGGGGATGTTTCATCATTATAATGTCACATTCCTCAGTTTTATTGTTTTTGTTCTTTCCTTTTACATTTTTGTAGTCATAGTACAGTCATTCCCTAAGGAGTTCAGCTTATTTCTGACTATTATCAGGATGCCAGCATTTCTATATTAATACCAAGTTAGTCAAGTCCTCCATATGCTTATGGAAGCCTCAAAGCAACGTAGGTACTCACAGATATTATGACCCCAGTTTATGAATGAGAAATAACATTTGTATAGTACTTTAAGGATCACAAAGACCTTTACAAATTTACCTCATTTACTCCTCTCAACAACCTTAAGTTACATGCTATCATTATGTTTGGTTTTACAAATGAGGAAATAGAGCCCTAGGGAAATTAAATTGACTTGTTCAGAGTCTCTGACCTAGAAAACATCTGACGGAGATGTGGAACACCCATCTCGTCAGTTCTCAAGTTCAGATGTGTGTCCACTCAACTAAGAAGGTCAGAGTGGGAATTTGAGGCTACGTCTTCCCAACTTGGTCTCCCATGATATTTTACATTCTGCTTTGCTTTTTACAAGGAAGATAAATAATAACAGAACAGGTAAGATAGTGTAGAGAAAAGTAAAATCAATGAAGTAAAAAATGAGGTGATAGGGAAAGGTAACAATGGAACCTGAGAGCAAATTCTGAGTTATATGTAGAAAAAATGATGACTACCACATAATACCACCAATGGCTGAATACCTTCCCCTCTCAGATTGGCTTGCATGTATTCTATATATCTTGTTCAGAAGTGGTTATTTTTACATTGTCTCCCCCATTGGATTATAAATTCCTTGAGAGTCAACACTGTCTTTGCCTTTCTTTGTATCCCTAGCACTTAGCATAGTGACTGGCACATAGTAGGCATTAAATAAATGCTTATTGACTCACTGAATGACAAACATTTTGACTCATTGAGTGACAAATATCTTCTATTAACGATGGCAGAATATAGACTCAAATTACCTATATTTTCCTCAAAAACTGAATAAAGGGATTTACTTTGTATTCATGTCTAAGCCGTTTTTTTAAAAAAATACCATCCAATATTTCCAAGAAAAGAAGACACATTCTTTCAGTCTCCACTTCTGATTCATATAAATTAATATAACAAAGTTATTTCAGTTTCCTATGGTCCATTTCTGCCTAGGGGTAAAGCATATAGCATGTCTATATCAAAGGAAAATTATTCAATTTAATACTTATCAGATCTTTGAGTCTTCAAAACAGTGTCTCAAAACCAATAACAACAAATCAATCTTTTAACCACCTTGACCAATTTTTACACTCAATTAGAACTTGATTTCTTGCAATTGTTATATATGAAAGCCATTGTGTTTCAAAAACAAAGAGAATTGCCTCCAAAGGAGCATAGGTATAGAGGGGACTGAAAAGCCATCTAGCCTGATCTCACTTAGATGTTATGTGATTTATTCCAGGTCAAAAAAGTAGTATCAGGGGCAGAATTTGAATCCAGGTCCTTTGTCTCCAGGGTCAATGCTCTTTTTTCCCTCTCACCCACAATATGGGAGAGCTGAAAAAATATAAAATGTGTGTTTCAGTTTTCAAGGGTTTATATTTCAGAAATGCCTTTCTGGCAGTGAAGGTTTTACTGAAATTATACCTGAATGAAATTGTAACCTAAGTTATAGTTCTCCTCGTATATGGTCAATGGAAAAAAAAAAATCCATTCCCATAGAATACTTTCACTCTCTGCCACCAAGGGCAAAGAAGGGTCCAAAAACATGCATTCCCTTCAGTGCTGGAACTGTATGACTTCCTCATTCAAAGAAAAGGAACATTAAGCAACGTATACACCCCTCAAGGGATTTCTTGGAGATCAGACATGAGTTAAGTATTAAATGAATCTAAAACAACTGATCAGATTAATTTTGAAATATTTCAAATTTGAAGGGAAATATATTTTAAGTTTCAGCTCACTGAAAAGATATTTTAGAGGAACATAAATTAGATGTATTGTTCACCTATAAATATTGCCTTTCTGCTACTATGAAAACAGAATATTATGCATAAATTTCCCATATCTCTGTTTAGTTTCCCTTCCTGTTGCCAGTCGCAAATAAGAGTTCCTAGCATTATAAAGCTTTTTTTTAAATGAACTTTTAGGAAGGCCTTTACTTTTGAATCATTAAGTCGCATTTTGTCAACACTAAACAAGGCATTCAAGTTACAGGGCAAAGCTTCTTTCTTAAGTGATGTGTATGATGTTCATTCATTATTTCTATTATTAGAATGAATTAAAAGTACAAGTGAGATAACAGTGGACCCTAACCACTACTCTCTCTTACTAGCACACAAAAGCATTAGCAGTTCACCCCTCATTTTTCTAGTAGACTTAATTCCAATTGGGGCTATTTCAGGATGACATTTACTTGAAAAAACAAAAAAACTTGTGCCCATTTCATTAGCTCCGTGGAAAACGGCCACTTGACATTTTCTCTAAGAAAACATCTATTCCTCCTTTCTAAACATTTCCCTTTCTCTGAATACCTCTTTCCATCATTCACATCACACTCTATCTGTTCATCAATTCCTTCTAGTGATATTTCAGTGAGGCCTAAGCCGTGACCCTCTTCTGCATCGTTCCCTCTTTCCATTCCCTCCTTCAAAACTCTTTGTTATACTGTCCTATAGTGGGCAACGCTGTTCTTTCCTAAGAGAAAAAAAAAATGAGTTGTGACATGCCCTCAGGTACTTGACCCTTACCTAGTTGGCCTAAACACTAGAAAGGTAAGTATCCACAAGATTTGGGTAGGCAACAACATTATTGATAGGAACTTTTTGTGCAGGAAAAGGAAGCATTTTTGGTCAGGCTGACATTTCAGTATCTCTCAAATCACAGCATGGAGACAGCTGTGGAGGTATAACCTTGCCTGAACCCTTGAAGCTCAAAGTGTGATTGAAGGGGGAGAAAGAAGGTAGAAACATATCAAAGACTGCAGAGAGAAATAGAGCCCATCACAAAGGTGCAACAACGCCTAAAGGGGAAGCTCTATGAATGCCAAATATTGCCTTTTTTGCAGGAGGTGGGAGTGAGGAGAGCACTTGGAATAAAAACTGGGATGAGTATATTGCATCAAGTTTTGTAAAGTTTTTTTTTTTTTTAATAAATGACACCATTTAATCCTCCCCAGTCCTCTCTCATTAGATCCTACAGGTGATATAATCATAAGGTCTAGATCTGGAAGGGACCAGGGTATCATTTTACAGTTAAAGAAACTGACTGTTGGAGAAACTAACTGAATTGTCCTTGGTTATGTGGCTAAGAAGCCTCAGAAGCAAGAGTTGAACCTAGATCTCTGTCTCTGATGCTCCAAGTCATAAGATTAAATGTCAAAAAAGTATTAGGGGTACTACCCACTCCTCTAGCAATTCTATGCCTAAAAGGGGGATTTCCATAATTTTCTAATAAAGAATGAACAATTGGGTCATATTTTTCTTCTTCTTAAAACTGCATTAATTTGAAATTTAAACTTTCAGTTCATTAATTGATGCTTTCTAGTACAAGACTATTTTCTCAAATTCAGTACACAGAGAAAAAAATGATCTTTCCAAAGTCTTGCCAATAGTCTTTATCATAAATGGAGCCCACTAAATTCCTTTAATATTATACAATTATATAAGTAAAATAAACCAAGGTGGGGGAGATTGTCTAAACACAGAGTGAAAACAAAATCAAATACATCGCTACTTTTAATCAAGTGGACTCATAGGATCTTAGAGATGCTAAAGTTTTTTTAAGCTAATTTAGCAAAATATCCCATAAAGTAAAGGAGGTGACCCACCCCATTCTGGAGCAGATATGTTATTAGAAGCTTTGCATTGCTGAGTGGAAATCTACCAGCTTGTACATTTCATTTTGATATGACTTCAGTTCTCTGGAACTTTGCAAAAGAAATTCATTTCCTCTTTTAAATAGAACCTCTAAATATGGCAAAGCATTAAAGATTTGGAGTAAGAAGAGCCTTTAGAAATTATCTAGTTCAACCTTATTCTTGCACAAATGAAGGAATAGACTTAGAAAAGAGGTTTATTCTAGATCACACATTTAAGTTTCAAGTAGGATTAGAACTCAGATTCTCTGACTCCAAATTTATGAGAGTTGTGTGAACATTTATCATTCTGGAGGGTCTACAATTTGCAAGGTCTCTCTTAAAATATGATGCCCAGGATTAAACATCATTTGTGGTCAGAGGCACAGGGCTGAGGTGCAGGTAGAAATCCCAGATGACAGAAGAAAAAGGAAATGAGTGAATGAGGTCTGATTCTCCAAATCAGCAATAAAATGAAACCAGCAGCCCATTTCCAGGCAAGTAGGGGTCCTAGACTGAGAATGATCTCAAGCAAAGACAACTGAAATTAATGAATGTGCTTAGATTCCTTGCCCTGAAAGCTTAATATTTCTTGTTTATTTAGTTAGGTACTTTAAAAATCAGTTCAGTTTGTTAATTATTTTATTTAAAACAATTAATTATTTATTATTTTCACTGCTATTTGCTTTTTCCCTTTCTTTTAAGCTGCAGGTGTCTTTACTGAAAACACCCAGATAGCTTAGAATATTCTCTGCCAGCAGCATCCTTTCCTTTAACCAAGTGCCTACATGTCAAATAATGTCCTTTTTAAATATCATTTTTGTGTAAATGCTATGAAAATGCAAATTACTTTGAACGCACATGCAAAGCAAATTAAAGCTGAAGTGTCCCACAGATGATTTTTTATTTCTACTATCTTCTAATATTTTTTTGTTGAGGAAAGAGAATCACTTAAAATGATGAGGAATGCTTCACTAAGCAGGAGCCTTTTACATAAAGGAAAAAAAAAAAGCTTACATTTTCCTAAAAGACACATCCACCCCCCCTCTTAGAACTACTTTAAAGGTTCAAAATTGTTAAGGTATTGAATTTCCATAACTAATTTCTCATAAATTTTGTAGAATTATCTTTTTTTGTTTTTGGCTATACAAGTTGTCTGAAAGAATAGACAAAAGTGCCTATGTATGTTTGACATTTCAGTTAATAATAAGCCCTATCATGTTGCCTATGGAGATATTTCATTAAGAGTTTTTGCTAGACCATGTGCTAATTCATTCTTATCACCTTTTGAGATGCCTCCTACACTGATAAGTTAATGGTATAGTGGGACCTGTAATAATCTGCTTCTAGAGAAGGCTATTTGGCTTAGTTGCCTAGGAGGAATTTTGGCAGAGACAATTTTACTAAATGCTTGCATTATACTTTAATTTCCTTGTATTTAACAAGATTATATTTATTTACATTCTTATTTTTTATTTGGCATGTACTTATGTTGGTTCTCTGTTTTATTTAAAATCCTTTGTATTCGACTATTACATATTTAGTTACATTGACTCTTTTTATATTTATTATTCATTCTCACATCGATTCTCTTACAGCATCCTTTCAAAGAATCTTATAAGTTGCCTGATATAAATCATTGTCTCTCCATTAGAATAACAATTCCTTGAGATGAAGTAAGTTTCATTCCTTGTATTACATCCCTGGAGTCTAGCACACTGCCTGGAACAAAGCCATCACTGTAAAAAAGCCTTGTCGATTCATTTGTTAATGAACATATCTGTCACTGAGTGCCTATAATGTGTAAGGCATAGCATTAGTTGTGAAGGTATCTACAAAGTATTGCAATTATTGATATTAATGTACAGCAAGTAAGCAATATCTTAGCTGATTTAACATTTCCCTATATTTTCACATTTCTGCTATTTTCGACACTTACAGAGAAAGGTATAGAACGAAGGATTTGACTTTTAATGTTTCCTTAAGGACAACGACGCTTGGTGGATCAGTGGAGTGAATCAATACCTCAAGACCCAGAAGAGTGCTTTTCAATCCATCAGCAATGACTAAATGCTTACTCTGGGCCAGACACTACGAGGATAACTATTAGGTACTTCAGACATTTTTTGTTGAATTTTACTTAGAATATGTTGTAGCTATAACCCCATAAATCCCTGAAAACCAGAACCTGAATTCTGCCTTTGGAGACTCTCCCATTCCACTTTATCTGGACCAAAAGCAATCCTCTATGTTACTTTCATGCCATTCCCAAGTCATATTGACACATAAGGCTTTTACATCTCCTCTTTTATCTATTGTCTTTCCTCATAAAATTTAAGTGTTTTAAGCTAGGGTCTGTCTTAATAGCATGGGACTGAATCATAACAAGCATAATGAACATAATAAATGAAACATAATAAATGCTTGTTCATTCATTCAGATTTCTCTCATTTTCTTTTTGTTATGACTCTTACTTTACAACTGACTCCCTTTTCTCGCCATACATGCCCTTGAAGATCTTAGTTCTATTGGCCTGAGTCTAAGTTCTCTATCATAAATCCCCTCTTTTACCTCTCACATGCCCCTATTCCCTGCTACTTTCCTGATTGTTTTTCTACTATTATGCCCTTGACCTAAAATGCCTCCACCTGCACACCCCACTCATTCTTCAGGCCTCCTTTGATGTTCTATTTCCTCAGTGAAGCTATTTTTATAACTTCTACTGATTTCTCCAGTCTCCGAGTTCCCAGAGCACTAAGAGGTAGGATTGCCTTAATTAGTAATTTGTTCTTTACTTCTGCCTAATATCTTAGTTTTGTCCCTATGGCCAGATTACCCATCAACTCTGTGAAAGAGGAAGCATGTCTTATATTTCCAAATTTTCCACCATTATTAGAAAAGTGCTAGGTATATATTATGCTCTCAAGACATGCTAATTAATTGACTAATCTAAATCAGAATTAATGACTTATGAAAATGTTGAAGTTCAGGAGAATAGAAATAAAAACAACCCTGGTACAAAAGTTAGGATATCTGCTTTCCAGTCCTAATTTACTGAATTACCTCAGGCTACATATATAGGTATATATAGATATATATGCACATGTGTGTGTAAGTATGTACATATATATGTATACATTTATATATATTTAGTTTCTGTGGGTCTAGTTTTCTCACCTGTAAAATTCTCATTCTAAAGGACTGCATGAGGTCTCTAATGTCCCTTTTAACTACAAATATTCTATTTTTTTCTTTTGTTGAACAACAATAGGAGAGAAAAGAATGCCTGTTCTGGAACAAGAGAACTGGGATAGGACTCAAATTTCAGCTCTCTCATGAATGGCCTGTGTTCTTTATCTAGAAAACAAAAGGGTTCAATTTCTCTTTGAGGACATCTGCAGCCCTAAATCTGCGGTTCCACTATAATTTTAATATATTTTATTTAATATATGTATTTAATATATTTTCCCTTATATATTTTTTTAATTTCCCTCAAATAAATTTCCCTTCCTTACCTCTTAGCTCCCAATTTCTTTTTTCTTTCTTTGAGACATTAATGTTCCTCCTTTTCAATTTTGGGATGAGTTCACTGTCGATCTGCTCTACCTGTCGAAAATATACACTGATAGTATAAATTAGTAGCCTGCTCATCTACCTACAGGTAGCAATCTCAGTAATGTGCTATCCTCATTACAGTCTTGGAAGAATAAAAACCAGAGGTCACCCGTAGGTCAATGGAAAGATGTTTAGTGGATATAAAAAGTGACATAAAAATACCATCAACAACAAATACGGATGAAAAATAACAGATAAGAGATGAACATGGTCATAGCAAATGTTGAACTTGCACCCATAGAATATTTTAAAAAGCCCAAGTAAGGCCTCATGGATTAGAGGAGTATAGATTTAGAGTTAGAAGGATATTAGAGGTGATTGAGCCCAACTTTTTACAGAGGAAGAAAGTGAGGCATAGAATAATAAAATAACTTTGCCATGGTTGTTTTTGCCGTTATTTAATAACTTTTTTTTTGCCCATGTCTGATAACTTCCTCCTCTGTGGAGGATTTGTAAAAGAAGACAGAAAACATTTTTTTTTTGATAGCACTAAAATGCATGGAAGGGTTCCAGTTTTACCTAGTGGAGAGACTGTTTATATACAAATGAGGTAACAGATCCATTGATACAAAGACATCGCTGACTGTGAACCTTTAGTAACTGACAAGTACCATAAAGAAGTACACAAGAAGGGGGAGGTGCAGATTGCTACTGTCAGGGTTAAGTCACGGAAAGCTTCATAGATGAAGTCAGACTGGAAAAGGATAGGCAGGAACTAAACAGAAAAAGCATAGAGGGTGGGCATTATAGCCATAAAAAATAACTTAAAGGAATCCATAAAGGGAAGAAAGCACAGAGGGTGTTTGGATGACATACTACAACTTGACTAGAGTAAGAGGTATATGGCTGGAAATCATAAGACAAGGCTTCGGAATTATACATTATTAAGGGTCCTGTATAAAGAATTCCAACTTTACTCTACAAGTAATAGGGAGCCATTGAGTATTTTTGAGCAGTGGAGTGATATGAGAAGATCTGTACATAAGAATTGTTGGCCTGTCAATGGAATGAATGATGAGTAATAACAGCCATTTTAAGTTGTTGATTATTTGTAGGGTTTATGAAGCACTTTCCTCACAACCAACCCATGAGAAAGCAAGAGACTATTGCATCTTGGGGAGGACGAATGGGAAGTTGACATGATTTTTTCTGGTGTAGGAAACCACTCCAATATAGAACAATGTCCTCCTCTGCAACTTTTACCTTAGATCAACTGTTTAAGGGGGCCCTGAAAGTTTAAGTGACTTAGCCAGGATCACATAACTTCTATATGTCAAAGGTGAAACTTGAACTCAGGCCATCCTGGCTCTAATTTCACCTCTGCCCACTATATGTCATTTTATGCACGAAGAAATCAAGACTCAGAAACATTAATTTATTTGCTCAAGGTCACACAAATAATTAGTACGTGTAGTTTAGAACCCAAGTGTCTTGAGGCTCTGGGTCAAATACACTTTTTTGGACACCACAAGAGATTACAAAAGAAAGAATATGGATGTCGGATCAGCTGTTGAGAATCCATTGCTCTGACTGAGGTGGCAAAGTCTGTAACTTTTTGAAGGTAGTGACCTTCTTCTATTGTCATAGATTATCAATCACTGCTAAGACCCTTGAAACTCATTATGGTGATGCAGGAGGAAGACAAGACTGCCCTCATTGCTTTTCTCATCCATTGGATCAAATGGGGCCTAAGCTCATAGAAAAAAGAAATTTCTAAATATAACTAACAGATTTGAGTTATTTTCATTTGTCTGGCATATAATAAATGGCAGCTAGGTGGTTTAGTGCATAGAGTACTGGACTTGGAAAGAGGAAGACTCATCTTCATGAGTTCAAATCTGGCTTCAGACACTTAATGGCTGTACGACTCTGGGAAAGTCACTTTAAGCCTGTTTGCTTGAGTTTCCACATCTCTAAAATGAACTGGAGAAGAAATGGCAAACCACTCTAGTATCTCTGCCAAGAAAACTCTAACTGGAGTCATGAAGAATCAGACACAACTGAAACAACTCAATAGCAACAGTGAGAATTGTTTAATAAATACTTGGGGACTGAATGACCTCTTACTCATGCATACATACAGAGGTGGACAAGCTGGATTATTGTGGTTTCAGGCGATAGCTGCATGAGACACGTAATTGAATGAAAAGTGGTAAATTTCAATTTTCTTTGCCTCTCATTGGCTTGTACCTCTGGGGGATATCACTTTAAAAAAAAAATCTGAATGAGAATCTTAATGATGAAAGCAAATTTAGTTGGCCAGAGCTCAGATGCTTACTTTTTTTTTTTTTTTATCATTCTTTGTTTTAAAGTAAGAGAATGGGAGGGAACAAGCTAGATAAATGTAGTGGTATTATGACAATTTAGTATTGCTCTAAAACCTTCAGCAGTGATAAAAATACCACTCAGGTCATACCATTTTGTTTCTTCAGCCTTGGTGTTTCATGCAATTTTCCTATATGGATTTCCTTTAGAATTTGATGTATCGCAGATTTCTTTCTCAGAGCAGTGCAATATACCACTGTCATCTCCAGTTTTTCTTCATCTATTTCCATTTTTAAAATAACCATCTCAAAATTTTACCTTCAAAGGATTTTTTCCACATATTGTTTTTCACTTAATCTTCTCAACAACTGAAAGGTAGAGAGGAAAAAAAAATGTGATTGTCCCCATTTTAGAGATTCCTCTGCTATTTTTCAAAATGGAAAGCTCCAGTTGAAAACACATATTATACAATTGATGGAAGTCAAGGAAATAGACATTTTATCAACAGACAAGAAATGAAAACATGAAAAAGAGGATACAGGACAAACCTAAATATGAGCATCCTTTATAATAGCGAGTAGCATTTATATGTAGCTTTAAGGTTTGCAAAGTGCTTTACATGTGTTATCTCAGTTCATCCTTACAACAGTGCTTTAATAGAGATTCTATTATTTTTATCATCTTACAGATGCAGAGAATGAGTCTCTTAGATGTTAACATAAATTCAACAGAAAAACATAAATTCGACAAGCTGGTATCATAACCCATCCTAGAATTAAAATAAAAATAGTTCAAAGACAAGTATGGGGTCCTATTCTCCGTTTTCTTCTTCTTTTTAACAAAGGAAGTATAATTGGAAACTATTTCTCAAATCTATGCTAAGCACTCACTTCTTTCAGGAATGTTCAAAGAATTTCAAAACTTATGAGATCTTGGGTACCAGAGCCTAAAATTAAAGTGTCATGGAATCTTAATATAAAACTTAAGAAATTCAGTATTTGAAACTGAATTTATTATTTTACTTGGGAAAGAGTTCCTTATTACAAATTCATAGAAAGGTAATCCAACCTTGAAAGGAGCTGGGAGAGGTACCTTGTACAACTAGGGAACATGTACTAAAGAGGGAGAAGAGTCATTGATTCTGGCCCTAAAGAATTGCCTCATTTCCTTTATTTTTCTATGCTTGATTCATTTAGAATTCCCAATATAACTTGCAGAAAAGATCAGAAACGGATTAGAAAAGTAAATAATGCAAAACAGGACCATCAATGACAAAATAAAACATGTACAGAGTTCATTTTAATGTAGTAGAGAGTGTAGAAATCAATAGATAATTGTGACGGCCAAGGGTGAGGAATCTGTGGTCTGGAGGCCATACATAGTCCTCTAGGTCCTCAAGTATGACCCTCAGCCACACTTGAGAACTGAGAGGGTCACATGCAGCTTTGGATTTATTCAAAGGGCCTCATTTGAGGACCTAAATGGCCACATGTGGTTTTGAGGTTGAAGGTTCCCCACCTCTGGGCCCTGGACAATTTGTCTCTGAGCACCCTATCAGATACTGAAAGGAGAGAAACTACCTCCAAGACATAACTGAAGTAAAGAAACCTGATGAGTTTCTTTAGGCACAGAGCTTAAAAAGGATTTACCCAATGTCATATACTTATAAAAAAGATCAGGAGCAGTATTTGAGATGTTTTTTCTGA
Source organism: Notamacropus eugenii (assembly GCF_028372415.1). Taxonomy (NCBI): domain Eukaryota; kingdom Metazoa; phylum Chordata; class Mammalia; order Diprotodontia; family Macropodidae; genus Notamacropus; species Notamacropus eugenii. The sequence continues at coordinate 60,570,552 of NC_092874.1, read as the reverse complement.
CTCTAAGGCCAACATTCTATTTAACACATTGATCTATCTCTACCCCAAGTTATCTTGATATCTAAGTTTTACCATCTAACAGAAGGAAGACATTATTTGCAGAGAGAAATATTTTCTTAAAATTAATTTCAAGAAGAAATATATAATGCCCTATAGAGATATAAGGTATGCTAGGTAAAATGGTAGACACCATCTTACAAAACACATGAAAACGAGCAAATAAATGGTTCAGATGGTTCTTTTAAAACTGAAGGAATCAAATTAAATCTCCTTAGAGAAGGTATTTTTCTGAAGAAGACTATGATTGAAGCACTTTGCTTTTTGGTGATGTCACAATACATGGCTGGAGCTTGTAGAGACTAGAAAAAAGGTTGCCTATTCAATATGAAATATAAAAATACATCAAATCAGTTCAACAAACATCATTAAATGCCAACTGTGTGTTGTGCTACACACTATGGTGAATATGGTAGACAAGGCAAAAATAAATGCAATCACTGCCAAGGAGTTTAAAACCTAATGAGGAATAAAATATACAAAAATGAAGGAGTACAAAATAATTTGACAAAGGAAAGAGCATTGATAATCAAGAGGATCATGGGAAGCTTATCATAAGAAGTTTCACTCTGACTGAGCCTTGAAAAAATCTCAGAATTCAGAAGAGCCAGAGGGGAGGAAATGTGGTCCAAGTAAGTGGGGCAGTCTTTGTCCAGGGCTGGATCATTGAATTCACAGGGAACTTCAAGCCCAACAGTCTCTTAATACAAATTGGGAAAACTCAAGTGTAGAGAAGTGAAGTGATTTGTCAAAGGTCGCGTAAACAATATATAACAAAGCCTGGTTTTGAACCCAAGGTCTCTGGCTTCAAATGGACCATAATTTCTTACAAATTCCTGGAGGAAAGATATTCTCTTGGTTCCAGTGAGAGTCACATGCTTCTGGTATCAGATCTAAAAGGAACAGGACCATCATTCTTCCTTTCAAGCTTAAAAATCTGGCTTTTAAAAATCCCTCTCTCCCTGGGGCAAAAGGGCCAACCAACACAGGTGTCTCTAACAAGTGCAGGCAATATCGCATGAGGTAGGGGTGAGGTGAGGAAGAAGCAGATCTTGGGAGCCTTCTCAAATACTTGCTTCAAAACTCAGGGAAGACTTCAGAGTTCTACAAATAAGAAAACATTTCTAAAGCTCTTAGTCCAGTGTCTATCACATAGTATGCACTTAATAAACATTTATTCCCTCCTCCTACACAATATGTCAGAGAAAGGTGGTCTGATGTACAATTTTTTCCCATGTCATCAATCTATTATGAACTCCTGAGAAATATGATGCTCTGACTCTTTATAGCCATATATGTTCATCAGTGTAGAAAAAGAAGTAAAAATCTGGGATTTGAATCCAGCATCTCTAATTCCAAACACATAACTCTTTCTACCCGTCATACCACCTTCCAGAATCCTAACAATGAAAGCATCATAAAACATCATAAAACATAAAACCCATAAAATACTACAGAAATGAAGATAAGTTTAGTTATAGAGCAAACTCCTTCTCATCTAATCCTACAAACATTTATTATATCATTATTGAGATAGGACAAGAAACAGACCCTTAAGGATTTAAAAGAATTGAATGGAGGTACTGTAGATTGTCCATATAAGGACTGGAAAATCCCAAGTAAACTTTGCTTATAAGACTTTGCTCATAAGACCACATCTTAAATTTAATAACTGACATTAATTTAGCACTGTTGTGCCATTTTCCTCATGTGCAGCACTCTAGATGGGCAGTATACATATTATTATATACCTTCTAAATCTGATGAAACTTTAGTTGTGACATGTAATTCTGGGACTCACCCAAAGTCACCCAGATAATAAATATCAGTGCTGGTCGCTGTTCAAGCTGAGTCTTTAGAAAAATATAGCTCAAAATGCGTCCAGTGCTCTTTACTGGTATATGATACATCTCTCACACTGTCTTTAGCTGGTGCTAAATTGTATAGAGGGCCCCAGGCAATTGCTTATTTAAATAAAAATCTGTTTTTAAAAGTATAATTTTAGATCAGAGGTTCTTAAGATGGGTCTATGAACTTTTAAAGTATATATTTGTGGTGTGCACACACACATACATATATATATTCTTATGTGTGTATACATATGTAGATGTAGATAAATAATTATATTTCAATATAATTAATTTTTTTCATCACCCTATATACTTTACATTAAGTTATTTGAAAACATTATTCTGATATTCTGAGAAGGGGTTCATAGGTTTCTCTAAGGGGTCCATGACACAAAACAAGTCAATGACACATTCTCTGAATTTCTCAAATTTCAATCACCCGGTACTTGTGAATAATATATGACTGCATCAGACCAAACATCCTAAGTTCCCTATTACTTAGTAAATAAATCCAAGGAAGATCAAGACTGAGTGATTTATCCACATCTGAATCCCTCTTTTCTGAACCTCAGGTCTAGCCCTCTCTATCCACTATACCACACTGCCTCCTTGGTCTTTCAGTATGAACACTTGCCAGACCTAGCTCAACTTGATTTCTGCCCATTTGATTTCAAATCTGGCTTTTAAGAAGTCCAAGTTTTTGCCTTTTTGAGAACATCTTTTTACATCTTTTATCTAAATTGACTTACTGGCAGAACTGGAGAACCTGAGGCAGGAAATTCTGGTATCAAAGAGCTGACATTGACCAATGAATTTGACTGCTGCAGGGGAAATCCCTGCAGAATACTGAACAAGAAAACTGCTGGAGAGGCAGCCATCCAAAGTATGTAGATGCAGTGACGCAAAATCATTTTGAAAAATAAACTAAGTTTGAGGCATAATGGTATAAGTAATAAACTAAGACAGTGGAGACTGTTGAAAAGCACTGAAAGAGCCAAAGGGATCTTTGAGATGCTAGAGACTGATGAGTGAATTTCAGACACAGATGTAGCTTATGTAGTACTAAGCATTATACACATTCTTAAATATTATGCATATAATTATACATGCTTAAGTAAAACTAATTACTAGAAATAGTTATAGAATCTCAGATTCAGAAAAGACCACAGATGATGCCTAGTTCATCCTTTACCTGAATAAGCATCCTCATTACAAAACTGCAAAGGAACCTTATGTGTACACACACACACACACACATATATATTTGTATGTATGTATATGTGCATATGTGCACATACATATATATGTACACGCATGGTATGTGTATGCATGTATACAAAATTTCCTTTGCAGTTGAAGCCCTCAGGAAAATGTTGGATGACCATTTATTACATCTTAATTGTTCTTTGCCAAGAAAATCCCAAATGGGGTTACAAAGAGTCAGACATGACTGAAATAACTGAAAAAATATTGTTAAGAGATTTTTCCACACATCAAGCTAGAATACACTTCTCTACAGTTTCTACTTACTACTCAGAGTTCAACCCTCGGATGCTAAGCAGTACAAATATGATTTATCTTCGATGTGACAGTCATAGAGATACGTGAAGGCAGCTATCAAGTCTTCTGAACACCCTGTTCTTTCCTCAATATTTCAGTGATCTTAATGTGAATAGTCTTATCAATGGTGCCAATAGGAGCCCATCCATACTTTCTCACCTGGGAGCTCCCTGTCAATGTCCCCCTGTAATTCCTCCAGAGAGAGTCCACTCAATGTGAAGAACTTCCAGTATGTCTCCCATTACGTGGATAGCAGTGCAGCACCTGGACGACACATCTGTTTATCCCTGGTTTTTACTACCTGAGCCACCTTCTCCAATAATCTGTCTCTTTAGTGGTATCATTTGCTCTGCCTCTAGTGCTCAATTCATCCTCATTAACATCCTGCATCCGATTTATGTCCACCACATGTCTCTCTCTGTGCCCTCTGGGTGACCCATTCTTTTGTACCTTCTTAATTAGTATAGTAGGGAGTACCTATACCTATCAAAAATGAAACTAGCCTTGGATTCCTTAAAGCAGAGGAAAATCCACTTTTGAAGGCCTGGAAAGCTTAGCTGATAGAAAATCAAATTTTTAATGAAGGCCCTAGGATTCAAGTCCCTATTTAGGGATACTTTTATGTAAAAATAGTCCATATGTAAGCAAAAATATATTATGACATATTTCATTTTAATATTGTATTTTAGTTATTTAATATAGAAAAATTAATAATAGGAGACACTGTGTATAATGAACTTGCTACAAAGATGGACAGTGACAGAAAGACCTAGGGTAGAATTCAGAAGACCTGGCTTCTACCTCCAACTCACTTACTGTGTTATTATGGGATATTTATTAGTCATTCCCCTCTTAGGGTCTCACTCTAAATACCAGTAAAATTGGGAAGGATGGGCGAATAATCTTAAGGTCACTTCTGCTTTTAACTTTCTAAGATTCTAACATATCCCAAGGCTATAGGTGTCTAAGTGTCAGACACTGTCTGCTGAGAAAAGCTCTCCCTCTCATTCTTGGATTAATGTGAATGCCAAAGAAAAGAAGGGAATTTTTGAAGAGGAAAAACATGAAATTTGAAAACCACAAATTATTTTAAATTATTAAAGCTATTTCTCTTGAAATTATGCCAGAGGGGAAAAGTTACAAGACATAAAAAGACATCTATTTGTAGTTTAAGGGATCCAGGGATAAATGTACTCATGACAATTGTTTTGATTAATAATCTGTTATATATGTGTTATGGCTTTTGAAGACCAAAGAATTCATCTCCAAGAGGTCAGACTCCTGGAAGAAATCCTCCAAAGATTTAGTAGGCAGGTCCTTGGAATACAAGAACAGTTTGTTAATAGGGCAGTGAAAAATCTTATACATTTCCTTTTAATACTCCATATTTGTATCCCATAATTAAGCTCTAGTAGTATAGGGTTTGCATGTGGAGAAATCATTCAGAGCCTCAAATTTGTCATTATTCAATTTGTTCTCCCAACATATTCTGTGAGTGGTCAGACTCATGTTCCCATGTCCCAATTATTCTTGACCCCATTCCGATGAAATAATGCCATATCCAACTAATAGAATCCTCTGCCTACGTCAAGCCCTATTATGGCCATATGGACATACTATTTGTCTATTTCCAAATTGGTGCCATGTTTGATCTGTGAATTGTAGGAGATATATGAAATTTTTCAATGGTGCTTTGTAATTTCTTCTTATTAATTCATGACTGGCACTATAATGCTAAAAAGATCAGAATGAGGAAAGGAGGTAGAATGTTATTCTACTCATAAAGCAAAGGTTTGACTTGAGTGAAAGAAATATGTGTATCTATATTAGATAATCAGCCTGGCTTTGACTGCCAGAGTAACTATCAGGTGTTTGTCTTTAATGCAAATGACAATTTTAAAAAACAATTTCTGCTACATGTTAATTACACTCATACTAGCAAGACAAGTTCAAATAAAGCCTCAGCCACTTATTAGCTGTGAGACCCTGGGCAAGTCACTTAATCTCTGTTTGCCTCAGTTTTCTCATCTCTAAAATGGAGATAATAGAACTCACTATAGGATCAAATGTGGTAATATTTGTAAATAGGTGTGTAAATAAAGATTTAAAATTGTTAGCTATTATTGTTATTAAATTGACTGAAGTTAAGTGACTTCCCAGAGTTAAATAACTTATATTCTTTAAAGGGATGATGATGGGAATGATGACATTTACTGAAATGTTTAAGCTGATGTCTACTAACACATTGCTGAGCTCATTTTCCTACTAAAAGCCTGGTCTTGAAGTGTCTTTAATAATTATGGTACTAAATTCCAAATTTTAAAACACTTTCAGAGTTCAATTAATGGATTGAACCTTACTCTTATGACAAGAAAAAAAGCTATTTAAAATTGACTGAAAGTGTGCGTGTGTTCATCCTTCATTGCCAAAGAAGACCATGCCATCAGAGAAATGATGACATGACTTGCACTTGACTTTGTTTTGAGTGAGGGAGGGCTGTGCAGGTCACCAGCCTCACTTCTCCTCCAGAGCCATCTGAATCCAGTGACCGGATATTCATCAGGATGACTGGAGACGACCCAGAATGAGGCAACTGGGGTTAAGTGACTTGCCCAAGGTCACCCAGCTAGTGAGTGTCAAGTGTCGGAGGTGAGATTTGAATTCAGGTCCTCCTGACTCCTGCACTGGTGCTCTATCCACTGCACCACCTAGATGCTCAAATAAAAGTAAAGAAGAAGGATGGAAAGAACAGATGTTAGGCATCACAGTTACAGAATACAGTTACAGCTGTAATAAGCAACTGGAATAAATGAACTCTAAGGTTCCTTCTGGTTCACAAACTTATGAATTATCATATATATATATAACAAATTTTGACATGACCCTATTAGGAGTAGTACTAGTAATAAAAAATAATAGGGAGAGCAGCCTGGTATTATTAAAGAACATCAATCATTTTATTAATTATATGATACATCATTATTATTATGTCATATACTTATTAATTGCTAATAGCATTTATGCTAGCAGCAGGCTGATCAGAAAATTATTAATAATAGTAGGCTTTTATGACAATTTTCTGTTTATAAATCATAATCCATCGGTTTTAGAATTATAAAAGTCATCTACTCCAAACCACTTCATGTTACAGCAGAGGAAACTAAAGCCCCTAAAGGCAGAGCGACTTGGCTGAAGGAATCCAGGTAATAAGGAGGAAAGGTATGATTTTAATGGAGATCTTCTGACTCCATTTCCACCTTTCTCAACAATATACCATGTCTCCCTCATTGTTGCTTTGGGAATATGGGCAAGTCACTTATCATATTTGACCCATTTCCTAATTTGCATGAGTGTGCATGCACATACATGGATGTGGATGTGGGTATATGTACATGTATGTATGTATATGTGTCTGTGTATACACACACCCCATATAGATATAGATATACATACATATGTATACACACATATACCACACACACAGAGTAGTATAATATGAAATAATAATAAAATAATAAACAGGGACCAGGATATCTGGATGGTGCAGCATTGTAAGAATTAAATGAACAAATGTATATAACATGCTTTGTAAACCTTAAGGCATTATGTAAATTCAGTTAACATCAGTTAACAGAGAGGCAAGACTCCTTTATACTGGCTTTCCACACATCCTACCTGGACCAAGCTTTTCAAGCATCACAGTCAGTTATTAGGGAATACGGAGTAAAAGGGAAATTTTCCTTTTCTCCATCTGTGTTTATCCAATTGCAATGTAAAGGTAACCTTGCATTAAATTGTTCAACATCATGGAGATGCATACAATGGTATTTAATGTATAAAGAGGAATTAGCTCACTGTTATAATTAAGCATTTACTATTTCAGCCATTTGAGTAACTGGAGTGTTATCTTTAAAAAGTATTTTTTAGCTTCCTAGAGCAAGCATCACATCCTCAGACTTTTCCAATACACACCCAGTCTTGGAAGTACACAGTAGGATTATACATTAAGTGGAACCATTTTTGTTCGTATGAACTGCATGAAAATTTAAATCACAATAACATCAGGCTTCTTGGAAAATGAGTAGTGAGCACAGGCTTTGCTTTTGTCGGTTTGGCACCAAGTAAATTCTCCATGCCCAAAGCATCCCTATAACTCTGCATGAGCAGGGCTAGTGAGATTTGATTGCATCAGTCAGGTCTGGTAGAGAAATGATTATGTGTGATGAAGGTCCAAGCCAGGCTCGGTGGCTAGAAGAGAAAAAGAATCCAGATTTTTAAATACCTACAGAGCTTGGTTTGGTAGATTTCTTTGAGTGAAGCTGAAACTTATGACAGAAAAAAATAATGAAGTCAGTTCAAAACACTACACTGACCTGTAGTGAATTCCTGTCCTGGCTCATTTGTTAACTAGTCATGAGCAAGGGCATATCATCTCCCTTTCTTTGTTCTTAGTTTCTTCTCATGTAGAATTTTCTCTTTTACAAAGACTTAATTCAATCAATCAACAAACATTTATTAAACACCTTTATGTACCAGGCATTGGGTATACACATATGAAGAATATAACAATCTCTACTTTCAAAAACTCCCTAACATCCCTCCATTCGACTAGTGTCGTCAACATAGTTTAACATTTGAGTAACTTTATACTAAATTCTATTTGGACATACACACAGCACAGGAGGAGATTTGCTGCTTGAATTTGGTTACTGGAGAAGAGATTACCTTTCTGTTGCTTTGTGAGATTATAATTATTATGGAGTATTTTACAGGGAAAAGAGGGGAAGGATGATATCAAAGAATGACAGGCTTAATTATTGTGGTGTTTGATCTTATCCTAATTTAACAGAGTCTCTTTTACTTTGAAATAAAACATCCCTATTTAGGATGTTTTCCTGGGGAAACTATGACAGGTTACCTTTCCTGTTACATGCTCCAAAACTGGCTAACTCCTGGATCTCTGAGTATAACTTCTATTAACCTTGCCCTGGATTATAATGGTGACTTCATTCTTAAACTGAATACACCCTTAGTGGAATTATTCAAAAATTACCATGACTTGGCAGTTAATTCATGGTCAGTCCACAAAGCGTAAAGGGAAGATTAATATTAAGTACAACCTGTGAAGATCCTTTTTTAAAATTACTCTGGAATAGCTTCTGAAATCCTAAAACTCTTTCTTATTTCTTTATAGAAAGTCGGATTCTAATTTAGATGAATCCTTAATGTTTAAAAGATTGGTAAAACAAGCAAATTCTCTAGGAGGGACCGTCAAGCATGCACGAGGAGATCAGCTATTTTGTTTATTTCTATCGAAGTCCCTCAAGGTAGCTCTAGAGAAAATGAAAATTCAATTCTTTAAATCAAAGAAGCAATTTCAAATATAATATTGCTTGATATTGGGTAGGTTTAGGGTATGTTAGACTTTGAAAGTGAAACTGATTCTTCGACTTATTGGATTAGTGGTTTACTTGATAAGTAAGTAATAGCAAATGAATGGAAATAGTTTAGGAAGAAAAATCACGTGTACTTAATCAGGCCTAGTTTTGTCCTAGTTCAGTAAGACAGCAGGACTGAAATCAGACTTCTTTATGCAGGACTCACCTCAGGAAGTAGTAAAACTTCAGGAGATGGAAGACAACTCCTTCTGTCTTAATGTTATTGATCTGGCATTTGGGGCTTATGGAAAGATGAACTGTATCCCATAGGTCAATAGAATGCTCCCCTCACCTACCTACAGAGAAAACTATGGCTATCCTAATCACAAAACAATACAGTTGCTGAAAAGTTGAAAAAAAAGATTGATGAGAGTTGTCAGGTGAATAAGTATGGAAGAATTAAAAATAGGAAAGGGAGATGGGATAGAAAAGAGAACTTGTGAGTGTAGCCTATAAATGGAAGCACAATGGTAGGTATGGGTGAATGGATTGGTAGAGTGGAAATTTGGTTTTAGGGGATCTGGGGTTAAGTCTCAGCATATGCTCTCTTTAGGGTTAATTGAAAAAATATAAATGCAGCAAAATACATATGATTCTATTTATGAGAAATACTATAGAAGAGTTTATACTAATATGAAATTATATATATGTATAATGTGTATATGTATATATACACATACATACATACCCACATATGTGTATGTGTGTGTGTATATATATACACACACTAAGATCCTACTTCTGATGACTCTTTATGACATGAAATTGACTCAGGTTTCTCCCAAAATTTTCACTGAAGGAGGGCACCCAGGTCAGTCTCCAGGTTCTACTTGGGGCTTCCTCCATCAGTCTGGATACTTTTATGCCTTCCTCCCCTGTCCCTTTCATTTTCCTTGTATGTATTGTCTTGTCCCATTAGAATACAAGCCCTGTGAGGGCAGGGACTTCCATTCGATTTGTGTTCTCAGCACTTAGCATAGCATCCAGCACAAAAGTAATAAATATTAGTTGAGTGACTTTGGAATCTACAAGACTGGCTCTCTATTTGAAAAACAGAATATAATCAATGCAATATGCACCATTCATAAAAGAAATAGCAACTTGTAAATAATAGGTTTTCAGTTTTATGTGAAATCATCTTTTTTTAAAATTATACTATGTTATGGAAATGTTTGTTTCATTCCATGACTTAAAATTTTAATATATTTTTTAAATGTCCTATTCCATCAAGGTAACCTTGGATTTTGAAAAGATATGCTAGAAGATTATAAGCCCTTTTAGTTCTTACCAAGTTTGAAAGGATTCCCATGTAGGCTTAGGGACAGACTATATCTGTCATCCTAGGACAGGCAGTGCTGATTCCATTGACAGTAATCACTTGGAGACTGGCACCAGACGACAAATTTTTCTGCTCATAGAATCTTATTAAAACTGAGATATGAAAGGATAGCAATTATTATTGGTGAAGGGGGTCCTCACAATGAAGAACTCATGGGTCTTTTGGAATAGCAAGTATTGTAAATATATTGCAATTTAAACTTTACCAAGTGCTTTCCCTTACATAATCTCATTTGAACAACACAACTCTGTAAAGAAAGGCCAAAAGAAAATATAATCATGTTTTCCCACTTTTATACATGAGAAAAGAGAATTTATTTTGTTCACATATAAAATGACTAAATGAAGCAATTTTATTATCTTTTCTTTTAATACAAATAGGTATCCTTTGATTATATGATTCCTCCCCTTTAATGTAGATAGGGCTTGAAGCAGAATGCCACTAACCCCATTTTTTTACATGGTAAAGGCTAGCTGAGCAAGAGATGAAATGTCTAAGTGAAGTTACCACCCTGGCATCAATAGCAAACCATTAAAATTTTTAAGTGGCATATAGTCAGGTACTCAGAGAAGAAGATACCAAGATTTGTCTCTGCCATGCTTTCAGTATGCCAGGATCAAGTAGGATGAGTAGTGAGTTATGAATATGAAGTACCTTTAATACATATAGAGGACATCACATTCCAGGTTTTCTGTCCAAATCTTTGGGAGATGATACAACAACAATAAATAACTGGCACTAAAACTTGAAATTTCCATGAAATTCATGCTGGAAAAGATAAGTAAGAAAGGGATATTCCCTGCACTTGTAAGTTCACCAACATAGGCTAACCTTAGATCTCCCAAGAACAGTTGGCATTTTCTCCAAAACTTAAAAAGTCATAATCTTAGAGAGTTTCCTGGAGTCAGTGAGAATTTAAGTGACTTGTTCAGAGTCATGCAAGTCAGAGGGAAGACTTGAACTCAGGTTTTCTTAGTTCCAAAGTCAACTCTCTCTTCACTATGCCATATAAATCAGGGAAGACGCAAAAAAAAAAAAAAAAAAAAAAAAGAGAAGCTCAATTCACGTTGTTTTCAAAAGTACTTGATCAAGCCTTGCACATGTGGCCACTTAATGAATTCTTTAATGTTTTCTGGTATGATTTTCAGGCTAAGACCCATCAAGTTGTAATACAGCAGCAGTATATTAACTGAAACCTTTGTGCATTCAAAAGAATAAGTTTCAGTTAGTAGACTTCTGTCCAGTGCAATCAAAGGAGACTTCAAAGTCCAGTTGATGTGTTTTCCTGAGTACCATGGAGAAAGAGAGGCAGCAGAACAAATCAGAGACTCTATTTGACTTTTATGATATAAGACAAGAAGATATTGCAAACAGGCACTATGTCCTTCAAACTCAGAAAATTCGTGGCATGCAGAAGATATTTAATAAATACTTGTTTATATACATGTATATAATATATATACATACACATATATATACAACACATATGTATGTATTATATATAAATATATGTATGTATATAATATATATACATACACATATATATACAACACATATGTATGTATTATATATAAATATATGTGTATATACATATACATGTGTGTTTACATACATATGCCATTGAAAGGTGCCTGTTTACAGGATCATATTGGTTATTTACAACATACACAAGCTATGGAGTTAGCGATAGTTTGACATTGTTTTATTATGTTGTATTATGTAAATGTTATGTTTTCCGCTATCAAGTAATTGGTATAAGATCAAATTATAGATGTGTTGCCTGAAACTAGATATTTATTTTGCTTCTAAATCAATTAGCACTATATAAAAATGACTGTAGAAAATTTCCTTACCCATCTTAAGAGCAAAGGCATGGTGAGCATTACAATATTTGTAAATTGATACTTGAGACATGTTAGGTGAATTTGGCTTAGTTCTATGACCACTATACTTTCAGTAGCCAAAGGTAATTAGTAGATCAATCATCTGGTTAGCAAGCAGGAAATACACAATTATCTTCTAAGTCTTTACCAAAGATGAATCATTTCCCTCTAATTTTGTGATTTCAAAATCACTCAGAATGAAGAAAAGAGGGTCTATCACCTGTGAGTCCTACTTCCTTGGTCTTTTCAAAGCTGCCAACTTAGAATGATCTTCCAAATTTTAGCACAAAATGTCACAAATGAACAAAGAAAAAGATCAAAGCAGGTGGTTGTGTTCTCTTTAGTGAGTCTTTGAATGAATTCTACATAAGTTGCAAAATCCAGCAGGCATCAAAGTTGATTATGCTACCCAAGCCAGAATAATGTCACATTTCCTCTAGGTGTCTACATAACTTACTGCAATAAAGCAATTCAACCCAAGAAAGTGTGTGAGGCAAGTTTTCTTCTTTCTTTCAGCTGGCTCAGCTATAATGTCATCTCTGAATGACTTATACCATGCTGACAGTGTCTAAGTAAGATTGGAAAAAGCTGTCCTGCCCATTGTACGTAATTGTTTCATTTTCTTTCATGTTTACACCAAGTGCCCTGGAATATTTCCATTAACTTTTTTACATGCCAGACTAAAAAAAGGTACTGACTTCACCTGAGACCTTGTGTGGTCTCTGTTACAAAATTTCCATTGGAAAACTGGAGAAAACTTGGTGGTAAAGAGAAAGGAAGTACCAAGATCTAAGGTTAGCCTATGTTGGTGAACTTACAAGTGCAGGGAATATCCCTTTCTTACTTACCTTTTCTGGCATGAATTTCATGCAAATTTCAAGTTTTAGTGCTAGTTATTTATTGTTGTTGTATCATCTCCCAAAGATTTGGACAGAAAACCTAGAATGTGATGTCCTCTACATGTATTAAAGGTACTTCATATTCATGACTCACTACTCATCCTATTTGATCCTGGCATACTGAAAGCATGGCAGAGACATAGTACCTTAAGGCTGTATCTATCCATCTAAACTGCATTGGTGAATATAGAAGTGGAAAGTAAGAGTTAGGTGCTAGATATGTTGGAGAAATAAAATAAATGACACAGGGTTAGGTACTTGATGGCAGAAGGGTTGGGGATGGCAGGAGAGGAAGAGGCTTTCATGATCAGGATGATGGTAATGCAATCAATACAAAGATAACTTGAAAAGAGAGAGCAAAAAAAGTGAGGAGCTCAGACTTATGGAGGTGCAGACATCCAGTATGCTCAAAGCTATAAAACATGCTCTGTGGTATTTGACGGCAGAGGGAAGGATTTGAAGGCACCTTAAACTCAATATGGCCCAAACTAAAATAACTCATTCTCCTCAATTCTGCTTCTCCTGACAGCACTGCGTTTGTAGCATTATGACGTGGAAATACTATTGGAACTCTGAGTGAGAGTCAGGATATGGCAAGTACCAGGTTAAGTCAAACCACTATTACCAGAAAGATTGCCATCTCCCCTCAGATCTTAACAGGGATAACCTTGAATAAAATAGCCTTGGGTATGACAGTGCCAATCCCCAACCCCAGCACAACAGCCATACCTCCAGTCCACCTTATACAGTCATCAATAAGGGCGGAAATCATTGTAGAGAGGGATGAGGTATATTCTCATCATCTCCAACAACAGGTGCTAATCAACTAATGCCAAAAGGCAGACAGATACAGAAGCCCTGGGAGGGGCAGAACCTCTCCTTCAAAACTGCCATTTCTGTTTCTAAGGCAGTCATCACAGCCATCATCCAGGGAAGCAAATCCTGTAAAGAAAGGATTAACCATTCCCACCAATTACCAATTGTCATGCAAAGGGAAGGCAAGTCAGCCAAGCCAAAGTAGCAAGGGATTCTGAGGGAGAGACAGGAGGCACTATGTGTCAGGTGAATGAAACCATCATCCTAATCACTTAACACAATCACTGTTTCCCATCAAATATGGATGGGGATAGCCCATGATACTGAACCCAGGAGTCTTAGGAAGAGCAATGCTTCCTTTCCAGTGCCTTCAACTATCATACCAGGAAGCAATCCCTGTAACAGGAGCCACATATGCCAGTGATTGCCTTTGCAGGGATTAAAGCCACAACTATCAAAGACTTGGAAAAGACAGCTCTTGCCACCAAAGTCCTTGGCAGCATCAAATGGTTCAGGTGAAGAAACTGATATATCACTCATTGAAATAGCATCAAATAAAAGGGATTAATATCTGCTTTGCCACTGTACCCTAAAGACTACAGGATTTTTCTATGTGACTTGCAGAAAGCTTCCATTCATATCATCTCTCCCAGTACAATGTGAGTTCTTTGAGAGTAGGGACCTTCTTACATTTTTGCTTTCCCAATGCTTAGCACAATGCTTTTTCAAACAGTAAGCACTTGCTAAATGCTTCATTCATTCATTTGGAGTCAAAGACCTGGGCTCAATTGAAACCTCTACTCTTTAGTACCTTTGTGATCACAATTGGAAAAGCCAATTAACTTTTCTTGGACTCAGTTTCTTCCTCTGTAAAATGAAGGGAGTTATCCTACATGAACTCTCAAATATTTTCCAACTATAAAGTCCTCTGATCCCATGCAGACAGACGTCACAGCTGCCTAGGGAAGGGGGTGGGTCAAGGAAGTACATTCAAATACCTCTAAATGGAGTTTTATTGCCTTCAATGCATTATCCCGAGTTCTTTGCTCATTTCCCTCATCATTCTTGAAGGGACAATGGGGCGGAAAATAGTGGAACGAATAAAAGGACTTGAGTTCCAGGGAATTGTCCCTAATTGATTTCAATGTACCCAGTGGGAAATTAAGATGAACAGAAAATGTGCAATTCACATTATTGTCCAATTTCCTATCTGTCTGATAGTAATACGTGGGCCAGGGAGGATCAGAGAGGACATTGCAGTAAGACAGACAATAGCCTGTAGTTTCAAATTCCCATGCTTTTCAAACCTCCATTTTAAGCATATGAAGAAAGATGCTATTTACAACTGGAGAAAGAAATGATAAATAGAAGTATATACAGAATAATTTTACACACACATATATAGATATATGTATGTATGTATGTATATACACGCATGTATATGCATACATATATGTACATGTACACACACCTATTTGTACCTCATGGTTGTGTGGGTGAGAAAAAAGAAATTTACGTAATAATTTTGTTATATATTGGAATGTAATAGCAAATTGAGCATAGTAGATTTACAGTTTCATGTATAATCACCTTTTTACTGTACTATGTCATGGAAATTCTTGTTTTATTCCATATATTAAAAATAACATTTAAAAAGGGGAAGCAACAGATGAAAAAAGAGATCTACCATCCTAAGATAGCATCAAAACATTTGTTTAGCTGACCATGATAACTCATAATTAACATAGTAAAATTGTGTCTTGACTACAAAATGCTTAAGGCAAACATGACATTGACAAAATCTTAAGGACTTAGGTCCTTGGATCACGTTTATGTGAGAATTTAAAATGTGTTTCTTGCTGGTATGGAATAAGATCTTTCGTAAAAGAGACATGTGAGTCAGTAACTGGCCAACTCAGCAGTAATCAACCAATTCCTCTGCTCCCTTCCCCTTTTTAGTATATGTATTAGTGTGGTTCATTAGATATTACTTCACAGCACCCCTGTCACAATGGACTAAAAAGAAAAGATGTTTTATTGAACCCAATCTGTAATGCACAAAATAAAACCTGTACTACAAATAGGAAAACATTGTAGACATCCCTGCTATCTGGATAGCTTAAGGACCTTAACTGTCATTTTTGTGTACCTCTGTCTCTCTCATTCATATGGAGGCCAGATTATTTTTTTGTAAGTCCTCTTCTCTTTACCCTGCAATCCAGTTCTGCCCTCAGATGTTTGCTCTAGGAAGAATAATATCCCTATCATTGGCAGGGAGTTGCCTGTTAGAAATTCATCCTTTGACTTGGGCCCAGAGGAGTGCACATTCACCTTGAAAATTATGCTGTTTTTCTTAATGTATTCATTTCTCTGAATTATAGCTATCCATTCCCCAGCTTTTTCCAATGCTATCATGAGCATCCTGGTAACTGTCAACGAGTCCATGCTAGGATTTTCTACCTCCCTTAGGAATGGTCTCTTGTTTAGCCTATGTAGTCAGTTAAAACTCTTGACTCCCAAATCCCTCATTTCAGGATAACGGATAAGAAAGGGTCGCTACCAGAAATTATGGCCAACTGAACATAAAAGGGGAACAGTAATATTTTCCTTCTAATAAAAAAGAAAGCAACATTGAAATTATGTTAGGTTTTAGGCTAGAATAAAATCAAATAAACTCCAGCATTATTTAGTAACCCGTTGTTATCCAGAGGATGATTTTTACAGTAATAACCACTTAATGATAATCCAATGACTGATTTCTCTTAGCAAAATTCTAGTATATGAGATGATAGATAGATAGACAGACAGATAGAGATAGATAGAAGATGGATAGTTGAAAGAAAGGAATAAAGAAAGGAAGGAAGTTAGAAAGGAAAGAGAGGAAAAGAAAGGAAGAAAGGAAGGAAAGAAGGAAGAGAGAAAGATGAAGGGAAAAATGGAGGAAGAGAAGGAAAGGAAAAACCTATTTTATCTCATCAGAATGCTTTATAGGATCCTGGCATCATAGCCACAGAACTGTTAGGGATTAAAGAGATCAAATAGTCCAACCCACTCATTTTTTCTATAAGGAGACAAAGACCAAGAAAGGTGAAGTTACTTGCCCACAGACACTAAGTCCAGAGTCAGGGATTTGAACATAGACCTTCATATTTCCAAATTCATCATTCTTCCATTGTACAATAAAGTTAGAACATACTAAAATATACTAAAAATCAGCTACCCACAAATTTCAGGAGTAAATTGATCCATAGTTAGTCTGAGGAAACACCTGGAGAACTGAACTGATAGAGGTAGGTATTTCCATATCATTGCTCTTGTTTCATTCCACTCATAAGTATATTATTGGGGATTTGTGGAGTGTTACTACTTAAATATGGAAGCTATGTAATAACAAAATACATGAAATGTGACACAATAACCTAAAATTGCCTATAAATCACAGGGCATTCTAGAAGGAACTAGAGAAGTAATCTTATGATCTCCAGATTTATGAGTTATAGCATCAATTGAGAAATATGCATAATTTAATATGTTACTGTTAATTACTTTAAAAAAAGCTTTCACCCTTTTAATGTGTCTGAATAATAGATCTTTCAAGTGGTTGTCACTTGCACTTCTGCCTCTTATAGTAAAGTACTTCAGCAGATTCATTTAGGACCATGTTCCTGAATATCAAAGCAACCTGTTGGGAAAGTGAAATTCATTCCCATTGTTCATTGAGCATTGTGTTGTCCAAGAAAAAATAGCTATCTAACACTAACTAGCTGTTTTGTTGAATTTTCTACTGATTTGTTCTTACTGAAATTAATTAAACCAGTTTGAGTATTGTAGAAATATCCTTCAACATCCAGAGTCTAATGAATCACAGACAAGCTTAGGAAAGTCACAGGAGAGAAGAAAAAGATCGAATCTAAAAGCATTATTAAGCTCCCACTGTGTACCAGACATTAGGCTACATGTTGGGGATACAAAGAAAGGAAAGGGGAAGAAGAAAAATTCCCTGCTCTTCAATAGCCCACAGTTTAATAAGGAAGACAATATGCAAACAATTATGTACAAACAAGACATAGATAAGATAAAATAGAGATAATCAACAGAGATGGGGAATTAGGAAAGACTTCTTGGATTTAGCTGGAATGGGAATGAAGGTAGGCAATCCAGGAAATAGAAATGAGGAGGGAGAAAAATCTAGACATGGGAGTAGCCAGTGAAAACACAAGTGAGTCAGGAGATCGAAGGCTGTTTTCAGAAGAAAACATCCAGTGTACAGGAAAAGGGAATAGAAAGAAGGTAAAACAAAAGAGAGTAGAGGAAATGAAAGCATAGGAAGGCACCCCAGGAAGAGAGTTTTTCTGTTGGTGTGGGTAAGGAGGCTGATGCATCAGAGAATGAAATAATCTAAGGCAGGCATTCTTAACCTTTTAGTGTGTGTCATGAACCTCACTTTGGCAATCTGGTGAAATCTGTGCAGCCCTTCTCAGAATGATATTTTGAAATTCATAAAATATGCAAAATGACAAAAGAAAACAAAGTAGAGTGAAATACATTTTTAAAAAATTTTTTCATTCAATTTCATAGCTACCACCTTACCAAAATCTGTTCGTGGATCCTAATTTAACAAATCCTTGTCCAAGGGAAGGAAATCAGCATTCTAGAAATCTGTAACCAAAACCAGCCCAAGAAGCCTCACTTACATTTCCTGATTTCCAAGCTGTAAATAACTAATTGCTTTTTTGTTGAGAGGGGAGTAACTTCACTCTCTCCTCTTTGACTACTCCCACATTCCAGCATAATTGGTGGCTTCTCTAATCATAATGTACGTTTACAACATGGTAAGGAAAAACAAGACCATCTACACAATATTACCATGCCTCTAACCTTATCCGAGAGAAGTTGCAGGTGCCATATGCAGCATCAGTAACTTAATATGTCATCATTAGGATAATAAGACATGGAAATGAACATAAAAATAGTCCGTATAATGTGGGAATCAAGGTTTCCTTCCTACTCATTTAAGAAACAACAGGAAAACTTGGTGGAGTTTTTTAAAGGAAATTACAAACTCTATCAAACAGGGGAAAATGAAAAACACATGGTTAATTCCACGAATGAAGCCTTTTAAAAGACTGACTCTCCTTACTGCAACTCCTCCACCAACTAAAGGGGGAAAATACCCAACTGAAATACCTTGTCAGTAATGCCTCCTGTATCATCCTATCTTTAACCAGGCCCTGGTGGGAGGTAAAATAAAGGACGTCTGAGGACAGTGGAATGGAAGATCCTGAATATTCAAAAGTAGTCAATGTCAACAAATTAAGGCACCATCAACATAACCTCAAGCTGGTCTAGTCATGGCCCAGTCCATTTAACAGGGTCCCAGAGAAACTCATCAGTCTTTACGATGTCTGTATAATAAAGAAATATCTGAATGACAATCAGGGTAAAAATTACCAAGCTGCAGACCTTGTCCCTTCAACACTAAGAGGCAGGTGAATACAGCTGAAAAAAAGAACACTGGCTTTGGAGTCCGACAGTTATCCCCTTGTGAGGCTGGCTATCTGGATCACCTTAGCAAAGTCACTTGCCTTCCTTGGCTTCAGATCCCTCAGCTTTAAAAGGAGGGGTTTGAACTGAATGGCTTCTGGTATGCCTCTTAGAGGAATCTGTGTTCCTGTGATCTAGATATTCAGAAGTACTTGAACAGTCAGCAAAATAAATTGTTCAGGGTATTCATGTAACTGCTGTTGTCTGTTCTTTGTTCACAGAGATCATAACATCATGACTTGCAAGTGAATTGGACTTCAGTGAGTAAGGGCTGTGCAAAGACTTTGTGCAAAGACTCACTTTCTCCTCGCTCTGATATAGAATAGATTGTCCTGATCTATATCTTGCCACTAGACTCAGTTCTGGAAAAGAAGAGGTTCGTATAAATATTTTCTGAATGAATGAAGAGGACATTGTGGTGTAAATGAATAGCAACGAATCTGTTGTAAGTTTGATCTCTCCCATACGACTTTGGACAAATTGACCTCTTCGGGCTTCAGTGTCCTTGATAAAACAAGGGGGTCAGACTACATGGCTCTAAAATGTCTTTCAGCCTAAAAGCTTTGATGCTGTGACAGTATGATCAAAGAGTGAAGGGACTTTTATCTTTGTTGTTCAGTCATGTCCAACTCTTCATGACATCTTTTGTCGCTTTCTTTTCAAAGATAATTGAGTGCTTTGTCATATATTTTTCCAACTCATCTTCCAGATGAAAAAACTGAGGCAACCAGGGTTAAATGACTTGCCTAGGGTCACACAGCTAGTAAGTGACTGAGGCAAGATTTGAACTCAGGAAGATGAGTCTTCCTGATTCCAGATCCAGCACTCTACTCACTACACCACCTACCAAGAAATTATTTTGTTTGTTTTGTCATCAAACAAGATCATGGCTGATACATCTCAGATGAATAAAAAAAAATATTCAAAGATGCAGCTTGAATGCATCTCAATGACTTGAGAGTTGCTTCTGGAGTCCAAGGAACTGGATTCAAATCCTGTCTCTGATATATGCCATCTGTGACCACAGGAAAAGACCCTTAATCTTCCTGCCCCCTAGTTTCTTCATTGATAAAATGAAGGAATTTGACTCTCTGCCCTCTGGAGTCCCTTCCAGCTTGATATTCATGATCCTAAGTATTTAATGAGGACATACCCAGCTCTGTATGAGGGACAATTAACCTGACAACAATTATTTCCTTTAAAATTGCCTATGAAGGGCTCATTTCTAAAAAATATAGAGAACTGAGTCAAATTTATAAGAATACAATCCAGTCTCCAATTGATAAATGGCCAAAGGATATGAACAGGCAGTTTTCATAGGAAGAAATTAAAGCTATCTATAGTCATATGATAAAATTCTCTAAATCACATTGGTTAGAGAGATGCAAATCAAAACAACTCTGAGGTACCACATCACACCTATCAGATTGGCTAACATGACAAAACAGGAAAATGATAAATATTGGAGAAGATGTGGGAGAGTTGGAACACTAATTCACTGTTGATGGAGCTGTGAGCTAATCCAATCATTCTGGAGAACAATTTGGAACTATGCCCAAAGGGCTATAAAAATGTGAATACCCTTTGAGCCAGCAATACCACTTCTAGAGCTGTATCCCAAACCAAAGAGATCATAAAAATGGGAAAAGAATGCATATGTACAAAAATATTTACAGCAGCTCTTTTTGTGGTGGTCAAGAACTGGAAAGTGAGGGGATGCCCATCAACTGGAGAATGGCTGAAAAAGTTGTGGTATATGAATGTAATGGAATACTATTGTGCTATAAGAAATGATGAACAGGTGAACTTCAGAAAAACTTGGAAAGACTTATATGAATTGATGCTGAGAGAAGTGAGTAGAGCCAGGAGAACATTATATACAGTATCCACCACAGTGTGCGAGGACAGGTTTTGATAGACTTAGCCCTTCAGAGCAATGCAAGAACCTAGAACATTTCCAAAGGACTCATGATGTGAAACACTACCACCATCCAGAGAAAGAACTATGGAGTCAGAATTCAGAATGAAGCAGCCTATTTTCTCCTTTACATTTTGGTTTCTCTCATTCATTTTAATTCTTCTATGCAACATAACTAAGGTGAAAATGTGTTTAACAGGAATGCATGTGTAGATTTCATGTAAGACTGTATGCCTTCTTGAGGAGGAAGGGGTAAAGAGAGGGAGAAAATTTGGAACTTATGCAAGGATTGTTGAAAACTGAAAACAAATTAATAAATTTGGAGGGAAAACTGCCTCAGAAAACAGCATCTAAGAGGCCCTCAAAAATCACTTCACTCAGCCATGAGACTCAGTTTTAATGGATGGGGATGGGAATTTCTTCACCCATCAGAACCAAAGCTTCAATGCCTCTAATACCATCCAACTCACAGTGAGCACTCCCACTTCTATGATAGTCAGAAAGCTTTGCCATTCTTAGCCTTTCAATCAGCTACTCCCCATCACTTCTAATTTTTATCTACTGAAAGGATTTCAATATTCCCCACCATAGCTGGTTGAGAGCCTTGAAACACAGTGATTTTGAAGTAATCCACTGGTGAATTATAAAGGCAAAGGCTTGTCCCAATCAACTGGCCTCATTTATTTGTTGACAAACTGTGCCTGAGGCCAAAGCATCAGTGAAAACTGGGTAGACAGCAGATTAGCTATGAAGATAAAAAGAAAAACATTCCAAATGGGTGTAGAGGTGACTCTTCCAATGTGGGGAGCCTGCTGTCAAATTTCCTAACTCAATTTGACTGTCATCTGAGAGGACACAGCAGAGGTAAACAGAGGCATTTTAAAATAGCACTTTGTGGGAGAAGGGGGGCATTTTTAGATAGAGAAACATTGGCAGTGGGGAGAGCTGACTTCACAGTTGAGAGAAATAAATGAGTTTCATAGTGAAGAGCAATAAATTGATTTACTTTGTCCAAAGAAGTAAATCGTCTTTTAAAAAATTACATTAGCATGCAAAAGTTATAAATAGTTTAGTTTCAATTAGCTCTTTGCAGTAAGATTTTTTTTTCTTTTTGGGTGATCAATTACTGCTAAAGGTCTATTTGCCAAAAGAAGTCTTACTTATTAGAAGTGGAAGAAGCTTAGTTCTTTGTTTTTTAACTGTCTGGTTCTATCGCAACTCCCACTGAATCACCAAGCCAAAACAGTCTAGTAATATCTCTGGGATTCAGTATCCCTTGATAAAACAAGGCGGGGGGGGGGGGGGGGGGTTAGACTGCATGATCCTAAAATGTCTTTCAGGCTAAAATCTTTGATGCTGTGACAGTATGAACAGAGAGTTAAAAAAGGCATTTGTCTGTGTTGTTGTTCAGCATTTCAGTCATGCCCAACTCTTCACGAGTCCATTTGGGATTTTCTTTCAAAGATAATGGAATGGTTTGCCATTTTCTTCTCTAGCTCATTTTACAGATGAGGAAACTGAAGTAAATAGAGTTAAGTGACAAACAGAAGTTAAGTGATTTGCCCAAGGGTTTCACAGCTAGCAAGTTTTTGAGATGTTCCAAACTTTATCCACTGTGCCACCTAACTGCATTTAGAAAGAATACTGAACTGAGAATCACCAGTCATGACATGTGAAATAGAATTCTAGTTTGGTGTTTACTTCCTTGGTGACTTTAGAAATATGGAAGTTCACTCTAGCCCTGGACTTTGCACACTGTCCTTATGACTCCTCTTTCAGATTGACTTCTTTCTTTCAGAACCTTCTTTTTAAAGAGGATACTCAGACCCATCTTCATTTTTCTGCAAGCTCGACTTCTAACTTTCCTCCTGGACTTTCTCTGTAACACTCTGTCCTGGGTACCTTCAGGTATCTCTCATCCCTTCCCAGGTTCCCTTTAATATTGTATTCCTCCATCAGAATTTAAGCTTCTTTAGGGCAAGGACTTTCTGCTTCCCTTTTTATCCCTAGTGCTCAACAGTGTGTCTCACACAGAATGTTTAATAGATGTTTGTAGACTTACTTGACTGAACTAGCCACAGCTTCCTCATTTGCAAAATGGGGGGACCTCTAAGCATCCTTACCATGTCTTGAACTCTATGTACATTTTAAGAAGGCTTCAATATAGTTAGGAAAAGAAGGAACATGTAAACAAATAGTACTTTCTTCCTTTTAGATGAAATCTAAATACCAGGATATTAAAAGGAAAGAATGGATTGCCACAAGTGTAAGCTTGGCTTTGTGTATTTGAAATGACATGCAACCACACACTTCAGGGTTATCTCATTACAGTAGTCAGGGAAAAAGAGATCACTATCAAATAATCTTTTTTAAAATATGGCACTACTGTCAATTTGAATTTTAATTCAATATACTAATAAGCATAAAAATTATACCCAACAATGGCAATTTTGTTTTCCATTTGAAGAGTCCCCTCTTTTAATCCCCATCACCCAACCATACTATGTCTCCAACAACATCTGTACTTCTTTTTTCCAAATAAAATGCTTTTCTATGTATCTCTTTGAATGGGAGAGATACTAGCTAAAGTTAAGAATCCTTTCCTGAGATGATAAATATTGGAGAAGATGTGGGAGAGTTAGAATACTAATTCATTATTAGTGGAACTGTGAGCTGATCCAACCATTCTGGAGAGCAATTTGAAATTATGCCCAAAGGGCTACAAAAATGTGCATACCCTTTGACCCAGCAATATTGCTTCTGGGACTGTATCCCAAAGAGATCATAAAAATGGAAAAGGGTCCCACATGTACAAAAATATCAATAACAGCCATCTTTGTGGTAGCCAAAAACTGGAAGTCAAGGGGATGCCCATCAATTGGGGAATGGCTAAACAAGTTGTGGTATATGAATGTAATGGAATACTATTGTGCTATAAGAAATGATGAACAGAAAGACTTCAGAGAGGCCTGGAAGGACCTATATGAACTGATGCTGAGTGAAAGGAGCAGAACCAGGAGAACTCTGTACACAGAAACAACCACAGTGCAAGGAATTTTTTCTGGTAGACTTAGTTCTTCACAGCAATGCAAGGACCTAAAAAATTCCCAATGAACTCTTGAGGTAAAATGCCTTCCACATCCAGAGAAAGAACTATGGAACTGGATTGCAAAATGAAGCAGACCATTTTCTCTTGTGTTATTTTTGTTTTGTTTCCATGGTTTCTCCCATTCATTTTAATTCTTCTATGCAATGTAACTAAGGTGAAAATGTATTTAATAAGAATGTATGTGCAGAACCTATATAAGACTGAATGCTGGGAGGTGGGGGAGGTAGGGGGAAAACATCTAATATAAATGAAAGTGATTGTAGAAAACTGAAAACAAATTAATTAATTTTAAAAAAGAATCCTTTCCTGATGCCCCTTAATGCTAATCCCTTCCTTATGACACCCTCTGCAATTTATCCTATATCTATCTTATTCTTTGAAAGTTTTTTCACATATTGCTCCTCCATTAGATTGTAAGCTCCTAGAGGACAGGAAGTCTTTTTTTAAGCTTTCTTTGTTTCCCCAGAACTTATAACAGTGACTGTCACTTAGTAGGCGTTTAATAAATGTTTGTTGACTTGATTTGATGATTAAAAGGAACCATTCCAGGATAATAGCCCTGAATGAACTCCT
The DNA here is from genome assembly GCF_028372415.1 of Notamacropus eugenii. Taxonomy (NCBI): domain Eukaryota; kingdom Metazoa; phylum Chordata; class Mammalia; order Diprotodontia; family Macropodidae; genus Notamacropus; species Notamacropus eugenii. The sequence continues at coordinate 60,545,566 of NC_092874.1, read as the reverse complement.
TTGCCACTATTTTGCAATTCCTGGTTGAGAAATACACATTATCCACATACAAATACACATAATCCATTCTTTCCTGGATGCTAAAAACATAAGAAAGTCACACAGCAATGAAGGACATATCAAAAAACTTAGAGAATAGGTATAAATTATAGGATATGGGTCAGCTCAAATCACTAACTACCACTTTACCTTCAGGTTATTGCAGACATCTGAATTTGAAAGGACATTAAGAGGTTACCTAGTCCAGCCTCTGTCCTTTCATAGATGAGGAAACTGAGAAACGGAGAGTTTACGTGATTGTCAATGGTGACTTAGATTATTAATAAAAGAGTTGGAAATTAACCCCACATGTTCGGATTGCAAACCCAGATCTCTTTGATCTGAATCATGCTAGCTTCCTCTTTTCTGGCCACCTTCTTGAAATCTGTAGTAGAATTTGGAACAAAAGAGGTTGGTCTGTTTTTTGGATCCCTTGAAATCTGTGGAGCTCTTTTAACAGATAAGAAAATTATGTCTTTGTATTTGGACGGCCCAGATTTCAATATTTGTGTATGAGGAAGTGAAGGCTGATGAATGAAAGATCTGAACAGTAGATCTAAAAGTATAAGGTTCCTAAACAACATGGAGAGAAAGGGAACCTGACGACAGCTTTCCATTCACAATGGATATAATACTGCCACCTGCCTACTACAAGATAATGCTAAAAAGAGGGTGCTGAGAAATCATTATTTAAAAAGGAAAAACAACAGCTCATGCTTTATAGCTCTTTAAAGTATCCAAATACATTACCTACATCCTATTACTTCACTTGATGCCCATTACAATGCTGTAACATAGGTATAAGTATTTTCATCCCTATTTAACAGCTTAGAATAATGAGGCTCAGTGAGAGTAAGTGACCAGCCCATGGTCACATTGTTACTGAAGAAGAGAGATGAGTTTAGGATCCAGGTTTTCCTGATTCATATCCCAGCTACCATGAATCTCAGTTAATATTTGAGATTGTTAAGAATTTCAAAAGTTCCAAGTAGTTTTGGGAATTTTAATTTGTGTCCCCTCATTGGCTAGGATGAGATTTTTTTGTGCATCTGCTTCACTGACTGCTTTTAATTCCTAGGAATAAGATACACCACACCCAAGCTAAACTCATCCCTTCCAAGCCTTGTCTGACACCTCCCTCAGCTCCCTCTCCCCTGGGATTGGAGAGGTGGAGGGCAGAGTAACAAACTCCTCCAAAAGCCTTCCTTTAGAGAAGGCAGAAACTGAATTCCCAGTTCACTCCACTTTGCATCTGCTGCCCTGCCTGGTTTCAGCTTCCCAGTGTCCCTGGTGTTTCCCCTCCCCCTTCTTGCCTCATTTTATGTGTAGTGCCCCCTCCAAGAGATTTTAAGGATCTTGAGAGTGGAAAAGTCTTCTTAATTTTACTCCCAGGGCATAGCTCAGTGTGTGGCATATACTATGCGCTTTACTGGATTGAATTATTATATTTATACATTGTATTTTACATACACACATATGTGTGTATATATATATATATATATATAATTTATACACACATATGACTGACTTCTCACTGGAAAACAGGAGGCAGAATAGTCTTAATTGAAAAAAGATGATAAAAAAAAAGAAAAAGATAACATTCCAAAGTGTTTTACTCACATTGGAGTTGGATAGTATATCTGTTTCCCCTAATGTCTATAAATAAACTGCTGAAATATATTCATAAGAGTTATCCTAGTGATAGTTTCAAAGCTGGTTAGGGCTTCAGAGCCCTTCTTTTCTCTAACCCTTTTTTGTAAATCATTTCACTATGGACCAAAGTAGGGGTGGGGAACCTGTGGTCTCAAGGCTACAGGTGGCCCTCTAGGTCCCCAAGTGTGGCCCTTTAACTGAATTCAAACTTCACATTGTTCTGTGAACTAGACAAAAGCTATTACTGATCACAAATAAGGATCAATGTAAGTGAGAACATAGCTAGACCACAAAACCTCCTTAAGTCTTCCAAAAGACTGGGAAGCAATTTTATAGAGGATCAACAGAAAGAACTGACAAAAACCACACAAGATGAGAACATACGGCTTCATTGTGGTCTCAACCTCACTCAGGAAATGATGCGCACATGGAATCATGGGACTAAGCATTGCTAACAGATAAGAGGCATCACTTACACGATAAAGGGAATACATGAATTTGTGCAGTTAATTCTGGGCAAAACTAAAATAATCTGGATAATGACCCAAGATCATCAGATCTTAAGGCATTTTAAAAATTAAAATTGTGAGAAATACTGAATGTCCCTCTGTCTAAGTCTAAACTACAATAGAATCAACGAAAGGATGAATTTTTCTTTGTTGATAAACACTTTATTTTACAATTAACCACAGGGGTAAGAAAATTGATACTGAAATCTTGCAACAGAAGGTGGAAAAATAATAATAGATTCCCTATTAGCCAGGGAATTAACAGGGGAAGACCTTAATGTTTGGAAAGAATATTTATTTCTTTTAAATTATTTTATTTTAAATTTTTTTGTTAATAAAAAAATCTTCAAGAGGGAAGGAAGGAAGGGGAGAAAGAGGGTGGAGAGATAGACAGACAGAGAGAGAGATTTAAACTAGAATGTAAGTGTAGGTAACCATTGTCAATACTTTCTGGGCGATATTTGTATCTATAATAGCCTGTGATAGTTACTGCATAAAATGATATAATCCATATTACTTGTAACAGGACAGTCTTTTGAATTCATTGGTTCTTTTGATAAAAACTCAAAGTGCTTTTTATCCTTGGAGGGGCAAGAAATAGAAAAGAAGCTCCCTATCAGGTCAAAATATTCATAATAGCACATTTTATGGTAACAAAGAACTAGAAATATAGATGTGCATCAATTGTGAAATGGATGAACCAAATGGTACCATATGAATGTCATTGAACATTTCTGTGCTTTAAGAAATGCGAATATGATGAACACAGAGAATCATGGAGAAAATTAGAGGAAACGATGCAGAGTGAAGTAAGTGGAGCCAAGAAAAGAGCATATATAATGCCTCCAGTACTGTAAATGGAGAAAACAAGCACAAAACAATTGAAGAGGATTGTTGTGCAAAATTGCAAAGAACAAGCAATGCTTCCAAGAAGAGAAATGAAAAGACATCTCCTCCCATTCCTCTGCAGATCTGACAAGTCAACAGATTGTAAGAATGAATATATTTTGAGATTTTTCAAATGATTTTTCTTTTTTCTTTCTTTAAAAATATATTTGCTATATAGGATGGTTATCTGGGAGGAGGGAGAAGAAAAGTTATGGGGGAAATTTACACAATGTTAAAACAAAAGGCATTGATAAAATTTTATTTTATAAAAATTATATTTTGTTGGTTATAAGCCATTTTATTCTTAAAACAAACAAACAAAAATAGACAAATCGTTAAGTTTTATGGATCACTTACAATTTCACATCTAAGAAAAGTATAAGTAACTATATGCTGACTTGAATCCATGACATTATTACAAAATCAAAAGGAAAATGTATAGCTAAGCAGGCCTTATACTACGTGCTACCAAACTATTTGACTTGGGATAATAATCTAAGCTCTGAATCTGAAAATGCACAGAAACTTAATGGGTAGTTAACCTGGATTAATGCTCACTGAATTGTGCTTTAAAATGCTCTAAGATATGCAGAATTCAGCAAACTGTCTCCAATATTCAAGCCCAACAACTGCATGGAATTGGATCTAATACAATAAGAACAATTCAAATCAATAAGATGTTTTTTTTTTCTTAGCATCTACTATGTGCCAGATCCCATTCCTGTCTCTAAGAACACAGACAAAATTAAAACGTTTGTCTCCTTCAAGAAAGTCACATTTTCCTGCCTGGTGGAGTGAATGATATGTACATATGTAAATACATACAAAATATATGCAAGTAATTTTGTGTGAAGAGAAAGCATTTATTAAGGACTATAGGAAAAGACTCTGGTCTACAGTTGCACCTAATTAGTGCTATGAAGGAAGCAAGGATTTCTACAAGGTTTGGGTGAGGCAGGAGGGCATTCTGGACACAAGGTTTAAGGTGTTTTGCTCAGGATTACACAGCGAGTAAACATCTGAGGCAGGATTCTAATTCAAGACTTTCATTCTTATCCATGATACTAGCTAGAAATTAAGGCATGCAATTTAAAACTATGAGGTGCCACCTCAGTCCTATATAATTGACAAAAATAAATAAAAAAGTCAAAGCTGGTAAGACTGTAGGAAACTGATTCACTTGAGCATTCCTGCTGTCAGTGCAAATTAGCACAAATTGCAGATTAGAGTTTACTGGCAAAAATGCAACAAGTGTTTGTTGTTGTTTATCTTGTCACTACATCCATCAGATTCTTATCTACTGTATAATCATCATTTACCATTAGATCCATGGGGGGCAGCTAGGTGGTGCAGGGGATAGAACACCTGTGCAGGAGTCAGGAGGACCTGAGTTCAAATCTCACCTCAGACACTTGACACTCACTAGCTGTGTGACCTTGGGCAAGTCACTTAACCTCAGTTGCCTCATCCTGGGTCATCTCCAGTCATCCTGATGAATATCTGGTCACTGGCCCCCAGATGGCTCTGGAGGAGAAGTGAGTCTGGTGACCTGCACAGCCCTCCCTCACTCAAAACAAAGTCAAGTGCAAGTCATCTCATCATTTCTCTGATGGCATGGTATTCTTCAGCAACAAAGGACAAACACACACATTAGATCCATGACTAACTCCTCCCTTGAGTTACCACCAAATCCAAATGGTTCACTCTGTCTCTCCTACTTGATTCCTCTGCTAGAAAATTATCCCTGACACATGATTTAGAAAGGTTTCAAGTACATTTACAATGTGATAATTAAAATTCCCCATACTCACCAGAGCCTGACACTGGACCACTTTGGAGAGCTGACCTGAACAGAAGGCATTTGTCTTTTTGATAGTTATTTATTTCAAAGAGATTCCTGCCATATATTTTTGCTCTTAATCTTTACTACCTACAGAATTGCTAAATGCTCCATTCTATTGATATCCATTTGTTTCCAGGGTTTTGAAATAAATGGACAGAGACATACACATACACTGGAATGAATATACATTTATATTAATATATGTATATGTATTCATATATATGTGTGTATGTGTGTATATACATACATGTGTATATATGTATATATATAAACATCTGTGGGTATGGCATTGAATACTTCAAGAGTGAGTAAAGAAAATCTGAACCACTAGCTAAAGGGAATGTGATAGAGTACGTTAGAAATTACTGAAAGAATTGCTAAATATCAATGAGCTTGTAGCTGATATTGGATATCACAAGTAAATTCTGTTATTAAGGTTTGGGGATTTTATCTAACATTGTTTAGCCTCTGGAAGAATTAGAGATGGTAGACAGTGGGAGTGATCCAGGAAATGGGAATAACAGGAAAAAGCAATAGACGAAGGTAAGATTAATGGGACATGGAATTAAAGGATGGAAAAGACATTTTGTTGATATGGTTAGCCTATGTGGAAAAATAAATAAGACCAGAACAAGTAAGATGGCTTAGGAGTGTTAAAGAATCACAATGAGGATGAAAGGCAGGTTATTGACAAAAGAAAGGAGAGGATATTGTAAATTAGAGAAGTCTTTCATTCTTTAAGATTTTAAAGGTTTAGACATTCTAAGTGCTGATACAGTATATATTCTGACTATCTCAGTAGATGGTATTAGAAAGGTAGAGCTGAACCATGTCACAAAAATTAAGGGATTCATGAAACTGTAAGAATGGGGCTAAATGGAAGATAAAGTACTAATATTTCAGGCAACATCACATAGTTCAGTAGCATGACACATCACTATTCTGCTAAGTAAAATGAACTATCAAATCGTCTTTTAATTCAATTTTATAATCTTTTAAATAACTTAATTGATTTTTCATCCATTTGAGTCTAATAATGATTGTGACAGGTATTTATTAAGTATTTATTCAGCACTACTATATGATGGCTATAACAAGATAGCTATGACACAAGGTCTTCTATCAAGAACATTGCAATCTTCCAAGAAGAGTGTCTATAAATAGCTATGATACAAGGGAGGTGAAGGTAAGTATAAAGGAGAGCTCGGGCGGAAATACTATGAGAAATGTGAGGTAGTGAGTTTACTTTCAATTGTAGGAGAAAATAAAATTAGGTGATCTTTCATGGGAAAGTAAAGCAATCGCTGAGTTGAACCTCAGAGGAAGGTAGAGATGAAAACCATAGGATGGTGTCAGTGAATGAACCATGAGTTCATTCCAAGATTTGAAAGTGAAGTCAACAAAGGTATGGGGACAAGAGGGCAGAGAAGGAGAGGAGTCTTTGGATTAAAAGGCAGAGTTAATGAATGCAAGTAATATGAAATAAAGCTCGAGAAGTGCTTTGGGGCCATGGTGCAGAGGCTCAGGAAAAAAAATAGCAGTTGATGTAACAAATGAAGTTGTAGAAATATGGAACTCCCAAAAATGTTGGCCAATTGTTAACACTTATGTAAAGAAAGTACACAAATACACATGTATGCACACACACAATTCAACAAGGTGACCCTAAAGCTCTAGATATTTTTGAAACATTTTATTTGGAAATGCAAGGTCAAGCACAAGAAAGAACACAAACATATTCTCCTTTCTCTTAAGTATCACATAAATACCCCAAATCAATCAAACATCAAGCATTAATCATATATGTGCTATATACCAGGTTCTACGTTCAACGTTGGGGATAGAAAGAAAAAAAGAAAAAAATAGTCTCCCTGCCCTCAAGTAGGACAAGGTGTTTTAAATCCAAGGAGGGCAAACAACTTGTATGTTCGTGTGTATCAAGAAGTACTTATGTGTGACTACTAAATGCCAGACACTGTACTGAGTTCTTTCCCTGAAATTACTATTCTACTATAAAGTAGATGGACAATATCTTTAAAGAGGAAGGCACTAGCAGACATAGGGACAGTTAAATACCTCCTAGATAAGGTTGAACTTGAGATGAGTATTAAAGGAAGCCAGGGACTCCAAGAGCCAGACATAAGGAAGCAGAACAGTGCAGGCATTTGCTAAGATAAAGAGATGGGAGATGGAGCAGCATTTATGAGGCCCAAATGACTTGATCATATGAGCATCCAAGTGCCACAGTAGATAGAGAACAAGACCTAAAGTCAAGGAGACCCTGAACTCAGATCTGGTCCCAGACACTAACTGTGCGACTAAGCAAGTCACTTAACCCTGTTTGCCTCAGCTTCCTCATCTCTAAAACAAGCCATAGAAGGAAACAGCAAAATCTGCCCTTTATCTTTGCCAAGAAAACGCCAAATAGGGTCAGAAGATTTGGACACTACTGCAAAATGGTTAAACAACAAGAAATGCAAAACAGAGGGGTTTAAATTTGATCTTAGGTATCAAAAATAGGGAGTTATTGGAATTTGCTGAGTAGGCAACTGGCATTTTAGGAACATCACTTTGGCCACCATGTTTGCTTTAATGAGTACATGTTCTGTTGAACATATAAAATTTCCTTCTACCTGGTCTCCTCGCCTCTCGTCTTTCTCAGATCTATACTTCATACCACTACCACATTAACCTCCTAATTCATAGACTGCACTATGATTCTGTCACATCTTTTCTTAATGGCCTTTGGAAGATGGATTGGAGTGAGGAGACATGTTTCATCAGCATGAGGTACTACTAACAAATGTGTAGAGAATTTGAAAATATTCATCTTTAAGCAGTACTTGAAACAAGAGTACTTAAAATTCTAAAATGTATTTATATAAAACAGTTTCTAACTCTTATTTTGGAGTTAAATATTATGACATCTAGCAATGGATAAATTATTATAAATGCAGAATAGGTTTGACTGTTGGAGAATTTTCAGGGCAGGTCCCTTTGGAGGTCATACAGACTACTTTCTCAGGCTGCATTTTCAAGGACGTGACAGTGTTATTACCAAAAACCCTGAAGATATTCTCAGTGAAACACTATTGTCTAAGTCCTCGAAAAAAAGATCTTAATAGAATTTTTCTGATTCTGCATCTAAATACTCGTATCTGCCCTGAGCAGCCTTGAAGATAATTCAGGGCTTTTAGATCCCAATCTTCTTTTATGCCCATAAAAACATTGATTTTATTTTTTTGGAGATGTCTTTTGTTTTTAACATCACATCCATTTACAAATATAACTCTCCCCAACCAAGAGAGCCTTCCCTGGTAGCAAAGATGCAGAAAGGAAAAAAGAGAAAAGCACTTTAGCAAAAGCAACATGATGACCGCATATGACAGTATATGCCATATTAAAAATAATTTGATCACTTTTGTTTTTACATCACATATATTTTGAGAAATATACCATGACTCTACTGCCAGATATGAATATTAACTTTTAAGAGTGGAACTTCAACACCCTAACAGGCAGATGGCCCTATTTCAAATCTAAATTCACACTTTTATTTACTGAATTTTAAAAGCTAGTCATTAACATTCTATTAGGGCATCATAACCTTGATCATAACTTCTCCTATTGGTCACTCCCACCTCCTTCATTTTTAGAAGATTTCCCCAGGGTATTTTTGAAACATGAACACAATATGTTTTATGATTCCTTTTTTCTTCTTGAGTTGCCAAGGTATAACATTCACTTACACACAACATTATACACTCACACTCTAGCACTTTCCTGGCATGGGAAGATTATGATCTCTCTACCTAATGCTATCCAGGAAGTGCCTCTCAATTCATTGGGTCTTAATCAACCTAAAGAGCCCTGAAACGAACAAAGCCAAGGAAAGTGACTCCTTCTCTGAGGTTCAGGAAAGTAAGTAAAGGGAAAAGCAGAGAAGGCTCTGAATGAACACTGAGCCCCATGTTTAGAAACAGCCTCTGTCTGGCTGAAATGACAGTAACAAGGGCTGTAAGAGATGGGGTGTGCCTATTAGAAGAGCAAGAAAAACTTGAAAACATCAGAAAGCATCAGAAAACTGTGTTGCCCAGGAGAAAAAGCTTCTAGATTCCTGTTAAGTGACTGTGATTGGAGCGGGCGGGGGGGGGGGGGGGGGGGTAGGAAGAGGGAGGAGGCTGCTTTCTACTAAGGCCATCATTATTTCTCCACTCACAAGCTTTCATTGGAAAGTTTCAGTTCTCTGGAGAAGTTACTGAGATGATCACGGCTATGGCAACAAAATTCAATTTCAGATTCTATAGAGATGTTCAAGAAAATAGAGCAAATGACAACCCTCCCTCCCTCTCTCTCTCTCTTTAAACTCTCCACTTTAATCTAGGGTGATAAGTGGAAAGGGATTGTTAAAGTAATAAAGAAATCAGGATGTAACAATGTCCCCAAAATCAGGAAACCAAAGATCGAGTCTTGCAGGCTTTTCAATTGAAGGATTCAAAGAGAGAATTCTGACGTTACCAATCTTTTAAAAGCACACACACACACCCCAAAGTGGTTGCTAAGTCTTCCAAATGAAAAGTTTAACTCTCTCCTATGCATTAGAAAATAAGGATCCCTAGGTGCAGGCAACACATTAATTTCAGCTCCTATGCTCACGAAAGAATCTTGTGTGATCTGGTCTTTCCTAGAAGTCATCATCTACATACAATGTTCAATTGAAGGCACATCAGGAAAAGCTTTGCCTTTAGGTCAAGAGGAATCAAACATCCCAGAGATGGTCAGTGGCTTCTCTCCCTTTCTCTATTCGCAGGGACTTTTCCTAGGTTGAGTGCACCTGCTATCTACTTCACCAGATCCCCTATTTGGCTTCTAAATAGTAGAGAAAAATGTCGAATTTCCTGCCTACCTTTACAATCTGAATTTTACTACTAGAAATAAGAAATGTTTTGCTGTGTTCTAAATAAAGACAAAAGGATAAAATGATAATTAAACAACGAAGTGACAAAAGGGTCATAATAGAATCTGTGCATAAGAAAATCGAAGAAGGTAGTCATGCGAAAAGATGAATTGGAAGGGGTGAAAAAACTAAAGGCAAGATCTGGTAGAAGGATATTGGAGGAACTTAATAAAATGTATGTTTGATGGATTTCAGAAAAACCTGGAAAGATTTACACAAAGTGAAGTGAGCAGAGAAGAAAATGTACACAATAACAGGAACTTTGTGTGATGATCCAATACAATTGACTTAACTCTTCTAAGCAATACAGTGATCCAAGAGACTCACAATGGGCAAGGCTATCCACATCCAGAAGAAACATCATGGAGTCTGAATGCAGATCAAAGCATACTATTTTCACTTCCTTTTTTCATACTATTTTCCTTCTGTTCTTTCATAATATGACTAATATGGAAATTTGTTTTACATAAATACACGAATATAAACTATCAAATTGCTTACTGTCTTGGGGGAAAGGGAGGGGAAAAAGGGGTGAGAAATATCTAGTACTCAAAAATCTTATAAAAATGAATGGTAAAAATTGTCTTTACATATAACTGTTGGAACTGAAACATAATTTAATTTTTTAAAAATGCTCATTGAGGGCAGACATGGCTTTCTTTCTTTTTTTTCTTTCAGTCACCAGGGTTCATAAAAACTACCTGAAACATATTAATCAGAGATGTATATTTCTTGAATTGTTTCATTTTTCCCCTTTATTGTCCATCACCCATTTTTTTTGTATACCTTCTTCACTATTGTCATTATTACAGAGGAAATTTGGCAGAAAAAAATTTATCATGAATTTTCTCCCCTTCATATTATTTCCTAAATCTAAGAAGTTCATGTCAACTAACTGGTACTACTCACTTGGAGTGGCTGTTTGAGTGACACACTCTTTTTCTGAGTTGGATCTCATCACTCAGTTAGGTAAATCTAGATAAAGATAATGGTTGGTGGTGGGCCAGCAGGAGTGTAGTAACATACTGGCCATCATCTATGGCCATCCTAGACTATAATGTTATACAAAAGGCCATATGACCAGAACTGCTATTTGAATTATTCTTTTAAAAATGGAACACTCTGGAACACTAATTCATTATTGGTGGAGCTGTGAGCTGATCCAACCATTCGGGAGAGCAATTTGGAACTATGCCCAAAGGACTACAAAAATGTGCATACCCTTTGACCCAGCAACACCACTTCTAAGACTGTATCCCAAAGAGATCACAAAAATGGGAAAGGGTCCCATATGTACCAAAATATTTGTAACAACTCTCCTTGTGGTGGCCAATAACTGTGCTATAAGAAATGATGAACAGGAAGCCTTCAGAGAGGCCTGGAAAGACTTATATGAACTGAGGCTAAATGAAAGGAGCAGAACCAGGAGAACTTTGTACATAGCAACAACTACAGTGTGAAAGGAATTTTTCTGGAAGACTCAGTACTTCATTGCAATGCAAGGCCTTAAAAAATTCCCAGTGGACTCTTAAGGCAAAATGCCTTCCACATTCAGAGAAAGAACTATGGAATTCAATTGCAGAATGAAGCAGACCATTTTCTTATGTATTATGTTTTGTTTTGTTTTATGATTTGTCCCATTCATTTTAATTCTTCTATGCAACATGACTAAGGTGAAAATGTATTTAATAGGAATGTATGTGTAGAACCTATATAAAATTGTATGCTGTCTCAGAAAAGGAGTGGGGAGGGAGGGGGAGGAAGGGAAAAAATCTAAGATATATGGAAGTGATTGTACAACACTGAAAACAAATAAAATAATTTAATTAAAAAAAAGGTAACACTCAAGAAGCAGACAATTGTTCAATATTAAACCAACCAAAACATATATGAATAGACTACCATTTTCCCCAAAAGTACTTTAATGTAAGGCAAAGCCTTTTCTTCCCCAAACGAGCACTTAGCTAAGTGCAGACAATGCAGTTTGACACCAGCATTTATGGATAGCTATAGACTAAAAGCTTTTTACTTCTGATTTTTACCTAAGTTTTTGCTGGAGATACTTTGTCTATTATCAGAGAATGAATAAAATCAAGGCTGAACAGCAAGACACTTCCTATCTCATTTGAACAGTTGAACAGGAATGACCAGTTACAGCTTAAGTGGAGCATTCCTTCCCCAAGCAATTTTTGTATTATGTAATCTTCCCTAGTGAATGAAAATGAAGAGTTCATTACTCATAAGTAATTAGTATTTATAGGCCAGACTCTCATTATATACAGTGTGTTTTCCCACAGTAACATGGAATGACTCTCTAGCCTAATATTCTTTCTGGATTTTTTTAAAAGAAAAATATGCTATTTCAGTATTCTCTTAAAATAACATCACAGTTTCACTTTGTTCTCATGCAAAAGACAGCCATCCTCTTAGCAGAAAATGAAAAACCTTTCTTAAGGAATTCAGTTGCAATGTCTATAAAAACTCATTGCCCTTCTCTGTGTCCATTTAAAGAAACTGATGAAATGTACTGAAGACCAAGAGCCACACGTAACAAGTGCATGGTATTGTGGAATGAATGATGGATTTTAAGTTAGAGATATTGGTTAAAATTCTAACTCTATCTTTTATGACCTGTGTAACCTTAGAAGAGACACTTGACCTCACTCAATTTCCTCATCTTTAAGATGAGTTGAATCAGATGATCTATAAAGTACCTTCTAGCTTGAAATCTATAGTCCTAAGATATAATGAAATCAGGTGTGCATCTTACTCTGGTGAATGTATGAATTTTTTAACTCATTCACACTCCTGAGGCATGTGATTGATTTACACTAACAACTCCCATTTCAGGCTCCATTATACAATATTGTCATGTAACACTTAGGTGTGATTCTGTTTCACAAATGACACACTGAGAACTGGTTTAGGTGGAGAAGTGATGTTTAATCTGTACTCTAGCATACCTAGCCTGTTCTTTTACACCTTGTGATATTAAATCTAAATTCTTAAGCAACACAGATGTTTGGACAGAAATGTTGAAGGAAAAGGCACACAGTGTTCCAGCCCTGATAGCAATTTTGTAATGTAACGTCAGCTGGTCGTTGGTTCTTAAACAGTTCTAAGCTTTGAATATTATTTTAAACCAAGATCTGTGTAGTTGCATTTGTCAATATAATATCTGCACATGTATCTTCATGAGACCCAATGCATAAAATCAGGAGCAATGGAAAAGGGAGTCATGGATATAGGACCTGAGTCTGCCCTTATTTGACAGTGACAACAATGACCAAAATATTATGAGGGTTCCAGAATATTAAAAAAAAGCTGATTTAAAAAAAATACATAACTGAAAGAAAGAAAGCTATCACTTTTAGACAAAAGGAATTTGAAAACAAAGAATCCCATTCATTCCTTTGTTCATACCAGAGGAAGAGGGAAGAGATATGAAAAATAGACACCACTTGAAGGGGTGTTCTGAAGTTAGTACATAAATCTAAAGGAAGTTGTCCTAATCTTCATATGTAATTCATTTCTGTTTTCGTCACTCTGCAAGACAGGTATAGGAGTTGGATCTCATCCCTCCTCAAGTCTACACATTCTTGTTAGAGTATTGAGATAATAGCTAAGGGAAAGAGAGTCAAGAGGAATACAGGGCAAAATGAAATAATTTCCAGACTAATGGTCTTTTAGAAAGTTTATATATAAAATCAATGGTAACCTTGTACTTGGTTATTGAAATTCAACCTCCCAAACACAACATGGGAAAAGCATGGTTAGATAGCAATTTGTCTGAAAAAAATTTGAAGGGTTTAGTGGATGACAGTTTGGAAGAAGCAGAAGTGTGATGAGATGGCCAAGAAAATCAATGCCATCTTGAGCTGCATCAACAGAGTTATAACTTCCAAGAATAAAGAGGTATTGGTCCCACTGTCATCTACCATCATCATACATTAAAAAACTGCAGAATGTCCAGAATAGTGGCAACCAGAATGGTAAAGGGCCTTGAGTCCATGTCATAGAAGGAAAGGTTACAGGAACTAAGACTGTTTCGCCTGGAGGAAAGAGGACTCATGGGACAATGACAGCAACCATCAAATACTTAAATGAATGGAACTGTTAAGTATAGGAGGGATTCACGTTGTTCTGTTTGAACTCCAGAGAGCAGAACCAGGAGCAATGGGTAGAAGGGGAAGAGAGGAAAACTGAGGCTTGGTATCAGGGGCAGGGGGGAGAAACATATCAACAAACCAAACCAACTTTCTAAGCATTAAAGCTATCCCAAAGTAGGATGGGCAAATACAGTGATCCAACTAGACTGGCCTTTGGTATGTTCCATACACATGATACTCCATCTCCCATCTCTATGCATTCACAATAGCCATTGCATGTGTTTCAAATTCAGTCACTCTCTTCCTTTAAGACTTGATTCAAATACCATATTTTTCATAATGCTCTTCCTGATTCCTCTCACTTGCTGGTGTCTTCCCTCACAAACTGCATTGTACCATATTGAACTATTTTGTAATAGAAATCTCAAAATTCTTAGTGCAGGTTTAAGATATTAAGCGCCAAAATAACACTAAGCCTTTTCAGAAAATAATACACACAAGAGGGCAGAGCCAAGATGGTGGAGTGGAAAGACACAGATACTCTAGCTCTTCCCCCACAGCTCATAAAATACCTGTAAAGAAAGACTCTCAACAAATTCTAGAGCAGTAGAAGCCACAAAATGACAGGGTGGAGGAGATTTCCAGTCCAGGGTCACTTAAAAGACCAATGGGAAAGGTCTGTCACACAGGATGTGGAGCAGAGCACATCCCAGCCTTGGCTGCATTGCGCTGGGAGGAGAAGGGCCAGAACAGGCCTCAGGGTGGAATCCCTAGCAGCAGCAGCAGAAGAGGTTCTCAGATCCCTCAACCATAGGTGCCAAAGACACTTCAAAGGTCAGTGAGAGAGCTTTTTCATCTCCATGATAAGGGAACAAGGTCCTCCCCTAGCCCCAGTCCCAGGCAGAGGTGGCAGCAGCAGCATCAGGTGGCTGCTGGACAAAGAAGGCAGCAACCATCTTCCATTGTTAAAGCCTCAGCTTAAAGCCGCTGGAGAAATTGAGCTACTGATCTGAACCTCACTCCTGAGTGGCTGCCCTGCTCCTGCCTAAAGCCTGTGGGGGAATTGAGCAGCTGATCTAAATCTCAGCCATGAGCCAGGCCAGGGAGTAAACTCCTCTCCCTTGATTGTGCCGCCTTAGAGGAACTGAGAACTTACAGCTCCCCAGAGTATACCCTACTCTCGACAAAGGAACCAAAAGTCAAGTAACTGCCTGGGAAAATACTCAAAAAGGGGAAAAAAATAAGACTATAGAAGGTTACTTTCTTGTTGAACAGGTATTCTCTCCCCTCCTTTTAGATGAGGAAGAACAATGTTACCATCAGGAGAAGACCTAAAATCAAGGCTTCTGCATCCAAAACCTCCAAAATAAATATGCCATGGTCCCAGGCCATGGAAGAGCTCAAAAAAGATTTTGAAAATCAAGTAAGAGAGGTGGAGGAAAAATTGGGAAGAGAAATGGGAGCAATGCAAGAAAATCAGGAAAATTGAGTCAACACCTTGCTAAAGGAGACCCAAAAAATGCTGAAGAAAATAACACCTTTAAAAATAGGTTAACTCAATTGGTAAAAAGAAGTCCAAAAAGCCAATGAGGAGAAGAATGCTTTAAAAAGCAGAATTAGCCAAATGGAAAAGGAGGCTCAAAAGCTCACTGAAGAAAATAGTTCTTTAAAAATTAGAATGGAGCAGATAGAAGATAATGACTTTATGAAAAATCAAGAAATTACAAAACAAAACCAAAAAAATGAAAAAATGAAAGAAAATGTGAAATATCTCATTGAGAAACCACTGACCTGGGAAAATAGATCCAGTAGAGACAATTTAAAAATTAAGGGACTATAAAGCCATGATCAAAAAGGAGCTTAGACATCATCTTTCATGAAACTATCAAGGAAAACTGCCCTGATATTCTAGAACCAGAGAGCAAAATAAATATTGAAAGAATCCACCAACCACCTCCTGAAAGAGAACCTAAAAGAGAAACTCCTAGGAATATTGTACCCAAATCCCAGAGTTCCCAGGTCAAGGAGAAAACATTGCAAGCAGCTAGGAAAAAAAGAATTTGACTATTGTGGAAATACAATCAGAATAACACAGGATCTAGCAGCTTCTACATTAAGGGATCAAAGGGCTTGGAATATGATATTCCAGAAATCAGAGGAACTATAATCAAGAATCACCTACCCAGCAAAACTGAGTATAATACTTCAGGGGGAAAAATGGTCATTCAATAAAACAGAGGACTTTCAGGCATTCTTGATGAAAAGACCAGAGCTGAAAAGAAAATTTGACTTTCAAACACAAGAATCAAGAGAAGCATGAAAAGGTAAACAGGAAAGAGAAATCACAAGGGACTTATTAAAGTTGAACTGGTTACATTCCTCATTCCTATATGGAAAGATAATATTAGTAACTCTTGAAACTTTTCTCAGTATCTGGGTAGTTGGAGGGATTATACACACACACACACACACACACACACACATATAGAGGGAGAGAGACAGAGAGCACAGGGTGAATTGAATAGCAAGGGATCATATCTAAAAAATTAAAATTAAGGGGTGAGAGAGGAATATATTGGGAGGAGAAAGGGAGAAATGGAATGGGGCAAATTATCTCTCATAGAAGAGGCAAGAAAAAGCTTTTCCAATGGAGGGGAAAAGGGGGGAGGTGAGAGGGGAAAAGTGAAGCTTATTCTCATCACATTTGGCTCAAGGAAGGAATAACAGGCACACTCAATTTGGTATGAAAATCTATCTTACACTACAGGAAAGTAAAGGAGAAGGGGATAAGCAGGGTGGGGGGGATGATGGAAGAGAGGGCAAATGGGAGGAGGAAGCAATTAGAAGTAAACACTCTTGGGGAGGGACATGGTCAAAAGAGAGAACAGAAGAAATAGGGGGCAGGACAGGATGGAGGGAAACATAGTTAGTCTTACACAACATGACTATTATGGAAATCAGATATATAGACTATATTGGATTGCTTGCCTTATCAGTGGGGATTGATAGGGAAGGAGGGAGGAACAGAATTTGGAACTCAAAGTTTTAGGAACAAATGTTGACAATTATTTTTGCATACAACTGGGAAATAAGAAATACAGGTAATGGAGTATAGAAATTTATCTTGCCCTACAGGACAAGATGGAGACAAGAAAAGAGAGAGCACATTGATGGAAGGGGAACTCAGAATGCAAGGTGTTTTGGGGTAAGGTGAGGGGAGAGATGGGGAGATAATTTGGAACTCAAAATTTTGTGGAAATTAATGTTGAAAACTTAAATAATAAAATAATTCAAATTTAAAAAATAAAAACAATAAAATACACACAAATATAAATATATATTTCAAAAATTATGTATATATAATTATATACTTTAAAGCTTATTCATTTTATTCTGTACTTAAGAAATAAAACAAGCATTTCCATGACTGAAAAAAGATGATTGCATACAAAACTGCAAATCTACTATGTACCACTTGCTTTCCTTTTAAATATACAATAAAGTTATAACACAGTGCTCTTTATTCTTTTCCTTTCCCTTCCGTATGTATGGACAGATTTAGTAACTTTCAATGTCTGCTATATATAATATATATGTATATGTTAAGTATGTATATAAAATGCATACTTATCTCCCCATTAGAATGGAAACTCCTTTTAAGGAGCTGGTATTTCATTCTTTGCTCTTTTATTCCCAGAATATATCACTAAATATATAAATATGGTAATTAATAGTTACTAAGAAACTGACTGACCTTACTGCCCTCTGATACCTCCAAATCTTTTTTTTTTACCATAACTCTTATCTAGATAGCTACTTCTTGTTCCAGATTTACTGTACATTGATCTTTTATAAAATCACATGACTTTGTAAATAAAGAGTCAATCTCTAAATCATGAAGAGTTGGGTTTAACTCTTTTCTCTTGCACATATTGTCTATGTGAACTTGAGAAAGGTACTTAATCACTGACCAGGGAATGCTCTAATATTTTAAATAATAGGATGGTTTATAATATGTATTAGTAAAGAGAGGTTTCTCTACAACAAAGAAACCATTTGTCTGGACCATTCAAACCCCTTGAAAATCCAACTTAAGAGACTTAGTCCAGAATGTTAAAAATGCTTTTGGAACCTGGGTCTATCATCTAATGAGTTAGATATCCCTCCCAGATCTGAATAATCAGCAAAATTGAGAAGGCCACTTTCTATAACTTTATCCAGATCGTTACTGAGGGCCAAAGGCAGAGACATCAGGGACAATTTCAGTACAGCCTTTCCTCCAAGTTGACACTTGAGGCAGAGTCATGAAAGCCTTTTCAAATCCACCTTCATTATTGTGATCATACCCACATATTCTCTATTCCACAAAGGTATCATAAGCTCATTTACCCATAATTACTGTATTATCTTAATTTTGTCTTTGACAGGCAAGCATCAGACAATTACACTAAGGATCTGTGATTTTGTCAGCTTATAAACCTCTCAGAGTGGAAATTCCCTCATGGGGAGCTGCTGGGGGCACATAATCATTAAGTGACTTGCTCAGAGTCGCATCCTAAGTATCAGGGACAAGGTTTGAATCTAGTTATTTGGAACAAGTCAGTGTGTTATAGGAGAAAGCATGCTGAATTTGTGTTGTGGCACCACCTACCTCTGTCACTTACTACGTGTGTCTTTAAGCCAGGTTGCTTAAACTTTTTGGTCCTCAGTTTCCTCATCTATAAAATAAAGGTATTGGGACTCTGAGGTCCCTTCCAACTCTAGTTCCATTTCAGAGGATCCTATCCTATCTATTGCACTATCCTGCCTTGACACTAAGTAGTTAAAGGATTAAAAATTCATTTCAACACACCCACTTGAAATGTCCCTACTTCATTCATGATTTATGATCTAATTAACATTCTTAAACTGCAGGTGGGAGGAGGCAAATAGGAGAAAAAGTCTTTTCCCTTAATATTCACCTACCTCTTCCATTACCATCACTCTAGCTGTCAGCCATAAGTCTTTCCATATTATTTACTGTGGCACAGCAGGTGACCATTTCATGTAATTTTTTGACTGCTATAACCTTTCATTTATGAGACCAATAATGCCAATTATGGGATGATAAATTAGATTTACCTTTAATCTGTAGAAAACTTTTCTTTTCACTTTAATGGGGCTGCTTTCACTTTAGTACATGCTACATTAAACACACAGGCTTGCAAAGTTAGGAAAAGTGTTGTTTTTCAATACCACCACTCTAAGTGACTCACACCTTTTAGAGGATGACTTAAAATTGAAAGGCACCAGTCGGATTCAGTGTATCTCAGCTCCATTTTCCTGAAGTCATGCCATGCTTATGGTTATGTTAAAAGTCCTTGCCACAGTGAGTTACACTAAAGACAAATAACTACTTGGAATACCAGTCAACATTCTCCCCACCCTTACAGTTAAGGGAAATGGATCAGTATTTCTTTAGGATTAAAATTAACTCCACAGATTGACAAGTAGGAGCAGCCAGAGACAGCTGAAGGTAGATTCCCTGACTCAAGAAGTTCTCAGCATGGCCTGCCAAGCACCAGCCGTCAGTGGTCTAAGCAAAAGTCATACGGGGTAGCAGTAATTTGCTAAAAGGTATTGCATTTAGTTTGAATACTTTTATTGCTTTAGCAGAATGCTATCTTTTCTTTGTTTTGTAGTTAATCATAAATATAGAGACAATTTTGGAAATTCTTTGACTGAGTCCTACGGTGGAGTTGGTGGAGGAGGAGAGACAGTATTGAGATTTTTAATTAAATTAATTTAGTGGATTAATCTTTGTTGAATATTTTTTCCCCTAAAATCATGGTATGTCCAACAGTCAGAGTTTGGCTTTAAAAATGCAAAAAAGGAGGGAGGGAGAGAGAGAAATCAGGATGCCTTTACACTTTCTCTCTCTCTTTCTCTCTCTCTCTCTCTCTCTCTCTCCTCTCTCTCTCTCTCTCTCTCTCTCTCTCTCTCTCTCTCTCTTCCCAAACACATACACACATACACACATACACACACACACACACACACACACACACACACACACACACACACCCCACTTAGAGTTACGTCACATTCTTTGACTTACAGGAAGACAACACATGTACGCTTCAATCTTAAATTAACAATGTTTATTGCCAGACATTATTCCACAGCAGAAGAATTGAGAAGTGGAGTTTATCACACATGGGAAATTTCTTCGTGAGTTTGTATCATCCCTATTGCTTTTCCTGTTCTGACATATATTTTAAAGACTGAGCCACAATAGAAAATGCTTTCTTCAAATTCCTATAAGCATAGCAAGAGGTGGACAAACTGATCTGAAAGTGAATTCTAGGTCATGCATTCCTTTATAGATTTTTTCTTAAAATATATAGCAAATAAAAGATCAGATTTTGGTAAATCTTTTTATGCTCAAAATTAATCTCCTGATACTACGGTCTTATGGCTTATAAAGTTTTGAGATGAAGAACAAGTTGAATGAATATTGATAGGGGAAAACAATTATAAACATGCAAAGATGATTAGGTTAAATAAAAAAAAACCAACCTGATTTGGCCTGGTCTGTGGATGTTAACTGACTCTTTCTACTACCTTAATTAAATCAAGTTGTTTCCTAAGCCTTCTATTCTCTTACCTTGGTGAATCTACAGGTATCCAACCTATTTTCATTTCTGAAAATCACAATTTACTAAAGGATAATAATTCCTGACTACTTAAAGGACATGTACAGGAATGAAGCAGATGACTGTTTGCTCATTTCTCCTAGGAAAAACTCACTCTCTATGGTGTTTTTTCATAAAATGGTAAAATTTTTGTAAATCTATTTTATTGAATTATCTTTAATGATAAAAGTCATTATACTGAAATATAATTTTTAAATTGCATTTAGATTGTATTTTGCACATATCAGATATTGCTTTGTAATTTAACATTGTATAGAACTTTCTAAGTGAGCAAAATGATTTACAAAAAAAAAATCATCACATTTAATCCCCATAATAATCCTGAACTGTAGGTTATTATTAACCTCATTTTACAGATAAGGAAACTAAGCTTCAGAGTGATTAAGAGATTTATCCAGGGTCACAAAGCACACGTGTTATATGCCAGTTTCAAACTTAGGTTTTCTGACTCAGTCCTGACTCTATTGTACATATTCCAATAATAAACCAAAGTCTGCTAGAGTGCAGAGACGTCATCTTACTTAAATTTTGTACCTCATTCAGTTCCTAGTAGAGTGCTTTGCACACATTAGAAACTTAATGCCTTTGTACTGAATAGTATTCTTTAAATCATAGTCATAAAACAACAGTCCAATCTTAAAAATAAAGAAAAGCATTTCAAGATTAAAAAAATAATAACACCACCTCTTCCCTAGCTCCAATCCAATTTTTGTCAGAAACAGGTGATACGCTAGTATGGGGGGGAAGCAAGGAATCATTTCAAATGTCGTAGTTGAACTTTCAACACTACAGAAGAAACGGAGAGATATGAAACATACACTAAGATTCAGACAAAGTTCTCCTCTGAGATCTCTATGAATAGGGAAAGGTCATGAAATGACATAAACTTTGTGGTCAAACCTGTCAATTAATTCCTAGCTCTATGGTGCAGATTTAAGTCAGTTGCTTCAGAGATAAAGGACAGTATTTTGGAGTCAGGAATTTTTTTTAATTTTCCTTCAGTAAAATCACTTGTCATATTGCCTCCAAGCT
Source organism: Notamacropus eugenii (assembly GCF_028372415.1). Lineage (NCBI taxonomy): Eukaryota > Metazoa > Chordata > Mammalia > Diprotodontia > Macropodidae > Notamacropus > Notamacropus eugenii. The sequence continues at coordinate 60,523,841 of NC_092874.1, read as the reverse complement.
GCCAATTCCACAACTAGATTATTTTTCATTGATTTGAATATTATTTCAATTAATTGATTTTTTTTTGCTCTTCTATAGCCATCCTAAATGTTTCAGTGTTTTTCCCTTTTTATTTTTAAAAGATGCTTTTATTTTAATTAAATTAATCTATGACACAGGTAGTACTTTACAACATATTGCAATATATTTAATAAATATTAAGAACTTATTTGTTAAACTTGTTAAGTGGAGAAAGCGACTTCGACAATTTCATTATTTCATAGAAACTAATAATGAAAGTAGGTTACTAGCATTCTTGCTTCTGCTTAAATATGGCATTTAACTTGAGAATGAAAGTAGTTCCATCAGAGTTGCTATTTCAGCTAATGAAAAAAGTCTACATTTCATCCTTTGCTCATTGCACTGGAACCTTTTAAACTCTTATGAGTTTTTATCTGCATCCTTTATTTGCTCAAAATGAAAACTGATAAATCAGTCATTGGGAGAACAAATCTAAGCTAGTTTGCTCAGAGTAGTTAAATAAATGATCTTCTTGAATAGCATCCAAGATTGAAATTATTCTGATTAGTTCACTTTTTATGAAATTAACAAAAACGTATTTTTGCTGCCAATCGTGTAACTCTTGCTTTACACTGGGCTATTGTGGAAATGGCACTAGATTGGAAGCCAGAGTGCTGAATGTTCCTACAAATTCTGTAATTCAAAAGCTCTGGTTACTGAGGGCAAACAACATGGCATATTAATCTCAGTTTCTTCATTTGAAAGAGCAAGAGACCTCTGTAGTCCCTTCCAGCTCTAACATTCTTCGGCAGGACATTAGAAACAAGAAGATATGAAGTCCACAGTATAAATTCCTGAAGCTATAGAAACTTGGGTATCAGTATATTAAGTGACAGGGGTCCTTTCTCTTTATCTTGGATGGAGGAAGAGGAGGAAGAGAGTTGAACAAACCTCTGAGGGCACTGGGCACTAGAAGACACACAGAAAGACAGAAGCAGACAGACCGACAGAGAATTGGAGGGAAAGGTAAAGGGAGTGGGATAGAAGAAGAAAGAGGGAGTTAGAGGAAGAGATGGGGAAGAGGAAAAAAAGGGAGAGGGAGAGAAAATGGAAAGAGGAGGAGAGAGGGGAAAGAGAGAAAAAGAGAAGGGGGAGAGAAAAGGAGAGAGGGAAGGAGGGAGAAGAGAAAAGAGGAGAGAGAAGGGGGAAAGAAGAAGAAGAGGAAGAAAGATGAAGAAGAGAGAAGAACGAATGGAGAATGGAGGGAGAGCCAGCAGCTTCACAACACTTCAGTGGCTTTTTTTTTTTCAATTTTTCAAATAGTATTTTATTTTTCCCCAATTACATGTCAAGGCATTTTAGCATTCATTTTTAGAAGATTTTGAGTTCTAAATTTTTATCCCTCCCTCTATTATCTCCCCTTATTCAAAAAACCTAGGCAATTTGATATATGTTATACATTTGCTATCATATAAAAGATATTTCCATATTAGTCACAGTTGTGAAGAAAGAAACAGATCAAAAGAAAAAAACATGGGAAAAATATGTTTTGATTTGCATTCAGAGTCCATAAGTTCTTTATCTGAATGTGGATAGCATTTTCCTTTGTGAGTCCTTTGTACTAATCTTGGATCATTGTGTTGCTGAGAAGAGCTGAATAGTTGATCATCACACAGTATTGCTGATGCTGTATAGAATGTTTCTTGGTTCTAATCATTTCACTTTGCATCAGTTAGTATCAGTAAGTCTTGCCAGGTTTTTTTCTGAAATCTGTCTACTTATTATTCCTTACTTCACAATAGTATTCCATCATTTGCATACATCACAGCTTGTTCATCCATTCCTCAACGGTTAGACATCTCTTCAATTTTCAGTATTTTGCCACCATAAAAAAGGGTTACTATAAAATATTTTTGCACATGTAGGTCCTTTCCCCTTTTTTATAATCTCTTTGGGATATAGGCTTAGCAGTGGTATTACTGGATCAAAGGGTATTCACAATTTATAGCCCTTTGGGCACAGTTCCAAAGTGCTCTTCAGAATGGTTAGATCAGTTCACAACTCCACCAACTTGGTGCCCCAATTTTAACACATTCTCTCCAATATTTATCATTTTCTATTTTTTTTATAATAACCAATTTGATAGGTGTGAGGTAGTACCTAAAAGTTGCTTTAGTTTGCATTTTTTTAGTCAAAGGTGATTTAGAGAACTTCTTCATATGCCTATGGATAGCTTTGATTTCTTCATCAGAAAAGTTCATATCATTTAACCATTTATAAATTGGGGGATAGCTTATATTCTTAAAAGTTTGACTCAATTCTCTCTATGTTTGAAAAATGAGGTCTTTATCAGAGATAGATTGTTTCCTGGCTTTCTACTTTCTTTCTAATCTTGGTTGCATGTCTTTTGTTTAAACAAAAGCTTTTTATTTTTATATAATCAGTTATATATTTTATATTTCGTAATGCTCTCTATCTCTTGTTTGGTCATGAATTATTCCCTCCCCATAGATCTGACAGGTGGACTATTCCTTGTTGTTTTAATTTTCTTATGGTATCACCCTTAATGCCTAAATCATGTACCCATTTTGACCTTTTCTTGGCATACACTATGAGATGTGAGTCTATACCTCATTTGTGTCCTACCATTTTCCAGTTTTCCCAGAAGTTTGCCAAATAGTGAGTTCTTATCAAAAGGTTAAAGTCTTTGGATCTATCAAACATTAGGTTACTGTGGTCATTGACTACTGTATTTTGTATACCTAATATATTCCACTGATCTGCCATTGTATTTCTTAGTCAGTACCAGATATTTTTGATGATTACTGCTTTATAATATAATTTGAGATCTGATATTGCAAGGCCATCTTCCTTTGCATTTTTACATTGATTCCCTTAATATTCTTGGCATTTTGTTTTTCCAGTGAATTTAGTGATTTTTCCCCTAAGCTCTATAAAATAATTTTGGTAGTTTGATTGGTAAGGTACCGAATAAGTAAATTAGTTTAAGCAGAATTGTCATTTTTATATTGACTCAGCCTACCCATGAGCGATTAAAATGTTTTTCAACTGTTTAGATCTGATTTTATTTTTGTGAAGTGTTTTGTAATTGTGTTAATATAGTTCCTGGGTTTGTCTTGGCAGGTAGACTTCCAAATACTTTATATTACTTACAATTATTTTAAGTGGAACTTCTCTTTCTATCTCTTACTGATGGATTTTGTTGGTCATATCCTTATATCCTGCAACTTTGTTTAAGTTACTAACTATTTCAAGTTTGGCTGATTTTTTTTTTGGTTGTTTCTCCAGGTTTTTTGGTTGATTTTTGCCAGGTTTCTCCAAGCATGCTCCCATAAAAATCTGCAAAGAGTGATAGCTTTATTTCCTCATTGCCTATTTTAATTCCTCTGATTTCTTCTTCTCTTATTACTACAGCTAAAATTTCTGTTACTATACTGAATAATAGGGGTAAATAATGGGCATCCTTGCTTTAACCTTGATATTACTGGGAAGGCTTCTAGCTTATTCCTATTACAGATGCTGCTGCTGATGGCTTTAGATAGATACTATTTATCATTTTAAGGAACACTCCCTTTATTCTTATGCTCTCTATTGTTTGAGTAGGAATGGGTGGTGTTTTCTGTCAAAAGTTTTTTTAGCATTTATTTAGATAATATCATATGATTTCTGTTGGTTTTGTTATTGATATGGTCAATTATGTTGATAGTTTTCCTAATACTGAACCATTGCTGCATTCCTGGTATAAACACCACCTAGTAATAGTGTATTAACCTCATAATAAATTGCTATATTCTCTTTGCTAATACTTTATTAAAATTTTTGCATCAATACTCATTAGGGAAATTGGTATATAATTTTCTTTTTCTGTTTTGGCTCATTCTGGGTTAGGTAGCAGCACCATATTAGTGTCATAAAAGGAATTTAGTAGTACTCCTTCTTTACCTAAAGTGGCACTCTCGTGGATTTGAATTCTAAATTCCTGGGTTCAGAGACCAATGGCAATTCACTCTCTGTGTAATCCTAGACAAATCACAGCCTCTCAGGACCTCAGCTGCCCCATCTGTAGAATGAGGGGCTTGGATGAACTTTAAGAATCCTTTCACTTCTAGGTTTTGAACTGTGAAGCAGTTCTTTCATGTGACCCTCACTCTTACTACCAGAGTAGTTTCTAATAACTCTATTAGAAGCAGATGTGCAGGGAAATCATAAGAAAGTAGATAGAGAGTAATAAAGGCATTGAAGTATGAGGAAGTCAGTTGGAAGCTCCTTGGCCTCTCTACAATAGTCTATCCACATTTATCTATTACAGACTAGCCTTTGAACTGAAAAAGAACACATGACTGAGCTGAGAACAAAGAACGAGCTAGGTCTATCCCAAATTCCTGGCCACCTTTTTTTTTCATACATATGGCCAAAAATGTCAACTAAGAAAGAAAAGGGGCATGCACTCAGGATGCAAAAGCACATAATTAGACTATATTAGCCAGACAAGGAGCATGTATTAAGTGCCTACTATGTGTCAGGCATTGTGGTAAGCACTAGAGATACAAAGAAAGGCAAAAGTCAATCCTTGTCCTCAAGGAGCTCACAATCTACAGAGGGAGACAACAATAAAATGTGTACAAACAGTCTATAAAACCAGAAAATTACAGGTAAGGGACTAGATTTAAGAATGCTTGGGAAAGACAATATATAAAACACGTAAGCAAACAACACTTGCCATAGCAGCAATTATACCTTGCAAAATTGACTGAACATTAGTATGTACTTTGGATTCCTGGGAAGTCTAGTAGACCAATGTACTGTTTGTGGAAACCATAGGACCTATGTTTTTCTTATGAATTCAGAAAATAAACAAATTCTGTCAACTTCCTCTGCATTTGAAATAAGTAAACTAATATTCATTTAACATCTCCCATAAGAAAGTATGCAAATTATGCATAAAAACAATGAAAGAAAATAAAAAGGAAGCATTCCTCACTCCCCCTTTCCAAAGTTTCCAAAGCCTGCCCTGTTGACAGAGGTCCTCCTCTTTATTGTCAATACAAAGGTTATTCATCTCAAACCTGTCATCCATCCTTAAAAAGTTGCTCCTTCTACTGACTTCCATAGGTCAATTCTGAGAGCCTCTGTGAAATGCTTACCTAGTAGCCACTGAACAGCATACTTTCTTATTACCTTTCATTAAAGTGACAAAAAAAATCTCTTAAAAATTCTCATGTTTCTTAATATCCTTCCCAGGGCATCTAATGTAAAGCACGTATGGCTGCTGCAACAAAGAATTTAATAAGTGGAAATTCAAGTATCCACAATTTGCTTTAGTTTTTCACAATATGGTGCATATAAGAACAAATTAGATTTTTTTTCTTATTATGCTATAATATGATAGAAATCTCACCAAATTGGCTTTTTTATATTGTCTTCTTAATAATACTGTCTGATACGGTGATCAGAAATTTAAAGATACTTTTTGTGATATTATAAAAATATCATTATTATAATTTATTTATATATATAAATTATAAAAATATTTTGAAATAAATATTGTTAAAGTAAGGTCTTTTTCTGATACCTCATCTCCAAACAAAGATTCCAAAATCTCTAACACCTCAAAATGACTGTGGTGAGGATACCAACTCAAAAGCTCCTTCTCCTCTACCCCCAGTTATCATGGATAGGCATATTTTTGCCAACTAAAATGAAAAGTTCTATGAGACCGTTGGGTTGGTATAGCTTTCTTTCAGGGAAAATAAGGATTTTTTTCTTCCTCAAGTAATCAACACAGAGAAAGAATATAGAGGTGAACACCAATAATGTTCAGTGAATTTGGACAGTATTCATGGTTAATCATAATAATTCTTGCCCCCCTCCTCCACTAATTCATTTTCAGAAACTCTAAAACAAAGTTGTTATTGCAAAGGGTGATGCTTTAACTGACAAATAATTGCTTCCAGCAGGTTGAGTAATTAAAGCAGGCAGGAAGAAACCTCATCTGATTTGAAAAAGAAGTATATTTCTATCATACCTTAGTAACTGAATAACGTAAACCATTTCAACTCCAGTGGCTAGGTAAAACCGTCATCAGATTTTCTGAAACAGCTTTACTATAGCTTTCTTTTTCTTTAATTCCCTCTATTGCCTAATTTCATTTTATGACTTTTAACATCTTCATGGCCTTTACATAGCACTTTACAAATCATAATTCATTTTATCTTTGCTACCTTCAAAAGTAGGTATTTTTATTTTCTCCATTTTACAGATGAGGATACTAAGGGAGGCAGAGGTTCAGCTACTTACTGGACCACAAAGTTATTCAGTGTGAAGCTGGATTTGAACTTAGCTCTTCTAATTGCAAATCCAATGCTATATAAACTGGACTACTTAGCTGTTTCTAGGGATGTAGGGAGTTTCCTCACCTGTCAATTTCTTATGTGAATGAAATCACTGCTCCAATCCCCATCTGTGGGACACTTATTTATTGGACTTCAGTGCATTCTTTGTTTATTATTTTAATATTGAGGTTTACCACTGAGACTTAACCTATAGATTAGGTATTCTCTCTATGATTTTGGGCTTTCATTGATATGACTTGATCTACCATATATCTATATATCCATCTATATGTGTGTATACACATATATATATACCTATATATTACATAGGTATATGTATATTTACATGGTAGATAACAAGCTGTTTCCATATTTTACTCAAAGTGTGGATAGATAAACATTTTAAAATATTTTGTATTGGGTATATGAAAACAAAACAAAACAAAACAAATCTTGGTCACATATTTATTTTCAATGGTGTAAAAGCTGAAGCCCCACCATTAAACTTCAACCTTTTCCCACATTTATTACTTAAAATGATGGTTGTAGACTGAAATTATTTTATTTGAAAGTTCTTTCATTAACCAATAATACTAACCAGGCTCATTTTCCACTCTTCCATCTCCCAAATAAAGACCCCCAGAGGCAAGCAATCACATACTTTAAAAACAGGCTCAGCTTAAACACAGATTTTAAGAGAGAAAAGAAGATTATGGATTTTGGAATTAAAGTAGCAAGCATGTGCAAGACAAAGCAATGATAGTCTGCTGTGGGTACAATGGGGGCCAAGAAGAGGGGTTGGGTAGGCTGCTTTGGGAGTGTAGGTAGAAATTTTTGTTTCAGATCCCAGCTTTGCTATTTGCTCTTGTTCTGACTTAGGGCAAGACACTTAATCTCTTGGTGAAGAATTCATGAAAACACTAGAAAATTATTTTCAGTAACCACAGAGATATTGAGAAATTCAAATTAAAAACAAAAATATGAAAGTTTTCTCCAAGGTCAAATGCCTTCTTTAAGGTTGCACTCTCTCTGTCTCCCTTTTTTAAAGCCAAACTTCAAAAATAGTCTTCTTAAATTATGAATGGATTTTTAATGTATATATGTATATTTACTTTAATAATCATTGCATTCTTTGAATTTCTATTTCCTGTTACTATATCTCATCAGTGGATAACTGGAACTAACTGGTTCAGCTACATACTCTGGTTCATTCTACAAAAGAGTAATGATTCTGAGCCTATATAATACGCAAACACATATCCAAAGGTAGAGTACTATTTGGTCCCAAATGGCTTTTTCACCCTTCACAGTCTATAACATTTATATAGTGTGGTACATTAGAAAGAGAATGAACTGAAGGTCTAAGGTACTGGGTTCAAATCTTAGCTCTGTACCTAAGTAACCATGAGGCAATCTTGGGCAAACCATTTAATGCCTCAAAGCCTTTCTTTTGTGGAAAGAATATTGCACTTTGAATCAAGGAAGACCTGGGTTGAAATTGCGCCTTTAATCCTTACTGGCAGTGGTACCACAGGTAAGATACTCCACATCCATGAGGCTCACTTTTCTCATTTGTAAAATTTACAGAATGTAGGACATGATAATAATTAATAACAATGGAGTTGAATTAGAATTCTATCAGATACTTTGCCTCAGTGAAATTATATTAACAGGGTTATTGGCTAGATTGAGTGAATGTAAATGTGTGAAGATAGTGCCTGTAAAGTATATTCGAAGTCTTAAATCCCAACATAAATGTTGTTTTGAATACCAGTGAGAGGCAACATAGAGCAGTCAGAAAAGACAAAGTCAGAAAGACCTGGGTTCTAATCCCACACTAAACATGTATGAGTTTATGTGACCCTGGAGAAATCACTTATCCTTTCTGACTTAGGTTCTTCTTTTGTAAAATGAGGGTATTAGACTTCTTGCCAAGACAGTGGTCTGAAAGGGAAAGACTAAACAGTTCCCCTCACAAGTATTCCAGCAAAACAATGATGTTCATGTCAGATTGAAAACTGATCAAGCAAATTCATAAGAAACTACAATAACTGTCATTTTTTACTCCAAAACTGCACAAAAAGTCATCTGAAAGCCTATGGGTGATAGGAAAGAGGGCCCCTATTGCAAAATTTAACTACTTACTCTTCCTTGACCTGCTAATTTTCTCTCCAATCTTGTTGCTTTTAAACAAGCTTGTAACCACCTTTACCCTCTACCCTCCACTTTACCTATTGACATGGGGCAGCTAGGTGGCACAGTGGTAGAGCACCAGTGCAGGAGTCAGGAGGATCTGAGTTCAAATCTCACCTCAGACACTTGACACTCACTAGCTGTATGAACTTGGGTAAGTCACTTGACCCCAATTGCCTCATCCTGGGTCATCTCCAGTCATCCTGATGAATATCTGGTCACTGGGTTCAGATGGCTCTGGAGGACAAGTGAGGCTGGTGACCTACATAGCCCTCTCTCACTCAAAACAAAGTTAAGTGCAAGTCATGTCATTTTTCTGATGGCATGGTCTTCTTCGGCAAAGAAAGACGAACACACATCTATTGACATACTTCTTTTCCTTTGAGACCCAAGTTAACTTTTACTTCCTCCATAAATCATTACCTAATTTCAACTAAAAGTGATCCTTCCTGAACCTTTCAACCAGCTTGTCTTTTATGGCCTTAGTCTTTTTATAATTTATTAGGGGTCTAGACCTGTGTGGGTCTCACCTAGTGTGGGAGGTTTCCTGGGTCACAACTGCCTACGGTGCAGAAGAACAGCTTTGCGTCTTATCCTCTTAGCTTATACACTGTCTGGGGCACTGAGAGGTTAAGAGACTTATCCAGGGTTCTAAAGTCAGAATATGTTACAGGTACTCTACCTCCCTTAGTTTTCTCATCTGTAAAATGGGAATAATAAAAACACCTACCTTTCTGATTCCTGGCTGGTTCATTATCTGCGTACAAACCTCACTTCTGCCTATTAGATTATAACTTCTTTGAGGACAGAGATTAATTTATTTGTTGTTATATCCCTAGCACATACCATAGTGCTTTGCATATTTTATTTTGAATCAAACTTGTGATTTCATTGCTATAGAGAATCCGAGATAAGAAAACTCCCTCTAACTGTGAAGCCCACTCCACAATCTATAACTTTAGAGAATTGCCCACGGCTCTAAGAGGTTGCCCAGGGTCACACAGTCAGTATGTGTCAAAGGCCTGACTTGAACCCAGGTCTTCCAGATTCTGAGACAGGCTCTCAATTCACTCTGTCTTACATTCAGCAAGTACATTTAAAAAGAAAAAAAAAGTTTATTCCTCCAATTGAACCGTGACTATTCAAAAGATAAAACATCCGAATCAGAACTCAAATAAGTATAAAACCATGACATTGCACCATAGCTCTCCTGGTTTACCTATCTATCACTCCTTTGCCAGCTAACAATCTTTTACGAGAAAGACTTCAAAACTTGCAGAACAAAAACAATAGCAAAAAGTCCCCAGGAGCATATACTCTACTGACAGCTGTGGAAATATGAGGTGAGGATGTTTTGGCAGTGAGAGCGTTCAGAGAAGTTAAACTTTGGGCCTTTACCTTTTGACTCTGGTGAGGTCTCGGTAGAAGTACTGGCTCAACATGAATCAAGAAGAGATATCACTAATGGTCTTGCTGTTTCCCAAGTCATACCGGAACACGGGTGATGAGGGGGAAGGGGACTGATTAACATGACTGAACCGAAACCCATCTCTATACTGGATCTTGTATCAACTTCACAGAATCACAAACTCTCAGAATAGAAAGGGATCTCAGAGGTGATCTAGTCTAACCAGAAATTAATCAGGATTTGTCTCTAAAGCATCTGAAACAATTTCACAGCTCACATAGCCTTGAAAACCCACAGTGAAAGTGCATCTATTACATTTTCAGGCAGTCTATTCTATTTTTGACACCTCTAATTTTTGAAAAAAAATTAATGCTATCCACCTCCAGAGGCAGAACTGATGGAGTCTGAATGCAGATCAAAGCATACTATTATTCACAGAATGTTTTCATGGGGTTGTTTGGTTTGTGCTTTCTTTTACAACATGACTGATATAAAAATATGTTTTGCATGATTGCATACATAAAACATATCAAATTGCTTACAGTTTCGGGGGGGGGGAAGTGAGGGAGCGAGGGGGAGAATTTGGACCTTAATATTTTAAAAAACATGTTAAAAATATTTTACATGAAATTGGGAAAAATAAAATAGTATTTTAAAAAAACCCTTATGTTAGGTTGAAACATGTCACCAAGCACATTCTACTCATCTCTCTTAGCTCTGCCCCAGGGAGATAAGGAAAACAGGCTAATCAGTCTTTCCAACTGAGAGCCATTCAAGTACGTAAATAGCACAACCAAGAACTGATCTTACTCTATACCAGTGGCATCAAATTCAAGTAGAAATTGAAGCTACTAAGCAGTACATAAGAATCTCTTGTTCTACTGACTTAGAAAACCATATATTAACATTAATTATGCTCTGTTGTACTTTCATTTTGTTAAACATTTCCTTTCTACATTTTAATCTAGTTCAGGCAGTACTCTAGAGGGTAGGTGAAAAACTTTTTCTAGAAAAATCTAGAATTTCCAACTAAGTCTGATTCTTATTTTTAAAAAATCCAAAAAAATAGGTTCAGCTGCAGTAGCATATTCATGGTTTTTATTATACATATTTTTGCTAAATCTTAGGGCAAATTAGGGCAACCTAAGTCTATCAACATGATCACAAGTCTTAAAATGTCACTTGATTGACAACTCAAGACTGACTATATTTTTTAGAGAAATAAAATTGTGCCTATATTTATTTTTATGAGCAGTTATACCTGCCTCTCATTGCCACTCCCCATCCTCTACCCAGTTGTCCACTAATATACCAAACTAAACATCGACTCCTCATAACTAGTATGCAGAAGCCAGGAAAATAATTTCCCATACTGACCATGTTTAACAAGAGATGATCACTACTTTGGAGCTGGAAGATGAGAAATCCTATAGTCTCTTTGGCCAATCTCCTCCAAAAATCTGTTTCAACACATACCTAATCATTTGTACCAGTTTCATTGCAGCCATTTGTTTAGGGATGATGAGATGTGAGTCTGACAGCTTGGATAAGTTTCATGTCTACAACTGCAGGTAAATACAGACACGCTGTCAGAAACGATAGTATCCAACAGTCTGGGAGTAACAACTAACTGGTTCAGAATGGACAGCTGCAGCAGGTTTGTGATGATTCTAGGAAGCATTTTAAGCCATGATGAGGAGTTGACCACAATTAAGAAATTCTTCAGTTGTTTCCCTCTGCTCTAAAGGGTATTCCTCCCCTTTATACTCAAGTAAATTGACCTGTTGAACATTTTAGACTCCCACATCCCAGAGAGCTCTCTAAGAAGTATGGTAATCAGGTTATTCTAATGGACTTTGTACACTGGTCTCCAGTGGCATAAGAAAGACATAGGGCAGGGGTGGGGAACCTGCAGCCTTGAGGCCAATTGTGACCTTCTAAATCCTTGAGTGCAACCTTTTGACTGAATCCAGGTTTTACAGAACAAATCTTTTCATTAAGGGCATTTGTTCTATGAAGTTTGGATTCAGTCAAAGGGCTACACTTGAGAATCTAGAGGACTACATGTGGCCTCAAAGCCTCAGGTTCCTCACCCCTGGTATAGGGTATACCTGAAATATTTTCCAACAATACTACTTTCATGGTCATTGACATCTTGAAAAATACATAATGCCCCTAACACCTCTACCAATAGACTTAACCTTAAAAAAATAAAAAGATAAAGATAGCATACCTAGAATCTATTTCCATGCTACACTCAGAGTCGGCTCTGAGATCATTTATAGTTTTAAAATCTAATGATCCTATTAATTAATTTGTTGAAAATATAGTAGTCTAAAGCATTCTGCCATTTACCCTTCGCATATGGAACAATTGGGGGTGAGGGGGCACTATCACATGAAAAATAAATGTTATATGACAGAAAGTGATGTGAACTGCTGACAGTTCCTTAAGAGCAAGGGGAAAGAGCAAAAGAGTTTTAAATGGCATATTTTTTCAAGGAGGACCTTCATACTAAATCTGCACTCCACATCACTAGTTTACCTATGTAATCCTCTGAGGACTTAGCAAGGATATCTTAATTGATTTTCGGATAGCATGGACATGATTTCCTAGATTCTGTTAATTCCATTAAAATGATTTCTCTACCTGCATTTTATATAAAGGAGTTGAATTTGAAACTGGTCATTTAATTTCTGTGACACTCAGTGATGGAATTCTGCTAGCAATGATTGTGTCTTGGGTCATCAGAAATGTCAAATTTCAGTTGTTTAAGAGGAGTCACTGGTGGGTGTCACTATAAACTCCAAACATACATTTCTGCAGTACATGATCAAAGATGTCCCCCAAATTGCTATGCTAAGACCGATAGTGGAGCTGTGTGATCTAAGCAGCAAGGCCCTCACTAGACCGTTCTGTTGGTGAAATTTAAATCTCTGAACAATGCTGGTAACTGACAATGTTGGAGAAAAACTGGGCTTTGCCAATCCCCAAAGTTCATCAAATGTTTGAGTCTTCAGTGAAACCGGGTTGGTGAGGCATCTTATTGGGACACGTATTTGGCCTCTGAAGACTATGAGGTGCATAGAACGTTTTCTTTTAGGGCCTTCACTGTTGGTTGCTTGGAAATAAAAGAATTATAGATCCACAGAAGATTCCTAGGAATCTCTGGCTGAGTGATAAAAAATTACTTAATATGCCATGAAGTACTTATTTAAAATACAAAGATCTGCTTACATTCCAGATTGGAGGCACATTAGGAAGCTTATTTGAGAACGAATTACCTGTTCAGTCTGAAACAAATCAGTCCTCAATACTTCATATACATGTGTGTATAGAAAGATACATACATATGTACATATGTGTATTTATGCATACAAATTGTGGCTATAGCCTAAGAAAATCAAGTTCAGTTCATCCTTCCCATTTCATCCTCTTCCTAATTTGGTCATGTAGCCTTAGGACCATTTCTTTATTTTGATGGGAAGGATTGCCTCAAAACAAACTAAAAATACATACACATATACACAACATATATACATGTATGTATATATATTTACATCTCTTTAATTGGATCCAGTCTAATTATGAGGAAACATGTGGCCCTATAGCAAACAAGCTTTTACACTATCGCAGCCATGGTTTAAATACCTGAAAACTAAGAACTCAACCTATGGTTCTTAGTTTGCTCAATATCTCAGCAAGCTTTAATGAAGGGGATGCTAATTCAGCAACTTCTCCTTTGCATAAGTATTCCATTTTACACTTTTTAAACTGTCAAAGCACAAAGTTCCCCTTTATCTAACTCTGCTTTCAAAAGAGGTATTTTCTTAAAAATATACAGGTTATATTTATACATTATTCACTATATGCTTTTATGGCCATGGTCTCCCTCCCAATCTTCTCCCACATAATTTTTTTTCCCAAATGCAAAATCTACAGAGTATAATGTAGGAAGCTGATAATTATTTAATCCAGAACTAAAATAAAGTGCATTTTTCTCAATTACATAAATCAAGAGATAATTGCAGATGTAATTTCTTCACAAAGAAAATGAACTAAAGGTTCAGTCTTGATACCACACGCTAACATTCTTTGGTAAATCTTCTAATCACATTGGATGAGATTTCATTTTCTGGCTTTTATAGCCACTACTGTAGTCATTCTAGGAGCATTACTATCTACATTATGGGGATAATGGTGAGAATGACAAAGAATCACTACTTTGGACATTTCTAAGCCTGGCACTACAAAAGTGTATTTACTCTTTGCAGTCTGATCATGTATCTAGCACCATGGTAGCTGCAAACTCATTGGCATGCAGGTGGGAGTAGGAGATGGAGGGAAAGCCATGAAGTTGCAACTAAGATTTTTTTGATAGTGGCAGTAGACAATTTTATTGATGATGAACTCACCTCCTTTTTCCTCTTCCTCTTCTCCTATTTCATGTCTATATCCTTACATGGAATCACAGAATTCTTAGAGTTAGAAAGGACCTCAGCAACCACCTGCACCCCAGAGTAATCCTTGTGACGTATTCCCAACAAGTCATCATTCAGCCTCTGCTCAAAGGTTTCCAATGGGAAGATTACTATTATCTCACAAAATAACCCATGTTACTCTTTAATTTCTCTACTTATTAGAATTTTTCTAACATCAATCATAACTTTTGCTCTTTGCAACTTTCACCTGTGGTTCCTATTTCTGATCCCTGGGATGGATATAGATCATATATGATGCAAGTGTATGTATGTATACACATTAACTTGGTCCTTCTTCTAAATAACATCTGCCTTCATAAACTTGAAATCAAATATCATGCCCTCTCCCTTTCCCCAATTCTTCTCTTCTCTAGGTTAACACACCAATTACCCCAATATATCCTCATATAGTATAGACTCATACTGTCTCCTTTGGACACCTGTTAGCTTATCAATGCTTTTCAGTATTGATTAACAGCTGTGGTTTCTAGCACCATTCCCTAGATTTGGTGTGACTACTGGAACTCTCATGTCCTTATTATTGAAAGTTCTACCTTGCTTCATTAAGTTTTGTTTGGTTACTTTGTTTTGTTTTGGGGTTTTTTGTTGCTTTTCAGCTACTGCAGCATACCATCAAGTCGTATGTAGCTTGCAGCAGCCTACTAAAATTCCTGCACAGTTTTCAGATAAACTGCCTTCTAATCCTGCCTAAATGATCATCTAACACCCCATCTTGTATAACTGAAGGTGTATACAATTTAGCAAGTATCCCTACTAAACTTCACCTTCTTAGACTCAAATCAATGTTGTGATTAGTCGAGATTATTTTGGAACCTTACTCCATTATCCAGCAAAGTAGTTACTTGTCTCAGTAGTGTGTCATTGGTAAATTTCATAAGTGTATTATATCTATCCCTTTATCTAAGTCAGTGATAAAAATGTAAAACAGAATAAGCCAAGCACTCCTTGACCAAGTCCAGCTTCTTGTCACATTGGCATGTATTCATTCACAACTTCTTATTAAAACTGGCCACTTTTTTTTTTATCTAATTGTGAGATCATCTAACCTACGTAGATCTTTTTTTCTATAAGAATAGCATGACACATTAAATCAAATGCTTCTTAAATAACAGATAAATCACTGTCTCTACTTTCCTGATCTACCATTTTAGTGACACTGTTTAAAAATAAAATACAACAAAGTGGCACTTTGTTCTTTCTTCCTCGTTCTATCTCTCATTATTTCCTTCTTCTTGGACCAATGCATTTGATGTAAAAGCACTACCCAATGGTAACCACAAACAGTACTCCACTGGTGCCACTCAGGGTTCAAGCAATATATTTTGCAAAAAGTGTTTTTTCATTACTCCAAGGATCTGTGACTTATTAGTATTAATACTCCCTCAAGCAAGGCAGATTACACCCTCTCCATAACTCAAGACAGTCTTCAAGAGATGTGATCCAAAATTTCATGATTCTGTCACCAACTTAGCAATGAATTAATGAATGTGACCCTCAGACAACAGACATATACTCTTCTGCCAGGCCCATTCACATGTGACAAATGTTTATTTAAACTGAAATGGCCTTCTCATCAACTGAGCTTGGAAGAGTTGGTCAACTTGTCTGAGTGTCAATTTCCTCATCCAAAAAATGAGGATAATTAGACTGCACGATGTCTACTGACTCCAGGATCAAATACAAAATATACTATTTGGCCTTCAAAGCCCTTTGTGACCTAACTTTCTCCTACTTTTCCAATATTATCACATGGTATTTCTCCAGCATATCCTCTTCAATCCAGTGACACTGGCCTCCTTGCTATTCCATAATACAAGACACCCTATCTCTTGGCTCTGGGCATTTTCCCTGGTTGTCCTCTATGGCTGGAATGTTCTCCCTCCTCATCTCAACCTACTGGCTTCCCTGCATTCCTTTAAGTCTAAACCTAAATTCTATTTTTTACTGGAAGCTTTCCTCAATCCCTCTTAATTACAGGGCCTTATCTCTACTAATTATTCTCTATTTATCCTCTGTGTAGCTTTATTTGCACTAGACTGTACACTCCTGGAAGGCAAGGACTAACTTTTGCTTCATTTTATATCCCCAGTACTTAGCACATGGCCTGTCACGTAAAAAAGAGTTTAAAACTGGATTGACTGTTTCGACTGATTGCGAGGGTCTTTTTCAGCTGTAGTAATCTATGATTCCATGCTAATGTGTAAAATTTCACATGTTCATAGTTCCCAATATGTGGTAAACAAAATAATATTGTAGCTATAATGTGGTTACTATATGAAAATTATGTCTACAGAAAATGATCTTTGATATAAAGCACAAAAATTGAATTACAAATAATTTATAATTTCCATTTTCAACACAATTTTGTTACATTTAAAGGCCTTCTAATCATGGTAGAAGTGTGTATGTAGCTAGGACAGAAGTCTATTCATACAGACACTCAGAAGAGTGACAAAGGTGGTCATGATGACTATTATTGAGAAGCAACACCTTTAAATAATTTTAGTTAGAGGGAAAGTAGTCTCCATCACTGTATAGTCTTTTTTTCTCATACAAATATATAGTTTTCCCCAGGATTTCAAAGTTTAATTTAGCAGAGTTCTCCTGGGGTCACAAACTTGATGTTCAAGTCTGAAGGCAGAGCCCCAGGATATTACAGAAGCGTTCCGAATGTACTGAAGCTTCAGGTTTTTAATCACAAGTCATTAGGTACCTGAAATTTAATATCCAGAGTCATGAGGATGGTAATAGTTGATGTAACATGTGAAAATCACAATGTTTAGAGGCTGCATTAATGAACTGCATACATGTAGAAGAAAAGACTAAAATTCATTAAAAATGAATCTGTGGGGGATTAAGGTGCATGCAGAGAAAGACCTAGAAATTTAAGCACCAGGTTGAACCTCTAGCCCTCAGGTTGAATACAAGCCCATTCAGACACTACAAATCCAGCTTACTTAGCAGGGGTTGTATCTTAGTTTGAGACTCTGGGGCATCTCTCCGGTACTTTCAGCTTAGTCCATCCAAATGCATGAGGGAAGGAACTTATTTCTTTTTCTTTTTACCATAATAATTTCTCCAAAATGGATTGACAGTAATGGGCTTGTAATTAAAATCTCATGCACACAAAAATTGTTCTTCCATATATAAAGGAGGCAAATGCTCTTGGAGATTGAAAATGCTCTTTCAATAATGCATTAAAAGAATCATCAGAAAGAGAAACTAGAATAAATAAGTAATATACAAGATAATTGAGGTTATTAATAATGCTAAAGGTCCATATGTGGCCGTTATCAAGACAAAGGTTTAAGACAAGGGCAATAAAAGATCTGAACTGGTTGAAGGATGCAAATTAGAATCAATACAATATTATCAACAAGAAAGGCAGCATTATATCTGGGCTAGAGGGCAGGCTTTGGAGTGAGTGAAACCTAGATTCATGTACTAATACGCCACCTCTGACACTATTAACTGGGTAAACACAGACAAGTCATTTGAACTTTCAGTTTCTAAGGAAACTCTAAGAATATTAATTCACTGGTAAGCTATGAAACAGTCTTGGTGAAGGGTTTTCCACACTAGGACTTCCCACAATGATAAAACTGCATTCTACTGTTCAGGACACATCAAGAAATCTTGGTACACAGTAATATCAGATGGAAGTGTGCACACTGTCCCCAAATCGAGACTTTAAGGAGAAGAAATTTAAATGACAGAGACAAATTTCTAATCACTCTGCAAAATGACATGAGAGCTTCCTCTTCTTCTTATAAAGTTCTGTAGTTGGTGGTTTCTTGCAGAAGTCAGAAATGGAATCCACATAGGAATCCTGAATGGAAGAGACCCTCTGACTTTTGGAAGAGAATTTTATCCATACCTTAAGCCTTTTCCTGTCTGTATACTTTTATTTCAGTCTTTTATTTAGAAGAATATTAGCTGAGTTACATGTAAAAGATTGGCCCTTAAATTACAGGAGAAACACTTAAAATTTATCAGACAATAGAATTCCGAATTCTGTAATATAATGCAAAATATTCTTGTATATTAACACAGATACATTGTTAAGTATGGTCAAGATTTAAAGCTTTGTATTATCCTATTAAGGTATTGAGTAGGGATAAAATTAAATTATTTGGAAAATGTTACTCATGTTAGATACAAAAATACTAAAGACAATGCTGTTATATTTTTTGTTAGGAATATTATTTAGCAATGTGTGTATGCATTCAACTTAGGTTAAAAAAAGAATCAAATAATTAATATTTTAAAGACAAATGACTGATCAAGACATCATAAAATTGTTTTTCTTCTAAGGTATTTTTGCAGGATGTTAGGATCAAATTGGTGCCTGCATTCAAATCATCATTAGTTTATTGGCTTTCTGACATCCGTTATCCTGTCATAATCAGCTCTTAGTTGATGGTAATGATATGAGTAGGTTATATCTAATCAGAAGCATTCAGAATTTTGGCAAACAAAATGAAGTTATATTTTTAATATCCCTGAACTCTTATCTATAATACAATCCTCTATTTAATTGTCTACATGTGGCATATCATCAGAGAATGCATATGGTTTGATATTATTTAAATAATGTCTCTAGGGGAAGAGAGCATTAGAGAAATATATACATATGTATCTTTTCTTATATTTATATGAGTATATAGACATAAGGTCACATACATTAACTAAAACAAGGGGGAGAGGAGCATTAGAGAAATGAAAACATATAGATATAAAGAGATATTATATAAGAAAATATTTTCCATTTTAGTGCTCCCTCTTTCTTGTTATTACGAAGGCAATATTT
Source organism: Notamacropus eugenii (assembly GCF_028372415.1). Lineage (NCBI taxonomy): Eukaryota > Metazoa > Chordata > Mammalia > Diprotodontia > Macropodidae > Notamacropus > Notamacropus eugenii. The sequence goes on along the minus strand of NC_092874.1, from coordinate 60,504,575 downwards.
TCCATTTTAGTGCTCCCTCCTCCTTGTTATTATAAAGGCAATATTTAATAATAATCCATAGGCCATGTGCATGTGTGAATGTGTATAAAATGAGCCCATGTGCAGAATCATGAAAGGAGTCAAAACAGTAGGCCAGGGAGTTCCCATGATCATTCCAATCATATATGCATATATACACAAAGAGCTATTAAGATCCAATTAAAAAGGAATTTTTGGTTAATATACAAACTGTGTTTCTGTTTACAATTTTATTGCCAAGGCTAGTTATTTGAATAACATAGTTTGATCCTTTTAACATGAATACATAAGAAGTGTTTTCTAAGCTTCACTCCTCATATGAAATTCTAGCTGTGAAATTTAAATGCACATTCTTTTATTAATCTTATTGTAGTAGACTCCTATATATAATTAGTTTTTCCAATTGGAAGTATAATTAACATAATTCACTGATTTGTCATGTGTACTTCCTGTCTATGAATGGAAATTAGCAGGAGTTCAGGGCTTAAACTGTGGTATATAAAGAGTACAACCCTCCAGGTTCAAAGATTATTTGGAAGGGAGCCTATAACCGTCAGGTAATGATGAGAACTTTGGTGAAAACCATGTGACGGAAGGAAAACATGATAGTTTTTAAAGCTATTCATCAAAATCAAAGCTACATATGGCTAGCAAGGCCACTACAATCTGTGAGAATTATATTTATTTCAGATATATTTTACTGAAAAGCAAAATGGCGTGATTAAAAGACTGGTAATTCCTGAGACCTCACGTTCTGTCCTTATGTGACTCACTTAACCTGTCTAGGTCAGAGCTTATTCAACTCTGAAATAAAGGGGTATCTGATATTCTTTCCAAATTTAAAAGTCTAAAATTTTATGAAAAGTATGCTTATTTATCTATCGATCAATTGAATTCCATAATAATGATTTTCCTTCCTTCTTTCCATCCAGATCCACCATTTCTCTTCTCCATAGTCAGATGCTAACAAATTACATGACCTCCTCCATCTCTTTTAAAGTTAGGCAGATTTTACTCTGGTGAAAGCTTAAGATTTTAGGACTATTTACAGACTGAAACCATCACCCCAATAAAGCTTCCTAGGGTGATAGATCTCTCAAGACACAAAGGAAAATGTTCTACAGCGAACTGAGAGTGTCAGAAAGATGAAAAGCATGCCCTGAGCAAATATTTCCTAGGCTTAAGTAAATGGTTATGCAGTACTTCAATTTACAAAGCAAGGCACAACCTAGTTTTTGTTTCAGGATCTGACTGATCTATACCAAGTCACTTTTAATAAAATTGCTCTCCTAGTCAACTCAGATTCCTAAGGCTTTTGAGAGTTTAAGTCATCCCTTCTCTGAGAAAGAAAAGTAAGTTAGAAAAAAAGAACCAGTTCAGATTTTGCTCTTTCATAAAACGTAAGACCTTTTTAGGTCGCCAAAGTAATTTCTGCGTTGTGGAAAGTTCTAATATGAACTACCTCTAATTATCTTTTCCAGCTCTAAGATTACAAAATAAGTGAATAAGATTCCTTTTCTTAATACCATGAATAAAATAAGAAAGGCAATCCCAGTGGAAAAAGTCCAAAAATAAAATATTCTATGTTTTAAAAAATTAATAATAAAATATTAAGCTAAAGCATCTGTTAACAACTTTGGATTCTGTAGCATGTGGGATTAAATCATCAATGAATTAAACAGGAGACATACAGTTTAAATCCCAGTGGGGTTTTGGGTGATTTTTCCTTTCCTTCAGGGAATAAACTAGGCAATTCCTTATGCACCAATCTGTCCCATTTAAGCAGTAATAATTAGCTACGGGGATTTTTATGGTTCTCTTTACTTTTAAAAAAGGTAAAATAAAATCCATTTTAACAAGTGACTAAAAAAAATCTAATTTTATTTCCCTTTTCTTCTTTCAGTGCAAGCCCCATCCAAGACTAGAGTTGAAATGTGCAAAATTCCATTTCTGCTACTAGCTAACTATATAAGTGAGGGCAGGCCACTAAGCTCCTCCGGTCTTTGGTCCCTTATTTGTAAACTGAGGGAGTCCGATGAGATGAACTGAAACCCTATTCAACTAAGGTTATGAGCTAAGGTTTGCAATTTTATTTTAAAAGATACTCTACTTGATAGTACTCAAGTTTAAAATCCTCAGAGCAGAGGGGAGCACCCACAAACTAATTAAGATCCACTTCCAACTTGAACCTGGAAACCCAGGTTTCCAACAGCCATATTGTTGGGTTCAGGAAATGCAATTACAAATAGAACACCACCAAGATAATCTGGGAGATCTCAGGACAACCTATTAAAGACAATCCCAAATTCAAAGGAGCCTGTTTTCAGTGGCCACAAAGTCATAGCATCCTCAACCCCAAACCCATGAATACTAGCAGCAATTTCACATCAGCACCAATGATGCTGATGGAACTGGGAAGATACAGTTGGATGGAGGATTTGTCCTTTCCTGACACTCATCTGCCCTTTGTAATCCTGACCAGATACAAAAGGGAATCAATGTTATTTCAAGGAGAACACCAAACTTATCAAGAAACAAACATTATCAGAGAGCAGAAATAGAGAATTCTTTTCATCTGTTGATTTATACTGAACACTAAGCCCAAGACAATTGGTGTCATTACCAAATAATTCTCAGCTGATGACTTAATTAAAGCCATTCAGTGGTTAACCATTCTTCAGACCTCAAATACACAAGACCATGCATTTAATTTATAAAGGGCCTTAAAGTAAATGGTACAAGCCATTAATTTCACACTGCAAATGATCTGTAAATTAAATAGGAATGCTAGGTAGTATATATGTATATGAACACAAGAAAATTAACAAGTCACTGTTGGCTGTTATCTCAGCCATTGATTCCCCAGAAGTAATGCTTCAGTAATTGGGCATCACTTTATCACAGTAGTTTCAATAAATAAATTATGAATGCAGAAGTCATTTTTTAAAATTGTTAAATATTTATTCCATATTCATTGATCATCTTCACCATGGCAGGTATTATGCAAAACAAAAAAAGAGGTAAGATTAAGTTCTATCTAGCCTTTGATGCCATAAATTACAAAGAAATACTCCAATGTATACCACATATGCCTCCACCAAAGTTCTCCTCTGTCTCATCCTAGCTATGAGGTCACCCTGGGTTTTTTTAAATGATGCTAAGACAGTAAAAGTTCAATCAGATCTTGACAAACTGAGAAGCTTTCAAGTGGGTTTGTGGTATGGTATGATGGGCATATATGTATGGTATGCATATGGTATGTTCATCTAAGAATCAGTCCAAATGAGTTCTAACAGGCAATCTCATTTCAATAGCTATTGTATGATCAGAATTTTTGCCACAGTAAATCTGGAAATCTATCTGTTAAGTTGCAGAGCATGCAGAGTGATAAGGCAACTAGGTGAAACATTGGATAGAGTGCTAGGCTTGGAATTGGGAATAGCTGAGTTCAAATCCAGCTTCATAATTTTACTAGTTGTTGACCCTAGTAAATTGTTTGATCTCTCTCTGGTTCATTTTCCTCATCTGTAAAATGAGGGGATAATAATAGCACCTACCTTACAAGGTTGTTGTGAGGATCAAAATGAGATAACATGAAAAGTGCTTGCAAATCTTACCATTCAACTGAGTTAGTGGGAACATGGTCATTAATGAAAATATAGATCTTTTCAGTTTTGAAATATACTATCAATATAGTAGGGTGGTGCAGTGGATAGAGCACCAGTACAGGAGTCAGGAGGACCTGAGTTCAAATCTCACCTCAGACACTTGACACTCACTAGCTGTGTGACCTTGGGCAAGTCATTTAACCCTAATTGCCTCATGCTGGGTCATCTCCAATCATCCTGATGAATATTTGGTCACTGGATTCAGATGACTCTGGAGGAGAAGTGAGGTTAGTGACCTGCACAGCCCTCCCTCACTCAAAAACAAAGTCAAGTGGAAGTCATGTCATTATTTCTCTGAAGGCATGGTCTTCTTCAGCAACAAAGGATGAACACAGACCTCTGGGCCTGGAGTCAGGAATATCCAAGTTCAAATCTAACCTCAGACACTTATTAGCTATGTGACCCTGAGAAAGTCAATGAACCCTGTTGTCACCTTGCTTTCCTCATCTTTAAAATAAGCTGGAGAAGGGAATAACAAACAACTTCAATATCTTTGCCAAGAAAACTCCAAATGAGGTTGCAAAGAGTTGGGCATGACTGAAATGACTCAACCACATTATTTGTAAAACACTATGGAAAGCCTAAAGGTTCATCAGCATCATTATCCACATGGATCATACATAATTCTATGGCTAACAAGTCATTTAGTATAATTTAGTGAGGAGAAAATTGGAGCCAAGGTAGTTTCAGTAACCTGCTCCAAGTTACACAACTCTTGTCAGATGGGAAACTTCACCCAGATCCTCGGACTGCAGAGTTAGTGGGCTTTCCACTATCCATATTTATCAGTCATTCTTGCATCTCTTTCAGTTCTACTTTTTAATTAGCTTACCAGATTTGATATGCAAGAAATGTTGCTAAACAAGAGATTTGGGTTAGAGCCCCAGCGAAGGTTTTATAAGCAATCTAACCTTTATTATTAATCAAAATGTCAACTCAATCTAACAAACATTTATCAAGTACCTACCACATGCAAGGTATTAAACTAGAATCTCAGGGAAATAATGACAACAAAGAAACAGTTTCAATCTTCAAGCAGCTTCCATTCTACTAGAAATGGAAAATAAAATCAGAAATTAATATTTTCAATTCCCTTCTCCCTCTTAAACAAAGTTCAACGTTAACTCGATGTTAGAATCTCCATAAATCACTGGCAATATGGAAATACATTATATTCTTAGAAGACAGAAATTAATTTGAGCCCACAGGAGACCAAATTATAGGAGTGAAATAATTCAATTCTCCATTAACCTTTAATCAAAGCAGTTCTCATTAAGTGAAGAAAACCTGCTTAGCAAATCATAAAAAAAGGTTCAGATAGGGTATTTGGGATCAATATTTACAAGCATTCCACGATATGAGGTTATTCTTGGTGATCAGTCCCACCTGGCTGACACAAAGTGAAATGAAATACTGTCTATCTTTTACTGAATTCAGTCTCTGGAGCTACCTAAATCTAGAAAGATATAACAGAAGGTTATGATCTTTTGCAAACAAAATCCTGGCTCTAAGGCTTTTCTTGATGCCAACCAACACTCCCCCAAAAAGAGATGGTAGCAGTAAGTTTTCCCCAACAGTATGGAAATTCTAATTTATGAAATTAACAATAAGAATGAACATAACTTTCATATACAAAAAGGCATTATTTATCACCATCAGCTGTGTAACTGGCATAGTACATAAATTTCATCAATGCCATTCCTCCATTCACAAGCTCCCCATTTCCTAGTGAATGAAGGTCAGATTCCTCTCACCGGCACTTAAAGCCCATCTACAATCTTGTGTTACCCTACCTTTCCAATGTCCTCTTTCATTACTCCTCAAATTGCCCTCTGTCCCCTAGACAGAGACTATACTTTCATACTCCACGCATATGCTGTTAATGTTATAATGCTTAGTGTTTTCTCTCCTACTCCAGGTCTGTGAAATTCCTGCTCATTCTTTAAAGGTCACTTTGAATGCCATTTCCTAGAATAGAGGTCCTTAACCTTTCCATGTGGCATGGACCTCTTAGGCAGTCTTCTTAAATATAAAATAGGATTACAAAGAAAACCAATGATGCTGAAAGAGTTTCTCTCTCTCTCTCTCTCTCTCTCTCTCTCTCTCTCTCTCTCTCTCTCTCTCTCTCTCTCTCTCTCTCTCTCTCTCACACACACACACACACACCTACCTACATTCATACACACATACATATACCTACACACACACACACACACTCACACACGTATCACAAATTTATGTATGTCTGTATAAAGGACAGATAGGCAGCATAGCGGAAAAAGAGGTGGACCTTGAGTTAGGAAAACTCATCTTCCTGAGTTCAAATCCAGACTCAGATAACTACTAGCCAGTGACCCTGAAGAAGTCCCTTAATTCTGTTTACCTCAGCTTCCTCATCTGTAAAATGAGCTGGAGAAGGAAATGGCGAACCACTCCAGTACTGACCAAGAAAACCCCAAATGGGGTTAAGAAGAGTCAGACATGAATGAAAAACTACAAAATGACAACAGCATGCATACATACATGCACACACACATTCATGTACCCAAGGTTAGGAACCTCTTTCCTGTAGGAAGCCTTATCTGAAACCCAAGACAGCAATAATCTTCCCCCAAAACTGAACTATGTTGTTTTTTTTTTGTAACTCTCTATTGTTGTAATTTTGTTTTTTTCTTGAGCTCTAATATTGTTCATTACCAAAGTCCAAGTTGGCATCATCTCCTTACTCAACTGCAAGCTCTTTGAGGAGAGGGTCTCTGACTCAGCTAAACTTTGTGACTCTTCCAGTAAGTAGCACAATTCTCTAGACACCCTAAACAATAATATAAGCATTTCCTGGTTCTTAGGCTGTTTGTGTAATATAACGTGGATAGGTGAATGTGGACTCTTTGGAGAAGTGATCTGAGTAATTCAAATAAAAATACTATGATTGAATGCTATATAAAATAAATCACAGCCTTTGTACAATCTGAATGCTTTTATAAATATTTAAGGTCCTTATTCCCTCTCTCTTCTTCAGGCATATCAGGAAATCAACCTGAAATAGAAAATGACACTTTTGTTTTCCAAAGTCCTATTTTTATGCTTTATCTTAGCCTGAAATTGACCCTAGATTTTTCACAATTATGCAATGGAGCCCAAACTCTGAGAGATGCTTTCAATATGGATAAGTTTATGAACATGCACCAGATATGGACTGACCAATCAGAGAAGATTATGACAAAAAAAGTCAGCCATATTTTTAAAATTTCTATTATTCTTTTTTTGGTCTGAGTAACTGACAAGAACATGCACCAAAGGTACATGCTTCATCGATACAGCAATCATTGGATCCCAGAGTTAGAAGTAGAAGGGACCTTAGAGATAATCTAGTTCAATCTCCCCATTTTATAGATTACAAAACTAAGGTCTAGTGATTTTAAGTAAATTGGCTTAGGTCACAGGCTGTAAATTAAAAAGCAAGTATTTAAATCTAGGTCTTCTGACTGCAAATTTGGTATTCAATCTACCACTATGAGAAAAAAATCCCCACTATGACAAAATCATGGCCTTTAGGGGAAAAAAAAAACTTTGTAGTTATTTATCTCCCTGTCTCATCTCCCCTACTAGACTATAAAAAGGGCAGCTAATGGCACAGTTGATAGAGCAGTAGGATTAAAATCAGACTCTTCTTCAGTTCAAATCCAGCCTCAGACATTTACCTCAGTTTTCTCATCTGTAAAATTAGCTGGAGAAGCTGCAAAATGGAGTTAGAGATGGCAAAGAACTTCACTATCTTTGACAAGGAAAGCTCAAAATGGATTCATGAAGAGCCAGACATGACTGAACAACAACCAAACACTGTAAAATCCTTGAGAGTAGACACTTTGACTCATTTCATCACGGCACCTCTCAGACTGTGCTTAATAGATATTTGATAAATTGACTTGAAATACAAGTGAAAGTGTTAAAGTTCCCTGGCATGCTATTCTGCATAGGGTAGGAGGATCTATACCCCTAGCTGTTTTAGTCCTAAAAGCATGTCTCTCTCAGATTGGCACAGGACAAGAATTCAGAGCAGGTAGCAGCAGTCTCTATCATGTAGACAGGAAGGACTTCAGGAATCTGCCCAAAGCTAACACTGGTGAATGAGAATATACAGAACTAGAATTTTCTAGAAATCTGAGAGCTCTGGGAGCAATGCTATCTCGAGTGCCATGAAGAACAAAATTGACTTAAGATCTGGAACCCAGCTTTGAATAACTAGATGTTCAAGATTCTAGAGCTGAAAGACATCAGATCATTTAGCCCAACATCTTCATTTTACAGGTGTTGAAACAGACCCAGAGACATTAAGTAACTTGTCCACAGTATGGGGTAAACGTTAGAGGCAATTCAAGTCCTCTGACTCCATGGTCAACACTGTTTCCCTTGTGCTTTGCTATCTCTGATAAATTATTGAAGATAAGACATGGATATATTGAATTATTAGCAGATGGGACAATACATCATTAAGTGCAGAATTATAGGATACAAACAAGAATGGAAAGAATGTCTAAAAAAGAGAGAAATAGTGTGGCCTGGAGTTATCAAGGGAAAACTTCAAGAAAAGGACAGAATTAAGATTGGGGCGATATTAGAACCAGAGGCATGAATCCCTTATGCAATACAGTACTGATTTCAATGCATTTAATTTTAATTAGTCACTAGAGATTAAAATCACAGGGTAAATAAAATAAAATGAGGCATTTTCAATTTGTAGTACAATTTAAAAAGATTTGGTTGTATTTTTAAAGACTTGACCCAGAGATTTCAAAAGCTGTCTTCTATAGCTGCAAAGCATGGTAAGTTATAAAGTCAAACAACAGCCACAAACCTCCAACTGATAATGCCAAATGGTAGGGGCTAAACAGGGACCCAGCAAAACACTCTGGGTAGGGTCATGAGAGAGCCAGGTTAACTCATACCAAACAGTCTCATTACTAGAAGACAAGTCAGCAAGTGGTAAATATTATTGGCTGTAGCAGATCAAGAAATGATCCATTGGGTTTAGAAGAGGATATTTTTAGCATTTTTGCATGATGTGGACCCCCATGGCAGTCTGGTGAAGCCTAGAGGTTTTGAGAAATAATATTTTTAAATAAGTGAAGGAAATGCTTAATTTAAGTTAGTGAAAATAAAGATTTTTTTCCCATTCAAATGCATGAAATTCCTGAAATCTATCCACAGGACCCCCCCCATCTTGGGGGTCTATGGACCCTATGTTTGAAAACATTGTAATCTGCATTAGGAGATAGGATGAGCACACAAACAGTAACATGAATCTCTTGAAGTGTTGAAATATTTAGATTACTTTGGTCCAACTGTGGTTGCACCAATGATTCCAACTCAACCCAATAAAGATTAGTTTCTCTATTGCTTCTAATTTTAACAGATTCTCATCTATATAATTTCATAAATAAATGATTTATGTCATGTAATTATACAATTCATCTGGATGATCTAACACTATTCTAGCTCAAACTTTAATTTTATAAATATCAAAACTGAAGGCTAAATGCATTGTCCAAACTCACTAGACTAGGTAGGATTTGAATCAAGATTTTCTGACTCCAAATCCAATCTTTTCTCCATTACAGATAGAGAGAACTCTCCAAAACTCTGGAGGAACTCTAGGCACCATAAGGACCCACAGTATCTCTATCTCTTCTTCTGATTACACACATCTTAGATAAAGTAGTTTGGACATTTGCTGGGGAAAGTCTTTTGGAACTATGTCATAGTCTTCAGGAACCAATGACATCTGACTACTTTTCTATTTCTATTTCTCTCTCCCTCTCCCTCTTCAAGTTATTTGCAAATTTGATTGTTCCAAAGGCATGATTTCTAGTCATAAATTGATCTCAAAGACATAGGCTATGTCACCATTTATTTTAAAACTGTTGAAAATACTGTCTAATTTCCTATATGTAATCCATCTCAACATCTTCTTACTACTACTCGATCTTGAAGCCAATTTGTTATCCTCAGTTTAAGCATTCATTTAAGATGTATACAGTAATGGTCTTATCTGAGGAGCCAGCTGCCCAGATATGTACTGTTGTGTAGAAATAAGCCTTTTTATTCATTTTTGTATGTGATCATATATATCACTCTCTTAAAGTCCTACTGATCTCGCCAAGTAGATTTTTGTAGAGCTCAGTAAAATTAGTACGACATCTCTGAATTGGGAGAAACTCATGATCAATAGGTCATCCTTTTGTTTACTCTCTGTGAAACTCATCTTCCATCATGCACACGCGCGTGTGTACACACACACACACACACACACACACACACACATACACACACACTTCTGCCTCCTTAATTTACATTTCCCTTTAGGAGATTATTGAATAACTCTTTCTATAGGTGCAGCTGTCTTGTATAATTTTAACACACTAGGATTGTAGGGAGCCTTTGAGAAATTTTATTCTCCTACGATCAGCCTTGTTCATTTTGGATAAGAAGGAGGAGGAAGAAAAAGAACAGAAAGGAAAGGAAGGAAGGAAGAGGAAGAAAGACGATCAATATTTATAGAACGCAAAGTTTGCAAAGTGCTATGCATATAATCTCCATTTGTCCTCACAATAACCTTGTGTCAGATCTCCATTTTACAGATAAGAAAATGAAAGGTGAGAAGTTAAATTACATGCACAGGATCACACATAGCGAGTGGCTGAATCCGAACTCCAGTCGCATTGACTCCAAATCCCATGCTTTTACATACGGCACCATCTGGTTTTTAAGAACAATGGGAGAAAGAGAGAGTTTTATTCAGGTATGATGTAAGGAAAAACTTTCCAAAGGTTGTGAGTTCCCTCTCATTAGAGAACTTTAAGCAAATGCCAGAAGAGCACTCATCAGTTAGGTTGAAGAGAAAACTCTTAATTAGGCATGGGTTGGACTGCAGTGCCTTTGAAACTCTGAAATTCTGTATGTCTATAATGTTGTATTTCTTAAATCAACTACTTTGCAGCAGCAACAACCATGACAACAAAAGCAACGTGGACCAGATTGATTTTATTATATTCCGTAAGCCTCTAAGTCATTGGATGACTACAAAACGTGGTCCACTACAGAACAGTTATTTATGAAAACCTGCCTATTTGTTATTACTATGGAAAGCACTACAGAGTAGGAGTTTGTCAATAAAACTTCAGCATTGCCCAAACTGTAGACTTACCAAAGTTTAAAGAAACCATGAGTTTCTACAGGAAAGCCATTAAAAGTTACTTCAGTTATGATAAACACATTTTCTCAGATGGCTTTTTTGAGAGCAATGTGGTACATATTTGCTTGATACACTAGTTTTGGCAGGATTGATCTGCTAAAGTTGTTCATTTGAAATGTATTTTCAAATTATTCTTTTAAATTTGATCATATTTAAGAGAAGGCCTGAGTTTGTTTATACTCCAAAGAGATCAAGGAACAAGGAACAGGACCAGTATGTACAAAAATATTTATAGTAGTTTTTCCATGTTGGGAAAGAATTTGAAACTGAGAGGGTCTCCATCAATTGGGGAAAGGCTGAACAAGCTATTGTATAAGAAGATGATGAAATACTATTTTTTCTGTAAGAAATCATAAATGGAATGGTTTCGTAAAAACATGGTAATACTTGTCTGAACTGATGCAAAGTAAAGAGAGAAGAACCAAGAAAATACTTCATATAATGATAACAATGTTGTAAAGACAAGCAACTCTGAAAGACTTAGGATAGGAACATGACAGTATCAAAATAATAACCAACCACAGTGCCAGGACTCATGATGCAATAATCTATTTGCCTTCAGATGGAAAGCTGATGGATTCACAGCAAAGAATGAAGCATGTTTTCTTCTGTTTTCTTTTTTTTTTTAACATGTAATAAGATAATTTGTTTGATGAAACATATGCTTTGGTAAAAAGTTTTGTTTTTCTTGCCTTCTCAATGTGTGGGAAAGTGGAGGTTGAAAGGGAGAGAATTCAGATTAGAAGCTGAAATAAAATTGAGTTTATTTTTTCAAATGATAGAGAAAACCCTTGTTATCAAATTAGTGATAATTATGGTCTCCCCAAAGCATAAATTTTGGACCATCTTTTGTGGAAGAAAGGAAAAGGTGGAGACAGAGCTAGATCAAAATGATTTATTTTAAAATAGATCAACATAAAACTTGGAGATATTGAACAGAACACTAAAAGAAATTCATTAGAATTATGGTTATTTTTCATCATTATGAAAATAATTTTTTTTGTAAGGGTGAGGCAGATTTGTTTCACTGACTTCTCTGCTAATAACCCTGGAGATTAAATATCATATGTCTTACTGGAATAAGAAATGAGTTAAACATCCATAATGGAAGGGCATGCTTGAAGTTTCCTGTAAAAACATGTGACAGTCATTTGCATAGATAAATAATGATAAATGACCTAACCAGTTCAGTCACAATTGGGAAAACTGCAGACGGATGCACACTTATTGAATTCATTAAAATTTTAACATGTTTTATAAAAACAAATGCATTCATTTTGTATGTTGTTGTACTGGTTTTTGAAGCAAATTACAAAGCCAAAAGTGACAAAAGAATAGTTTATCAAAATACAGAGTAAGACACTATGCTTTATTATAATGGTCAATATTTTTAAATCATCATATATCCACCAAACTTGACCCAAGTCAATTTATTGTTCTTTCTCCCAAAGAAACCTTTTCCATACAGATCCAAATACATACACACGCTACACCCATGGGTGCACACACACAAAGAATGTATAATAACAATGTGCTAAGGATTTGAAAGAAGCCACATTCACTTTTCAATTATTATTTCAATCCTAGCTCAAGCAGATGCTTGGCATTTTTTTTAATTCCACATTACTCAGGAATGTTTTAGACTAGAGAGCAAGTGCTCACAATCAGTCATTTCAATCCTCTTTGCAATTTCGCAAAACAATCAGTGAAAGAAACTGTGAATCTCACCTGGCAAGCAGCACAGGTAGAGATGAAATAAAGCCTCCTTTGCCAGTTCACAGTTTCCATACTAAAAAAGAAGTTCCAAATGTTCCTGAAAAAGGGGGAAGGCAGGGTTGGATTTGATCATTCCTTCTTTGAATTCTTTCTATTTCTAGTAAGATGGAGAAATGCTTTATACTGTCTTAATGAAGAAAAATCTAATGAATATTTTATAAGCTCATCATTAATTAATGGTCATCTCATATAAAGATTATTTTGAGCTTACCGTATTTCATTATAGATTTTTCCATGACCACGAGAATGGCAGTATCTGAAAATTAAGAAGCATTGTAAAGGTCCCACCAACATAATACTAGGAAGTCTCCACAACATCTGCTATTCCAGTGGCAAGGAGAAGTCCTCAGAAGACAGAACTGTCCATCATGCAATCATTTAGCATAATAAACTTTTACAAAATGTGCAGCCTGCAGTTTAATAGTCCTCGGATTTTTTTATGATAAAAAATGTTTTCTTGTCAAAATAGTTGCAGTAGAATAACTAAAGAAGACAGAATGATGTAGTGAAGAATGAGCAAGCCTCAGAGTCAAAAAGGCTTGAGTTCAAGCCTCAACTCTGACTCAGTGAAATGTATACCCTGGACACCAGTCCTCACTGTGTTCTAGGCAGTTCTCTGACACTGTAAATCACAGAGAAGGTGCTAACATGTATTGGCAGAGGGATTATCCTCACCTGGGAGTTTTCTCTGTTGAGGACATAACAGGTAGAGACCCTATCTGCTCTAGTAACTAGTGAGTAAAATACACTTATCTCATAGCTCATTTGGGGGTTACTTTGAATTCTATGAAAGTCTAGGCAATGCATCAACACCTTCCTTCCCCAGAATGCAATACTGCTTTGCTTGTTAAGTGTTAATTTCTGAAACTGAACAAAATCCTTTTAAATATCCTTTCTCTCTAAAGCTTGAGTATCATTCCTGTGCAACCAAAATACTGCCTAACCCTCAACGATCCCATCTGTACCTTAGGGCTAGATTCTCTACCCATGCAACTTTATGAGTTGTTATTCTTCAGACTTACCAACCTAAGGTTGAAGAGACTACTCTTTAACCTCAGCCACTTGATACCACAAGGACTTCCATCAATATAAAAAAATAAAACCTGACCCTCAAAATAATTTCAAATTGCTTTGTGAATCCACTAGACCTACCTTTCCCAGAGTCAAATAATTCTACCAACTTAGCTCTCTTATATTTTTAGCATAATAACTACCCTCAAAGTGCTAGGGAATAATATTAACCATTGCCCCCAATTTTTCAGGGGAACTAACTTTCAGGATATTTGCTACTTAGTTCTCTAACATTTCATTCAATATAATGGTAAAAGACTGTCATGTTGAAACAGATCTGACTTGGCAGATTCTCCCACTTAATGAGTTATATTAATGGAATTAGTTATGGTTTTTTTCTTTTTTACAGTTGCTGCCAGTTTGTAAACCAATATGATAATTTACTTAAAGGTACCTCCAAGATACCAGAAATGTATTAAATCCAGGGCAGAGTAAACAAAATGACTTAGTAATCAGTTTTGTCACAAATCTCCTTTCCACCTCAGAAGACATGGTTTCAAATCCCCTAACTCAGCAACTTCAGGCGTGTCCCTAGGCCAACCACTTACATCTCATTGGCCTCCAGTTTGCTGATGTATAGAATGGGGGCTTTGGAGATCACAGGGAAAGAGCTAGCAGTGAGCTGGAGATAGCCTAGGTCAATCCCTTCATTTTGCAGAGGAGGAAACTGGGGCCCACAAAGGTTAAGTGATGTTTCCAGTCATATAGTTAGTAAGCAATAGAACTGGGAATGAAATCCAAGGCTTCTAACACCAAATGCAATGCTCTTTCCTGAAGTAAGTCTTCCAAGTCTTTAAGATGCCTTTTAGCTCTAAATCCTATGCCCTATGTCCTCTTGCCCTTAACACTTCTTTCCCCCACCCCAAACATATAGAGATATATTGTCAGACAGTATCCTGGGACCAGTGCTCTCCAGGCAGTACCTGAATGCTAGATCTCCTCTCCTCACCCTTTCAGTTCATGGGCCAGGTTCCACTACTGAGCAGCAGGGGTATTGTCACCTTTCCTTTTTCTGACCTGGAGTACTTCACTCCTCCTTTCCCAGGGTCACAATACCCAATGAGAATGTATTCTAAAATATTTTTGATTTCTCTTTTCTCTTCATCTGATTCTTAGTTCACTTATAAATATGGGATTGCTGGCCTATAACAGCACTGTCCCATTTCTAAAGTAGATCAACTAGAGAGATTTGTGCACCCTTACTTAATAAAACTCATTACCTAGAAAAACTCATTTAGTACACCGTAGAAGACTTATTTGCCCTGATAAAGTGGTTCATTCACCTGGGATTATCAGGTCAATGTGTCATTCTCCTGCCTACATCAACTCTGGATGGTACCACAGAATGAAGTTCTGGATCCCCAGCCAATAGCAAGGAGACAAAAGTGTTTCAAGGAGATTCTTTTCCTTCAGAGAGCACAAGCTGCTTAAACATACAGTTATTTAGTGCTTGTTAAACTACACATTCCATTGGTCCAAACCAAAGGTTGCTATTGGCTATGGTCTCACCGACAAAAGTGGAAGATTTCTGGAAGGGGAAAATGCTTTGCATTCCAATATGCAGGAGCATAAGTCAGAACTTGTTGGGGATGTTGCCTGAATAGAATAGTTGATTCTGTAAGTAAGTTAAGTGTTTATATGGAGGGGAGCAGCTATGCCTTTCCTTAAATTAATAGGGCAATGGGAGCAGCTAGGCAGCAAAGATAGAGTGCCAGGCTTAGACTTGGGAAGGCCCAAGTTCAGATCTGGCCTCAGACACTGGGCAGGTCACTTAGCCTCAGTTTCTTCTTCTCTAAAATATAGATAATAATATATTATGTATAATGTATAGATATTTGCTATATCTATACATTATGTGTCATATATATTATATATTAGTACTAGTAGCATTAAATCCTTCTAACCCCACAGCAGCAAGACTGATTTATTAAGAATTGATGGAGCACCAGTTTACACTCTGACACTTTGCTATCATCTCTGGCCATTAGAAACAATAGCATATAAATAATTAAAAGTAACATTATCCATAAATGGGACCATATGTGTATAGAAACATACCTAAAATAAAAAAAAGTTATCCTTTCAGTTGAAATCATAATAAAAACATTAAAATAAAATGATGTATTTAGGGATAGGCCTGGATCTTTGCTTTCATTGGTAAAAGGAGGTGGGGGGGAGGTATATTTGAAGTAGATAGGAGAGGAGAATTCATAATTTATCCCTAGTTGAATGATCTAGAGCAGAGAGAAGCTATATGACTTGTATAAGGGGACACAGTCTAAAGAGGTTTTAACTTAACCCCGGGTCAGCCTAGTTGTGAGGCCAGCTCTGTCTCTGCTACACCGCCACTGAAATAGCTAATGCTTATCAAGTAACTTAGTGATTCACTAGAATATTCTTCTACTGAACATTGTTTTGAGGCCTTATTGTATTCATGATACCGTCTTAGGAGTGGCAATATCAAGTATCTCAAAACTATATTGGCAAATCTAGACAGTTCTCAGTTCAAAAATGGGATTATGCTCTGGAACTTAATTTGTAAATTCCAAACTTAAAATCTTTCTGTTCAGAAATGGAAATTATATATCCCAAGAAACAATAATCTAAATAGTTACTAAATCCTAAAGCCAGAACAGAAACATCAATTTAATTCTGCCTACATTTGACTTATAGTCATGGTGGGTCTTTTTCATAGTGCTAGTAGTATATTGGGTGAGAGGGAAAGGGAGAAAGAGGGAAAGGACTGGAAGGAAGATTAGATCAGAACAGACTAGACTAGACAGGGTAGCCATGCCTGGAACATCAACACTTCCTAGTCACCGGTAATTATAAACTCCTCCATTAAGCAGTGATGTCCTTGAAATCAGGAACTGTCTTTTACCTTTCTTTGTATTCTCAGAGTTTAGTACAATGTCTAGGACATGGTAGTCATTTAATAAATGATTGTTGTTTCTTCCAGTTTCAGTACTGGTCTCAACAGGATTCTCAACAGGATTCTAGAACACTAGAGTAAGAGTTCTGACCAAGAAGTTGTGTATAATCCACTTTTCCCAGAAATATGAAAATAGGTCCGATGAAATCACTCTACTGCACAAGAAGACAAAAACAAATTAAAAAAATATGTCAGTGGCTCTCTCCTGCTTACTAAATGAATATCGATTTTGTTAGCCTGCCATTCAAGGCTCTTTAGAATTGGGCTCAAATTTCCCTTCCAGACATGTTTCCACATACTCTAAATTCTAGCCAAACTGTTCCATTTTCTCCTCTTATTATCACTTTATCCTACCTGAAATAACTCTTCCAGTCATTCACTATCAAAATTACTCATCTTTCAAGGTCCAGTGCAAAAAGGCCATGTTACCCATAGATAACTGGAACAAATAATATATAAAGTCTCTATGTTTACACACACACACACACACAGACACACAAACTCACAATACTCTGGTCAATTGCTCTCTCTGTGTTCTAAATTCAGGATCTCTAGTCTTCTGTTCCCTCCCCTCAAACAAAAATGCCTTCTCCCTTCTTTAACCATCCAAAGCACTTTGTGGCTCTTACTCAGACGGCGTTATTATACATTGCCTTGTAATTTTATGTATAAAAAAACCTATAAACTCCTTCAGGTCTGTTAAATTCCTAAATTATACACATTTTCTTCAAGCTTAAAGCAATGCATTTCCCACAGTAGGTGCTCAATAAAAAATAAAAGCATACCTAGGCAAGAGTTTCTGGGGCCTTCTCCTTTCCAGGATAAATACAGAAGACACTAACAAACACTTTTATTCCTCTCCTACACAGGAAGAGCTGAGTTTAGTTCTTAGTTAGGAAGAATAATTAACTTAAATGGATCCCCACCCCAGGGTGTGATAGCCTCCCCTTTTCCACCTGCAGTCACACACAGGTAAGGCCTTTCCTAGTCGAGCTTTCCCTGCTGGCTGCTCCCTTTCTTTCTCCCTGGGTCCTTCTCTCCTTACATGGATCTTTGTGCCCTGAGGTATCTATCTCCCAAATTGCATTTGGCTCAAAAAGCCAAAGATTCCTTCTTTGCTGTTTGCTCCAGGAGGCAGAATTTCCATTCACAGAAGCGCTGAGGAAAAATGCCACTTTTTTAAATGAGAAGTGGTCTGACCGGTGAAGGACTTAGGGAGCAGAATCAGACGTATTGCAGCTATGGCCAATGTGAGGATCTGTTTTGACTGATTATACACATTTGTTTCAAGGCTTTGTTGAAAGACAAAGATTTTTCTTCACTGAAAAAAAATAAATTTAAATTAAATTTAGAGAAAAATAAATTTAATTTATTTTTAAAAGTAAGTAGCCTTGTTTTTTTGTCTGGAAATTGAGAAGGAGGAAAGACAACAGTAAGACAGGGCAAAAGAGAGAACTTGAATTGAAATCAGGACAAAAATAAAATGAGAGAAGTAAACCTCACAGAAAAAGGGTGTGTGGCGGGAACTTAAAAACAGAAGAAGAGGAAAAATGTATTCAATAATTAGACTACAAAGCAGGGGGAACCATTTTTCCAGCTAGTAAGGTTGAATCACCATCACCTGACCTGTAAATCAACTGTGATCATTTATAACTGGACAACTAGAGGCAGCTAGATGGCCCAGCTGATAGTATTAATGAGTATTGAAGCTGGGAGTGAGGAAGATCTGAGTCTGAATCCTGCCTCAGATACTTACCTAGCTGTATGACTGAACAAGTCACTTAACCTCATTCAGCCTTAGTTTCCCCCTTTCAAAACTGGGGATATTAACAGCTTCTACTTCAAAGGATACAAGGTGAGGATACAACGAATTAATGTGTGTAAAGTGCTTTACAAAACTTTAAGGATGTGTATTTTATTGTTTTTTCGTTGTTTTTCAGTCACGTCCTACTCCCCGCTTTTTGGGGAAGGTTTTTTGGGGAAAGATATTGATGTGTTTGCCATTTCCTTTTCAAACTCATTTCACAGATGCGGAAACTCAAGCAAACAGCGTTAAATGACTCGCCCAGTGTGATGCAGCTAGTGTCTGAAGCCATATTTAAACGCAGGCCTTTTTGACTCCAGGCCTAGCACTCTACCCACCATGTCACCTCGCTAACTAGATAGATGTGTAGATAGTATGTGTGTATACATGCATATGCATATATACACATACATATATGTATGTACATAAGTAACTATATGCACATATATGTATAGACATATATTTGCTAGGTGTGTAATATTTCAATAATCCATGGTTTTGCCAACATAGGCACTGCTCTACCAAAGCAGACTGTTCCATTTCTACACTTTAGAAGACAATCTTCACTGCTTTATGTGGCTGGTGTCCTCCTTTCCAGTAAGGAACCTCTCTAACGCAATCAAGACTGATCCTCCAAAGATATTTTCAATTAGTCTCACTAGGCTCCTGTTCAGAACCCCAAATCCAATTTGATAGAACTGGTCAGAACTTGTACTCTGCTGGTGTACCCTTTAAAAATGAGGGGTCATCTCCTGCCACAATGAGTCATCAGAATAAGATTTTAATGGGCCAGAACTAATTTGATGCTAGGTAAACGAGGTCACTCTGTACTCCACTCCATTTTTGCCTCAAATATAGACAGAGGAAAAGAAATCAAGAAATGGAGTTGCAGATGAATGATGGAAATGAAGAAAAGGGGAGTACCACAGGGGTGAGGAAAGGCTGATGGAAATGGCTTTGCTTAACCTAGACAGAAGGAAACACAAAGATAGATTACTAAGTTTCCTACTACATGAAGACTGCAGGTGAATACCTGTTTCCAAGAACAGAAATAAGAGGAACATGATTTAAATAATAGGTAATATTATTATTATTAAATAACAGAATTCACCTCAAATATCACAGAGATCATCCTTAATTATAATCATGAGACTCTGGAATATATTATACAGAAAGATTTGAAAATCCACAGGATTTTTTTAAGGGTAATCAATTTTGCACTTTTACTCCCTATGTTTATGTGTTCAACTGAAGCTGGAGTTAGTAAGTTTTTCTAATTTGCCAGCTGTTGTCTTCATCAATGATTTAGTTCAGGAAGGCCTTTCTGCAAATGGAAGGAGTTGCACTTCTGACTTTTCATAGTCATTCATTCATTCATTTATTTATTCAAATATTAGATTTACACTCTACAGCCACCATTAGTCTTCTTCCTCCTGACGGAAATATATATATATATATTTTTTTTGAGAAGTTCAGGTTGGGGCAGGTACTACCAAAGTGGAAGGCTATTGAGTACAGATTTGGGAAGGGATGGCATCTTTCATCTGAAGACCAGTCAAGCTAAATTCTGAGTGAATCATCAATAGAAGCCTGGTCATCAAGGGATGCACGCATATCTGTCTGTGTGTACTTGCGTGCCTCTGTGTGTGTGTCCATTGTATAGAGGATTTATGGGAATGTAAACACACAACAATCTTTGGAATGACTGAATCATTGAAGAATATTATGGGGAAGGCAGTTTGCTAAATCCTATATATCTATCTGTGCCCTACCTGTGGCAGAGCATCCTAAGCTTGTATTGGTCTGATCAGCCACAGTCAGACGCACTGAAATTTCACTTTACAATGGTGATGTCATTTTGGTCCTCTTCGAAGACAAAGGACAACCACCAACAACCATATATTTGATCTACCTATCATCTTTCTAACATATATATGCATATATGTACATCTATACACACATATGTATACGTATATATACATATCTATGCATGTGCACATATGCATATATACATACAGTCACATCTTTTGAATGGGGATAAAAAAGGTTATAGTAAGGAAGAAATCGGGCAGCTATGTAACATAGTGGATAGAGTGCTGGGCCTGGAGTAAGAAAAAGTTATCTTCTTGAGTTCAAATCTGATTTCAGACACTTGCTAGCTATGTGACCCTGGGCAAGTCACTTAGCCCTGTTTGCTCAGTTTCCTCATCTGTAAAAATGAGTTGGAGAAGAAAATGGCAAACCAATCCAGTATCTTTTCCAAGAAAACCCTAAAGGGATCACAAAGAGTCAGATACAACTGAAAATGACTCAACACCACCACCAAGAAAAGGAAGAAATCAGTGCATAGCATGACAGGCAAAAGTATATTAATGATATCTAGCCAAGACTTTGCCATCTTAGGTTTTTTTTGTCCAATTAATTCCTTTTTTCCCCTTGCTATTTGAACACTAGCATATTTTCTAGAGAAATCACTTTAATGAATGGTCTTATTATTATCAGACAATACTGCTTATTAGATTATAAATCATTGTGTAGGAATTAAATCTTCTGTGTTTTATGCCCTTTGAAATGTTATTCTGATTTATTAGTGCTCCAGAAATAAAAATAATAACACACTTTTCACTGGCTTGGTTAAGTTAGACCTTTGTCTTTAAGTCTTTTGATTTGTCCCTCGACTCTTCCTAATCCCTGGCATCTCGAGAGTTCACATTAAGCACAAACCCATGAGAGAGCTGGGCATCTCAAACCTTGTTTAGGTCCTCCATCTCTGATATGGCTATACTGTTAAGTAACTTAGGTTTAATGCAAGACAAGATGCCAGAGCCCATATGAATCCATGGGATGACCAAGCAGAGAGCTGAGCCAATAGAAAGGGGGAAATAATGGATCTAACCTAAATGTCATATTTTTGTTTTACTGGAAACAAACCCATGTCTGTTACCATATCAGAACGGCAATACAGTAAGAAGATTTAAAATCAGACTACAGTGTAGTAGCTAACAAATCTGTTTTTCTTATTTTGCAAACCTCTGAATTAAAAGAATTTCTGCACACCCCAAATTGAGCCAATCTGGCTGCCTTCTTGCAGCAACTTTGTGCTCTCTAGAAAATGACAGTTTCATCTGCACAATGACTTTGGAATCATGCATATTTTGGTTTTTGTTTTTTACTAAATGTCAGGAATTAGCAACAGATGTTGAAAAGATAATGATTGCTAAATAATAAAGATTAAGAAATAAAACAGACTGTCAGTTTATTTTGTATGAAAGATACACAGTTTAGATCAGCATATATGTAAGAGCATATGTATGAGCATGGAGAAGCCAGACAAGAATTGTGTTAATATTGAGGTCAATAGGGATTTTGAAATAACCTACATTTTAAGCCACCAGTAGAAAAAATACATAAAGCTATCTTTTTTTTTTTTTTGGTAGGGACGACCATCTGAAAAGTTGACAAGTACACTTTTTTTTTAATGCAGCTCTTTTTCTTGAAGTTCAAAATAATTATCTAAGTAGCAAACCTTAATGAGAATCCTAAATCCAGGGGGCTTAAATCTGTCCCCAGAAACTCAAAGATGTCCTTTGAATATGCTTTTAATGAGGCCAAATGACATTTTCTGTGCGTCTTTTAAATGAAGTTTCACCAGAGACTGCTACTGCAGGTGAAGTCCAACTAAATGTTTATTACTGAAAGAAAACACAGACAGTACATGTTATCACATTTGCAGGTCTTTTTTTCTCCTTCACCTGTGGGCATTACTGATATGTCTGTTTCTCAGAATGACACCCCTTTGCATCCTTCCTTTTACCTAGTAGTCACTGATATTTCCTAGTTATTTTTCTATATTCTCCTTCTCCATTAGAATGTAAGGTCCTTGAAGGCAGGGGCTGTCTTTCTATTTACTTGTATTTGTCTCTCCAATGATTGGCACTGTGACTTTACTTGTATTTGTCTCTCCAGTGATTGACATTGTGACTGGCACAGAGTAAGCACTTAAGAAATGCTGGTTGTCTTCATTGCCTTATACCCTGAGCAAGACAGAACAATGACTTCTAGGCTAGTAGGTTTCATAGCACACCACACTTTTGGAAGGAGAAATCCATAATTATCACTCTCAATAAACATGTATAGCACCAAATTCTGTGCTCCGAGAGTCTTGTATCACGTAAACAAAAAGATATTCTGAGGTCACTAGCAGCTTACATTTTAAGAAAGGAGATAAGACAAACATGGACGTACACCTCACTACTAAAGATCAGCCATGAACAAATATCAAGGGTAAAATACATTGCTATTTCCTGACATGATCTATCATATTAACAGTGTATCAGAATCTCTGCTTATGGTCACTGTGTTTAATAATATTGCAATCAAGCTAAGTAGCAATAGATGTGAAGTATATTGAGTACATATTTTGCTGAACAGGAGAAACAGAACATTCTAAATGCCTGTAATATAAATTTGAAGAAAAACATTGAATCAAAACAGATACAAATCTAGATTTGATATGTATGATCTTGCCAATACAAAACATTCTGATAAAAAAGCCAAGAATACAAAAACAAAACCATGCATGACCCATGATATAACAGAATAGGGTGAATTTTTAGTTACTTTTTGAAGATGATAGACTGGAATGCAATAGAATGCCTCTGTTGTCTAAACTTATTTCCAACTGTGCTCACAGGGATCTGGAGTTCTCAAATGTGTCCAAGTTGACAATGTTCATTAAAGTTTGTTAGTTAACAAGGTCAATTTAAACAAAAGGGCAACTGAAGAAGCGGAAAAATCTAGGGCTAGGAGAACCTTAGTGATTAGATTGAAATAATGACTGATTTTGGAATGAGAAGACCTGGATTTGAGTCCCAGTTATACTATTTCCTAACTCTATGACCTTGGGGGAAATAATTTAATAACTTTGAGCTTTGATAGGTTAGCTTCTTTGAGTTGTTTCCCTCTTCCTTTTCCTCTCCCTCATTCTCTCTCCCTCTCTTTCCCCCTTCCCTTCACCCCCCTCTCCCTTCCTCCCCCTCTTTCTCTCTCTCCCCCCTTTATCCCTCCTTCTCTCTCTCTCTCTCTCTCTCTCTCTCTCTCTCTCTCTCTCTCTCTCTCTCTCTCTCTCTCTCTTTCTCTCTCTCTCTCTCTCTCTCTCTGTGTCTCTCTCTCTGTCTCTCTGTCTCTCTGTCTCTCTCTGTCTCTCTCTCTCTCTCTCGCTCTCTCTCTCTCTCTCTTCCTATCTTTCTCTCTCTCTCTCTCTCCTTTCCTTCTCCCTCTGTCTCTCCCTGTTCCTTTCCCTCTCCTTCATCCTCCCTCCCTCCTCCTGCTTCATGCTCCTTCCTCCCTCCATCATCCACTTTTTCTCCATACTCCCTCCCTCCCTCAGTCCTTCCTTCAACAAGGACTTAGAACAATTTGTGTCTATTCAACAGAGAAAATTGTACCCTAAACTCTACACTGAGGTTAGAACAAAACATTCCAAGTGGAGATGTTGACAATGAAGGAAGAGGGGTGAATTTTAATTTGACAATTTAATTTCATTGACATAGGGAATTATCAATACCGTTGACACAGACAGTATCAGAGGAGGAACCTCAGAGCCCCTGAAAGTAGGTCTTCTGGACTCTGGACCTGGTTCTCTACCCGCTGTGCAAAGCACCCTTCCAGTGGAGGTAAAAGTAATTTGTAAATCAGTAAACTAATATAGACATTTGGTAATCCTGTCTTTAAGACTAATGACTAAATTTAATGACTAAATTACAGTGAGAACTTTTCTAAGGGCGCCAACTTTCTTCCATCTCCAGAGGTCCTAATTAATCAGAGCCAGTGTAAGGACAAGCATAGGCTTTATGAGAGGAGATTGCAGATCAGAGCGAACATGAAGTCAGATGAAAGAATGCCTCCTTTGTAACCCAGCCTTTCGAGGCAGGGGAGGGGAGGGCACCCACACCTAGGAGTTCTTCAGTGCAGGGAGCTCCATTGGAGAAACGGCCCTCTGCGGATGCAGATCGGTAAACTGTTATGCAGCTGAAGGGCGTTCTAAGGGCACTAAGAAATTAAATGACTCCTTTGGAATCCCAGAGACAGAATGTGTAAAAGGGGCACTTGAACTCCAGACTTCTAGACTCTGAGGCTGGTTATCTTTCCACAGCAGACTGCCCTTTTTGGTGAACATTATACAATTAAATATCAATTTATAAAATCATCCAATCTGTGAAGCACAGAACAGGGGAGGCAGTCATAACCCAGTAGTATAGTGGGTACCTGCCAATGAAAGTCACTTAGCTCCCAAGTGCCAGAGCTGAGACTGGAACTTTTAGAAGTCTTTTGACCCCAAATCCAGTGCTTTTGTTGTTAAATGCTAATTTGAGCAAAATAACAGTAAGTTCTAACCAAGTAAAATGGTTGTCAGTGATTGGCTGAAAAAAAATATCCTTAGGCATGGCCCTTAAGTATTACCCCAAACACAGCTTTGACTTTGACAGACAGGAACTCAAGTACTCTGAAACTCATGACTCTAACCCTTAGGGGAGAGAAAGTAAGAATATACAAGATTAAAAGAGAGATAAACAAAAAGGAGGAACTAAGGAGTTGAAGAGAGAGAGAGACAGACAGAGAGAGACAGAGAGAAACAAAAATGGGGGTGAAGAGGGAAAGAAATAAATGTTACCTCAAGTTACAAAGAATAAAACATATTTTGGCCTTGGACCATTCATTTCCCAAAAAGTATTCTTTTCTTGTTAAATAACAAATAAATGATACAAAACACTCAAAGGGAAGAATGTTCTATATAAATAAAAGCCTCATTTCTTAGCATAACTATCATTTTTATACTGATGGCTTCATTCACACAAAATCTCCACTGGGTAGCTCAGGAGATTCCTCTCTTGGGAAATTCCAAAGAAAGCAAAGAAGCGCCTAAAATTCAATTTGCCACACATTTATTTAGCACTCACTATATTCACAACATTGCTAGGCATTTAGGGATACAAAAACACAAATAGAAGTACTTGCCCTCAGGGATCTTATGTTTTACTGGGATGATGCAGTCCTCCTATGGAGGACTGGGGCAAAAGAGGCCTAAAGTCTTGCAAAAGAATACCTATGCAGAAATATTAATGTATTCAGATTAGTCAGATAATGAGAAGCCTGGGGATAAATGTATTAATAATCCTCAGGTATTTCAGAAGAATTTGACAGAGAGACAATATTTCCCCTAGAAATAACAACAGGAGAATATGAAGCCAGATTTTATTTCAAATAATGACATACTTTCTGGTAATAAACACCAGAACGAGAAATGTATCCTTAGGAGTTCCCCCTGACAAGTTGTACATCCATTTGTCTGGAATGATCAATGGGAACTACAACTAGTTGGCTTCATTTGGTTTTCTGGATATCTTCTAGAGCCTTCTTATTTTGAGTTTTAAAGCACTTGGGGTTAATGATTTCTAAGAAATTCCCTGCTTTAAAAAAAAAAAAAGAATCCATGAGGTAACCTGATTTTTAGATGAAAACTTAATTAATAATATTTTATAGTATACAGCATTATATGTCATTCAAAATATTTTCCTATATAGTATCACACTGGAAAATAGAGCCATAAGAATGACATTAAGTAAGTCACCCTAGGTAACATGGATAGCAGAGCAGGAATTAGAATTTATGCTCACAAATCTTTATTTTTTGACTTATCTCAAGAAACACGCCATCCCTAAAATGTGAAAGTTTTGTGGAGGGTAAAATTTTTAAACATTTAAATTTAAACCTGTAGAAAGTTTTTTTTAATCCCGTTACGAAGTCATAATTTCCCCAAAGCAAAATACATCTTGCTCCTGCATTCTCCTTGCGTAGTTAGGAGAATGGGTATTTTCCATTTTCATGCTAGCATATAAGAATACTTCACTCTGCCAGAGTTTCTGAAGATAAGACTTAACTGAAATGTAGATTTCCTTAAAGACTTTTCTAATCCATCCCCATATAACCTCTAACCTAATTTTTATCCCTTCCTTACATAAAATAAGATCCTGCATCTCTGAGCTCTCAAACGAGCAAGCAGACTTTTGAGTGTAGCTATGTGTCAAAAAATCATTTGAATTAATTAGCCTGTCATTCAATAACCAAAGGCCATGAACTTGGTCATTAACTCAGTACATTCTCCCTTTTTATACCATCCTCACCTCCCAAAATGACACCCCCTCAGCCTTTGTCCAGCTCCAGGTACATAAGGAGTTAAAGTTTGCAACATTCTTGGCATGTGTCTGGGAAGCTGGGGTGCTCTCACAACAAATATTCTACCAGCAAGAAATCTTTCAAACCACATATTTACTTCAAATGAAAATAGAAATAAAAGACCAAGGGGAAGGGGGAGAAAGAAAGAACTGATTTAGAGAAATGGGAATATGAATATTAGAAATAAACATGAAGGTTTTGCTGATGAAGGTTGCTAGGAACAGACTTCAAACCAGAATGTGGCCTTGATGCAAAGTTTTCTGTGGCCAGGGCCAGTGATCCCTCATCATTTTTTGTTATTACTGTCTTCAAGTTCACTGAAACATACTGCTCACAGCACCATGCACAATGAGCAGGAAACATTGTGTCCTTACTTCTTTTTATTTCTGAATTTAATGTAAGGCTTCCTCTGAGTTATCTCATCATGCCCTTATGCTCAATAATACATTTTAAACCTCATATAGACATGGCTCTTATCAGTTCAAGTAGCAACCACCATGTAGAATAAGAGCAATCCTTCGATACAGTAAAAATTTGAATAAACATTCAGAGTGGAAATTAATCTGAGGCCCTTCTGTAAATATTAGCATTCAGGAACTGCTTTGAATCAGATTCACACGCAAAATAATTTTAGGTATGTGTACATATGTGTGTATATGTATACATGTGTGTATATATACTATGTGTATGTATGTGCACATTTGTGTGTATATACACATATATGGTATATACATATATATACACGCATAAACATATATATCAGTGTGTATATACTCTACAACTATTCAGCCCAAGAGCAATCAGTATAATAAGTCTCTAGATAACAGGGAAAGGTTATTTTATGAACTAACATTTTAAGATTTCTTATGTCAGTGATGCAATTAACAGAGCACCTTAATTGACCCAGTAGTTTCTGAGAAATTCTTCCAGTTTACTGACTGTATTTCACAAAATGTATATTCTATTGAATAATTTAATACACAAAAATCTGAAAAATGGAGAACTTCTCCTCCCCTTCATAATCACTCTTTTATAGGTGGCAAAATGGAGTTTCATACTACTAGATGCGGAGAAAACATTGCAGGACAATTAATCTGAAAGATTTGGAAAAGAACAAGATTCTTCTTTCACTGAAATTAACAACTTCTCTGCCCTCTAGTGGCTACAAAACCAACTACAGTAGTTAGTATTTGTTAAAATGTCTCTGTAAGAAATCAGGTACTCTTGCCATCTCCCCTTGCCAAATACACAGTATCTATCTATCTATCTATCTATCTATCTATCTATCTATCTATCTATCTATCATCTATCTATCTATCTATCTATCTATCTATCTATCTATCTATCTATCCTTCTATCTATAGATATATATGGTCTCTAATTGCCCTTCACAAAATATCAAAGGGATTGGACAAATAGCTGTAATTTCCAAAACTAAACTTTGAAACAGTTGAATTTCTAATCATGGCCTAAACTTTAAAAAAGCCTAGTTTTCCCTTTGTTTTTGTTTTTGGAGGGGGCCAGGGGTCCTATGCTAATTTCACTGAGTAAAATATCTGTTCACTTTCATTTGAAACACCATTAAATATATGGCATTATATTATTATTTAGTGCCTTATTGAAAATTGTCCTGTATGTGATATGTGTTATTTAACAAATTACTTCAAAGACTGCCTTTTAATAATGGAACAGCTGTCCAAGGAATAGAAAAGATGCCTTGGTGTACAATAGGACTTTCATGTATTTCTTCTGTTTTCACTTCAAGAAACCAGCCAGAGTTATCTTCATTTTTTAAATGCACCCTTCCTTGAGTCTACAGACTTGTAAACTGTTGAGACCCTTACTCTCCCCACTCCCAGTTAAACTTTGTAGGTTTTCTTCTAGCAACTAATTCTAGTACTCTCTATTTTCTCAGATGGAACATTCTTCTAATTCATTCTCTGACCAATCAGAATGGAATGAAGTGCACCCTCAGTTTGGGAACTTAGACCAAATATTTTTAAATTGCGCCATACATATGATTTTCAGAAGTAAAATATTTGTGAAAATAAGAATTATCAGCAAGAAAACAAAAAGCTAAATATCTGCTGTCCTATCTTCTATTTTGACTTTTTTATTTATTAACCTCCAAGTGTTTTTCTTCATGTAAGGCTAAGGAAATTCTTCAAAGGTGAGCAACACGGAATATTTCTTGATCTGTCCAGTTTGAATTTTACCCCTAGTGCTTGAGGATTGGATAAATTATTTCCTTAAGCATTTAATACACGTACAGCCCATAGCTTGTTGCACTGTTTTAGTCAAAAAGGAAATCATTATAGAATTTTGAGTTGGAGTCTTGGAAGCAATCTCATCCCACCTCCTTATTTTTATCAACGAGGAAACTGAGGTCACAGAAGTGACACATAGTGGCAAAGGCAAAAGTCAAACCAGTGCCCAAGATCACAAGCAATGGCAGTGACAAGAGCAAAATCAGTTCCCTCAACTCCAAGTCCAGGGTTCTTTCCATTCCTCTAGTCTTCTTCTACTATACCATAAGGGGAAACCAAGCTTATTGAAATGATGAATTCCTCACCAGGGAATTATGAATCAGCAACAGACACTTTACCCGTCAATCAAGACACTACCACCCATGTGTTTGGAGAGTAGAAATCTACAATACACTGAGCAATCTACTCCATAGAATAAAGGCCCACTTTAAAGTGTCAGTCAATGAACATTTATTGGTGCCTTCTAAGAGAGAGGCATTGTACACAGAAATGTCCTTTAACCTGTTGATTCTTAGCAAAGTAATAAAGTCAAGAGAGATTAACGGGGTCTCAGATCAACACCTGCACATGCCTTTTTAAACTGAAGTGACAGAAAAAGGCATTCTTCTACTATAGAGAGGCATGCCACTGATAAAAGCTTTCATGAAAATCTTTCAAGATCTATCTTGTCATCTCCCATGGAAATATACCAGATCCTTTACTGGGCAGCCACAGCTCTACTTTGCCTCATCAAACTAAATCACCATCAAATAATCACTTTAATTCCTCATGGTTTGGTACAGCATGATAAATAACTGAGAGTTCTTCGACATGCACCAACTTTCCCCCTGTAAATTCCAATAAATAATATGATGATGGTATGCTAGTGAGAAAGTCTACTGTTGCTTTGCTCTAGTCCATTTCTAAAATGATCTTGGCTTAGGAAATAGGGACAAGTCCTTTAACCAAGAGATTCCTTCTCCCTTGTGTGATCACGGGGCAACATTTTCAGAAATCTGCTTAGATGCCCCTGTTCCTAGGCAACTGGTCATTGACCCAGGACCTAGATTCCGGTCTGTGGTAAAACCCCACAGATGCCTAGAGTAGCCTGGAACATGCAGCTGTATCATGAAGGAGCTAGGTCAGACTGGTCGAGTCTGGACTGGTGGGTCAGCTGGTGGAGCAAACCACCAGTTCTGCCTTAGCTGGCAGGATGTGACTCTCTAACTGAAATCTCTGCCAGCAAGAAAAGCAGCATCAGGAGGAATAAGGTGGCCAAACACCCAGGGGACAGAGGTACGGATGGCAGATGGAGTCAGTCGGTCATGGAACTGACCTGGAGGCACAGAAGGGAAACTCCACAAGTCCAGGCTCGCTGCTAAACCAGTCAGGGCTGGACAATAGCTTAAGGTTTGCCTCTACAAACATAATCACCCTCTAGCTGTTCCCAGCCCAGCCTCTCATCCTGGGGAGGGTGTGACAGTCCAGGAGACGGGAGGAAGAAGTGTCTGACATGACAAGACCAGTGGGACCTGTTTTCTTTCTGACAATCTCATAGTAGAGATCTCTACACCCTCCCTTCCCACCCCAACTCAGGTGTAGTAAGGAGATGAAGTAGGTGTCAATGGTAGTACACTTTAGGGGCCAGAACTGGATTGTCTGGGAAAGAAGAGGACTTAAATCCCATGGACCCTAGCTAAACACACTCCTGTGAGTTGCTGCCCCCTGCCACCCAGGTGGGGATCTCAGAGACATTTCCGAACAGGCAGCCTAGTCCCCCACAAATGTACCCTTCCCCAGCTACTCCCCCTTTCACTCTGGAGCTGAAGTGTGCCCTTAAAACCATGAGCCTTAACTTTCCCACAGGGAAAAAAAGGAAAAGAAAAGAGGACCGCATCCCCCATGCACAATGGAGAAGTAAAAACGCATCTTACCATTGGTTTGATTTACGGTCTCCCCTTCCGCATACCGAAACCGGTCCATTAAAAAGTGGCAAAGTAATACAACTCCAGCTGTGGCCAGCTCGGCTTTCCTTAACCTCGCCATAACGCGGACACCTCCCCCTTCGCCCTCCCCCAAATTTATTCTTCCAGAGCTTCTCCCTTTGGGCTGCAGGATTGACCGAGGAAGGAGGGGTGGGATGAAGGGGGCAAGAAAGGCGTGCTGCAGACCAGAGTCACAGCGGGATTAAGTCGCCTTTTTATTTGGATCTGGTTTCATGTACCGGGAGAGAAGTGGAAGATGGGGGGGAGGAGAAATGGGAGGAGATGGGGAGGGGGCAACGCAAAGCTCCCAGGATCCCCCCGGAGCTCTTCCTAGGCTGCCGGGCCAAGCAGATTTCAGTCCAAAGCCAAGGAAAAAGCTGAAAGAATCAGGCTGCAAAGTGCGTTGCAAAGTCTTGGGCTCCCGGTCTAATCGCGATGGACTCGGGGGTCCCCCGTCTGTTAGGCAGAGTCCCCTCCAAGGCTTGCGGACGGTGGCTGCCCTGCGCGGCGGGCTCCTCCACTAGCTGGATCCCAAACAATCCCCGCTTCCGAGGGAGCAAAGCCGCTGCGCCTCCCCCAGAGGGGAGGCCACCACAGTGGGAGGAACTTTTCCCTCCCCGACCTTGTTGTTGCCACCGTTGGGAAGGGGCGGCCCCCACTGGGTGTCCGAGGTCTCGGGGGCCGGGATGCCGGGGGGCTCCGGCCGCTGGTCCTGCGAATGTCTCCCCTTCCCTTGACCCAGGGTAGGACCCCGGGCTGCCCGTGCTCCCCGCTGCTAAGCAGACGGCGGCCCCCGCAGCGACAGCCGAGCTGTTTGCGAGTCTCAGGCTGCAGTGGAGTCGGAGATCCGATGCCAGGAGGCACAAGGAGCGGGGGAGGGGAGGAGGAGGAGGAGAGGGGGGAGAAAAGTCAGGTTGGAGCCTATTCTGAGACGGTTTCTATTTGCTGAAGAGGAGGGCGAGCAGAAAGCCGAAGAGTTTGGTGACTGCCTGAGAGCTCGCTAGCCTAGCCGCGGCTCCCTGCCTCTCTCTGGACACTTTGGGGAGTGAAGGCAGCTCTAACGATTTGCCTGAGCTGATGGAGCTGCCCTCGCCCTCCCTCTTTCCTTTCCTCCCTCCGCCTTTCTGCTCCAGGCTTCTCCCACCTTCCTCCTCTCTGACAGGCTGCAGGAAGCGACCTGGCCAATGGCAGCGCTCTCCCCCCAGGGGTCCGTGAGGAGTCGGAAGGAGAGGAAGGCTAAAGCAGAAAGAAAGGGAGCACTTGATGGGACCGTCTGGAATGAGGATCTGAGAAGAGGAAGCAGGACCGGAATGTATCGCGGAGCCTGCTGGATGAAGCAACCAGGACACTCGATGGAGCCCGGTGCCTGGGCTCTGGGCAAGAAGCCGGCGGCTGGAGATTCCCGAGTGGAACACGCGGCCGCCGCGTTGTGCTCAGACAAGGCAGCGAAAGGATAAAGAGCGGTTTTTGACCCAGGAATACCACCCCCACCCCCACTCCCCGAGGGCTGACTGTGACCATCTTTGTAACCGGGGCTAGAAGAAATATTGGATCCTACCAGGGGCATTTGAGTGGAGGACCAGGCGACAATGCCTTTGGAGAAGCCAGGACACACTTAGATTTCTCCTGGCATCTACTCTCAGGTCCGGCTACTGCTTCTGTTGCTCCTGCTGCGGCTACAGCTTTGTAAAGTATCCGCGAAGAGCGAAGCGTGAGTTTAAAAGATCAGGGGGCCCCCCGGATCCTCTTCGTTATCTGGCCTCGAATAAGTTGTCATTTGTACCAGAGGCAGACCCCCTTCTCTCCCCATCCTCCACCGCTCCCCTTTACGAGAGTTAGAGCTACCCGCCATTAACCTGTGCTTCTTTGAATATAATTAGCGCACATTTATAAGTCAGTCTCCAAAGGGAATTTGACTTTTCCATCTAATTCCTTTTACCATCTCTTGTCTGGAAAAGGTCAGCAGCCTCTGGCTGCGCTCAAGCCTCCATTCGTCCCAGCTGAGGTCTCCAAAGAGATCGGGAGAACTTCACAGCTGAAGGAGAAGACAGTTAAGACCCAGGGAAGGCAGAAAGGGAATGTGTGTGTGTGTGTGTGTGTGTGTGTGTGTGTGTGTGTGTAATATGTTAATATATGTATATATGTGTGTATGTATATACGTATATGTGTATATGTATGTATATATGTATGTATGCATGTATTTGAAGTTGGGGGGTAGGGTGTGATGGGGCAACTGAAGTCTCCCCAGCACTCCAAAATGTTGAGTGTCTGAGAGTGCAACTATTCTACCAAACTGTCCTCCCAACAAGTACACAATAAAAAAAAAAAAGTCGTTAATGATGTTGTCCTCAATGGTTCATTATTCTGTCTCTGCCATCCTCCTGCCCGTCCCCCCACTTCTTTTCTTCCTGTTTCCCCTTTCTCTTTCCCAGCTGTCACTATAGGTAAAACACTGGGCATGCTCAGTACCCAAGGCAGGGCTCTATGGGGGAGCTGGAAGCTCTCACTGCACTGGAGAGCATGCTACCTGCAGCAGCCTAAGCAGTAGCATCCTTTAGAAGCCTCTGAACAGCCCCAAGTTACAAAACTCCGATGCGGGAAGAAATCAAAACTTGAGCTTGTTTACTTAGCTAGGAAGCCTCCACACTCAAGAGAAAGGGATAAACTGTTTTTAAAGAGTTGCTTCCTGCCTCCTTTCCAGTCTCTGGCTTTCTCTCTCCTTCTATCCCACACTACTCTCTTTCTCTGTCTCTTTGTCCAGCAGTTTCCTTTTCTTCTCCCTCTCTCTCTTCCCCTCTTCCTTCCTATCTGTCCCCTCCTCTCTCTCTCTGTCTCTCTCTGTCTCTCTGTCTCTCTGTCTCTCTGTCTCTCTGTCTCTCTCTCTCTCTCTTTCTCCCTGCTTCTCTCTTTTCCCTCTCTCCCTCTCCCTCCTTTTTCCTTCCCTCCCTCCCTTCCTTATCTCTTTGCCTCTGTCTGTGTCTGCTGTCTCTCACCATACTTCTCTGTCTCCCTCTCTCACACTACTCCCTTTCTCCTTGCCTCTCATCCTTCCGTCTGTCTCCCTCTCTTTCCTCTCCTACTGCCCCAGTTTTTAAAAGTTACAAAATTCTGGGGGTCAATTAACATGATGCAAAGAACGGAATCGAACTGTGAAGGTTTCCTCTCTCATCTCCATAAGTCTAATAAAATTGTAGACTTTAGTTGTCCCACATAAAAGTTAGTAATGTACCTCCTAAACAATACAAAGCCCCTCTAATGTGAGCTGGACATATTTAGCTAGAGGGATTTTTATGTTAAAATGTTGAAAATGTAATTTAAATGACATTGTAATTTCTGTAATATGAATTATGTAAATTTATGTAAATCATGACAAAATAACAGGGACGATGTAATTTTCAGGTATGATTTTTAGTCATTCTTCTATTTCAATATCTTGTATATTCATTAAAAAACTGAATTTACTATTGTTATGTTAATATCAGCCCTCCCCTTTTGTTGTCACTAAAAGAGCCAAGGATATTAAAGGTTACACAATAAACCAGAATAGAAGACAACAGACAGATACGTATAAACATAGATCAATGCCCAACATAAAGTGTGAAAGAATGATACAATGCTTTTTTTCCCCCATGACCTTGCCCTGCCTCCTCCATTAGATCCTGATACAAGTGATAGCCATTTTGACCTTTGTCATGGTGGGGGGGTCATAACATATAAGACAGAGGGTTGGCACCCCTACCAAGTGAGGTGGATTTCGGGTTACACAGGCAATGCAAGGCAATATCAAGAAAATCTAAAATTATTGTTAAAATTTGTCGTATGGTTGTTAAATTTCTATTTCTTACTGCTGGAGATAGACTAACTCTACATGTAATAATGTCTCCTGAGTGACAAAAGTCTTCTCTTTCGTCAGTGACAACAGTGTCTAAAAGTGCAGTAGTTAGTAGATTGATGACGGATGAGGTTAATTCGTCTAATGGCCAGGTTAGCTTTCAGGTTCCCAGGTACTTTTCTAAACTCTCATAAAATTTTAAGTTGTATACTGAAAAGAGCAGCAGGCATGAGTATTATCTATGGCATTCTTCACCTCATTTCAGGTCACCTTACCTCATCTTCAGGCAAGTCACCTCATTTCTCCAAGTTTCTTTACTAACCTATTTAACTTAACTCACAGAAGAGTAAGTTGTCTTTAAATTTTAAAGCCCTGTACAAAACATGAGCTGTTTCAATTAGGGGACTTTTGAGACAACCTGAGCTTCAGTATTATCTATACCATGATCTTAATCCAAGGATCTTTACCTACATTTCTAAGTAACTAGACTGAGGCTTTGCATTGCCAGAAGATAACAAGCCCAAAAGAAATCCATATCTAACAAAAAACAATGCTAGATAGTCCCTGGAAAAAAAGATCTATGTTGATAGAATAGGATAATGCTATTTTGTCTCTAGAAAGGTTTCTAAAACTTCAGAGCTATGTCCTAATTAATCCTTAGATTGCTTCTAGTTCATCCAGCTCCTTCTAGGCATGGAATAGTATTTCCTTTCCTCAGCTGCCCAGGTTAATTCTTTGATTTTTGGTCAACAATGATAAGTTTCATATGATCGAGAAAATTTTGTTTTTAAATTCTGAAGAGATTTTATATTTGTCACCACAAAAATCTGTGAATAAGAGAAACTGAGGCAAAAACTCCCAGAATGATCAATTTATTGGCAAGACTAGCAGTTGCCAGGAATGAGGTCAATGATTCCCTAGTAGTCAGAGATCTAGAACAGAGTTTACAGAGTGCTCTTATAGGTACAGATGAAGAACATCGGAAATGAAACCGATTGGTTGAGGACTTTCCATTGTCATCACAGAAAACCATTCTGCATCAAGAACAGGGAACTTCCACAGAAATGACGGACTTTGACAGGTAAGTAACACTGAGGGCATGCAGGTTTTCCTGACCCAGATGACCTACAGTCACTACGACCTACAAAGTATAGCTTTACTTTTAGTAGAAATGAGGACTTTAGCCTGTAAGCTGAATGCTACTGAAGCTCCTCTGTGCAAAAACTTGGGAGATTAGCTAACAGACAGGCTGCCTGGAGTCAGTGTCCTGTCAGCCTGCACAGAATCTCATACACACTTCTTAACCTATTATGATTTATAAGAACTAAAGTATATATGTAATTAAAGAATGTGATCAAAAATAAATGATCAATTAAAAATTGATTAATATTTTACATATTGTGTTCATGATGATTTGTATCTCACCTTCTTATTTAAAACCAATTCATCTACAATAAATTAAAAAGAAAATATATCACTATTACTGCCATATCTCACACCATTCTTCTGACAAATAATATTATAGCTAATACAATAACTATCACTCTGTAGCCTCCTGCAAGGAGGCAGGAACTATTGAAACATTTTGACATAGTACAAGAAGAGTACTAGTAAAAACCTGATCTTGATTCCTGGCTGCTGTAACGACAGTGTGGCCTAGGGCAAGTCCCTTAACTTCTGAGGCCCTCATTTCCTGAAAAATATATACATATATATATACACACATACGTATAAATATACGTATAGATACAGATAGATAAAGATGTATAAAGAATGCATTGATCTAAAAGAATATCTTTTCTAGGTCTAAATCTATGATCCTGAGATATAATAATGGCATTTCATTCATTTATAGTGAAAAAATGACTAGGAGAAGGCCAGTGTGGTGTATTAGAAGGAGCCCTAGTCTAGATACCCAGAAAATGTTAGTATGACTCCTTGCTTTACTACATATTCATTATATGATGAGTAAGTAGTTTAATAATCTTGGACCTCAGTTTCAGCATCTATTCAATGGGTGCCCTACCTATGTAACGGAAGATCAAGGGAGGTAATAAGTACCCCATAGCATAAGATTTCAGAAGAGACCTGAAAGATCATCTGGTCCAATCCTCAAATTTTGCAGATAAAGTTCTAGAGATGTCAACATTTTTCCAGGTTTTCACAGTTACTAATCAGAAGAGGAGTGATCTAACCCTATGTCATCTGATTCTAAATCCAGGACCTTTTCTAGGACTGGGAAGTATTTTACATCCAAATGTAAAGCTCTCTCATTATCAATGAAATAACAAATTTAAAGAAGCTTTTTTGGGAGAGGAAGGACAGCAAAAGATAAGTATAAAATGTAAAAAGTATATGTAAAATGTAAAAAAGTATAAAAAGATAAGTATAAAATGCTCAGTAGGAAAATAAGAATACATCAAACTAAAATGTAAAGTTTTGAAGGAATGACACCATGTCTTACATTTCTTTTACATGCTCCCTCATTGACTAAATCAGCATTAGGCAGGGACTAGAATTACATAATTTCAGAGATGGAAGCAAATTTAGTGATCAGCCTTTGCTGATCACAGACATGCTGAAATGCTCTTGGGGTTAATGATTTAAATATGTTGAAACAATGGACTGTAACGTGTACTTAACAGCATCGAGCACACTACTGGGTGAACAACAGAGCTCACCAAGAGTTTATTAAATATAATATGTGTGTCTTAGTTACACTTTAGTTCCTAATTAAGTGGCTAATAAAACCATGAACCAGTCTACTTAAATGTGTCACATGCATGGATAATCTCTATGATATATAAATTATTACATATCTAATTCTGTTACAACTATGAATGTGTTTTAATTAACTTGATATAAACTTCAGGTGGGCAGAATCAGTAATGAAACAGAATCGTTATAATGTACTCATATAAGGAAGCACTGTTCTGCATAATTTCAAAGCTGAATTATTTTTCAGAAATGTCTTACCCTAATTTCTTAAAGTTGTGCATGAATCATAACCTCATATCTTTCAATGATAACTTGGTGCATTGTAAAGTTTCCAGTTCTAATCTTACCTGTCTTATCTACTATTTGTGTGACTCTAGTTAAGTCACTTAAACTCTCTGGGTCCCAGTTTCCAAAATTTCTAACTAAGAGAATGAACTAATTATCCTCTAAGATTTCTATCAGATCTAAACCTGTGGCTATATGAAATTCAAGCATTTCCTTTCCCCATAACGTTTGTATCACATTTATGAATCATGAAGAGTAAGTACACTCAATTGGCTGTGTGTGTTACCACTTAGTACTCAAGCTTAATGGAATGTTCATTCAAATAATTAATAAACTTTAATCTAGACAACAAAGGCAAGCCACAGTAATGAAACCCAACTGTTTTCAGAGAAATCTTTATAGATAATTCAAATGATGCTAGCAATTTTATTCTCCTATCTTGACTTGCTTTTGTTGGATTCTCTCAAAGTGGCCCCAGAAATATAATTAAACAATCATTAATCAGTCTAATTACTACGTATAAATAAAACACCATGCTGTGGCATGTTGAACTTTACTTCATACCAGAAATAGAATTGTCTTTAAAGGCATTTCTTCCAGACTGGTTGTGTAATTGAAATGTTCAATGAAATAACCATAGTATGTAAGAAAGTGAATATTTCAAGACAAGATAACCTGACCTTAATCACCCATCTACCTTTCTTTATGTTATGTGCCATTGAGGGGAGGGGGTGATTTCATCTTGCTATTAAGGAGCCCTATATATTGCTACCAGAAGTTGTTATTAAAGGTCTTGTGGTCTCTTGAGACAAAGAACAGGGGAATGCTACAAATTATGTTAATTTTCTTATTTAAGTACCAATTTGAACACAGAAAATAACATTTGAATATAAATAGGTAGCTTAGAAAACATGTGAATACATTCTAAAGCTCTGTTTACATGGTAAAATTATGCCAGTGTTCCAAAAATCCAGATGTTTAGGATTATGTGACTGCATTATCTGGAGGTTTGACTCAAATTTTCATTTTTCCCAAATTTATTTGATGTTAGAGCTTGAAGAGACATTTAAATACCATCTAGTTTCAGATAGATAAAGAAAACTGAGCCACAGAGAGGCTGTTAATTGAGAAGGATGAGAATTTAAGTTTCCTAACTCCCACCTCAATTCCCTTCCTGCAATGCCATACAGGATACACCTACTGCCTGGGTGAGTCCTTTCATAATTATGCTCAGGAAAAAAATCAATCAAATAAGCATTTATTAAATAATAATATATGCCAGGCACTTTCCTAGAGTTTTATATACAAAGAAAAAAATGAAGTGGTCTTTGCCTTCAGGAAATGGCATTCTATCTAGGGAAACATTTAAGGAAATATTATTTTTCCATCCACAAATCTATCAATCTATCTTTCTTACAAAGTATTTTTTGGGGGGAGGCATTATAGACTGGGGGTGGGGATATAAGAAGTAGCATTGGAGTTGAACTTTGAAGAAATCTAGTGATTTTCAAAGGCATAGGTGAGCTTGGAGAATATTCTAGTCCTGAGAAGAGGGAAGGATTAGAGATAGAATAATGAATGTCATGAGCAAGGAGCAGTAAGTGGATCAAGTGAGGAACAGAGAATGTTCAAAGGAGAGTAATATAAAATTTTACTGAACCACTAACTTGTTGTGGCAGATGGGCTTGCATAGTCCAATTAAACTATGAGCTGTGATATGCAGGGTTACCGAAGAAGGCTAGGTTAT
Source organism: Notamacropus eugenii (assembly GCF_028372415.1). Lineage (NCBI taxonomy): Eukaryota > Metazoa > Chordata > Mammalia > Diprotodontia > Macropodidae > Notamacropus > Notamacropus eugenii. Next base: position 60,465,006 of record NC_092874.1, on the reverse strand, counting down.
AGTAGAGATCTGACGAAAAGGTGATCCACTGGAGAAGGAAATGGCAAACCACTCCATAATCATTGCCAAGAAAACCTCATGCAAAATAATGGAAGACAGAGGGCGTGGTGTGCTATAGTCCGTGGGGTCAAGAAGTGAGAAGAACTGAACAAAAACACTATGAAATATGTCTGCAAAAGTAGTCTGTAAGCAAACTGTGAACAGCTGTAAATGCCAAATAGCATCATGCTACCAATTCCTTTAGAAGGGGTTTTAGAGATCATGAAGTATAATTTTCTCATTTTGAAGGTGACTGAGTTCCAGGGAAGTTAAATGACTGGCCTAGTTGTCACATCATTCAGTGACATAAAACAAAATCAAGTACTGCTGATATAATTATATTGTTTGATGAAAAGATGCATTCTTCTGCATCCAGAAAATCTCTTCTCATAATTAATGTTAACATAATCTTTTCAAAAAACTTGTACTAGATTCTTCTGATTTGTCTAACAAGCTGATTTCTACATAAACTCTCATGAGCTTCCTTGGCATCCTTATTTCTCTTAAAATTATTTTGGACTTTTACTTTTTTTCTAACTTTTTAAAACAAATGTCACAATTTTTAAAATAACTTTAAGAATTGTGTTTCTTTAAAAAAAAGACCTTGGATGTCACTACAATTACCAGAAAGTGCCAGTGAAATTTGAAAATCATGGTCAACATCAATGCAGAAACTTTTCTTAAACAATAAAGAACCTGGGGGAGAGGAGGGTTGGAGCCAAGATAGTGGAGTAGAAGGATGGACCTGTAAAAGCTCTCCCCCATAGCTCATAAAATATCTGTAAAAAATGACTCTAAACAAATTCTAGAGCAGTAGAAGCCACAAAACGACTGAGTGAAAGAGATTTCTAGCCCAAGACAGCCTGGAAGGCAGATAGGAAATGTCTATTTCAGTAGACATGGAGCTGATGGCTTGGCCAGCCTTGGCCCCATGCACACCTTGGCAGGGACAGGACCAGAGCAGGCCTCAGGGGGCAGAATCCCCAGCAGCTCCCAGATTGCTCAACCCATAAACTCCAAAGACAGCTTCAAAAGTCAGTGAGAAAGCACTTTCACCTGGTTGAGAAGGAAACTTGGTCTGGCCCCACCAGCAGCAGCCACTACAGTGGCAGCATCCATTTTTGGAGCCCTCCACCTAAAGCTCCTGGGGGAATCAAGCTGATGATCTGGATCTCAGCCCGGAGTGATGGTCCTGGGGTGAGGAAGAGTGCTGATGTGGTAGAGCAAGTGGAGGCTCTGGGGAGGGAATTCTACTCACAGATCCTGAGCAGAAAAGCTTGCGGTGGCTCCCAGAGCAGAGAGTATGCCAGGAGAAGAGTAAACTCCTCTCCCTTGATTGTGCCACCTTGGAAAAACTGAGATTTTGAAAAACAAGTAAGAAAGGTGCAAGAAAAATTAGGAAGAGAAATGACAGTGATGCAAGAAAATCATGAAAAGTGAGTCAACAGCTTGCTAAAGGAGACTCAAAAAATGCTGATGAAAATAACACCTTTAAAAATAGACTAACTCAAATAGCAACAGAGGTCCAAACTACCAGTGAGAAGAAGAATGCTTTAAAAAGCAGAATTAGCCAAATGGAAAAGGAGGTTCAAAAGTTCACTGAAGAAAGTAGTTCTTTAAAAATTAGAATGGAGCAGTTGGAAGTTAATGACTTTATAAGAAACCAAGAAATTATAAAACAAAACCAAAAGAATGAAAAACTTGAAGGCAATGTGAGATATCTCATTGGAAAAACAACTGATCTGGAAAATAGATCCAGTAGGGACAATTTAAAAAATTATTGGACTACCTGAAAGCCATGATGAAAAAAAGAGCACAGACATCATCTTTCATGAAATTATCAAGGAAAATTGCCCTGATATTCTAGCACCAGAGGGTAAAATAAATACTGAAATAATCCACCAATCTGAAAGAGATCCAAAAAGAGAAACTGCTAGGAATATTGCAGCCAAGTTCCAGAGTTCCCAGGTCAAGGAGAAAATATTGCAAGCAGTTAGAAAGAAACAATTCAAGTACTGTAGAAATATAATCAGGATAACACAAGATCTAGTAGCTTCTACATTAAGGGATCAAAAGGCGTGGAATATAATATTCCAGAAGTCAAAGGAATTAGGATTAAAACCAAGAATCACCTACCCAGCAAAAATGAGTATAATACTTCTGAGGAAAAAGTGGTCCTTCAACGAAATAGAGGACTTTCAAGCACTCTTGATGAAAATACCAGAGCTGAATAGAAAACTTGACTTTCAAACACAAGACTCAAGAGAAGCATGAAAAGGTAAATAAGAAAGATAAATTCTAAGAGACTTACTAAAGTTAACATGTTTACATTCCTACATCGAAAGATAATATTTGTAACTCTTGAGACTTTTCTCAGTAATTGGGTAGTTGGAGTGATTATACACATATATATGTAGACAGAGGGCACAGGGTGAGTTGAATAGCAAGGGATGATATCTAAAAAAATAAAATTAAGGGGTGAGAGAGGAATATATTGGGAGGAGAAAGGGAGAAATTGAATGGGGCAATCTATCTCTCATAAAAGAGGCAAGAAAAAGCTTTTTCAATGGAGGGAAAAGGGGGGAGGTGAGAGGGAAAAAGTGAAGCCTAGTCTCATCACATTTGAGTTAAGGAGGGAATAACATGCACACTCAATTTGGTATGAAAATTTTTCTTACACTACAGAAAAGTAAGGAAGATGGTGATAAGTGGGGTGGGGGGATAGTAGAAGGGAGGGCAAATTCGAGGAGGAACAAAGTCCAAAGAGAGAATACAATTAATTGGGAGCAGGATAGGATGGAGGGAAATATAGTAAGTCTTCTACAACATAACTATTATGGAAGTCTTTTGGAAAGCTACATATATATAGCCTATAATGAATTGCTTGCCTTCTCTTTGGTGATGGGTAAGGAGGGAGGGAGGGAGGGAGGGAGGGAGAGAAGTTGGAACTCAAAGTTTCAGGAACAAATGTTGAGGATTGTTTTTGCATGCAACTGGGAAATGAGAAATACAGGTAATGGGGTATAGCAATCTGTCTTGACCTATAAGAAAAGAGAGAAGATGGGGATAAGGGAAGGGAGCGGTATGATAGAAGGGAGGGCAGATTGGGGGAAGGGATAATCAGAATGCATTGTGTTTTGGGGTGGGGGAGGGGAGAAATGGGGAGATATTTGGAACTCAAAATTTTGTGGAAATGAACGTTGAAAACTAAAAATAAATAAATAAACATTTAAAAAAGAAATTAACATTAAAAAAAGAAAATAAACATTAAAACAAACCACACTCAAAAAAAAAGAAGACTAAAGAACTTGGGGGTGGGGCAGAACCAAGATGGTGCAGTAACAGCACATACTTTCTAGAGCATTGCCCCCAAGCCCAAGATAACAGTATCAAAATGCTTAAAAGCAAAACCTTACAGGACATTATGAATTGATCTCAAGTGCAAAAAGTCCTCTTACAAGACCTCAAAAAAGAATTTTAAAATCAGTAAGAGAGGTAGAAGAAAATTTAGGGGAAAAATGACAGTAATGCAAGAGAATTATGAACAAAGAGTCAGTTGCTTGGAAAACGAAGCACAGCAACTGACTGAAGAAAACAGCTCCTTAAAAAATGGAATTGGCCAAATGGGGGAAAAAAAATCTACTGAAGAAAATGATTCCTTCAAAAGTCAAATTGGCCAAAAGGAAAAGGAGGTACAAAAGATAACTGGAAAAAAAAATAATTATTTAAAAAATTGAATTGGAGGAGCAGCATAGCCAAGACAGCAGAGAAAAAGTACACACTTGCTAGAGCTCTCCCTCCAAACCCAGCCAAATACCTGTAAAAAATGACTCTAAACAAATTCTGGAGCTGCAGAATGTGCAGAATGATGGAGTGAAGCAAATCTCCAGCCCAACACAGCCTGGAAGGTAGACAGTAAGTATCTATTGCACCATGCTGGGAGCAGAGCACAGCCCAATGTGTGCTGCATTGGCACAGGTGGGACCTGAGTAAGCCTTGTGGGAACTGAATGTCTGGCACTGTGGCTGTTTCCAGACTTCATGACCCCAAAATGCTGAGGACAAAATTGGAAGGTCAATGGAAAAAACCTATGGGACCCATGTAAGACAGTTGAGTGTTTCAGCCATAGCCTTAGGGTGGCAGATGGGGTGGAGGAGCCTGCAGCAGCCTCAGTAGCAGGGGAAGCAGAAGCAGCTCTTTCTGGAGCTCTAGGCCCACATATTGTGGGGAGAAGAGGGGAATCAAGCAACTGACAGTATAACCCCACCCCCACTGGAAGCAGAGAACTACCTTGACAAAGAGCTCAAAAGTCAAGTAAATGACTAGGGAAATGAGCAAAAACCAGAAAAAAAAATCAGACTGTAGAGTATTACTTTGGTGACAAGGAAGATGAAAATATACAAACAGAAGAAGACAAAGAAGTCAAAGCTCCTACATCCAAAACCTCCAAGAAAAATAAGAATTGATCTCAGGCCATGGAAGAGCTCAAAGAGGATTTTGAAAATCAAGTAAGGGGGAGGAGCCAAGATGGAGGAGTAGAAAGACACACATATGCTAGCTCCTAACCCACAGCCCATAAAATACCTTTAAAGAAGAACTCCCAACAAATTCTGAAGCAGCAGAAGCCACAGAACAACAGAGTGAAGGAGATTTCTGTTCCAGAGAGACCTGAAAAACTGACACCAAAGGTCTGTCCTGCACCTGACCTGGAGCAGAGCTCAGCCCTGCCTTGGCCTCGATGCACTGAGGGGAGCAGATCCTAGCACACTTCAGGGACAGAATCTGCAGTGGCCCTCGAAGGTCCCTCCACCCACAGGTGCCAAAGGTCAGTGAGAGAGTCTTTTCAGCTCCCCAAGAGGGGAGTGGGGTGTTCCCATGACTCAGGCCCCCTCAGGAGGCAGCAGCGGGGGCAGCAGCAGACAGGGGTTCCCTAAGCAGGCAGGAGCCCAGATCCATTGTTGAAGGTCTCCACGTAAACCCCCTGAGGGAACTGAGCCCCATGTGGTGGCCCTGCCCCCACCTGATCACCTGAACTTAATCTCACATGGAATAGCAGCCCCACCCCCACCAAAAGCCCTGAGGCTGGGAAGCAGCATTTGAATCTCAGCCCCCAAGCACTAGCTGGGCGGAATGAAAGGTGAGGTGGTTCTGGAGAGGAAACTGAGAAGTCAAATAACTGGCCGGGAAAATGCCTAGAAAAGGGAAAAAAAAATAAGACCATAGAAAGTTACTTTCTTGGGGAACAGTTGTCTCCCCCCATCCCTTCAGATGAGGAAGAACAAGGCATACTGTCAGAGGAAGTCAAAGGCCCTCCCTCCAAAGGGGACTTAAACCTGGCTCAGGCAATAGAAGACCTTAAAAAACAAGCTATCAGCTTATTAAAGGAGAACCAAAAAAACGCTGAGGAAAATAGCAGCTTTAAAAAGAGGCTAACCCAATTGGAAAAAGAGGTCCAAAAAGCCAAGAGGAGAAGGAGGTTTTAAAAAGCAGAATTAGCCAAATGGAGGAGAAGGTTCAAAAGCTCACTGAACAAAATAATTCACTGAAAGAGAGAATTGAGTCCAGGGAAAAGAATGACTATGAGTTAAACCAAGAAGTAGGTAAACAAAACCAAAAATTTGAAAAAATAAAAGATGATGTGAAAGAAATCATTGGAAAAACTGCTAACCTGGAAAATAGATCCAGGAGAAATAATTTAAAAATTATTGGGCTACTTGAAAGCCATGATCAAAAAAGAGCCTAGACACTATCTTCCATGAAATTATCAAGGAAAACTGCCCTGATGTTATAGAATCAGAGGGCAAAATGGATATTGAAAAAATTCATCAATCATCCCCTGAAAGAAACCCGAACAGAGAAACTCCTAGGAATATTGTGGACAAATTTCAGAGTTCCCAGATCAAGGAGAAAATACTGCAAGCAGCTAGAAAGAAACAATCTGAGTATTGTGGAAACACAATCAGGATAACACAGAATCTGGCAGCTTCAGCATTAAATAAATGAAGGGCTTGGAGTAGGATATTTCAGAAGTCAAAGGAACTGGGATTGAAGCCAAGAATCACCTACCCAGCATATCTGAATAAAATACTTCAAGGGAAAAAAATGGACATTCAGTGATAGAGACAATTTTGAAGATTTCATGCTGAGGAAAAGACCAGATCTATATTTAGAATTTTGACTTCCCAAGACTAATCAAGAGAAGCATGAAAAGGTAAACAGGGGAAAAAAAAAGAAAAATCATAAAAGACTCTCTAAAGCTGAACTGTTTACATTACTACATGGAAAGAAAATATTTTTAACTCTTGAATCTTTTCTCAGTATTTGGGTAGTTGGAGAGAATGTACACACACACTCACACATATACATACAGATAGAGAGTACAGGGTATGTTATACCAGAAGAGATGATATCCACATACACACACACACACACACACACACACACACACACACAAAATAAATAAAATAAAAATTAAGGGGTGAGAAAGGGAGTAATGAAACAGGGCAGGCTAAAATTCATAAAAGACATAAGAAAAATCTTATTTAATAGAGGAGATAAAGGGAGAAGGGGGAAAATAAAGCTACTCTCCCTACATGTGGCTGAAGGAAGGAATAACATACTCAATTTGATACAAAAATTTATATCACAAGAAAGTAGGAGAGGAGGCAACAAGTGGAGCAAAGGGAATGTTAGAAGGGAGGGCAAATGGGAGAAGGGAGTCACTAGAAATAAACACTTTCGAGAAGGGACAAGGTCAATTGTAGGGGGGAAAAATAAGGGGGATAAGGTAGGTCAGAGGGCAATATAATTAGTATTACACAACATGATTACTATGGAAGTCTTTTGCAAAACAACACATGTTTAATCTGTATTGAATTGCTTCCCTTCTTAGTGGGGCTGGGGAGGGAGGGGAGAGGGAGAGAAGTTGGAATTCAAAGTAGTAGAAACGAATGTTGAGAATTTTTACTGCATATAATCAGAAAATAAGAATTACAGGGATAGGGGTATGGAAATTTATCTTGCCTGGCAAGAAAAGAGAGAAGATGGGGATAGGACAGGAGTGGGGTGTGATGGAGGGGAGAGCACATTGAGGGAAGGAGCAACCAGAATGCAAGGTATTAGGAAGTGGGGGGAGGGGGGCGATGGGGAGAAAAATTGGTCATGTTACAAAGTGAAGTAAAAGCAATTAGTATTAAAACAAACTGAATTAATTACTGAGAATAAATCAATGACATCTTTAGTTTGGAGAAAAGAATTTCAGTCTCACTTTCTAAGAGGAAGGTAACCTCTGATAAAATTTGGCATTGATGGAAAAGTCAAGGTTTTAATGGTAAATTTGATTTTATGATTGTCATTTAGTCAGGAACTAGAACATGTATAGAAAGACTTGTAAGCCATTTAAGACTTGCCTAAAAGATGTTCCTTAGCCAAAGTGAAACTATAATCATACTTTAAACCTGGTTATAGGAACTTGCCATTTTTAGATGCTATGGGACTACTAAGTGACTGTTCTTCTGAGTCTAACTCCAGGTATGGGAAGCAAGAAAGGCGATCTGAGCCTCCATTACATGATGCCAGTATGCTCATGAGATGCTGGTATGAACTAAATAGGTGATCTCAAGGGAGAGTGGGAGAGCAGCTGTTCAGCATGGGCTGAGGTGGGATTCTCCGTACTCAATTTCCCCACTGACACCTGGCAGACTTTAAGCCTGACTGAATGCAAGTGGACCATCTACTCCTGACTGGAATAGACATGAAGTTGGGCAGATATTGTTTCCCTACAATGTCCCTACTCTTAGTAGCAATTTCCTATAGTCAAAAAGTTTGTAAGATTATTACCAGAACTATTAAATTATAGATTGTTGGTAGGGGAACATCAGAGGTCAAGTCTAAAATTAATCTATTTGGCTTAGGATTTTAGACCAACAACATTAAGTTAGGGTCCTTCTATTCTTAGTAATACTGTGGAGACAATTAGATCAAGAGACTGTGAAGTTAGCAACATAAATATCTGTGTCTCAGTTGGCTTATCTTAAAAAAAAATTCTTTTGTGGTCCATACTGTAAATGCTTTAAAAAGATGTATCACTTGACCAAAAGTTTGAATTGCTTTATCTGTTATAAACTGTGTTAAAAATAAATTAAAAAAAAAGAAAATCAAGTAAGAGAAGTAGAGCAAAAATTGGGAAGAGAAATGAGAGTGATGCAAGAAAATTATGAAAAACAAGTCAACTGCTTGCTAAGGAGACCTAAAAAAATGATGAAGAAGATAACACTTTAAAAAAGTAGACTAACCCAAATGACAAAAGAGGTCCAAAAAACCAATGAGGAGAAGAATGCTCTAAAAAACAGAATTGGCCAGATGGAAAAGGAGGTCCAAAAGCTCACTAAAAATATAATTTCTTAAAGATTAGAATGGAGGAGATGGAAGCTAGTGACTTTATGAAAAATCAAGAAATCATTAAACAAAACCAAAGAAATGAAAAAAAAATAGCAGACACTGCAAAATATCTCATTGGAAAAACAACTGACCTGGAAAATAGATCTAGGAGAGACAATTTAAAATTTATTGGACCACTTGAAAACCATGATCAAAAAAAGAACCTAAGCATCATCTTTCAAGAAGTTATCAAGGAAAACTGCCCCAATATTCTAGAACCAGAGTGTAAAACAGATATTAAAAGAATTTACCAATTGCTTCCTGAGAGATTCCAAAAGGAAAGCTCCTAGGAATATTGTAGCCAAATTCCTCAGCTCCCAGGTGAAGGAAAAAATATTGCAAACAACCAGAAAGAAACAATTCAAGTATTGTGAAAATACAATCAGGATAACACAATATCTAGCAGCTGCTACATTAAGGGATCAAAGGGCTTGGAATGTGACATTACAGAAGTCAAAGGAGCTAGGATTAAAACAAAGAATCACCTACCCAGTAACACTGAGTATAATACTTCAGAAGGCATAATGGTCATGCAATGAAATGGAGGATTTTCAAACATTCTTGATGAAAATACCAGAGCTCAGTAGAAAATTTTGGTTTTCAAACACAAGAATCAAGAGAAGCATGAAAAGGTAAACAGGAAAGAGAAATTATAAAGGATTTACTAAAGTTGACATGTTTGTATTCCTACATGGAAAGACAATATTTGTAACTCTTGAGACTTTTCTCAGTATTTTTGGGTAGTTGGAGTGATTATACACATATATATGTAGACAGAGGGCACAGGGTGAGTTGAATAGCAAGGGATGATATCTAAAAAATTAAAATTAAGGAGTGAGAGAAGTGTATATTGGAAGGAGAAGGGGAGAAATAGAATGGGGCAAATTATTTACCACATAAAAGAAACAAGAAAAAGTTTTCTCCATGGAGAGGAAGAAAGAGGAGGTGAGAGGGAAAGAGTGAACCTTACTCTCATCACATTTGGCTCAAGGAGGGAATAACATGTATACTCAATTCGGTATCTTACAATACAGGAAAGTACGAGGGAAGGACATAAGTGGGACATGGGGGAAATGATAGATGGTAGGGCAAATGGAGGAGGGGGTAATTAAAAGTAAACACTTCTGAAGAAGGATAGGGTCAAAAGAGAATAGAATAAATAGGGGTCAGGATAGCATGGAGCAAAATATAGTTAGTCTTTTACAACATGACTCTTATGAAAGTGTTTTGCATAACTACACATCTATAACCTATATGGAATTACATGCCTTCTCAATGGGGATGGGTGAAGAGGGAAGAAGGGAGAGAAGTCGGAACTCAAAGTTTTAAAAATTAATGTTAAAAATTGTTTTTACATGCAACTGGAAAATAAGATATACAGGCAATGGGGTACAGACATCTATCTTGCCCACAAGAAAATAGAGGGGATGGGAATAAGTGAAGGGTGGGATGTGATAGAAAGAAGTGAAGGGTAATCAGAATGCATGCTGTATTGGGGTGGGAGGAAGGGAGGCATGGGGAGAAAATTTGGAACTCAAAATCTTGGGGAAGTGAATGTTGAAAAAAATTATTAAATTAATTTTAAAAAATTAAAAAGCAACTCAAAAAAGATAAAAAAAGAAAAGGATTTGTTCTGTAAAATTTGTATTCAGTCAAAAGGCAAAATTTAAGGATCTAGAAGTCCACCTGTGGCTGAAAGTTTGGAAGATTCCCCACTTATGAATTAAAAACATTGATTGAGAGCTGAAGGCACCATAGAGGTGTCAAATTTACTGCCAGCAAAACTCCCAAGTAATACCAGAATGAGATTAAAATGTTGACTGGGAAATGTTTCACAAAATAAATAAAAATGAAACACAGAAAAAAATTAGAATTTGATAAGTGGAAGTTAATGACTCTATGAGACATCAAGAATCAGTCAAACAAAATCAAAATAATGAAAACATAGGAAAATAGGTAAAATACCTCATTAGAAAACAGGTGATCTTGAAAATAGATCCATGAGAGATAATTTAAGAATTACTGGACTATGTGAAAGCCATGATCAAAAAAAGAGCCTGTACAGCATCTTTCAAGAAATTATCAAAGAAAACTGTCCTGGTATCCTAAAACCAAAACGGAAAAATGGTGTTGAAAGACTCTACCATTCACTTCCTGAAAACAATCCCGAAATGAAAGCTCTGAGAAATATTGTAGTCAAAATCCAGAATTATCAGGTCAAGGAGAAAATATTGCAAGCAGCCAGAAAGAAACAATTTAAATATCAAGGAACCAAAGTCAGGATTACACAGGACTTAGTAGCTTCTCCATTAAAGGAGTAGAGGGATTGGGATATTGAATATTCTGGAAGGCTTAGCTTGGATTACAATCAATAATCAACAAAGTTGGGCATAATCTTTTAGAGGGAAAATATTCAATTAAATATGGGACTTTCAATCTTTCCTGATTAAAAGACCAGAGTAGAACAGAAAACTTGATCTTCAAATACAAAACTCAAGGGAACCATGAAAAAGTAAACAGGAAAGAAAATAAATAATAACACCATGGTACTCAATGACATTAAACTGTTTATATCTCTACATGAGAAAATGGTATTTGGGACTCTAAAGAACTGTGTCTCTATTAAGTCAGTTAAGAGGAGCATATGTAGATAGAAGGTGCGGGTGTAAGATGCCTGTGATGTGATAAAAAATAATTAAGGGATTAAACAAAAAAGATTGTACTCAGAGAAGAGACATGAAAGGCCTGTTACAGTAGAGGGAGAGAAGTGAGGGACTGATCATTGTTTGATAATTATTCTCATAGGTTTTGGCCCAAAGGGGAAAGAAAAGAGAGGAAGGTTGATAGAAGAAAAGGCAGAATGGGGGAGGCAGGGATCAGAAGTGAAATACTGATGAGGAGGAACAGGGTGAAAGGAGAGATAAAAGTATAAAATGAGGGGAAATAGAATAGAGAGAAAAACATAGTTAAGAAGCATAACTGTGAATGTGAATGGGATGCACTCCCCCATAAAGCAAAAGCAGATAACAGGATGGATTAAAAGCCAGAATCATAAAATATGTTGTTTGTAAGAAACATATTTGAAGCAGAGACACAGAGAGAGTAAAAGTTGAAGGCTGGAGTAGATTATATTATGGTTCAGCTGACTTATAAAAAACAGGGATATCAATCCTGGTCTCAGACAAAGGAAAAGCAAAAGTGGATCTAATTAAAAGATACAAGGAAGGAAACTACATCTTGCTAAATGGAACCATAGAAAATGAAGTAATATCAATATTAAACATATAGTCACCAAGTAGCATAGTATCCAGATTCTTAGAGGAGAAGTTAAATGAGTTACAGGAAGAAATGGCAAAACTATAGTAGTGGGCAACCTCAACCTCCTCCTCTCAGAACTAGATAAATTTAACCACAAAATAAACATAAAAGAAGTTGCGGAGGTAAATAGAGTTTTAGAAAAGTTAGATATGATAGACCTTGGGAGAAAACTGAATGGGAATTGAAAAGAATGTAACTGTTTCTCAGCATCACCTATGCAAAAATTGATCATGAATTGGGGCATCAAAACCTTATAATCAAATGCAGAAAGGCAGAAAAATTAAATGCATCCTTTTCTTAGGCAGAAGCATGCCTTATACTAATATAAAAACAGTAGAATCAAGGGGGCAGCACAGTTTTTAGGGAGATAATTTAGGATTTTACTCAGCAAGAAATAACAGATATTTTAAGATTGTTAACCCTAAGGATGGGAAGATCATTAATATCTTGGATGATGAAAGTCAGTGATGAAGGGACTGGAGGAGTATTGACAGATGTTGTGAATTGCTTGAAATTCATAGGTATTAGAATACTTTTGTACAGAAAGTTTTTAGAGATTACAATATGCAAGCAGGTAGAAATACAACTAATCTTTTACCTTTGGCTGCAGAAGGATGCAGTAAGTAGTATTCTACTGATTCTATGTGGCCTAGTGGAGATAGACCCTGGTATTCACTTAGGGACTGTCTGAGAAAGTTAAAGAAAATGGTAATGAAGACTGTCATAAAGATCAGAAATGCAGATGCATATTATGATACCCCCTTAGCAGTTTCTCATAGAGATATAATAGTGAAGACAACTCCTCCTGCTTATAAGCACCTAGTTCTGACTCCAAAAATTAAGGAAATATGGCACCCTCCGTTGGAGGTTCTGAACAAGATTTCACAATTAAGTCACTTAGGGGACTGGAGAAAAGATAAATTTCCTTGAGAGAGAAGAATAAATAGCCAGCAGATTCAAAGTCAGAGTAGGTTGACAAGAAAAGAATTATTTACTACTCTATTGACATTATGGGGAGACTTTGGAACAATAGGTGGTATTCCAAATAATGAATTATACAAAATGTACCAAGAAAAGGGGCTTGATACTAGACAGAAGAGAGATATAATAACTGCCCCCACAGATCCTCCTGAACCCTTTTATCCAAGTTTCTCACACCTTCAGGGAGAATAGGAAATTGGCTGAGACCCAGTCCAGATTAAAGAAATACACAAATGTGATTACAGACCCCATATCAATTTGACCATATATTGGGAAAATGAATCCAATACTGTAATTAGGGCATTAATAGACATTGGGGCAGAGGCCTCCCTTTTATAAGGAAACCCTAATAAGTTTAAACGTAGAACTCCTATCACCATCACTGGACTGGGAGAGGCTGAATCATCAGTCAGACAAGTCAAACTAAGGACAAAAATTGGACAATTACCTAAAAAAGAATATACTGTGGTAATTGTAACTATTCCTGAATACATCATTGGAATAGATATATTGAGAGGTATGACTAAATTTACCAGAAGAGAGATACCAATTTGCAGTAAGGAAGATACGAATTAATAGTTTTATTGGGTAAAATTAAAATGGACCCAATCACTTTACCTAAATGTTCTGAAGTAATTACTTTAAAGCAGTATTGTGTGCCAGGTGGGCAAGATGAAATTCCAGTACTATAAAGGAATATGTTGAGGCAGGAATGTTAGACCCTACAACCACTTAATGGAATAATCCCATCTGACCAGTATGAAAGAGTATTAGCAAGCACCCCAACATACACAGGGAGTCCTGCTATCACAAGCTTTTAGATGTGCTTTTATATAAGGAAAGGCAAGTTTTGAGGGGCCAACAATCACTATAATTAAGCACATGTATCATTCACAGTTCAGGGGAAAATGTCAGCACCCTGAACTTCAGAGAAAATACAAAAAAAATCAAAGGGTCAACAGACATACTTTCAAATGTCTGACATAAGCAATACATACATCATAGATCAACAGATAGATGCAACTGTTTGACCATAGTTACCACAAAGGGAAGTACCAATATCTGGATTTTTCAAAGCTAGTAGGTTCTTTAGCAGCATTCCAGAGTCTTGTCTGGCCAAACAAAACACTTCCAGTCAGTTAGCCCCAAAATAAAACCTCACCTGCAGAGTATTTATACATGTTTTAGAGGCAGAGTATATCACAACCCTTGAGAACTAGTGCCTCATTAACAAAAGTGGTGGGTCTTCCTACAAATATTCCCAGGCCCATTAATGGGAGGGGAAGATCTTCTGCAATCATATTATTCAATCAGAGACACTTGATTACCCTAAAACAAAAAATGCATTATTAATACAAGAAGTCAGATGGGACATGGAGGATGACAGTGGATTATAAACAATTGAATATGGTGACTCCTCCCTTGTATGCTGTTGTTCCAGATACTGTTACCTTAATAGAATGGATCCAGAAATATGATGAGACTTAGTATGCAGTTAATTATTTAGCCAATGCTTTCTTTACTATTCCAATAGATTTTAAACAATAACACTAATTTGCTTTAACTTGGCAGGGCTGCCAATATACTTTTAAAAGCTTGCCAGAAGGATATCTTCATAACTATTTGTTATAGGATTGAGGCTGAGCATTTTAATGAGTTAGAGCTACCAGGTACACAGCTTACTCACTACATAGATGATATTATGATACAGGGAAAAAATGTAAAAGAAGTAGAGAAGAGTTTGACATTTTTAATTGAGCATATGAAAAGCAAAGAGTGGGAAATCAGCCCTGCAAAGATTCAAGGGCCAGCTCAAATCATAAAATCTTGGGGTATACAATGTAATAAGGGACTGTGAGAGATTCACAGGTAAGCCTGATGAATGATTCAGGATTTTCCTAGCCGCACCAATAAGAAAGAGAGGCAAAAGTTTGTAGGATTATTTAGATATTAGTGACATCACATACCGCATCTTGGACAAATTTTGAAACTGTTATATAAAGTCAGTAGGAAAAAGTATGAATCTGCTTTGGGAACTTGAGCATTGTAAAGCTTTTGAAGAAGCAAAGACCACTATACAATTTATTCTAGATTCATGGCCTATGCAAAGGGGCCCGTTAGAGTTACAAGTGAAGATAGGCAGGATGAATACGCAACCTGGAGTTTATGACAAAAACAACAAAGCCAAAAAGTGCCCTTAGAATTTTGGTCTAGGAAATTCCCTTCATCTGGAGTTAATGCACCCATTTTAAAAAGCACTTTTTAACTGCATATTGGGTTTTGGTAGAGACTGAACAACTGACTCTGGCCTGTGAGGTAATACTAAGGCGTGGGTAATGAGTACCCCAGCTTCTCACAGAATTGGACATGCACAAGAGTCTAGCATAATTAAATGGAAATGGAACAGTCAAAATAGATCTAAAACAGACAAAAATGAAGTTTCTGAAGCTTTACATGAATCTGTAGCAAACATAGCAAACATGTGGTAAATGATACACCCCCTACACCAAAGCAACAGTTGGTACAATCCTTGGTAAAATGGAATGAGGGATATAATGGATTAACTGAAGAGCCAAAGAGGCATGCATGGTCTCCTGATGGAACAGCAAAATATTTGGGCTACAAAAGACATTGGAAAGTGGTAGCCTAATGTAACCCATGCATTAGGCAGACTTTAGAAAGTACTGGGATAGGTGGAAGTGGTCAATATGCGGAACTTACAGTAGTACATCAATCTATCAAAACAGAACAAGGAGGACAGTGTCATATATTCACTTATTCATGGGCAGTAGTAAATGGGTTAGCTACATGGATGCCCATGTGGGAAAATCAAAATTGGGAAATTCATGGCAAATAAGTCTGGGACAAGGAATTATGGGAAGATATATGGGACATATCTTTGGTTACTAATTTGTCAGGTTTTCATGTAGATGCTCATGTTGCCCTCACCATGAAACAGTGTGAGTCTAATGCACATGCTGATCAATTAGCAAAGATTCTATTTCTATTTCTAATTCTATTCTATTCAACATATTGTCCCTACTCTGACACCAACTGATGATCCAGTAGTAGCAAAATGGGTCTATCAAATGGCTGGCCATTTAGGGATCCAGGCCACATACCAGTGGCTCAAGACTGAGGTATTAATATCTCTCATTCATTGTTAAAACAAATAGCAGAGGAATGTTATATATGTCAATTGGAAAATGAACGGACTGTTCCTCAGGTAGTAACTGGAGAGATAACAAGAGGAAAAGTATCAGCCCAAATTTAACAAATAGATTATATTGGACCCCTACCCCAAGATAAAGGATGCAAATATTCCATATTCTCCACAAGCATCTGGGTTAATTGAAAGAATGAATGGCTTATTGAAAGAACAGTTAAGGAAGTTAAGTTCTAATAGTTCTTATCAACATTGGAAAGATAATTTCTTCACTGTTTTACATAATTTGAATAACAGATTATTGGGAGGAAGTACACCTCTAGCCAGAATGATGCCCCCAAATCTGCAAATTAGAAAACAACAAACACATAAGATCCTAAATATTGAGTATTGAACTGTGAGGCCACATGTCCCAGTACCATATCCAGGAACACCTGATTTGGCAGGATATGATTTACGTTGTTTAGAAGACTTTTGGTCGAATAGAAAAGAAATAAGAAAAATCTCTAATGGAATATGTGTGAGAATCCCTAAAAATCATTTTGGATGGATATTGCCTAAAGCAGGATTAGCAGCTTGAGTAATAGATGTATTGGCAGGAGTAAGAGATTCTAATTGTCAAGGAGAAATTATTGTAACATTCAAAAATTCAGATGAAGAACCCATACAGTTTTGTAAAAATGATAGAATAGTTCAAGTGATTTTTATTCCTTGTGAAACAAAACCCCTTGTGAAAACTGATCCTCCCTCCCAAACAGCTAGCAAAGGAAACGAAGGGTTGAATTCTACTGATGGAATAAAATTGGGAGCTAAAGTATGGATAAAACAGAAGTCAAATGATGTTCCAAAGATTGGATAAATTATATCATATGGGAAAGGTAATCTCATAACTCTTTTTTTTTTATTCAGGAGAAAATGATTACCAGATTGTAGCCTTAATGTACATATTCTACCATAAATGAGGCTATGATAATGGGTTCATGGGCTCCAGAAGCAAGGCTGACTCTACATTTACTCTGCTTCTGGTTAAGGTCTCCCTTCTGTCTTTTTGGCTTTTTGTCTGTTCGCCTTGTTTGTCAGATTTGTTTCTTGCAGTCTTAGTACCCTCCACCTGCAGATGCCTGATTGCTTAAGCTGGATGTCACCCCCTGTCCATGTCTGTGATGTATCACCCCTGGACCTGTGAT
Organism: Notamacropus eugenii; assembly: GCF_028372415.1. Taxonomy (NCBI): domain Eukaryota; kingdom Metazoa; phylum Chordata; class Mammalia; order Diprotodontia; family Macropodidae; genus Notamacropus; species Notamacropus eugenii. The sequence continues at coordinate 60,447,876 of NC_092874.1, read as the reverse complement.
TGACCAAGTTCTGACTCCTTGAATGGGACCTCTTGGGTCCCAGGGACAATTCTACATCCAATTTCAGCAAGAAGTATCTATGAAAGAAGAGACCTCGGCCCCTTACCCCAAGATTTTGGGCCCCATTTGTTCAAGGGGGGAATGTGCTCAAGTCTCACCCTAAGACATTATTTGATGTACTTATTTTGTGTGATTCCTGTTATATTGTTATAAAGTTCTGTTGACACAGTTGCCTAAGATACTGCTTATGTGTTTATTTTATGTGATGCTTGTTATATTGTTGTAAAGTTCTGTTGATACCAGCTGCCCTATTGACCTATGTAATGGATAAGAAAGATCTTGGAGGCGAATGTATTGTGAATGTATTTTTGCTTAATTTGGAGATATTTCTCACCCATTAATAGACCTATGTGACCTGCTGGCATCACACGGAAGCCTAAGTCACATGTGGTAGGAGGAGTTTGCTGAATAGGTGGAACAGGAAGGGCGGAGCAGAACTGGGAGGAAGTTGGTGAGAACAGTTAGAGCAGAGGAGAGAGGACACAGGCAGGCAGATAACCAAGGCTGTGAGTGTTCACTTGTGGGAAGACCCTAGTGGGGTGGGGGAGAAGGGAAGACTTGGGAATAGAGTTGTCCCCTATAGTGCTAGTGTGTATTGACTTCTTGGTTGCTATGATGGATTTGGCTTTCTGGTATTGGGATTTGGCTTTCTGGTATCTTCTGCCTTCTATATGGAGATTCTGTTATACTTTGTGATTCAGAACTATGATGCCATATTTATAGTCACCATTGGTGCTGTGAATATTGCTTTGGCTATACACTTAACTCAAATACAAGATGGCAAAGGTATGTGATGAACCCCCTGAAGCGTGTGATGAAATTGAACCCACTTATGTAGTGAGAACTGAAGTGGTATTGCAGTTTTTCACATACCCATGTAAGCTGGCCAGTGTCAACCACAATTCCCATAGGGCCTATCTGATACACAAAATTGTTGGTGGAGGCAAGAAAATACAGTAGCCTAGCTCAAAATTAAGAGATAGTATGGTGTCATGGACAAAGAATTGGCCTTACAACAAAGAAAAACCAAGTTCAAGTCTTCTACCATATTCTGGCAGTAATCCTAGGCAATTCCATGATCTCCCAGTTCTCTAAATAATTCTCTAATACTATACCTTGCAGACAACTTGTCTGTCTACATTGAGAGAGGTAATTCCCTCACTTATTATTTCTCAAAATCAATGAAAACACAGGGCCAATTACTATTTAGATTGAAAACAAGATTGCTTAACTTGTGATTCAGATCTGAATAGGACTGATATCTTTCAAAAATATTCTTAAATTTTAAAAGTACTTCTCACTATATAAATCTTTGAAAGACATGTAATTAAAAAAAAGTTTTTGTTAATCTGAGGAACAGTCTTCAGTTACCAAAAATAGTTTCTTTGAAACTGAGAGGAATATTTTCAAAACATTAAGTTATAAGGACAAATATCTGTATGGTATAAAGGTGTATGGATGTGTTTATAACAATTCATATATTTGTGTATGTATATGTATGTATATGTGTGTGTGTGTGTATGCATATATATTCTTATTTTTGTTCATTATTCATTTCTGATTCATCCTGACCACATGGATCATACTGTCCATGGGGTTTTCTTGGCAAAGATACTGGAGTGGTCTGTCACTTCCTTCTCCAGTGAATTAAGACAGACAGAGGTTAAGTGACTTCCTCAGAGTCACACAGCTAGTAAATATACGAGTCTGGATTTGAACTATAGTCTTCCTGACTCCAGGCCTAGAACTCTACATCCACTGAGACACCTATCTGCCCATATATTCACAAACCTGTATACAAAGAATATATGCATATTTCATGTATATGTACATACATATCCATGCATATATACATGTATAATGATTAATTAAGCAATATGGAAAAATATATATAAATGTATATACTTTCATCTATATTAATGTGGTATAGATATAAATCTAGCTTTCACAGTTTTGGAGGTGATCTATTTAAATCAACATAGGTGTCATTCCCTTACAATTAGGTACAATAAGTTTAGTCTATAGTAGAACACTTATTTTACTTTGATATTCTTTGGACAGAAAATGAATGACTAGGATCAATAGTTCTATTTATTGGTTTATTCTTTGTCTGATCATTAATATGGTTCACATACAACTTTACAGTGATGATGACCACAGTTTGATGTTCTTTTCATTCAACTTTTCATTCATTCATGATATACTGTGTATACTGTGTTCAAAACAAAGATGTTCTACAGAAGACACAGCGATGATTGAAAACATGGCCCCTGACCTTAGGAACTCATTTTATTCTAGTAGGCAAAACGGTAGAGAGTAAGAGAAATAGACAAGACAAAGTAGCAGCAAAAATAATATTAGAATTATGTTTTATATGGGTTCATAGAAGGCTGAGATCATAGTCATTTGGAATATCAGAGAAGGCATTACAAAATGTGAAACATATTGGTTGGACTTGAAGGACAGATAGTATTCCAATAGATAAAAAAAGAATGGGGGCAGAAGTAAATATTACAGATGGTTGAAACAACAGTGATGGCAGAGGGGTTGGAAATCTTGAGGCACATGTGGGGAATACTGAGTAGACCATATTGGCTAACACAGTAGGCATATGCAATTCATTAATGAGAGTATGACTGGCAATGTAAGTTGAGGAAAATATGAAGATTCCCAAAAACAAGAAAAAAGAAGAAAAACTACATTCAGGGAGCAATGGTTAAGCACTGAAAGTATGGGAACAGAAGAGTAATTTGAACTGACCTGTTGTATAGTAGGAGTGATCTCACAGCAAACAGCAAAGTGGAATTGGAGAAATGAAGAGACTGGAGGTGGTGAATTCAGGTAGGAGACTGTTGAAATAGTCCAAGTCAGAAGTGATGACATTCTATATTAGAGTGGTGGCCGTGGGAATGAAAAGGAATAGATGTGAGAAATTTTAGAGAGGTAGAATCCATTGTCAGAAGACAGCCAAAATCATCTTTAACACCTGAAAAGTGAAAGATGTAAAAATCTTATGGAACAAAATACCAATTTCCAGATGATGGTGATGGAGTGGGAGTTGGAGAGGGAGAAAACAGATTTCTGTTCATTCAAAAATAAATTTAAGTAATGTGTGTCTAACAAGGCCCTTAGAGACAAAAATAATAAAATAAGATAAAGGAATCTTCTCTCTAGGACTGGGGGGAGTGGAAGAGGATGCCGAGCCAAAAAGTCGGTATTTAAGAACAGCGTTTGGAACTCTGAACATGTCTTCATAGAAATGTAAATGATGGATTATTTCCTGTAATAGGTTTGAAAAGTTATTTTTACCCCAGTTGTAGTTGAAATGATGTTATATTTCAGAAGAATAGAACCCAGACATAGCATATCCCTTCTTGATGTATATACGAATATATGTATATGTGTATATGTGTGTGTATCTATGGAATTTGTGTACACACACATATGTGTATGTGTAACTATGGATACATACTAGTACCAGTACCTTATTTTTAGGAGCTTCTAAAAACATATTCACAAGATGGCAAAAGAGAGAAAACATTTCAGTAAAATTCATAGGAAAATTCATTTTGATTAATAGTGCTATGAAAAAAAATTCTAGAAGCAACAAAAACCACTTTTAGTCATAAATCATTGGTCATTTAGTGCTTTCCCACTGGCTTCTCCTGCTGTGCTTGTCACGGCTAGGCTCTTGTGACACAGTCAAATTTTCCCACTTTTGTGTCTTTTCTGTTAGAACTTAAATATTATTTAAATGTGCCTGATTAATTGAACTGCTGCAAAAGATGAAGAGGTACTGTTTAAACCTGGATGCTATGATCTATTTAAAATGACAGAGGCTCATATCTCACTATAATTTGTGAATTAAAAAGGCAAATGGAAGCAACATCAATGCACCGCTCTATTTTTTTAAATGTCTTTTACACAACTTAAAAGCATAGTTTATGAAGGATTTTTTTTATGGCTAAAATATTTTGTTATTATAAGGTCAACTCTCCCAATACTGTCTTTTTAACTCTAAATTTTTCCTGACTTCTGTCCTACCTAAAATATTTTACCACCTGGAAATATTCTTTCCTTTTGGTCTAATTCTCGGTTTTCTGATTAAATCATCCGTCGTTGGTAGCCAGATGCCTTTTCCTTATGCATTTGTAGTGGAAATGGCTCATCAGTTTCAGACAACCTCACTCTCAATTATTTTCCACTTTCTCTTCCTGTTATGCCAAATTTCTGTATTTCAGCCAAAATTTTATGGACTAAAATTTCTAACTAGAGTTTAGTTTTCAGTTCATTGTTCTATTTCTCATCCTTTCAAGTCCTGCTTTCCCTCTGTATTCTCCCGTAAGCTTCAAAATTTATAGATGTTAAATAATACACTTACTAGGAAAATTCAAAATGAATACTGCTTTTAAAAAATAGGAAAAAAAACAAATAAAGAAGAATCATGCCAGTGTTAATATGGAGCTCACTATCACTTTCTAGTTTTAAAGAACTGGAAATAACATAGATTTTCATTTAATTTGGGGAATGTCAAAAACTATGAAACATAAACATAATAGAATATTACTGCACTGTAATAGATGATGAATATTATGAACACAGAGAAATGAGTGAAGATATATAAAATTAGGAACAGTAAAATAAGCAGTACTAGCAAAAGAGTATGCACAACTTAAATGATATAAATGGGAAATTAACTAAAAAAAATCTAATGTGAATTCTGTGGCATTATTGTAAAGGCAAACTTGACTCATTACTCTTTGTCTTTCAGGGTGGGGAGAAGGAAAGAGAAAAAAATAAAGGAAGTAAGAAAAGAAAGAAGGAAAGAAGGGAAGGAAGAAACACCCTCACATACACACACACACACACACACACACACATACACACACACGTACAGTAAAAATTGAATATCTTTTTTTAAATATGGAGCTTGCATTCAATTTCTACCAAATTTTGGAAAATTATGTGCAAAAATAATTGGATGTATCATCTATTAGATTCTTATTTTTCTTGCCAAGGTATATTGGGTAGAATGCTATCTATGCCAATCTGAAAATTCTTCAGACTGTTACTCTTTGCTTCTAGGAATCATGGAATTCACCAGAAATACTCTCTGAGTTATTTTACCTTAGCCAAGATTCACAGCATAGGTTTGATGATGAATTATATTAAAGTCACCCAACTTGCCTTTTGGTGGCAAATTTTAATGAATAATGTTTTAATTAAATTAATTAATAATAAACTCAGCTTAAGATATTTATTAAGCAGCTACTATGAAGCAGGACATTATATGAAGAAAGACAACCTCTTTGTGTTCCTGGACAGTGGTGGATGTTTTACCATGATGATTTCAATCAAACTTCTGAAAGAACAAATCTTCTATTTAAAGGCAGAACCTGCCACTATGTAGACTTCAGCTCTTTTGGTCTCCACATTGGGGGACTGGACTGATTGGTACAAGGAAGGAAATAAGCACTTATCTAGCACCTACTAGGTGCCAGGCACTGTGCTAAGTGCTTTCACAAAGTTTTTCATTTGATCTCACAACAATTCTGCTACATTGTTACTATTATTATTCCCTTTTTAGAGATAAGGAAACTGAGGCAAATAAAAGATAAATGAGCTGTCCAGGGTCACACATCTAATAAGTGTCTAAGACACTTTGTTCACTGAGCCACTGGCTAACTACATGATTTCTAAGGTCACTTCTAGCTCTACATATATAATCCCTTGACCCTTATTTAAGGATTTTATTTCGCCAATATTTTAAAAATATTCTAAGTTGATATTAAGGAAGTTAGTATTCTGGAAACTGGAAATGGAAACTTTTTAGAAAGCACCCTTTAACAATGTACCATAATCATATACATATATAGGCATATATATATATATATATATATATATATGTATATATAACAATATACAAGCTCACTCTCATTTTTCTGTTGTGCTAGCTACTCATATTTCTGCCACTTCTCTTCCCTATGGTAATAGGTCCCTAGTTAGGGCAAAGAAACAGATATTTAGAACTACAGAACCCTGTAGAGGTCAGTCTTCTCTCATTATAAAGATGAGTAAACTAAGGCAAAATGAGTTTAAAAAACTTGTCAAAGGTAATAAATGTTGTTGTTCTTCAGTTGTTTTCAGTCATGTACAACTCTATGTGGACCTATTTAGAGTTTTCTTGGCAAAGACATTGGAGTGATTTGCCATTTCCTCTTTCAGATCATTTTACAGATGAAGAAATTGAGGCAAACAAGATTAAGTGGCTTGCCCAGGATCCCACAGCTAATAAATGCCCTGGCACTCTATTCCTATAAATATATATTTATATACCAATAAATATATATTGGTAAATGAGGCCCTTGGACTCTAAATATAGAGTTCTTTCTCCTGCATTACCCTACATATCTAAATAAGGATCTTTGGTATTTATAAGGGAATGCATGCATCAGGAAGTAAATTGACTTAAATGCAAATGACCTAGTTAATACCAGTGCCTAAGTTGAATTAACATGAAACTCTGTATATGTATAAATGGTAAACAATATTCCTAGATCAGTTCTACCAGAGCCTGGGGGCATGGCAGCGGTTAAGAGTAGAATGAATACACAGAAGGAATGTGACAGGGAAAAAAGAATTAGATGGGCAGAATTCATAAGGTCAATGAGAAGACAATTAAAATATTTGAAGAGTATAGTAATAGAGCTTAGCGATTTTTGAGTGTTTTGGCAGCTTGTAGCAAGATGTTCATTCTTAATCTATAAGTTAATGATTTACTTTCTACAATGAAGACAAGTTAAGGAATTCTAAATCCACAAATTTACTGATTCAAATAAGACATGTTCATGTTGAAGAACGGTGGCATCAAATAGCAACGGTACATGAACTGAACTATACATGAGAATCCTTGCTGGTTGCATACTGACTTGGGAAAAGAGCTATTAATATTATCTATGTTTTATTCTACTTGAATTTTCTTCATTGAATATTTTATAATTCCATTTTAATATGGCTTGGGCAGTTCCTGGGATTTTTGACTCCTCTATTTTAGACAAAGGTCTAAAACATGAAGGTGAAGATCGGCACAACTTGGAGATATGGTAAAAAGAAATGAATCAATCATTTAATTTGGAAAGAGACGATATCAAGAAGGTGTCAGAAGTAGCAGTGCAAAAAGCAGATTTTAGGGAATGGGAATGAGAGAGGGAGAGGAAGACTATTTGAAAGTCAGTATTCAAAAACACAAAGAGATAATTGACGCTCTAGGTAAGTTATTGGGAGAAGTAGCTCAGAGAATAATATGCATAAATAATGAATATGGAAATGTGAGAAAGTAAAATATTCCAAGAGAAACATAGCAGAAACTCCTGAAGGAACTCTGAAGAATCCTCACATATCCTAAGAGAGATGAAGGGAAGGAAAGACCAGAGAACAGGCAGCAGGGTACCACTTAATTATCTCTTTCTTTGTACTAAGAAATATCCCAGAGGGAGGGAATAATTAGCTCACCTCGTGAACTGTATATCCAACCTTTTGAACTATACAAGCATGTCCAAAGTCAACATCAGTGACCTAAATTAAAAGCCTGATTTCCATTCTAAGCAGAACTGTAAAAAAAAAAAAAAAAAAAAAAAGGCTTATTGATAATAAGCACTGAGCCAGGTATTACTGCTCATGTACAGTCAGCATTTTAAGTAGTTTTCAAATGTCTTTGCAATTTATTGACAATTAGGCTAATTTAGTGATCTTTAGTGCCCCATAATTATATCCCTTCTATATGTTTGATGTCCCAATAGCATGTCATCATCCCGCAACTCACACAAAAGTTTAAAGATATATTATAACTGCTCTTTACATAGAAGAAATCAAATTAAAATACTCCATCTCTTCCTCTGCTCATAAAGGTTTCTACAGTTAATTGACATTTTGGAAAATGTTTAACAATATCTATTAAGCTCCTAAATTTAGAATGTGAAACAATAGGAGTACTAAATTCCTGAGAGCTATTATGTTTTTCCATGTTTTCTTTTATCACAAAATCATGCTTATGATAATTCTATATCACTCCTTCCCATTATAGGGAGTAAGAGCAGAAAAAAGATAGAAAGATAATTGATGTGCCTTTAGAAATATCTAAGCTAGATCTAGCTAAAAGATAAAGTGAAAAAAAACATGAATTAAAACTTGTGCATTCTGTGATGGTAAAAACAAAACTAGAAACAAGTAGATGCTTATTGATTGGACAGTGTCAAAATAAGTTGTGGGAAATTTTGTTTTATTTTTTAAGTTTAGAATAAAATACATTCTAAAAAGAAATTATGGTACATAAATGCAGCAGAATATTACTACATTGTAAAAAAAAAAAAAAGAATGAATATAAAGAATTGAAAGATCCAGGGGAAGACTTAAATGAACTGGAGCAAAGTGAAATAAGAAGATTCAGGAAAACAATATACAGACAGGGGTTCTTAACCCTCTTTATTTTTATTTTTTTTTATCAGTCATGGATCCTTTTAGCAACTTGGTAAAGTCTGTGGGTTTTTTCTCAGAATGATGTTACTGTTTTTTTAAATCAAATAAATGCTAAATTTTAGTTAGAAGTTAGTGAAAATAAAGATGTATTTTTTTTCCATCTGAATTTATGGACCCCATAAAATCTTCCATGGGCACAATGGGGGATGTGGGGAGTAGTTTGTGGACTCTAGATTAAGAATCACTAATATTATAATAATATATTATAATAATAATCATTATAGCATTATAAATGGAAAGAATAAACAAACACAAACTTTATACCCTATAATTATGATGACCAAGATTGCTTGAAAATGAGAAGAGAAAATGTACCTTCTTCCTTCTTTCAAAAAGTGTGAGGAAGGAGTTAGAAGGTTTTAGACACTGTCAGACTTGGTTTATTTGGTAATGAGTTTGTTTAAATTGTTCCACCCCTTCCTCTTACGTTCTTTGGTACTGTTACAAAGGATGACTCATTGTATATGGAAGTGAGAGGAGGGACAGATTTTTAAATTCAAGAGATATGAAAACAAAGTACGTCAGTAAAATAACAAAACTTTTAAAAAGTTAAGTGCAAAGCAAATACTCCTCAACTATAACTTGCTTGCACCATCTAGACCCAAAGAAATACTGCAATAACAAAGCAAAGACCTATGGACATCTCATTAGATAGTCATTCAAGTGTGCATTACCAGTTGAAATGAAAAACATTAGCTTCCAAAGTGGTAGCTTCATTTACAAAGATGGTTCATTCATCTCTCTCTTTCTCTCTCCACACACACCCGCACGGCCCACTCTCCCCCCACATAACTCTATATTATCAAGACACATTGGAGAAAATTTAGTTAGCACAACAAATATAAACAAATATATTTATTTTATCTATATATAAATTTATATAATATATAAATATGTCACATTTATATATTATATATTTATATATGTATGCATATTATATATGCTTTTTTTTCTATATTTATGCCTGTTATAATGGGCATGAACAAACATTTATGTCTATGCCTATTATACTAACCTTTCTCTAACGTGTACACATATCATAAAGTCCTCATTATAAGGCAGAGGTTACTATTCTCATAGAAGCATATACATTTAGAGTTAGAAAAGGCCATAGAATTCATAATCCCCATATTAGAGATGAAGAAAATGAATACAAGCTAGTCTGTATCATCACATGTTTATCCCTTAGTCATCTCAAACTCAACATGAACAAAACAGAACTTATTATCTCTTCCCACAAATCCACCCCTCTTAAATTCCACATTTCTGTTCAGGGCATGGTACAATCATCCTTCCAGTTATATAGGTTTATGACCCTTTCCATCCTCCTTTTCTCCCCTGAGTTGCAGTCCTGTTAATTCTCATTTTATACCACCTTTCAGATATATCCCTTTCTCTCCAGTGGTATTCTAGTTCAAGACCTCTATCTCCTCTTGCCTGAACTAAATGGCCTCCCTACTTTAAATCTCTTCCGACTCTCCTTCCTCCTCCATAAAGCTGCTAAAGTGCCCAGGCTATTACCCTGCTCAAAAAGTCCTCAAAGGCCCTGGATTACATGTGGGATAAAATACCAACTCCTCAGTTTGGCTTTTAAAGCCCTTTTCAATTTGGCTTAACCCTTAGCTTTTTGTGCTTATTTCCTATTGCTCCCACTTTCCTAATTTACAGTCCATCCAAACTGTTCTACAAGCTATTCTACACTCCAAATTCACCTTACCTAACCCCTCTTAATTCCAGAGCACTCCCTCCATTAATGAACTGCTATTTGTCATACATAAGCCTTGCTTTGTATACATCTGTTTGCCTATCCTGTCTCCTCTATTAGATGATAAGCTCCTTGAGGGCAGGGACCTTCTTTTACCTCTTTTTGTATCACTAGTGCTTAGAACAGAGTCTGGCAGATAATAGGCATTTAATCAATATTTATTAATGGATTGATTATTTTTCTCTGTGTCTTCACATAGATTGTCCTGTACAGCTAAAACGTACACACATCCCACTTCTGTCTTGGATAATTCCTGATTCTTTTCAAGGTTCAGTTCAAGTGCTACTTGCTACAAGAAGCCTCTCCTGACTCTCTTGCACTACCCTTCTTCTCACACGGGGGAAAAGTGCCTTCTCATGGACATCATTTTGTATGCATTTATATAGTATTCATTATTTATATCTATATCTATATATAGATATAGATATATTGTTCATTTTGTTTTCCCTCCACAGAATGGGACCTTCTTGAAGATAGGGACTTTTTTTTAGCGTTGTATACCCAGAGTCTAATACTACACATGGAATATTTACTTTCAGTCGTTCAATCATGTCTAACTCTTCATGACCCTGAAGACCATATTTTCCGGGGGCAAAGATACTGGAGCGGTGGACCATTTCCTTCTCCAGTGGATTAAGACAAACAGAGGTTAAGTGACTTGCCTAGGGTCACACAACTAATAAGTGTCTGAGGCCAGTTTTGAACTAGGTCTTCCTGTTTTTAGACCCAGTGCTTTGTCCACTGAGCCACTTCACTGCCTCACACATACATTATAGCAGAGAGTAAATAAATGTTTCCTGAGAGAATAAATTAATGAACAAAAATGTGGATGAATGAAATAAACGAGAGGATAAATGATTGAATGAACAAATGAATTTTGAGACCTTACCCAAAGTCTCAAAATAGAGGAGTCATAATTAAACTCAAGTAAAGTCCTCTTTTTGTTGTATCACAACTCCTCATCATGTTGAAGAATAATTATTTCTACTCAAGAAATAAAATTATTTCCCAACTCCCGATACAATTGTTCCTTATTTATAAAGCAGTACTTTTTTCTGTTTAGTATAAGGTTTATTATTTATAACTTTTGTCAAAGTTTTAAGCCAACAGAGTAAAATACCATCTCTGCATCAAATTTAATACAAATTATGCCAGTCTTTGAAGCAGAAGTTCCCAGTATGGGGGCTGTGGAGCCCTGGGGAGCCACAGGCTTATTATAAAGTAGCCTTGAACTGGTATGCGCAGCAAACATTCATTTTGAGTCTTGTTTAGCGCCAACACATTGTGCGTCACAATTCAGTATAATAGATAAGCAAGTGCCCTATGTATCTTCAGAGGGGTGAGTGATGCCATACCTATCTAGCTTAATTATATTTAGATGTACTGAATAATCAGCACATTAATTTAATAGAATTACTGAATTCCTAGTAGTGTTTTGTTATTTTCTATTTTCTTAATTAATGGAAACTAACAACAAAGTCACTATCATGCCAGGAGTGCAAAATGTTTTGATGATAAAAAGCACTGACATGCTCAGGGGCTTCAGTAACAACTGTTCTACTCCACACTGTCATTTACTATAAAATTTGAATTAATTTAATGTCTCTTCCTCAATATGTTTTTTTTTCTCTGCATTTAGCACAAAAATTGCCAAAAAAACCCCTTGATTTTAAATTAACCTCAAAGGATTGCATATCAAAGTTCATTCTTATAAACTCATAAGGAATGAAAGAAATGTTTGTCTGCTTTGGAAACAAGTCAATCTTTCTCAACATTTTGAAGAATGCTTTAATATTTATTTCATAAATATGAATGCCAATTGAATAAAATAAAAGATTTTTTTCTATTTTTCTCTGTAAAGGCAATTTTGAAATTGTTGGTCTGAATGTCAACATTTGGAATCTTAAGACTAAGCAGTATTTTAGGTCAGACTGATTCATCTGTCAATTCTGTACGCTGCTTTTTGAACAAATCCTTTTAAAGACAAACAACCATATTCGCATTAAAAAGTTTATTTGTAATTATAGTTCTAGAACAAATCCTTATTTTACTTTCAGACACTTTCATATGTGACATATCATTAAATTTTTAAAAAATCTCTGAACCTAGTTATGTATAGTGTATCCTCATATCCAAAACAGCTTCAGCTCAAATGGAACTCTTATTCAGAATCCGGTTATGATAGAGCTTGATAAAGAAACCTATTCTTAAGTTGAGTTGCTAAGTCACTCACTCTGCTGCTACTCTGATAAAACAGTAGGGTTACAGTATGGGAAACAATATCCTTTTTATCACCATTACTTCACAGGACAGAGCAATGAATACACTTATGCCAGATCGGCAGATTTGGGAACTGTGATCACATTAGTTATGCATCTTAAATTAATAGTTGGGACACTATATACATTTTTAATTGCATCATTTAATTCCTGAGGTGGGGAGGCTCTCAATATAGAGGGCTTCCACCCCTAGAATTTTTCTTTTCTTCATTATACTTTCTTAGCTTCTTTTCTAAGAAATAAACAGACTAGCTCTCTGAAGCTGGAGTAATTTGTTTCCAGCTAGACCCTCTGGTTTATAATCCCGATATTATTAACAGAAAGTATTTTTTGGATTTTAAAGAAGCATCATTATAATACATTACAAACTGTTGAAAACTGGGTATATGTTATGTATTTTTCTACGTGCAATCTACACAAATATCTCACAATAAGTATCACTGGTTAATCAGTCAATCAACTGGTTTTGATTATGTTCTCACTATGTAACAAGTGCAGTGGTAGGTTCTGGGAATATTAAAATAAAAAAATAATTCTTGCTCTCAAAGTGCTTGTATTTTGTTGGGGGAAACAGCAGATTTTCATATAAATAGCATAAACAGTATGCCAATAAAACATGAGCCCATTTGGGAAGCAGTAGGAGATACTAAGAACTGAGGAAGTAGAAAATATCTCTTGTAGACGATGAGCTTTGGAGCTAAACTCAGAAGGAAGCTAGGGATTTTGTGGGGCAGAGATACATACTGACCTTTGGGAATAGCCTATGCTAAAACAAGCCAACACAGATGGGGATGGGAATTGGAATTCTATGAGTAATTGTAAGCAGGACAATTGTAAGCAGATGTTAACGGAGTAATATACAATTGATCTTGAAATTTAGGGGAAATATAGATAGCAAAGGACTTTATGTAACAAGGAAAGAAATCAGTTTCATCTGGAGGGCAATAGGGAGTCATTTGAACTTTTGCAGAAGAGGAAAAACTAGATCACGCCTATGATTGTGGCACTATGTGGAGGATGGATTCGAGGTGAGAAAGACTTGAGAGAATGAGGCTAATTTATATAATCGTCATATATCTAGAACTGGTAGGACCTTCAGAGAACATTATTTCTTTTCCCTCAGTACAACTAAGCATACTGAGATACTGTGAAGTTAGTCTACTAAGGTCACACAGGTAGTTAGTGATAAAAGCAGAATTTGAAAATAGGGTCAATACACTCAGTGTTTAATTCCTCTTATCATTTTTAATTTGTATTAAAACCGCAGAGGAAATGGTTATTATTTGCTCCACCAGGACAAAAGACAATGATGAAATTTCACTGAAATTGTCATGTGACAACCAACATCCCAGAAGGAGTGAGAGTCCTAGGTAAAGGTGTGAAGCAGGAAATGTGTGTTTGTGCTTTCCTCCTTGCCTTCAGGTAAGATTCCCTGGCTCCTCAGTGCTTCACTCTCTTTGGCTCCACCCAAACCTGCCCTTAAAAATAAGTAGAAAAGCAGATGTAATTGGAGGAAGGCATCAGAAACAATTGTTGAACAGAAATATCAACTCCATAGTCCATCATTATCTCATTATAGCTACTTTCCTTTTATTTCCTTTTATTCTTGATGTTACTTTTGTGTTCATAGAATGTCACAATCTCCAAGTTGAAAGGAGCTGTAGATTTCAGAAGTCATTTACTCTATACCTAAAGAAGAGTCTCTCCTATGGCATCCCAGGGAAGAGTCCAAACACATGACTGATTGTGTCTCCACTCTGATCATATGTCTCTTTTGAGTCTTTGCGTCAGAATCAAAATTTCCAGTTGCTTCAACTGGAATAATATAGAATGGTGTGGACCCATGGTTGACATTAATACCTCCAGCATTTTCCTCAAACCACACTTTTCCATAAATGTCATCTTTAACAGCCAAATGAGCACAAGAATGGGACCAATAAATAGTTTTCAAAAGAGAATATGAAAATATTAACAATTATATGAAAGATTTTTAAAATTTACTGATAATAAGAAAAATACAGAACAATTTTTGTTTCAGCTCACATCACCAAATCGGCAAAAGTGATAAAAATGAAAATGTTTAACATTATTGGCTCAAAAGAACATTATTGGTGGAGCTGTGAATTTGTCCAATACTCTGGAAAACAATTTGCAATTATCTTTGATGTAGTGATACCATAAGCATGTTAAAGACAAAAGAAAGAATCCAAGTATTTTCAAACAGGTATAACAATGTTCTTAGTTAGCAAAAAAAATCAAAAATACGATGGGTGCCCATTCATTGGGAAGTAGTTGAACAAACTTGGATATATAAATGTAGAAGAATATGACTGTGTAAAAAATGACAAAATGAAGAATTCAGGGAAACTTTGAAAAACTTCACAAAATGAAGCAGGATGAAGTAAACAGAACTGAAATTTATATGCAATTTTGATGACATAAATTAAAATAACACTAACAGGAAAGGGAACTCTTAAAAATAAGAATTATCAATGTTCAACCTGGAAAAAAAGATAATGAAACATATTTCTTCCCTTTGAGTACAGAGGTGTGTGTGTGTGTGTGTGTGTGTGTGTGTGTGTGTGTGTGTGTGTGTGTCTAGGAATATGTGTGTCCGAGTGGGGGTTACAGGTGAGTAATGTTTCTTATACTGTCAAATCTATTCATTATGTTGGTTGGTTTTTCCTTACCTATTTTCTTCCTTCCTTCCTTCTTTCCTTCCTTCCTTCCTTCCTTCCTTCCTTCCTTCCTTCCTTCCTTCCTTCCTTCCTTCCTTCCTTCCTTCCTTCTTTCCTTTCTTCCTTCCTTTCTTCTTTCCTTTCCTTTTTTCTTTTTCTTTACAATGGAAGAGTCAAAGATTGTGTATAGTAAAAAGGAATGGAGGAAAGCAAGATATATATTCAGATATTAATATAAAAGACATCAATAAAACATTTTTTTAAAGGAGGGACAAAGAATCACCATCCAGTTGGGGTAGGGAAGTTGAAGTAGCAGAGGTTGGGGAACAAAGGCCAACACTCCATTTTTCCTTCTTTCTTTTTTTCTTGACATGTAAGAAGAATCATAAGTTTATTTCCCTTTTAGTTTTATGAAAAGAGAAGTGAAAAGTAGAAATAGATTGTGCATTTATGAACCGAAACATAGTGAAAATTTGTCTTGTGTCGGTTTCTATATTTTCTCTTACAGTGTCACGCAATTGTTATTCCCTCCTTCCCAACAAAATGTAAATGTCTTGAATCTGATTCTTTTAGAATCCTGATCTCCAACAGGGGAAAAACCAGTCATTGTATGATCCAGCCCCTATCTATAGATTAACAGGGACTTTTCCTCAACTCCAAAGCTTGATTCCAATACTGCAAGTTTCAGGCACTGTTCATATTTCACTAATTCCAGTTAGCCTCATTTTCTTTTGGCCTTTCCAGACTCTACTCAACTCCAGGAGGGTGTAACTGTCAGTAAATTTGAATGGGAAAGTGAGCAGCAGGATAGAAATTCAGTAATATGTCTTGCTTTTCATCTCCACCCTTACCACTCCTATTCATTTATATCAATTACTGGGTGTTTACCTGAATTTGGGGGCACAATACTTGGCTGGGTGTAGTTAGTTGTCACTGGGGTGAGGTATAAGAAAGCAAGATGATTTGCTTAAAGGTTACGTAGTAGTCAGTGAGTCAATAGGAAACTCAGTATGTGGAACTTTCCATTCTTGGGTGGACCTCTTCATTAATGTGTTCTAGCAGAGTTAGCAAAAACACCAAATGGCCTATAGGAAGCTATTTTTTTTCCCACTGGCTATTATTTTAAATGGGATATGATAGACCTGTAAACTTGGGACAAGTTACAGGTCATTGTAACTCAGAATGAGTAGACACATTCTCCACTAAGGTTCTTTGCTGCCCTCTACCTGATTTAATAAGCTTTCTCTTTCCTCATTTGGGGGAATAAGTGGGCTCATGTGCTATTCAGTCTGGTGAGCTTTGAATGGATTGGTTTTCTGTTTGTTTGCTTGTTTGCTTTTAGCAATTCTGTAACTGCAATTCCTTATGGCAGGTGTAGTCATATATTAGAGGAAGCATAGCCTGGGTATTATTTGCAGTTGCCTTATGGCCTTGAATTTGCAAGGCCAGCACTTCTGAAGCTGTTGATTTCCTCCTAATTGCTTGAGTGGGAGGAAGAAAATGGATTAAATTACATTTAGGAAAATTCAAAATGCTTTCAATGATCCCAGACTGCTTCTAGCTACAGAAGTCCATTACCTTGACCTTGATAATCTTTTGAAGATGTAATATAGCTACAAATTCCAGAATTTCACATTTCTGAAAAAAAAAAAAACCAAAACCAACCTGAAATTATAGGTAACAGAAAAGTCAACGGAAAGAAGCATAGCGGAGAAAAAGCAGCTTGCAATCTGGTATCAATGGGGACTTGCATGCAAAATGCAAAATAAAAGACATTATTGAAGAAAAGGTGTGTCAGTTAAATGGCTATAGATCTAATGCTCAAAAGGACCTCAAGAGTCATCCTATCTAAAAATTATCCAGTCCAACTGCCTCTTTTTACAGAAGAAGAAACTGTGGCCAACAGACGTTGTGACTTACCCAAAGTCACATAGGCAACAGGTATCAGAAGTAGAATTTGAGCCCAGGTCCTTTGACTCCAAATCAAAGATTCCTTCTGCTGTTTCATACTTCAAGAAATAATGATGATGGAAAGTTAAATGGAATGATAGATTGATATCATTCTGATATTATAAGGGCAAGGCTTCCAGGGTTTTGGATGGATCTTCTATTTAAGACTTATGGGAAGACATAGATATGCCAGGCATGGTGGCACACATCTATAATCCCTGCTATCCTTTAGGCTGAGGCTAGTAAATCACTTGGATTTGGGAGTTCTGAGATATAGGTGAGCCAAGACAACTGGGTGGCTATAATAAGTTTGGCAGTAATATGGTGAGTAACTGGGAATTGTAAGGGGGAATAGTACCAGGTTGCCAAAGAGGGTGAACTAGCTCATGTCAGAAAAAAGGAAGGTGAAAGCACCCATGCTGATCAGTAATGGGATCCTGCCCATGTAGGAAGAGGGAGGGAGAGATAGAGGGAAAGAAAGAGAGAGAAGAAGAGACAGAGGGAAAGAGAAAGGGAGGGGGACAGGGAGAGAGAGGGGGAAGGGAGGGAGGGAGAGAGAGGAGAGAGAGAGAGAGAGAGAGAGAGAGAGAGAGAGAGAGAGAGAGAGAGAGAGAGAGAGAGAGAGAGAGAGAGAGAGAGAGATTAGGGCAATTTTCCATTTTTTCTAATGGAAATGGAATTACTGAATAAATAAGTAAGCATACATTTAAAGAACACTATGTTGAAAGGACACATACATAGAGCACAATTTAAAGAAACATTAATTCCTACTCACCATTACCTAACTTTCCTTGTAGAAAGCTTTCCTTTAGCACTTGATTTTCTCTCTAGAGACCTCTAAAAGATAAACCAAAGAAAAGTATAAGTCTGCCTTTCTTCCCAGTCACTGAATTTCCTTAGTTATCAAACAGGAAAAAAAACAGAGTGAAATATGAACAAATGTCCTATTTTTTTCATATCAGGAAAAGCTTTTTCTTGACTTGTCTCTTTGCCTTTACTATTTTTTGAGGGGAAATCACTGCTGCCCCCTCAATGAAAATATTTAGCTTACTTATAAAAGAATAGGTCTCCTTATTATAAACTTCCAACCCCCACAACGAGATAAAACCTGTTCTGCGCAAAGTACTTGGAGGAGTAAAATCTCAGTTACACTTGAAATCAAATACCTCTGTAGGTCTAGGATTTCACATATATAAGTCCTCCCTCTAGCAATGCAGATCACAAATCATCCAAGCTGGCATGTTCCATGGAACATCCTCCCACTACAGAATATCAGCTCACACATTGAGGGACTTTTCTATACGTCTCCTAACACTAAATGGATTCCAGTGAAGCCCATAAACAGATCCTCTTTTTTCTTGGTCACCCATTTCTCTGATGAAATCCTTTATGTCACCACACCTGAATGTTAATTTTAAAATCCATTTAAAACAGAATAGAGAGGGAATTTCTCTGTGGAGGTAGACCACTGCATCATTCTGTTTGATGGTGGGTGTTACACATGTGTAATGAAATGGAAGATTGGATGCACAGAGGCTAGTGATATTTGGCTTACAATAGAAGTCATCATTATTATTATTTTCCTCCACAGAGAGAATATTAATGGAGTGCTCTTTAGATGTCAGCTCCATAATTTTTGCTCTTTCTCTCTGTCAAGCCACCTTCCATTTTTATCCAGTCTTTGTTTCCAGTTTATTGAAACATTTCTCTGCATCTCTAATTCCCTGATACAGTTTGTAATTTGTACCAGCCTCCTGAATAGTTTTATCAGCTAATTCATTCCTGTCATTCCCATCAACTGGAAAAACCAACAATGATTTGATTCTTTCTGCTTAAATGCAAAACCAAGGTTCTCATTTTACAAAGTAAAGTGTAATCTGGGTTTTGATTTGATAGTCTTTAAATGTGCTTAAAGGATAAACTACAAATGCCAACTTATTGGATTTTATATCATTTGACCATCTGTTAATAATGGAGTGTTTAACTTTTACTTTTTAGATACTGCCTGAATAGAGTATTTGATATGTTTTGTAATGAAATGGATGATTAGGGGAAAATAAGAGTTTAGGGAAAAAGAAAATGCCAACATCCCAAACTGGAAATTCCTAGTTGAAAAGAAAAGTATCTAATTAAGTAAAATATTTTCAGTTTTCTCCCTCACTTTTTCCATTTGGAATTAAAAATACATTCAAACCATTTCTTCCTGTATCTATCTTATCCTTTCACTTCTGTATCTGGTCTAAACAAAACAACAACAAAATTAAAAACAGAATATTTTTATCCAGTCTCTGACTTTCTCTGTTTAATGAGGATCAGCATGACACAGAGTTTTAGAATGAGAATCAGGAAGACCTTGGTTCACATCCTGACTCTACTTCTCTGCTGTGTGACCATCATCAAATTACTTCACCTCTCTGAAACTGTTTCTTCAGCTTTAATACTAATAGCCCCAAACTATAAAGCATTTTAAAATTTGCCAAGTACTTAAATATATTATCACATTTGAGGCTCTGATTACCAAGCCCTAAACAAGAAGAGAAACATAGCTTAGGGCAGAGGTCTTAACCTGGTGTATTTGGACTTGTATTTTTTAATATTTTGATAAACATATTTCAACATAATTGGTTTTCTTTGTAATTTTATGCATTTTAGATTATACATTTCAAAACACTCTTCCAAGACAAGTATAAACTTCAAAAGAGGAGCCAGAGTGCTCCAATACACACACACACACACACACACACACACACTATATATATACATATATACATATATATATACATAATGTATATATATATATATATGTATATGTATAGGAAGCCCTGTAGCCCTGTCTTATGGTTACAGGTAGTGCTCACTCGCTCACTCTATAGATAAAATATAAATACATACATACATATATACATGCATATATACATATATATATGTATATACACATACATAACATAAATGGCTTAAGAAAAAAATCTATTAAGCCCTTTCCAAGCATGGTGGCATCTCCCTGATCACTCCCCTGATCACAACTCCTTGAGGGCAGGAACTGTCCCTTTGTCTTTATATCCTCCCTCAGTTTGCAGTGACTGATAAATGTATATGTGGCCCATATATACAGTGTCCCCAAGGTTTTAATAGTTCAGGTTGTACTTAGGCTTTTGAGATACCCTGCATATACATATTTGGTGACACAATATGTTAAATTCTATTATATTTAAATTGCACATATAATTAAACACTTAGGTTCATCTTCTACTGTTGTCTCAGAGGCTATTATAAAACAGAGTGTATAAAGAGGTGGTGGCAGCTAAGCAAGTATTTGAAGATGTCAAGGGGGATCAAGGATCAGGTTGACTGCTCAAGGCCAGGGTCATTTCATTTTGATCATAATGCTGAGCTCAGTGCTTCTCACAAAGTAGACACAAGATGTGTTTTTTTTTTTTTTTCCCATTTTGGAGAATTTAGCCCTTGTGAGATCAGAAAGGTCCAGCATTGGAGATGGTGATGAGGGATGTAAAGTCTTAAAGAGAAAGTCAGTTTTCAGAAGGTAGAGGGCAGCATGAAATGAAGTATTCAAGGTTAAAGTTGAATATGATAACAATAGACCTCCCAAATCCAGAAGACACAATGGAAGAGTTGAAGAAAAGGAGTCATAGGGATGACGAGTTATTGTTCAATCAACCCAGTTGTGTCTGACTCTTCATGACTCCATTTGGGATTTTCTTGGAAAAGATCTTGGAGTAATCGACCATTTCCTTTTCCAGCTCATTTTCCATATGAGGAAACTAAGGCATACAAGGTTAAGTGCCTTGCCCAGGGTCACACAGCTAATAAGTATATGAAGCCATATTTGAACTCAGGAAGATGAGCTACATAGAGAAAATAGTACAAGATGGGTTTTTCACCTAGGCAGGTAGTGCCCCTAAATGACAAACTTTAAAAAAGGACATTAAGAAGTAAAATGGAATGATTGCTAGCTCTAAGGCAGAAGAATATTGTCTAGCCAGAACTTTGCAGAATAGGACCATCTAAAACACAAATGCCAAATCAATCATCTTGAGGACCTGTAATCATACTTCATTGTGCCAAAATACCTTCAGGTTTATGAAACATGACTATATTCATGGTACAGAACATACTAAAGTTCTGTTGTGAGAGAATTCATCATAGTCTGTAGGTAACTGAACTCTCAAAGACTGGGCCAGGGAAGAACTGAGAGGTCCTACCTCACTGAGGGTTACTGAGCATGAGCCTGGTGATACATGGACTATTTTCTGTCACCTGAAGACCGGCCTAGCTAAGTGTGGAAAGCTCTTCACTGGGTTGACTAAAAAATGACAATTCTTCTCCCACCATAGCAATTCTCCAAGACAATATGTTAAATGATGGATAAAATATGATTCATGCTGGCACACACACCTATAAATGAAATGAAACAATAAAGTACTGATGAGGAAACTGAAATTAAAGAGTTGAAATTACTAAACCAAAATGAAAGAGCTTTTCCAAAATTTCCAAATTTTCCAAATAGCTGGGAACCAAATCTAATACCTTCTTGCCTGTACAAGGAAATCAATACATATTTTCTAAAATAAATCATTGTTGGAGGGCAGTGTGCCTTATTTCAGAGGGAAGAGTATTGAAGGTGGACACAGAGAACCTTGGTTCAAATCTTGGCTCTGCTACCTATTTGTGTAACTTTGGGCAAATCACTTAAGCTTTTAGGGCCTCAATTCCTCATCTGTGAAATGGTGGAGGGGTTGATCAGATGACTTCTAAGATACTTTAACTTTAAATACTTGATTTTATTATTCCTAACCATCATCTTCTTCGGAGTAATAATTCTAAAGCCTTTGACTGTATTCTTTGTTCCCATTTTCTGTACATATAACGTTTGTCCTCAGCTTTGCATCTTTTCAAGATCTCTATAGATATTTGTCTAACCAAGAATCACCTTTAGTATTTCAGAACTATAAGAAGACTTAGAGATCAGTGAATCTAATTCACTTTACAAATGGAGAAAATGCCAAAGAAAAAGGAGATAATATGGTGGGAGTGGGTGGGGGTGGAAGGAGGATTGAGGAAAGGGTGGGAAGACGCAGTGCAAAGAAAATAAGAGTGACAATCTACAGAGGAAGAAGAGTAATGCTTCTCTAAATGAAATCTAATACTCCACCCATACCTCCCCTTGTTTGTTTGTTCTACCAATTAAACTTCCTTAAAGCTTAAGCTTAATGCAGTTTCCAGTGACGGATATCTGGAAAGATCCAAACATCCAGAACTGTTTAAGTAAAAGTATTTGGAGCTTAGAGTTAAATGCTTAGAATTTTCCCTTCCCAGAAGTTGTGTTTGTTTAACTAACCCTGTGTAATGAAAGTGGCATGAGTCAGGACTCTGGTTTCTTGCTCTAAGTAAGCCCAGCGAAAGTCATGTACCTTCTATTAACGTTGAGAATGAGGTCTGATTTAACACTACAGTAAGATTATTAAATTTATCATCAGCTTGATTATCTGGCCCTTCGAGAATATTTTCTGGTGCTCCCCCCCCCACCTTTCTTTTGCGTGTGCAGGGGAGTATCTCAGCACTCATTAGCATCTTCACAAATAAATGAAAAGAAATAGGGAAAGGGTTGAAATTTAAATCACTCAATTGTTGCACTTTTTAGTGGTTCTTGGGGGGGAAGGTAAAATGGGGAATAAGATTTACACTAAAGTGAAAACAGGCTTTTCGATTATCTACTGGTTCATTAAACTATATCTGTCATTTTAAAACTGTATTCCTAGCACTTTATCATTCCAGGAAACATCTCTTATTTTATATTTTGAGGGGGAGTGTAGTCATTATAGATCTCTGTGTCCATTCCATATCCTTTAGACTCTGTTCCAATCTAATACCAATGGTTCAATTCAATTTAAAAGTTATTATGTGAGAGTTTAAGAAGAAAACTCCCAAAAGAAGAGCCTCTGCTTCTGTGAAGCCTACCTTCTACTATCATTTTTGGAATTTGATATTCTGAGCCACCAGTACTAGAGCTTACCTATGGTGTCCTGGATTTACTTTTATTCTTTTAGTGCTGCCCTGTCCCTGTTCGTTCTTTTCATTCTAATTCTCCCACCTCCTCTAATTCTATCTCCCTCTCCTCTTTTTCCTCTTCCATCCTTTCCCCTCTCCCTGCTCCTTATCCCTCTTTTCTTTCCTGACCCCTTCCTTTCTCCTTTTCTCCCTTCCCCTGCTTCTGCCCCCTCTCCTTTCCCTACCCCCCCAAACCTGGTGAACTGCCAGTATTGATTTAACAAGTATGGGTCTGTTTTGTGACAAAGTTTAATATGTTTAATATGTGTGTATTGATGTGTGTATGTATATATATGTTATATATATGTGTTTATGTATACATATGTACATATACATGTATGCATGTATATGTGTTTGAATATGTATGTGTATATGTTATATATACATGCATAAATATACACACTTGCTGAATATCTAATATGTAACTATCATTTTCCTTTATAGGCTGTGGAGAAGATATAAGATAAGCAGTGCATATGGTCTCTGTCTTCATTGAGCTCATAATCTAGAAGTGCTAGCTTAAAGCATGAAAGATGCATACACTTTGGCTCCAGTACTAATTGTATGATCTCAGCAAGTCACTTGACTTCTTCTATTCTCAGTTTCCCCATCTGTGCTATAAAGGCATGATCTGAAAAATTACATTGAGTCATAAATCTCTGAGCTGACCTTAATATCATGGCCAACCTTGAGTACTCTCAAAAGGTACTTAGGACCACAGAAGTGATTAATTCACACCAAATAGATCTAGAAAAACATTGGAATACTACTTGATTTAGGTCATATGCCACATATATCATGGCAGAGAAATTATACTGGATCTGAGATCTGAGGACCTCAGTTTCACTCTGGCTTCTCCTGTGCACTAGTTGAGTGGCCTTAGTTTTCAAGACCTCAGTTTCTTCTTGCCTAAAATGAAAGAATTCCATGAGTTGACCTTGATAGTCCCTTTCAGCTTCCAATCAATGATGCTACATCTTTTGTAAAGCTAAGCTCCACTAGCCAATCATATGCTATGCAGATTCTACTTGAATCATTTTAGGTAAAGCAAATACATTTTAAATTACTTCCCCTTTTACCCACTTCTAGCTCATCTGTAATGTTTTTGGAATATTCTACTTTTCTTTCTTTAGTTTTTCTACTAAATGTTGCTTTTCCCTGAAGCTGTTATCCTCTACAAAGTCAAATTAATCAGCAAAGTCATGCTCTGTAGCTACATTCCCTGGAGCAAAGGAAAGGCACCACTGGTTTTGTCCAGGCAATGGAAAAGTATTTTCCAAATACTTTGGCTGCAGCAGTCTGCATAGTTGGATAATTCCCACCAGAATTTTTGTTGAGAAGAGGGAGAGAAATAAAAGTGGAAAACAACAGTCATCAGCCTCCAAACAATATGATACTTCAAGTGGCTTTCACTAGAATAGACATAGGACAAAGATTCCCTATGTTGTGCAAAGAAGCAAATTGGAATCAATCTTTATATTTCCCTTCTGACATTTTGCATGTTGTCTGCACAGCTAAACATGTACCTGTTCTCAATATAATCAATGATGATTATCATTATCTCACTGAAAAACAGTGCATTTATACCAAAGTATTATATGTAATTTTTGTATTGAGGCAAGCACCACCAACAATGCCCAGAGAAGGTGGCACGCATGAGATCCTCAACTGACCAAGATTTGGGTCAGATATCATCATTGGGAATAGGAAGACAGAAACTGGGACATCAGCATGAGTTCACTGCTGAGATCAGAGGTTCATAGATCTCGAGCTCAAAGGTAACCCAGAGGCCACCTAGTCTAACCCTCTTTTTGTACAAGTGAGGCAGCTGAGTACCAAGAAGTTAAGTGACTTGCCAAGGACGTGTAATGGTAATTTAAATAGGAAATGTAATGGTAATATAAATGGGAAGATTTTTCCCATTCATTAATAGGCCCATGTGACCTGCTTAGATCACATGGAAGTTTGAGTCACATGAAACCTGTGGTGGGAGAAAGCTGCTGAACAGGTGGAACAGGAGAGGTGGAGCTGGAAAAGAGCTGAGGGGAACTTGGGCCGACTAGTCAGAGCTTTGAAGGGTGGAGGAAGCTGGCAGCTACGATTGTGTTTGTTTATGGGAAGGCCTGATAATGTATATAGACTTCTTGGTTACTAGATGGATTTCTTCTGCTGTTGAGATTCAGCTTTCTGTTGTTTGAATAAATGTTTTGGTCATGTTCCACGTGAAGAGTCTATTGTATTTTGTGATTCAGATTTGTGCTGGAATATTCATGGCCGCCATGGGCACATATCACATTGGTGCTACAGGCTGTAAAGGTAGTAAGGGTCAGAGGCCACATTTGAACCTCCATCTTGAGAGCTTGTGTTCTTTCATTATACCATACTGGCTGTGGTTCATCTGGGGAGGAGCAGGACATGACCTTACTTTGGCATGACATTTACTAGAATTTTATTTGAATTATTATTGTTAATGGAGAATGAATTTCTGTTACTTCTATGCTGCTGAAGAATTAAAAGTGCCATTAGCCCCCTTTAAGTCTGGCATTCTAGAGAATAAGACTTGTTGCACCACCATAGTATGGCTCCAGTTTTATATATGCACAATTTTCTAATAGGAATTCAGAAGGTGGGATTTTTTTTTCCTTTTGCAAGCTGTCTGATAACCCTCATCTTAACTTTGAGTAAATATATTTGAGGGAGAGGCAATATTTGAGCTGTAAGTTGAACATCATCATTAGCCTCAACTCTAAACTCCAAATTGTGAAAGAAATCATCAACCCAACTTCTCACAATAAAGATCTTCATAAGACATCAAGTACTCTGCAATGGATTTCTGTTCAGGTATAGTTTGGGTCTAGGTGGTCTCTAAGCTCCCTTACAGGTCTGAGATTGTAAGCCTAAGATTTCCAACCTTTCCAATCCAGGCTATTCATTCTCTCTGGGCAAGTATAGAATATCACATCACCATAGATACTGTAAGCTAGACTTATTTCATTCTTCCCTGATTATACTGTCACATAATGTGTCATCTTAGTGATAAAAATTCAGGCATTACTCCTCTGTAAATTTAAAATCTTAGCTATCATCTGCTACTGACAGTAAAAAAAATTGTTTCTAATTCTTACATCTCAACAATCATCTCAAAAGAAATCATAAAGCACCTCTTAGCTGCTCATATATGAATCCTTATTTGCTTAAACTCAGCTCAATCAATTTTTGCTCTTGTTTGTTGTTATGTCATTTCAGTTTTGTCTGACTCTTCATGACCCTGTTTGGGGTTTTCTTGGCAAAGATATTGGAGTGGTTCATCATTTCCTTCTCCAGTTCATTTTACAGATGAGGAAACTGAGGCCAACAGGGTTAAGTAACTTGCCCAGGGTCATACAACTAGTAAGCATCTGAGGTCAGATTTGAACTCCAGGTTCAAGATTCTATATACTATGGCACCACCAACTGTCCCAAGTATTTATGTAGTATGCACCTACTTTCTGTGCTCCCAGGCCTATATCACATAGTAAAGATCATTTCTTTACCCACTCTAGAGCAATCTGTCCATTGTGCCACCCATCTGGAAAGGTTGTAAGGAAAGAATGACCTAAAATATAAAACACTACATAACCAGAGGAGGAAGTAGAGGTTGGGACACCTTCCTGCAGAACCATACACCTTCCATGCCACTTGGCCTGTCTGTAACACATATGTAGGCTGTGACCCTATTCAGACTTACACTGATGATCTTATTGGGCTACCCCTCTTTATTGAATACTAAGCCATCAAGTTTATTTCTTTTAAAGAAACAACAATTGGTTTGCATATAATCCTAGAATTTTATATCTGAAAGGGACCTTAGATAGTACCTAGCCTAAAGTCATTCTAAGATAGATGCTAAACCTGCCAGATCCACAAAGAGATTTCCTTAATGTAAATGGAACAATTAATTAATGTAAATTAAATAATTCCAAGTACAAAAGATTTAACAGAAGTAAAATTCAGTAAAATAATTCCACTAACCAATAGGGACAGAATTCATCAATTTACTGATAGGATCAGGTTCAGGGATAGGGACAGAGATTGCACCGTTTTAGGGAATTCCTACGTGAAGAAACTATCTTTACTAAAGAAATTTAAGAAACAACTTAAAAATGAATTATCAATAGAGAGACCATCAATTCACTTGCTAATAGTTAATTCTTGTCAATCAATATATTTTGGCCATCAATTCACAAAATAGATACTTATTTTCTTCCCTATGTGCTTTATATACATGTGTCAGCTGTCAACGAATGCTGCTTTTTACTTGCTAGAGGATAGGGTCTATGTATAGTAATTCTCTTACTTAAACATAAGTCAGACTTGTGGGAGCCTCAATTTTTTTTTACTATAAAACATGGAAGAGCCCCTGAGCACAAAGGTAATAGTTGACACAAAACCCATGTATCTTTTCTCCTTTGAAAAAGAATGGGGCTACCTTTATGTATGGAGCCTGCAGACTTAGCACTTTTTTTAAAAACAAAAATAATGAGGAGTCTGATTTTTCTAGGATTGTTAATCAGGTTGCTGCTAACAAACTTCTATTCTGTCCAGAATAACAGATACAGTGATTACATAGAAAAGGACCTGGCAGGAAAAGAAAACCATAACAAAATTTATATAGAAAACCAAGATAGGGTGGGTTCTCTTTTGTATGATCACCTAGAACGTCACATTTTAGTAGCTTCAGAGGTCATGACCCTGTATAATGGCCATTATATATGAGGACCCTAAGATATAATGAAAAGACTAAACCATGGTGTGCATATTCTGCTTTTTAAGGCAAGAATATTTTATAAGAATATACACTGAGATCTAGAAGGAACACTAGGGCCATTAAATCCAACCACAACATTTCATATATGAGTAAATTGAGGCAGAGAGGCTACATTTCCTTCCGAAACAGTTATTTTTCTTCAAGTTCAAGGTCTTAAAGGCATTGACTTCAGATTTCTTCAAATTTACTTCTTTGGCCCCCCTTGTTCCCTCATTGTGACAGATAAATGAGGTATTACGGTAATTCTTTTTGACTACATTTACTTACCTACATGAACTTAGATAAGTAAATGATGCTTATGATAAAACAAAAATGACTTCCAGAAATTTAATGCTACAATGTTAGAAGAAGAAACATTACCTCATTTTAATTGGGAGAGGATGAGAAGGATAGAAATACACAAAGGAAATGTTAATCAATTTCACTGAAAAAAATGTTGCCTCATGATTTTAAACTTCACATTAATGAAAACAAATTGAGTGTTTTAGAATCTTTAAAACAACATATGGAAATGCTAAAATGTTTCATTCATTGTATGTCTTAAAGAAATGTGAACTTTATTAATCACTGCACATAAAAAAGAGAACCCACGCTAGAACATTTCAAAGTCAATGAAATATTAAAACATGAAAGTGTAGCACAGCAAGAAAAGTTTTCTAATAGTGTACTTTCTCCAGTGTGAAGAAAGAGGAACGATGTTCAAACGGGAAAGACAACGGAATTTTGTGTTTTTCTTCTTTCTTTCTCTGTAATTAAATTTCATGTTCTGTACTTTCAGGGAGGAAAATGGATTCCCTTCTGAGTTGTAAGATTGTGGGAGAAATAATTTCTCAGACTCGCTTTCTACTTTGAAATCAACAAAAATCACAATAACTTTCTCTCAAAATTTTATCTCTAAAATATTGACTAATAACTGTAATTGAGAAATCTCTCTGGCTTAAATGGGACTCCTATCTCTTAGCAATCAAATCATATAAGCTTGTCATTATTCTTGATGGTGCTAGACAGAAAATGGGGGTGATTTAGCACAGAACACATCTTTATCACTACCAGGAAAGACAAACAAACAAAACATACTTATATCTTAATGCTTAGAGGACAGTAGGATCATTTTTGCATTTGTTCTATGGATTTAATGTTAAAAGCATCCTTTTTTCTAAAATCCTTCCTCCCTTTCCTCCCCTTCCCATGGTGTGTGCTTTGCTCTTCATGCATATGCCTATTGAGGAACTAATACAGCAAAAACGCAGACATACGGACATCCTTCTGTCAGTTAACATTCAGTGTGATTGCCAGTGTAATACATACATATATACACATACATGTGCATGTACACATACAGGTGCACACACATATTATAATATGATTGATGTCAACTTTTAGACTCCTTTCCCAGTGCTAAATCTATCTAAGAGACTGAAGTGAAAAGTCTTAGGATAACTATTTCAGAACTGTCTTAACATGGATGTAAAGTTTTGTCCATTAGAACACTCATCTAACTTTAATACACTGTTCTTCTGCACATGCATATACATATATACATGTTTACATATGTGCATGTGTATGTAGGTATATATGTGTATGTGTATGAATATGTGTAGGTCTCTATATGTGTATATAAATATATATATGTCTAACCATGTATATGTTTTTATGTTTAGAAATAAAGGGAGAGGAGGAGGGAGGGGAAGACAGAAGAGGAGAAAGGGGGATAGGGAGACAGATATATAAATATGTGTGCTTGTAGACACCACAAGTGTGTGTGTGTGTGTGTGTGTGTGTGTGTGTGTGTGTGTGTGTGTATGTGTAGGTGATAGAATGGATAGAGCACTGGACTTGGAGTCAGGAACACCTGAGTTCTAATCAGGCCTCAGATTCTTGCTAGCAATGTGATCCTGGGCTAGTCACTTAATCCTGTTTGCCTCAGTTTCCTTATCTTTAAAATGATCTGAAAGAGAAAATGGCAAACCACTTTATAATCTTTGCCAAGAAAACCCCAAATGGGATCACAAATAGTTAGACATGACTGAAAGCCACTAAACACCTCTCTCTCTCAATATATACAAATGTTATATGTACATATTATATATATATTATATATACATGCACATACACACAAAAATATATTTTAGAGAGGGGGAAGGAGTAAGAAAAGGGGAAGAGGAGGGAGGAAGAGAGGGAGAGAGAGAGAGAAAGAGAGAGAAAGAGAACCTCAATACAGTGTAGATTAGTTGGGAAACTAATTAATATTCAAACCTCTTTTTAATTGCGCAGTTCCTATCTCCTCTGTCTGTACTGAACACACTCTACTCAAAGGCCTAGTGTGATACAAATGTAAGAGTATAACCCCCTCTTCCTATATATACCTATATGTGCACATATGTGTACATGTGTGTTCATGTATGTGTGTGCTTCTGGTAAGGAAGGTTCCCTCTATTTTGATGTCAGTCCCTCCTTAATCACCATTGCTGGCTAGCAGAGAGAGCAGCTGTCAGAAGTAACACCAGGTTTGGGAGTTATGGACAAGATTTCAAAGCTCCATTATGTCTCTACCCGGTGCCTGCCTCCGTTACATGACCTACATTAATCTACTGCATCATCCTAAGCACTGTGGCTCCCAACCCCCCTAGTCTACCTAACAACATACTAATCAATGATAATGGTCTTTATTACATCTTGTATAACACCAGTGGCCAAGGAATGGGCAGAAACTACAGGGCTCAAGAAGGGGTATTGCTGGAGGTCTATAATGATGGGTGTCTCCAGGTACCACATGGAAGTTAACTTTTTCTTCTCAGAGAGAATTAAGGACTGTGGTCTCCTCCCTGCCTCAGAGTCATGGGAGGGAGAATTTGCCTTCAGGGCAGCAGGAGTCATCTCATCCACTCCGCTCTGGGAGGCTCAGTTCGTAGCCGTTTTAGGTCTGCCTCAACTGCCCTGGTAACAGAAGCAGCCCATGCTGAGGTAGTAAAAGCTGTTACTTTCTGAATTCAGAGATTAGAGAAACACAAATCAGATGCCAACTACTTGACTCTACAAAACATGTAGCCCTCGGGGCTGCTTTTGGCTTAGGCCAGTCCCATGATAGATTGTGTTCAACCGTGGGACGAAATAAGACATTAGTAGGTCATAGAATATTTAATAAAAAAAGATTTATGTAGCCAAAGTAGGTGGTTAGTCAATAAGGATATGCAATGAGGAACACTTTAGGTTGACTTAGTTACTGGAAGTTATTTTGACTGAAATGCCCATCATGATCCCCCAACCAAGAATCAAAGAATACCCAGAAGTCATCAGTTCCCTAAAAATAATCCAATCTCAAGGATAGCTTGATACTGTTTTTTAGAAAACAAAACAAAACAAAACAAAAAAGTGAACAACTAGTTTAACTTGCACAGGGTCAGGGATTAGAATTTAGGGCTAACCACACCTGGGTTGGGCTTTCTTCATTCTTCATCAGTTACCTCAGTTACAGAACTCTCTGAGAATAATCCCCAAAGCCTTCACAAAGTTCATCACCTCAGCAGTTTATTCAATCCCGAGTACACACTGGAATTTCTGTAGTTATCTTGATGCATGGCCAGACTCTTATTAAGCATTTAGGTTTAGAAATGGTTTTTGTTTTTTGCTTTTTTTTCTGATAACTCCTCTGTCAGATCGGTGGCATAAGTATTAATACATCCCCTTACATGTCGAGAATTCATAAGCGTACGGTTGCTTTGTTGCAGTCACTCAGCTAGTAGGAGCAAAAGTTAATATTTGACCACAGATTTCTTCCAATTCCAAGGCCACTGCTCTTTGCATTACATCACACTGCTTCTCCCTTTAATGGAGTTCCCCACCATGAAGCAGGTGCAGGGAATAAGCCAACACCCAAGCTCCAGACAAAGCAGGAGTTGTACTCCCTAAGCTCTTTATACCCATCACTCTTTGGACTCAAACACGATGGTCCATTTTGACTGTCATAGAAACTGATCCAACAAAGAGACCCCTTCCTGCCATGTCTGTGGGATGGTTTTCCAACACACCAAGTAGTGGTATTTGGGGCTAGCCTTCCATGTGGAGTAACACACCTTATCTCTCTTCTAGGACTAGGACAATATAATTCCTTGAGAACACCGAATCATTCAGGGCTTGTGTATCTCTGATCTGCTTGGCAATCACTCTTAGTCATAACCCTAGAACTCTTTCCTTCTCCCTGCTATAAATCCTCTCTCTCACTTTCCAACCCTATGTGACTGCTACAATTGGTGACTCGAAACTTTGATCCATGTGAATGACTAAATGAAAACTATTTGAGTAAGCAATTATTAGATGCCAAGCAACGTACCACACATAGAAAAGGCTAAACTGTCTCTTCTACAAAGAAATGCACTCTAATAAAATTATGTTGCATAGTATTTTTGTTTATTTTTATACATTTCCCAATTATATTTTAATCTCATTTGGGGGCACTCAGAGGTTTAACTAGTCACACAGCTTGTAAGTGTCTGAGGTCAAATTTGAACTTAGGTGTTCCTAATTCCAGGGCCAGTGCCCTATCCACTGCACCACCTAACTACTTAGTACAAAGAAATGCTGCAGGCTTACCTCCAGAGAAGAGAAAAAGAAGTCAGCATAGATTGGGCTCATCAGAGAAGGAGTCACAGAAACGACTGGTCTTGATTTGGGCTTTAAAACATGAATTGGATTTAAATTGACAGAGAAAAAATGGGAAGTCATTTGAGGCAGGAGGAAGTTTGTAAGTAAATTGAGAGAAGCATCTGAGTCTATTCATGGGCTGGGAGAGAAGAGTTGTTTCTAGAAGTTGGGAAGTCAAGGCTCAGCAACTTACAAAGACAGGCCAAACCCACGCTGTGGAGACATGAGTGAATATGATAGTTTGTCACTGAAGACTCTCTGTGTCTCAAGGCCCCAGGAAAGTTCCATTGTAAATATTTTACTATGAAGACTCTTTTACAGGAGCATTTATCATAAAGATGTTCTACATTAAGAAAACCTCAGCTGTCAGTGTTTAGGATTGCTGCTCCAAATTACCAACAGTAAAAGACCTACTAAGTACTTAAATGCTTTTTCATTCAATTTCATCCATTCATTTGCTCTCCTGATTGATTTCTGTGGTCATGAGAACAAAACAATTTTTATCAGTCTTGGCTTCTGGTCAGTGATAGGCTTCAAAATTGTCAGTACTTTCTTCTAAAGATAAGAATGTGTGGATTCGTGCATGCACACACACACACACATACACACACATACACACACACACACATTCTTCAGCTTATAGCTTAAAGCAGAGCACAAATAAGCTTAAAAATGTAGTAAGCGGTCTTTGAGTAAGCCATAAGGGTCTCAAGTTTTACTTTTAAATTAAGAATAAGATTTTTAATGTTTTGCTCAATGTTGATTCAGTTTGGGAATACAATTCACCCTTTGTTCTTATCTCATCAGTTGGATTTTATATTTAGCTATATTGATTATCTGTCTATAACTAAATATTAACCATTATAATACTCTTTCTTTCATTTCCTCCCTTTTCCTTATAATAAAGAAGAGCACAGGTTTAGTTACAGAGCAATCATTTCCCAGAGATCTTTCTTTTTAATATTATTTCATTTTAATATGTCTGACTTCAGAGGTTCTTCATTGTCTTTGGTGAGGCATATTAGAAGAATATCAGTGAGAGGGACTACCCCACAGCCCATTTTCCCAGAGCCAGATAAAGCTGTTTTATCTGCCCCAGGATTACAGGGCTATGGTACGAAGGGGTTCCTGGGTAATCTAAGGGATTAGACTGCATTTCTTTTCTGCTATCAGGTTCAAGTTCCCACTAACTGTGTCCTCTTGTCCCCCAGTCCTCCCATTGTCAAGGCCCAGTGACTAATGCCAGTTCCATTTTATTAGTTAACATTAGTTACCTTTTACAAAAGGATATTTGCTTCAAAGATTTAATGAGACAAAAAATATAAGCATATGCTCTTCGTCCTACGTAACCTTGGTCTCTGAAAACATCAGGGAGAAAGAATCAGTAGGCTCAGTTTAGCTGAGTTCCTATATACCATTGGTCCCACCAAGTTTATGTTCTATGGTGGCATTAATTGTTGCTAGATGAGTCCTCATCTCAGCCATCGCTAAGATGGGGTCCTGCTGATGGTGACTCTTGAAGGTCACTCCACGTTCTTCATGGCATAAACGATGAAGTAACTCTGGAACCCCTACTCTGGAATGCCAAAATGCTGGAGCACCCTCCTGACTTTTCAAAGTCATGTGATGCCATGTATCCTAATTTCTTCATCTAAAAGGGAAAAGAACAAGCTCAAAGACCAAGGAACATGGCCTGTTCCTTGGGACTACATGGCCACAGAAGGGAGAAGGTCTATAGTTCCTTCTCTTACAGCATTAGATACCATGAATGATGGACTTATCAAATAAAAAGAAGATGGAGCCCCAGTAGACAAGTGGTCTTTGGGGCCACTAATGCCAGTTCCGTTTTTACCACTTACTATTAGGTGCCTTTGGCAAGACAAAAGATATAAATATTTCCCCTACTACTTTCCCCTATGTAACTTGGATCTCTGAAGACAGGAGGGGAAAAAGATAGGTTCCTACAAGTTCATGTTCAAAAATGGTATTATTTGCTTAGCAAAAATTATGTGAAATCTAAACAGAGCATTTACATTATTTGGGCTAGTCCTTTGTTGATAATTATGTAGTGAGGGGTTTCCCAGCTTCCTTTACTCTTTTGGTAAACTTTACTCTTTTGGAAAACTCAGGCATGCCCAGAGATTCTTTACCTGCTTCTGACTTTGAATGACTCATTGTTGTGTTTAGTCTCCTGCCTCCCCCTGTCAAATAAAGGTTGAGCTACAGCTATGTGGAAAGACCAAAAGTCTGATGCTTTTCTCTATAACCAGCTTCCATGGATCAAAACTACCCTGAAATTTTACTTTCTACTGTGCACTGGCAAAGATGACAAAAATGGCAATGGTTAATGTGGGAGCAGCTGTATGATGATAGGCACACTAATAAATTGTTGGTAGGGAAGCAAAATGCTGCAACCATTTTGGAAAGCAATTTGGAACTATGTAAATAAAATGACTAAAATGGCCATAGCCTTTGGTGTAGAAACTTCATTACTAGGTTTATACCCCTAGGAAGACATTAATTAGTAGAAAGTCCCATCAAAATATAGCAGCATTTTCAGTGACAGCAAAAAATGGAAACAAAGCAGATATCCATAAGTTAGGGAATGACTCAACCAATTATAGTACATGAATGTAATAGAATATTACTGTGATGTGAAAATAACAAATGGAATGAATACAGAACAGCATGTCAATATCTATAAGAACTGGTGCTGAATAAAGCAAGCAGAGCCAAGAAAATAGAAACTACTACCATGCAAGTGGAAAGAGCAATTACACACATACCGACCGACACACACACACACATACACAATGATAAAAAATTAATGTAGCAAAATTATAAAGCTCAAACATAACTTGAGTGAAGACGTATGAAAGGTTACCCCCAACCTTCACTTCTGTGGAAATGGGAAGTCTACAGATATTGCATACTGCATATATTTTCACAATTTTCATGAATGTATTGACTACTTGTGATTTTTTTTCCTCTTCTCTTTCTTTATATTTTTTAAAAAAATCTTTACCATTTCAGGGTAGAGGGGAGGACAGAGATGAAGAGAGAGAATTTGGAACTCAAAACTTAAAACAAACAAATGTTGAAAATTCTTTTTACATGTAATTGGAGAAGTAGGCTTCCAGGCTATCCATGTGGAAAATTGTATCACATGAACAAGCTGATAGGGTCTGTACATGTGCCTGTCCCCAGCTATATCAGTCTGGGGAAACAAAACACAACAAAACATGTACATTAGGCATCCTAGATTATGGATAATGGTGTAGAGATGTGAAACACTGGTTTTTTCAAGTAAAAACAACATGATTAGTGAAAGATTCATAGCTCCTTTAAAGGATAATTCAATATACACTCTACATCCCAAAGAAAGCTGGAAAAGATAGTTATTCCTTTTAATTTATAAAAGATATTTTTTTTTAAGCTATAATATGGAACTTAAAAATTACATGAAATCAGGGTGGAGCCAAGATGGCAAAGTAACAGCATGGACTTTCTAGAGTGCTCCCTCCAAGCCCAGCCAAATACCTGTAAAAAACAGCTCTAAACAAATTCTAAAACTGCAGAACCCACAGAATGATGGAGTGAAGCAAATCTCCAGTCCAAGACAGCCTGGAAGGTCACTGGGAAGTGTCTATTGCACAACAGTAGGGGCAGCGTGCTGTCAGCATGGGCCACACATGCACAGATAGGACCAGGGCAGGCCTTGGGGAGTCTGAATCTCTCACACATGTGGTGGTTTCAAGACTTCATGACCACAAAATGCTGAAGATAAATTGGAAGGTTAGTGGGAAAATCCTGTGGGATCAGTGCAGGAGAGTGGAGTGGTCTGGCCACAGGTCAAGGTGAGAGAGAGGGGAGGGGGCAGAGGAACCAGTAGCAGCCACAGCAGCAGCAGAGGCAGCTGCAGCCACTGTTTCTGGAGCTTTAGGCCTACAGATCATGAGGGGATTAAGCTGTTGACAGTACATGCCCCAGCCCGACTGGAAGCAGAGAACTACCTTGACAAAGAGATCAAAAGTCAAATAAATGGCTGGGAAAATGAGGAAAAACCAGAAAAAGAAGCAGACTATAGACTCTTACTTTGGGGTCAAGGAAGAGCAAAGCATGCAAACAGAGGAAAACAAAGTCAAAGTTCTTCATCCAAAGCCTCCAAGGAAAATGCAAATTGATCTCAGGTCATGGAAGAGCTCAGAAAGGATTCTGAAAATCAAGTAAGAGAAATAGAGCAAAAATTGGGAAGAGAAATGAGAGCGATGCAAGAAAATCATGAAAACTGAGTCAACTGTTTGCAAAAAGGAGACCCTCAAAATGCTGAAGAAAATAACAGAAAAAAACAATAGACTAACCCAAATGACGAAAGAGGTCCAAAAAGCCAACGAGGAGAAGAATGCCCTAAAAAGCAGAATTGGCCAGATGCAAAAGGAGATCCAAAAGCTCACTAAAGAAAATAACTTCTTAAAGACCAGAATGGGGCAAATGGCAGCTAGTGACTTTACGAAAAATCAAGAAATTATAAGACAAAACCAAAGGAATGAAAAAAATAGCAGGCCATGTGAAATATCTCATTGGAAAAACAACTGACTCAGAAAATAGATCCAGAAGAGACAATGTGTAAATTATTGGACTACCTGAAAGCCATGATCAAAAAAAGAGCCTGGACATCATCTTTCATGAAATTGTCAAGGAAAACTGCCCTGATATTCTAGAACCAGAGGGAAAAGTAATTTTGAAAGAATCCACCAATCACTTCCTGAAAGAGATCCAAAAAGAAAAACTCCTAGGAATGTTGTTGCCAAATTCCAGGGTTCCCAGGTCAAGGAGAAAATATTGCAAACAGCCAGAAAGAAACAATTCAAGTATTATGGAAATACAATCAGGATAACACAGGATCTAGCAGCTTCTACATTAAGGGATCAGAGGGCTTGGGATATGATATTCCAGAAGTCAAAGGAATTAGGATTAAAACTAAGAATCACCTACCCAGCAAAACTGAGCATAATACTTCAGGGGGAAAAATGGTCATTCAATGAAATAGAGGATTTTCAAGCATTCTTGGTGAAAATACCATAGCTGAATAGAAAATTTGACTTTCAAACACAAGAATCAAGAGAAGAATGAAAAGTAAATAACAAAGAGAAATCATAAGGGGCTTACTAAATTTGAACTGTTTACATTACTACATGGAAAGATAATATTTGTAATTCTTGAGACTTTTCTCAGTATTTGAGTAGTTGGAGGGTGTATATACATATAGATAGAGGGCCCAGGATGAGTTGAAAAGGATGATATCTAAAAAAATAAAAATTAAGAGGTGAAAGAGTTATATATTGGGAGGAGAAAGGGAGAAACGGAATGGGGCAAATTACCTCTCATAAAAGAGGAAAGCAAAAGCTTTTTCAATGGAGGATAAAAGGGGGAGGTGAGAGCAAAAAGTGAAGCTTACTCTCATCACATTTGGCTTAAGGAAGGAATAACATGCAGACTCAATTTGGTATAAGAATCTATCTTATACAATAAGAAAGTAGGAGAGAAGGGGATAAATGGAATGTGGGGGGGGTGATACAAGGGAAGGCAAATGAGAGAGGGGTAATTAGAAGTACATACATCTGAGCCTCCTCAGAAGTCAAAAGAGAGAATAGAATAAATGTGGGGCAGGATAGATGGAGGGAAATATAGTTAGTCTTTCACAACATGACTTTTATGGAAGTCTTTTGTATAACAACATATGGATAGCCTATATTAAATTGCTTGCCTTCTCAGTGGGGAGAAAGGAAAGGAGAGAAGTTCAAATTCAAGTTTTAAAAATGAATGTTTAAAATTGTTTTTACATGCAACTAGGAAATAAAAAATACAGGTAATGGGGTATAGAAATCTGTCTTGCCCTGCAAGAAAAGAGAGAAAATGGGGGGAGGGAAGGAAGGGGTGTGATAGATGGGAGGGCAGACTGGGCAAAGGGGTAATCAGAATGCAGTGTCTTCAGGTGGGCGGAGGGGAGAAATAGGGAAAAATTTGGAACTCAAAATCTTGTGAAAATTAATGTTGAAAACTAAAAATAAATTAATTATTTTTAAAAAATTATATGATATCTAAATGGAACATTTTTAATTGAAGGGATAGTCCTTTGTACATATTTATATAGTGAGGGTGTTTCCAGTCTCCTTTTGGAGTATATTCAGTTACCACACCAGTGGAATCTTGGGCAAGCCCAGATGTTCTCTGCCTGCTTCTGACTATGCATGACTCATTGTTGGGTTTAGACCCCTGCCAATCACCTCACATTAGGTGTTGGGCCAATTCTTCATGGATATAATAAAAATCTTATGCTTCTTCTGTACCCCAAGTTCCAAAACTTATTGTTAGGTACTCTCTCCTCATTGGTAGAAATCAGTGTCCCACATCTCCATGAAGTATAGGGCAGAGTTGGGGAGAAAAAGAGAGAGGAGACTTCAACTTTTGTAAGGCTTGGCAGTAACTTCATTTTCTTTGGGCCTCTTCAGGCCCTAATGTCACTTTGGGTAATTCTGACTTCCAGTTTTGATAAGGATGATGGGCAGTTCCAACCACTCTTCTTGTTTTTGAAGGGTAAATAAAACTCTGGAAAGAAACTGATATGAGAAGAGCTCCTATTCCCATTGTTCCTATTCTCAGCCTGCTGTACTAGGGACTTGAGGGAATTTTTCACTGAGTGAAATCTGGGTCTCTTCTCTTCCCTCTTTCCTTCCCTGTACCCATCTCCCCTCTCTTCTCCTCTCCTCTCCTCTCCTGCTCTCTCTCTCTCTCTCTCTCTCTCTCTCTCTCTCTCTCTCTCTCTCTCTCTCTCTCTCTCTCTCTCTCTCTCTCTCTCTCCTCTCTCTAGATGTATTATCTCATTCCAATGGAAGAAATCCTTCACTATATATTATCTGCTATATGTATATTCTCCTAAATTTACTTTTTCTGATTTCTGTTTTATTATCAACCTGGATAAATGAGTTTCTTTTATAATCAACATGACTGTTCATTGTGGAACTAGTATTTGGTGGGAAAGAAGTCAAGCCTTGGACATAAAGCTGGGGGTCCTCCTTGCCTCAGGGCATCTAGATTGTACAGTGGATAGGGTGCTGGGCCTGGAGTCAAAAAGACTAATCTTCCTGAATTCAAATCTGGTCTCAGACATTTACTAGATGTGCAACCATGGGCAAGCCACTTAACCCCATTTGCTCAGTTTCCTCATCTGTAAAATGAACTAGGAAATGAAATGGCAAATTGCTGTAGTATCTCTGCCAAGAAAACCCCAAAAGGAATGACAAAGTCAGAAATGACTATAAAACAACAAAGCCTCCTTTCCTCATTAAAACAGAACAACACCACCAAAACCAATCAAATGTTCAACTTGAACCTGAAAAACACATTCTCTGGATTCATAATACTTAAGGGATCCATACTTTTAGCCTAATATGCCCTACCTCTGAGGATAAAAGAGTGACCAAGCTTCTGGACCCAAACTCCTGGCAAAAAGAAAAGGAAAACTCCTGGAACCCTGAGAGATGGGTGGTAGGAGAAGAGACTAGCGATATCTCTTCTGCCTCCCTTTAAGTTAGGCAATAATCACCCCCCTCCCCCCATGATAAATATGAAGGACAGCTTCTCTATATTCCTTTCCAGCTTTGAATTATGAAGATTATTTGGAAATGTGTCTGAAGAAAGGTTAATTAAAGGATTGGCAGAATGATGATCTGTCACTCAGCCTCATAAAACTTGTTTTACTTATGCAAGACTCTGTCTGATAGGGCACACCTATTTTGTTTGTTTCCTTCTCTAACTAGGTGACTAAGCAGCAACCTCAAGAGAGATGAGGTCAGGTGACCTTATGAATTTTAAAAGGTCATGAAACTCCCTTAGTGAATATCAGTGCAAAATTTTTAAATAAAATACTAGCAGGGAAATTACAGCAACATATCACAAATATATCACATATGCTATGATCAGGTGAGTTTTATACCAGCAATGCAGAGCTGGTTCTGTATTAGGAAAACTATAACTGACCATATCAATAGCAAAAAAGGAAAAATCATACAATTATAGCAACAAGTGTAAAAAAAAAAACTTTTGGCAAAATACAGCACCCCCTTCCTATTAAAAACACTAAAAATCATAGGAATAAAATGAACCCTTCTTAAAAGGATAAGTAGTAGCTATGTTAAACCAAGAGCAAGCATTATCTGTAATAGGGATAAACTTGATGCCTTCTCAATAAGATCAAGAGTGAAGTACTAATATCTATTGTCACTACTATTATTCAATGCTGTACTAGAAATGCTAGCTATAGTAATGACAAGAAAAAGAATCTGAAGGAGTAAAAATAGGCAATGAGGAAATAAAACTATCTCTCTTTGACATGATATAATGGTATGCTGAGAGAACCCTAGGTAATCAACTAAAAAAACTAGTTGAAACAATTAATAACTTTAGCAAAGTTTCAGGATAGAAAATAAACCCACATAAGTGGTCAGTATTTCTATATTACCAATAATACCCAGCAGGAAGTGATTGAAAGAGAAATTTCATGTAAATAACTGCAAGAGTATAAAATACTTGAGTATCTACCTGTCAAGACAAACCCAGGGACTATATGAACACAATTGCAAAACACTTTTCACACAAATAAAGACAGGTCTAAATAGTTGGAGAAATATTAATTGTCCATGGGTAGGCCAAGCCAATATAATAAAAGTGACAGTTCTACCTAAGTTAATTAGTTATTCAATGCTGTAACAATCTGACCCCAAAGAATCATTTTATAAAGCTACAAAAAATAATAAAATTCATCTGGAAGAACAAAAGGACAAGAATATCAAAGAATCAGTGAAAAAGAATGTGAAGGAGTAGTATCTAACAGCACTGTATTACTATATTACAAAAGAGTAATCATGAAAACATTGTGGTACTGGCTGAGAAATATAGTGATACATCAGCGGAATAGATTTGGTACACAATACAAAAAAGTAAATGACTACTATATTGTAGCATTTTAT
The DNA here is from genome assembly GCF_028372415.1 of Notamacropus eugenii. Lineage (NCBI taxonomy): Eukaryota > Metazoa > Chordata > Mammalia > Diprotodontia > Macropodidae > Notamacropus > Notamacropus eugenii. The sequence goes on along the minus strand of NC_092874.1, from coordinate 60,406,066 downwards.
AGAACCAAAGATCCAAGCCTTTGAGGTAGGAACTCACCCTTTGAAAAAATAGCTCATAAACCTGGAAAACAACTTGAACAAAACTAAGAATAGATGAACTTTACACATTGTAGACCAAGATAAAGTCAAAATGGATAAGTGATTTTGATATAAAAGATGATAGGATAAGTAAATTAGGGGAATATGGAAAATTTTATCTGATAGATCTAAGGATAAGGGAAATGATGACTGAACAAGAGATAAAAAGGATCATGGCAAGTAAAAAAGGATAATTTTGATTATAAGAAATTATAAAGCTTTTGCAGAAATAAAATGCATGTAGCCAAAATTAGAAGGAAAGGAGAAAACTGGGGGAAAGATTTTACAGATAGTTTTTGTGATAAAGACTTTATTTCTCAAATATATACAGAACTGAGCCAGATTTATAAAAATAAGAACAATTCCCCAGTTGATAAATGGTAAAGTATATGAATAGGCAATTTTCAGAAAAATAAATCACTGCTATCAATAGCCATATTTAAAAAAAGCTCTAAATAACTATTGATTAAAGCCATGAGAATTAAAACAAATCAGAGATACCAGCTCAGACCTATCAGATTGTCTAACACGACAGAAAATGAAAATGACAGATACTAGAGGAGATGGATGCACTGTTGCTGAGTCTGTAAACTGGTCCAACCATTTTAGAAAAAATTTGTAACTGTGCCCAAAGGGTTATCAACCTGTGTGTTCCCTTTCACCCAGCAATATCACTACTAGGTCTGTTTCTCGAAGAGATTTTAAAAAATGGGAAAATGACCTACATGTACAAAATTATGTATAGATGCTCTTTTGTGGTGGCAAAGATTTGGAAATTGAGGAGACATCCATCAATTGGGGAATGTCTGAAGAAGCTGTAGTATGCAAATGTCTTGGGATATTATTGTACTATAAGGAATGATGAATAGGATACTCTCAGAAAATCCTGGGAAGACAGCAATTCATATCGGTACATTAGTTATCAAAAAAAATTCTTACCACCCCCACCCCCACTTCTTTGTAGAAATCCTAGACTACAGCCAAAAGACAATTTAATACAATTAGTAATTATCATTGAAATGTCAGGGTATGATGATGAGCCAATGAATGTGAGATGTGGCGACCCTACCTATCCTATTGAGAAGTCAGATTTCCCCTTGAGCTGAAACTTGGACAAAATTCAATGGCAGGTAAAGGACAGGGATTAGTGTAGGTTTTCAATCCTTATGGCCTCAGCCTAACTAGACACTGTGTTGGAAGTAGAAGGAAGAGGATTGTTCAGGGAAAGGTAAGGTGGAGAAATCGAGGGAGTGAGTTGAGCTGGAAATAATGTAAGCATGGAAGAGAAATTATGGATATAGCTAAGGAGGAACCAATTAGGAGTATGGGATTCAGGATAGAATTAAATTACCTCTGGGAGACTGCAAGGATTCATTAATGACTCATATCTTTTCTTGGAAATAAAGGCCTATCTTTTTAATATCAACATTCTACAGGTACTGCCATAGGGAAACAATACCTGAAATATGACTATCTCCACAGAATTAAACATGAAAAGTGAAAAGAGGGCAATAGAAAGATGCCTAGCAGGTATAAGAAAGTTGCAGCCCATAATACATAAGTAACTAAGATATGCATGAATAAAAGATGTCATCAAAAAAATGTATGATATAAAAGGAAGGCTGGTCATGTGGCAGGAGAGAGGGATGATGGATGGACAGCCAGCGTGCTTCTTTGATACCTTTGCCACTTGAGGAAAAAGTGAGGAAAGCCTTCAGAACTTATGGAAAGATAAATGCAAAATGATCAAGTAGGGATGGTTACAATTCGTGTATTTGGATGGGACTTTCAAAGTAGTGAGATCCTGTATCCATTTGAGTACTGGAATACACTCAACATTAATCTATGAGTAATTAGTTTTGTGAAATAACTGTGAAGAAAGGGATTTAGGGGTGGGAAAACTGCAGCCTGGAGGCCCCATGTGGCCTTCTAGGTCCTCAAGTGCAGCCCAAACTTCACAGAATGAATCCCCTTAATAAAAGAATTTATTCTGTAAAACATGGACTCAGTCAAAAGGCTGTACCCAAGGATCTAGAAGGACACAGGTTCCCCACCCCTACATAGCTTTTCAGTTTCAGTGAAGAGGAAAAAAATGGCACGTCATGTAGAAATGAATATTGCCTATTGTGTTGACCTGAGATCATGGGATCTCTTTTATTTTTGTATGTTATCTCTTTATAATACTGGAGAAGACTTATGAAGTCTTTCTTAGAATAAGTTAATGAAACAAATTACATAGCAGCACAAACTAAAACAATTATATTCATGTTTGTACAAAACCATTTGAATAGAATCTTACAGACTTCAGGTTAAAAACCTCTGCATGTCCAGTATAACTGGAGCTTTCAACAGAAGTTAAAACAATAGACACAGTTGGCATTTATATAAGGAAGAGTTTCCTAAGAGTCAGAATTATCCAAAAATGGAAGGTGCTGTCTTGGGAGGTCATGTGTTTCCCTTTGAGCAGATGCTGAATGTTTCCTTGTTGGGCGTGTCATAAAGATGTGGGGGGGGGGGTCTGGGTGGGGCAGGAATTTTTGTTCATGTGTGAATTTGGCCAGGTAGACCTTGGTATCCCTTCTAATTCTGAAATTCTGGGATCCAATGACCTGTCTAGGTAAATTCCAAGAGGTTTATCACAGAAAGCTTACAACACCAGGTATTGACTTTGTGTTTCTGTAACCAATGAATGGAGAGATGTAAGTTACATAAGATATTTTGTGTTCCTGTATGCAGGAATATGTCAGTGATTCCATTTAAAGTAGACACATTTAAAGTAGGCAAAAATGACCAAATAAATGGGAGAGGGAGGCTGAAACCTTTCAGATGAATAAAAAATATCCGTAATCGACAACACATCTTTGCTTTTTGAGCACACTTCTAAATACAGACCAACTTGTCACCTTGTCACATGCTTAGGATTTGCATGCTAAGTGATAGACTGATGTGCGTTACTGGAGAAAATTCCCACACTAGAAGTTGCTTGTGCTGAAAAATCATATATTATTCACATATTTGCATATGAATGGAAAATATAGGTTAATGTAGTAAAGCTAGTTTATTCAATACCATTGAGTAGATGAATGTGGAAAGGACACCAGGAATGAAGATATTTTGAGTTTTTGCTATTCATGAGCTCAAAGGAAAAAAAATAACTCCATGTCCTTTTCCCTTCTCTCCCAAAGAAAAGAACCTTAATAACTATGTTCTTTTTCACTCATTTACTTTCCAACTATATTTCTTGGAATCTATCAAGGAATAAATGTTTGTTGATGGGTTGCTGACAGCTTGAGGTACAGTGACGGAGATCACAAAATCGTAATACTTAAAGACTAAATGTACCTTGGAAATCACCTAGTAGGAAGGAGGGTCACTTAGGTGGTGCCACAGTACACAAAGTGGCAGGCCTGGATGGAGTCAGGAAGAGTCATCGTACCGAGTTCAAACGCAGCTTCCTATATTTACTAGCTATGTGATCCTGGGCAAACCATTAACCTTGCTTGCCTCATTTTCCTTATCTGTAAAAAATGAGGTAGAAAAGGAAATGGCAGGCCACTCTTGTATCCTTGCCAAGGAAAGCCCAAATGGGGTCATGAAGAGTCACATGTGACTGAATAACAGCAACATGGTCAGAATGGGCTGTTATCTCCCTTTAGAATGGAGGTTTCCTAAGAGTAAAGACTGTTTCATTCTTCATATTTGTAATTCTGGTGCCTAGTATTGTGCCTGGAAGATGCTTAAAAATATTCTTTGATCATTTGAAATGGGATATGTTTATTTTTGGTGTATGTGGGGAACTCCAATATGTCTACATTATCATAAGCTTTCACTTATTTCATCCATGAATTATGGAATGTTAGAAGAAGATTCTTATTTCTGGCAAGTTAATAGTAAAATTCTGAAGATTCTCATGGGTTTCCTCCCATCTAAATCAATTCACTAACAACAGCCTGCTCCATATTTTATTCAGCTTTCAGAAAGCCCCAACCAGTCTATGTTCCTCTAATGGAAGGGCCCATCTGCTTGTTTGCTTATAGAAAATGGAAAAGAAAAAGAAGAGCCTGCCTCATGCTCACTTTTCCTAAGCATGCTTGTGTGTCCATCCTTGACTGATTACCACTGTGCTTCAGATACAGAACATAAACTGGGTCATTGAACATGTAATTATATCTTTGACTCTAGAATCTATTGCTGTTACTTTCTATGGCATTAGCCATACCTGAGCAGAATTCTCTCCCCAACAACCAATGTCCCAGGAATTTCCTAAGATGCACAAGCAATAAGGAAAATAAATTAAATTAAATTTCCTTTCTAGATGGCCTTTTGCAAAGATATTTTAAGCCCTTGGATTAAAGGAAAGGCAGAAATACAATAGTATTTTGGCAAAAAAAAAGAATGAAAGACCTCTATTGTACAGGTGATGAAAATGAGATATACCTCATGAGTCACAAAGATAAATAAATAAAGCCAAATCAAACAGAAACAGGAGTTTCCTCTCTTACAGAACTTATATTCCTTTGGGGGTGAGAGGGATACAAAATGTACACAGAATTAAACTGAATCTAGTTCTAACTATGAAAAATTTAAAGAAGTGTTGCTTTATGGCCATGCCAATTCTAACAGTTATCTTTTTTTCATTAAAATTAACTTTTTCAAGTTTATAAAAGTGAAGCATTTCCAGAGACCACGTAGGACCTAAAAGTCAAGGTCTCCCACTGCATCCTAGGCCCATCACCAGTCATGCTGACCTATGTCCTGCCACTGGACTCCAATGACTTGAGAAGATGGTGAGGCTGATGACCTTGCATATCCCTGCCTCACTTTAATCCAACTCATTTACAAGTTAAGACAACACCCTCCTGATGTCTTTGGTCCTCTTCCAGGAGAAGGTATGAGAAACAAAAAGGAGCTAAAGGAGGTGATTCCCATTCCCATCTTTCTTTTGTCCCAGGATGCCTTTGCCATTATCCAAAGGAGTTACCTGGATAGACCCAGTCTGATACATTTTTGTAAGGGTTACTGTGACACGATAGCAATTCACAGGACCTAAGTAGTGTAGACTATGGAAGGCTTTGTGACAACCATACAGCAGTTTCATGGCTTTGAATTATTCCTCCCCTTTTATATCTTGGGGATTGCTTCTACAATGCAGTTGTTCTAGTGCTTAACTCCCTTGATTTGCTTGGTCTACCCCCACCATTTGTTTAAGTTGTAAGGCTTGATCCCCATGGCTCTCATCCTAGGTTCTTGGAATTAATTGATGCGCTTCTGATATCATTTCCCTTATGACATAAAAACCTATTCCTGTGAATTTCCCAGATGGCTATTGCTCCAATAACAGGTGTACTGCTCTGTGGGCCTCAGATTTTGAGAACTCTGGGACCCAGAAATGGATGTTCAAAATCCTGATCGTGTGAAATGAATCCCATGAAATTTTGACCATTATCTTTTATTGTTTATTTGTTTTTGGTCATTATCTTGAAGTTCTTTCCATAGATGTATACTTAATATTCTGGGAATGGGAAGCATGGAGCTTATAAGGTCTGAATATGTCAAACAGTTAGAAAGATGTTTAAAGGAAATAACCTTTTTAAGTACCACAAAACTTATTAGGAAAGAAAAGACATTAATGGGCTACCAAATAAACATCTACCTAAACTCCTACAGTACTGGTTAGCAGATTGTGTGTGTGTTTGTCCTTCAATGACAAAGAAGACCATGCCATCAGAGAAATAATGACATGACTTGCAATTGACTTTGTTTTGAGTGAGGGAGGGCTGTGCAGGTCACCAGCCTTACTTCTCCTTCAGAGCCATCTGAATCCAGTGACCAGATATTCATCAGGATGACTGGAGATGACCCAGGATGAGGCAGTTGGGGTTAAGTGACTTGCCCAAGGTCACACAGCTAGTGAGAATCAAGTGTCTGAGGTGAGATTTGAACTTAGGTCCTCCTGACTCCTGCATTAGTCCTCTATCCACTGTACCACCTAGCTGCCCCTGGTTAGAAGATACTTCATAGACAAAGGACTGATAGGACTGCAATTGTATTATTAAGTCCCTTTACCCCCAGGAGATTTGCTTTTCCCCACTTAATCACATTAAAAAAAAGCAGATGTGTTGATATTTGTTTAAAACAGAAAAGTTAGTTGATATTTCTTTAGAAATATAGGGAATATAGAATATAGGAAAATATAGGGAAAATAGGAAAAAATCAATGAGAAAATATAGGTAGAGGAGATGTACCTTAAAAACTGAAGAACCATGGTGTGTGTGTTTATGTATGAATATTATGTAATATTGGTATTGAATATATGTATATAAATATGTCACATACACGTATATGGCAGATCTAAGTAACCATACAGAAACCATTTCATATGGTAAGAGTCCATCCATTTTAAGTCATTAAAATTTAACTACCTTTGTTTTGTTATGAAAATATTTTAGAAAATTAGGAAATATATTATCAAAGCAAAGCAAAACTTATCAAAGAAGCCCTCACTGAACTTAAAAATAAGCAGCTTGGTTTTCATTGGTTATGCTAACGTTAGTCTGTAACTCCTAATGAAAAATGCTCTCCACAGTCAGAGAAAGAATTGATAGAATTTCAATGCAGATCAAAGGATACTACTTTAAATTTCTTTGTTTTTATGTTTTTGTTTTGTTTTGTTTTTTTCTTTCACAATACGATTAATGTGGAAACATGTTTTACATGATTGCACATGTTATAACCTGCATCAGACTGCTTATCATATTGGGGGGGTGGGAAGGGAGATTGGGAGAGAGTGAAATTTGGATCTTATAAAGATGAATGTTGAAAATTGTCTTTACAATTGAGAAAAAAGAGTACCATTGATTTTTTTTTAAAGTATGCAGTTGTAGCACAAATGAGTCTTTATCTGGGGTATGCTGTGCCAAAGCTATATTTTTAAGTTGTTAGCTTCTTGTCCTGATTCAGTATTCTTACATTATCAAGAGAGACAATGTGGTATAAATGGAGAGAGATCTGACCTCAGATTGAGAAAGATCTGGTTTCTAGTCCTGCCTCTAACAAATATTGGCTGTTTGACCCCACATTACAAGTTCTCTGTTCTGGTAAACTCTTTAAGACCATAAAGGACAGAGAAGAATTCTGCGTATTAAGAAACTCATCCATCCAATACCTCTCCCTGTCGCCCGTTATGAAGCTAGAGAGTAGAATTGTTTTTGTTCTGATATGTAAAGTTACCATGGAATCCTCTGGCTTGCATTTACTTATTTTGGCATGGAAAACTATTTCAACTTACATCACAAAGTCAATGCTGCTCAGGCAAGTATGGCTCAGATATGCTAAATACATTCAAAAAGCTTCTTTTGCATGATGCAGATCTTACAAATAGATATTTTAATGGGATGAGAACTATCTTTTTCTACATTAACCTTAAAAATAAATCTTATATTTAAAAACTTAAGATTTAACATCTATGTAGACCTTTGCTTAAGATCTATCCATATTTAAATTAATTTGAATAAAGCATCTTAAGATTTTTTCAGTGCCTCCCTCTAAGTAAGTCCTCTCTCAACCATTTCTCCTGACTTTCATAAAAGTTCTTTCAACGTTTTCTTCAGTTTTGATACAAGATTTAAAAATTAGGAAATGAATAAGCATTTAATCCCAAACACTGCTTTTTGTTTATATGCCTGTGTATTTAAGGCGTATTGGAAATTGACAAACAGCCAAATTGATTTCTCTGTACCTCACCAAGAACAGTTCACCTTTGGTCTTCGTTCATTTGCACTGGACATTCCCCACATCTAAAACGCACACCCTTCTTAGCCATCCCTCAGACAACCCCACTCTTCCTTCAAAACCTCAGCTCATGCGAGACCTTTTACATGGCACCTTTTCTGGATACCGCAACTGTGAGGGCTCTTCCAAAGTATCTACTTTGCATTTAGCCACGTTATTTTCATTCTCTTTTTAGGCAATCTGTATATACTAAGATATGTTCTTATGTCCTGATAGAATGTAAACTTCTATCCACAGCATCTGACACAGTGTCCATGATTGTTGCTCACTTGTTTCAGTCATATCCAACTTTTTATAACCCCATCTGGGGGTTTTTGGAGGGGGATTTGGGAGAGCTCCAGCAAGTCCCTGCCTTTTCTCCACCATCTTGGCTTCACCCCTCAATTTGGGGTTTTCTTGACCAAGAAACTGGTTTGCCATTTCCTTCTCCAGTTCATCTGACACATGAGGAAGCTGAGGCAAACAGGGTTAAGTGATTTTCCCAGGGTATATGAGCTAATAAGTATATGAGGCCAGATCTGAACTCAGGAAGAGGACTGTTCCTGACTAAAGGCCTGGGGCACTCTATCCACTGTGCCATCTATCTGGCCCAAATCATTTAATAAATACTTGTTAAAAGAATATAAAAATCTTGCCATTCTATTGACAAGAAAACCAAATCAGTCTTTCCTCCTTGAACTAGTTATCAGTGATCATCCTCATCTTTCACTTGGAGATATTTTGATGCTGTATAAGGGAATGATCATTATTCTGATATCCTGAAATGAGATCTGTCTTCTTTTCCCTTCTTCTCCTCCCTTTATTTCTTCTCCATTCCTTTCTTGTTGGTTTTTACTCTAAATGTTGCAGAAGGATCAAAGCCTCTGGATGGGAGCTGTTCCCTGGTGTTCATTGATTTTCATGTCATGGTGTGATATGCAGTGATGATGAGGAGCAGGAATGTTGAGAACAGTTACAATACTATCCATTATACATCTGTCATTGCAAGGCTGGGTGAATCATACGCAATTGAATTCTGCTTGGAATGGAAACCTGACTATGGCACATCAAATGAAAATTATCGACAGGGGCCCAGCCTACTTGGGGAAGGATAGCCATTCTCGCTTGCCTGTGCTTTTCTTAGTGTGTAGAATCTCTATGGTTAATTTAAGATACATCAAAGCAGTGATTCAATGCCAATGAAGTGCTTTTAATTACTGTGGCAACATAATAAGACTAGCCTTTGAAATGTGCAATGCTGACGCTAAAAGGGGGCTTCTTTTGAATTAGGAGTCATCTATTTTTGTATTTTCATCTCTCGGCCAAACACCTTGAATTGGACACAGCCCAAAGAACCTTTAGGGATTCATTCACCAAACAGGTACACATCAGGAGAGAGCTTCCTTGGCTCTTTCAGAATTCTGCCATTTGTTTTCTCCCAAAACATTAATTTGCTTCTTTCTTCTTAGGCTCACATCAATTTTACCTCGGTCTCATGCCTGCCTGCCTGGTTGCTTTGCACTTCCATATGTGCCACTGACAGATTGGTAGCTTGTTAAAGTGATTTGCAGAAATACTATCTGATGCCAATGTTTACTTAGTTGTTTTGGAGACTAAGCAGAAGGTCATGGGTTATAGCATTTTATCCCTGACTTTTCAGTGTCAATTATCCTTCCAAAGCAAAGCTTACAAGAAACGTGTTGATGAATGCTTTTCTGTTGTGGAAGCTATTTTGGAGATGTGAAAATGTCAGCCAGGTAATAAGTATTTTTAAGCACTTCCAGTTTGCTAAGGACAGGGGATACAAAGAAAAGTGAAAACACGATGCCTGTTCTACACTGGAGTTAAAGGTATGCTAGCAGATGTTTAACAACCAACTCCGCAAAAAATGAATGTGTGTCATGATTTTAAATTTAATCCGAATTATTAACATTTTCTTCTTCCCTTTGTTAAGTCTAAAAAACAATAAAATATTAAATCAGGCCCCAATATATAACTCTGAGGAGTACAGGCTCACACTGACAACTTAACCACCAATGCTTCTGAGTCGGTGTTAGCTGACCTCAGCATACCACCTCTGATGACCAGCTGTTCTCTGGGAACTTCTATTCTATTTGTTTCATTCCAGATGTGGCAGGTGACATCTTCGCATCGTTTGAGTAATCCTATCTCACTGGTCTAAAATGATTCTTTGGGACGTGGGAGTGATGACTGGGGAGAAATTAGAGTGCTTTTCATCTCATAAACAAGGAAAGGAGATTTACTCTGTTATCAGACACACCTCTAGTTATCCAAGGGATTTTTAGTCAGGGTAGTTGAATCTGGTAACAATGACATGGGCTGTCTTAGAGACAAACAAGGGAAGTGATTCAAATTCCCTGGAAAAAAAAAATTTAGGGAAGTTGGGATTACCAGGAAAGGAAGCAAGAAAAAGGATGCAGGGAAAGGGGATCCCTTGGCTTTCAATGTGTCACCAGAGGAATGACATGGGGGAAGTGTGATTATTGCAAAGCTATTATGGCCAGGTGGGAGGTAATGCCACATCACTCCCACTTCCTGGAAGTTGGCAGAATTGCAGGAAAAGTCCTTAACAGGAACTGTGCATAAGTGAAAGAGGAGGCACATGCTGAAAGCAGAGGCAGTTTGTGGCTGTCTGTGACTCTGGATGGATTCATTGGAGGAACTTTTCATAGGATCAGAGGTCCAGGTGTCTAGAGCTAGAATGGACCTTAGAAACCAGCAAGGTCAATCTTCACATTTTTTTTACTATTGAGCAAATTAAAACCTAGGGAAGTGAAATGACTTGTCTAGGCTCAGAGAAGGTGTCTGAGTCCAGATCTGAAGAAAGATCTACCTGACCCCAAACTGGACTCCAGTATACTATCTTTTCTATTCTATTTTCCTTTCCCTTCTCTACCTCCCTTATTTTTTATTTAAAAAAAATAGCATAGCTAATTAAGCAACACAGTAAAATATATGACAAAGAAAAGTTATCCTCCATTTATACATAAGTTTCCTCTGCCATGGATACACCATCACTGGGTGTGGAGGGAAAGGGTAACACTTAGGGAATATAGGTGACCAAGGAACCCATCTGGAGGCCCATACATGACGGCAGAGGAATGATTTAGAGATTGGGTTTTCAGAGCCATAGAGCCACATCCTCTGATGATACCATCCAAGAATTCTCAGCTCCTCTTTTGGGTGTGTCCACATTCCAAAGGGCATTTGCACTTGACTGTTGCTGCTCTCTGCTGGTTTTCTGTTGTATTGTGGCTTCTTGGACATGTGGGTGCCTATTTTCAAAGAGCTCTGTTGCGAGTCCTTTTTTTCTTTCACCATTAAATAAAATATCATTTAATAACAATATGAACTGCATGTCTTCAGGTGGGGAGTTGGTATCAGCATGTTATGGAAAAAAAGGAAACGGCATTTATTTTTCCTTGGTATTTAGGAACTGTGTGCCAACAGAGCAAGATACTCTTCCAAAGTGTGTCTTGAATGTAGCCCAGAGAGATCAAAGATAGAAAGGCCTGTGTGTAGAAATATAGGTATATATAACAAACATAATAATAATAAACAAAAATAAATAGGCATTTATAGCAATATTTTTTTGTTGTAGCAAAGAATAGGAAAAAGTGGATGCCCTTCAATTAGGGAATGGCTGGACATCTTCTGCTATATAAATGTAGTGGGATATTATTGTACTTAAGAATAAACATGGAGAGCTCAGAGACACCTAGACACTTTTGTCACATTGTATAGAATGAAATAAGCAGACCTAGGAGAAGCTACATGATGATTATAATAACAAACATAAAGGAAAACCACTCTGATCAATGCAGTGAGCAGTCATCACTTCTGAAGACTAAAGATGAAGTATTTACCTGCCTCCTGGTAGAGAAATGATATACTGGAGCTGCAGAACCTAATAGCCACTTCTAGATATGGCCAATGTGTTGAAATCCTTTGTTTGACTAGACTTATTTGTTCAAGAGGGGTTCTCTACTTGGGTGGGCACAGGTGCTTTAGTGAATAGTGATAGAAACATAAAAATGAAAATATTAAGGGACATCAATAAAACACTCAAACTACAATGAAGAAAACAAAAAATATTCATAAGGGGACATATACAGGGTAATTTTGTAAAATTTTAAATACACTTCAAAAATGAACTATGTAAAAAGAATTTATGGTTTCATCTATAATCCTTTCTTATTCTTTATATTTTGAAAGATTGCTTTTGCTTATGAATAATTTCAGAGTAAAAACAAAAAGTATGCCTGAGTGCTTCCAAGTCATGAGAAAGTTTCTGACATGGGGGTTATAGTTATCTCTATGTCAGTCAGTTGGCCAACAAGCATTTATTAAACTCATATATATATCAGGCCCTCTTCTAAATATGGGGATAGAAAGACAAAAAAAAATGGTTCCCTGATCTATGGATCCAATCATAATCTATCTCCTGAGCTATAATTATGTTTCACCAATTGTGTTTGGAACATGATGGATAAAATAGATGTCCTAGAGGTAGCTCAAACTTAAAATATCCCAAACACAAAAAAGAAGTCATCTTTACCCATAAACTTTCCCCCTTACTCTGAAGTTCCCATTGTTATTTAGAGCATCACCATCCTCTCAGTGCTTCTTAAACTATGGGTCATGACTCCACGTAGGGTAAGAATAATGTGCCAACAGTAGAAGGTTTCTGATCTTGTAAGGACCAAAAATTAATTCAAAATCAAAAACTCAATGAATCCCAGGGTCTGTGTTGTATTATGTAACTTCATTGTAGCCTTGGTTATGAACACAGAGCAAGAGCACTTTGTACTGTGCATGCCCTCAGGTCACGCAACACCAATGAAAGCTGCTGAATGGCTAAGAGGGGTGGAGAGTGGAAAAGCTTTAAGAAGTCCTGCAGTCACTTAGGCTCCCAACTTTCCCTTCACTCCACATAGCTAACCTATGGACAAACCTTGGCATTTCTACCATCACAATATCTCTGGGACATATTCCCTTCTCTCCACCCACATAGCAACCACCGTAATTTAGGCCCTCATAGTCTCTTGCTGGATTATTATAACAGCTTTCTCTCTGGTGTCCCTATGTCAAATATCTCTTCATCTCAATTCACATTCCACTGAGTGGAGAAAGTGATTTTTCTAAAGTTCTCTTTTGCCCATATCACCCACTCTTCAGAGAGTTCCAAGGGCTCTCTTTCCTATGACCTCCAGGGTCAAATGTAAAGTGCACTGCTAGGTATTTAAAGCTTTTCATAAAGTAGCCCTTTCCCATATTTCCACTTAAATACTTTACTCCTCACCATGTGCTCTATGATCCAGCTAACATGACTGTGTCTCACTTATAACACTCCATCTCCAATCACCATACCTTTGTCCTGGCAGCCCTCACGCTGGGAATGCACTCCCTCCTCACCTTAGCCATCTAGTTTTCTTGGCTTCCAGCAAGAATCACTCAAATGCTACCTTTTACTGGACTTATTTACCAGTCTACCCAGCTCCTCTTGCCTTCACCTCTGTGAATACCTTCCACCAACTCTGTATATAACATACTTAACTAGCTATTTAAATATTGTCACTTCTTTTAGAATGTAATCTCTCTGAGGGCACAGAATTTTTTTTTATCTTTGATTCCTCAGCATTTAGTCCACTGTCTGGCACACAGTAAATGTTTAATGATTGCTGTTTGCTTTGTGAAAGAACTTAGTAACGTTTAAGTTGCTAAAATGATTCATTGTTAGTAGTAGCAATATACTATATCTGAAGAAACTGAGTTGCCCTATCTAAATTGACCCATCTAAATTGAAGAGGTTCCTGAAAATTCTAAACTTCCAGAACACAAAACACACAAACACACTTATACAGTATCTAAAAATGTTTCTGTTCATTCCTTGACTTCAAAGAGGACCAACGACATCACAGAAGATGTCTCGATTTTTGTGCACGAATTGGATTGAAGTGAGGCAGGTTGAGTTAAGTCATCAGTCTCACTCTCTCTTCCTAAAGCTTGGTAAGACATAGAAGACACCAAGATTTAAAATAATCCTTTTAAGCAATATAAGACTCAGAATGTTGACTCAGTCCTTGAGATTAAAGTCCTTATACTTATATATTAAGCCAAATTCTGCGAATGGTTTCAGGGCTACATCTGGGGTGAGTTTGCTGCCTCCCTTCTTGAATATGATTAATGTCATTTCAATGAACACATTTCCTTTTTTATCCTATCTAGGCAATTATTGCTAATTTACAGGAAATCTAGTAAATTCTGAGAAACTATGACAGTAAATGTTAGGATCTATAAGTCTATGCTTGAGTTCTATAAATCTTTTTAATTTATCAGTAAATACCTTCAATTTGTTGCAAATTATTGTTCTACACAATTTATGAATTTTGAAATCTTTGTTGTAATTTTTCCCAAGCTTAAAGCTGCTCATTTTATACTCCTTTTTAACCACAGCAAAATAGTACAGCCCTAGGTCTTCACTTGTTAGGAACATAACATCATAACACACAGGCCTCATCAGAAAAGCATTGTTGAGTAACCCCAGGTTAAGTGGACATTGTTGAGAAAGCTAGATTGTACTCTATAGAAGAATAATTACTTGGTACATTTATGTTATTTTTTTTGCCAGAACTCTACTTACCCCAACATTCAAAATATCAAGCAACTGTCAACCTATTGCAATTTACTCATGCTGTTTCCTAAACTTCCATAATGCTACTAATTGGTGCCCTCATTGGAGGTACATGGGGCCTATCAAAGATATAAAGCGAAATGATATTTAGTTGTCCAGCACTCACTGGTACTGACCTGGTGCCTATTATGGTTTCCCATGCTCCTCTTTGTTTTCTGGAAACCTAGGAAGAATATTAATGCCTTGTATATGCACATGATGCTTTTTTTCCTCAAAGAACTTATGTTTCTTTGAAAATATATTATTTTTAACAATCCTCACTACGACAGCTCTGTTGGGCATATTCATCCATTCATTTATTCATCAAGCATTTATTAAGTGCCTACCATGTTGTGGGTATGAATCCTGTGCTAGATTCTAGGCACAAAGGAAACAATAGCTAACCCTTGAATGCTCAAAGAGCTTGTATTCTCTTTTGGGGAGAAATGTATACAGACAGGTAGGGATTAAGGGATAAAGACAGAAACCAGGATGATTTCCTTGGTTAAGGGAAGTCATGGATGAGCAAACTCTCTATCAAGCCAGGCAAGCCATTATCTACAACTCTCCATTGACTAGAACAGTATTGTCCAGGGTCACATACACATCCAAAAAAGGTCAGAGTGAGAGCTTGAACCCAGGCTGCATCTCTATCCTTCAACTACACCATGGGATAAATAAATTACAAATACATACAAATAACACACAGATACATAAAAATAGCAAGGGTTAGGTGGGGCGGGGTGTAAACTGGCAACTGACAATAAGAAAAGGAAGAATTAGGCAAGAATTCATGTAGGAGGTGGCCCTGGAAGGAAGCCTTGAAGTAAGGCAGATGTTGTAAGAGGCAGAGGTGAGGAAGAAGTAAATTTTAGGCAGGGCAGTGGGGTGCATCATTGGCTGGCATTATTAGAACCCTGTAGGGATAAAGTTTTCATTGAAAGGATTCATTGGTCCTAACATCATCATCGTCATCGTCATCATCATCGTCATCATCATCAACAACAACGTATATACTTTGTATGTACTTACTTATACAAGTAGAATTTAAATCCCTTGGGAACAGGTACTTTTGGGGTGCTTGTTCTAGTGTCCCCATCATCCAGCACCATATCTTGTATACAAGTGCTTAGTAAATATTTTTTTGAAATTGAATTTGAATGGACAATTAGTAGGCAGCAACATCTGGAATCAATTTCTATTGATTATTCAATATGTAGAGTCTCTGTGATGACAGTAGGAATGGATTCTCTCTGTCAATGCAAAGGACAGCTTCCTTATACTCCATACAGTGCTTCCTAAACTGTAGGTTGCAACCCTATATGGAGTCACATAAGTGAATGTGAGAGTCACAAAACATTTGGTAATAATAATAAAAGATTTCTGAATGCACATGACCAAAAATTAATTCAAAACCATACACCTAATGAATTTGAGGTGTTTCTGGCAGTGCTTGCCTGTGTTGTATCATGTGACTTCTCTACAGCCCTGGTTCTGAACGCTCAACAATTTATCAAGTTATCAATTGACACAAGTTTAAAATTTTAGTTTCCTTAAAAAAAAATTAAATAAAATTTGACTTGGGATAACGACAGAATTCTCAGCCATTTCTGAAATAGCCCTAAACTTAGTTCTGCCATTTTATACTAGATATTTACACAAAGCATCATTCTCAGCATTGACAATTATAAGATCAAAATATCGATCAACTCTGAAAAACACTGAAGATGCTCTATGTCTTGGAGTATCAAATAGTCTGCCAAGATTTAATTCTTTATGTAAAAATAAACAAGCACATCCATCACATTAGTATGCAAATTTTCTTTCATCTTTAATAAATGGTAAAATTATATGTATACCAAGGAATTATTTTAAAATAAATTTCTTTATGATTTATTATCATTAAATGTTTGATTTGTATACCTGTATATATCTATATATCTGGGGTCATGTAAATATTTCTCAGGTGAAATGGGTTCACAAGTGGAAAAAGTTTAAGAATCCTCATTGTATTGGGTAGAGCTTTCTTCGTTTTGCGTGCGTGTGTGTGTGTGTGTGTGTGTGTGTGTGTGTGAATTTCTCTTCTTAAAATAAAAGCAAACCACTACTTCCCCGTAGCCGAACTTCTGGTGTGAGTCCCTGTGTCATCATTCTACAATCTATTGCTGAAGCTGTGCTCAAAATCTTTCTAGTTTGGTACAAACTACTAGAGTTTGAAGTCCATGCCCTGGGTTGGTCTTTAAAAACCATTAGCCACCTTTAAAGCAGGATGAGGCCCTGGATTAGTCCTTTTGTGAAGTTCTATTAATTACACATTCTTTATTTCTTGGTTGTTGTTCAGTCATGATCAACTGTTTGTGCCCCCATTTAGGGTTTTCTTGGCAAAGATACTAGAGTGGTTTGGCATTTCCTTCTCCAGTTCATTTTACAGATGAGGAAATTGGGGCAAACAGGGTCAAGTGACTTACCCAGGGCCACACAGTAATTGTCTGAGGCCAGATTTGAACTCAGGAAGATGAGTCTTCTTGACTCCAGGCCTGGCACTCTAACCACTTTGCCACCCACCTTCCCACATTCTTCACAATAGCATAAGGCCATCTCTAAGAGTAAGTTTTCCAGCAAGTGCCATACAGGTGTATAGGTGAAATCTTCACCAAGTTGATTAGCTAGCAGAATTGTGACTTCATAGAATAGGAAAAGGAAATAGAAAGGACCTATACTTTCACTGAAATCCGGTAGAAGAACCTTCAAAGAACCCTTATGCCGTGTATCAGAACTATAAGAGGAAGTACTGAGTTGGCATTCAGTTAGATTTCATAACATAATGTCATTCAGTTATGTCCATCTCTTCATGACCCTGTGGACCAAAGCATGCCAACACTGTCCATGAGGTTTTCTTGGTAAAGGTATTGGAAAGATTTACCATTTCCTTCTCCAGTGGCTAAGGTTTAAAAACAGATGTTAAATGACTTGCCCAGGGTCACACAGCTAGTCAGAGTCTGAGGCCAAATTTGAACTCAGGTCTTCCTGACTCCAGTTCAACACTCTATCCACTTGGCCAGCTAGTAGCCTCTCTTATAATATGATATATTCATTCTAAACATGAAAATTCAGGGCCCTTGAATTACATACTCCTAGAATCCTACACTTTAATCAGGAAATCTCATTATTATTGGCAAAAATTTTTATTCACTTCAGTAAAACAGCATTTGTATTAACTGCTTCTTAAGTATAAGACATTATATGAGATATTGTATACACTCAAAATACTTAAATGAATCCCTGATTTCTTTTATCTGAATGTTCCCTTCAATGGTGCAGCTCTTACCCTGCACAGAGCTGCAAATCCTATGTGAAGTGTTTTCGGCTTCCTTTCATAAATCCGTCAACATGCTTAGGGGCTTCTCTATTTTTCAGTGACATGACAAAGATACCAGTGAAACACACCACAGTCTACCTATTATCCTCTGAGTGACCAGGCCATCTCCTCCAATAAGTTTTTCACTCCTTTTCTTCTAAGTTCTTCTTTTGTGCTTTTTGGGCAGCCTTGTCTCACCCATCATGTATTTCTCCTTTAATGGATACTAATTTCTCCCTTTAATGGATACTAATTTTCAGTATTTTGGAGATGGTTGTAATCCATGCCTCACAGTCACAAAACAATACTGGCAGATTATAACTCTTAAAAAGAAAGGCCTTTACTTCTTCTAGAAGTTTGGAATTATTAAAAGAGTTTTCCAACATCCTAAATATAATGTAGCTATTACGGCATCTCCTGTTTAATTCTAGACCCAATTCTGCTATTTGACATGTCTGTCCTAGTTACAGGTAAACACATACATACATAATGGATGTACACACAAAATAATGGATGTATAATAAATATTATTGCATGTATACATATATGACACATGAAACAAATTTGAACTTATTTCTTGTAACATTACATTAAATTTCAACATGTATATCTACATTTGAATAAAGTGCATATGTAACTATATCACACGCAAATGTAATCAAGGATATGCTGACAAATTTTTAAGACAGTACTCTCAAAAATGATACGTGATATGCTTTTAAGTTTAATCAGCATTATTAACATTTTTTTCCATCTTTTTCTTAAGTCTAGACAATCAACAAAGCAGTAATTTAAATCCTGGTTTGCAGCACTTACAATTTCTGAAGTATAAATGTTCACACAATAAATTTAAAAATTGGTTGTCCTAAGCTTGTAGGAAGTAGCTTCAAAACTAGCATTGCATACAAGTGTGGAGACTTGAAGTGAGATACATATAAATGGAAAGGTTCCATACGTTGTTTGTACAACTGCATGTCGGAATCTAGGCAACAGACATTTTTCATTCACGGATCAGGCAAAATTCCTTCAAGTGGTTCTGGATTTCTTCCAAAAGGCACTTACATGATCTAAGACTTGAAGCAACCAACATAACGTCAGCAAAAGAACTAGCCTCTGGAGGTCTTCCCCCTCCAAAAGGGATTCCCTTTAAACTTGAACTCCAAGCCAGATTCCTTCCATAATAGTGGCAAATATTTTATTGACCATACAGTGTGCTTCTGTGTTTTATGGTTTGTGTGATGTTTATTATCAGAGGATTATTAGGCACTGTTATATCTTATTTATCTTTTCAAGAATGTTCAGTGATCTTGATTGTGGATGACAGACAATTGATTAGAAGAGAGCCTTTGAGATAGGGGTTCATTGGGATTCATAGCTCCAAGGTTCTATAAACTTGGGTGGGAAACACAACAAAAAAAACTACATATTTTTTCATTAACATCTAAGTGAAGTTAAGCATTTTCTTCAATTATTTAAAAATGTTATTCTGAGAAGGTGTCCTTTGGCCTTGATACAATGGTGAAGGGGGTCTATGACACACACAAAAGATCAAGAGTGCCTGCTGTGGGGTCCAGCTAATCAAATGCTTGTTCATAGTTAACAAACAATAAATATACTTGTATCCTACTTTCCCTACATATCTACCTACATCAACTGTAGGATGACAATGATATGGTGAACCATGGCATTTTACTGGTGGGCTCCTATTCATTCTTCACTAATACCCTCATCAAAAATATTCTCAATGCATCCACAGATGATTTTTTATTAAAAAATGCATATATATAATGTATGTATGTATGTATGTATGTATGTGCATATGTGGTTTTTTTTTTCAAAAATAGGCATGTGATCTCTTGGTTGGGTTTATTTTTGTACTAATGAAACCTGAGAGTTTCACCATGCCTTTGATATGCTTCTTTCAGATACCTGGTAACTCACTCTTGCCAAGCCTAGAGGCCTGTATTGGGCTACCCGAGTCTTTCTTACCTCACCTCCCAAGGTCTTCGGCTGGCCACGCCAGATGCACGTATGAGAGAAAGGACGTTCCAGAGTCAAACAGGGGTCGAGCTTTATTACAGGGTTTCGGTTACAAGTGCAGGGGATTCTTCCTTAGGAGGAAGAGGGGGAGATTTCCTAAGGAGGCTAAGCTTAAGGGATTGGAAGTAGAAGTACAAGCGGGGAGAGAGGGGGAGGGGAGAGAGGAAAGAAAAGAAGTGGAGCCCTACTATCCTCTTTGGCTCCACACGTGCTAAGAGAGCTTTTAGGTTTCCTCAATCCTACTTAATCTTCAGCCACACAGTTTGCATCTCAATACCGTGCTGTTAGGTAACTAGGTGTGCTCCAATCCGGGACGGCCTCGAGGGCAGGGAGACTCCACCCATCTGGTATCTCCTGGGGAGAGGCGGAAATACCCGAGCTAGCCGAGCTAGCTCAGTCTGACCTTCTCGAACCCCCGCTGTTCATGGAGGGCCTCGTAAGACTCTAAGATTTAGAAGTCCCACTTTTACCTGCCCGAGACTGTCCACACGGAATTGAGCTTCCAGTCCCAACACACTCTCAGTGACATCACAATGGTGTTGCTTCTAACGTTCTAGTGAACACTAGCTCTAATCTCATTTTTTAACTCATGTTTGTTTTCTCTAGTTTAATTACTACCTTTTATACATTCAAGTAAAGAACAGAAGTTCTCCAATTCAGATCAGCAATTGCTTTGACACTTAAAGATTTAGAAAATTGTTTGGAACACTGAGAATTCATGGTCCAGGGTCACTGAGCATATAAGTATCAGAAGTAGGATTCGAACTCAAGTCTTCTTGATTCTGAGACCACTGCCCAGTCCATTTTATCACTCTGCTTTACACAGTGTTTTTAAAAGTTTGAAAATAAAAAGACTATTAGTAGACCTGAACCAATCTATGCTTTTAAAGGAAAAATTCATACACACAAACCTATATTCATATATCCACAAATATGTTCATGCACTTGTCCATATGTATATGCACATAAATACACACATATATACATGTATATGCATGTATGTATACATATACATTTAATTCCTTCTTATTTATACTTCAGAACACAATGTATGAGACTCCTAGTTGGAAATTATCATGTGCTGAATACAGTAGAGGTCTGTCTACAAAGTCTGTCCAGTAGTATTTTGCTCAGCAAAAGGCAGCAATCATTTAAGTGATATAAATGAATCTTTTGTTCATGATTCAACAAATGTGAAAAATGATGGAAGGTCAAGGGGATGAAAAGGTGAGAAATCAGCCCTTGCTATTCCTTTAAAATACCATCTAAATGTAAAAAAGGTATTTGTAAAGAAGATATCAATTACAGTTGCAAGAAATAGGCAGAGAGAAGGAAGTATAACTCATTTTATGTGACAAGAAAGCGCAACTGAAAATGGGTCTTGGCACTTCATATCACTTCTAGGTTGTTTACAAGTAGAACTATCTTCTCTGTAGTGTGGTTGGCTGAGCTAAAATTGGCTGACAAATCATAATGGGAAAAGATTTTTCAGGTTAATTTCTTTCAGGTTTACATATAGTTATTTTAGTATGAAAAGTTTTATTTATAGGCTTACACCATATGGGATATTACTATATTCTATAGCTCAAATACATTTGGAGAATGATGAGGTTAATTGTATTACTATACATTAACCCTATAAGGGAGTTTAAGTGATTTGTTGACCTGATCTTTAAATGACAAGAATGTTTACTTTTTATAAAAAGTTGATCCTTGAAATTCAGAACTATTGGTCAGTGCATACCCATCCTCCCAGCTTTTCTATCTTATTCTACGTAAAAATTTTTTTCTGTTGCTTATAAAAAAATTCTCTACCAATAGGAAATTTACTCGTGGAGAACTGAGCCAAAATTGTATTCTAGAGTATTCATACGAACCTGCTCCTTTTTTTATACTCCCTTCCTACTTTCCATCATTTGGTGTTTATTAATACTTGTATAGGAAAATGGTCAGAGAACATAGGGGCAATGAGATCATGTATATAACAGCACTTCAAACATCTTAAATTGCTATACAAGTATAAGTAAATACATAATAATATTTTACCATCATCATTAAAAATTCTATTTCAAGGGATCATGTTTAATACAAGTAGCAGCTTTTCTCTAACTTATTGCTTTGTAGGGTAATCTTAGGTTTAGAGAAGTCAAGCAACTTCATAGTCATATGGATAGTAAGCAGCCCTAGATTCAAATCTCATCTCTGACATCTTTGACCTCAGTTGCTTTATTGTATGAAAGAGTTGGACTGGATGACTTATGATATCCTTCCAGTTCTATAATCTACTGTGCCTTAATAATAAGGCTTATATAATGATGACATATGATGTATAATATTATATTATAATAATTTTTAAGTTGCATAAGGGATAGAATTCTGGACCTAGAGTCAGGAAGACCTGAGGTCAAATTTGGGTTCTAATACTTCCTAGTTTTGTGACCCTGAAAAAGTTACTTAACCTCTGTCAGCTTCAGTTTCCTATACTGTAAAAAGAGAAGAATACTAGCACCTACCTCCCTGAGTTTTCATGAGCAGAAAATGAGAAAACATTTATAAAGTACTTGGGTAACATTAGATTAGTTATTATATGAATTAGCTATTATTGTTACAATATAAATTATTTTATTATTATTATTACCAGAGCTGACATCAACCTCAATTATAGAAGACAATTTTTCATGTTTAGGAGCACTTGAAAGTTTCTAGGGAGGGAACAAATTTGTGATTGCCAGGGCCTCTGTTTATTCTATATTCTGAGGCTCACTCTGAAGGTAGAATTCATTCATTTTACTTCACTGTACCTATTTACTATGAGAAGGCTGTATGGTTTGGTGAAGGAGGAGAAAGGAAGAAAGCATTTATTAAGTGCCTACCATGTACCAGGCACTGTGCTAAGTGTGAGGTAAGTGCAGCTAATATCTCCATTTTACAATTGAAGAAATTGAGACAAACAGAAGCTAAATGACTTGCTGGTCACATAGGAAATGTCTGAGGCTAAATTTGAATTCAGCTCTTCCTGACTTGAAGTCCAGCACCGTACCACATGATATACAATAAAAGAAAAGGGAAGAGCCTAAACAAGACATACTTTTAAAATACAATACTTTCCTCAATTTGAAAATTGATTTGATTTGAAAATTTTGTAAATTACAGAGATCAGTTTAGGTTTCAAGGAGAAATTCAGACAAAAACTGAATTGTTATCTAATTTCTGCTTTCTGTTGATCAATCTGAGTTATCACTTCATTGACTTTCAAAATGAGGAACCATAAGCCTCATCAATCCCACAAATTCCTGCAAAGGAAACAGGACCAGTGTCAGCTGGCTTCTCTCCATTGTAAGACACTTTTGTATATCCACCTCTACATTAAGTTGGTTCCAGCTGATTCATTCACCTATTTCTTTGGGGGAACCAGTCCTGGATCAGAAGGAAACAACTTTCAAAGATACACAGGATCTATATGACAGAAGTACAGGTTATGAGAGAGGTCAATCCATTCAAACACTAATATAATGAAAAGCAGTTATTACACCTCTTTCCCCCCCACCACTTCATCCCCTCTCCAACTCACCTACCTACCATACCCTTTGGGGGAAAATTCTCCAAGGTCAAAAGTTTTGGATGTAACAAATAGCAAACACCTGGGAGAAAGACATGCTTCCATGCAGAAAATTTTTGTTACATTTATGCATTAGTTTTTATGTCTTTAAGAAGGTAAGGTTAAAATATTAAGTGATTTCATTTGTGTCCAATATGCAGAACCAGAGACTCTTTTAATTCCCCCTTAAAACTGCTTTGATATGGTTGGTTCAGCTTATTTGGATGCTTTGCTATTTCACTGTTTGATCTGATCCTTTAAACATCAAAATGAGCATTTGATGTTTAGCTCAGGATTTGAAAAGATTGAAGTTCTCATTTTTTCCTATAATAGCAACAAAATCAAAACACCAGGAAAATGAGAAATCTGTTTTTTATTAAATGAAATACTTGTATTAATACACTGGAATTTGTGCTGTTTGCATAATGAAAATACAGTTACCCATCTGACCCTGTACTAGCATGAAGACCAGAACAATAGTTTCAGAAAATGTCTGATTCTCAATAAAAAGGTTTTGAACTCTGCAGCTCACATGGGCAATCTCATTCATTTTTGCTCATTACTGTTATGTGCAATATCATTTCTAGTTGATTTCAGAAACTGGGATTTTTCTATCAAGTTGAACAACTGAATTAATTGTGCTTTATGTGACTATTTCAGATGAGTAGAAATATTCTCCTGCTTTCTTGAAGTCGTGCCATACAAAGGATTGGCAAAGGAATAGGTAGAATTCTAAAGGGAGAAAAAACACATTTGAAGAGTTAGAATTTCAAGTGGTAAAAACAAGTTCCATCTCCAAGATTCAAGCCAGAATGTGACTGGCTTCCTAATGGATTTTACTATGGGAAAATAATTTACTGCCCAAGCAAAACATCTTATGTTTTGGCCTTAAAGAAAGCTTCTAGAGAAAGTGGAGCCTTCAGGATAAGGGTCAAACAAAGACACTGTGATCTATATGAGATGTGTTAAGTAGCTGAGCTAAAATTACTCTAATGAAGTTCATGGCACTCCTCACAGCTGTGTCCTGGTCACTGGGCTTATTGTGTTGCTCTATTTGTGAAGGGGAAAGGAAGTGGAGAGGGAGATTGGAGAGGGGGAAGGAGGTGGAGGAAGTAGGGAAGAAGGAAGGAATTAGCAGAAAGCAGTTGGCAATGAATGCTTCCTATTCTTAAAAGGAGATTCCAATGGAAGCACCTACAATGCCTGCCATCCATCTGGATACTGGGGTAGTTGTTGGATGTAGGGAAAGCAAACATTTCAGACATCTGGTGAAGTTAGGTGCAGTTAACTTGGATGTGCAGATAGTGGAGCTGAGGCAATGGGAAGTTAGGAGCAGTACACAGGCGAAACTTCTGATCTCCTTTTCTAATTCAAATCATCAGGATATTCCTGCAAAATGACTCAGTACATATAAGCCCTGAATGATGGGAGAGCCAAGTTTTCTGAGTCTTTCTTGTTCTAGCTTATATGCTCCCAGTTCATTTGTGAAAAGACATCACTGAAGCAAAGTCATATTCTCTGCTGTGGAATTACTTTCTCCTTCCACAGCTTTGCTGGGGATTAGATAGTGGAGACACCAAGAAGATGAACGAGGGCTATTTGGGTTTTTTTTTCCTCTTGAGGCTCACAGCTGGCCCTCCCTGAATAAGTATATTTGCCCACATGATGTTTAGGCCAGGTATGTTAGTGGAACTGGGAATTAACTACCATATTCCCATACAACTGATTCTGCCTGGTGTGAGCTCAGGAACCGTGGATCAGACCTGGGGCAGTTTGAATTAACTTTGCTCCCAGGGAGATTTACTTGAGTCTCCCCTATGGGCCCTTTGGGCAAGGAAGAAACTCTCAGACTCTGTGGGAATTTTCTCATGTGTTGCTTTTTGTTTAATCTGCTTTTATCTCTAATTCCCTTGCTTTACATGGGGAGTGATGTATTTGTTTTTATTAAGGAAATTGTATACTTTGACTCTCAAGCTTGAAGTGGTCTATTGTACCAGAAGCAGGAACCATGGCAGAGACATATGAGGAGCATAAAAGGCGAAGACATTTCATTGTGACTTTTTAATATAATAAATGAGGGATTTGTTTTTACAAACTTGCAAATGAAATTCTACTTTCATTTACAGTGCAAAAGAAAGTTAATTTGAAATAATTCTTTTCTGAATGGATATGATAAAGAAAGACAAGGCTGTTTAGATCTATGATTTCATTCTCTTCAACTCTTATCTATAATTATACTTAATTAATTGCCTAGTGACAATGAGGTTAAGTGACTTGCCTATGGGCAAAAAGTCATTATGAATCAGAGGCAGCAATGGAGCCAAGGTAACGAAGTGGACAGAGAAAATCGCTTTTAGTCTAAAACATCTAAGTTTACTTCCTATCTCATACACTTACTAGCTATGTGAACCTGAGTGATATTATCAATTTCATTGTGCCTCAGTTTATTAAAATGAAGGGGCTAGGTTTTCCAGCCACTAAAAGACTCTTCTAGCTTGAAATCAATAACCCTATATTTTCCTTGTTCAAGTTGGGCAATCTAACCATCCCATGATATTGGACACGATATAGATATGCTATCAACAAGCTAATTAGA
This sequence comes from Notamacropus eugenii, assembly GCF_028372415.1. Classification (NCBI taxonomy): domain Eukaryota; kingdom Metazoa; phylum Chordata; class Mammalia; order Diprotodontia; family Macropodidae; genus Notamacropus; species Notamacropus eugenii. The sequence continues at coordinate 60,379,932 of NC_092874.1, read as the reverse complement.
AAAGGAGGTAAGTAGTGTTGACCTGTTGATTATATAACACAGCATTTTCTTTCAGTCTTTTAAGTTAGAACATTTCCAATAGAATATACATATTTTCTTCTGTGTCATAAGGACGCAAAGGGAAAGACATGAGGAAATTTATCTTTTCTTTTTAAAAAAGCAGAAATACAATAGATCCAGGTCCATACTCAATGCAAGAAAGCAAACTCTTTGCTTAATGGGAGGGTAGAGCTACCTTGTTTCAATTAATACAAAATGTCTTTTTTAAATGGTGCAACTTAATCTGGAAAGAAAATTCAACAGACAGAGACAGGAACTCTCTTGCCTTTCTTAAGGAAAGGAATGAAGAGAATGGAAGACAGCTGGAAATCTTTTAACTGGCCAGAAAAGTAAAATAGATTGTGTCTCCAGTTCTTTTCAGTCGTTAAATGGACTGCTATGTGTACACACTAGATAGCATCTTGAAAAGTGTTCTTGGTACATACCTCTGTGTGTTCTCGCCAAGGAGAGACACTGATTTGTACCCTTGGGAAGACAGCATTCCCTGAAGCCTGTAAAAGATGGACAGCAACATTACCTCCACATTTTAAACCAGGGACTACTTTTTAGATATTATCTCAAGGAACATGATGCCAGCCAGGAAAGAACCTGGTTGGATTAAACATATCATTTGTACTTTTCAGATAGTGAAATTTAAACTTATTTAAAGATGAAATGTGATTAAATTTTCTCTTTTTTTCCTCAATCAGAATAAAAATGTTTATGCTAGATCTCTCAGCTCAATAATGAAAGTACATCCAAGTTAGTTTCTAAAATATTTCTCTCTTGTTTTTTCATCTCTAGGCTGGGGATACACTTACAGTTTTACCATATGTTCTGATTGGCAGCATGAATCACCCAAAGTTAATTTACTTCATGCTCTGGGAAATATTTTACTCTTTGTTTTCACTTCTACAAAAAGAATTATTAAGAGCTATAAAACCTCTTTCTTGAAAGAAACAGAGAGAAAAAAAAATAAGAATTGCCCTGGGTTTCAATCAAAGTGCCTAAGGCTCTGCAAACTGTCTAGAAAAAAAGTATCATCTAACACATTTCTTCTTTATTTGATCTCTAGATAAGCAAGACTTACTATCACTCAACTGGGCAGCTAGGTGGTGCAGTGGATAGAGCACTGGGCTTAAAATCAGGAAGACATCTTCATGAGTTCAAATCAGGCTTATTAGTTGTGTGATTTTGGGTGAATGACTTAACCCTATCTGCCTCTGTTTCCTCATCTGTAAAATGAGCTAGAGAACGAAATGGCAAACCACTCCAGGATCTTTGCCAAGAAAACCCCAAATGGGGCCATGAAGAATAAAATGACTCAACAATGACATGAAAATCACTCAACTGTAATCACACAGGGTCAACCAACATGAGAAAAATGGGCACAAATTCAAACTTGGGGTTTCTAAAGGCCCAAGTCTGTAATAGAATAAAGCTGATCTAGTGTCTAAAATCTGATGTGAAGAACTTTTTTTTATGGAAACCAAGTGATGTGCCACAGCTAATCCTATTTAATGCTTAAGTGGAATCTCAAATTAATTGCTTGAGGAAGGATAAGAAATTTTCTTTGCCATTGCCTTTCTCGCGTAATTCTTATCACACTGATAAGGGGTGGCCTCAAAATGAGACTAGGTAGATGTTACACACTTTAATTTCCTTTTCTATCCCTTCCTTTTGAGCTATCTAGGTAACAGACCTCATTCCGTATAGTTGAATTTGAATGAGAGTGGAATATCTGTTGAACACATTTTTTCCCCTTTATTACTTTGGGGGATAGGGAAAAAAAAACCCCCAAACTGGAGGACATCCAGTGGACATTTGCTGCGAATAGCTGACTAATACTCTGTGGCTTCAACTGATATTTTCCAGATTTGTCAGCACTGTTTGAATCTGAACAGTAACCACAGTCACTTAACACTGAGCTGACTTTACTAGCATATTGAGAATAGATTTGAGCCAAAAATGTCCCACTGGGAATTTAGAGAAATTGAAATCTTCATTTTCCTTATTCAAATAACTCCACAAAAGAACTTTGTTCATTTGTGATGTGGAAACATGTAAGGACAATATTGTGGTTTTAGATTTTTTATCACTGAAATAATGCAGGCCTCACGGCCACCTACCTCTGTTTTCTCTGAATGGTTCTCATCTTCATACATAGGATTGGCAAATGCATGAGCTGTTTCTTCAGGTTGCCTTTAAAGCACAGTGTCACATAGAATGGTAGGAATTAAAAGAGATTTTCAAATATATTTTCAAGTTACATCTTGTAGAAAACAAGGAGAGAGACACGTTGTCTAGCCAACAAGTTCTTACTTTTAATGAATACATTACCATAAGTAAAAATGGTTCAAAGATTCCAAAAGTAACCACATTCCTGAAGACAAATGTAATTTGAACTCTGAACCCTCAGACTTCCAGATAAAGGCAGCTGAGCTAAGGAAATGACAAGAGTATTTTTTTTTAAATCTCCAAATATAAGCATCTGATTTTAAGATCTCAGTGTTTTAGCCAAAGAGAAAACAGAAGAATCATTTACCAGTCTGTTGGACCTACCGTGTCCAGGGCAAAGTTTAACTATGAAAGGTTTTTACTTCTTAAAACCAATAAATAAAAAACTGGGCTCCTCCTCTTCTCTTTTCCAATTCCTATTCCTTTTCTTAACTTTTTTTTCTTCTACACTTTTTTTCATAATCTTAATCATCTCTTCTTTCTATTTTACTTCATTTTCTTCTCCCCTTTCTCTTCCTTCTTCTCCTGTCTTTTTTTCTTATCTTCTTTCCACCTTCCACTCTTTCTCTTTATTCTCCTCCCTGTGTCCTGCTTCTTCCATTTTATTCCCCTTCTTTCTATGAAGTTACTGGTCCCTGATAAACCAATTTAGTTGTTGGTCCACCATACAGTTGGGATAGGGGAGATACTGGTCTAAAGAGAATGACTTACTAAAATGTAGCTTCGTAGTATGGGCCTTTAAGCAAGATAAGTCTGAGTAAGTATTATGTTTGCTCAAGAGTTCTGAAGTGTCATTAAAGACTTGAGTGGTGTTTTATAGACTTCCCTTTGACTCTTATATTCTATGTTTATTGAAGGCTGCCACTGACATATTCATTCAGTAATCTAAATCTATGTTTCTTGCTACAGTTTCAAATGATCATGCCTCTGTTTACATGATATCTTAGGTGTCAAAAAAAATATTAGTTGCCAGAAAACTTTTGAATAGAAGACATAGTCAACAAACACACACAGACAAACAAAACGAAAAATTTCACACAACCAGAAACTACGTAAACTCCAGAATATGGTAAATGAGGGATCACAGAACCTGCCAAGTAGTAACTAGTTTCTTAAGAGTAGCTAGAAAAAACTGCATAGTTATGAAAAATCTCCACTCATACACATACAGAAGAGAAGTATGGCAAAATACAATGAGCTCAAGTCATCCCCCCCTCAAAAAAAGTCTTCAACACCTTAGGGGATAGCCATTCCACCAGTATATCTAACTTCTCCTCTTTCAAAAAGCAATCATAAGTTCAGAGCTGGAAGGGATATACTCCAAAAGCCTCATTTAAGATGAGAAAAATGAGGCACAAAGATATTAAATGACTTTCCCAAGACCAACAAATAGGAAGGAAAGAAAGAAATTAGCATTTATTAAGCATCCACTTAAATACTTAATGATGCTAGTAATTCCTAGTAAATTACTAGTCTGTAGTATGCTGGTAATGTACAAATGTGGTAAGTGTACCTCCATCTCATTGGATGAAATATGCTAGTAAAGTCAATTGAGTTAAATGCTTAAAACTAAGCATTCTTACAAATATTACCTCTTTTAATCCTCACAAAAATCCTGGGAGCTAGGTACTATTATCAGCCCCAATTTACAGTTGATTAAACTGAATCAGAATTAGTTAAATGACTTGTTCGGATACTTACAGCTAGTAAATGTCTAAGGCCTAACATGAACTCAGGTCTTCCTGAATCACAACCTAGAATTGTATCCACTCTGCTACCTATCTGTAAGTATTAGATTTAATCCCAGGTGTTCTGACTCAAAACACAGTGTTCATTCCAGTATCTAGGAATATAGCTCCAGTATTTTCTTGGTTTCAAGGTTCTGGGTGTGTCTCCAATACTTAGAGCAACTAGAGAAACTTCATGGTTTCTCTACAGTTTAAATTCTTTAGGAACCATGATGTCACCCAAGATCTTGGCCTATTACAGTCATATTTAGGACAAGTGGGGAAAAGAGGAAGCAAAAATAGAGAAAAAACACAGGATGCTTTTCTATGAATATAAGTGATGGCATGTCCCAAGTTATCTCCACTCAATGTGACTGTGCTTAGGTAGCATTAAATTATCCAGGTGGACTAAGTGACTAAAGTCATCTTTCTTGCTTCTAAACCTCTATAGTTCTAAAATAATTTGCTATAAAATCAGATATACAGTTTCATCTTTAACTGGGCTGTATTCTATGACTGTAGGTCCATACTTAGATCTTGAGTATACTCTAGGAATTCTGTTGGCCTCTCTGTGATCTTGAACTGCCTTCTGTTGCAAGAGATCTCAATTTTATCACAAATAATCACCTTGTGACACTGCAGGTACAAATTGCATAGTGCACAGACCACAATCATGGAAGGATTGATGCTGCAGAAAACAAAAAATATATATGGAAAGACACATGGTGCCTACAAGTCTAATGGCACTAGTTATAAGAACATGTTTGAAGAGGAATGGTCTTAAAAATAGTATCTTCAAGAACATATTTGGATGGAAAAGGGACAAGTGTAATAGTAGGGAGGAAGGGAAAGAGATGGATAGCCCACCCATTGTGCTGGCATTGCCCAAACACTAAAAGAGAGAAAAGTCTATTGTATTTGGGATAGATCTTCTATAAGGTGTATGGAAGGACAGGAACATGAAACATGGGATGAGAAGGCACGGAAGGACTGCTATTTGCATTTCTGAAGGAAGCACTCAAACTGATCGATCAGGTTAAAGGTCTTTTTTTAGTATTCATAATAGTGAAGACTAATAGTCTAAAATATCACAGTTGTTGATCATAATGATGAATTCCAGCCTGGAGATACCACAGACTGATAGTTCCATTTATGTGAAAAGAATTATTGTCCTGATTCAGATAAGTTCAACCACCCTGAGATAGCTAATGGGTAAGAAGACCTGCCCTCACTCACTGTTGCAGGTACTCATGTCTACATTCTCCCCCACCCTCCATCTGTCCTAGAACCCAACTAGATTCTTGACTCCTGATATGTCTTGGCTGCTTGGATGAAATGGAATTCAACAACCCATCTTCATCCAATGAGATTTTAAAATCTGCCCTGCCACTGCATCCTAAAGTAGTCTCACCTGCTTCTCCTCTCTCTTCCTTTCTCCCAACCTTAGCATTCCTCTCCAGCACTCCCTGCCCATTGCCATCTGTGGATGGATAGAATTTTGAAATTATAGGTTTTTCAATCTGCCTATAGCTCGATTTGTTCTTATGTGTTCTCTTCCCCCAATTAGAACATGAGCTCCTTGAAAACAGGGGCTGTTTAGCTTTTTCTATGTACAGTTCTTGGCCTATAGTAATCACTTAGGTAATGTTTTTTTTTATTCATTCATCCTTTCAATTTAACATAGTTTTATTGAGAACTTCATGTAAGTAGGGCACCATGCTTAGGAACTGAGGATACAAAATTAGATAAGACATAGACCTTGCAGGGAGCTTACAATTTCATAGAGAAGGGAAACTGAAGTAGAAGATGGAATGTGGTGAGAATAAAAGAGAAACATAGGAAATATAGATAATTTGTTTTAAGGCCCAAATATGCAAGGAAAAATAATTACTTATACCTTAAGCATAAGTGGGATGAAAAACTTGTTTTGTGTAAATCTTGCTAAAGAATGATTAGCTGGACAAGACCTCCACAGATTTTACTAACTTGAAAATTCTTGACTCTATAAAAACTCATATTAAGTGTAGATATTGTACTATATGTGTAACAAAATGAACATATATACAGGCCTTTAGACACTGTCACCTTTTGGAATATATGAGTGGGTGGCTGAAGCTAGCAGGGAAAAAGTCATTTTGATGATGGCTGCAAAGAGATAAATCAGCTTTCTTCAGGCCTGTGAGAGAAATGTCAATACAGGTTGAATGAGAGTAATTCTGACCTGGATATGTCAATTTTAATTTGGAGAGAGTATGTGCACCCCTAAAGTAATTCACTTAATGGGGAAACTGAGAAAATCATTTCAATACCATTGGGTGTAGCTAACAGGAACAGGGATACTGCTAAGAAAGAATATTGCAAGATGGATCTGGAGGAAAACAACATCAATTTCAATGAGGTAGACTCTGAACTGAAGGACAATTCAAAAAGGGGGTCGGAAGATAGACATGGTTAAGCTATGAACACCAGGTGAAAAAGAAATCAGAGTGTATTTCAGAAATAATTGAGCAATATCAGTGTAGACAACTGTGGTTCAAAGTCTGATTGTAAGTAAAAGAAATAAGGCCCTAACAAGGTTTAAAGGGCAACAGAGGATCAAAGAGCATGAGCAGCTCTCTCTAATTTGCCAGAACCCTGTCAAACACACAACAGGGAAGAGACAAGGTAAGGCTGTAATGGCAAAGGATGTGAAACTGAGTTAAAGTAGACATGGATATGATCATTATAAACTATTTGTGCTGGGTTCCCCTCAGTCTTACAACAAAAATGTGGAATATTATGCTAATATTAATTCCATCATTAGTGCTATTACTTTAAAAATAAAGTTTTATTTTTAAAGTTGTACATTTATTTTATTTCTATACATCTGCTTTCAGAAAATATATATGTATACTATCTAGGTTATCTGGGTATGTATGTATGTATGTATGTATCTGTCTGTCTATCTCTCTATCTCTCTATCTACCTATCTATCTATCTATCTATCTATCTATCTATCTATCTATCTATCTATCTATCTATCTATCTCCTGAAATGGTTAAGCTACTTATACATAGCTACCAAAACATCTCTAAGCTTCTTAAATTAATGAAACCAAAGAGGTCTGACGATATTCTTACAGGAAAGAATCACATGAAAACCTTAACAACAATCATAAAAGTGAAATAAATGGCCATTTGTCTCTGAAGAATGGCCACTGACATAACTGTGAATCCACATGTGTAAGATGTGCTAGTTATTCTTGTTCCTGTTTATTTGAAACATTAATTTGGTAGAAACTATGAGAATTCAGAGGCTTTGAAAACTTTTGTAATGATTCTATCAGTTGTCAGGTCATAGACTACATAGCATGGGGGGGGGGGACCTTGGAGATCATCTAGTGAAACCCTCTCTCACCTTTAATTTTACAGATGAGCAAGCTGAAGAGTGAAGTCACTGGCTTAATGTGATACAAGTGTCAGATCTGGGACTTGAATGGATATCCTTTGAATTCAAAGCTCTTTCTACTGCAACACATTGCATCTTGTTTTCATATCCTGATTATGATAGATGATGAATATTCTAAATCATTAGACATGAAACTATCCTAATCGCAAGCTCTCAACAAAACAGACAACTCTCTCTAAATGTTCCCTACCTTATCAATGACCTTTGAAAAATGTAATGTTCAGAACTGAACAAAATCAACTATCTGTGCATTTGAGGGGCAGCATTCAGTGACTATGACGATCAGTTCCTTATTCCAGGATGGTATAACTCTCTTAATGCAGACTGAAATACTTACAACTTTGGGGATTGTAATATCATGCTGTTGCCTCATATAACCTCATACAGTAAACAATTTTTTTTTAAGTTGTGTCCTGCCCAAGGTACAACAGATAGTAACTGAGTTCAGATTTGTTTTCCTTCTCATTTAAGTTGAATTGTGTTTCTGTAAAAACTTAAAATCCTTGTTTTATGACCCATACTTTGAAAATGAAGTTTGTTTTACTTATAACTCATGACTTCCTTTTCTATCTTCCTTTTAAAATTTCTTTCTCTTCTCCTTGTCCCTTCAAGCTGTTGTGTTGCTTTATGCATATCTATAATAAAAGTATGCGCACACACATGCCTTTTTACCTATGTATATTTGACTATCCTTTTTTGGTTCAGATAAAAGTAAAGTGCATGAGATCCTTATTTCCCCTGCCTTCTTCTTCATGTTTGTGCAGTTTCTCTTTCATGTACCACATTTATGCAAAAAGTAAGTTCCTTCCATTTGTTCCTTCTTTTTACTTCTAGCATTTTTTTTTTTGCCTCTTTTACTTTCTTTTTTTAAAACTAACAAAGGCAAACAAAATCAGGACAGATCTTTTGTCTTTCAACTCCACAGTGACCCTGGAAGGCAATGTAATGATAAAGAGTAATTGGCCTCTTCTTTCTCTGTTGGAAATGTAGTGACTTTACTATCACAGTCTCTTCCAAATGCTCAAATGTTTTTACTTTTCTAGTTTTCCCTTATGTTTGTATTTTAAAGATTCTATCCATATTTTTCATTTCCATCAGGAGTACTTAAAATCTTCTATTCTTCTCTCTTGCTCTCTCCCTTTATATCTATCTATCCATCCATCTACCTATCTATCTAATCTATCTATCTATCTATCTATCTATCTATCTATCTATCTATCTATCTATCTATCTATCTATCTTTCTATGTATGTATGTATGTATGTATGTATGTATGTATGTATGTATCTATCTATCTATCTATCTATCTATCTATCTATCTATCTATCTATCTATCTATCTTTATTCACCTGTAGGATTATACTCACTATTTTAGGGTAAATTATTTGTGATTATAAGACTATATTTTATATTTGGAATATTATTTCCCAAGGTTTTCTTTCTTTTATGATGGTGTGATCCTGACTAGGTTTCTTTGGTCCTTGAATACCTTTTATTCTGGATGCTTACATTTTGTTCTCCTTTGATCTGGAAGATGTAGATTTTGGCTTTAATATTCCTGATTGTTTTCAATTTGTGGGGCTTTAGGGGAGGTTTTTTAAATTTCACTTTACCTTCTATTTCTAAAAGTTCTGGGGACTTTCTTTGATTTCTTATACTATGTTTGGTCATAGTTTTCAGGGATTGTGATGATTCTTGAATTATCTTTCCTCAACTTGTTTTCAAGATCAGTTGTTTAAAAAATTAAGTACCTTACATAGCTATCCATTTTCATCTAGTTTTGTTTTTGCTTTTTCTGTTAAATCACTGAGTTCTGTTTACTCAATTTTATTTTCAGGGAGTCTGCTTCTTGGGTAAGATTTTCTGTTTTCTGTTCTAAGCTACTGTCTTACCTTTCCTTACCCCATCCCCCTTCAAGCTGTCTAATTTCATTTTTTAATCTCTTCTTTAATCATTCTGGGTGGGGTGTCTGGGACTACTTCTGCCCTATGTTTGTTAGGGTCTCCAGTTTCTTTTTTTCCTCCCTTGCTGGTTCAGTTCAGAGGCTGACCTCACCCTTTTCTTCCTTAGCCTTCTCCTCTTTCCCTTTCTCCTTCTATACTCGTCAACTAGAACTCTGGATTTCCAAGGGCTACATTGACAGAGCAAAAATTCTAAAGTCCTACTAGGATACTTTGCATATATTCCTAATGAAAGATTGTGACTACTGTGTGAGGACTAACCTAGCTCACCACTAACATCCTGGCTACAATTATGGAAGAGATCCCTCAGCCTTAGGTGGCTACCTTCTTTTTGCTTCTAGTTATAGTGATAAAGGGAAAGAAAATGGGAGTGGGACAAAGGGATCACCCAATTCTCATGCCTTCCATCAACATTTAACTTCTGACATGCTAATCAGTTCATTAGTACTTGTGCCGATAGGCTTGTTTTGTTTATTCAGCTTAATTCAAGTGATAAATGACTGAACATTTTCATTATACCCTTCCTTACTTTGGAATGCAACCAAAGGATAATGAAACACCATTGTATAGGATGCTTGATGATTTAGCCTTGAAGTGTTCATGACAGACATAACGCAATGACCACTGTGAAGATAATTATAGTTCAGATAATCACAGCAGGTAGAGAGTATTTGTTAAGTACCTACTATATGCCAGGCAGTGTTAAGTGCTGGAAATACAAAGAAAGGCAAAGCAATCTCTGCTCTCAAGAATTCACTTTTTGAGATTTGAGTTCAGAGCAGCTAGATGGTGCAGTGGATAGAGCACTAGATAGAGTCAGAAAGACCTGAGTTCACATTCACCTCAGACATTTACTAGTTGTGTAACAAGTGTTCATGACAGACATAACACAATGACCACTGTAAAGATAATTATAGTTCAGATAACCACAGCTGGTAGAGAGGACAAAGAAGTAGGGAAATTATATGAAGAACTTGATAAGATCGTTCAAACCAGGTAAACAGGAATCTTGATGTATGTTGTAGGTATAGGAGAATATGAAAAAAGAAAAAGGTGAAAATATAGCTTAGGAAAGAATAGTGACATACCTATGAAGCTATGAATCATCCCCATACTGAGGAAAGATCTATAAATCTGTTCATATGTTTTCACTCAAAGATTTCTTTATTTGGAACAGTATCCTAACACTACCAAAGAATGAGGAGTGTAGGTTTGTGGGCTTTTTTAAGTTATGGGAAATTACTTTTAGCAGTCAAGGATTATAAACAATCTAGATGTCAGAGATAATTAGGCCAGAGATAATTCAATTATGGGAAATGAATGCAACAGAACATTAAGGGCAATAATGACAAATAACAAGCAAATGTGAGAATCAAATATGGATTTGTGGAATTCAATGTGTAAAATCAAATATGAATTATTATAGAGTTAAGAAAATAGAGTCAAATCCATGAAGCCTTCCTACATGGTCTCTAAGTCAGTAATAGCCTTCTCTTTCCAATCTCAGATTATTATTACAGAAAAGATGATAAGGAAAGCATCTATTCTATACAGAAAGTACAACTGTTTGATATAACCAATTTCCAATTTCTATTAAAATCTTTTTGGTAGTAATTTATTCATGTATGAAGGTATGAAAAAGGAATAAGCAGGTCTTCACAAAATATATTCTGAGAGATAACATCTTTATATCATACAATTGTTTTTGAATTTATTTGTATTCCCATGGCTTAGCACACTGTTTCAGAAACATTAAAATGCCATGTAAATGATGGTTTATTATTACTATTTATTATTTCATTTACTTATGAGAGGAAGTGTGCTTTGGGATTGGTCAAGGGGGCTTTTATAAAACCAGTCTGATAGTCCGGATTTAGGTATCTGGGAGTCCAGTTCTGAAAACTTCCAGCCAAGTAGTAATCACTTGGGGCCAAGGAGCCAAGAACATCTCAATCTATTCTTCCTTGCCTTGACCAGAAGAACAATTTGTGAATTTCAAATAAATGGAGGATTTGGACTTTTGCACCTATATCCTGGAAGTGTCTCTAGAACAACAATAGTCATTTTTGGTATTTTTATTGGGTAAACTGAGGACAAACTGGACACAGCTACAACAGGCAGATGCAAGGCCCTTCAAGGAGCCCAGCAGAAGATTTATATCATATTGGGGAACTTCTTTTGGACTCTACCCAAAGAACTTCCAGGATTAGCAAGTTACCTCTCTGACACATGTCTGTCCTAAGCTTAAGTCTACTTTCCCCTGGACTTTATTCTTGTGGGAAATGATATCTGACCTCTGACAGAAAAAAATAAATAACAACTAGTCTTATTATATTACTGTAATAAATACTTCTTAATGGTAACTAATTTAGCTTACTAATGGATAATAACTGATAATTATGATAGGGAGCATGCTGGTGTGACTAATGAGCTATACTACTAGGGGAAAAAAGCCTCCCAAAACTTTCAAAACCAGTCTTAGAGTCTTTATCTAATATAATACCTACTCTCTGGGGTTAAAGCCTAGTGATGAGAAAGGGGGCTCTACATTCTACATAAAGGAAACAGAATAATTAGATGAAGAGATGAGTGGTCCTGCTAACTGCCATATGTTCAATGTGGTCACAGCCAGTACCAAATGCTTTCTACAAATCATCTTCCTGCTCTTTTCTACATTGCTTCACAAAGGAACAGACACTAGCCAAGTTTCTCACACCTGGCACCCTGGTTTGAGCCTGTTTATGTAGATAATTTTGCTGAATATTGAGGACAAATGCAACTAATGTTAATCACATTCTTGTCATATTTGTTTTTGTTCAACTTCATCAAAAGATTACTCAGATTGGAAATTAATAACCCACAGCTGCAGTGTGGGGCAATATATTTTGTACTTTCTTAGACCTTAGGACTACATTGGAATGATTTCAGAATGTGAGAGGAGAAAACAATTGTAACCAATGAAATATTTAGAAAAAATGTTTATTTCCTATGTGCAGGTAAAATGCTTCATGACAAGGGGAGAGGAAAGAGAAGAAAGGAGAGAGGGGGAAGAAAGAAAGAAAGAAAGAAAGAAAGAAAGAAAGAAAGAAAGAAAGAAAGAAAGAAAGAAAGAAAGAAAGAAAGAAAGAAAGAAAGAAAGAAAGAAAGAAAGAGAGAGGAGAGAGGGAGGGAGGGAGAGAGAGAGAGAGAGAGAGAGAGAGAGAGAGAGAGAGAGAGAGAGAGAGAGAGAGAGAGAGAGAGAAGACTACAAAAAAACAGGCTTGAGTCAAACATGAATCTATAAAATTTGCTGCTGTTGCTACTACTAGTCCTACTGGTGTTAAAAGCCAACTTAACAAAGAAGCAAAACAAACTAAACAAGCCCAAACAAATAGAGTTCCAGAAAGGAGGACCCAATTAAGAAGGAGAAATTCTAAGTGTACAACTAGGCAGTTCAAATACTTAAGAAACCAGATGAACCATATGTTTGGGTGAAACAAGTTCAGAGAAAAAAATACCACAGAAAGAAAGGGAAAGGATTAATCATCCAGGATCACAACACCAGATCACATGGAGAACCAGTTAGTTTTGGTAAATTCCTCCACATGATGCAGAATTGCTCCAGAGGTTTCCCACTTTTCCCCCTGCCAAATGCCCCCCTCCGATTCCTTCCCCTTGGAGAAAGAGCAATATCATTAGCCACAAAACCAGGCAATATTAAAAGGAGTAGCTATGTATGTTACCTTTTTTGGAGGGGAGAGAAGGGCAGCAATACGTGAATATGATTGTAATTAATGTAGGTGGTGGAAAACCAGGTTCTTATAATTTAACCTTAAGACAAAACTAAATGTTACCCAATTTATTCAATGCATTCTCTCTGACACAGAGACTAGTTATCAATCAGTATGGAAACAGTTCTGCTATTGAAGTACAGTATTATGACAGACTAAGGGCTTGAAGTTACAATGAGTTGGCAGGATCAATTTGACCTCTGAAAAATGTAATTTTCAAAATTCAAATCCCAGATTTCAAAAGGAACTTAGATCTTTTCTCCAATATTTGTTTCTCTATAATTCATTAAAAATGGTGGGGGGGAGGCATCTCTCCAAAACACTTCTGGCTTCTAAATACTTTTCTCCACTCTCAGGGCCACTTTCATAACTCACTTTCTGCCCCATACTATTGCAAAAGCTGCCTGATTATTCTTTCTATTTCCAGTAACTATCATCTCCAATCAAACCTTCCCACAGTTGTAAAATGCTTATTCCTAAAATAGGGGAACTATAGAATCTCTTCCCCTATTCATTTCCTATTTTTTCAAAGATAAAATGTGAGCTTTTTAGTCTGGCATTTTTAAAAAGTCCACAATCTACCCCCCTACTTACCTTCCTAAAATAATTGCATCTTATTCTCCTTGCTGTCCTCTCCCATTTTAGCCACATTGGTTTACCTGCTATTCCCAGAACTCAAGATGCCCTCTTCCAAATACATGCTTTTGTCCCTAGTCCATAGTAATTCTGCCACTGAAAGTATAGTTATGAAATGACTCTTGACTAAACTGGAGGAGGAGAGAGAGAGAGAGATCCCCACCCCTGTGTTAAAAAAGGTCATTCTCTCTTTGAAGTGCCCAGAACTATTCCTTTTGATCATGGAAACATAAAACCAGCATTAAACACAAGCATTTTGAGAAGGAAGATTAGATCCATCAGTTGTGGTTTTTAAACATTATTAAAAATTGTATTATTAAAAGTATCTGGGCAGGGGGGCAGAGCCAACGTGGCAAACTAGAAAGACAGACCTGTAGAAGCTCCCCCACATATCCCATAAAATACCTGTAAAAAATGACTAAACAAATTCTAGAGCAGCAGAAGTCACAAAATGACAAAGTGAAAGAGATTTCCAGCCAAAGACAGCCTGGAAGGCTGACAGGAAAGGTCTATTGCACTGGGTGGATAGTGGAGCACAGCCCAGTGTGGGGCCATGTGGCACAGCAAGGACAGGACCTGGAACAGGCTTCAGGGAGCCACTGGCACCAGCAGTTCCAAGATCATTCAACCCATAAACTCCAAAGACAGCGTCACAGGTTAGTGAGAAAGCTCCTTCATCCAGGAGAAGCAAACATGATCTGGTCCTGCCAGCAGCAGTCACTGCAGCAGCAGTGTCCATTTTTGGAGCCCTCCATCTAAAGCACCTGGGGGAATTGAGCAGCTGATCTGAATCTCAGCCCTGAGCCCTGCTGTGGGGTGAGGAGGAGTGCTGGTGTGGTGGAGCTGGCAGCAGTTGTAGAGAGGGAATTCTGGGCAGAAAAGTTTTTGGTTGCTCCCAGACCAGTGCACAGGTGAGGAGAGGTGTAACTTCTCTCCCTTGATTGTGTCATCTTAGAGGAACTGAGAACTTACAGGTCCCTAGAGATACCCTCCTCTTGACAAAGGACTCAAAAGTCAAGTAACTGGCTGGGAAAATGCTCAAAAAAGGGGAAAAAATAAAACTATAGAAGGTTACTTTCTTGGTGAACAGGTATTTTCTTCCATCCTTACAGATGAGAAAGAACAATGCATACTGTCAGAGGAAGTCAAGGCTTCTGCATCCAAAACCTCCAAAATAAATATGCAATAGTCTCAGGCCACCTAAGAGCTCAAAAAGGATTTTGAAAATCAAGTAAGAGAGGTGGATGAAAAATTGGGAAGAGAAATGAGAGCAAAGCAAGAAGATCATGAAAAGTGAGTCAACACATTGCTAAAGGAGACTCAAACAAATGCTAAAGAAAATAACAGCTTTAAAAATAGGCTAACTCAATTAGCAAAAGAGGTTCAAAAAGCCAATGAGGAGAAGAATGCTTTAAAAGGTAGAATTAGTCAAATAGAAAAAGAGGTTCAAAAGCTCAGTGAAGAAAACAGTTCTTTAAAAATCAAAATGGAGCAGATAGAAGCTAATGACTTTATGAGAAAACAAAAAATTACAAAACAAAACCAAAAGAACGAAAAACTTGAAGGCAAGATGAAATATCTCATTGGAAAAACAACTGACCTGGAAAATAGATCCAGGAGAGACAATTTAAAAATTATGGGACTACCTGAAAGCCATAATCAAAAAAGGAGCCTGGACATCATCTTTTATGAAATTATCAAGGAAAATTGTCCTGATATTCTGGAACCAGAGGGTAAAATAAATATTGAAAGAATCCATCTATCACCTCCTGAAAGAGATCCAAAAAGAGAAACTCCAAGGAATATTGTAGCCAAATTTCAGAGTTTCCACATCAAGGAGAAAATATTGCAAGCAGCTAGAAAGAAATAATTTGAGTATTGTGAAAATACATTCAAGATAACACAAGATCTAGCAGCTTCTACATTAAGGGATCAAAGGCCTTGGAATATGATATTCCAGAAGACAAAGGAACTAGGATTAAAACCAAGAATCACCTACCCAGCAAAATTGAGTATAATACTTCAGGGGAAAAATTTCAAGCACATATATAGAGAGCACAAGGTGCGTTGAATAAGAAGGGATGATATCTAAAAAAATAAAATTAAAGGGTGAAAGAGGAATATATTGGGAGGAGAAAGTGAGAAATGGAATGGGACAAATTACATCTCATAAAAGAGACAAGAAAAAGCTTTTTCAGTGGAGGAGAAAAGAGAGGAGGTGAGAGGGAAAAGATCAAGCTTACTGTCTTCATATTTGGCTTATGGAGGGAATAACATGCTCACTCAATTTGGTATGTAAATCTATCTTACCCTACAGAAAAGTAGGGGAGAAGGGGACAAATCAGGTGGAGGATGATAGAAGGGAGGGCAAATGGGAGGAGGAAGTAATTAGAAGTCAAAACTTTTGGGGAGGGACAAGATCAGAAGAGAGAATAGAATAAATGGGGGACAGGATAGGATGGAGGGAAATATAGTTAGTTTTACCCAACATGGTTATTATGGAAGTGTTTTGCAAAACTACACATATATAACCTACATTGAATTGTTTACCTTCTCAATGGGGATGGATGGAGAGGGAGGGAGAGAAGTTGGAACTCAAAATTTTAGGAATGAAGTTTGAGAACTGTTTTTAGCATGAAACTGTGAAATAAGAAATACAGGTAATGGGGTATAGAAATCTATCTTGATCTTCAAGAAAAGAGAGAAGATGGGGATAAGGGAAGAGAGGGGTATGATAGAAGGGAGGGCAGATTGGGGGAAGGGGTAATCAGAATGCAAGGCATAATGGGGTGGGGTGGGGGGAGGGGAGAGATGGGGAGAAAATCTGGAACTCAAAGTTTTGTGGAAATGAATGTTGAAAACTAAAAATAAATAAATAAACATTTAAAAAAAGTATCAGTGCATCACACCCAGTGTCAGGAAGGTAAGGAGTGGACCAAAGACCACTATTCCTCCTGTCTGGTTTTTACTCAGGTCTCTAGCTACCACAAAGCAATCTGTGGTGATAAAAAAAATCATACACCTCTTTGCTTGTTCATTTATAGGTTATCGGTCACATGCTCCCATTTAGGCTTGGAGTATATGAAGGGAGCCTACCAGTCTCTAGTTGTGAAACTACTCAGTGTGTGAAGCAGGTAGTAAGGAGAGGAAGGGGAGAGAAGGAAAACTCCACCTCTCTCTTCTCCTCCACTCCTTGTTCTCTTTCCACTCCCTCTGGATAGATCATCAATCCCCAATCTCCCATAATGGGAAAAGCCCACCCTCCATTCCTGATCTCACACTGGCTTCATTTCTTCCCAAGGTAAGAAGAAATAACAAGGTCTTTACCCCTATTCCTATCCCTTGCTCAAAGCTTTATTCACCTGGAATTCACTCCCTCTTTATGTTCATCTCTTAGAATTCCCAACTCAGAGGCCTTTCCTAAGGTTTACCGTTGTTACTGCTCTCAATCTCTTGAAATTACTTTGTGTTTACTTCTCTGTTCCCCTTACGTGCTCCTAGTTGAAAATAAGCTTACTGAAGATTGGGAATATTTGCTTTTTATCATTATATTCCCAAAGACTTGGATATAGCTAGACTTAATAAATGCTCATTAAATTGTTAAATTCAAGTAAACATTAAACAAACATAACAGCAAAGTTTTTGAATGAATTTTCAAATGAAATACATAATGTATATTACATCAATTAGTCATTTTTTCTCTGCTGTTATTTTTATCCAGATGTTTGGAGATAAAGATGGAAAGGGCATCCCTTTCTTTGCCTATTTAACATTTTTTTTTCCTTTTAAAAAGGTCCTCCTGGCAATTTGTCTCCTTGTCATCTCCTCTTCAGGTTTGCTTGATGTCAAAGATCTTTCATACTGTATACTCGTTAAAAGATATTTTTTTCTTTTTTCAGCTATCAGATGAGGATCAGTTAAAAGATTTCTTTTCCTTTTTCAGCTATCAGATGAAGATCAACTGTCATGAACAGAGAGGAAGCTGCAATGACCCAGTGTTTTTTAAACTGTCATTTCCAGGGGTGGAGCCAAGATGGTGGAGTAGAAACACACAAATATACTAGCTCCGAACCCACAGCCCATGAAATATCTGTAGTAAAGAGCTGCCAATAAATTCGGGAGCAGGAGAAGCCACATAACAGCGGAGCGGATAAGATTTCTGTTCCAGAGAGCTTGAAAACCTCTCACAAAAGGTTCTTTGTGCAGCGGACTGGGAGTGGAGAACAGCCCTGCCGCGGCCGCCCGGGACCGAGAGGAGCAGATCCGAGCAGGCTTCAGGGACAGAATCTCCAGCAGCCGCGTGGGTCCCTCTACCCACAGGTGACAAGGGTCGGTGAGAGGGTCTCTTCGGCAGGTTGAGAGGGGAGTGGGGAGCCCCCATGACTCAGGCCCCCTCGGGAGGCACCAGCGGAGGTGAGCAGACCGGGGCTCCCCAAGCAGGCAGGAGCCTGGATCCATTGTTGAAGGTCTCTGCATAAACCCCCTGAGGGAACTGAGCCCGTGAGGTGGCCCTGCCCCGACCCGGGCAGCTGAACTTGATCTCACACTGAATAGCAGCCCTGTCCCCCGCCCAAAGCCCTGAGGCTGGGAAGCAGCATTTGAGTCTCAGACCCCAAGCGCTGGCTGGGAGGATCCAGAGGCGAGGTGGGTGTGAGGAGAATATTCAGAGGTCAAGTCACTGGCTGGGAAAATGCCCAGAAAAGGGAAAAAAACCAAGACTATAGAGGGTTACTTTCTTGGTGAGCAGGTTTCTCCTCCCCTCCTTTCTGATGAGGAAGAGTGGTGCTTACCATCAGGGGAAGACATGGAAGTCAGTGCTTCTACATCCCAGCCCACTCAATGGGATCAGACCTGGGAAAAGCTCATAAAGAGCTCAAAAAATTTTCAAAATTATGTTAGAGAGGTGGAGGAAAAACTGGGAAGAGCAATAAAAGACTTGCAAGCAAAGTGTGAACAACAGATCAGCACCCTGCCAAAGGAGACCCAAAAAAATGCTGAAGAAAATAACACCTTGAAAAATAGGCTAACTCAATTGGCAAAGGAGGTTCAAGAAGCCAATGAGGAGAAGAATGCTTTCAAAAGCACAATTAGCCAAATGGAAAAGGAGATTCAAAAGCTCACTGAAGAAAATAGTTCTTTCAAAATTAGAATGGAACAGATGGAGGCTAATGACTTTATGAGAAACCAAGAAATCACAAAACAAAACCAAAAGAATGAAAAAATGGAAGAGAATGCGAAATATCTCATTGGAAAAACAACTGACCTGGAGAATAGATCCAGGAGAGACAATTTAAAAATTATGGGACTACCTGAAAGCCTTGATCAAAAAAAGAGCCTAGACATCATCTTTCATGAAATTATCAAGGAAAACTGACCTGAGATTCTAGAACCAGAGGGCAAAATAAGTATTCAAGGAATCCACAGATCACCGCATGAAAGAGATCCAAAAAGAGAAACTCCTAGGAACATTGTGGCCAAATTCCAGAGTTCCCAGGTCAAGGAGAAAATATTGCAAGCAGCTAGAAAGAAACAATTCAAGTATTGTGGAAATACAATCAGGATAACACAAGATCTAGCAGCTTCTACATTAAGGGATCAAAGGGCATGGAATAGGATATTCCAGAAGTCAAAGGAACTAGGACTAAAACCAAGAATCACCTACCCAGCAAAACTGAGTATAATCCTTCAGGGGAAAAATTGGTTTTTCAATGAAATAGAGGACTTTCAACCATTCTTGATGAAAAGACCAGAGTTGAAAAGAAAATTTGACTTTCAAACACAAGAATGAGGAGATGCATGAAAAAGTAAATAGCAAAGAGAAGTCATAAGAGACTTACTAAAGTTGAACTGTTTACATTCCTACATGGAAAGACAATATTTGTAACTCTTGAAACTATTCAGTATCTGGGTACTGGGTGGGATTACACACACACATATGCACATGCACACTCACACACACATAGAGACAGAGTGAATTGAAGAGGATGGGATCATATCTTAAAAAAATGAAATCAAGCTGTGAGAGAGAAATATATTGGGAGGAGAAAGGGGGAAATGTAATGGGGCAAATTATCTCTCATAAAAGAGGCAAGCAAAAGTTTGGGGAAAAAGAGGGGAGGTGAGAGAAAAACATGAAGTTTACTCTCATCACATTCCACTAAAGGAAGGAATAAAAAGCACACTCATTTTGGTATGAAAACCTATCTTACAATACAGGAAGGTGGGGGACAAGGGGATAAACAGGGTGGGGGGAACGATGGAAGGGAGGGCATGGGGAGGAGGGTACAATTTGAGGTCGACACTCACGGGGAGGGACAGGATCAAAAGAGAGAATAGAAGTAATTGGAGGCAGGATAGGATGGAGGGAGATATAGTTAGTTTTATACAACATGACCATTATGGAAGTCATTTGCAAAACTACATAGATTTGGCCTATATTGAATTGCTTGCCTTCCAAAGGGAGGGGGTGGGGAGGGAGGGAGGAAAAGAAGTTGGAACTCAAAGTTTTAGGAATAACTGTCAAGTACTGTTCTTGCCACTAGGAAATAAGTAATACAGGCAAAGGGGTATAGAAAGTTATTTGGCCCAACAGGACAGAGGAGAGGATGGAGACAAGGGCAGAGAGGAATGATGGAGGAGAGAGAAGATTGGTGATGGGGGCAATTGGAATGCTCGGTGTTTTGGGGTGGGGGGAGGGGACAAGGGGGATAAATTTTGTGAAAATGAATGTTAAAAGTGAAATAAATACATAAATTTTTTAAAAAAGAATGTATTCACAATAAGTATATAAAAATATATACAAAGCAATAAAAAAATAAACTGTCATTTCTAACTTCCTTTTTCAATTTCTTTCTCTTTTTAATTGAAAATTGTAAAATCTCTGCTGGCAAGTATAAAAATACATGTTGCTTTCTCTTTCATAAGGAAGATGTATTTTTTTTCCTAGGCAGCTTGATCTCTGGAAGAAGTGATTCTAATTTTCCTCTTCTCATTGGGTTCTCTTTTTTAGGCACAAAATGTTTTATTTTGATTAAACTTTTGACAACAATTATTTTATTGCTACCTTTATTTTCACATCACTTTCACATCTTCCCTATGTGAGTCTTTCCTTGTGGAATTAAAAATAATTTAAAAAGAAAGAGAAGAAAAAAGTAGATCAGCAAAACCCACCAACCTATCAACCACACTTGACAATCTTTGCAGAGTTCTCCATCATAGTCATCAACCTCTGCAAAAAGGGAATAGAAGTAAATGTTTCCAATCACTGCTTAGTTCAGTGCTGGGAATGTGGCCAACATTTACTAACATTAAATGCTTGTTGAGTTCTAAATTTTGAAGCTTAGTCATCATAATCATAAAATACCAGAATTTATTTTTTTTTAGTTTTCTTTTTGATTGCTGTCCATTCCATTTAGATTACTGTGGTCAATGTATACATTGTTTTCCTGGTTCTGCTTACTTCACATTATAATGGTTCATCCATCTTTCAGTATTTCTTTAAATTCTTTTTAATTTATTTCTTACAAAGCAACAATATTCTATTACACTTTCTTGGTCAGTTAATAAGCATTTATTTAGTGCTTACTATGTGCCAAACACTATGCTAAGTGACAGGGATACAAAGAAGGGCAAAAAGAGTAAAAGATGTCAAGAAAGATATTAGTGACACAATCCATATCAATCTATCTGTGTCTAGCTCTACTTTTAATCTATAGCTATAGATTTATATCTCTCCCAGTGTTGCTGATCCTCCTCCTCCTTTCTCCTCTTCCTCCTCCTTTCTCCTCTTCCTCCTCCTTTCTCCTCTTCCTCCTCCTCCTCCTTCTCCTCTTCCTTCTCCTCCTCCTCCTCCTCCTCCTTCTTCTTCTTCTTCTTCTTGTTCTTCTTCTTGTTCTTCTTCTTGTTCTTGTTCTTGTTCTTGTTCTTGTTCTTCTCCTTCTCCTTCTCCTTCTCCTTCTCCTCCTCCTCCTCCTCCTCCTCCTCCTCCTCCTCCTCCTCCTCCTCCTCCTCCTCCTTCTTCTTCTTCTTCTTCTTCTTCTTCTTCTTCGTCTTCTCCTGCTTCTTCTTCTTCTTCTTCTTCTTCTTCACTCTTTCCCTGTCTCTCTCTATGTGATATGTCTATTTATATGTGATCTGTACCTATCAAATATCTGTCTATATGAAATATTTACACAGTGATTTTAACTGAACCTAAGACAGCTTATGATATCACCAAGAGAGATAGTATAGATGAAGAAAAGAAGCCAGGTCAGAGCCTTTGGGGGTACATGGTTATTGAGGATGACCTGGATGAAAAAGCAATAGGTTGAGGAGTAGCCAGACAGGTAGGAGGAGAACCAGAAGAAGGCAGCATCGCTAAAGCCTAGAGTGGGGTGAGTACCCAGGAGTATAGGCTAATTTACAGAAATATCAAGAAGAGTGAAAAGCAAACAAACAAAAAACCCATTAGATTTGACAATTAACAGAACATTGATGACTTTGGAAAGTGTAGTATTAGTTGAATGATGAGGTCAGCAGACATATTATGAAAAGTTTTAGAAGGGAGGTGGAGAAAGGGAAACAGAAATATCTATTAGAGATGGTTTCTCAAAAATTTTAGCCAAATCCACCTTTAGAGAAAGAACTGACAAAGTCTGAGTGAACAATGAAGCATATTGTTTTTTACTTTATTTGGGAGTGAGATGGAAATTGTTTTCATGACTTTACGTGTATAATGAGTATCAGATTGCTCACCTTCTCAATGAGAAGGGGAGGAGTTGGAGGAAGGGAGAGAATTTGAAACTCAAAAATTTTTAAAAGAATGCTAATTAAAAACATAAAAATTATAAACAAACAAAAAAAAACTTTAGGCAAGAATAAGATGAGAGATTGAGAATGATAGTTGGTAGGGATTGTTCAAAAAGAAGTCAGGATTTTGTTGTTGTTTTGTTTTTTCTTGTTTTAAAATGGAGATATCCTGTAAGTGTAGTTATCAGAAAAAGAACTGATAGGGAGAGGTTGAAGATTAGAGAGGGGAGATGGTAGAGGAGAAAATCTGCTGAAGAAGATTAGAGGGGATGAGATCAAAGGTACCTGTAGAAGATATTCTTTTAATTGTTGTCAAAACATCAGCTTGAGATGTCATTGGTCCTCTTTGAAAACATGAATTGGATTCAAGTGAGGCATAGTTTCATGAAATCATGAGTCTCACTCTCTCTTCAAGAATCATCCAAGTCCAATAGCAACACAAAATTCTGGTGATGGCCTGGGATGCAATGGATGGCCTTGATGTCTTTGATGTCTGAATAAACTCAGCTCTCCACAGAGCCTGCTTCAGCCCCCTTCATGGCCATTTGGGACAAATTGTCTACAATTGTTCATTCCACCAGTGACATCTTTGTATGCTTGGGGAAGACACCCCTCTTACCCCCACTTCAGCAACAGGTTTGAGGCCCATTGGTTACCCTCAACCTGTTTTAATCAGACTCATTATATAGTTGATGTGGAATGGATGGATAGTTCATTATAACTGAATAGACTGAGGAGCTGGAAGGTTAGATTATTTGATGAAGCATCATTGTGTATAATGAATCTCCCTAGTATGAGGATTGTAGCTGGGGAGAGATATATACTGTGAATTTAGGTGCTGAACTCATAGGGGAAGGAAGGAGAATGTCATGAAGGCCAACAAAGGTCAGCAGTTGCTGGACCAAGTGATCCATTCAAATAGTACGGATCTCAAAGGAGAGAAGGCTATTGAGTGATGGTGGTCAAGGGAGAGTCTAGAATTAGCAATAAGTACTAAGGGGTATTTCAACTCCACTACCACCACCAATTAGTCCAATGTATGAATGAAAGTACACCCAGTACGGGAAAGGGTACCCAGAAAAAGCAGTGTCACCACGCTGTAGGTATTAGTAAGGACCAGAACATGTAAGAGAAGAGAAAGGAGATGAAAAGCATGAAAAGATGAAACCAAATTTCTCTCCTGGTTTTCCTCTTAATTATATGACCATTTCTTTTAAGTCTTCTTTGTTGGATCTTCAACCAAGTCACAACCACTGACTGTGGGTATCTCCTAAAGATCTATTATGGGCCCTCTTTTCTTCTTCCTCTAAACTATTATCAGCTTCTCTGGTTTCAATGATCATCTCTGTGATGGTGATTCTCAAATCTACTTCTCTAGCCCAAACTCTCTCCTAGTCACCAGATTCCCATTCTCAATAAACTCTGAACATCTTAAGCTAGATGTCCTGAAAATATATATTAAACTCAACATATCAAAAACTTAACTCATAATTTTTCTGCCAAAATCCTTTTTTCTTCTTAATTTCCCTATCATTGCTGAGGGTTGCAGTTGTACCACCCTCCCAGGCACCTAGTCATTTTTTCCCCTTCCCTCCCTTTCCTTCCCCGCTCCTTCCCCACTCCCTCCCTGAGATGGCATGCAATCTTATAGAGGTTCTACACATATATTCCTTTTAATACATTTTCACCTTAGTCATGTTGCATAGAAGAATTAAAATGAATGGGAGAAGCCATAAAACAAAACAAAAATAGCACAAGAGAAAATGGTCTGCTTCATTCTTCAATCCAATTCCATAGTTCTTTCTCTGGATGTGGAAGGCATTTTGCTTCAAGAGTTCATTGGAATTTTTTAGGTCCTTGCATTGCTGTGAAGGACTAAGTCTACCAGAAAAATTCCTTGCACTGTGGTTGTTGCTGTGTACAAAGTTCTCCTAGTTCTGCTCCTTTCACCCAGCATCAGGTCATGTAAGTCCTTCCAGGCCTCTCTGAAGTCTTCCTGTTCATTATTTCTTATAGTACAACAGTATTCCATTACAATCAAATGCCACAACTTGTTCAGCCACTCCCCAATCAATGGGCAACCCCTTGATTTCCAGTTTTTGGCCATCACAAAGAGAGCTGCTATAAATATTTTTGTACATGTGGGACCCTTTTCCCATTCTTATGATCTCTTGGGGATACAGTCCTAGAAGCGATATTGCTGGGTCAAAGGGTAGACACATTTTTGTAGCCCTTTGAGCATAGTTCCAAATTGCTCTCCAGAATGATTGGATCAGCTCACAGCCCCACCAGCAATGAATTAATGTTCCAACTCTCTCATATCTTCTCCAACATTTATCATCTTCCTGTTTTGTCATGTTAGCCAGTCTGATAGGTGTGGTAGTACCTCAGAGTTGGTTTGATTTGCATCTCTAATAAATAGTGATTTAGAGCATTTTTTCATATGACTATAGAGAGCTTTAATTTCTTCATCTGAAAACTGCCTATTCATGTCCTTTGACCATTTATCAATTGGAGAATGACTTGTACTCTAGTGCATTTGTCTTAGTTCTCTATATATTTTAGAAATGAGGCCTTTATCACAGATACTAGTTGCAAAAATTCTTTCCCAGTTTTCTGCTTCCCTCCTAATCTTGGTTGCATTAGGTTTGTTTGGGCAAAAATTTTTCAATTGAATGTAATCAAAATTATTCATTTTGCACTTCATAATATTCTCTATCTCTTGTTTGGCCAAAAATTTCTCCACTTTCCATAAATATGACAAATACACTATTCTTTGTTTCCCTAATTTATTTATAGTATCAGTCTTCATACCTAGATCATGTATCTATTTGGACTTTATTCTTGTGTATGGTATCAGGCATTGGTATATGCCCAGTTTCAGCCACACTGTCATCTGGTTTTCCCAGAAATTTTTGTCAAACAGTGAGTCCTTATCCCAGAAACTGGGGTCCTTGGGTTTACCAAATAGTAGATTGCTATAGTCATTTACCACTATGTCTTGATACCTAACCTGCTCCACTGGTCTACTCCTCTATTTCTTAGCCAGTACCAAGTGATTTTGATGATTGCTGCTTTATAATAGAATTTGAGATCTGGTAGGGCTCGGTCACCTTCCCTACCAGGTACCTAGTCTTTCAGCCTGGGTATTATTCTAAAATTCTTACTCTGTCACCCTCATATCTAAATAGCTGCCAAGCCCTATCTGTTCTACCTTTGTAACATCTTTTCCTTCTCTCCTCTAATTACAAACGCCACTCTGGTATAAGTCTTAGCACTTCATGCCAGGACTATTTCAATAACCTACTGATTAGGCTCCCTGCCTCAAGCCTCTCTACTCCAGACCATTTCCCCTCTCAGGTGTCTTTCCTAAAGTGTACATTTGGCCAGGTAACTACCTCAATTCAATAAACCCTATGAACTCCCTATCACCTCTTGGCTTATTAGGATCTCCATAATCTCACCCATTCTTCTGTAATCCAGTAACAGTAGTCTCCTCTCTGGTCTTCTGACATAGCATTATTATCTCCTGACTCCAGGCATTTTCAAGAGCTCTCTCCCAGGCCTGAAACTTTCTCCATATTGGCTCTACTGGCTTCATTCATGTCTCAGGTGAAGCCTGATCTTTTACCATGAGCCTTTTCCGAGCCTCCTTCATCCTATGATACGATCTCTAATTTACACTGTACATAAACTGTATCTACATAGTTTTTCATCTACAAAATGTTCTTGTTGTTTCCCCCATGATGCTGTGAGCACCTGGAACATAGGGACTATTTTAATTGTTGTTGTTTTCCTTTCTTTGTATTCCATGGCTTAGCATAGTACCCAGAGCATGGCAGGTGCTTAGTACATGTTCATTAACTTGATGACTTATTTATCGAAGAATTATTCCAGCAAGCAATTTGTTTAGCTAATCATTGAAAGGCATTTACTTTGACACTGTTCTTTGCTATCACAAGAAGTACTGCTATCAATATTTTGGGGAATATAGGACTTTTATTTCTATCCTTGATCTCCTCTGTTTATATGCTGAGCTGTGGGTCAAAAAGTATGGAAATTTTAGGAACTGTTTTTTATGATTCCAGATTATTTTCAGAATTGTTTACAGTTCCATCAATTGCAAATATCAGTGTGCCTGCATTTCCACAGGACCTTCAATAATGACCATATCCATATTTTGTCTTCTGTGCCAATTTTCTAGTTTCAATTATCTAGTATAAGGTGAAACCTCAGAATTTGGTTTTGGTTTTCGTATGTCTCCTTACTATTAGTATTATGAAACAATCCTTCATATGACTATTCATAGTTTGCCATTTTATTTTTTCACATTGCTTGGCTTAAATCTACATAGTATACTGATTGATTATCACTCCTGGATCATTGATTTCTCTTTGGAGGCCTTTAACAACTGGCTTTAGCACAAACCACTTCAGAAACTTTTGTATGACCAGAAAGTGGCCATATACTTTATAACAGAGTAGAACATTTTATACCTCAAATTAAAAGAAAGCATGTGCAATAATAATTCCCATACAACTCTAATGTCCTTTAAGTTAACCCAATATTGCAGACCTAAACATTGGCTAAAAACCTTCTAAAATACTTATTTTCAATCTCTTCCAACACTGAGGAAAATGAATTTCATAACTGCTATGTAATCTGACACTTCATTTTATTTAACCTAAACTTTCTTATTTTCAAATTTAGAGATAATACAAAAGAACTGACATTTCTTTCTTTCTGAGTTCCCACTACTACAGTTACTATTGTGGTTACATGATCATAAGAACTCCCCTCAACCTCTCTAGGTCTTAAGTGCCCCCTCTACAAAGTGAGAAGAATAATGAAAATAATCTCTAACATTTAATACAGTTTTGCTAAAAGGATTAAATAAGTATAAAATCCTTCACAAAACTTAATATGTTATGTAATCAATGTTCCTTTTACTATGAAAATATTATTCACTGACTACACACACACACACACACACACACATACACACACACATATATATATAATATATATAAATATAATAATTTGGAACTCATTATGGAGGCAGAGGCAAGCTAATTTTGAAAGTTACAAGAGTCTACTTAAGTAACCTTTTAAGATAAAATGGTATAAAAGTAAATTTTAACATAGAAAAGAGAGTTTCAGGAGGGTAACAAAATAGTTATAGGAAAACAGAATGAAGAAGCAAAAGCCCCCCAAAAGCCTCCCTTCAATTATAACCAAAAAGGTCCTAACATTTAAATAATGAATCCTCAGTTACAGATGGGAAATAAGTTGTTCCTTTTTTTGTGGAATTGGTATGTCATTCACCAATAATACACATTTTATTTCTTTTTGAGAGTTTCTATCCTTCATTGCAGATGTAATTTCTACTTCTCAGGATTGCTACATCTCTTCTCCTCCTGGAATTTCTTTTCTTTCCCTTGATTATCTAGGGATAAGGAAGCAAATATATTCCAGCAACATTCCTGAATGCTGCCCTGCATTCCATAAATACCTCATAATAAAGCTAGAGGAAGAAGACTAGGGAAAATAGATTGAAACCTGCTTAGAATATCTTCTGCACTAGAAAGCTAACAACTTCAAACACCAAATTTTTAGACTAGAAATAAACAAAATTGAATGTGATAAGTATTAGGTATATTAGAGGAGGCAGTAAAATAGACTTCATATTTTTCAACTGAAATTTATTTCTTTAAAGGATGATGAATCTGTTTGGAAGTCAACAAGGCAGTATAGTATGGTAGAGAAATAGAGAAGTATGTGGGATAAGAGATCTATGTTCAAAGTCTTGACTTTCATTTACTATGCTACCTTGGAAAAATCATTTGGCTACTTTACCCTTATCAGTCAAATGAGGACAACACTTGCAACTTGACAGGTATGTTTTGAGGAAAGAACTTTATCAGTCTTACAGAACTAAGTGAATGCATTTTACAAATATATATATGTGTGTATACATGCATGTACACATATATACAAACATATATACACATAAATACACATACACACAGGCATCTTGTCTTATACAATGAATATGTTCCTGGAAATTTGTATATTAATTATTGCAACTGAAATCAAGCTTTAAACTGTATTGCAAAAAACGTTGTTTAAAGTAAAACTAGAATAGCTCCATAAATGTGTGCATGTGTCTCTGTATATATCTACTCACATATTTACATACACAAGTAAGTCTATTAGAAAGATGAACTAGGCATACACACAAACATAATAGAATTAGGAAACCTGGTTCAAGCACCATTTAAGGAAAAGGTTGAAAGGGGGCCATTGGCCAATATATTTTTCAGCTATAGCAGTGGAGGGCATACCCAGAGTGTCACAATGTATTTACATAACATGTATGGTGGATGTTGTGTGAATGACATGGCACACGCAATACTTTTGAAATGGTTTCATTTTGTGATAGCAATGGTCATTCATATTTTTTTCAACTGATACTATGCAGACTCAAAATATATGGCTTTGAAATGATAAAACCTATTTGATTTGGCTTCCCCATCTTCAGTCTGTAGTTCAGAGCTGGATTTCTTGCCATACACACAAGTTCCCTTACTCTCTACTCCTCATTTTTGAATTCAGTGGTTTTCAAAACTGATGTAACACCAAGAAAATTTGCAAAAATCATAGGTGTTTAAGTTTACTCTTCAATAGTAGCTTCAAGTAGCTCACTAGTAGCTCTGCTGTAGTGGCTGTTGGTATGGGGCAATCAAGCATTAAAGGATTATTCAATACCATAATGAAAAAAAAAAATAGTATGAGTCATATTGAATCACAAATGAAATTATAGTGAAAACTGAAAAAGCAAAACAACCCACCACTAAACTGACAAACAATTATATGAGGGTCTAATTAATTCTCAGGAAATAGGCAAAGACCCTCAGAGGGACCCAGTAGATATAATACAGATTTATATTGATTGTTTGATAATATAATATGTATTCCTGAAGTTTGATGAAGATATAAGACCAGTTTAAAAGAAACAAAATCTGTCAATTGTTACTGCAAACTAAAGAAAATGTTTTCCTTAGGAAGGACAAGTACAAAGATTAGAAAAATAAAGATTGAACAAATCTTTGTTGTTTTTTTTTTCAGTTTTCCATACAATTTTACTTACGATTCAATATGACTGATTTTTTTAAAATTATGGTATTGAATAATCTTTAAATGCTTGACTCCCCATACCAATAACCACTACAAGAGGACTACTAATCATTGAAGTGCACACTTAAATGGCTCCGACTTTTGCACATTTCCTTGGAATTGCACTATTCTTGAAAACCACAGAATTGAAAATAGTTTCTACTGATGTAAAAACTACCTTGAGCTTTTTTTTCCCCTTTAAGACAATGCCAAAATCACTGTCAGAAGTCCAGATGAGTATGTAGGATCTGGGTACCTGCTTCAGATTGTAAAATACCCATTCCCCAAAAATATTTTAAAGAATTTCTATCATCACTATCATCACCATCATCACTACTACTATTAAAAATAATAATAGCTTCTAAGTCTGCTTACTTGCTAAGTCTGCTTACTATGTATCAGACACAGTGATAAGTCCTTTTTCAAATATTACCTGATTTAATCATCCTAATAATTGTGGGAGGTAGGTGCTACTATTGTTCTTACTTTGTAGATGAGGAAACTGAAGAAGACAGAGGTTAAGTGAACTTGACCAGGGTCACATAGCAAGGAAGAATCCCTGAAGTAGGATTTGAGTTCTGGCCTTACTGACATCAGGCCCAGGGCTCTATCCACTATGCAGGCCAGAGTTTCCAGTGAGCAAATGATGAATTCTGATAAATATACTGACATATGGAGAACCTCAGTTCTAAAATTATAGAATTTTTTTTAAAGGAGTGAGAATGCTTCAATATGACCTTGTGATACAACTCATATCATTAATGACTAAGAAATTTATCCAAGAAGTGGAAATTAAAGTGCTCCGGTAGCCTGGGAATTCTCATAATTTAAAATCCATTGAAAACCCATGGGTTATAATTTAGGCTAGGCTTGTAAAACTGGATTACTTGATAGCCAAAGCAATAAAAGCATGGTTTCATGATAAAGAGTTAAAGAATATCCATCATAATCTTGCATTCTCAATGCCATATCATGTAAAATAAGTGAGTGCAACAAAAGGAATATATATATACATATATAAAACATTATATTTTCAAAGAGGTAAAAAGTTGTAAGGATTATTATATAAGATAACAAATCTAATTGTTTCCTTTGTCTCAAATAATTTCCATTCCATATCATTTAGTGTATGCAGTATGTGTGTGTATATATACACACACATATATGTATGTACTTATACATGTGGGCATATTATATTGGTATGTTGCATGTATATAATACATATATTTATGTACATATTCACAATGTAATATACATAATTATACATATGTAAATATGTACATAATCATGTTGTGTCATTATATATAGGATATGCATATATATATATATAGCACAAAAAACTTCTAAAATACACACATTATTCTAAAACATGTTTGTCACATCAGATTTTCTCAATGTAGAGAACAGCTGGTTTTGCAAAATGTCCTCTCTAAGAAACATAGTAGTAAAAAGGTGCTATTATGGGGGGGGAGGGAATCTTCCTCATTAAAAAAAAAATTGGCAATTAGGCAAGTCTTTTATGTTCCTCTACCCCTTCTCCCATCCCCCCAGGATAGTGAGAAACTTTGGATTTCTTCCAGATGTCTGCAAGGATCAGAAGAGAGCCAAGTCTTTTGGCAGGTATACCAAGTAACTATCCTTCCTGCTTTAGGAAACAGCTGAGGGAGTTCTCTAATGGAAGTCTTGAGGTCTGGGAGACTTCGTGCCTAGGGTAATATATTACTTTGAAATGTAAAATGCTTGTTCAGATTAAAAAAAAATCAATATTATCCTGTGAACACCAAGGCTTGTTTCATTGTTTCCTGATTCATTATTAGGGTGAAGAAGGAGGTCAACATGACATCCCCTGGTGACTTTGCCAACTACCCTCGAATTAGCAATGACTCCAAAAAACCACTATTAAAATCTGTTCATGTGGAAAGGACACTTTCCATGTCATTCATTCTATATGAGATCAATCAGAAGAAATGAAGGGAGAGGAGAAGAGGGTCATTTGGCACAAATGGCTAGTTCAAATGGGCCCTCAGATTTAAGAAGCAAATTAGTCAAGGATTTTTTAAATTGTTTCAGCAACCATTACATTATTTTTTCTATTTCAGGAAACTGAGATTCTTACCCCTCCCCTACCACTTACTGAATGTGCATAAAATAAAATACTAGAATAGCAAATATTAGTTTTTAAAAATCAAATTATATGAGGTTGGAGACAAGATGGCAGAGTAATAGCACAGACTTTCTATAGCTCTCCCCCAAAGCCAAGACAAATACCTGTAAAAATGACTCTAAACAAATTTTGGAGTGCAGAATCCGGAGTGAAGAAAATCCCCAGCCCAAGACAGCCTAGAAGGTAGACAGGAAACATCTGTCATGCTGGGCTGGAAGCAGAGTGCAGAGTAGCTTGGGCCATGCTGGCACAGATGGACCTATGCAGGTCTTAGGAGACTGAATCTCTGGCATCTATGGTAGTTTCTAGACTTCACAACTCCAAAATGCTAAGGACAAATTGGAAGGTCTGTGGAAAAAGCTATGGAATCTGTGTGAGAGAGAAGAGTAGTCTGACTCCTGCCCCAGGGTGGCAGCAGCAGGGAGAGGTCAGAGGAATCTACAGCAGCCACAGTAGCAGCAGGGCCAGTGGCAGCAAGTTTCTTCAGAGCTCTAGGACCACAGATTGTGGGGGGATCAAGTAGATGACAATACACCCCCTACCCCCACTGGAAGCAGAAAACTACCTTGACAAAGAGCTCAAAAGTCCAGTAAATAGCTGGAGAAATGAGCAAAAACCAGAAAAAGAATGAGATGATAGAATCTTACTTTGGTGAAAAAAAAAGACAAAAATATGCACACAGAAGACAACAAAGCCAAAGTTCTCCAAGAAAAATATGAAAAGGTCTCTGGCCATGGAAGAGCTCAAAAAGGATTCTGAAAATCAAGTAAGTGAAGTAGAGCAAAAATTGGGAAGAGAAATGAAAATGATGTAAGAAATAAGAATTTGAAAAAAATTAAAAAACTCATGAAAAATGAGTCAACTACTTGATAAAAGAGACCCCAAAAAAATGCTGAAGAAAATGACAGTTTAAAAGATACACTAACTGAAATGGCAAAAGAGATCCAAAAAGCCAATGAGGAGAAGAATGCCTGAAAAGGCATAAATGGTTAAATGGAAAAGGAGGTCCATATGCTCATTGAAGAAAATAATTTCTTGAAGATTAGAATGGAGAAGATGGAAGCTAATGACTTCATGAAAAATAAAGAAATTATAAAAGAAAACCAAAGGAATGAAAAAATAGCAGACAATGTGAAATATTTCATTGGCAAAACAAGTGACCTGGAAAAATAGATCCAGGAGACACAATTTAAAAATTATTGCATTACCTGAACACCATGATCAAAAAAGAGCCTAGACATCATCTTTCACAAAATTATCAAAGAAAATGGCCCAGATAGTCTAGAACCAAAGGGTAAAATAAATATTGAAAGAATCCACCAATTGCCTTCCTTTTGAAAGAGATCCCAAAAAAGAAACCTCCTAGGAACATTATAACCAAATTCCAGAGCTCCCAGGTCAAGGAGAAAATATTGCAAGCAGCTAGAAATAAACAATTAGAGTATTGTGGAAATACAATCAGGATAACACAAGATGTAGCAGCTTCTACATTAAGAGATCAAAGAACTTGGAATATGATTTTCCAGAAGGAACTAGGATTAAAACCAAGAATCACCTACCCAGCAAAACTGAGTATAATACTTCAGGGGGGGAAATGGTCATTTAATGAAATAAAGGACTTTCAAGAATTCCTAATGAAAATACCAGAGCTGAATAGAAAATTTGACTTTCAAATACAAGAATCAAGGGAAGCTTGAAAAGGTAAACAGGAAAGAGAAATCATAAGGGACTTATTAAAGTTGAACTGTTTACATTCTTACATGGAAAGACAATATTTGTAACTCTTGAGACTTTTCTCAGTATTAGGGTAATTGGAGGGATTACATACATATACATAGACAGAGGGCACAAGGTGAGTTGAGTAGGGATGACATTAAAAAAATAAAATTTAGGGATGAGAGAGGAACATATTGGGAGGAGAAAGGGAGAAATAAAATGGGGTAAATTATCACTCACATAAAAGAGGCAAGAAAAAGCTTTTAGCTTAAGGAGGAAATAGCATATACATACAATTTGGTATGAGAATCTATGTTACACTACAGGAAAGTAGGAGGGAATGGAATAATTGGGAAGGGATAATAGAAGGAAGGGTAACTGGGAGGAGAGGGATAATTAGAAGTAAATACTTCTGAGGAAGGATAGGGTCAAAAGAGAGAATAAAATAAATGGGGACGGATAGGATGAAGGGAAATATAGTTAGTCTTTCACAATATGATTGTTATGGAAGTGTTTTGCATAACTACATATGTATAATCTATATTGAATTGTTTGCCTTCTAAGTGGGGATGGGTGCGGAGGGAGGGAGGGAGACAAGTTGGAACTCAAAGTTTTACAAACAAATACTAAAAATTGTTTTTAACATGCAATTGGGAAATAAGATATACAGGCAATGGGGTATAGAAATCTACCTTGCCCTACAAGAAAATAGAGGGGATGGCAATAAGAGAAGGGAGGGGTGTGATAGAAGGGAGGGAAGATTGGGGGAAGAAGTAATCACAATGCAAATTCTCTCTTGGGATGAGGGGAAGAGAGATGGAGAGAAAATTTGAAACTCAAAATCCTGTGGAAATAAACATTGAAAACACAAAATAAATCAACATATATATATATATAGATATATAGATATATATATATTTTAAAAGTACACAGAAGAGAATAAAAGAAAAGCAACAATTAAGCAAAGAAAAGCTGATAAACTTTGAAAACATTGTGTAGTATTTATTATATGGATTTTCTTGAAATGGAAATTTATTGTTTTATATTGAATCCTCTCTTATGGTCTGCTATGTACATGGCAATGTTATTTTTCTATCTTTCTTTTCTCAATTTGTATTTAAGTTTAAAATAAAAAAAAATTACCTCTCCCCAGGAAATAAAAAACATCAAATTATGCCTTTCTTGTATTCTATTTATTTTACAGCTTTTCCTTCTACCCTCTTTAGCACATAGAAGGGTTTTACAATCTGGAAGTGGTCTGATTCTTTCTTGAACTGTGTAAGAAAACTTAGACATAATGTTTATGCAGATTTAGCCCATATAATCTATAAAGTAGTTCCAAGACTTGGATGTAGGATGGTGAAACTGAACATCTTCATATGATACACCATCAGCCTAATTAATGTTCTTTATAAGATACATAATGGTAGAAAGATAGCTGCTGTAACCTTTACCTTCTTTATGTTTAGAGACACCCCACATTGCCTTTTGGATCCAGGCAATTTGATATTAAACTTGTGCTAAATTCCCCTTGAACTTAAATATTTCTCTTTATGTTAAGTGCTTTCAGGACAAAAGTTCACCCTTTCCACTTATTTAGTATTTTGCAAGTAGGATACTATTTCCATCTGCACTTAACACAGCACTGGCACATAGTAAATACCTAATAAATGCTTGTCCATCCATCCATTCATTAATTCATTGTATTTAAGGTTTCTGCAATTCCCTGAAAGAGTGAGTTCACTTTCCCAAGGTATGAAATTTACATGCTATGAATCATTTAAGCACTGAGGGGTTATGACTCAACACTCTACAAAGGAATCTTACTCAATACAAGTATCTGACTTAGTATTCTACATGTATTACCAAACCTGCTAGAAGAGATCTTCATCATCATTTAGTTCAACCACTCAATAAGGTGATTTGACCTAAGTCACATCACTATTTTTAGTGACAGAGCCAGGATCACAACTGAGGGCCCCAATTTTCTAATCCAGAACTTTCTATATGGCACCACCACACTGCAATTGTCATATTCTATTGAGATATTTCTGAGATATTTTAATCCCAACCTTTTTAAGAAGCCTCTTACTTAGACATACTTTATTTTTTCATTTTAATTTTCATTCATTCATTCCTTCATCCTTTACTTATCTGCAGGCCAACTAAGTTGGTAGAGTGACTTGATTATTAAATTTGGAGTACAAAAAGACCTGAATTTAAAGTCTGACTTGGACACTTTTTAGTTCTATGACACTTGGCAAATCACTTATTGACTTTCTCCCTCAATTTCATCATCTGTAAAATGGGGATAATAGTAATATCTTCTTTCCAGGGATGTTGTAAGGATCAAATGATATATGTAAATGATTTGTAAAAACATTCTTTAAAATATTAGCTATTACTAAACTTCTTACAAGGAAAACACTTTTACCTTGCTGATTTTATTAACAAATAAGAACAGTCCTATGTTAAAGTTGAGACAAATGTTATTTCAGTTTTGCAAAGTACTCTCCATGCACTGACTGACTCATTAATCAGCCACTCAATAACACAATGACCACTATATGCCAGGAACTGAACTAGGCTCCAGGGATAGAAATGCAAAGAATGAAACAATCTCTATGCAAGAAACTAAAACGACGGCCCCTACAGGAATCTTACGAAGTGAATGTTATTCTTATGACCATTTTATATGAGGTTTTCAGACTTGTTCAAGGGTCACATTACATAGTAAGTGTTAGAGGGAGGAGCCCAACTCAGTTCTGCCCTGACTCAGAGTCAAACACTCTTGCCATTGTCTACGATGGGTTAATGTCACTCAGGAGAGTGACTAAAATATCATATGATTAATTTTTCCTTTGGAAAACACCAGAGAATCTACAGCAGCAGAGAAGGTGCCATTGTCTGCAGGTTAGAGCAAGGTGAGGATGAGGTTCTCCCCTCTCCTTCCTCTTCATCAGTCTTTAGCTCTGATAAGAAAGTGCCCCATCAGCTTTATCCAGATGATTCTACTTCATTTTTGCTAAGGAAGCAGGTTTCCAGGGCCAATTTACCTTTGGCAGCATCAAAGGATAAAATCTCTTGGATTTATAAGCATGTTTTTGAAGGATCAATTGTAAATGTTAAATTAACCCCTGGTTTCTAAGAAAGTATGAGAGAGGTTAAGAAGCTCCACCCACACAAAACACAAAAATTATGAGCCCCTCCTCCCCAGGGGCCAGTACTGTCTAGGGACAACAATGGATTATAAAAGTTTGTACATATATTATACTTTAAATACTGATATCTATAGAATGCTGATATCTTTAGAAATATCGACTGCAGAAGCCATGAAAGACCTCTTTTGCTACACATTATGCCTACCTGCCACAGCCCTGCAATTTCTGAAGTGCAGTCTTTGGGATCTGGTTGTGTACTATCAGATTATACTCTGGAAAATTTTTTTAAAAAAACTTATTTCCGAACCTAAATTCTCAGTATGGACCTTTAAAATTTGGTATTTTATACACAATAATGTTCATAATTTTATTTAATCATTCTGAAATAAATTGTCACCATAAATGTTAATCTTTCCCCTAGAATGTGCCCTTGCTCCGTGAAGAATTCATTGGAAATCAGGGAACCCCTTGCTACTAGCTACTTCCTTGGACAAATTACCTCAGTGAACCTCAGTGTCTCTATCTGTCAATCCAAAGTTCTTCATCTTTGACCTTCAATTTGTTCTATGGTTATATCTTTTCACAGATGATTTCTCTGAAGATATTGGCCAGTTACTGCTTTACCTCCAATGGTTACAAGTAGGAATAACTAATACCAATGCCTTAGTTAGAATGGATCAGCCCAAAGTACAGAAAAAAGAAAAAGAGGGGAAGACAAAAAGAAAGGACAAGAGGAAGAAGGAAGAGAAATAGGAGAAGGAGGATGAAGAGGAGAAGAATAAAGAAGAGGAACCAGAATGAAGGCGAGCAAATGTATACGGGAGGAAAGATAGATGCCAATAATGTAATAGCATCAAACAACTCTCAGTGGCTCAAGTGCCAAAGGTTGCCTAGTCTTATCCTAGAGAATTCATGAAGATCCAAACCTTTCAAGTTCTCTCACCAGTTCTATTCCAGTCACCTAAGAAAATGTGTTGAATGTCTACAAGCACTGACAAGTTTAATGCCCTACCATTTAGAGAACAAAGAGTTCTGTAATAACTTTTTCAGGTTTCATAGTTCCCAGTTTGGGGTCCATTAAGGTTAGTTGGCTTTTCAATTCCAGATTTTATTTTATGGCTTGGTATTTGAGAAGAATACGCTAAGGGAAGCTTATCCGCTGAAATCAAAGAAGCTGGGCAATTATCCAGTGCTATGTGCCACCATGGAATATTCTGTTGAACTCGTGATAGAAGATATCACTTACTTTCTTGGCCATTTTCTGTTGTAAAGGAAACTGAAGATAGCGACTGCTAGGTGAGTTGTCAGGAAAGCCAATCCAATGCTCAGGATGGTCCAAATATCTACAATTCCAACCAATCAAATATCAACAATAAAAACAAAGATGCTAAAAAAAAGGCAATGACTAAGTAAATTATATGGATTCAAAGGCACCTACCACTCTGGGTGAACATGACATCTGATGGTGAAGGAGGTTTAAACAGGATGTGGCATCGATTTCCTCTCCACTCTTTTTCACATCTGGAAATAAAATGAAAATCATGGGTGAAAGAGATAACTGGGCACATCTTCAAATACGGCTGTCATAAAATCTAAAGAAGAATCCATGAAAACATCATCTGCAAACACAAGATATGATTCACTTGACTTTATAAAAGATGATCAGAGTATCTAAATATAATATACTCAAATATTTCAAGGTGGTCATGATTTGTTTTCCTCATTGATGCCACTGATTCCCTCTGGTGTTGCATAAGAGAGAATCAAAATGAAATTAAATATCAAATTAAAATTAAAAATTGACATGTATGTATCTTCTATGTACCAAGCATGGTGCTAGGTCCTGGGTATACAAAGATAAAAATGAAACACTCTCCTCAAGAAGCTTACATGCTATTGGGGAGATAATGTGTATATGTATAAAACTAATATGTGTAGATATGTAGGTATGTATATATAGATATATATGTGTAACTATATGTAGTTATATATACATATATAGGTTTTTATATATGTATATATAGATACATAAATATACAAAGTAAATACATGACAGATTTTGAGGGGAGCTTATTAGCCAATTGCAGTGGATAAAGATTTTATGTAGAAAGCAGCGCTTTATCTGAGTCTTGAAACAAATCAGAGTTTCTAGAAGGTTGAGTTAAGGAGGAAGAACATTCCAGGCATACGGCATAGTCATGGCAAAGTATAAGATGAAATTATATTGCATGTAATGCCATTTAACACTAACTGTTCAGCATGCTTCAAGTGTGTTGACCATTTGTAATTTCATCTATACTTGGCACCGACTCCGTTGAAACACACTGTAACTCCACTGGGACTAAAATGATCTTTATGAATTTCTAACAAATAAAACATAACAACAATATTCACTGGGTAGACTTTCTGAACTTAGCTGATCTTGGTCATCCCCCAGCCTCCACTCAAAGGCTTTCTACCTGTGTAGTAGCTACCAGAACTCATACTTTGTTGTCACAGCCTTTAGCAACCTTAACTCGGTTCCCCTCAACATAAGTAAGCATCAGAGAAGGATTCTGTTGAATAATAAATACTCACTATAAAATTTTGTAAAATGAACCAACAGATTGAATGTTGTATTTTCACCATCATACAGCATTATATTGTAATATTACTGATACAGTCAATGTTTCTCCATATATTTTTTTCCATCTTTAATTTCATCCTGAAGAGAGATGCTGAAGGTGAACCAAGTATCCACATCCTTAGGAGAAATTAGTGTAATTAACACTACTACCTGCTTCTTGATAGAGAGGTGATGGATACAAGATGCAGAAGGAAACATTTTCGTTCCTTTCCGCCACCTCCTCTCCACTCTAAAAATGTTCTTAACAGAACATCTACCAACATCCAGAGGGCTATGATCGGTATCAATAAAGGGAACATCTACATTGAAGATACCACAGGACTGTGGACTGTTGAATATCTATCTCTATTCTGACACAAAATCAACTAGTCCTTTAAAGAGAAATCTTCATAATTTAAAAGATTTCCAAAGCACAATAACTCCAGAGACTAACATTGATATATCAGGCCACTCAAAATAAGTTTAGTTAGAATTCTGAATGTAATGTTTTTTTCTGATGCAAGTCTCTTTTACTATCATTTCCTTTTTTGGCTCCTCTCTTCTTACTTCTCTTCTGATAGTGAAGATTCAGCATAGTGGAGTAGTGAGGGAGTTGATTATTTCTCTTGTAATGAGAACAATTCTCCCCTTTCACTAACTGTAAACAACTAAACCACTTAACCACATTGATCCTTTATTTCATTATTTATAAACTGGGAAAAAAAAG
The DNA here is from genome assembly GCF_028372415.1 of Notamacropus eugenii. Classification (NCBI taxonomy): domain Eukaryota; kingdom Metazoa; phylum Chordata; class Mammalia; order Diprotodontia; family Macropodidae; genus Notamacropus; species Notamacropus eugenii. The sequence goes on along the minus strand of NC_092874.1, from coordinate 60,339,778 downwards.
GATAGTGCCAAGCTGGGACTGAGAATGCCTAGGTTCAAATTCCACCACTTACAGAATTATGAAGTCAATGGATTTTGGATTCTTAAGGGATCTCGGTAATGACCTAGTTTAATTCATACTTGAAAGGCAACCCAAGTATAATGTACCTGACCAGCAGTCATCCAGTCTGTTCTTGAAAACATGTGAAGTGATAGAATCCATCATCTCCAGAAGGAGTCTCTGTCATTTTGGGACAATTCCAATTGTTAAGAAGTTTAGTTTTTTTGTTTGCTTTTCTTGATATTAACTGTCCAAATTGCAAATCCCTCTGCAACTTTAACTCATTATTGCCTTGTTTGTGGTTTGGGCCTCTGGAGTCAAACAGAACAAGTTTCAAATACATGATGACTGCTGTTACAAATCCTCTGCATCTTTTATTCACCAGACTGAATTATTCATTTCTTTTAGACAATCCTCATGTGTCATGTCATCTAGGCTACTCATCATCCTTGTTATTCCATTCTGGATGCTCTCTACTTTGTCAGTCTTCTTTAAGCTTGTATATGCCTCAGGTGACTTTCTAGCCTATCTCTACTATGCCACATTTGATAGATGGAGCTCCTCCTACTTTGTTATACCTACCCTATTAGGGTGTTGTAAGGGTCAAATTAAAAAACAAACAAATATAAGGTCTTTTTTGCTATTGTATGAGATTTTATGCTCTCTCTTGTCATCTTTAAATTATTGTATGTTATTTTATCATTTGTAAGAAATTTGGTGGTTGGCTTATTTCTCATTCATAATTACCCAAGCACATGGACCTTAATGTGTGTGAGCATGAATGAATTCCCTAAAAAGAGCATGAAGTCTTTTCCATTCTCTTTTTAATTGGGTCCCTTTGGATTTTAAAATTGACATTTCACTAGCACCAGGTTCACAATAATTTCAACCTTTGGTAAGTTTCTTCTTCTTCTTCTGTTGAAATATCTACGCAGAAAGGTTTTGTTGGAATGTGTCTGAGGAATGATGCTCAAGAAATGCATGATAAAAAACAAAACACGGAAGCAATATGGATGTCATGAATAGAATCCAGTGTAAATTTCACAAGACTTTCCAAGGAGAAAGCTACTAACAAAGATAACCTCTTTCAATGATCTTCTGACCAATGATATATTTAAGTCTTATGCATGCAACAAGAAGCTCTTTTCTCTGCAAAGGCATTTGCTACGGTGATAGAGGACATCCAGCACAGACACCAGGTCAAAGAATGCATCCCTAAGATGGTGATATCCTCCAGACATGTCTGTTTGTAGATGATATTGTGCTGACTGAACAATTCCAGATAACTGCAGCATCTCCTCAATGAAAATTACAAGTTCTCAAGAGTTTGGCCTAAATATGCACATATGAAAAAACAAATAGATGAAGAAGTCCCAATTTCTCTGATTGTGATTAGAATAATCCAGAGAGCTATATTATAGATCCCTAAGTAGAGATAAATGACAATGAAATTTTAAAAATCCAAAAATGAAAAAATATATTTTTTTAAAAAATGACAATAAAAATTTAAAAGTTTTTTTAAAAAGTTAAAAAAGAAAACTTAAAAACAATTTGTTAATATTTGGCAATATTAGAAAAAGTGTCAGAAGGGGGTATACAATAATAAATGATGTGATCTTTTCCATGAGAATTCAATATAAAGAGAGAACTTTAGGATGGGCAGGGAAGGAGAAGCAGAATTCATCTGTCAGTAGAATTCTGCATGAACTCAGGAGTTTCCCATTCAAAGGAATGTTAGGAGTTTCACAGAGATGTTCAAAATCAAAACTTATGTAGACAATCAAAGGGAATGAAGTTAGTCTCAAATGCCATTTAGAAATATGATATTTAAACTTAGATTCTCATTATGAAGAGATATCCTATTGAATACCATTGTTCTTCTACAGCCCAATAACTCCTCCCCTTGCCTCCCAAACTCCAACAAGGTGAGCAAAATTTGGGTTTGGTGTTAATTCCAAAATGTTGCTATCCTTATTTAGATAATTCTGGAGTTTGCAAAAAATATATATAGAATTTTTCTTCCAAAGAGTACTGAACTCTTTTTTTAACTTGCATTGTATCATTCTGATATTCATTTTCATGAATAGGAACATTTTAAAATTTCATTTTTAACAGAAAGGGAAATACTGATAGAAAATCAGGGTAACTTTTTCTATTATTTAATTGATTCAGCAAGTATAAGCTAAATTCTTCCTAAGTAAGAAGGACTATTCTGGGAATATAAAGTTAAAAATAGCTTTTGCCTTCTAGGATGTAACATTTTACTGGGGGAGGAAGAAGAACACAGATAACTATAAAACATATGCAAAAGCAAAGCAGTCATTTGAGCATGCTAGGGCAATAACAACTTGGAAGAATCAGGAAAAGCCCCAAAGGAGCGAATATGGGATCCAAATTGCTAGGAATGAAAGATTCAAAGGAAAACATTCTGAATTTATCCTCAGCTGTCTTTGCATGGGGCATGTAATGGTGAGAAATGTAATGTCACAAGTAAATGCAAATAGTTTGGGGGAATAGCTATCTTGAAAGAAGGTGATATGTCATCAATCTGAAAAGATGATCGAAAACCAGACAATGGAGGATTTCAAATGCCAAACAAAGGAGTTACTATTTTATTTTGGAGTACTTGAAGCTCTCCATTTTGTTCTAAATGTACATTTAGAATCAGAATTAAAACCTAAATCCCCTGACCAAAAAACCAAGATTCTGTTTTCTATGTCATACTATGTCTAGCTTCAAGAATCTAGAAAGAAGACACTTGCTGATATAACCAACATTTTTAATATATGATATTGAGGTTATGGATAACATAAAGATAGGCAGATTTCTGAAAATGACTGTCTACATAACAATTATTTTGAGGTATGCTTCCGAATGACATGATGTTCCTGTTACTGAATCATAGACTATCAGTATTTAAGATAATCAATTTCCCCTTTCTTATTTTCAGTTGAGGAAACTGAACCTCAGTGACTTGCCCAGGGATACAAAGTCAATTAGTGTGAGAGTCTGGTCTAAGATTCATGATTTTTGTCTTCAGGAATCTTTTTACTATTACATTCCTCCAGACTTAGTTTGTCTGCCCATATGTTTTTGAGAGAAGACAATAATCAGCTTCAGTCTACACATCAAAATATAGTAAACATTTTTCTACTGTACTTGGAAAAACTATGGTCATTTATGGTATGAGAATGATTTCCACTCTGTTTTTCTTTACAGTCTAAAGAATTCGTCCATCTGTCAGATCACATACAATTACCAAAAAATGTCACTATATCCTACCTATAGCTTGGCATAGATGATCATTTGCTTTCTCTTATAATGTAAAGCAAATACTAGATTTATATTCAAGACTCTTTCTTCTCCCATAAATCCCAGTAGATTTGTCAAATGGAGGGTATGGTGGAATAGTGTGGAATAGATGGCTAGCTTCTGAACTAGTAAGTCTTAAGGCCAAGTCCTGTTTTTGGCATATGCTGATTGTGGGACTCTGAGCAAGAGCATTTAATTTCCTACTTCCTAAGCAACTCTCTAAGACTCTCAGTTGCAAAAAAAAAATGTTCTGATATGTATTGTTAGAGAAAACTGACTAGGTATGAGTTCTATAAACCAAAAAATCACAGGTCTGAACCAAAAGAATGAAAAACAAGATTTTACATATTGCTCATCCAGATTCATCCATCTAGGAACTAGGAGAAAGAAGTTCCTCTCTCCACCAATTATTTGCAACAACTTGTCTCAGCCAGTCTGTAATGACTTAGAGTGCAGGGAAAATAGCCCAAGTAGGCTATTAAAATTCTTCCTCTACTCCTGCCAAGCTTTTGGTTTTTGATAATTTGTAAATTATACCATTTAAAATAAAAGGCTTAATGAACAATCAAGATTCCAGAAGTCTAATGAAGAAGGACCTCTTATGTCTCAGCTGAGAAGTGATGAACTATAGGTAAAAGGTAGACCAGGGTCTCAGGTTCCCCACACCTGGATGAGACATTTTCAGATATAAACAACTTTTGCTTTGCACACCATTACTTAATTATTCCAAGGAAAGGCAATTTTTTGTGGGAGGTATAATGGAATGCTCTGTGTATGGGGATATTGATATTAATGTCAAACGAGAAAATAATGTTAATGAAAAATTGAAAACTATATAGAAGAGAGCAGAAGAAAGTTTGGAAGTAGACAAGAGAGCAGGACAATGTGAGTGCCACTATGTCAAACTTAACATATACTTAAAAGCCCAACATTTCATGCACAACTTGCCTCTTCCTATTCTTTTCATAGGGACATATTTGCATTTCATATTTTTCAGTATCATCATAAAAGAGAGAATTTTTTAAACTTCTTTTGCCCCTTTGGAAGCATACTGAGCATTCAATCAAGAGTCATCTGGAGGTTAAAAAAACCAAATATTCAGTTCTTGACCACCATCCATGTCCTCTTTTTACACTCCTGAAGTGAGATTTCTAAATGATTTTCTGGAGTCTTCTGTGAGGCGGCAAATTTTGACTCACTGACTGAATGACTGCTTTCCCAGCACTGAGCAGAATAACACTTGGAAGCCACAGATCAAGATCAAGTGTGTTATTTGGGCCAATGGCTGAAGTCCTACCAGCAGGAGGAAGAATGAAAGGTTATGAGACAATCCTTTAATGAGTTTTTTTTTTTTTAATTTTGCCATGGTTGAGTTCATTTTATTTGAAGATAGAAAGTGAGGAGAAGTCATGAAATAATCCCCTGAGCTAAAAGGAGATCTGAAATTCCATATTAAGTACAAGCAATTAATTTGCTTGGACTAATTGCTCCTTGACTAATTAGCAGCAGCACATTTTGCACTGTTTATAAAAGCCATGTAGAACCCATCTGAAACAGAAAGATAACCCTTCCTGCCCATTTATGCAATGGGACCTATTTTCTGAACACAAACAGGGAGAAGGAGCTAAAAACATAATAAATCATAATTATATTCCATCCTACCAAAGCATATATCCTCATCTATTTTGAATCCTAACACGTTTTCTCCTCTTAGCAGTTTAAAAGTGGAGAATTAGTTGCATTATGACTCCCGATGGTTAATGCCTGGGAACACCTATTCACAAACAGAAAAGGATACAAGTTTATGACAATTTTTTTTATGTTAATGATTCACGGAGATGTGTTGGAAGGAAAATGAAACTTGGAATCAAAATCGTTTAGTTTAACTTCTTAGTCATGTAACCAATAAGATGGATGACTAGACATTTTCTTCAATCATCAATATTTCGTGAACCCTTCCAAAATAGAATTTATGTTCAAGAGAAAAACAATTTCAGCCATCTCTGTTATCTAGGACACCAAGAACCCAAACAAAGTAACAATTCAATGATTTAACTGCTGAGAAAGCAACTCAGTAGCCACTGACATGCTCAATCAGGACCTGCAACAGAAATTGAGTCTAATGCAGGTTCCTGCTCAAGGTGCTAGGGATAAACTTTCTCTGGAGACTGCAATACCACAGATATTCCTGAGTGGATTGAATGATAAATAAGAACTGTGAAAATGAAATTTATGGCCTACACAGCAGAAATAATTGGAAGAGTAGAAGAAAAAAATTAAAACTTGAATTCACAATGTGAAACTTGTCTCACAAAGACAGGAAAAAGAATAACTGATTGGAAATGCAAATAGTTAGCAGTGAAGGACAATCTGGAAGAAAAGAAGTCAAAAAGCAATAAAATGAAAAGAAAACAATCTCATAGAAACAAAACATATTACTCTCAAGACAGGATGTAAAGAAACACTCTAAGTATTTGTAGGGCTTGTGGGGGAAAAAAAGAAAACCATGAAAAATTTTTAAAAATGAATACCATAAAGCAGAAAATAACACAAGAAAACTGTCTAAAAGAAGTGACCACAGAAAACAAATTGGCAATTGAAAAAATCTACACATAGCTCCCCCCAAAATTCAATAGAAACAAAACAAAACTACTGTAATTTGCAAAGTACAATAAACATAGCAGTCTTGCTATTATTCTATTATACCTAATATTCTTTAGATCATTGAACAGTTGGATGTAATAACTGATATGTGAGGTTGAATGAAAGAATTACGAAGCAAAGTCATCACTTGGAGAGCCACTGAATACATCCTTGGTACAATTTCATTATCGGAATAAAGATCAGGAATATGTAACACGTTGCGTTCCAAAATTATTTTTAACTTCTATGGTAGGTTTCTATATTTTCAAAACCTTTTTAATTTGTGTACACTGGACACTGTTTTCAGATAAAAATCTATTAAAAACAGTGGTCATTAGTTTTTATCTTAAATATTAATGTTTTGTTTGGGTTCTTGTGAGCAATAATAGTTCATTCTGAAAATGGTCCAATTATATAGAAATTGTAGTTTTCCAGGATATTTTGAGTCCTGTAGTTATGAAATGTGAGTTTCTCATCTGTTAGTCACAGAGGATATTAAGCTTTTAATGCAAAATTCTATCCATTGGGGGTAGAGCCAAGATGGCAGAGTAGAAAGACACACATATGCAGGCTCTCCCCACACAGCCCATAAAATACCTGTAGAGAGGGACTCTCAACAAATTTTGGAACAGCAGAAGTGGAGAACAACAGAGTGGAGGAGATTTCCAGCCCAGGGTGACCTGAAAGGCCCATAGGAAATGTCTGTTGCACCAGACAAGGAGTGGAGCCCAGCCTTTGCTGAGCAGGGTTCTGGAAGGAGGACATCTCAGGGGCAGAAACTCCAGTTGCAGCAGCAGTGAGTCCCCAGTTGCAGTAGCAGCAGTCCACAGATTCCTCAACCCATAGGAACCAAAGGTCAGTGACAGGGTTTTTTTCAGCTGGCCAGGAAGGGAGAAGGGCCTTCCCATAGCTCTGGCCTTAGGCAGTGGCTGCAGAAGCCACATCTGGCAGGTGGCAGCAGTTCCCACGGGAGCCCCTACAGCAGCCCACACCCATTGTTGGATTGTAAAACCCCTGGGGGCACTGAGGAGCTGAGTCTTACCTCAGCCTTGTATAGATGCCCTGAGGGAGCAGATCTTTATCTCACACTGAATGGCGGCCCTGCCCCCACAGCTTATCTGAAAATCAGCCCCCAGTGCTGGCTTGTGGCGGCCACGTGGCTGTGGAGAGGAAACTGCTAAGATTTCGGGCACAAAAGTCTCTCCTACTCCCAGACCAGTGTACATGCTTGATTGTGCCACCTTGGAGGAACTGAGATCTTACAGATTCCCAGAGTATACCCTACACTTTACAAAGGACCCAAAAGTCAAGGAACTGGTTGGGAAAATGCCCCAAAAAGGGAAAAAAATAAGACTATAGAAGGTTACTTTCTTGGTGAACAGATATCTTCTCCCATCCTTTCAGATGAGGAAGAACAATGTGTACCATCAGAGAAAGACATAAAAGTCAAGACTTCTGTACCCTAAACATCCAAAATACATATTCAATGGTCTCAGGCCATGGAAGAGCTCAAAAAGGATTTTGAAAATCAGGTAAGAGAGGTGGAGGAAAAACTGGGAAGAGAAATGAGAGAGATGCAAGAAAAGCTTGAAAAGTGAGTCAACACCTTGCTAAAGCAGACCCCAAAAAACGCTGAAGAAAATAACACCTTGAAAAATAGACTAACTCAATTGGCAAAAGAGGTTCAAAAAGCCAATGAGGAGAAGAATGCTTTAAAAAGCAGAATCAGCCAAATGGAAAAGGAGGTTCAAAAGCTCATTGAAGGAAATAGTTCCTTAAAAATTAGAATGGAGTAGATAGAAGCTAATGACTTTATGAGAAACCAAGAAATTACAAAACAAAACCAAAAGAATGAAAAAATGGAAGATAATGTGAAATATCTCATTGGAAAATCAACTGACCTGGAAAATAGATCCAGGAGAGACAATTTAAAAATTATGGGACTACCTGAAAGCCATGATCAAAAAAAGAGCCTAGACAGCATTTTTCATGAAATTATCAAGGAAAACTGCCCTGAGATTCTAGAACCAGAGGGCAAAATAAATATTGAAAGAATCCACCAATCACCACCCGAAAGATATCCCAAAAGAGAAACTCCTAGGAACATTGTGGCCAAATTCCAGAGTTCCCTGGTCAAGGAGAAAATATTGCAAGCAGCTAGAAAGAAACAATTCAAGTATTGTGGAAATGCAATCAGGATAGCACAAGATCTAGCAGCTTCTACATTAAGGGATCGAAGGGCATGGAATAGGATATTCCAGAAGTCAAAGGAACTAGGACTAAAACCAAGAATCACCTTCCCAGCAAAACTGAGTATAATACTTCAAGGGAAAAATTGGTTTTCAATGAAATCAAGGACTTTCAAGCATTCTTGATGAAAAGACCAGAGCTGAAAAGAAAATTTGACTTTCAAACACAAGAATCAAGAGAAGAATGAAAAGGTAAACAGCAAGGAGAAAACATAAGGGACTTACTAAAGTTGAACTATTTACATTCCTACATGGAAAGACAATATTTTTAATTTTTGAAACTTTTTTCAGTATCTGGGTGGTTGGTAGGATTACACATACACATACACACACTCACACACACACACATGCACACACACACATACAGAGAGAGAGAGAGAGAGAGAGAGAGAGCAAGCACAGGGTGAATTGAATAGGATGGGATCATATCTTTAAAAAAATGAAATTAAGGGGTGAGAGAGAAATATATTGGGAGGAGAAAGGGGGAAATGGAATGGGGCAAATTATCTCTCATAAAAGAGGCAAGTAAAAGACTTTTCAGTGGAGGGAAAAAGGGGGGAGGTGAGAGAAACAACTTGAAACTTACTCTCATCACATTTGACTAAAGGAAGGAATAAAATACACACTCACTTTGGTATGAAAACTTATCTTACAATATAGGAAAGTAGGGGAGAAGGGGATAAACAGGGTGGGGGGATGATGGAAGGGAGGGCAGTGGGAGGAGGGAGCAAATAGAAGTCAATACTCTTGGGGAGCGACAGGATCAAAAGAGAGAGCAGAAGAAATGGGGGGCAGGATAGGATGGAGGGAAATGTAGTTAGTCTTACTCAACATGACTTTTATGGAAGTCATTTGCAAAACTAAGCAGATATGGCCTATATTGAATTGCTTGCCTTCCCAAAGGGAATGGGTGGGGAGGGAGGGATGAAGAGATGTTGGACCTCAAAGCTTTAGGAACAACTGTTGAGTATTGTTCTTGCATACAACTAGGAAATAAGAAATACAGGTAATAGGGTATAGAAAGTTATCTTGACCTACAGAACAAAAGAGAAGATGGGGATAAGGGAAGGGAGGGATGTTAGAAGGGAGGGCAGATTGGTGATAGCAGTAATTAGAATGCTTGGTGTTTTGGGGTGGGGGGAGGGGAGAAATGGGGAGAAATTTTGGAAACCAAAAATTTTGTGGAAATGAATGTTGAAAACTTAAATAAATAAATTTAAATACAAAAAAAAATTCTATCCACTAGTAATATCCTGTGAAGTTTTTGCTAGGTGCAATTTTTTTTTTTAAGTCTTTGGTGATACCTGGCAAAATGTCTGTAATTTCTTTGCATAATTTCCATTAATCATTAAGTCCAGGTTCCTTATGGTGGCCATAGCCTCAATAGCATCATAACCCTTTCATTTTCACAAACATGCCTTAGTGATTTGTTTTCTACTTTGTCGATGTTTGTATGTGTATGTCAAGCATGGAAGGCTGTTTGATTGCATTAGTAGGTCTCAGACATTTCCTGTTACCTATAGGTTAGCCATTTTTGGTAATGTGAAAAATTCAACGATGTTTGCTTGCTCCAAGAAAAGTATTTCTGGATATTTTATGAACTGCTTTTCAAATAAGTGCTCTAAGAATACATATCAATCCTCTTTCTCTATTTTGGCAGAAATTTCCTTAGGATGATGGTCCCTGTTTTATATTATGTGGGCTTTTATTGGGATACTTCAATATATAAGTGATGGTCCTTCTTAAGAAGCCAGAACCATGAATTAAGCCTGGTATTTTGTAGGTGTTAGTTGCTTTAAATGCCTTCTTCCCATTCAGTCTCAGCCTTCTTATTGATAATCTTGATGCTTCATTTGTGTTGCCTGGAGAAAATCAAGGTATATTTAGCCATTGCCTTACCCCCCTGGTTCAATTTAACCTTCATGTTTAAACTAAAAGTACTCAGGATCTATCTTTCTTTGGCATACATTAAAAAGTTTACACTTCTCAAGTCCACAAGACATGCTGATATCTTTGGACAAAGATTTCGTGAGGTGAAGGAGCTTTTTGATATAATTTTCAGTAGTCATGTTTTTTGAAAACATTTAGAATATCTGATATGTTTTTGTTTTCTGGACTCCTTTCTAAATGTTTCTTTTTTCATCACCTTTAAATGGACAATATGGCACCTAAGCATTTTTAGCAAGCTATTACTATAATCTTCCATCACATTTTCATAGTTCTCTCAATTTCAATAGTTTCTCTCAATTTCTCTCATTTCAATAGTTCTTTCAAATCACCTCCTGCTATAGTGTTCTACTATGGTGTTTCTTGACACCTGTCTCTTGGAGTATTCCTTGGTACTTCTACCTTTCATCCTATGACTCTGACCATGGCCACCATATAGTTCTTTTTTTTTTGTTGTTGTTCTTGTCCTGTACTGATTGGCAACATATTGTTGCATGATGTGGAAATCCTGTGGATAAAAAGTAGTGTGGTACTGTACTAACATATCATTAAAATATCCATTTCTTCAGTCCATTTCATGCATAGTAAATGATTTCCTCCCTTTAGTAGTCATCACATTGTCATTTAAGCATTTCTAACAGATGGAATGTTGATATTTTTTATTTGATCTAATGTAGATTGACTTCTTATGGTATCAGAACACAAAAGATTGTCACTGGCTCCACTGTCCTTTGTATCAAGTTCATTAATACAAAAGCTTCATGTGTGGCTAGCCTGCAACTTAGGCAGTTCTGCCTATTTCATCAGATCAGTTGCAACACGGTAGCTGGGGTACTAAATCAATCAATGACTTTTTTTTTTTGTCAGAGAAAAATTAGCCAGTAATTTGGTCAACAATCACTTTTTAAAAAGCACCTATTATGTTCTAGGTCCTGTGCTAAGTACTAAGAATACAAAGAAAGGCAAAGAAAAAAAATCAGTCTTTGCTCTCAAGGAGCCCACTAGTTAGTTTTTTTGAGTTCCTGCTCTCACATGGGTCTAGCCTCAGAGCACAATCACTGTTATAATGATGATGATGATGAATAGTAATTATTATAATTATTATAGCAATAATAATGAAAGTAATGAAAGCAATGGCAACAATTATAAGGATGATGATGAGAACTAGCATTTACGTAGCACCTACTATGTGCCAGTCACTAAGCTAAGCACTTAAATATTATATCTCATTGGATCTTCGCAACAAGCGGAGAAGGCTGGTGTTATCATTATTCCCATTTTACAGATGAGGAAACTCAGGCAGAAAAAGATTAAGTGACTTGCCCTGAGATAACATAGCTAGCAAGTGTCTGAAGTGGGATTTGAACTCAGGTCTTCCTTACTCCTGGCTGAGCGTTTTATTCTCTGCTCCATCTAACTGCCCATCTGGTACCATCCTTGATGGCATTCCCTCTCACCTCGTCACATGCAGAGTAGTATGCTGGGCTTGAGGGGTTACAGTTAATATTATCTAACAAATTTAGAGGAAAAAAAGCATAGAGGCGCTCACAGTTTTTAAATTTACTTGATGAGTTTCTTAAATAATGAAAATAACAATAGTTTTATATATATTATATATAATAAATTTATATGTATTATATTTATATATTATATATTATATTTACATATATTATATTTGTATATAAATATATAATATATATTATGTATATAATATATTATATACATAATTATAATTTGCATACCACTTTGCAGAGCACGGTATACATTATTTGATTCTCATCAACAACCCTGTGAGGCAGGGGTTATTATTTTCTTCATTTAACTGACAAAGAAATGAGAATGAAAGGGGCTAAGGGAATGGCTCCCAGCCACAGAATTAATAAGCATCTATAGCAGGATTTGAACTTGGTTTTCTTGAGTCCAAGTCTCGCACTTTATCTAGTGAATGACCTGGGTATGAACCAAAAAACAAAATTGGGCTCAAGCAAATTTTCTGAAACATCTGTCTATTAAAGTCAAATGCATTGTGGTACTACCAATTAATAGAATGATCCAGGATTGCATTGCACCTCCTAAACAATATCAATTATCATGCCAAAGAACTGGGCCTATTGACACAAATAGGGAAAATCAAATGAATAAGGAATTCTTATTGCTTTGAATAGCAGCAGTTGGAGAATTTGCCTATTAGTACACATACCATGGGCAGGCTCAATTACCTTTGAAAACCATGAAGGGTTATTTGTTTTTGTTTGTTTGTTTTGGGAGGGGAGGTGATGGTAATACAGTCTAAGATTTGTGATTCAAACTGTTTCTATTCTTCCAGTTATTTCTGCCATAAATTCTACTTTCCCAATTTTTTTAAACTACTCAGGAACATTCTGCTGTGGTTTCATTCTCTTTTCAATCCCCAGATTCCTCTGCTTCATCAGGTGCTGATCCATTTTCTCTTGTTTTGCAATATTTATTCATAGATATCTCAATTCTTTTATTTGATCTAGAGGTCATATTCCCCTCTGTTATTAATATTTTCCCTATTGGCTTATCTGCTTGTGCTTGGGGGAGTGTGAGGTTTTTTTTTCTTCCTGAGATCTTTTATATTTTTAGTCCTTCGCTCCTACCTTATTTTCTCTTACCGCATACTTTCTGACTCCTCTTTGAATGCTTTCTTACCGGAGTGAAGAATCTCTGATCCATTTCATCCTTCTTTCATCTTTCATGCTAGGTAATTCCTAATTTAACAGTCTCAGTCTCTGCCCCATGTCAACTGTGAAGGGGATAGAAGTGGCCTCAGCTGGATGTTGGGTTTTCGTCCGAAAGCTTAGTGGAGTGTCACACAGCTACACAAATGTTTCCTGGTGCAATCTGCTCTGTTCATTTTTTTCTGACTGGCACTATTACAGTACAGAATGCTGCCCTACTACTGTCCCAGGCAGAACCAGCTTCTGCCTTCTGGTTTTCCATGGCAGTGGGATGAAGGAGAGGGTAGAGTTGATTTCTATTACAAACTTGCTCCAGCCAGCTCATGTAAGCCCTGAATATATAGGAGGTGGTAGAGGAAGATTTGCTGAGTGAGTTAGATGTAAGACTTGTAAGTGACCAGATTTCACTGCTCTTTGTTCACTGAGTTTTTAACTCAAATAGGTTCTTGGTGTGCTAGACCAAGGACACAATTGACATTATTTTATTTCTTCATGTAATTCCTATTTTGAAGAGTTTTTAGAGGTCATAAGAATCAAAGAAAATATCTTGTCCTCCATCTTATTGGACACATGACCTGGAAATTGAGTAGCATTTTTAATGAAAACAAGCTTCTCTTTGAAATAAAGGTTCATTTTTTTTTTACCACCAATATTCTTTCAATGATGCTGTGTGAAAATAAGTAATGGAACACCATATTCTCCGAAGACAAAGGGTGATGGAGAGATGGGGATATGGTGGACAAGGAAATGTTACAATATAATAGCAACAAAAAACTGGGCAGGATGAGGGGAATAAGGGATATTAAAAGAGAATTGTATGACCAGAAAGGTCACTGGGCCAGGCTTCAATAAACAGATCACACATCCCACTTGGGCAACGTCCAAAGATCTCAAGGTTTTCATGACATGATTTGCTTCTGAATCTCCTCCTAACTGCCTGAGTAACCACTGTGTTTCCTTTGCTGAAACTCCATCTAGCCCATGCCTTCTGATCATGGGTGTCCCTGGAAGAGTCTATTCTGAGTGCTTTCCTCTTCTGTCTCTACACAATCTCATTCGATCACATCACTTTCTACGGGCTTAGTTCATCTTTCTCCCCGCAAAACATTTCCAGAACTTCTTTATAAAAGGTGGATGCTACTGCCATCTGCCTAGTGACTCCAGTTTATCATCTTAACTCCTCATTCTGAATTTCCCAACATATCTAAGTCAGTGACAAATTTTGCCATTTTTACCTTTACAAAATACCTTGCAGACATTATATTCTCTCCACTCACACAACCACCATCTTAACTGAAGTTCATATAATCTCTTACCTAGACAATTACAATTTAATTCCTCTACCTACCTCCTCTCTACATGCCAATGTAACTCTCTTCAGCTGCCAAGGTGATTTTCCTAATGTATAATTTTATCTCTCTACTGAATAAACTCCAATGCCTTGCAATTGCTGCTAGGACCAAATACAAAGTATACTGTTTGATATCTAAGTCTCTTTACAACCTAGTTCTTTTCTATGTTTCCAATCTTATTATATTTGATTCCTTCCTAATCTATTGTTGTCCATTTATTTCATTCATAACCCTATTTGGGGTTTTCTTGGCAAAGATACTGGAGTGATTTGCCATTTCCTTCTCAAGCTTATTTTACAGACAAAGAAACTGAGGCAAACAGGGCAAAGTGACTTGTTCTGGAACACATAGCTTAAAAGTCTCTGAGGTCAGATTTGAACTCAGGTTTTCCTGATTTGGGGCCCAGTGCTTTATCTATTGCACTACCTAACTGCTGCCTACTCTACAATCCAGCTATGATGACCTACTTTCATTTCTTCACTCACAATTCTGTATCTCCCACCTCTGTTCCTTTGCTTTGGCTTACTTCTACTCCCAAAGACACACCTACCTCTTAGTTTCCTTGACTTCTTTCAAGACTGCTGAAATTTTGTTTTCTGCAGGAAACCTTTCCTGCCACCCTCAAATACAAGTCCTTTTCCTCTGACATTATTTTCCCTCTACTCTGTAGAGGGAAGTCTATGTTGTCTCATAGATTAATGAATTTACATACAGTTTCTCCTATTAGAACAAGAGCTCCTTGAGGGCAGGAGCTACTCTTTCCTTTCCTCACATCCACAGTACTTAACGCAATGCCTGGTCCACAGTAAGAACTTAACAAATTCTCACTGGCTCACTGACATTCTGTGCATCTCCTGTGAAGGAATCATAGTAGAACATAACAAAGTATCTGGAAGAATGAGAAGGTATGAATGAGTTATTGTGTGGAAGAATCATTCATATCAATGAAATCACATATCCATGGAGGCACCTGTTATCTGTATCATGATTCAAGGTCTGTGAAGCATGTGTCTACCTTATGTCACTGAATTCTCACAAGATCGCTTTAAGGCAGGGAGAAGAGGTTTGCTTATTTTCTGAAGGAATTGAGGTTGAGTTTGAAAGAGGTCAAAGTACTTTCCAACAGAGGAACACTTTGGTACTTTGGGTAATATACCCTAAGCTGCCAGTAGGTAGACTATAGGCCAGGACAGAACCTTGAGAGGTTATCTCATCAGACTGCAAGACACTTCAACTGTCCCAGATAAATGAAAACTTCGTTTCTTTTTAAAGGCAATCAAAGAGCTCCCTGGAGCTTAATTCAGGAGCGCGTTATAGTGGCAGGAAATTCTTCCTCTGTTGGTCCCAAACACTTCCCACACAGCCTTGCTGACTTCGAGTTTATATCAGGTTCTATCCTTAGTGGATGACAAATTGTATAAAAAAATAAATCATATCACTGTGTGGCCTTCATCAACATTTCCGTTTGAACCGCTAGTCGTACTGGACAGATTTACAAATGAAGAAATCAAACACTTTCATAAATTACTAAAAAACAAAACGACGTCTCCAGCAGAGAAATAAACATTTCAAGCCTGCATTGTGGACACCCAGCAGAAAGAAAAGATTCATCTTTTTTCCACTGGGCCCAAAGAACCAGGTGTGGGGTTAACCTAATGTTGGGTTCTGCTATCTCTGATCATGACCTTTGGCATTTTTTTATTTCTCTTGACTGACCTTTGATACAGGACTATACATCTTCAGACAATTTAAAGGGAAACAGAAAGGTAAAGAGAATAATCCACAGATCACATAATTGAGTGTTGGTGTTAAGGCTAAAAGGTAATAATAATTTACATAACACTTCAAATCTCACAAAACACTTCATATATTATGTCATTTGGTTTTCAGGTAGGTAGTTTTATATTCACATTACAGATGAGGAAACTGAGGCTGAAAGGCTAAGTGAATTGCCCACTTGTGTGTTTTAGTAGTAAGAGTCTGAGTCAGAATTTGAAACAAATGGGTTAATAAATTAATGAATATTCACTCATTTATTAATCCCTTACATTATGTTGGGTGCTATGTGTATGTGTTATTGGTTAGAAATACAAACGCAAGGTAGAGTGTTTCTGTCCTCAAGGAGCTTATATTCTAACGGTGGAAGACAACACTAAGGAAGAGGTGACCCTAGAAGGGTGAGGTGAGAGGAATTAGTGGAGCTATGGGGGAATCAAAGTATATACCTTCTCCAGAACAATGGAAGTGCTGATTTGATGACAGTTATCAGAGTATGAGGTGAAAGGGATAATGGTTGGGGAGAGAATTGTATGGTCGTTTCATGGATTAATGAAGTGACTGAGTGCCTGGGGCTTATTAGGTGAAGAAAGAAAACAAACTAAGAGGAGCCCTTCTAATATGGAGTAAGGAGCTGGTGAGAACCTGAGTTTTAGAGCCTTTGTTTCACCCAACAAAGTCTAAAGAATTGAGGGAAGAGTTTCAACCTAAAATTATCTTGGCTTGAATTCTGTTATCAAGGTTCTAGTTCTTAAAGACAGTCTATCCCTCAGGATGGGATTGACCCCTTGATTAGACATCTTTTCCTATTATACGTCATGTGGGGACAGAGTAAAGAGGTGGTTTTAGATGGATAGACCTAGAGAGGAATACCTTTCCCAAGATATTTAGTTCAAACTTTTTAGTTCAAATTATGGCAGAGAGATATTGTCGATAAGTGGAGGGAGAGTAGGTAGATCTCAGAATTAGGAAGAAATGGAGTCAAGACCTGTCCCTGACACAGATTAGTAGTGTAACCCTGGGAAAATCATTTAAAGTGCCCTGGAAATTCTCTGAATGTTAAGTGGTGAAATGGTTAACCTACACTGGATAGAGTTTTCACGTCAAGAATTCCCAAGACCAATGAAATTTCAGATTTGCAGAAAAATACTGGAAACAATTTGGATTTTTCTATTAAATGAGATAATTAACTACAAAATTCGTTTCTTTCTTTCAGATAAAACATCTTGAATTGCTTTTAAAAACTGTCACAAAAGAACTATCTCAAATGATTCCTTTATTTTGATATAATTGCTAATTCCAATTTTTATGTACTAAGCTAGATGTTAGAGATGATAAGAGACACAGTTTGTCTTTCCTGAGTACAGAATCATTATCCATGATCTTAATGGGTTTATAAGTTAAAAGAATCATAGACTGTTAGAGCAAAAAGGGGTCCTGGACACCAGCTAGTCCAACCCCCTTATTTAGCAAATGAGGAATCCAGGGCTCAGAGAAGGGAAACAATTTACCTAAATTAAACCTTTAAGCAATAACAGGGTAGAACCCCAGTTTCTGGACTCCTATCTAGTGCTCTTTATTTTTCACCTATGAACATGAGGCATCTGCCTTTATATGTTTACATAAAAATGAGCAACATGGTGGAACATGGGGACATTTGGAGTCAGAGGAGCTGGATTTGATTACTAGCTCTGTCACTTACTACCTGGGTCATATCTCTTCTCTGGGCCTTAGTTTTCCCACATGAGTGTTGGAAACAACACAGAAGGAAGCCAGGAGATCCAGGAAAACAATGTGTAAAGTGACAGTAACGCTGTAAAGAAATACAACCTTGTAGGACTCAAGAATTCTGATGAATGCAGAAACCAATCATGCATCCAGAAGAGCTATGATAAAACTCAGCTCCTGTCAGAGAGGGAATGGACATGAGGTAGAGAAAGACCAATATGTTTTCAGATGTGGCAATTGTGTGGATTTGTTTTTCTTGATTATAATTATTTATTAGAAGGTTACGATGGGGGATAAGACCAAGCTGAGGCCTTTGTCCCTTAGACCAGGAGGGTTTTGGTCTCACTTGTCTGAATGACCCTAGAAGCCTGACCTTGGGGGCTGCTTAGATTTTCCTTTCTTGATTTAGCATTCCTTTGATATTTCTCCCTTTGATTCTATTACTGGTCTCTTCTTAGCATTCTCTTGAGGTCCAAGTGACCCAGCCAGGATTGCGGATTGTCTGGACTATCCACCGCTCCCATCAGGATCCTCCCTGGCTTTGATCTACTTTCCAGGTTGACTTCCCCTATCTAGACCATCCCTGGGACCCCAGAGTACTTGGTGACACCTGAATTCTTCCTTCAGTCTTTTTGTGTATTTAAGTTCCATCTCACCTCCATGAAGGTACTCAACAATCCGGCACAGACTCTGTCTAGCTGAGATTCTATCTGACCCACTTGTCAATACAAGCATTACAACAGGTTAGTCTCCTTAAGAATCAACCCAGTGTGGCAAACCTTTAATAAACTTTGCTTTCTTTGGCTTTAAGAAGACTTGTGTCAAATTCATTCAAGCAGAACCTGGAGTGTCGGTATTTTGGAGTCCCCATACGACCCCAAGCCTCAACAGTTAGGCCTGCTTTTTTTTCTCATAGTTAATGGTTTTGGGTAGAGGGGTTAGGAATAGTAATGTTCTCCTCCACCACCAAAAAAAAAAGACAGCAAATGAAACATTTTTTATAAATGAACTGGAGATGATATAACTTCAGATGGAAGGACAGATAAGCAGTACAATTCATATACTACTTTGAAAAAGCACAAACACTATGAAAAAGAAATATACAATCTTTTTGTATTATACGACCAATATGGAAATGCTTTCTTTCATAATGTTTAAGTTCAGAGTTAAAAAAAATAAATGGAGTGGAAAAATGACAAAGTTGAAACAGATGACTTCCACAGATCCTGCAATTTCTCAATCTTTTGCCCTATATGAAATTCAGATTTCTTTAAAATCATGAATTGTAAACAAAAGGAATGTGTGTGTGAAAAGAAAAAAAAAAAACAAGGAGAAAGAGGACAGGAAGGGAGCAAATAAAACCAGAGACTTAACACAGATCTGACTAATGAACCAGTGGGCTTGTCGAATTCTAAAGAATAATGCAAGTGCAGGGTTAAATGATCACTATTCTTTTTACTCTTGCAAACAACAACAAAGGTCCATTTGTGTTCCCTAAAGAAAAATGCAATCTGAGCTCTGCTTTCCTCACCTGGAAAATGAAGGAAGCTGAATTGAAGATCTCTAATACCTACCTTCCCCTGCTTTCATGTTGCTCCTGAGCCTCAAAGATTTAGTAAAGGAAGGATGCACTGACCACATTTTCAAGGGACCACAACGTCTGATCAAGTCTCAAGTACCTTATAGGTACACTCAGACTTACTGATATCTGATCTAATTTCTAAGCAGCCTTGCTGACTGAGACTTGGAAGAAAAGAGTGACTGTTTCTTTGGCCAAGATTCTTGGATTGAAACACTAACTGCATGGCCATGGACCAATTACTTGAAATATCAGAGCCTCTGTTTCCTAATCAGTAAAATGGATGCAATAGTAATTATACTAGGGTATTTATTGGGGCTATCGTAAACAAAGTGTTATATATCTATAAATTAGCAGTAGACTTGACCGATATCCATTTATAATAAAAACAGTCCTACTATTTGCTGCTATTATGACTCTTCCTGACCTTATGGACTCTGTCCATGGGGTTTTCTTGGCAAAGATCCTGAAATGGTTTGCCATTTCCTTTTACAGATGAGGAACTGAGGTAAACAAGGATAAACTGACTTGCCCAGGGTCATACAAGTAGAAGTGTCTGAACCTGGATTTGAACTCAGATCTTCTGATTCATCAGAAGAACAGGATGGTATAGTGGAAGGAACTTTGCATTAGCAGTCATACAATAATTAAATTAAATATGTAATTCCAGCTCTCCCAAGTGCTAACTTTGTGATCCTGGACAAGCTGATCCTCCTCTATGGGCCTTGGTTTCCTTATCTGTAAAGTGAGGAGGCTTGGACTAGATGATCTTTATCATCCCTTCCAACTCTAGAACTATGATCCTTTCTCATCCAAGAGAACATACTGAAATGATTAAATTACGTTTAGAACTTTTATTGAAGAGCCTCACATTTTCAATTCTAAGCAGGCAATTCTTGCATGGTACTATCTCAGGACCAAATCAAAAGGCTTGAATACACTGCTGCTGGTAATAGTAGATGAGGACATTTATCAGGGTTGACTTTCTGTGACTATTTGCCTGTTTCAATAGTAATCTTACATTTGTTATTTCCTATCAAATGAAAATCTTTTAAGAGCATAAGGACAGATGATAATTGCAGAGATGAGAAAGTCTGTTGTCTCTAGAAGAGTGCAAAAATAATCAACTCACATTACCAAAAGGACCTCTAGAAAAACCTCCTAATTAATAAGCAAACTGGAGTGATAAACCAGATTTTAATGGCACTATAATCACTGTAGCTAATTGTGTTCTTTCTCCTTTTTATAGGATGAAGGGGATTTGAAAGGCTTTCAAGAATATACTTCAACTATTAGATATTTTAATAAAACATCATTTTGTACATATTATTAGAATGGAAGCAAGCTGTTAGTAAGAATAAAGGATTATAGGATATATGCTTAGCTATTATTCCAGAGGGCTAAAGAAATTCTGCATTAGTACAAGAATAGGTAAAAGTATAGTATACTAGAGAAGAATATTGACATTTCTAGGAAAAATAATACTATGAAAGGTACAGAGCAACCCAAATATCCTACTTTTATTCCATTAGTGATCTAAAAGGGGCACTAGATTGAACAAGGAACAAAAAAAATCAAAACAGAAATTTCACCAGTTCCTTCGCGTAGCCTATGGCCAAACCAAAATAGAGCCAGAAGATTCAGATACTTAACAGAGGGTCTTTCAAATGAATTCAGCACAAATGTAGTCAAAAAAGACCAGAGGGTTCTCTACTCAGGAGTACCTCAAAGAACTCTTATAGAGAAAAATCTTGGGAGTTAAGACCTCTACAGTATTCTGACCATAGAAGATCCTAATACGAATAGAAGAGGCAATATTTTGATGAAAAGGAGCTGAAAGGGCAAAGATGAGACTGTGTCCCTCCCTATTAAAGGGGCCTTAGGGAAGATGGATAACCACCTAATGCTCTGATCAGGGACATCCTACTGAACTTTGGCTGGGAACACTAAAGATGAAATACTAGACAGGTGGAAGTCCCAGTAAGAATCCAGGACAAAAAGTTTCAGAAAAAAAAATGTTTTGATTATCGTATTTAAGAATATGGGACTGAGTAGACCTTAGTCTTGTCAATAAGTCCTAAATCAAGATCTCAAGCTAGAACCTATTGTGAAAAAAAATGTGAGTCAAGATTCATCCAAGAGGAATAACTAGAAGATAATATTCAGTAGTAACTACAATCAGAGAATGAGAAAATAAAATGGCTTGGCCGTAGGAACAATAAGACTACCTGGAATAAATTAATAAAAAAAATGAAAGCTATGAAAGAAGATATGGAAGGGAAAATTAATGGTGTTGAACAGAAGCTAGTAAACCTTACTTATGAAAGAAACTTTCCTCAATTGATAAATGGTCAAAGGATATGAACAGATAATTTTCAGACAAAGTAATCAAAACTAGCTATAGTCATATAAAAAGTGTGCTAAATCACTGTTGATGAGATAAATGCAAATTAAAAGCTCTGAGTGACTGCCTCACACCTGTAAGATTAATTAATATGACAAAAAGGAAAATGACAAATGTTGAAGGGGATGTGGAGAAGTTAAAGCACTAACGCACTATTGGTAAAGTTGTATACTGATTCATTCATTCTGGAAAGCAATTTGGAACTATGCCTTAAGGGCTATAAAACCATGCATACCCTTTGAGCAAATAATACCACTACTAAGTCTATATTACAAACAGATAAAAAATAAAAAAGAAGAGGGCCTATGTGTACAAAATATTTATGGCAGCTCTTTTACTGTTAGTAAAGAACTGGAAATTGAGGGGATGCCCATCAGCTGGGGAATGACTAAAAAAGTTGCTGGGTAAGATCATGATGGAATACTATTGTGCTTTATGAACAGGATGCTCTCAGAAAACAAAAAGCATGGAAAGTATTAAATGAACTGATACAAAATGAAGTGAGCAGAACCTGGAGAGCATTTTACATATTAACAGCAATATTGTATGATGATCTACTGTGGATAACTTGGCTATTCTCAGAAATATAATGATCCAAGACAATTTTGTAGGATTTAGGATGAAAGGTGCTGTCCTTCTCTAGAAAAAGAACTGGGAGAGCTTGAAAAAAAGATCAAAAATATTTTTTCTTTATTTTCTTTGGGATTTTTTTGTCTGTGTTGTCTTTCACAGAATGACTTACATGAAAATGTGTTTTTCATGACTATGCACGTATAAACTATGTCAAATTACTTGCATTTTCAGTGAAGGGGGGACTGAAGGGAGAGAGAGAATTTTGAACTCAAAATTTGAAAAAAAGAATGTTAAAATTGTTTTTACACATCATTGGGAAAAATTAAATATTCAATAATGTTAAAAAAAAAGAAACTCCCTGAAAATTTGAATGGACCTATCAGAAATCAATGTTTCCACAGGTACAACCTTTTAGTCAAAATGGTGGAGTAGAAAAGTGCTCAACTGAGCTCTCCCAACATTCCATTTCAAATCACTTTAACATAAATGACAGAGCCAACAAAAGACCAGAGACATTCTTCTAGCACAAGACAACATAAGAGGTCAGAAAAAGAGTTCTGTGACATGAGGAGGAGACTGGCCTGAGGCCCTTGTGAATGATATACCAGGGGTAAGAGTAGGTGGTGATGAGAGAGCAAAAGCAGTGCAAAAGATTGAACAACTACCACATTAAAGGAGTGGAGGGCTTAGATGACAATGTTCTGGAACACAAAGGACCTGGGATTATGACCAAGAAAAACCTACTCAGAAGAACTGAGCATAATCCTTCCATAGAAAAACAGATATTTAATGATATAGAAGCCTTCCAAGCATCTCCAATTAAAACACCAGAGCTGGATAGAAAATTTGATTTTCAAATACAAGACTCAATAGAACCATAAAAAGGTAAACATGAAAGAGAAGGACTCAAAAGGATCAAACTGTTTAAAATAATTGCAAATTGGAGTGATGTTCATCAAACGGGGAATGGTTAAACAAGTTGTGGCATACGATTTGATGGAGTTACTACCATGCTATAAGAAATGACAAGGGAGTGATTTCAGAAAAACACATGACAAGACCTATATGAACTGATGCAAAATGAAATTAAAAGAAATAGGAAATCATTGTGAACACAGCAATGTCATAATAATGATCACCTGTGAAAAATTTGGCTACTCTGATCAATAAAATGATCTAAGATAATCCCAAAGGACTCACAATGAAAAAAATGCTACCTACCTCTGAACTCTGAGGGCAAATTGAAGTAAAATTCCCTAACTTTATATTTTTGTTGATTTTTTTGAAGTATGACTAGTATGGAAATATATTTTGTATGATTTCATATGTATATTTGATATATTGCTTGTCTTAGTGAGCATAGGGCATTAGAGGAGAGAAGCAGACATTTTGGAACTTAAAATTTAAAAAGAAAAGAATTTTAAAAATAAATAACGAATTACAATTTTAAGATACAAATAATATGGTTAAACTGTTTACCTTTCTATATGGGAAGATAATACAAGAATCCTCTAAAAAATTTATCACTATTAGGGATTTAGAAGAATTTCATATAGAAAGGGGATGTGAGAGTGAGTCAATTATATTGGGATGATGTCAAAAAATGGATTTGTGAGAAAGGAAAATTATCTCACATAAAAGAGGCGCACAATGATGAGCTTTTACATTGGAGAGGAAATGGGGGGACAGGTAATGCTTGAACTTTGGTCACTTTTAAAAGTGTTCAAAGAGAGAAATGTATACATATATATATATATATATATATATATATACATACATAATATACATATATTGGAAAGCAGATAAAATAATTCAATGGTCAGAAGCAAAATAGATTTTAGAGGAAGGTCAGGATAAAAGAGAGAGAAAAGAATAAACACAAGAAAACAGAATGGAGGGAAATGCCCAGTTAGTAAGAATAACTATGGGTGTAAATGCAATGAAATCACCCATAAAATGGAAGCAAACAGCATAATGGATTAGAAACCAGAATCCAATAATATACAGTTTGTAAGACATGCACTTGAAACAGAGAAACACACACAGAGTTAAAATAAGAAACTGTAGCTGAATCTATTACACTAAATTAAGGTACTTATTTAGTGCCATGACTTTACTTACATAAGAATTATTTTACAGAGCTAGGAAAAAAAGTACCAAAATTCAAGTAGAAAACAAAAGGTAAAAATATTAAGGGAATTAATTTTTGAAATGTTAAGGAATGTAGCCTAGCAATTGCACATTTCAAGCTATATTACTAGATAATAATAATTAAAACAGTCTAGTACTGACTGAGAAATAGAGTTCAGGTATGTAACATAGAGTGGTAAATGACCATAGTAATCTAGAGTTTGATAAACCCAAAGATCCAACCTTTTGGGAGTAAGAACACAACATTTAACAAAAATTGCTAGAAAAAATGGAAAGCAATTTTGTAGAAACTAGGCATAGAATAAGATAAGGTCAAAATGGATACATGAGTTAGAAATAAATGGTGACATCATATATAAAATAGAGAAGTAGGGAAAAAATGTACCTGTCAGATCAAAGGATAAGGGAAGAGTTTATGATCACAGAAGAAATACAAAGGATTGTGGAAAGTAAAATAGATATTTTTGGTTACACGATATTTCCTTTTTTGCACAAGCAAAACTCATGCAGTCAAAGTTAGAAGGAACACAGGAAACTGGCGGGGGGGCTGAATTTATAACAAACTTCTCTAATAAAGGCTCCATTTTAAAAATATGTAGGGAAATGAGCCAAATTTATAAAAATAATTCATTCCCCAGTTGATAAATGGTCAAAGAAAATGGACAGGCAGTTTTCTGAAGAAGAATGTTCAAAGAATTATTAATTATAATATGACAAATTATTTGCAAATACAGTAAAATAAGAGGACTTCCCAAATTCCTTCAATGTTTTTGTTACCAAAGCCAGAGAGAGAGAGAGAGAGAGAGAGAGAGAGAGAGAGAGAGAGAAAGAGAGAGAGAGAGAGAGAGAGAGAGAGAGAGAGACAAATGAGAGAAAGAAAACTATTGGTCAATACCTCTAATGAATATTAATGCAAAAATGAATACAATATTTTCACAGAAGAGGGTCCTATTAACATATTTTACATTATAGCCATGGTGAGCCATAGTAGGAATATAGACTGGACTCAATGCTAAGGAAACTGTAAACATAATATACTATATTAGCAAAAATTGTGAGATTGAGGGAGGAGTCATCAAAATGCCTGATCAGGGGCAAACCATTCATATCAGAAAGAGACTAGGTCAAAGTCCAATCAGCAGTAGGATTGAACCAAGAATTGCTTCTACACTACCAGATTCTGGGTAAGATAGTGAGTTTCATTCTCAAACAAACAACCTACAGAAATTATCAGTGTTTCTGTGTATTAGCAATAACACCGAGGAAGAAGACTTATAAAGGGAAATTTCATTAAACATGATTAATTATCTAAATACCAAGATATACACAGGAAACATGGGAATACAATTATAAAATATTCTTTTCAGAAATAGAACTGAATATTTGCCAGTATGTGAATTGTTCACAGTTAGCTATACCAATTAAATAAAAATGCTAATACTACCTAAATTAATTTACTTCTCCAATGCTATATCAAATTACAAAAATATTTCTTTACATAGCTGGGAAAGTAATAATTTATTTTAAAGGACAACAGATAACAAATTATCAAGGAGAATGAGGAGGGGAGAAGAAAAAAAGGGTGTTGGCTTAGCAAGTACAGATATCAAAATATTCTACAAAGCAATAATTATTAACACTATTTGACCCTGGTTGAAAATAGAAAAGATGATGGGGTAAAGACATACCTTCTGGGCTAAATACTCACCTTTTCCATGTCTAGAAGCACTCTATGCTGTCTCTAAGAATCCCTACCTTCTTTCAAAGCACAATTCAGGTTCACCTTCTAGATGAGGTCTTTCCTAACTCTGCTCATTTGCTAGCGTTACCTCACTCTTTTGCATATACTGCTTAGTGAACACTTTGTATTCCCTCAATATACTGTATGCTCCCTGAAGTCAGTGATTGTTTTCATTTTTATATTGGTATTTCCAGCACATGACTTTAAAATACAATTTTAAAGAACTCTCTTCTGTAAATACCCGCTCTTAATTTGCCTTCTTTGTGAATTTAAATCATCCTGGTCCCATGCTTGAAAGATGATATCTCTGAGAAAAAAATAAAAATTAGATTTAGAAGGGAGTAGGTTTTTGGAGGAGAATTTAGCTCCTAAATAAACAAAAAAAAATTTTTTTGGAGGAAAGGGCTGATTGTTTGGTGTTCTGATTATGAGAAACTTCGTATTTGCGACAGACATTTTTGGAGCATATACTCTGAGCTAAACCACAAGGATATAGAATTCAACTACAAGGGCCCTGCCCAAAAAGTCCTTAAAATTTTTGGGAGAGAGATAAGATCCTAATTTAAAAGAAAAATATAAGGCAAGGATGACAATGTCATTCAATAAAAAATAATGCATGGTAGCAAGTGTCAAGTGAGTATAACAGATACTTAAGGCTATAGACATGGAGCAGAGAGTTCACTGTCCTAAAATAACACTCATGGCTAAAGCCCCCCACCCACCAAAGAGATAAATATATTGAATAATTTCTAGTTTAAAAAGATGATCTGTGGTCAGTTCACTAAACAGACTTGCTATCACTTAGCCAAATACAACATTAAGAGAATACTTGGAAGATTTATCTTCCAAAGGAAATATTGGTTCAAGTGTGCATTTTCTTTCTTTCCTTCTTGAAAAATCTATGATTGTTATTAATGGCATCCTTCTGGATAAAATCAACACCATCAGCTGATGGCATTTGGAGGTCAAGCCAAATTTAGGAGACCTACGGTTTTCTCTTAGGCATTGCCAACACTGAAGTACAAAGTAAATGAGAAAAATTTAAGAAACATCTTTAGCAGCATAGTGGACAAATGGAAGAGAGTCAGAAAGTATTTGAACAAATTCTCCACCCCTGCCAAACTCCTTCATTAGCTAGCCCCTGAACATTTCATCTCTTTCCTTCTTGGCTTTGCACAATCTCTCTCTCTCATGCTTATAATTCATTTCCTCCTCACGTTCTCCTCTACAGATCCTTAGGTTCCTTCAAGATCCAAACCCAGGATTACATCTTATAAGACCCTTTCTGCTTCCCTTTTCCTTTTTTTCCTTTGTATAGTTAAACAATTGCCAACCTGCCTTGCATAGTGGTTGGTATGTAATAGCTGCTTTCTGACTTGGGTTTAGCCCATCTCTCTCACAATCTTGGAACATCAAATGACTTGGCCAAAGTCAAAATCTAAGTTAGAAAATGAGACAGGAAAAGAAGTCAGGTTCAAGTCCAGAGCTCTTTAAATTAAATAATGATATCCCATTCTCTAGATTCAGTTTTTAACCTAGGATCTGTGGATAGTTTTCAAACACTCCATGAACTTGGATCAGAATAAATTTCATATTTATTTTAATATAATTGGTTTTCCTTATAATCCTCTACATTTTATTTTATGAATGTAAAAGCTTTATTCTAAAAATTGTCTCTGGGTTTCATCAGACTGCCAAAGAGGCTGGGGGGAAGGAAAGCAAAGTCTTTATTAAGCAGCTACTATGTGAAAGGTACTATACTAAAGCCCTTAATAATTATTTTCTGAAGTGTTCATGACACAGAAAAGGTTAAGAACTTCTGGCTTAGATGAATGCACATTGCAAGACATTCAAGTCCAACAAGATGTTTGGGCTATAAGGGAAAATAATTTTCCTGACCCTTTTCAAGTTCATTGTCTCTTGTTCCTAAAATAAACATCATCATCACCATTATCATCATCGTCACTGAGCACGTGTTAAGCATCTGGTATATGCTTCTTTGCACACTTTTCTTAATATGTAAAATAGTTGTTTGTTTACGGGTCTAGTTTGTCCTGGGCAGCTGGGTGGTGCAGTAGATAAGAGTGCAGGTCCTGGAGTCAGAAGGAGTTGAGCTCAAATTTGATCTTGGACACTTACTAGCTGTGTGACTCTGGACAAGGCATTTAATCTTATCTTTCTCAATTTCTTCATCTTTAAAATAATCTGGAAAAGAAGGAAATGGCAAACCACTCCCGTATCTTTACCAAGAAAACCTCAAGTGGGATCACGAAGAGTTAGATACACCTGAACAACAACAGAACAGAACTAATTTCTCCTAGTAGAATTCTAGCTTCTGGAGAGAAAGGATTAGATCAACATAGGGTAGTAGATAGAGTGTCAGTCTCTGAATCAGAAAGGAGGCAGAAAGAGAGGAAGGTGGAGGAAGAAGTCTTGCCTTTTACCAATGGTGGCTGTGTGACTCTAGGAAAGCCATTTCATGTCTTAGTGTGTGCTCAGATTTAGGCAACTCTTTGTGACTGTAAATGACAGCGAATTTTATCTGCATGTGTAAAGGGGAATTTCCTCATCCAAAGGTTCTTTATACTAATGCAGTCACTGAGTCAGTATTATTTCTTTTCTTATCGTTTATATAAGACAGCACCATATAATAGGCACTTATTGGCTTCTGAATTTTGGAAATAATATACCATATGTTTGTAAACTACATCATACATTGAAAATGTACTTTACATGCAATTTAATTAGATTCCATCCCCACACAAACTCCTTGAGACAGTACTGATTGATACAGACATTAACCCCATTTTATAGGTGAAAAAGCTAATGTTTCTACATAGTTAAGAGGGACTTACATGAAATAAACTAAAGGGGAAGGCTACATCTCTCTGTTGTGTATCTATGTCAAATATTTGTGCAGCTTTGATAAGGCAGAAAACATTCAATAAATATTCAAGAACCAAGATCCAGTACACACAGAACAGCTACACCTCACTATTTTCCTTATTTCTTATTTTCCTGTTTACTCCTTCCTGAATTCCCTTCTGTATTTGGGTATTTTCAGCTATACTTTTCCATGATCTCATTCCCTTCTGTCTTCAGTTTTCATTGCTATAAGGTGTTTCTTTCTTATTTTTTTTCTGCCCCAACCTTTTCTTGATTTAAAATATTTGAAATGCCAAGTCGAATGAAAGCCATTCATCTGCAAAAAAAAGAGTTTGTAGAAATGCAGAAATTGGGCCACTTGCTAGAACAGGCTGAATCAATGTCCAAAGGTATCACTAGATGTTCAACAACATAACTATTCTACTGAGTCAGTTCTGTGGTCTCTCCTGAAAGTGGTCATTTGTCCTAATCCAAATTGAGCTGTATATCTGGTTTTCAGAGCTGTTTGCTCATAAATATCTTTCGAATTTTTGAATCTGCAAAGTGGTGATAAAATTAATCAGGCCTTCATTTGAAACACTTGAGTGATGACCATACTTCGCTAGATGCAGGATGCCACACAACTCGTTAAGAAAAAAATAATCACAAAAACATTCTATTACAAAATCTTCTTCTTTTGTAATCTTAGTGTGGTCTTTTTATCCATCAAAATGGTCTGCCTCCACCTGAGCCTGCCAGGAAAAGTCATTACTCCTGCCAGGTAGATGGCAGCACATATGGAAGATTATAAATCATTTTGTCACTCTGAGACAATCACAAATTCATCGGTTCCCAGAGGAGACAACATTATATCATAAAGCCTAACACTGCTTCTTCATAATGTGATCACTGTCACAGAGTCACAGGGTATACTGGGGATGATGTTTATCATTCTCATAATAGTTTAATTTTAAGAATTACACTAGTCATCCTTTTTTATCATTGGACTGGCCGTTGGATTGGAGAACGTTAAAACTGAAAGGACCTTTGAGGTCATTCATTTACGTGTTTATTGACTCATTCATTCATTCAGTATCTAATATGTATTATGTGTGGAATTCTAGAGAACAAAGACAAACTAAAAACATTCCCTGTTCTTGAGAAGTTTGTGTTCTGTGACATCTCTTACAGTCTACACCTTCTGCTCAAGGAATTTATAGTCTTTTACCTAGTTTAGTCTCCCCATTTTATTGGACAAAGTTATAATCATCATCATACTAATACACATTTATATCTTATTTTAAGAGTTAGGAAGTACTTCCTCACCTTACCCTTTGAAAATGGAAAGCCTAAGTATTTCCCCTTACTTTATAGGTAGAGAAATGGAAAATCAGAGAGATTAAGTGGTTTGTCCAAAATTGGGAAAGGGACTCAAACCCCATTCTTCTGTAGTCCACAAGTCTAGTTATTGACAGAACTAGGCCCAGAAATTAATTTTCTTAACTTTAAAAATTACTTTATTTCCATTATATTAGAAACATTATTTTTTATGACAGGAATACTTTTATCATACCTCTTCTATAAGATTTAATTCAATACAACAAATGTAATTCCTCTCCCTTCTCATAGGAACATCCCATGCATCTTTACAGATTACCCTCTATGTAACTGTGTATTATTCCACATTGAAAAATGCAAAGATTAGGCAAAGACCCAAGAAACATCACCTTCAAAATAAGATTGAGCATACTTAGAAGGAAATACTACTTGCCAATCTGGCTCTCTGAGGTTGGTGGATTATCTTCTAATTCTTTAAGGACCAACTTGGGGCTTGGCCCCCACCTGTCTCACTTGGCTTTTTTTAGGTTCACTCAAACTTCAATTGTTGATACCTTCCTGGAACTACTGGTATCTCTCTTGGCTCAAGATCCGGACAAATGAGACAGAGTGAATTCTGAGGGGATGTGCTATGCACAGTATGGTGTCTGCCATATTCATAGCTTATCTTAGAGTCTACTAGCATGCAGTAATGTCATGTAGTACAAGTAATATCTCCAGGGTGCTTTGGCATGGGTATGCCCCCAAGCCCGGTGCACTATCACCTGAGCTGTTGAGCTCACTGTACGTCCTCCCATGAACTGACACAAGAGACTTAGGTCTTCCCCACTCTAGTAGAACAACTGTGTCATCAAAAAACTATTTTTATCTCCAATCATAAAAATGACTGACTATTGCCCTACTTTGGACATATAGAAGAACTGAACATCTGCACACCAAAGTTTCCTCTCTAAAAGCAGGTGGGTGGCACAGTGGATAGAGCACTGGGACTGAAATCAGGAAGATAAGAGTTTAGACCAGGCCTTAGTAGCTCTGTGACCTTGGGCAAGTCATTTAACCTCTGCTCATCTCAGTTTCCTCATTTATAAAATGGTCATAATAATAACATCTACTTGCCATGGTGGTTGTGAGGATATTATAATATAATATTTATGGAGTATACAATATAGTGCCTAGCACATAGTGCTATATAAAATGCTGCTATTGTTGTTATTAAAAACTCCAAAGGAAGAACACATTTGTAAGATTTTATATGTATTAATTACAACTATCAAAAACCATAAATCAATATGAGTTCTTCATCAATAATCAATAATAATGTGCCAATTATCTAATACATGCCATGCACTGTGCCAAGTTCTGGGAATATAATGAAAGGTTAAAATAAAACAAACAAAAAAAACCCCCAAAAATCCAGTCCCTACTCTCAAGGAGGGCAGCTAGGTGGTGCAGTTAATGAAGTGCCTGGCCTGGAGTCTTGGAAGACTCATCTTCCTGAGTTCAAACCTGGCTTCAGATGTTTCCTAGTTGTGTGACCCCAGACAAGTCACTCAGTCCTATTTGCCTTGGTTTCCTCATGTGTTAAGTGAGCAGGAGAAAGAAATGCCAAACCATTCCAGTATCTGTGCCAAGAAAACTGCAAATGGGGTCATGAAAAGTCAGACACAGTTGAAACGACTACACAACACTCTCAAGGAGCTTACAGGGCAGAAAACTGCAAACCACTTTGAACAAAAATGGTATTTTAAATAAAATCTCTGTAATCCAAAGGACACAAATTAGATTACCTGAGTTTTTTTTAAGCATATCTCCTTAGCCGTATGTGAATCATCATAGCATAATAGGAATTATTTTGGGAAATAATGGCATACTCATTTGATCTGCCTGGGGATACTCTTAATGGGAGAGATAAGAGTTCATTTAGGATAGAAGCAAAAGAAAACAAAACCAAAATAAACAAATGCGGTAAAGAAAAAGAAATTCTGGGCAACCTCTAATCATCTCTCTAAAACTTTAACACAGATAGCCCAGGCCATAGCACTGTTTCATCACTGGAAGCAACAGTGGGATTGGGCAATCCCCTGGGTGTGTGCTTACCTCCTGGTGAGAGGGAAGGGGCTAGAAAAATTCACCTAAAATTTGACTGCTTCACCCAACTCTGGCCTGCTTATTCCAGCAGGTAGGGATGATGCCCTGCAGTTGAAACACACACACAAACACACACACACACACACACACACACACACACATGAACATAAACTTTTGCAAAGATGATTACACTCACTATTGGTAAATTGAATGTGCTCATGCTTGTGGACAAGAAATCTAATAGATCTGAAAGACAAACAGCTCTTGTTGAAAGAGAACTTAGGAGGTATTGCTTTGAAATAGCAGCCTTGAGTGGCACAAGTCTGGCAAATGAAGGCCATCTTACTGATGTTATAGCTGAATACATGTTTTCTGGAGAGACTATAGTGAATGGGAATAGTGTGAACTTGGCCTGGACTTTGCAATCAAAAACAATCTAGTCAACAAACTTGTATGCCTACCCAAAGGAGCAAATGACAGGATCATGATAATGTGATTACCACTTGCAGGAAAGTGCCACTCTACCATCACCAGTGCATATACTCCTACTATGATGGAACCTGATGAGGTCAAAGAAAAATTATCTGAAGACCTTCATCATCAGTGTATTGAAAGATGACAAATTTATAATTCTGTATGATTTTAATGAAAGAGTAGACACAGACTAGCAGACATGACAGGGTGTCCTTGGGAAGAACGGAATTGGAAATAGCCATAATCACTTACTACTGAATATTTGTGCATCTCATGACCTTCTCATCATCAACACTGTCTTCTGTTTGCCTAAATGCAATAAAATTTCATGGATGTACCCTTGCAGTAAACATTGGCATTTTCCAGTCTATGTCATTGTGAGGAGATGAGATAGACAATATGTGAAGGTGGTAAAAGCAATGTGTGGCACAGAGTGCTGGACCAAGCCAATATTCACTTTCAACAAAAGCAACAGCCCTAAGACAAGAAGACTTAATGTCAACACATTAGAGGAGTTCTCTGTGAACAGTGTGTTGCTAATTTGGAGGGAAAGATGAACCAACACACTGTTGGCAACAGTGGAGCAGAAAAGGAGTGGACAGTTTCAGAGCTTTGGTGTAAAGCACTGCATTTACTCATCTTGGTCAGAATACTCAAAAACATCAAGATTGGTATGATGAAATTGATGGGGAAATTCAGAAGCTGCTAAATGGAAAAACAAGAACTCCACTGGGTTTACCAGCAGGATATAGTTCATCCATCTCTAAGAAGGCAGCATTTAATTCCATCATGAGTAAGGTACAAGAAAAGGTTAGAAAGATACAGGATTCTTGGTTCAGTAAGAATGTAGAAGAAATTCAATTCTATGCTGATTTTAAAATTCCAAAGGGTTTTTATGATGCCCTGAAGGCTATTTATGGGCCAAAGACCTATGGTGAATCTCAGCTACTCAGAGTTGATGGAGTCACATTGATTAGTGATAAGGACATGAACCTGGAGAGATGGGTTGAACACTTACATAGTGCTCTCAACAGATCATCACTCAATGTTGAAGTCAATGACTATGTACATCACATTGAAATCAATTCAAACTTCCAACTGAAAAAGAAGTTTTGAATGCCATTTGGCTCCTCTCATGTGGCAAACTGCCTGGTGCTGATTCTCCAGCTGAGATCTACAAAGCAGGGGTCCACAGATCACATGACAGCTGACTAAAATTTTCCAAGTTATATGGCAAGAGGAGGTTATATCCCAGGAGTTCAAGGAGGCCTCTGTTGCTCATCTCTATAAAATTAATATAAATAGATTGTCCTGCGACAAACACAGGGGGATATCCTTCTTAGAAACCACTGGCAGGATTCTTGCCAGAGTCCTTAATAGTCTGATCATTCACCTACTCAAGCAGATGGTCTACTTGAGAGCCAGGGTGGCTTCAGAATGGTTGATGTGGTATCTGCTGCCCAGCAACTCCAGGAGAAATGCCAGGAGCAGAATAGTGGTCTGTACACAATGTATGTTTATCTGACCAAGGCCTTTGACACTGTTAAACATGAGGACTTGCGGAAAATTATGGCAAAATGCAGGTGACCAGAAGAGTTTATCAGTATTGTGCTTCAGTTTCATGATGACATGCTAGCCTGGGTTCTGGGTAATGAATTATGCTCTTGAGCTTCCCCAGTCACTAATGGAGTGAAGCAAGAATGTGTACTTACTTCCACACTTTTTAGTATGACATTTTCAGCAATGTTATCAGATGCCAAAGTTAGCTACCACAATGATAGTGAATTATTTGACTTGAAAAGGCTACAAGCTAAGACTAAAGTGGATGGAGAGTTGATGAATGATTCCTTGTTTTCAGATGATTGTGCACTCACTGCAGTCTCTGAAGATGTTATGTAACAAAGGATGGATTGATTCTCTGATGCTTGTGCTAATTTTGGTCTAACAATTAGCACCAATAAAACAGAGGTTCTCCACGAATAAGTACCATTCCATCTATGCATAAACCATTAGTTACAGCAAACAGAGAAAATCTGAATACTGTGGATAAATTCACTTATCTTGGTAGTATTCTTCCTAGGGATATACACATAGATTGACTCACATAGGTTGACTCATGCATGACCAGAGCTAACTTACTGGGAAGCTCCAAAGGAAAATGTGGGAGAGAAGAGGTATTAGACTACCTATCATATTAAAGATCTACAAAGCCACTGTGCTGACCTCATTGCTGTGAAACTTGGACAGTATACCAATGCCATACAAGTAAACTGAATTGCTTCCATATGAGTTGTCTTAAGAAGATTTGGAAGATCACCTGGCAAGATAAGATACTAGGTACTAAGGTCCTTTCAAGAGTTAAACTGTCAAGCATTCAAACTCTGTTTCAGAGAGCACAACTCTGATGGACTGGTCATATTGTTCAAACACCAAATTAAGTTTGCCTAAAACGGTATTTTATGGAGAATTCACACAAGTTAGATGTTCACATGTTGGTCAGAACAGTGATACAAGGGCACTCTCAAGGTCTCTCTGAAGAACTTTGGAATCCAGTGAGTGATATGGGAGATATTGGCAAAGCATGACCCAGCATGGTATCTCTGCATCAAAGAAGGTATTCTGCTCTATGGATGAAGAGGGATTGCTGTAGTTCCTAAGACACCTGGAGATGTGAACATTTAGAGACATCTCCAGTTCAAATAATCCTATGAACTACTTGTGACCAATCTGTGGTAGTGCTTTCTGAATTCACGTTGGACTGATCACTCACAGTCAGACGCACTGTACCTTGACTCCAACATAGCGATGTAATTTTTGTGCTCTTTAAGAACAAAGGGCAGCAACCAACCCACACATACACACACACACACACATTTATCCATATCCACACATACATACATGCATATATATACATATATATTCATATATATTTAAATTTACTGACAGAAAATATTGTTCTTATCTAAATATGTGGTTTTCAACCTGAAGTCTAGGAAATTTTAAAAAGTTTTTAATGATTACAATTCAATGTAATTGTTTTCCTTTGTAATCCTATAATTTTTTTTCATTTAAAACATTATTCTGAGAAGTCCATAGATTTTAAGAGACTGCCAACGGGGTCCATGACACAGAAAATTTTGAAAACTCCTGGTCTAAAGTTAGAAAAAAGAAAAGAAAACTTCTGGCTGTAGTTTAGATTCCAACAAACAAGTATATGTTCTAGACTGTCCTGGTCACAGACCTAGGACAGTCATCTAATAAAGCAAAGAAGGTTTGCGATCCCTGAATGTCAAGAGTGTCCCCATACCAGTGATATTATAGAATCTTTTATTATTTAAGTATTTAACATCAACAAAAAATCCAAAAACATTTATTATGCAAATTTTATGTGCACTGTATTAAGCACTATGGACTCAAAGATGAGCTCCACTGTTTTTGACGGACACCTCTCACTTCTTATATGTTTGTATCTCCAATGCTTACCACTAAACATAATAGTCACTTAATAAATACATGTTGGATTGAAATTATTTTTCAAATATTTGTTAAAGAGAATATAATTTTGTAGCTTTCTGCTCTTTATATTATGAAATTTTCACCTAAAGAACTTATTTTCCACTTGGTATTCGTTACCCTTAGCTAACATCAGAATGGGCATCTAGGATTTCTATTAATCACAAATGCCACAAGGAAAAGGCTGATATTACTCAGAAACAACCTCAGCCAGAAAATACTTGATCTCCTTGCCAAGCAGAGTGACATGGTAGCCAAGGGCAACACGAGTTTAGAGTACAAACTCATTTCAAAAATCATCATAGAATAGGTTTTTGGAAAATTGAGGTTTATGGTCTGGCTACTTTGTTGAACACTTAGGAGTCTTAAGCACTTTCTAAAAATATATAATTGAAAATGAAACCATGCAATCGTACGTATCTAGATGAGAGCTCTGAAAGTAAAATGCTAATCCATGAATCCCCTTCCAGGGCATAATTTTGCTAGTCAACACCACTTCAAATACTACAGTTGCCATAGTTATAAAATACAAACTGTTAATTCACTAAGACTAATTCATAGTACTATTACAAAATTTTCTTTTACAGTCTCTGTCCTGTTAGTATAGAAAATATAGAAAATATCTCACTGTTATTTGAACACTCTAAAAATAAATATAATCCCAAAGGCAAAAGATGCTAAAAATTAAATAGTTCATAGGACATTTATGAACATTATTTAATGGCTGATGCTCTCAATATACTATCTTTGTTCAATGACCCATGAGTGGGTATGTTACTAAAGGAAATGAAATATATCAATATTTCCATTTTCCCTATAAATTTAAGCAACTTCTAAAGAAGTTGAAGATCAATGAAAATATAGGGCGGGTAAAAGAATCAGTGAGATTAGTTGCATGAAGTTCCCAAAAGCAATAAAAGCCATCATTTCACTGAAACTTTTTCCTCTCACCTTATAATGCTTATGATAAGTATATGAAAAAGGTCATCATGAAGATAGTTATATTTCATGCATCAATATCTATTTTAACGATAAAGAAAAAAATCCCATGATAAAGGTTACTAGATCCTCAAAAATTGTTGAACATATATCCTGACATGTGATGACTTCAAAGAGAAAGTGGGTACAGAGGAGGACAAAGAAGTCAACATTTAACAACAAAGCTGAGGACCAGGAAGTGAAAGAGACCAAAGCCTTTTAGACTACTCATGAACTTCACTCTTGTAATTCAGAAATATTTTTATACCATCAATCATTAGGGCAGCAGTCAAAAATAACCCTAAGGTAGATAAAGGATGAAAGTAAGCAGAAGACATTGCAAGCAGTTACAGATGACTTGTTTAAATAAAATGTCAACTCCAAAATTAAATGAGAAATGGACAAAACAGAACATTTATCATAATTTCTTGGTAGGGGTTTAACTGATATAAAACAGTTACCACAATGAGGAGGCTGAAATTACACAGAGATGATCTCAGCCAGTAAACACTTAATCTCTGGGCTAAGCAGAGGAACATGGTAGCCACGGGTAACAACTGACTGTAATTGTATGAACAAATCATAGTGGAGGAGGATCCAGGAAAGCTAGAGGCAGGATCATGTCCTAAGAAACTGGCAGGCATCTGAGGGTAAAAGAAACCTTCAGAGGGAATTTGCTAAAAGACCAAATTTTTAAAAAGCCAAATCAGGAAACTGGAAGTGGAAGCAGAATTACTGAATGGTAAATCTAATGCAATCCTATTCAATCTAACAAATACTTTATTAAACACTAATCACAAACTAGGCATACTGTGATATATATATATATATATATATATATATATATATGCATATATATATGTTTGTATATGTATATATACATATGTTATATATAAATATTTACAGATGGGGGAATAAAAAAGAAACAAAAAAAATCCCTGAAATGGATGCCTCAGAGAAAAGAAACTGTCAAAAGAATGAAAGAAAAATGAGTAAGAAGATATTAGCAGCTACTGATCAATATTCCTACTAGCTCATCTCTATAAAAATCTTTATGAGAATGATCTAAGATCACAGTAAGATCATTGTTGATGATAATATGAGCAGAAAATAGGCAAGTTTCTGAGAGAGATTTTCTAGAAAATGTCACATTTCCACAGTCATATAATTGATTGAACTGTGCAAAGAATATAATATACTGTGCCTAACAATTTTTGATTATTTTAAAAATAGCATTTCATTCAATATAACCAAATATGTATTTGCCAGTTCTATTCAAACAAGGTGTCTTCAACATATAAAGACACAAAATATTCCTTTTTCAAATTCTAGGTATCTAACTTAGGTATGGTATGAAAAAGAGACAAAGAAAGTAGATGAGAAAATACTTATTTTAGTATATTGATTTTGGTACACTGGATTTTACAGTCAGATAATCAACTGTGTTAGTCTATCAGAATACAGATACTGGAATGTTTCATAAGACAGTACAAAAACTGGACTGAGAGTGCAGAAAGGGGAAGACATCTGAACTTAACTAATGTGACTTATGGAAGACTGACATCCAGTTTATTCTTAAAGCCTTTCTAACTTGGTTGACCATTCACAACTTACCCTTCACTGCCATTGCCTTCTGCACCTAAGATCATCTATACTCCATGATGGTCTATTGGAATGTCAAATTGGATCTTGATAGACCGAACATATATCTTGCACACATATGTACACACACACACGTGTGTGTGCACACATACATGTATACACACATGTATGTGCTGCACACATATGCATATGCACATGTATTTGTGTGTGTAAATATATACACATATTACTTATATAAGTTTATATATACAGACACACAGTCAGATTGCCAAAGGTTAAGAACTTAAGAGTTAAGAGAAGAAGGAGTTAAGACAACTTTTTCAAAAGATTGATGGATATATAACTTGAGGGAGTAATAGGGTTTAGTGAAAGTTTTTTTTTTTTTATTGAGTGAATGTATTTTTATAAATGAATGGGACTTGACATGGTAAAAGGGTAGGAACTGTTGATGATAGTTGAAGATGAATTGGGAGAACAGGGAGAAAATGATTGAGAAATCAATATTCTGGAGAAAATAGGATAAAGTGCACATGTAGAAGGAACAGCTTTGTCAAGAACCACCACCACAGAATGGGGAAAGGAAGCTAGTGGTAGATGATATCAAAGGATTTTGAAAAGAAGAAAATTAAATTGAATGGAGCTTACTTTGAATGATCTGTCTTTTTTTTCAGTAAAGAGGCAAGGTTCTTAGCTTAGTGAGGTGGGGAGAATAGAAAACTTGGAAGGCTTAATGTGAAAAGAGTATTTTTGGAACAGTTTCCACAGCTCTAAAGACATTGATACTTAAATTGTATTAAAAATTTCCAAATTGGCTTGCCAATGATCCTCATTGCTTTAGAAAGTACACATTACAATTTCTGCAAAGAGCTTTCTTTACCAACCCACCCCTCTTCCAAAAAGTTCTTGTAACTATACTCCAAAACCACTTACTTGTTAACACTGATTCTAAAATAAAGTTTTAGGAATATATGTTTATTCCATTAAGCCAATACTTCTAGACTTGCTAGAAGTTCTTTTTTTTGTTCCTGTTTTTGATGAGAATCTGGGAGAATTTACATTATGAGAATCCCATAAGAATACTCAGAGGTTCTGCTAGAGGTTTTAATTCAAAGTTTAAAATACATATTTAAAGGGGTGGAGCCAAGATGGTAGAGTAGAAGGATGACCTGTAAGAGTTCTCCCCTCTAGAGCCCATAAAATACCTCTAAAAAAATGACTCTAAGGAAATTCTAGAGCAGCGGAAGCCACAAAACAACAGAGTAAAAGAGATTTCCAGCCCAAGGCAGCCTAGAAAGCTGACAGGGAAGGTGTATCACGCGGGGCTTGGAGTGGAGTACAACCCAGTCTTGGTTGCATAGCACTACAGGGACAGGATCAGAGCAGGTTTTAGGGCATCATCTGCAGCAGCTATGGTTCCCAGATCCCTCAACCCACAAATGCCAGAGACAGCTTCAAAGGTCAGTGAGAAAGCTCTTTCACCTGGGTGAGAAGGGAGCAGGGTTCTCCCCTAGCCTCAGCCCCAGGTGGTGGCAGCAGCAACAACAGCATCCATTTGTCCATTTTGGAGCCCTCAGCCTAAAGATTGTGGGGGAATTAAGCTGCTCAACTGGACCTCAGCCCTGAGTGGTGGCCCTGGGGTGAGGAGGAGCTGTAGCTGGTGGAGCTGGAGGCAGTTGTGGAGAGGGTATTCTACACAGAGATCCTGGGCAGAAAAGCTAGCTCCCAGACAAGAGTGCAGGTCAGGAGAGGGGTAAACTCCTCTCCCTTGATTATGCCACTGTGGAGAAACTGAGAACTTACAGGTTCCCAGAAACTTGACAAGGAACTCAAAAGTCAAATAACTGGCTGGGAAAAATGCCCAAAAAAGGGGGAAAATAAGACTATAGAAGGTTAATTTCTTGGTGAACAGGTATTTTCTTCAATCCTTTTGGATGAAGAAGAACAATGTATACTGTCAGAGGAAGACATAGAAGTCAAGGCTTCTACATCCAAAACCTCCAAAATAAATATGCAGTGGTCTCAGGCCATGGAAGAACTCAAAAAGAATTTTGAAAATCAAGTAAGAGACGTGGAGGAAAAATTGGGAACAGAAATGAGAGCTATGTAAGAAAATCATGAAAACTGAGTCAACACCTTGCTAAAGGAGACCCCCAAAAAAATGCTGAAGAAAATAACACCTTTAAAAACAGACTAACTCAAATGGCAAAAAAGGCCCAAAAGCCAGAAGAGAAGAATGCTTTAAAAAGAAGAATTAGCCAAATGGAAAAGGAGGTTCAAAAGCTCACTGAAGAAAATAATTCTTTAAAAATTATAATGGAGCAGATGGAAGCTAATGACTTTATGAGAAACCAAGAAATTTCAAAACAGAAACAAAACAATAGAATACAATTTGAAATTTATCATTGGAAAAACAACTGACCTGGAAAATAGATCCAGGAAAGACAATTTAAAAATTATGGGACTACCTGAAAGCCATGATAGAGAAAAGAACCTAGGCATCATCTTCCAAGAAATTACAAAGGAAAACTGCCATGTTTTTCTAGAACTGGAGGGTAAAATAAATACTGAAAAAATTCACCAATCACCTCCTGAAAGAGATCTGAAAAGAACAACTCCTAGGAATATTGTAGCCAAATTCCAGAGGTCCCAGGTCTAGGAGAAAATATTGCAGGCAGCAAGAAAGAAACAATTCAAGTATTGGGGAAATACAATCAGGATAACACAACATCTAGCAGTTTCTCCATTAAGGGATCAAAGGGTTTGGAATGTGATACTCCAGAAGTCAAAGAAACTAGGACTGAAACTAAAAATCACCTACCCAGCAAAACTGAGTATAATACTTCAGGGGAAAAAAATGGTCATTCAATGAAACAGAGGACTTTCAGGTATTCTTGATGAAAAGATCAGAGCTGAATAGAAAATTTGACTTTCAATGACAAGAATCAAGAGAAGCATGAAAAGGTAAACAGCAAAGAGACATCATAAGGGACTTACTGAAGTTGACTGTTTACATTCCTATATGGAAAGATAATATTTGTAACTCTTGAAACTTTTTCTCAGTATTTGGGTAGTTGGAGGGATTATACACACACACACACACACACACACACACACACACACACACATACAGGGCACAGGGTGAGTTGAATAGGAAGGGATGACATTTTAAAAAGTTAAATACAAGGGTGAGAGAGGAATATATTGGGAGGAACAAGGAATAAATGAATGGGGCAAATTATCTCTCATAAAAGAAAAAGAAAAAGTTTTTTTCAGTGGAGGGGGAAAAGGGAGAGGTGAGATGGAAAAAGTGAAACTTACTCTCATCACATTTGGCTTAAGGAGAAAATAACATGCACAGTCAATTTGGTATGAAAAACTATCTTACACTACAGGGAAGCAGGGGAGAAAGGGATAAGTGGGGTAGGGGTATGATAGAAGAGAGGGCAAAAGGGAGGAGGAAGTAATTAGCAGTAAACTCTTTTGGGGAGAGACAAGGTCAAAAGAGAGAACAAAATAAATGAGGGGCAGGATAGGATGAAGGGAAATATAGTTATTCTTACACAGCATGATAATTGTGGAAGTCTTTTGCAAAACTACACATATATAGCCTATGTTGAATTGCTTGCCTTCCCAGTGGCAATGGGTAGAGAGGGAGGAAGGGAAAGAGTTGGAACTCAAAGTTTAAGGAATGAATGTTTAGATTTGTTTTTGCATGCAACTGGGAAATAAGAAATACAGGTAATGGGGTATAGAAATCTATCTTGCCCTAAAAGAAAAGAAAGAAGTTGGGGATAAAGGAAGGGAGGGGTGTGATAGAAGGGAGGGAAGATCGAGGGAAGGGGCAATTAGAATGCATGGTGTTTTGGGCTGGGGAAGGGGAGAGATGAGGAGAAAATTTGGAACTCAAAATCTTGTGGAAATGAATGTTGAAAACTAAAAATAAATAAATTTTAAAAATAAGAGGAGAGGAAGAGAAAAAGATAAAACATATATTTTAAAGACTTTTAATTGATTTTAAGTTACTTTAGTACCTTGAATTGTGAGTAATGGTCAGTCATTGTCTGGAAACCATATACAAGATAATCTGGATAAACCAGTTAAGTAGATGACCTCATTAGAAGTCTTAGATGAGAGCTTCATGATAGCATTCTAGAAAATAAGCCACTGCAAAAGAAAATCTACACTTGACTTTGTCTCTCAGAAGAAATTTTTTAAATACAAAAACTGCAACTGCTTTAAGGGAAAAAATGCATTTCAAAACACTACTAAAATAATTTGCTTGTTTATATATACACTGTCAAACTTTTGTGTACTGAGCAAAGGAACACAAGACCAAGAAACAAATGTTATCTTAAGAAAGAAAGATGAAAGGAAAATATATTGTTAAGCTTATAACTGACAAGCTTTATTCTAATCCGTTTCTTAGAATTTGAATAAAGTCATCATATTTTGAGATTTCAAAGAACATGGCCAGTCTTTTAAGAATCTTTGAGGATGATTACTTGATTGGGATTAGCAGCAATCCATGATTCAGCCCATTCTGAGCTCCAATCATAAGGTATGTGCTCACCTGCCATACTATACTGTCACTCAATTTCACAGGATATATTAGCCTA
The DNA here is from genome assembly GCF_028372415.1 of Notamacropus eugenii. Taxonomy (NCBI): domain Eukaryota; kingdom Metazoa; phylum Chordata; class Mammalia; order Diprotodontia; family Macropodidae; genus Notamacropus; species Notamacropus eugenii. Next base: position 60,296,108 of record NC_092874.1, on the reverse strand, counting down.
GTTTAATAAGGCACACCAGCAGGTGCTTCACTTTTAAAGCAAAAGACCTTAACGGAGTGCTTTCTCCACCTGGTTTGAAAGAATGACTCATTTTAGGCACAAAATTGGCTAATTCAATCATGTTAGTTCAGTTCAATTCACTTCAACAAGCAATATTAAGAATCTACCATGTGCAAGATAAAATTAGAGATAGTATACAGCCTTGGTCACAGGCTCTTGTCCAGGTGTGATTCCATTTGGTAAAGCAGGGGCTCTTAACCTTTTATAATGTTTTAGGACCCTCAGCAGTCTGGCAAAACTTATGATCTTGTTCTCAGAATAATGGGGTTTTTAAAAATGCCTATTAAAGGCATAAAATACCATTAAAGAAAATACTAAGTTTCAATGAGAGGTTAGAGAAAATGAAGATGTAATTTCTCCTCTATTCCACTTCATGTGTCCCTGAAATCTATCAACTGAGATCTATTGATCCCAAGTTGGGGACTTCTGCACTAGAATCAGTGCATAATTGCATCTTCCCCTATTTAACCAGCATATAAATAAATCCTAATACATAAATGTGAATAAACTATTAGATCACTGACATTTTTCTCTTTAATTTAAATCTTAAGACAGAGAGCCAGCCTGGCAGAGCAGACTCAGCATTGGATTTTGAGACTTGAAGATCTAAATTTGAATCTTTCAGCTACATACCTAGCTTTGTTGACTGTAGAAAAATCTCTTGACTTTTATGAGCCTAAATTCCCTAATGTATAAAATAGTATTTTAACTTCACCTAGATCAAATGAGATAATGTGGTTAAAGTAACAAAAAAAATGAGAGATATTATTATATCATAAATATTACTTACATTTCAAAACTTCAGCTTGAGTTTGCACTTAACAGATGCACAATTAAGAATTGCTTACTTTAAACCTGTAGGATTAAATCTGCCTTTCAGAGACATCATCATAATTGGGTGCAGTGGTAAACGTCTGTAGTCCCTAGTACCCAGGAAAGTTGAAATTGGTGGAACACGAGCTCAGGAGTTATAACTTGCAGTAGAACAAAAACTGATTGGGTGTCGATACTAAGTATAGCACCAATACGTTCAGTGTCCTGGCGAAGAGGGATGCCAGTTTGCCTTAGGAGAAGAAAATATGTTCTGACTAGAAACAGCAACTCCAAGCATTTATGTTAATGAGCAACGGAATCAGACAAGTGACTGTCCACTCTACTTCCAACCTGGGTGAGACAGGGAGACCCAATCTAAAAGGGGAAAAAGAAGGAAAAGATGTAGAAGAATGAAAGGAAGGAAGGAAGGGAGAGAGGGGGAAAAAAGGAGGAAAGGAAGGGAGGGAAGGAAGGAAAAAAGGGAAGGAAGGAAGAAAGAAAAGAAGGAAAGAATGCAGGAGGGAAGGAGGGAAGGAAGGAAAGAAGGAAGGAAGAATACACACACACAATATCCATTCCTTATTTCTCTCAAAGGGGATCACTATTTTCCCTCATGAGAAGAGATATTATTACATTTAAAAAGAAAAAGGAAACATGTAATTAATATAAAAATATGTACACTGTATAAAAATGCATAAGAATACAATTACAATTACCTTTAAAATTAGCTCTTGGTAAGATAATCATGTAAAAGGCATTGAAGTTCTGTTGATTTGGGAGAAAAATCACTAATATGGAAAACATTCATATTCCTGTTATTTAGGTTTACTTGTCAATCATGGTCAGAGATTCTATTAAAAAAATAGTCAACCTCAAGACTGTATAGGCAGTAAACATAAGCTTTGCTAATGAAACATATTCTCTCTAGAAACTAATGACAGACCCTTGTTGCTTTTAACGTTTATTTCTCAGTGGATGGTCTCAAATTTTCTTTCACCTTTAAGTTGTTTATGGCCTATGGAGAGCCCTGTTTAGTGACAATACAAAGACACCAAGAAAATTATGTGAACTTCAGTATTTCAATGGAAAAAATCTGCAGTTGTTCGTTGCAAATGCGAACAGACTTGGGCCTCAGTCAGGGTGCATTTCTTTTGTCCTAGGTTTAAGGTAAAGGAGCTGTACATTCAACATCAACTACCACTCCATGCCTCAGGCCTTTTGTGAATTTCATACTGCATTCTTTTTCCTTTGTGGGTCCCTTACCCCAACTTCTATTTGTTGATCAAAGCACAGCAATCAGAGTTCCTATAATTATTGATTGATTCTTCTAAGTGGGCACTTCAGTTCTTGGTTTCACAATTGTTATTAACTGTATGATTCCAATAATTTTAAGTTGAAATGAGTTTTTAGATATTGCTTCCAGAAATGATGCTATTTATCATCTACTGTACTTTGAGGGTAAAAAAAATAAAAAATAAAAACAGAAGATTGGATAGTCTCCCAGACAAAAATAAAACCCATATGAGTGAAACTATATATTCTCAGGGTTGTATGAAAATTCCTAAGTTTCTGTAATTGGTTCTTTCATTTTACATGTATTGGCACTTCTTCTGGGAATAAAGACTGGCCTGTGGTTTCCTGGGATAGGGAAATCTCATCATTCCCATCATCAATGCATATCAATATGTTTTCTGTGTAACCTTAAGAGTTACATAGAGCAGTGGAAAGTTAAATAACCAGTAATTAAGAATCAGAGGGGAGAGCAGAAAGCATGCCTGGAACAGAGGTCAGCTCTCTCATTCCTAGGTTAGGGTGCTTCTTCAGGAATGCTAGTAAAATCTAGAGTTTTTAAGAAAAATAAAAGTCTTAACTACACAAGCAAGCATGAGACTAGAAAGGCTTTATTAGCTTATTTCCAGTTCCAGTTTAAAAACAGTGTCGTGTGTCCTTCTTATTTGCTACAAAGACAGCAAAGCCCTAAAATTACAACTAATTCCTCTCCCCAACCAAAATATCGTTTGCATTGGAAGAATGTGAAATTCATCACTAGTCATTCCATGTGAATTCTTTGACAATAACAAAATGTTTAACACAGAGTAAGTCAGTGAAGAAAGTCTGATGTACAATTCTCATCTCAGTGATGAAAACTGAACACTTTTGTAAAGCTCTTGCAGCAGATATGCATTTATCTCTAATTGAGGAAATTATTTATTTATTCAGAATGTGAAATAATCAGTTACAACCTGGAGTGCTTCAAAAGTAACACTAGGAATCTCAGCTGGTGGGCAGAATACAAAGCATCAGCACTCTCCGGCAGAGTGTTTCCATATTCTGCACCATACTGGACGTATTTTCCCCTCAATGCTGTGCAGAAAACAGTTTACATGTAAAGTTGAGGGGAGAGGATAAAGGGCCAAATTAAAAAACTATAAATAACTCTATTCCACTGTTCTATAGGAGAAACTATTTGGTCACTGAGAAAAAAATTAAGTCAATAGGCACTCTTGTTTTTTGTTTTCCATTTTTCCGTTGTGTTTCTTCTTCACAATCCCATTTGGGGTTTTCTTGACAGATACTAGAACAATTTGCCAATTCCTTCTCTAGCTCATTTTATAGATGAGGAAACTGAGGGAACCAGGGTTAAGTGACTTGCACAGAGTCATACAGCTAATAAATGCCTAAAGTCACATTCAAACTCAGGAAGATCAGTATTCTGATTCTAGATGTGGTATTCTATTTACTACTCTACCTAGTTGCCCAAACATAATTTCATCTCTAGGCGAAAGGACAAAAAGAAAAAATTTATAGATTTGTAGTTGGTCCTTCCAAGGTTCTAACTAGGCCTAGTGACACTTGCTGAATTCATAGAATGCAGTCACTCTAGGCTTAGTTATTGTAACACTGTCTTCTAAATGATGCTCTGAAGGAAAACAGATCCAACATAGGCCAAGATAGTCATGAAAACACTTTTTGTGGCAGCAAAGAACTGGACACTATGTGACTATTCTTTGAGGAGTTAAAGTATAACAAGCAGAAAAGAAATGTCACTGTGCCATAAAAAATGATAAATAGGAAGAATACAGAAAAGCATGAAAAGATTTAAGTGAACTGATACGGACTGAGATAAGCAGATAAAGGACAGTAAAGTACACAAATTTTTATAAGAAAATGATCACAATAGAATCCCAAAATGAAACTTTAGCTCTAAAGAAAGAAATGTCTGTCTCTCCTTTCATTGGAATGGTAGGGTGTAGATTATGCATGTAAAATATTGCAAGCAATTAGATATGACTTTTATCATAGTTTTATTTAAGTAGTTTCTTTCCTTTTTGCTTAAATGGAAATGTCTATGAGATGTAAAAATAAGAGGCATCAGCTAAATGTTAATAAAAGCAGGCTCTGGTTTTTTGCCAGTATAGAAAAGTCCATGCATGTACACCAAGAAAAAAAATCAGAGAGTAGCTTAGCATAAAAGGGAGAAATTCAGAGGAAAGTATGTGTACCCAATTCTAACTTGATGTACCTTTACTGTACTGAAGCAGCTAGTTTGCACAGTGGATAGAGCTCTGTACCTACAGTCAGGAAAGCCTGAGTTCCAATCCTGTGCCTCAGACACTTGCTAGCTGTATGACCCTGTGCAAGTTATTTAAACATTTCTTGTCTTTGATTTCATCTTTTGTAAAATGGGGATAATATCGTCTGCATCCCAGGGTTGTTGTGAAGATAAAATGAAATATTTTGTAAAGCACTTTGAAAACTTTAAAATGTTAAATCAATTCTAGATAATACTGATTAATATTATTGCCACTAATTAATAGTATTATTTAGTGCTTTATAATTGCAACAATGTATAATTGATACTAGTTATTTCCTGCATTAATTGCATAGAAATAGATTAACATCATCTATACTTTAGTTCATTTTTTTAGGAAGAACAAATTCAGAAAAACTAAGTGACTTACTTGTCCAAGGATCCAGATTAGGACGAATTTTCAGATTCTAGTTTATTATTTATCCATCCTACTGAGACAAGTTACATATACTGGAAAGTTATCAGAGAAATGTCTTGGCTCTACAGATAGTACACAGAGCACGCTAGGTCATGCTTATGTCAACCATCACTGCAAGCTGCTTGGTATGGTGGAAAGAATGTTGGTCTAGCCACTAGGAATCAAACTACCAGGGCTGAAATCCCAACTGCTATTTAGGAGCTCTGTGTCATCTCGGTACAAGGTACCTTATCTAATCATCACTTCCCTTTCTGTCAAATGAGAATAAGAATTAGTAAAAACAATACCAAGCACGGAGGACATATTGATCTAGCAGATGTAAGTATCAGTCATTAGGAATCATAGGATTATAATGTTGGAAGGAAATGCAGAAATTCATACATCAGAACAGGTTGTCCTGCTCATTTCAAAGAAGGATCACAGGGAACATCAGTTTCATTCCTTTATTGTATCAGAGTCTGGTTTCCTATTAACAATATAAACTTCATATTCAGAATAATTTTATCATATATTAATATCCACAACAGAAGTTTTCCTTGTTTTCATGTTCAGATTTTCACCATTTACAATATTTATTTAAAAAGCTGTCAGGACAAAATGTTTTTTTTTTCCTGTTTCTCAATCCAATTTTTTTCCTTGTGATACAAAGAAGATTTTTTCCATTACAAACAAATTATGTTCATTATTGGCACTTCTCCTGCCTCTTTCTTGCTACCTCAGCTTTCCTTCCATCCTTGTTTCACTGCCCTTCTCAACTCTGACCTTTATGAGCTGGTTCTTCTATGCTTAGAGTTAACCTTGGATCTGGACCACTTTTTCCTCCCCAATTAAAGCAAATTTTGAGAACTGACTTTGCATGAGGTTTCAATAAAAACCAGACTTCCTGTTGCTCTGGTCACCCACATGGCAAAAAGGAAGTTAAACTGTTTGCTGACATGTCTCTTATGGTTTGGGCTTGGGCCTTCTTTCACAAGGCGGCTGCCAAACACCCAGCTTCCACAGACAATACTTTGTGGGTGGTGACTTCACTGGAATCTGAGAACTGGGCCTGAGAAATATGCTGTAGCAACTGGAGACAAACCCTGGTTGTGGGAAGGAGAAAAGGATCGCTGGATCCACATTCTTAAAGTGGCAGCAGATGTCATTGTAGGATATTGTTAAAGAAGGAAAAAAATAATAGCTCTTTTCCTGTCCTTAACTAGACTAAATATTCCAGGGCTACTTTTCCTTTTTCGTTAATGACACCAACATTCTTCCAATCTCTTAGCATGGATATTTTGGGAATGTCTATTAACCCTTGTTTCTCACCATATCTAATATGTCTTCATAGAATCATAGAAATTTAGAGTTAGAAGGGACATTGATAATCACCATTTCATACATTTTATGGGAAGGAAACTGAGTTAAGTGAAAAGTCTTGCCTGAAGCCACACTCCTGTGACAGAAACAGAGAGTATAGTGCACCCAGGTTATACAGAGTGCTATGCTTAGGGTCAGGAAGATGCAAGTTCAAAACCTGCTTCAGCCATTTATTAGCTATATGGTCCTGAGCAAGTAACTTGACCTTTGACCTCAATTGCTTCATTTATCAAATGAGGAATGTGGTCTCAGTGGACTCTAAAATCTCTTCCAGCTCAAAGTCTATGATCCTATGATTCATTTCTCTTGACTTGGGCCAAGTTCTTTCAAATGTACCGTTCTCTCTCTCTATGTCTTGGTCATTTTTTCCTTCACAGTCACTACCCCATCTGTCCTAGGAGTACCTTGGGCCCTAGAAACACTAGCAGAGCACGTAAACAAGCGTTGTTTTCATTCTAAAAGAGGACCATGACACCAGGAAGGTGACGGCATGACTTGCAAGTGAACTGGATTTAAGAAAGGGAGAGAGGGCTGTGCAAAGTCATCAGCCTCCCTCTCTCCTTGCAGAGGCATCTGGGTCCAATGGCAAAATATAGGTCAGGATGACTGGAGATGGCCCCATTTAACTAATGGGAGAAAATAAAGGTGAGGTGGAGATGGCAATGACAGGGATGCTAAAGAGAGTAGATAGGAGGTTCCACACAAAGGGGAAAAAAAGAAAAACCAATTAATTTACTGTCTTCTATTACTATTTGCCTTTTCACTGGTGAATATTTACCCAATGAGATTTTAGCCTCAGATCCATCCCCTCAGTGAAGTGCCTAAGTCCTCGAACTACAAGTTCCCTCTCCTTCCTCATAAATTTGAGTTTGTTGGATCTCTCCTTTCCATTTGATCATTTCTTACCTTGTATTATACTTTAATCAATCATCAACAACCATATAAAAGTGCCTCTTACATACCATGTACTGTGCCACATACACATATAAACACATCCATACATATACACATATATAGGTATATATGTATTCATTATATATGTGTACATGTATGTATGTATTCATTATTATCAAAAAGTTAATTATAATTAAGAAATTATTAAGAATTATTATCATTAAGAAACACAGCCTGCGGTCAGACAGTCTATGTCAAGATCAATAGGTGTTCCTTTTACTTTCTCAGTGAACAGAAGCTCTATGGCTACATCTGCTTTGTGTGTATGTGTGTGTGTGTGTGTGTGTGTGTGTGTGTGTGTGTGTGTCCTTGTTTGTGGGCGTGCATATGTGCATCTGTATGCTGGGCAGAATATATATAGGCATGTATAAAAGTATACATATATTTGTATGTACATGCATATACATGGGCAGGTAGGTGGCAGAGTAGATAGAGTGCTGGACCTGGAGTCAAGGAGACTCATTTTCTTGAATTCACATCTGGCGTTAGACACTAGCTATGTGATCCTGGGCAAGTAACTTAACCCTTTTTTGCCTCAGTTTCTTCATCTATAAAATTAACTGGAGCAGGAAATGGCAAACAACTCCAGTATCTCTGCCAAGAAAAACCCAAATGGGATTACAAAGAGTCAGGTATGACTGAAAAACAACTGAACAATAACATACACACATACATATTATATACACATACATTTACATGTGCATATGTATATACTTGCATATACACACATATATGTATGTAGGTATATACGTATTTATGTGTCAATATGTGTGCATATATGTGCGTACATATAAGTGTGCATGTGTGTACATGTATATGTAATATATAGATATATACATATATCTACCTCTATCTCTATCTCTCTATATGTGTGTATATATACGTATATATATAGTACTATATGTGTGTATATACATATGCATATGTACTTAATTATGTGTATATACATATGCAGTCTGTACTTAATTCCACAACACTTAGCATAGTACAAGGCTCCTAGGAGGCATTTCCTAGAATGTTGTAGAGGTTAAGCCAATCCTTGAAGTAAACCAGGGATCCTGAGAGCTGGAAGAAAGAGAATATTAGACATATGGCACACAGTCAGTGCAAAGGTACAGATAACAAGACACACAACCCAAGGACACTAACATGGCTAGACCATAGAATGCTATCTATGCTTATATTGTATTATCATTCTCTCCAACCCAGTGACCCACAAATAGAGTGGTAGCTACATGAGGACAGTCTGTCTTTTTTAGCTTTGCATCCTCAATTTCCTTGAACACAATCAGTACTTTGTAAGTGTGTATTTATAGAGCCTCCATAAGCTTCTTATTCCCTAGAGCACCTGAATGTTGGAACTATATACATAAAATTTTCAGTTGTACTTCCTAAATGAAAAGCTATATCACTGAGTGCCCTTAGCAAAATATATAACTATTAACTTCCTGTTTGATTATTTTCTATATACTGTACTAGTCTTCTAAAAAGAAAATATCCAAAAAGTCACTGTCAGTATGTTTACACCTAAGAGAACACATTTCAGTTAATTAGCCCACCATTCATGTGTCAGTGTTTCAGGAACTGAAACAAGTTTCCTCCCAAACCCTCAGCCTTCCAAACACATGCCTGCTCATGATTGCTTTCACCTCAGAGAAAGCTTAAAAGAAAAAATAGTTTTGATTGAATAACATGGAATTGAATAACACATCCAAACCTTATTTTCCATTGTTCCAGTCCCAAAAGTAAGCCAAACCACCCACTTTTATTCTGGCACTTCAGGCAGAAATCTGTGGTTTCCCCTTGTGATGTAAAAGCAATAAACCCAGTTGCTAGAACAGTGAATCATGAGATTTGAAATCTTCCCTCTTCAATCAGGAAGTGTGTGGAGCCTAGTCTCAATAGTGGAATGAGGTCATTGGCATCACAAGGTAAAGGTTCCCTCTGCAGTAGTGGAATAAGTTCAAATGTTGAACCCACAAGAAAGAAAGAAAAAAAGATAGAATTGGAGAGTTGGCCTACCTTTCCTTTTTTAAATAAAAAAGAGATAGATCTCTCTCTCCTTTCAAGTTCATCCTTCTGATGCCAGGACTGCTCAACAGTTGTATGTATCGACACTCTTCTCCACCCTTTCAAGTGTTCGCTCTAAAGTCAGAGGTCCTAGGTTCACTTCACTGGGTTGACCTGACCCTTGCTTCCTGTATGATGTTGGAGGAGATCATTTAACTTCCTTGGGGCTGTTTCCCCAACTATGAAATCAAGGAGTTAGACAAGATGGCCACCAATGTCTCTTCCAGATCTCTGTATGTGATTCTATAATACTTTCTACATGTGAAAGTTTCTAGGCAACAGGCAAGTTTGTTTTTACAGTGATCAATATTTCAAGCAAACTGATTTTTTTAACTCAGTAACATTTGTTCCATTTTCAAGATCCCAATGTCAAGCATTTCTATTTTATGCCCATATACAAGAAAGAAGGTGGTATTTTTTAATGAATTATGAGCAGACTGGAGTGTTTATGGACATATTGACATGCACAAACATTAATGCGACATTCTAGAATATGAGCAAAATTTGTCCTAGAAGGTAAAGGAAATGTCCATCTGCAAAGCTCTCCTAAGATGGATAGCTGACTAGGGTAATGCAGACTTTTTTTCTTTTTAAAAAGCTATCAGAGGATAAGAAAAGTCCCATAGGGGTTTTTAAAGAATTAAAATGCAAAGAGCTGTGTGGATCTGTCAACATTTCAATAGCAAGCAGCTGGAGTTCAAAAAGTTCTCCTTCATTTGCCTGATGTTGCTTCTCTGCAGCTGGGCATCAACCACCTAGCAACAGCACAGAGGGATTGAACTCAGAGACAGTTAAATTCATGCTGGCTGAGCAGGAAGCAAAGCAGAGCAGAGAAAGATGACCCACAGTCCAAGAGCCACTGGGGAGTCTACTTTAGGGAGGTGAAAAAAACTGGAGTGTTAGCCGTGACTTTGTCTCAGTCTTCTTCCAAGTCTGAGTCATCCGAGCCACCTCAGCTCCACTGGGGTCCCCTTCCCCTCACTAGACACATTAAGACACACAAAATTCAAGGTTGCTGTTTGGATCAGCTGTTCCAAGACCAGCATCACAAAGTTGTTCCTAGCCATGATAGGAGAGCTGTCAAATGAGGCACAGTTCGGCAAAGAGGCAAAACACTTCCTCATCCAGCTAGGCTGGATTTAGCTCAGCTATTAGTTCTTTGAAGTTTCTAAAGATTAATTTACTGGATGCTTATCACACTTAAAAAAATGTCTCTTAGCAGCCTAAACAGGGTATAAAATATTCTATTCCTTTTCTTGTAGAATGAGAAAGGGACTCAGTGTCATAGAAGATGAATGAACTAATCCTGGGCCATTTCCTTTGCTTCCATAAAGAATGCCTTCCCTAGATGAGGCAATGGGTCAGTCATGAGGCACTTACATCAGATGGTCAAAGCAGGGCAGTTCTCAGTTGAGAAAGCAGTCTGTTGGCACAAGAAACCTAAAACTAACCCAACAGTCCAGTGCACATTCTATGAGCTTAATACAGAGTTGAGTTTTGCTAGTACAGAAAAGTTAGTGTAGAAAAGTTGGCTCTTGCTATTTTTACTTCTATGAGTTCCTTTACATTTTTTGATGTGAACAGAATTCAACCCTGGGGAAAGAGTGAGGGAGAACAGGAAAAGTGGAGGAATGGCTATTTGCCCCATCTTTTCCACTAAATCAAAGGCCAGATTTTCCTTGCTTGCTTATATCTGCACTAGGCCAAATGGAGTTAACTTTTTTTTTGGCATCTGAGAAAAGGAAATTGTGGAAGGCTCATTTATCCTAAAGATAGTATGGAAAGAGCAGCCAGCTCACATCAGCTTGCTCCTGGACTTGGCTTTGAAACACCAATAAACACAGCAATAATAATGGAAACGGACAAAAATCCTGTGTATCTTTTCGAGTTCACAAAGTGTAATAAAAATATTTCAGGGAATCCTCTAAATATTGATCTTTAACCATTTGGAAAGTGTTTAAGTTGGAAAAAAAAGGTTGCGAACACATTATTTCATCCTTAGCATGTGAGTATTACATTTGCATAAAGAAAACAAACAGTTCTGAGAGCTACGTTCTTGCAGGTTTATTTGGCTTTTCTCCATGGTTTGCACAATGTGTGCATTTAATAAATACTTGTTGGACTGAGTTTGACTGTTGAAGGGATGATTTAGTTGATGACAGAGGAAAATAGTTTAAGAATGATAGCCAACATTTATGTTGTGCTGTAAGTTCTGGGAAGCACTTTGGATTTGTTATCTCATCATAGCATCACAACATCCTTGGGAGGTCTTTGTTATCCCCATTTTATAGAAGAGAAAACTGAGACTGAGAGAATCTAAATGATTTGCCTAGAATCACACAGCAAATATGTGTCTGAGGCAGGATTCGAATTCAGTTTTCCTGATTCCAAAATCCTAAGCTCTATCTTCTCTGCAATCTATCTTTACCCTTAAATAGAGATGAGAGAGAGAGAAAAGAGAGAGAGAGAGAGAGAGAGAGAGAGAGAGAGAGAGAGAGAGAGAGAGAGAGAGAGAAAGAAGAAAAGAGAGAAACAGAAAGAAAGAGAGGGAGAAGGAAGGAAGACATTTTTGAGGGATACACACTAAACTGCACCATAGTTCAATTTACTTTCTAGTAAGTAGGCTGTATTCTTTTCATTCAAAGATTAGACTTGGAATGTAAAATAAACTGTACGAGAGTGCATTTTTCTTTCGCTCTCCCTTCCACTACCTTCCAACTCTACATACTTTCAAAAAATACTCCTAAAAGAATACATTAGGTATGCTTATATGCATGTGTGTATATGTACACACATATACATACAGATGTGTGCTAAAGTTATCTTTTCCATCTCTCACGCTCTCTCCCATTCTCTCCCCCCTAACGTTTTTACCATAATTAAGCTATGAATTCAGCAAGTGTCTCTCATGTACTCATGATGTGCTGTGCTCCCTGCTCAACACTGAGAAGACAGTATAAAAATGAAATATTTCCTGCCTCTAAGAAACACGTTCCACTAGGAAAAAAGAAAGACGGGTTTATTTGAAGTACAAGTGTTTGTTAGAATATCACAAATGGTTATGTCAGGTTAAAAAGGAAGAATAATATCCCCTTCTAAAGATAATTATTAAGTGAAAGATTAAGTTCATGACACAAAATGGTAGATTTTATACATTCCTAAGTTTGGTGCTTAAAGAGATGCCAGTGTTTGAGAATGTGACTGGTGTAAGCCCTCTGAAGAAGGGTGACTCAAAGAGTGAATAGTAACAGGAATGAAAACTATTTAAATAGTACTATGTACTCAGTAGGTGCTTAATAAACAGACTGAAAAAGTCAATCATTGAAAGGAAGAGGAAATATGGAGGTATGGAAAAATTGATGGTCTGTTAATAAACCATGAACTTTTACTTGAATTCCTAGGAGAAGAAGGGAAGTAAGGGGAGTCATGAAAGGTCAACATTTCGATTAAGATATTGCTTTCAGAAAAGGACTGCTCTACCATTTTGTGCTTAAAAGCTCTTGGAGAAAAAAAAACACTTTGATTTGATAAAAGCAATAAATCTTCTCTTTTGATGGAAATAATTTATTCTTTGCTGTAGAATCCTCATATAATTCTTTGTAATGTCAATGGAAGTTAAAGATCTTTCCCTCATTAAGAGGCCTTAGGTGGAGCCTTTAAGAGAAGCTTGATTAGGGGAGGCTTGTTTTGTTGAAAGGTCCACACCCGTTGTTAATTTCTAGTGAGGCACTGGGTCATGAGGGCTGCGATGCCCTCAAGCTCTGAAAACAGAAAGAGAGAGAGAGAGACAGAGAGAGAGAGAGAGAGAGAGAGAGAGAGAGAGAGAGAGAGAGAGACAGAGACAGAGACAGAGACAGAGACAGAGAGAATGTGTGTGTATGTGTGTGTGTGTGTGTGTGTGTGTGTGTGTGTGTGTGTGTGTATTCTGAGGTGAGGTTTTGCTTTGGTGCTTACTCTTTGGAAGAAGGTTCACATGTTGGTTGAGACTCTGGGTAGCCCTTAAGGAGCCCACTGACTTTGAAAACCCAGATGTTGGTGCTTTTTTTCTCTGGCAACTATATATATATGTAATGGTCAGACAGATGGATCTGTCTGTTGATCTGTGATGTATATATTGCTTGTGATCAGACAGTTAGAAGCCCTGTCTGTTGGTCTTTATTTCTCTGCTGGTATTTTCTCTGTTGGTATATGTAATTAAAGTAGATTGTTGACCTCTCAAAAGTTGTTTTCCTTTTAGAAAAGCAGATCAAAGAGCCTGTGCTAGCAGGTCATCCTGGGTATGTTAGGGAGCTTGCTGATACATTCTTAGAGTGGAACTGTATATCTCTTGTGGAAAAGAGGTAGGGATGCTCTGATTCAATACCTAAAGTTATACAGAGTGAATATAAAAATACATTTCTTCTAACTTTTGAAATGACATTGAACATCAACAGAATACATAACATTAACATGAATGAATGAAAAAATCATTTTGCTAAGTGCTTACTATATGCCAATAAGTATAGTCCTTTTGGGGGATACAAATATGAAGCAGAAGGTAGGGGGGAAGAACATGTAAATGATAGTGGTGACCAGAACAGGATAGTTTGGATTAGAAAGTCACTGGGTGTCAGGTGGAGACTGACATTTCTTTTCCAAGAGCTATGATAGTAGTGATGGGATTATAGTTTTAGAAATGGAAAAGTGTCTGTCTGTTTGAGGGGCAGCAAAAGTTAAGTAAAATACATAGGCATAGCTACTAGCAAGATGATTGGGGAGTGCTGTGGGTAACTGAACATCTGAGGGTAAGGGAAGGACAAAAGTTAGGGTTCTAGAGATAAAAATCTTTTCTGTTTCTGAATTGTTTTGCAAAGATTATCTCATTCGAACCTGATAAAGTAAATGCAGAAAGTCTATTGACTAAAAAGTTAAAATCTTATTCTATTCCATTCCAACTACTTAGTTCAGCAGTGTGCCTGGAGTCAGGAAGATCTGAGTTCAAATCTGGCCTCAGACATTTATTAGTCATATGACCCTGGCCAAGTAATCTAACTGCTGTCTGCCTCAGTTTTCTCCTATATAAATGAGGAAAATAATAGCACCTATCTCCCAGGGTTGTTGTGAGGATCAAATAAGAAAATAATTGTGAAGCAGTTAGTATGGTGTGGAACTTTATGGCATAAAGTTAGTATAATATAACATTAGCATCAAGTAAATGCTAGTCATTGATGATGAGGATGAGGATGAGGATGATATTGTTCCTCTAACCATTCTTTTTGAGATAGAGGGTGTGGACATTTTGCCTCTTAAACCATGGTGTTCTCACAAGATGGAAAAAGCACTTGTGATCTCTCATCATGAGAGATGCAAAATGATAGAAATATAGAGTTGAAGGAGAGAGATGGAGGTGCTCATTTCATTTTCATTTGTCTTCAGGGAAGAAGGATTTTACACAGTCTTTCACTTTAATTAAAAAAAATTAACTTGACAAGTACAAAATGGGACAGCCATGAATAGTCTCTGTGGGGAAGGGGAAGCATACCAGCTGTCTTCAAGTATTGCAAGGTACAGTATGTGGAGGGTAGATTAAGCTTGTACTAAATAAGAAGCATGGCTAGATAGGTAACATTCCAAAAATATATCTTAACAATTGCAGTAGGATTGCAATCCTAACATGGCATCAGGGTGAAGTGCAATCCAAAAAGGTCACAGAAGTCTATGTTAAAAGAATATAGCTTTCAGAAATTGTCAGTCATTTCAGTCATGTCTGACTCTTAGTGACCCCAACAAGGTTTATCTTGGCAAAGATACTAGAGTGATTTGTCATTTCTTCTCCAACTCATTTTACAAATGGGGAAACTGAGACAAACAGGGTGAAATGGTTTGCTCAGGGTCACACAGATAGTAAATATCTGAGGCCAAATTTGAAATCAGGAAGATAAGTCTTTCTGACTCCAGACCTGAGACTCTATCGACTGCACCATCTAGCTACCCCAGCTTTTAGAAATAGGGAAGAGATAATCCCACTCTATTTTGCCTTATCAGACCTCACCTAAAGTATTGTTTCTGACTGAGTCATGTTAGGTTATGAAGAATATGGTTATGGTGGAGAGTTTCCAGAAGTGAGTAAACAGTGTGGTGAAGAACCTTCAGTTCATGTGCTATGAAGGTGGTTGTTGTATCTGTCCTTCATTCTCAAAGAGGACCATGACATCAAGATGATGATATGACTTGCAGTTGACTTTGATTTGAGTGAGGGATGGTTATGCAAGGTAACCAACCTCACTTTCTTCTCCTGAGCCATCTGGGTTCAGTGACCTGATATTCATCACAATGACAGGAGATGGCCCAGAATGCAACGTGAGACCCTGGTCCTATCAGGTCAAGGTCTTATCACATTCTCACTTTGAGTGAGATATACCCATTCAATGAATATACTTCTTTAAGTAGTTACTCAAGAGATGACCTCTTGAATCACAACAAAAAATCAGACTGGGAGGGGGAAACCCTCAGGGTTCCTAGGTAAAACAGAAACAGTTACTTTGATATGAAGACTGATCATTTGAAGGAACTGGGTATGGTTAGCCCACATAAGGAATTTCCTGTTTTAGTTTTTCTTCATTCCCCTATAGTGATGGATCCTTGGAAAGGTTATTTTTTCAAATATGAATATATTTGAAGTAAATAAGTAAGAAAACTCAAGAAACCCCATTGAGGCTTTTCCTCCATAGATGATATTTATGAAACTTCAGTTTTTCACTGTTACTGGTACAATTTCATGCACTAGACTGTAGAGTAGAACAGGTATTGACTCACCACTGTGCAATTATTATCATAATATATAATAGTAAGATACGCGAACATCCTGTAAATAGACTTATTAAATGCTAGTAAGTGTACTCTTGCAATTAACTACACGGCCATATCTCAAAACTGAAGTCTGTATTTCAAACATGCATTATAACAACAAGAAATACGACACTTCAGTGATGGCTTATAAGTTTTAGTTTAAAAATTGTTTACTTGATGAGTCATGAGTTTATCCATATAGAGCTATGGTGCTTCATTTTAATTTTTTTTAATAGTCCTGAGCTATTGATTTTAAGTAGAAATTCTTTGCTTGAAGAATCCAAATATGGGGAAGAACAAAATATACAATAGTATGCTATGCCAAAGAAGAAATAAAATATCACATAAAATTCAGAAGAGTAAGCATTATTACTCTTTTTCCAGTCTCCCAAAACCCAAAGCTTTATCCTTGTAATGATTATTCAAGCTCAGATCTTGAAAGACCTTGTAATATAACAAAATCTTGGGGAGAAAGTACAACACAAAAGTTACAAAAAAATGTTAAATGGGTGGAAAGACCTTATGATTCTAAACTTAGATGGAAAATACAGTGGAAAGTGAATTGGATTCAAAGTCAAAGGGCCTAAATTCCACTCCCAGCCCTGCCCCTTCCTCCCTGTGTGACCTTGGACAAGTTACTTAATCAGGCCTCACATTCTACATCTGCAAAATGGATTAGATAACTGCTAAGGTTCCTTCCAGCACTCCATTAAGGATACCACATTTTAACTTGGTTATGTGGTGCAATTTTTCCATTTTGTAATGACAGCATTGCATTTAACTGTTGATGATAGCTATTCCAAAGACCCATTAACAGTGTAGATAGGACAGATTCCAAAGGAGACATAATTATCTGTGTAGTTGATAAATGAAGTCATTTGATGTTGGAGAGGTTGCTTATCATGAAAATAAAAAATAATATTTAGAGGAGGGTCAATTCCCCTTAGTGGATTCCTTTCCACATTTTATTCATGTAAGTTTTCTTCCTTATGTCCTACCTCTCTTTGCCCCATCTTCAACAGATATCAGAAAACTGGGGACCAAAACCTTTGAATGCCATTTAAGAAATTCCTATTGAGCCAAGGAGGACACAGCCAAGAATGACAATATCTCACTGAGGTTAGTTTGGGTTAACTGAAGTATTTTAAATTTCTGAAACTTTGTTGGCATAGGGAAGAAAAGTTGAAAGGGCAAGGCTAGAACCTTAAGCTTGTCTCCACAAAATAAAGAACTGAAATTCTAGAAGAATCTACTTTAATTTGTCAGGAGAGTTTACAAATCAAAATTAGACATCTTGTCAATCCTTCAAGCAACATGTTGTAATAAAATCATTTTAAAGGAATATTACATAAATTATATTTTTAAACTATAATTAAGATAAGAATCTTTCTGTTTTAGAAGAAAATTACATGATGAATTTGAAAGAAGATGTTTTTAATCCATAATTCTAAGAATTTTAACTAAATTAAATCAAATCAATACCTGACATCTCCACTACACTTGAAGGTCTTAAAAGTGCATTTTGCAAAATGTGTATATAATTTGAACCATATAATAACCCTATGCAGTAGATGCTACAGAAATAATTTTTCCCATTTTACATATGAAGAAACTGAAGTTCAGAGAGATGAAAAGAATTGTCCTTGTTTACACAGATGATGAGTATTAGAGTTCAGATTTGGCATGCCATCTACTCTGCAATATTGGCTTTCATAATATCCAGATATAATATAGGCATATTTATCTAGCATGGAGCTGTGGCCAAAGTGCTTAACTTGAGATTTTCAAAGACCTCAGTTCAAACACATCCTCTGAGAGTTATTGTGAACACAATCAAGTCATTTTATCTCTAAGTCTTTGCCCATTTGAAAATGGGAATAAGATTACCTGCAGTATCTACTCCACATAATTTTTGTAAGACTAAAAAAAGATTATGTAGGTAAGATGTTTTGTAAACTTAAAGTACTATAAAAATGTTAGTTATATATACTTATCATGTTACTATCATATTATATATTATGTATTATATATAATGTATGTTGCATATTATGTTTATATTATATAATAATATAGAATATATAACATGATATATTATAATATAATACATATATTAACATATATACATATATGCTTCTTTATTTTTTTGAAGGATAACTGCTTTCCTTGAAAGAGGATCACACATTCACATAGATAATGTCAGTTTCAATACTGCCAGAGGGCTATGACTCATAGCACACTATATTCTGGAAACCTTTGTGTGATTGGTTTTAACTAAGGAAGTTATACCAGAAGACCCAAGCTGCAATCAATTTTCTAATAAGCAAAGTAATTTTATGGGAAAATTTATTATATTAAACAACCACAGAAAACAATATCCTAGGATATGCATTATTTCCACTGGCATTCATGAAACTTTCACATAACTCTCCAAAGGCTTAGAAAAAAAAGATGCAAAATACCTTTGATAAACAGTATAATTTCCCAAAGAAAACTGAAGTTCTGTTTCTGTTTGTTCTCTTATTGTACATGCAAATTCTCTCCTTATCTGCATATTAGCTTTAGCTAGTAATCAACAGCTATTGCATAAACAAAAAAAAGACCCCCATTACTGAAATCATTTTACCTTTTGTTGACAGAAAATGAAGGTTTGGAAGGTGAAATAATGGAGGAAAAGTAAAAAATAAATCCTAAAGTCATCTTGAATAAGAAATGGTGATTTTAGCAAACTTTGTTTCCAAATCCCATTAACATAATATTTTTATGAGAATGCATATTAATATATCATAAATAATATAAAATACAGGAAATGGTGAATGTTATTATAAAAGGCCACTTTCCACCTAAAGACTTTTGAAAGTTGGAAAAAAATTGATATATAGTTAATATTCATCTTAAAACATATTCATATCTTTCTTATCCTAATTCAGAAGAGTACAGATAAGACCCTCCATATGTAAGTGTACTCTGTATAAAGTCATGTACATTGATATTCTGTTTCAGTCTATTGAAAGTAAGCAAACTCCAATTACAAGCAAAGAATTAGAAAATAGTTCTTACCGACAGATGGGGATATTTTTCTCAATAATACAAGTTCCACCATTTTTGCAATATCCTATTGGACACTCTAAAGAGAAAAATCATAGAGGATATAGTTAATTGCAAACTATCAAGAACAAGAAGGAAACATTTACATTATTCTTTATTTCTGGGGTTATGCTTATGATGAAAAACAAAAGGGGGCTCCCTCAAAGTGAACTATTCCTTTACAGTAAAATGTGAAAGGACTCTCCTAGGCTACCCTTCAATGCTCTGAAAAAAATTTACTCAATGGTCCCCTGCTGTCCTGGAAGACTTCATTCACTTCATATGCCTGAGTGGATAATTATAACAGGGTAGTCTTTCTGCTATAGGATTATGTCCAAAGTGCTTATTTAGAACATGTCTATGTGACATATTAGGACTCTACATTATTCTTTGGGGAAAGTCATTTCTTTTCTGCACTCTACATGGTACTGACCGTAGCAAAGCAGAGAAATGCTATGTGGGGGTGACTTTGTCACAGGAAACTTGCTTACTCATACACTCATGTTCATCTAACCTCTGCTGTTATGAGTGGTTTGCAGAGTTAAAGGAGCTGCTAAAATAACAATGCCTTATCTTTGCATAATAATTTCAAATTTTCAAAGTGCTTTCTCTACCTCATTTTATAGCAAAAAATTCCATTTTATTTTTCAAATTGAAATTTCAGAGTTGGCAACTATCCTCTTATTGGTCTTGTACTTTGTGCCCCAGTTTACCTACTCCCTGAACTAGCAGAACTCCTCTATTGGCAGCAGAGCTATAAGCAAGTGGTGCAGCTGGCATTTCCCTTCCAGGCCTTGAAATATGGCACTTGCCTCTCTTCAACCAGTGGAAACAACTGATTTTAGCACACAGTAAGAAAGAAATAAGACACTGAAGAGGTTACAAGGTGAAGTGATTACCTCACACACTGCTAGGCTATACCCTAGGTAAGGTTCTCCCCTGCCCAACCCACCTCTATTCACTCCCAAACTTCTCTGAATGACTGGGCAGTGTGTTTCTAGTATGTCCAAGCAGAGGGAGTTGTACAGGGGCTTTTCTTTATAGTCCCTCTCAGCTGAATTTGTCTTTAAACTTGACTTGACCTGAGGAACCAAAATTGCTAGTTATGGATATGGTTGGTGGATCACTAACCTTCCTCACTATATGCTTTCTCACCTGACTGAAACCTCTATTATCTCACCAGATCCCAAAATCTTCCTGCCAAATTCTCCATTGCTCTAGGAATAGACTCTATAATCCTCTTGCCAAATTGCCAGGTATGGACCTTCACTTTTGGCAAAACATTATTCTGAAGTCCAGTGGGGATACATTAAAGTTGGTCAACATTCTGATGTGCCAGGGACTTCTCTCAAACACTAGGAAGACAAAGAAAGGCAAAATCAGATCTGCCTTCAAGGGGATCTTTCCAATGGGGGAGAGACTATGTAAACTATATTAAATATATACAGTGTTAATGGGAGTTGCAAATGGTAGACATAGTCCCTGGCCTCACCAAACTTTGATAGGCATAGACTTGGAAAGGCAGGCCTCCTGGAAAAGTGATCACAGAATAACTTGCAAAACTGGGAGAATTGAGTAGTAGATAGATTTGGGAGCAGCAGAAAGCCAAAAAAAGTCATTAGGGATGGCAGGAGAGGAAACCTTTGTGAATGGGATGAGCAGAAAAAGCTCCCCATCTCTCCCGTCCCCCACCCGATAATGCCTTACATTCTGATTACCCCTTCCCTCAAAATGCCCTCCTTTCTATCTCACCCCTCCCTTCCCTTATCCCCATCTCTTTTCTTGTAGGCCAAGATAGATTTCAATACCCCATTACCTGCATTTCTTATTTCCCAGGTGCATGCAAAAACAATTCTCAACATTCGTTCCTAAAACTTTGAGTTCCAACTTCTCTCCCTTTTTCCCTCCCCACCCATCCCCACTGAGAAGGCAAGCAATTCAATATAGGCTGTACATGTGTAGTTATGCGAAAGACTTCCATAATAGTCATGCTGTGTAAGACTAACTATATTTCACTCCATCCTATCCAGCCCCCCACTTATTCTATTCTCTCTTTTGACATTGTCCCTCCCCAAAAGAGTTTACTTCTAGTTACTTCCTCCTTCCATTTGCCCTTCCTTCTATCATCCCCCACCCCACTTTTCCCTTCTCCCCTACTTTCCTGTAGTGTAAGATAGATTTTCACACCAAATTGAGTGAGCGTGTTATTCTCTCAAGCGAAACGTGAAGAGAGTAAGCTTCACTTTTCCCCCTCTCATCTCCTCCCTTTCCTCCTACATTGAAAAAGCTTTTTCTTGCTTCTTTTATGAGAGATAATTTGCCCCATTCCATTTCTCCCTTTTCCCCCCAATATATTCCTCTATCACCACTTAATTTTATTTTTTAGATATCATTCCTTTTCCTTCCTATTCAACTCACCCTGTGCTCTCTGTCTATATATTTGCATATGTGTCTGTGTGTGTGTGTGTGTGTGTGTGTGTGTGTGTATGTATGTATACTCTCTCCAACTACCCAAATACTGAGAAAAGTCTTAAGAGTTACACATATTATCTTTCCATATAGGAATGTAAACAGTCAACTTTAGAAAATCCCTTAGGATTTCTCTTCCTGTTTACCTTTTCATGCTTCTCTTGATTCTTGTGTTTGAAAGTCAAATTTTCTATTCATTTCTGGTCTTTTCATCAAGAATGCTTGGAAGTCTTCTATTTCATTGAATGACTATTTTTTACCCTAAAGTATTATATTCAGCTTTTCTGGGTAGCTGATTCTTGGTTTTAATCCTAGTTCCTTTGACTTCTGGAATATCATATTCCAAGTCCTTCGCTCCCTTAATGTAGAAGCTGCTAGATCTTGTGTTATCCTGATTGTATTTCCACAATACTCAAATTGTGTTTTTCTAGCTGTTTACAATATTTTTCCTTGACCTGAGAACTCTGGAATTTTGCTGCAATATTCCTAGGAGTTTCTCTTTTCAAATCTCTTTCAGGAGGTGACTGGTGGATTCTTTCAATATTTATTTTACCCTCTGGTTCTAAAATATCAGGGTCATTTTCTTTAATAATTTCATGAAAGATGATGTTTAGGCTCTTTTTTTGGATTATGACTGGTAGTCCCATAATTTTTAAATTATCTCTCTTGGACCTATTTTACAGGTCAGTGTTTTTTTTTTTTTTCCCGATGATATATTTCATATTATCTTCTATTTTTTCATTCTTTTGGTTTTGTTTTGTAATTTCTTGGTTTCTCACAAAGTCATTAGCTTCCATCTGCTCCATTCTAATTTTTAAAGAACTGTTTTCTTCAGTGATCTTTTGAACCTCTTTTTCCATTTGGCTAATTCTGTTTTGAAATCATTCTTCTCCTCATTGGCTTTTTGGACCTCTTTTGCCAATTGAATTAGCCTGTTTTTAAAGATGTTATTTTCTTCAGCATTTGTTTGGTCTCCTTTAGCAAGCTGTTGACTCTCCTTTCATAATTTTCTTGCATCTCTCTCATTTCTCTTCCCATTTTTTTCCTCCACATCTCTTATTGATTTTCAAAATCCTTTTTGAGCTCTTCCATGACCTGAGACCATTGCATATTTATTTTGGAGGTTTGGAATGCAGAAGCCTCTGGGAGTATGCATTGTTCTTCCTCATCCAACACCTGTTCACCAAGAACAACCTTCTATAGTCTTATTTTTTCCCCTTTTTTTTGGCATTTTTCCAGTCAGTTGCTTGACTTTTGCATCCTTTCTGAAGAGGAGGGTATACTTTGGGGACCTGTAAGTTCTTAGTTCCTCTAAGGTGGTACAATCAAGGGAGAGAAGTTTACTCCTCTCCTGGCCTGCACACTGGTCTGGAAGCAACCAAAAACATTTCTGCCTAGAATCAGCTAGTAGAATTCTCTCTCCACACCTGCCTCCAGCTCCACCATGCCACTGCTCCTCCTCACCCCAGGGCTACAATCAGGGCTGAGATTCAGATCAACCACTCAATTCCCCAAGGAGCTTTGGGCAGAGGGCTCCAAAAATGGATGCTGCTGCTGTAGCGGCTGCTGCCAGTGGTCCAGACCACGTTCCCTTCTCCTGGGTGAAGGAGCTTCTCACTGACCTTTGAAGTTGTCTTTGGCATTTGTAGGCTGAGCAATCTGGTAACTACTGCTGCCTGTGGCACCCTGAAGCCTGTTCCAGGTCCTGTCCTTGCCATGCAGCATGGCCCATGCCAGGCTGTGCTTTGTTCCATGACAGTGGGATAGAACTTTCCTGTCAGCCTTCCAGTTTGCTTTGGGCTAGAAATCTCTTTTACTCTGTTGTTTTGTGACTTTTGCTGCTCTAGAATTTGTTTAGAGTCATTTTTACAGGTATTTTAAGGCTTATGTTCAGGAGCTTCTACAGGTCCATCTTTCTATTCTGCCATCTTAGCTCTGTCCCCCAATTGGTTCCTTTTGTAATCCTGTGTATGGTATGTACAGGATTTAAAAATACTGTTTTGAAAAAGTGTCTCACCAGACTGTCAATGGGGGCCATGACACACACAAAATGGTTAATATCCTCTGTTCTAAACAAATTCCTTTGATACTTCATCTAAATGTCCATTATTTTACTTATATACCTGTCTAAAGATATGTATTCTTGCTGACATCTGTAAAAATCAATGTTGCCATTAGTGTTTTCTGGTCCCATTTACCTAATGCCGTTTTGTTTTACAGATGGGAAGAGGTGCCTGGAATTGTAAATTCATTAGTATGGAGAATACCCCATATGGAAACACTTTCTGCTAGTGCAAATCAACAATTCTTGTGTAATTGTTCAATTGCCTGGGATACTGGGAAGTTAAAGGATTTTCTAGAAGTCACAGATCTAGAAGATCTAGATCAGTCCTTTACCCTACTACTCCATCTCGCTTCTTACTAATATCATTATTTAACTCATTGTCTAAATGTTTCATTTGGTATATAAGTAGTATTTTCATCAATTTCTCCATCCCAACCAATGACAATTAGAGTAATTACAAAATCATTTCACCTCTTGAATTTATGGGAATAACAGGCACTTACAGGAAACCCTGGGTTCAACTGACTACAATGCAATTTTTGCTTAAATAAAACCTGGTCAATGCATTGCATTTATATCTCTCACAAATGATCCAGTCTTAAAAATTATATTTTACTAATTCTATTCAGAAGGGGGAAAAGTTTAAAATGTATTTAAGTTGCAACATTTATTCAGTGTATTTGGGCTTGATACTCTTGTTAATGGTTTAAATATAGAGGTGAAGTGAGACCAGATGTTCACCATCTGTTATGCAACCACTGTTTTAATTATTGACTGCTATGAGACAAAGAGTCATAAAATTCATAGAAAAATGACCTTAACAATATTTGATATTTTAAGAGGAAAGACACATTCAGTCACTTGATGTAATTCGTATTGATATATCAATAGCATTTGACAAGCCTGAAGTCGCTCTTCATAGAATAAGCTCTCACTTTAATGTGTCAGTCTTCTAAATCACATTCGTCCATTTTACTTGCCATAGATGGCTTACATAATCATGGCATCTTAAAGAAAAAAAAGATGAAATTACAAAGCTGAGATCTTTGTTTCACTCAGACTCAAATGCTGGATCTGGGTACCCTTTGAGAGGCAATAAATACCTTGTGGATGATGGAGGAATGAAAACAAAGTTACATGTAGTATGGTCTGAATCAAAAGAGTGGCAAATTAAGAAGATAAAAACAACACCTTCAACATTGCACCAATGTAGAAAAAGCAGAGTTTGACATCTAGGTTGCAAAATTAATTAGATAAAACCACAAGTTACTAGTTAATAAGCTGGATCTTCCCCACCATCATGTATATGAGCCTCCTTGGCAATGATCTCCTCTGTCAGGGTTTCTGTCTCCAGTGCCCCAAAAGACTTCCACCTTACCCACTTCAGCTGATGGTGCACACTGTCCACTTTACCCTGCCTTCAAAAATAGCTAATTGTGGTTTTATATTGGTACAAAATATTAAAAGTACCCAGTTACTGAAAAGTGATCTGCTTGTGTGACAAGTGAACAAAATCAGTGATGCAGTGAAAAGTGAGTTTGATTTAGAGTGAGAAGACCTTGATTCAAGTTTCCAATCTCCTGTCTGCTATTTGTTGTTTTGTTAAGCTTAAAACCCTGAGTAATATGGAGTTAATGCCCAAGATTAGAGAAGAGGACAAAAGAACATCAAATTGTCCTGGAAAAAAATTCAAGTCACCTGGAATGGAGGAGATCTATCCAAGGGTCCTGAAAGAATGAGCAGAAGTGTTTTCTGAGTTGCTGTCCTTGGTCTTTGAAAGGTCATGAAGAATGAGAGAAGTGCTACGTGATCTAAGAAGTTTGAATATCTCAATTTTTACCAAGAAGGAGAGAATAGAGTCTATAAACTATAGACAAAGATCTGTATGCAGGTTCTACTTCCCCACAAAAATATGTTATCTGAAAACAGAGACCGTTTTTCATTATTTATCTTTGTATTTTCAGTGACTTGCAGAGTAGCTTGTACATGGAGGGTGTCATCACTAAACACAGAGTGCCTACAACACAATAAGTGCATAATCAATATCTATCCATCTATCTATTTATGTGTTTAATGCTTGACTTCTATTGTTGCTTTTAGGTTCTATGCCTCATTATTTTTAGAACAACAGAAGAGATGACTTATTCTCCTGATTCATCTCAATGTATATCTAATCCCTGTGAAAAATGGGCCTTCATCTACCTCCTAGTACCTTACCCAAGATAGGCATATGGTAACTTGAAATAAAATATTAAAGTCAAATGCTAGTCTTTATAGTCTGTGAAAAATATTTTCAAATTTTTTGTCCACCCAGCCTTGTCAGTAAGACTGGCTATGTTAACTCCGAGACTTCTAAGATAAATATTCTCTGTGATGAATCTCTTTTACGAAAGACACATGTACAGTTTACTGGTCTGGAAAAAAATTAATTCCAGGGAATGTAATTTGATAACTAAGACTCTGCTTTGATCATTTATCTAAATGTCCTCCCCTGAATACCAAAAATATATACACTTGAGTTAGATTCACCCCAATTATTAATAAAATCATGAACTGAAATACATTTTTAATCATTGATTTGTATTATCTCCATTGTCTCAGACCTCTAGAGCCCTAATTCTGTTCATTATTTGACATGTACTCTTCATGACATTGGTTGGTTGTTATCCTTTGTTCTCGAAGAGGACCAAAATAACATCACCATTGTAAAGTGAAATTTCAGTGTGTCCAACTGTGGTTGATCAGACCAATACAAGCGCAGAATGCTCTACCACAGGTTGGGCACAGATAGTCCATGTGAATATTTGGGGTGAATATCTCAAATTTGCGCATCCTGCATTTACTTTGTGCAGTCTCAATTCTCCTTTGCTCAAAGAGCACAGCACCTTTTCTTATGTGGGCATGCCATGCTGAACGGTCCTGTGCCAGTGTCTCCCATGTTGCACAATCAAAGCCAAAGTTCTTGAAAGAGACCTTGAGAGTGTTCTTGTATTGTTTCTTCTGGCCACCATGTGATCGCCTGCCCCATGCAAGTTCTCCATAAAATAGTCTTTTTGGCAAGCATACATTTGGCATTCGAACAACGTGTCCACCCATCGGAGCTGTGCTCTCTGAAGCATAGTTTGAATACTCGGCAGTTCATCTGGAGCAAGGACTTCAGTGTCTGGTACCTTACCCTGCCAGGTGATCCTCAGAATCTTCCTAAGACAGTTCAAATGGAAACAATTCTGTTTCCTGGCATGGTGTTGGTAGACTGTTCATATTTCACAGGCATACAACAATGAGGTCAGCACAATGGCTCTGTAGACCTTCAGTTTGGTAGTCAGTCTAATACCTCTTCTCTCCCAAACTTTTCCTCAGAGCCTCCCAAACACTGAGCTAAGCTCTGGCAATGTGTGTGTCAACCTCACTGGCAATGTGTACATCCCTGGAAAGTACACTACCAAGGTAAGTGGACTTATCCACAGCATTCAAAACTTCTCCATTTGTTGTAATTGATGGTTCCACATATGGATGGTGTGGTGGCAACTGATGGAGCACCTGTATTTTCTTGATAATTGCTGGGCCAAAATTAGCACAGGCAGCACAGAATTGATCCATACTTTGTTGCATCTCAACCGCAGAGGCTGTATTGAGTGCACAATCATCTGCAAACAGAAAATCATGCACCAACCCTCCATCTACTTTGGGTCTTGGGTTGTAGCCTTTTCAAGTTGAAGAACTTGCCATCAGTACAGGAGTTGACCTTGATGCCGTGTTCATCCTCATTGAAAGCATTTGTCAACATGGCTGAAAACATCATGCTAAATAGCATGGGAGCAAGTACACAGCCCTGTTTCACTCCTTTGTTGACTGGGAAGGCGCAAGAGCTTTGTCCATTATCCAGAACCCAGGTGAACATGCCATCCTGGTACAATATTGATGAACTTCTTTGGGCAACCAAATTTTGATATAATTTTCTATAAGCCCTCATGACTAACAGTGTCAAAGACCTTGGTCAGATCTACAAACATTGTGTACAGACCTCTGTTCTGCTCCTGGCATTTCTCCTGGAGTTGTTGGGCAGCAAACACCATATTGACTGTTCCATGGCCCTTTCTGAAGCCACACTGAGTCTCAGGTATATGACCATCTTCCAGGTGAAGGATCAGCCTATTAAGGAGGACTCTAGCAAGAATTTTGCCAACAATGATTAAAAGAAAGATTCCCCATGATTGTCGCCAAATGACATAGTCTAATTTGAATTATCAGGAGGACTGTTACAGTAGACTCCATAGAGAAGTAGAGAATAACTTCAAACAGTTTTTTTTCAGAAGGAAAAAGATTATGCAGCTGAAAAGGTCACCTCCTTTATAAAAAAAAAAGGAAAGAAGAAATGTATAGGTTTCCATCACTACTATATTTGATCTTATGTCGCAAAGCGAAGTAGCATGGCAGCATAGTTTTGAAATCCCCAAATCCTGGAACAAAATTTTCAATTCTGCTATGTGTTATCTGTGGAGCCATGGACAAATTACATTCCCTCCCCCTTTGTGGGTCTGTTTTCTCATCTGTCAAATGAAGACAACAAAATGTGTAGTCTTTACTTCCAAAGGTTATTATGAGGCTCAATGAGATAATTTATTTAAAGCACTTTGTAAATCACTATATGAATGTGGATTGATTTTTATAATAAAAGGTTTTTTGTTACTATTCATATGCATTTTATAAAAAAGAGATGATTAAATATCATTAGCTACTTACCTTATTTTAATTTTTGTATTTAATAAATGCTGAATAATAAAGGAGTAGGATGTGTTTTCAAATCCCAGCTCTACCACCATTAGCTGCACAGTCTTAGGTAACTAATTCAATCTCTCTGGGACTCATTTTCCTCATCTTTAAAGTGAAGGAGTTTGGAATTATTACTTTCTAAAGTCCTTTATAGCTCTAAATCTACGATTAAGTTGCAAAGGTAGCAAGAAGTGTTACCTTTCCTCCTGCTACCTCTAACTCATCACAGCAGTTTATGTTCCATTCCATACTTACTCAGAAGATGAGCTTTTATTTTATTTACTCTACAGATTTAATAAAAATCACTCCAGGTGTCTGCTGTAAATGGTATTTTAATGAAAAGTGGAATACCTGAGCAGCTGGACTCATCGAGTTGGAAATCAGTGCAGTCAACAAATCCATCACAATGCTGGGATGCTGGGATGCAGCTATTAGTTGATGGACAAAACAGAGAGCCATCCAAACAATGTCCACTGGCTGAAAAATAATAGTGATCATAATTATAAACATATCTCCTATTCACTGAACCCACACTAATAGATAGCTAGGTAGTAGAGTAAAGCACAAGACTTAGAGTCAAAACAAGTGAGTTTGAGCCTAACTTGGTCACTTACTAGTTGTGTGACCCTGAGTAAAGCACTCCAGTCAGTCTTAAGTGCCTTAGGGTCACACAACTAGTTAGTCAACCTCTCAGTCTCATTTTCCACTTCTGTAAAATTGGGATTGTTATTAACAACTTCCCTCATACCACTGTTTAAAGAATCATATAAGGATATATGGCACTTTTAAGATAAAGAAGCATTATAGAGGTGGCAATAATAATATTATGTAAATGATCATTACTCCACCAAAGAAGTCCATGACTAAAAAAACAAAAGTTTAAAACTCTCCTCTAGATACAGGAGCATCTTCCTCATTTGCATTTACCTACTGCTTCAGAATAATTTTTTTTTCTTTTTTTTTTGGACTGTCTCAATTATTGGGCAGAGGGGAACATTTAGTTAAATTGTAGAAACCAGAGTGAGATGATCTTTCAGGATACACACTAGCCTATACTTCTATCAGTATTTGCTAGAGAACAGAGTCATCCTTCACATTTCTACAAACCTTAGGAGATATGTGGTTCTCGTTACAATCTTAGTTACTCTTTTATGGTTCCTCACTCTATGTGCCTCTGAATGGACAGTGAGGGAAGACTTGATCAGTTAGAACCTAAGTCACCTATTATATTGAGCATTTATAAGATTCATTTTGACTATCACATTGATTTTTTAAAAATGCTTACTAAACTCTTATTATGTTCATGGTTATGTATTGAGCATTGTGGCTACAATGACAAAGATGAAATAATCTTTGCTCTGAAAACATTTACATCATTTGGACTGCTATAACATGCACATAAGTAATAAGTAATTTGAATGTATGTGTATATGAAAATACAAATTAATACAAATAATTTATTTATGAAGAGTATTGATAACTGGAGATCAAAGCAGTTGTCATATAGATGGTGACATCCAGGATACATTTTAAAGGAGTAAGGGATTCCACGAGTCAGAGGTGAGGAAAGAGAATTCTAGATATGAAAGACCTCTTGTGCAAAAGACATGGCTATGAAAGATGAAATGCTTTCATTGTATGAGGAATAACATTTTAAAAAATGCACAGAGAGACAAGAACCAGACTATGAAGGTCTTGAATTGCCAGGTTTGGGATTTTATGTTTTATCTTCGATATAATAAGTAGGGAATTATAAAAAAAAATGAGTGGGGGCACGATTGGGTAAGAAATATGGTTAAATCTGTGTTTTAGGAATATCAAATTGGCAGCTAAATGGAAGAGTGATTGAAGAAGAAAGAGGCTAGGGACAGGCTACCAATTAAGAGGCTACTGAAACAGTATAGGTGAGATATAAAAAGAACCTTATCTAGTATAAAATTTCAGATTGAAGGGATGGAAGGAATGTCACAAAGGTAAAACTGACCAGGCTTCACAAATAACTGGATTTGGGGGATTAGGGAAGAGGAAAGAGTGAAAGTAATGAATATGGGTGAGAGGAAGTGCCATGAAAAAATAGCCCCTTAACTTTGCTCTCTATCTCTAGGGTGAGGGGAAGGTAAAAAAAAAAAATAACATGATAATTCTGTTGTATATTTGAAAGGAATAGCAAGTTGTGCACAGTAGATTTGCAGTTTCATGTGCAATCATCTTTTTTTATACTGTACTGTGTTATAGAAATTCTTGTTTTATTCCATAAATTAAAAATAAAATAAAGAAAAAAGAAAATTGCTCCTCCCCCCCCCAAATGTCACCATCAACAGAAGTGGAGAAATGAAGAGGAGAGATGATTTGGAGTTCTATTTTACACATTTTCTTTTGAGATGCCTTTGGTACATTGGTGTGTAGGTATCCAGAGGGCAACTGGTTGCATGGGACTGAACTTCAGAAGACAGATAGAGATTTCAGAATCATCTGAACAGAGATAACTGAACACATGGAACTTTATGCAACCATCAGAGAAGAGGGTGTAGAAAAAGAAGAGTGAGCAAAAAATGAGTGAATAACGGCAATATTGTTGTCCAAATATGTTGTCTTTTTCATTAAAATGTGCATTCTTTGAGAGCAGAGACTACCTTACTTTTCTAATTTTATTCCTAGTACTTAGCAAAGTGCTTTAAACAGAGTTAAGTGCTTAATCTCATGTGTATTCATTCATTCATTCATTCAAGATGACGATTATTTAACAAAGGATAGGGTCTAAGTAGAAGAAAGAAAGAACAGTGTCATGAAGACACTATTGATGAAGATCATCCAGGAAAACAGTCAATAGTAGCAAAAACTGCAGTGGATTCAGGAAGGAGAAAGAGTAACAAGACAGTTTTAGATTTAGCAGCAGAGATGAGTTCCAACCAAAAGCCAACTACTATGTGCAATGGTAGAGATGGATTATGACAAGATGCTTTCACTTTAAGAAGGTTACAATTTACTCAGGGAGAAGTTGAGAAAATCTGAAAGATTAAATATATAGGTGACATCAATCACAGTGTCATTAGTGACCCTAGTTTGGAGAAATGAGGGAAAATACCTTTTCTAAGTCAGGTCTAGCTGAGACCAGCACAATGGTTAAAACTTAGTAGTGAAAAGCACTCATGGGTCATGAAATATTTAATGAAGAGAAGTTTACTCAACAATAAAAAGGATAAATAAGGATACAGCACTGATGTGAGTGGCCAAGTTTCTGCTCTGCCTCCACATTCCCCATCGCCAATCCCTGTTCATAATAATATACCAGCCCCTCACATGCTCAAAAGAATGGGAATCTCACCAAACCCAGAAATAACAATTAACTCTTCGTGGGCTCAGTCAATTATGCCTCAGACACAAGGAAGTTATACCAATAGTTCAAGATTTAATCCCCAGAGCTGACCCAATCATAATCTAGCCTCCCCACTCCCTCGAAGAACCAGCTCAGCCTGCATACAACAGATAACCACTTTTACCCAAGCATCATTGAAGAGGTAGCATCAGTGCTGGCCTTTGGAAAAATAGAAAAAAAAAATTAACAGGTAGAGGTATGAGAGAAGTCAATTTGAGGCTCAGGGCAATGTTCCAAATGACGAAGGTTGTTGGGGGACAGCTCTGGACCGGGGTCCCCTGTGAGGACCGTGAGACGCCTGAGGGTCCGAACCTGCCCCCTTGTGGGGTACTGGGATGGCCCTGGTAACAGGCTGGCTCCACCCACGGGGAGGCACTTGGGAGGAGCTCGCCCGCCCATGGGAGGTACGGGGGAGGAGACAGGGGATAATAAAAGGGGATGACCACGAGAGCTGGAAGAGAAGAAACGCAATAAAGCTTGCTGGCTGCAACTCCTTTCGGGTGCTCTGCCTGTTTATTCCCCTCCCCCAACAGGGAGAGGGAATTCCCCTCCCCCAACCAGGAGAGGGGCCGGAGACGTCCGAAGACCGGGGATAGGTAAGTAGAAGGCGAAGGCCCGGGAGTTGCCCTGGGCAGAAGGTAAAAGAGATTCAGATAGTCATAGAATCTTGGAGGTGAATGGGAAATCAGATATCATCTAGTTTAATCAATACTTGAAAAGGAATCCTCTCTACATTCTACATCAATGGTTATTTATCCTTCATCTCTCACTACATGCTACACCAAAGGCCATCTAGACTTTGTTTAAAGAATTTCAGTTTTGGCATAGACTATAGGCAGCACAGTTTTGTAAAATGAGGCTGAAAATGCAAGTTGGAACCAGATTGTGGAGGCTATTGAATTCAGGTTAAGATTGCATTTTGTTTAATAAGCAACAGGAAAGCACTGATCAGGAGAGTGAGAAGTTAAATCCCTACTTTAAGAAGATCACTTTTATATCAGACAATGGAAAGAGATCTCAAAGTAAGAAAAGTAGTGGGGAGCCAATCACAGTAAAGACAATTCTATCAAACAAGTTTGGTAGCAGCAAGTAGTATTTGGCAAATGATTAGGACTGGGAAGGGAGGTAATGGTGATTAGGGAAAGGAATGACTTTAAATAAATGAAAATGCTGGAGCTGTCAAGAGAAAAATGAGTAAGATAAGAGGAGGGGTAGGTCTTGGGAAAAGATTTCAGTTTTGGACATACAAAATTTAAGATGTCCGCCAGTATAGGTGGAAACATTCTGGAGACATTCAGATAAATGTGTACTCAAGTAAAGCCCTTTGAATTGAACTTTGGAAGAAAGGTTGACACTGTACATAAAGATTTAGGAATGATTTGGAGAGAGATGATAATTGAAACCATGAGAGTCAATGAGATCACCAATCAATCAATTTTTGAAGAAGTAATTATCAAGCACTAAATTCTTGACATTATGCTAGGTGTTGATACAAATTCAAAATAAATGAAACAATCCTTACTCGTAAGGTGCCAGATTTCTATCCTAAACATGACTGACCAAGACAGTGAAGAAAGAAATGGAGAGTCAAAGACAGAGCCTCGGGTCAAATCTGCACTTAAAGGACACAATTAGAAGGAAGAACCAGAAGAGCAAATCAAAATACAAAATGGTCAAAAGGAGGGGAGATCAAAATGATCAGTCCTGTAAGTCTAGGGAGCTGATAGGACCAAGATGGAGGGCATGGTTAAAGATGTCAAACAGGATAGAAAATTCAAGAAAGATGGAGACTGGGAAAAAGATCTGGTGATCAAGAAGACATGGGGAACCTTAGAGAGAGTTGTTTCATAAGAACTGAACCAGATTGCAGAGACTTAAAGAGTGAGTAAGGAACTGGACCCAAAAGAAATTGGAGTCAATAAATATAAATTACTCCTTCCAGAAGTCTGGCCATATTCATGAGGAGAGAAATAGGGCATAGTTTGGGGGAGGATGGGCAACAGGAACAAGTGAAGGTTTTGAGGCCTGGACATGTTTCTATGTACAAAAGAAGGAGCCAGTGGAGAGGGAGACATTGAATATGCATGAGAGAAATGATCACTGGTCACATAACTACCAAGTGTGTGAGCCAAGAGTAAAATCAAGGTCTTTTCTTACTCTTGGCCCAGGCTCTTTTCACTACAAAATGCTAGCAATGAATAATGGGATCTACATATACCTATGAAGATTCACATAAGCTTCAATTGATTAAATTCACATTTAATTAATTGCATTATATTAAATGTAAACTAACTTTATCTATAGTTTTAGCAACCAAGGAGTAAAACTGAGAAGGTGGGGATTATCTAGCTTTGAGGAAATTACTTTGCTGAGGACACTGGGAGGCTAAAGAGAATTATAATAGTTTACCTCTAAATGGAGCTTTTTACGGTTTCCAAAGTGCTTAAATACTCATTCTGATGAGGGTGAGGGAAAAGCAGACACTACAGGTATTATTATCTTGACTATTACAATTTTTCAACTGCAACCACAATTTTCTTGGCACACAGATCTTCTGTTGAGGAAACTCCCTCTGTCAATGTATATCTGAAACTTCTCTGCAGTGAAAGTCTTATAGATTTACCTGGGGCACTGAGGGGCTAAGTGACTTATAGGTATGCATCAGAGATTGGAACTGTAACTGAACATGCTGCCCTTTAACAGCTAAATGACAATGCCGCTTAGATGCTATTTCTCTTTTTCAAGAAGAAACTGAGGTGTAGATAGATTTAGTGACCTGTCCATTTTCATATAGTGACTGTGTCAGAGACAAGATGCATTACTACGTCTTTTTTCCTCAATCTCTTATAACATCACTTCTAGCTGTTATGGTAATCAATCCATTTCTTCTCATCCTGTATGATATATCTTGCCATAAATACTTCATTGAGGACTTCCACAACTTCCTTCATTGTCAGAAGTTGGACTGTTCATCTGTTATCCCTCATTCATAGAACATGACTGATTCATCATCTTGTTAAGTCATAAATGCTTTCAGTGTTATAACATTTCTTACATTGTAAGTCATAATTGGAATTATTTAAATCCACTATGAATCTTTCCACTGCCCTTTGGGTCACAGGATATACTGATTCTTCCGAGATCACAGTGTTCTATGACTCACAGTCACATTGTATCATCAGAAGAATATCGGTGTTTGAAATCTAACAGTGATAATTGATACATGATTTTATAAAGTTTAAAATGCACTTTAAAGTCACATACAACCTAGCCCCAACCCATCTTTCTAGCTGTTTCTGACTGCACTCTCTGTGATTTCATGCATACTGCCTTTCAGTCTTTTCTTAACAAACAAAAAAATAAAACCCTCCATTTACCATGGTTTTGTTTTTTCATTGACTATCTCCAGTGCTTCGAATGCATTCTCTACTTCCTCTCATATCATAGAAAACTTCTCTTCATTTAAGATAGAAGCTAGGCAATATTTTTGCATGAAAACTTTCCCAATCCCCCTACTGCCTTACTTCCCAAAATACTTTATGCTTACTAAGTAAATATGTGAACATATATTTTATGCATACAAATTACAAATACATAAAATTAAATTATAAATATAAATACATGCAATCATAAATGCTTATGTCATATATTATACATAGATGTATTCTATAATTTACATATAAATCGAATTCACATATATGTATTTATAAATTTTATATTCATGTTGCATATAGTTTGTATATATATACACACACACATATATATTTGTTCTCTCCTCATTCAAATGTAAGCCTACCATGTACAGGAATTGTTTCTTCATCACACTCCCTCCCCAGCTCCCAGTGCAGTGTCTGGCACTCAGCTGGCACTTAATAAATACCCTTTAATGGATTCATTGTCTGTCTCTGCCTTCAAGGAGCTTAACAGTATGTACACATACCAGGAAATAAATGTATGCAGATTTCGGTTTGTTTTGATTGGAACTGTTATCTCATTGGTGCAAAAAGCTCCTGGTAAGGAACTTCCTTTACCAACTGCGTCTCTGCAATTTACTCTTTTAGAGAGATGCCTAGGGAGCTGAGAGATGAAAAGCCTTCTTTAGCGCATGTCAGAGACAGAATGTGAACCTTGAGCCTGAGGCTAGGTCTCTCAACACTGCACTAATCTGACTCCTGCTTGGTGCCTACTCTATGACAAGCACTGAACTGGGCACTTGAAACATAAAGACAAAAATGAAAAGACTTTTTCTCCTAAAAGTGCAAAAATGCATAGCAAATATTTAGAAAATAAATACGAAATGATTTTCCATGTGAAGGCAACAGTAGCTGGGAAGATCAGAAAACACCACTTCGGGGTGATGTCTGAGTTGAGCTTTGAAGAAAATTAGGAGTTTTAAGAAGTAAAGATGTGGAGGAAATAGAGTGTAGGGCCAGGAAGCAAGGCAAAGAGATGGGAGATAAACTGTCATGGGTAAGGGACAGAGGAAAAAGCCAATCTGGGTAGACTGAAGAATGCAAGATGGGGAGAATAAGGAGGCTACAAAATTAGAAAATTTTGTCCCAAGTGAGATGTCAGACGATAAATTCAAATAGGACCTTTTTTCTCTTTTGATTTTATTTTCATTCTTTCTTTGTCACATAGCCGTGGTTATATGCGAGCATATTAATGTAATCCCAAAACCTGGATTTAATAATGCTGATGTCAGTAAACGGAAAGGTGCTTTTTGAAATGATAGGTCACCCATAGATTATGTACGGTATATTAAAGAACCTCAATAATTCCACTTAGGACTTTTTTTACATCTTCAAATTGCTTTAGAACTATTAACTAATTATTTCTCACAACACCCTTGAGCAATAAGTGAGCGATTAAGTGTTATTATCTTTCCTTCATAGCTGAGTAAACTTAAAGATTCAGGAGAATCAAAATGACCTTCCAAAGTCACTGAGAAGACTAGAAGAAGAATTCTTGTTTCAGAAATAGTTGTCCCCAATTAGCAAGTAGCGTGTACCAGGCAACCTCAAGCATAAGTCCCTGATGTGAGCTGCCTAGACCCAGGCCCTTTATCTCAAGGGAGAAAAGGAGGGGAAGGGGATGTTTATAAAGAGAAGCAGCCAAAATGACCAATGAGTTCATAACCATTGACCCTAAAAGCAAAATTCTTTTATCTGACTCATTCCTGGTTAGTGTATTTGAATGGGCCTGAAGTCTGCATAAGAACTGAGTCCTTGTTCTTATTCTAGATTGGTGATTTTGGAAAAGGCTCTCCCTGAGTTTGTAACAGGTCTAGTCTCTTCCACATAAAGTGATAGGGCAGGGCAGATTTCCTTTTTTTAAATTTATTTTCAGTGTTCCACAATCACTACAGTACAACCTAGATTTTTTCTTCCCTTCCTCCCCTTCCCTCCTCCCCCACCTCCCCGACATGGCATACAATTTTATATAGATTCTACACATATATTCCTATTAAATAGATTTTCACCATAATCATGTTGTATAGAAGAATTAAAATGAATGGGAGAAATCACATAACAAACCAAAACGTAATACAAAAGAAAATGATCTGCTACAATCTGCGATTGAATTTCATATTTCTTCCTCTGGATGTGGAAGGCATTTTGCCTTAAAAGACCTTTGGGAATTGTTTACCTTGCATTGCAACGAAGTTCTAAGAAAAAAATCCTTGCACACTGTGGTTGTTGCTGTGTACCAGTTCTCCTGGTTCTGCTCCTTTTGCTCAACATCAGATCATGTAAATCTTTCTAGACCTCTCTGAAGTCTCCCTGTTCATCATTTCTTATAGTGCAATAGCATTCCATTACATTCATATACCATAATTTATTCAGTCATTCCCCAATTGATGGGCATCCCCTTGATTTCCAATTTTTGGCCACCAAGAAGAGTGCTGCTATAAATAATTTTGTACATGTGGGACCCTTTCTCATTTTTATGATCTCTTGGGGATATAGCTCTAGAAGTGATATTACAGGGTCAAACAAACTCTATCCATATTTTTGTATGGATATTTTTTGTATTCTATTTTTGTAGCCCTTTGGGCATAGTTCCAAATTGCTCTCCAGAATGGCTGGATTAGCTCACAGTTCCACCAACAAGGAATTAGTATTCTAACTCTCCCATATCTTCTCCAACATTTATTATCTTCCTATTCTGTCATGTTAGCCAATCTGATAGGTGTGATGTGGTATCTCAGAATTGTTTTGATTTGCATCTCTCTAATCAATAGTGATTTAGAGCATTTTTTTATATGACTATAGGTATCTTTAATTTCTTTCTCTGAAAACTGCCTGTTCATATCCTTTGACCATTTATCAATTGAGGGATGACTTGTATTCTTGTACATTTGATTCAGTTCTCTACATAGTTCAGAAATGAGGCCTTTATCACAGACACTATTTGCAAAACTTCTTTCCCAGTTTTCTGCTTCCCTCCTAATCTTGGTTGCATTGGTTGTGCAAAAACTTTTCAGTTTAATGTAATCAAAATTATCCATTTTGTACTTCACAATGCTTTCTATCTCTTCTTTAGCCAAAAATTCTTCCCTTCTCCCATAAATCTGATAAATACACTATTCCTTGCTCCACTAATTTGTTTATAGTATCACTATTCATTTGGGCTTTATTTTTGTGTACGGTGTCAGGCGTTGATTTATGCCTAGTTTCTACCACATTTTTATCCAGTTTTCCCAGCAATTTTTGTCTAACAGAGAATTCTTATCCCAGAAGCTGGGGTGGCAGGGGAGACTTCTGAATGTGATTCCCATATATAGCCTCAAAGGCTCAGACTAGAATAAGATGGAGACCTGGTATGTCAGTGAAGCCAGCCTCATGACTATTTGTAACTAAAAGTCACTATGCTTTTAGTGAATGCTACACGCATTCTATGGGCAGCTAGGTAGCTCAGTGGATAGAACGCTGGGCCTGAAGTTAGGAAGTTTCAAATTTTTGAGGTCAGGTCTGGCCTCAGACACTACTTGCTATGTGACTGTGGGCAAGTCACTTAAACTTGTTTGCCTCAGTTTCCTCATCTGTAAAATGAGCTGGAGGAGAAAACCACTCTAGTATCTTTGCCAAGAAAACTCCAAATAGGTTCACAAAAATCAGCAATGACTGAAAAGCAACTGAACACCAACATGATCAAATTATAAGGCTATGTGACATAAAAGATTTGATTGATAGCGTGCATGATAGAAAAGATGGTGACACAAATAAAATCCGCCTCTGTTTCCAGAGCCCATGAACCCAGCTGATGTGGTCATCTAAGCAGTTACCATAAGATCACTAGGTTTATATCTGAAAGAGAATGTGGAGGTCATTTAGCCCACCTCCCACAATCACACAGAGTTTAAAAGAGTTTCTCAAGGCCTCATATCTAATAAAGGAATAGAGCTGCAACGTGAAATCAGATATTCTTTCTCCAAATCCTTTCCACTGCAACATAAAGGACATGTATATCTTTTGGGGCTTAATTTATAGGTTCTTGGCTAAAGAAGGTGAACTGATTATTACCTTATCTGCTACTATCTGTCTACTGCATCTAATTCTCAGGTCTGTATCACATTATCATTGGCAGATAGGTAGCACAGTGAACATAGTGCTGGACTTAGACTCAGAAGGACCTAAATTCAAATCTATTCAAAGACACTTTATTGGTTGTGTGACTCTAGACAAGTCTCTTCAACTATGCCTGCCTAATTTTTTTTTATTTTAAACATGGGATAATAATAACACTGTTTTTCAGAGCTGCTGTGAGAACAAAATGAGATAATGTTTATAAAATATCACGCAAATCTTAAAATACCATAAAAATGCTAGCTGTTATTGGTTTTTTTTTAATTACTAATATTTCTTTTTTTCCCCCTTTCTGACTTCCTGATTGAGTGCAAGGATGTTTTCAACTTGTGGAAGAAAGGAACTGGAGAAAAAACGGAGAGTTGAAAAGGAGTCAGTGCAATCATCTTTTCCAGAAGGAAAATGTGTGAGCAGGTGGTTTCTAAGGCCATATCTCTATCCACTACCATGCTGCCTTTCTATGTCCTATGTAGTTATATTTAATTGATTTTAAATATTAGAACCACCCAAAGGGATGGGGTTTTTTTAAGCAAGTCCTTGTATCCTGAATGACACTACTAAAAAATACTACAATTCATCACAGCTCAGAGAACGCTACTTATAATTTATTCTAATTCATTTTTAGAACTTGAGTCAATAGTATCAAATGGAGAAGAAATAAACACAGAAGCAATTTAATCCTAAAATGTTTTCTTCATGACAGTTTTCCTCTTATCTTCTCATTCTGAAACTTCAGAAGCAGAAAAAATAGATTAAAATAGCACATTATCTGGAACCAAGGATTTTCCATTGCTTCCTGGAAACCAATACATTTTGACTTGACAATTTCATGGAATACAAAACACTTCTGAGTATTATCTCCCAGAGAGAATAAACATTGGGAAGTACTCTAATTATTCTAATTGATTGGATAGCATAAAACCAAAACAACCCTTAGGCTTGAATATGGAAATTATCTGTTTATTTCTACAATTAGGAACATAATGGTGCCATAGAGGTATAATCAGGAGCCCATGCCCCTTCTCATTTGTATCTCCTCCTGGGAAAGTTCATGTTTCAAACCTGGGCTTCTATTAGGAAAAAATAAGCTAGAAGGCATTTTTGTCTGATCACAAAAGAGCAGAAAGGTAAGGTTTCTAAGAATTAACACCCACTAAATCCATCAACAGCAAAGAAACAAAGATTCATATGAAATTCTGCATGGTTATTAAGCAATTTTAGACTCTTCTTGGAATTGGAAGGCAAAATTGAGGACATCTGGTCTTATATGCACCTAAACAGGGATCCCCCACACAACCTCTCCAAGAAGGCATCATCTAGCCTCTGCCTGAAGACTATCAGTGAAAGACCATCACTATCAATGAATATGTACTTATTAAGCACCTACTGTATGCCAGACACTAAGCTAAGTGCTGGAGACATAAGTGCAAAGAATGAAACGATATCAACTCCCAGTGATATTATATACTACTGGGGGAGACAAGTATATATAAAAATGTATACAGTATAAATACAAAGTTAATACATACATGTTTGTATGCACACACATACACAACTGTGATCAACCTATCAAAAAAATCTACTCCAATAATTTTTAATATGATTTCATCAGTACAAGGAAATCCCAGGGAGCAACTCTCTCTCTCTCTCTCTCTCTCTCTCTCTCTCTTTCTCACACAAACACACACATACACACACACACACACAGTAATTAAAATACAAGATAGAAGGCAATAACATTTTGGGAAATCAGAAAATCTTCTCAAAGATGATGGTGCCTGACCTACTGCTTAAAGAAAGACATCCTATAACTAAACATAATAAGCTATGTTGGGAAACATCTGGTTCTACTTTTGAACAGTCCTATTAGGAAGATTCTCCTTATATTGAGCTAGAATGCACCTAATGTAAAAGTATTTTTCTTTTTCCCAAAAGGCAGTCCTTTAAAAATTTGAAATAAATAACCGTATACCCACCCACAGCCCAAGTCTTCTCTTTCCCTACCTTAAAATTCAGTTAGCTAGATTAATTCATAGATTTGATGGATTTTCCTATGGAATATTTTACAGATTCAAAGCCATTACAGTCGCCCTCCTGTGGCAGAGTCAATTTATAAATAATTTTCTCAATATATGGTACTCAGAAGTAAACCCAATATTTTAGATGTCATTTGATAAGGACTGGCTAGAGTGGCACTATATCACCTTTCTAGTTCTGAACAAGTTTCTCTTAATGAAACCCATTTGGATGAAGGAGATGATGGTAGTGGATAGAAGGTATAAAAGTCTTGGTTTCAAGTACAACCTCTGACATTTCCTGGTCATATGATACAGGGCAAATCACCTAATCTCTATGTCCCTTGCAGCCCCCCTCACCCCCCACCCCCCCGGTTTCCCAAACTTCCTTTCAGTTTCAGCCAAAATCCAGGTCTTTTATGCAAAGCTTCTCCTAATCCCTCTTAATGC
Source organism: Notamacropus eugenii (assembly GCF_028372415.1). NCBI lineage: Eukaryota > Metazoa > Chordata > Mammalia > Diprotodontia > Macropodidae > Notamacropus > Notamacropus eugenii. Next base: position 60,254,193 of record NC_092874.1, on the reverse strand, counting down.
CAGTGCCTTCCTTCTGTTGATTATCTACAGTTTACCTTGTATTTACATTATTTGTTCACAGTTGCTTGTAGGTTGTTTCTTCCATTAGACTGTGGGCTCCTCAGGTGGCAACCTTTTGCCTTTCTTTGCACCTCAGCCTTTAGTACAGTATTTGGTAGAGAGTAGGCACTGAATACATATTGAGTGACCCATCTGCTTTGGCACCTTAGTACCAAAGCAAAGAGATCATATTATTGGAATTTTCCACATTAATAAAATCATGGTAACCTTAACTACAAGGGAAAAAAAAGATTGAAGTAGAAGTAGGTTTGTTTTTTTATTGATATTTCACATTATTGACTTATAGTAAATTTACTACCCACAAAAATTCCCCAAAATATTGCGTATGAGATGTTGTTTGGCTATACTTCATCCATCCTTAATTTATATGATTTTAGGAACTGATATTTAGGATTCCATATTTATCTCTATTAAATTTATGTTATTCAGTTCACTCCATCATGCTAGCCTGTCAAGATTTTTGTAGATCCTACCTCTGTCATTCAGCATGCCAGCTACCTTTCCTAATATTATATTATCTACCAGTTAAATCCACATGACAATACATTGATGAAGGCAATGAAATGTCATGGTCGATAGAAAGATGGACATGAAATCAGAAAGACCTTAGATGCTTACTAGCTCTGTAGCCCCAAGAAAGTAATTTAACTTCTAACTGCCTCACTTTCTTCATTTATCAGTCAATAAACATAAATTCCTTTTACTATCTCTTGATTATATATTTCTTTTTTCTCTTCCCTTCCCTTTCCCTTCCTTCTCCTGTATATATTTATTTTGCATGAGTATTTATAGATGTAAATGATTAAAAGGAACTATTCCTTTTTTGTCTTTGTATCCTCAGCACCTAGCATAATTCCTCACATATAATAGGTATTTAATAAATATATGCTCATTGATTGACTGATGTGCTAAAGGTACAAAATTACTGTAGAGGAGATACAATGGTGAATAAAGCACAATCCCTGTACTAAAAGGTCTTTTGTTTGTTTTAGGTGGGGAAGAGGAGGTAAGCATTAGACTGGATAAAAAAAATCTCAAAGAACATTTAAAATATGATTAGGGTTACAAAAATTCAAATTCTAAGCAACATTCCCCCCCCCTTCTCAATTTATTATTCAGAGAAAAGTTATCTGGAATTATTTCTTTTTCCACTCACTGCAAGGTGGTTTTGTGACTTCTGATATTCCCTTCATGTTAATCAATAAATAAACCTCTTCACCAATCCTTCATATTTACTTGTATAAACAATATTACACAATCAAGAAGCTGAGTATTTGAAGGCTATGTTACTGATTTATATCACATGCACACAAGTTCTTCCACAGAAAGGTCAATGTGTGAAACCTTTTGAATGGATTTTAGAGAAACTAGATCATTGTAACATTGATCCAGGGAGTTACTTATGTGAAGACAAAGACAATCAAAGAAAATGCTTTTCAAGCTAAAACTGATCACTTGGCGGAAACAGAAGCCAGGAGGGACTGTCTGTGGAATGAATTTTCATTGCAATGAGTAAAATAATTTTCAACCATCAACAATTATTGTTTTTGGTGAATCAAAGTAACATCTTTTTGTCCAAGAGCTTTTCTGAAGGCCCTTTTCTTAAGGGCCTAATCAGTACCTCTCCCCTAAATTTATCCTATATTGAGTAAAATTAATAAGCACATATTGAATGTATACCATAAAGTAGCTGATGGAAGGGATACAAAGAAAGTTGACAACCACTTAGCTTTGCAGTTTAATTCATAAGATCATTAATATATAAAATGATCCCCAACTAATTTCCTTAATGTTGTGTTAACCTACCTTGTGCGTTTTCCACTTCTCTGAATTATCCCATGTTATCCCACCAACTTGGAATGTCATCTTCTCTCTTTGACTATTTAAAGCTAAATGGCCACTTGGACATTCTCTATCCAACTTCCTTTTACAGATGAGAAAACTAAGATCACAAGGGGATAAGTGACTTGTCAAAGCCCACACAGGTACTAATATTGGAACTCAGATTCTGAATCTTATGTTCTTTTCATGACACTACATTTTCATTACACTACACATTAGCCCATCCCACTACTCACTGAGTTTGCCAACTCCATCTGGTTTGGGGGGCGGGGAGAGAAAGAGAAAGAAAAGAGAGAGGAGAGGAGAGGAGAGGAGAGGAGAGGAGAGGAGAGGAAGAAATCTAGCCAGTAAACCCCAAGTTAACTTGGCATCCTCTGGTCATCCAAATTGACCTTCCTTTGGTGAGGAGAAGGAAGGGGAAAGGGAGACAGACAGGAGAGGAGAAGCTGAATTACTCAGCTAATTGGGTCCCTATCTAGACAGCTGTGTCTTCTCACAGATTGTTTTGTTCCTCCTTCGTTGCCGAAGAAGACCATGCCATCAGAGAAATGATGACATGACTTGCACTTGACTTTGTTTTGAGTGAGGGAGGGCTGTGCAGGTCACCAGCCTCACTTCTCCTCTGGAGTCATCTGAATCCAGGGACCAGATATTCATCAGGATGACTGGAGATAGCCCAGGATGCAATGGGAGATGTTGGCCCCTTTAGGCCAAGGCCTATTTGATACTCAATCAGTGCTGCCTTCTTCCAGCCCTAACTCTGTTTATTAATAACTCTCTTATCTCCAGATACAGCAACTGCAGCATTTGTAAGCCTCACAAAATGTACCTGGGCCAGACAGTAGAAAATATTTACTCAAATGAACCTTTTAAGACAAATTCAGTTCAGTGAGAGACTGGGACACAATGAGGGCAGTGCTAGTATGGAGCTCATTTGAAGCATATTCTCCCTAGAGGCTACATGTGGGGGGGGGGGAGGGGCAATGTCATTGTGTACATACTGTTTTAACTAATTATTCTGGATAACTAGCAGGTAGGTTCAGTCATTTCTTTGATGCTGGAAGAACATAAGAGCCACCAGCTCCCTTTAAATTTCAGAGTCCTTGGTCAAAGTCTGCTTGTCTTGCCTTGTTAAAGGTTTACTTAGCTCTGGTCTAGGAGTAAGAAGAAAATTCTGTTCAACTGTAGGTCACACACACAATTTATCCTTCCACTGTAATATCCTTAGTTTTGTGCTAATGGAGAATGTGATAACGCATGAAATGGAAAGGTATATTGGGACTCAGGTTGTGGAGAAAGGGCAAGATGTATGGGACACAAGAGATCTCATTCAGCTGTGACAGTACTCTAGTTACAAAGGACTAAATAGCCTCAATCTATAAACTGACAAAAGAAAAACTAATTAAGTTTAAATCTAATTAAGGTTGTAATATAGTAATCACCAAACCCTTGTAAAGATTCAGAGAGGCAGACTGAAGTAAAAGTATGCCAATATTTATTGGCTTACAATTGACTGTGTTCATTTGTCTTGACCCTCTCCACCACTGTTCTCTTTTTCCTTGATCTTAGTCCAATACAAGTATACATACAAGTCATACTTTAGATCACTATAAAATAGCTTGAAAAGGGCATACCCTTGGCCAATTCTTGATTAAGCACAGTGGATGACATTCCCTTATAAAGATATAAAGTAACAAAAATCAAAGAAATTTAAATTTGGCATTAGGGTACATTATCCAATAATTCTTTTGTATATTTTGCTTTTCTATATTTTCCCTTTAAGGCTAACATTAAAAGTAATTTTCTCTACATATACCCCAAATCATAAATGAGAGGGTAAAGTGGGAGAGGAGTAGGAATTATAGCAGAGAGCCTGGTAGATGGCTGTGACTACAAATTTGTGTGTGTGTGTATGTATATCTATCTATCTATCTGTACACACATATACATGTATGTATGTATATGGGTATGTATATGTATGCATGCATGTGTGTACACATATAAACATATATACACACATATATACATTTAGTATGTATCAACACATTTGTGTATATATATATGTACATATAATAAATAACTTACACATTTATTCATCAATATTAATATTCAAAACCAGGTTGACATGATTTGGAATTATTTGAGAAAATTTACTACTCATGTTCCTTGACTCATTTCTGGGCATATATCCCAGGAGATCAAAGATAGAATTTCCCCATAGATACCAAATTAATCTTAGCAGTAAATTTTCTGAGAACAAAGGGCTAGGGAAAAAACAGTACCAACTGAACTGGGAATGGATGAATGCAATGGAACATTATTGTGGGATAAGAAATTGTACTGGGAATTCAGCAAAACACAAGAAGACTTTTATTTATCCTCATCCCTCTCGAGAACAACCTCCAAATTGGTATCGCAAAGACACTAACTTGAACATATTTGTTTCCAGTTTGAGAATTCTCAGTGGATGTCTCTTGCTCTGAGAAAAAATGCAAACTCATTTTTTTTAAGACCTTCCTAATCTAACTCCATACTATGTGTCCAGGCTTGGTGTTCACTACTCTCCTTCACACATTCTCCCTTGTAGGCAAAAGGTCCTACTGGCTGTCCCATATACAGCACCTTATCAGCCAAGTCATTGCTCAGACTTTTCTCAAGCCTAGAAAGCAATTCCCCTTCTCACCTCCACCTCACCTCTTCCAGTTTCCTTCTCAGTTCAATTGCCACTGAAAGGAGGAGTTGGGAGGGGAAGGTTTTCTAATATCCAGGAAATGATTGTGACATAAAAACAAAGGCACTAATTTGACTTATTTAAAAACAACACATTTTGCTCAACTCAGATTCCTATCAGCATTATGATAATTTGGTATTGGGTCTCATAATTCTTTAACAGGAGAGCTGAGATTCTGACCTGAGAAAATTCCTTATATATTATATTTTTGTGATATAGAATAGATATTACAAATTATCTATACTTGAAGCTTTTTTCTCTGATTTAATCATATCTGAGGGTTATTTTTAACTGATAAATATGCACAAAATCTTCCATTTTAAAAATTAGCTCCTCTTTCTCAAAGAATTGTTCAGAGATCAATTTTCAGTTAGCATCCTCCAATGTCACTTTTTCAGGAATTTTAAAGTAGTCAACTTGGTCTAATAATTAAAAGACATATTGACTGAACAATTTCTCTTGGCCTTATCCTATTAATTATCAGTTTCTGTTTCTTTACTTTTAAAAATTATGATGTCCTTATCCTTAGGTAGTATTCATTCAAAAGATCAAAATATACGCAGGTGTTTTAAAGAAAATTTAAAAAAATGAAGTAATTGTTATATATAATTAATCCGCATAAAACAATGAAATAGGTCATTTGATATCATCTATCAGCAACAGTACTGGCAGAAATTTCATATTTATTATCATAGTGGGTTTATAATTAGAGAGCACATTTATAGGAGATGAGAAACATCCATAACTTGAGATGTAAATCTATATATATAACAGATTTTTTTTATTACTTCATTTTCAGTGTTCTACAATCACTTTCATATAACGTAGATTTTTTTTCCCTCCCTTCCCAAGATGGCATATAATTTTATAGGTTTTCTACACATATTTCTATTAAATATATTTTCACCATAGTCATGTTGCATAGAAGGATTAAAATAAATGGGAAAAATAATAAAACAAACCAAAATGTAATGCAAAAGGAAATAATCTGCTACATTCTGCAGTTAAATTCCATAGTTCTTTCTCTGGATGTGGAAGGCATTTCGCCTTAAAAGACCTTCGGGAATGTATTGCAATGAAGTTCTAAGTCTATCAGAAAAAATCCTCGTACACTATGGTTGTGGCTGTGTACAAAGTTCTCCTGGTTCTGCTCCTTTCACTCAGCATCAGATCATATAAGTCTTTCCAGGCTTCTCTGAAGTCTTCCTGTTCATCATTTCTTATGGAGCAATAGTATTCCAATACATTCATAAACCATAATTTATTTAGCCATTTCCCAATTGATGGGCATCCCCTTGATTTCCAGTTTTTGACCACCACAAAGAGTGCTACTATAAATATTTTTGTACATGTGGGACCCTTTCCCATTTTCATGATCTCTTGGGGATACAGTACGAGAAGAAGTATTGCTGGGTCAAAGGGTATGCACATTTTTGTAGCCCTTTGGGCATAGTTCCAAAGTGCTCTCCACAATGGTTGGATCAGCTCACAGCTCCACCAACAATGAATTAGTGTTCCAACTCTCCCACATCTTCTCTAACATTTATCATCTTCCTGTTTTGTCATGTTAGCCAGTCTCACACGTATGATGTGGTACCTCAGAGTTGTTTGTAACAGATTATTTTTGAACCTTTTTGGATTCTGTGACAAGACTGAAAGTGTTTAACAAACATTCTGTAAAGACTCAAAATCTTGAGAGAAACTAAGAAAACAGAAAAAAAAACCTAGTTACTTTCTGAGAGAGCCATCTTAATTATTTTCTTGTAAATAAAATGAGAATTATTGAAAAGAAACTCTACTTGGTATCCTAAGAAAGATGACTGAGAGGACTCTGTTTCCAGAATAGAGGAGAATTAAGGAATGGGAGTGACTTTGACTGTGACTTTTCTCACAAATGATGCATCGTAAATAATCATTTGTCTTTTTCATTTTGTTACACAACAAATTGCATATCCAATCATCTTTGATGTTTATTTAAGCCTGGAAGATTAGAAAGCATACTTCATGTCAAGAAATATGAGTGGAAGCTTTGAGAAAAAAAGGTTTCTCCATTTTATTTAATAAATAATATTTAATAACGTGGGATAGGAGCTCAGAGCCATGGTAGCTAATGAGGAAATATCAAAATATAAACCTTGTTGCTTTAGAATTCAGGTTGAAAATACAGGATGATAACTCGCTAATGTCCCCTGTACAGTTGAAACAAAAATACCAACATTCACTTTCAATACCTGATCTTCAACTACAGCTCTGATTGCTCAAGCAGAGCTACAGTGAGAGCTAGGACAGGGTATAGGTACATCTTATGCAAAGTCTGGAAATCGTTACTTGGTGTATCACTGCCTCACATACATTTTCCACTACACTGTGTGCAATTTGACTTCTCACAAAATAAGTAACTACGTGTCAGAGAGGAGAATGTTCTCTGATTAACCCTTGTTCCTTGTTTCTTACTATGGAATCTGTTTATTACAACCTGCTTGCCTTGCTCACTTCTACTACCACTTCTAATAACAAATCCTTCACCTAGAACGTATCCAAATATGAGGAAATTAGTAAAAATAAGCCTCAGAGCAATTCAAATTATAATTGTTTTTTGTTTTGCAAGGCAATTGCAGTTAAATGATCAACTTATAATTGAACTGCAGTTTTCCTACTTTGATTAAAGACTTTCATGATTTACTCATAACCTACTTTAATTTATTCTTAAACATATTTTTTAAACATTTTTTCAACCAGTCATTAGCCATAAATTAAAAAGAAGTTTCTATTATTGTCAGAAATTCACTTGAATGTAAACAGCATTACTCAGAGCACATTATGTGCAAGGATGTGGAACAGGTACTAGAAATACAAAATCAAAAATATGTTTCCTTCTTTTCCAGAACAGGGCTGCACTTCTAATTCAGGCAGACCCTTACCACTTTTTGCCTGTTTCAATGAACCAATCGCTAGTTTGCTTGCTTCAAGCCTCTCCAAGCTCCAATTAGTCCTCCATTTAACTACCAAAATGAGTTTCCCCACTACAACACTGGTGTGACCACATCAGTCCCCTGGTCAGTAAGCTCCAGGGGTACCACTTCTTTACATGGCATTTAATATACTTCATAAATGATAACTTCCTGGCTTTTTTGGTCTTCTCATACATCACTCTTCTTCATAAATCCCAACCTGATCCACATAAACTGGTCTATTTCTCTTACATCTGATTTTCCATCACTGTGCCTTTTCGCTGATTGTCTCATGTTCCTGGACTGCTCTGTCCCTTCAACTCTATCTATTGGTTTTCCTGGATTCCTTCAAGATTCATTTCAAATCCTGCCTTTTTAAGAGACCTTTTCTGGTTTCCTCAGTAATTAATGCCTTCCTTTTTTTTTTAATGTGCTGTTGTATTTTCATTTATTTTATTAAATAATTCCCAGTTACATTTTAATCTGGTCCAGGCTGTACTGGGAAGTGCCGTTGTATGAAATGTCTTAACTGTGATATCACCTTCCTTTTATTAAAAACTGACTGCTGGGGCCCAAAACTATCCCACTTTGCTCCCAAAGGTTACAAAACATGACAGTAACTTTGGGACAGCTATGTTGCTCCAAATCCCTAGTACAGCCCCTCTACTTTCTTCAATCTCTTCTTTCTCTTCTTGCCCTTTGGTGATTCTACACTGAAGAAATGACAGATACATGAGGCACATGCCAATGTAGTTTCAATCCTACTGTAATCATGTCTTTGTCTATTTTTATTTGTTTTTTTTTCCAAATTGTAGGAAAGATTGTATAGTATCTTAGATCTCTATGTGTTTATACTACCTTCCTACTAGACGGTAAGCTTCCTTTCTTCAATATAAATTTATCTATTTTCATTTCTTAACATTCCCTTCCTCAAAATTTTGAATTTCAAATTTTCTCCTCATCTCCTCCATCCCCCACCCCAGGAAAGAATGTATTCTGATTGCCCTTTTCACCAACCTGCCCTCCCTTCTATTCCCCTCTCCCCCATCCCTTCTAATTTCTGGTAGGATGATAGATTTCTATGGCCGATTGCCTATATATCTTATTTCCTGGTTGCATGTAAAAACAATCTCTGACATTCATTTTTAAAGCCTTGAGTTCCACATTCTATCTCTTTTTCCCTCCCCACCTCCTCTCATTGATAAGGCAAGCAATTCAATAAAGGTTGTGCATGTATGGTCATGCAAAACACCTCCATAACAGTGATGCTGTGAAATACTAATTATATTTCCTTCTATCCTGTTCTGCCCTCCATTTATTCAATTCTCTCCTCTGACCTGTTCCTCTGTCAGTGTTTGTTTCCCATTATTCCTTCTCCCAATTTGCTGTCTTTTCTATTATCCTCCCTATTTTATCCTCTTCCCTCTCCCTCCCACCCCACTTTCCTGTAAGGTAAGATAAACTTCCATTCTCATTTGAGTGTGTATGTTCTTCCCTCCTGACACCAAATCTGATGAAAAGAAGGTTCACTTATTCCCTCTTGCCTTCCCCTTCTTCCTTTCCATTGTAAAAGGTTTTTTTTATGCCTCTTTTATGTGAGATGATTTACTACATGCTACCTCTCCATTTCTCTTTCTCCTAGTACATTCCTTTCAACTCTTAATTTTCTTTTTTAGACATCATCCCTTCATATTCAGCTCACCCTGTGCTCTTTCTCTCTAAATATATACATACACACACTCATACTCTCTCTCTCTCTCCAACTATCCTAATACTGAGAAAGGTCTCATGAGTTATAAATATCCTCTTTCCATGGGGGAATGTAAATAGTTCAACTTTAATATGATTTCTCCTTAACTTTTCATGCTTCTCTTGATTCTTGTATTTGAAAGCTAAATTTTCTATTCCGCTCTGGTATCTTCAACAAGAATGCTTGGAAGTCCTCTATTTCACTGAAGTTCAATTTTTCCCCCTGAAGCATTATACTCAGTTTTGAGGGTAGGTGATTCTTGGTTTTAATTCCATCTCCTTTGACCTCTGGAATATCATATCCCAAGCCCTCCTTAATGTAGAAACTGAGAAGTGCTGTGTTATCTTGATTGTGTTTCCACAATACTTGAATTGTTTCTTTCTGACTGATTGTAATATTTTGTCCTTGACCTGAGAACTCTGGAATTTGGCAACAATATTTTTGGCTACAATATATGCAATATTTCTAGGAGTTTTCCTTTTGCTATCTCTTTCAGGAGGTGATCAGTGAATTATTTCCTCTTGTTCTATAATACCAGGGCAATTTTCCTTGATAATATCTTGAAAGATGATGTCGAGGCTCTTTCTTTGATCATAGCTTTCAGGTAGTCCAATAATTTTTGAATGATTTCTTCTAGATCTGTGTTCCAGGTCAGTTGTTTTTTCCAAAGAGATACTTCACATTTTCTATTATTTTTTCATTCTTTAGGTTTTGTTTTATAATTTCTTGATTTTTCATAAAGTCATTAGCTTCCATGTGCTCTGTCCTAACTTTTAAAGAATTATTTTCTTCCGTGAGCTTTTGGACCTCTTTTCCCATTTGGGTTAATCTAATTTTAAAGGTGTTATTTTCTTCAGCATTTTTTTCAGGCTCCTTTAGTAAGCTGCTGACTCTTTTTCTTCATGATTTTCTTGCAACACTCTCATTTCTCTTTCCAATTTTTCCTCTACTTTTCCTATTTGATTTTCAAAGTCCTTTGAGAGCTCTTTCATGACCTGAGATCAATTCATATTTTTCTTAGAGGTTTTGGATGCAGAAACTTTGGCTTTGTGGTCCTCTGGCTGTAGGTGTTGTTCTTCCTCATCACATAAGAAAATTACTCTTCACTGAGAAAGTAAGAATCTATAGTCTGTTTCTTTTTCCCCATTTGCTCATCTTCCCAGCCAACTACTTGACTTCTTAAGTGAAGGGCTCCAGAAGCAGCTTCAGCTTCAGCAATGGATGCTGCCACCTTGGGGCAGGGGCTGGGGCCAGACCATGTTCCCCTCTCAGGCAGGTGAGAGACCCTTCCAACTGACCTTTGAAGCTGTGGTTTGCATTTATGGGTTGAGGGGTCTGTAATGCTCAGTTGGCAGTTGCCAGTGATTCAGTCCCCTGTTCTGCCCATACTGAGTTGTACTCCCATTCCACTCCCAGTCTGGCATGATACACCCTTCCTGTCCATCGTCCAGATTATCTTGGGCTGGAAATTTGCTTCACTTTGTCATTTTGTGGCTTCTGCTGCCCTCGAATTTGTTTATAGTAATTTTTTACAGGTTTTTTGAGGGGTTTGGGGGAAAAGTTGTAGCAGATCCCTGCTTCTACTCTGCCATCTTGGCTTCACCCCCTCTAGTGCCTTCCCTTCTGAGATTACCTTTCATATACTCAGTATATATCCCTGTATATAAACTTGTATGTCTCTAGTTATTTATATGTTGTCTTCTTTCTTAGAACGGAATTCCATTAAAGACAGGGCATCCTTTCTGACTCTGTATTAATAGAGCTGAGCACAGACACAATAGAATAAGTGCTAAATAAATACTTGCTGACTTGATACATAGAGGAATATGCATGTGAGGCATTTTTTTTAATTCCCCTATGGGAGTTACTCAAGTAGAGTACTACTTAAATATACTCAGGAAAACAAGGGAGGAAATAAGGAATGAAACAAACACTTATTAACTACCTATCATTGTGGCAGGAATTGGGCTAAACATCTTACAATAGTTATTTTGTTGGATCCTCCCAACAACCCTAGGAAGTAAGGGCTATTATTACCTTCTTTCTACAATTGAGGAAACTGAAACAGAAGGGAAGTGACACTCAAGGTCACACAGGCAGTTAAGTGACTGACGCTAAATTTAAACTCAAGTCTTCCAGACTCCAGGCTTAGCCCTCTATCCAGTGTGCCACCTATCTGCATTTTGACAACTGCAAAGTCACACAGAGTATTCCAACTCCTCTATGTCACCATTCTGAACACTTTACTCGGTCCTCTGTCTGTCATCCCCTGCATTCCTTGCAACCTAAGGACCCAAACCCAGAAACTTCTTTTGTTCTCTAAATGTGACAAAGGACATAGATGAAGACTGTGGGTAGCCCTCTATCTACTACCCCATGCTGCTTCTTAGAGTATCTCAAGCTTTTGAAATAAAAGCTTATAACAGATTTCATCTTAACCCATATGGAGGAAAATGGAGAGATGTTTATCTGACAGTGATATAAGATTTCCTTTAGGGATGTCATGCATTGGATTTTCTATGTGATGATGATACTGACATACTAATGGTTCATACACAATGAGCTGGTCCTATATTTACCATGAGAGAACATGGGAAATTTTAACTGTCATTAAGCATTTACTATTGGCAAGGCACTAAATAAGTGACCTAACTCTCTAGCCCTTAGTTTCTTCATATGTAAAATAAGATAGTTTAACCAGAGGATCTCTAAGATTTTTTTCAACTCCATATCTTATGAAATATTTTGACTAATCAAAAAAATCACTGTCCCAGAGCATTTGGAAATATAAATACCATCTCCAAGCAAAATATTACTCTCTTCTACTCCCATCAATTCAACAATGTTGCCTTCCCTATTATTGTAAAAGTTCCACTAAAATATTGTGTATACTAAAGAATTTTTAGTAAAAGTAATGAAAAAATCATTTCAAGACATGCTATATAACTGTAAAGACTCTGAATTCAAATAATTATATCTTAAGCTATTATCTATAAATATTCATAATGTCAAACGCTACAAATATATTCACCTTTGTGAAATACCAATAAATACCAAGGAACAAAATGACAGTGTGATGGTGATATACTATCTCTCTTCCTGTCTTCAGTTTTTATTCATTGTCACATGTGTACATACCCAATATAAAAACACAGCCAGATAAAAATGATTCCCCACAGTCCTAGGTAGCATCCGTAGATCGTAGATCACAAGATATTAGAGCCGGAAGAAACCTCAGAGCCTGTTTATTTTAACCCTCTCAAATGATAGTTGAACAAACTCAGGCCCAGATCAAGAAAATGACTTTTCCAAAGTCATAGACTAAATTTGTATTGGAACAAGTAGCAGAGCAAATTGTTAGAACAGGGAAGGGGAGATCAATGAACTAGACTTTCTAAATGTAAAAATTCCTTGTCACAAAGGTTTTTAAATTCCAACATCATGGCCACGTTTCAATTTGGAATCAGAAGACCTGAGCTCTCATTTAATTTCTACCCTATGGATGCCATCTCCTTCGTTAGAGGAGAGTGAAGCTTTTGTACTTTTGTATCCCTAGCAAATCTCAGTATACAGTAAACACTTAATATATGCTGTCATTCATTCTCTGAGACTCAGTTCTTACATCTATTAGAGAGTTCCTAAAACCACATCCATTCAGACTTATGACATTATGACCCTTAGGAAAAGAAAAGAACAGTAGTGAAAAGAATTGCTGACTTGGATTCAAAAGACCCAAAGTCAAGTCACTTTATCACTCAAGGTACCCTTCCTTCACCTATAAAACAAGGAGCTTGTATTAGATTATGATAATTTTCTAAATTCCTTCCTGTTTTAATATTCTACAAATTCTATTTGTAGTCAAATGGGAACTTTTATTTATATTTGGGATTTAGAGTTATTCTAAGAGCTTGGAGGGAATCTTTTTAAACTACAAAAATTTTATTGCAGAAAAATAACCTTATAATATGAATTCATTTTAAAAGAATGAAGGCCCATTCTCCAAAGTCTAAGAGCTTGAAATTTTTTTTTTGTTGAATAAAAGACCTTTAAACTCTTGCTAATGCTCATACGAGGAATGGATTTCTGTAACTGTCTATGACCTTGAGTCATTCTCTGGCCTCAAAACCCCTTCCCTGATCAAGAAGAACTGCTATTTCCATGTGTAGAAAGACTCTGTTCATCATATGATCATTTTTTACTCTATCATTCTATATGACTATGTGTCAAGATACATATCACTATGTAGCTCTCTCTCTAGGCAATATAGCATGAGATTATTTATCATTAAAAAAACACCTCCCATCTCACCATAACAGCTATGTTGAACAAGTATTTGTTCCATCTCCAGCTAATCCAGAAATTAGTTATTTTCTATCAAATGCGTTATGGTAACCCTCTTGTGAGACAACAATACATTTCCTATGCTCTATAAAGAGCCTTCTGTTTTGTCCACAATATGCAGTTCCTCTTGGAATGTGAAATCAATGGTGTCTCAAAGCCAAATTCAAGCACTTGTTGGAGCAAAGTAACTTAGTGGCTAGCAGCTGTTCCATTCGTTCAGTCTACCATACTATTGCCTTTTTTTATCTTTGTCTTTAAGCGAATATAGCAAGTTTTTATAAAACTAAATGTATTATGAAATAAATTATGTAACTTTACGATATTTTGTAAAAAAATTTTATAACAGTTTATAAAAACAAATTAGACAAAACTAAATGCACACTGGAAAAAAAACAAATTTAGGTTGCAAATACGGAGATATAGTCATTGTCTTCCTTATAAAAACAATGTCTTGTACTGAATACCAATGCTAAGGACAAGGACTTCAAAGAAAACTATGGACAAATTTTCCTTGCCAATTCTTGAGAAATTTGAGGCCTCCTCCTACTACTGAGCTAACATTTACTAATCTTCCAATATCTCCATCTCAATTCCGTGATTCTTGTCCTGAGCTTTCCATTCATTGGGCTTCTCAAAAGTGTTAAAGTACTGTAGGTGTACTTAATGATCACTTACTGATTAACTTACGGATATAATGCTTACTGATTAAGTGATTGAATAATCCTACATCACCATGCCTTGTTTTATTATATTTCATCATATTGCATTTTTTATAAACTGAAGATCTGTGGCAACCTTGTAGCAATCAAGTCTGTTGGTATCATTTTTCCAACAGCGTGCGTTTACATCATGTCGCTGTGTCACACTTTGGTAATTCTCACAATATTGAAATTTTTTTCATTATCATATCTATTATGATGATCTGTGATAAGTGATCTTAGATGTAATGATTTTGGGGAACCACAGACTACATCCATATAAGACAGTGAGCTTAATGGATAAATAAATGTGTTCTGCAGCTCCACTGATCTGTCATTCTCCATCCTTCTCCCTGTCTTTGAAATTAAGCCAATTAGTCACTCTACAATGGCCTCAACTGTTCAAGCGAAAGGAAGAGTCAATCAATGCAACAAACTTCATTGTCATCATATTTTAAGAAATTTCCACAGCTACCCCAACCTCTAGCGACCACCAACCTGATGAGTCAGCAGCCATCGACACTGAGGCAAAACCCTTCACCTTTTTATTAAAAGCCTCATCAAAGGCTCAGATGATAACGAGTTTTTAGCAATGAAGCATTTTTTAATTGAGGTATATGCATTTTTTAGACATAATACTATTGTACGTTTAATAGTACACAGTATGGTGTAAGCATAACTTTTGTATGCACTAAGAAACCAAAAGATCCATCTCCCTCACTTTATTATGTTGGTCTAAAACTGAACCCACCAAATCTCCAAGGTATTTGCCTCAGTGGCTTCACTGAAATCCTTCTCATTTTAATTGCTTTGTCCTTTGTTCTCATTTGCCACTAGCATGTCATGTTTACATTATCATGTCAGTCTTTCCCTCAAACACACGGCTAATACTCTTAAATCTCCTATTCCTGAAGCATCTTTTGACAGAAAAGAAGAAGGAAGGAGGGAACAAGTATTTGTTAGGTGCCAACTTTGTGCCAGGAACAGTGCAATATACTTTATAGATATTATCTCATTTGATTTTCACAACAAGCCTAGGGAATGAGTGCTATTATTATTCACCTTTTTTAGTTAAGGAAACTGAGATGGATGGAGGTCAAGTGACATACCCCAGATCACACAGCCATTGTATTTTAGACTGTGTTTGATTCCTACCTTCAGGTCTAGTGCTTCAGAAATCTCCATAATTTCTTGATTAATTTAAGGATTATTACCACGATCTTTCCCACCCACCAACCTATTTCCTCCATGTCTAATAGGCACACATAATATTATTAAATCTCCAATAAAATATGATTTCTTATGATAGCACTTGGCTAGTTTTGCCTTAATTCTTTTTTTATGTCAAAGGTCCAGGTCTTACAACTCTCTCCATACATTTATTATTTTGCTTTTATTTCCAAACTGATAATTATTGTTTATGGCCCACTGGTTTGGCCATGTAACCCTGAGGCATAAAGGAATCATTTCCCTAACATACTGTCCTCATTGGACAATCTAAACCCTATCATATCTGTCCACAATCTTAAAAATGACCAAAATTCACCCGAGTGAGTGCATTTTCCCATATATAAATTTTAAGATTATAATAGATTGTTCTAATACCAGAGGAAAGAAGTTCTTCGGAGTAGTTAGGGATGTGCTAGTCATCCTTTTCTTGGGAAAAATTAGATATGTTCACACACACATACATATATGTATATATGTGCATACCATATATACATATATATGTGTGTGTGCATGTGTATATATGTATATGTATATACATGTGTACACACATATCAATATATATCTATACACACATACAAACAATTTTATACATATATTTATATATATAATATATGTATGTGTCCATGTTTATACAACACACACATCTATGTATACACAATTGATAGTTCACTCATGTTAAACTACAGGAATTTTTATTGCATCTGTCAATTTTTCTTGATCATTTTTTAGTAGTGGAACAAAGTGACTTACAGCAGGTAGATTCATCTTCATTAAACTGGCAGTCTGGTACTCCATCACAAAGCAAGAGGGATGGAATGCATTCATTTGCTGAACACTGAAACTCCATTTTGCCACAGGTTTGAGCAGGAGACCTGGTAGGACAATCCAACTCATCAGTTCCATCCATACAATCTTCCTGCCCATTACATTTTCCAGACAGCGGCACACACTGGGGTACATAAACACAGGGGAACTGATCAGCCTCACAGTACGTTGGCAGTGTTGTGACAGGGCCTAGGACAAAAGAACAAAACAAAATTATATCAAAGAAGATGTGCCAACTATTATAATATCCATTATTAAAACACTACAGAATATTCTTGTTCCTACATCAATGGATGGAAACAGAGATAGCCATTAAAAAGACCTGGGTTCAAATTCAGCTTCTGATGGATACTGACTGTATGATCCAGAGTATTCATTTAACCTCCTAGTGCTCCAGGTAATAGGAATCTCTTTAAGAGTATCAGTTATAAAGTGGTCAAAAATATGAATAGGCAGCTTTTGGACAAAGAAATCAAAGCTATCCATAATCATATGAAAAATGCTCTAAATTAATTCTCTTTTGGAAACGAAAATTAAAACAACTCTGAGTACCACCTCACACCTGTTAGATTGACTGATATGATAGAAAAGGAAAACGTCAAATGCTAGAGAGCAGAGGGTGTGGGAAAATTGAAACATGAATGCACTATTAGTGGAATTCTGAATTGATTCAACCATTTTGGAGAACAATTTGGAACTATGCACAAAAGGCTATAAAAATACTAGGTCTAACCCTCACCCTAACCCTAATCTCAAAGAGATAAAAAACAAAGAGGAAAAGGACCTATGTGTAGAAAAATAATCATAGCAGGTTCTTTAGTGGTGACAGAAAACTGGAAATTGAGGAGATGCTCATCAATTAGGAAATGGCTGACCATGTTATAGGATTGTGATGGAACACTATTTTGGTATTATAAGAATATATAGAATACAGAATATGATGCTCTCAGAAAAACTTGGAAATACCTCTTGAACTGGTGCAAAGTGAAATAAGAAAAACTAGCAGAACACTGTACACTTTAATACCAATATTGTATGATGATCAACTGTGAATGAATTAGCTATTCTCAGCAACACAATGAAACAAGGCAGTTCCAAAGGACTTCTAATGAAAAATGCTATCCATCTTCATAGAAAGAAATGATTAAGTCTGAATGCCGAATGAAGCACACTTTTCCTTTAACGTTTTTCTTTTTGTCTGTGCTTTCTTTAACAACATGACTAATAAGGAAACATGTTTTGCATGACTACATATGTGTAACCTATATAAAATTGCATGATGTCTTAACTGGGGGGAGGAGAGGTAGAGAATTTGGAATTATTTTTTTAAAAAAAATGTTAAAATTGTTTTTAAATATCATTGAGGAAAAAATAAAATATAAAAATAAAAATAAAAAAACATATATATGCCTATATGTATGTGTGAATATATGTATACATATATATATATACACATATATGCACACACACATGCACAGAGAAAAAGAGAGAGAGACAGAGAGAGGGAGGGAGGGTGGGAGGGAGAGAAAGACTATAAGTCATAGAATACCTGATAAATCTACATTGATAGAAGGAGATCCCTCAGTGGAATTTCCATAGACTAATGAAATCACAGGTTCAGTTAAAAAAGTACCGAAAAATAGTCCATTTAAGAATATTGCTAATTCTACTTATTCTGCCATTTTTGGTGTCCAATCTTCTTAATTGGGGATTTCAAATTTCTTTTTTTTAAAGGCATAAATAAATAACATTAAAAATAAACTTCAATAAAGGTCCTTGGTTCAAATACTGATTCTCTCCCTTACTTGTATGACCTTGGGTAAACCATTTAAATTCTCTAGGCTTACACATCCTCCTCTATAAAATGAAGGGTTGGCCTGGATGTCTTCCATGGCAGTTTCATCTCTAACATTTTGACTCTATGAGGTTATTTTTTGTGTTTGAATCATATCTCTGACTCAGGTTTTCCAAGTCTGGAAAAGCACCATCTGAGAGTAAATTAGTTGCCTTTGGAAGCTACCTACAATCACTTTTTTCCCCTGGCTTCTAGAGAATGATTTGGCAAATTAGTAAGTCAATGTGCTAAGTGGAAATCCAATGATTTGACATGGTTTGTATAGTTTCTAAAGTGATTCAACCACCAGGACAATTAGGTTCTTAAAGTTTTTCACAAGGGTGGACCACTGCACTCTTGGCATGTACATGATTTTGTCACTTTGTATGCTGTCCACTGGGTTTGAATGATCTGTTATGAGTTCAATCCTGCATCTACACAACAGTAGTGGTGACAACTGATCAAATTGGCAAAGACAGTCTATCCATGGAGCAGTGAGATTCAAATGGGTTGATCTGTCTGAAAGTCATTATTTCAATAAAATTTTTGACTTTCATGTTCACACATGGACACAGCTTGCTTACTGATTTAGTGTTAGTGGTGCCATTGGTACAGGCAAGGGAGAGGTTACAGGGTAAGCCATGAGGATATACTTAACCTCTATTAGCTCTGTTTCTATCTTCCATTAAAAAGTATTCACGTAATTTTGACTTTTCTATACCTAGATCATGTCGTTAACTCTCTCATAAAGATGTCTATCTATATCTAAGGCAGCTAGGTGCACAGTGGATAGAGTGCAGAGCCTGAAGTCTAGAAGACTCATCTTCCTCAATTCAAATCTGGCCTCAGACACTGCCTGTGGGACCTTGGATAAGTCACTTAATCCTGTTTACCTCAGTTTCCTTATCTGTAAAAATGAACTAGAGAAGGAAATGGCAAACCACTCTAGTATCTTTGACAAGAAAACCCCAGAATGGATCACAAAGAATTGGACATGACTGAAATAACTAAACCACAGCTAATCTCTATACCTACGTCTATATATATGCTCTCTCTCTCTCTCTCTCTCTCTCTATACATATATACTTACACATATATACATTATTTATATTTGTAGCTATAGGTATCTATATATGTACAATGTATATATATACACATATAGATTTATATATATTATCAATATTTATTTCTATGTTTGCGTTTACACTGATATTTATGATAGTGCTCTGAGTTCTTGCTAGCCTCAACAGTGATTATGATTTTCACTAATACATCCAGACTCTCTTGTCTTATGATAAAATCAGAGAAGAATCAGAATCTCAGAGTTGGAAAAGACTTCAAAGGCTATCTAGTCCAATCTGTATCTGAATAAGAATTTCCCCTACAATATAAATAAGGGGCGATCTAGCCTATGTTTGAAAATCCCTAGTGAAAGAAAATCCACTATCACCTAAAGCATAACACTTTTGCAGAGTTTTAACTGTTAAAAAAGATTTCCTTGCATAAAGATATTTTTCCCCTATCAATAGTCACCTGTCACTCCTAGTTCTATGCTCTGGAGCTAAGTGGAACAAATCCCAATCTTAATTTGATATGAGAACCCTTAAAGTACTTGAAGAAGACCATCATGCTGTCACAAGGTCTTTTTTTCTCCAAGTTAAACATCCCTATTTCCTCCAATTAAATGTCACATGACCTAATCTCACACTGGTTGCCTTTCTCCGGGTGATCTTCAACTTATCAATATTCTTTCTAAAATGTGTTACTCTAGAGGAGATCAAAATACTTCTAGAGTATTGGGGAAAGTATGATAAAGTCAAACCACATGTTAGCTGGATTTGGATATCATGTGGTCATGATACTACCAACTGGGCTAATCATTATTGGTGGGAAATAAATTATACTTCCAGTTTACTCCACATGATTCTTTTATGAATGGCCTTTCACTGATTGGTTCTAACTATTTAATTCTACCGTATTAAGTCCATGTATAAGAAAGAAGATATTATGTGTGTGTTTCTAATACAGTGTTCTGAAGTTCTCCTAGATAAGGTAGTTCATGAATGAAATTTCTATTTGTAATTAATAAAATAATAAGAACAGCAAGCATTTATATTGCACCTGTTATGGTCCAGGCGATGAACTTTACAAATATCATCTCACTTGAAGAATAAACAAAGATTAAAGAGACTTAATAGACTGTATCCATAACTTTATTTTTATTTCCAACTACAGCTGAAAATGAAAATAAAAGATCTGAGTCACCTTAATATAGTACTTCTATTTTACTGGGCTTAAAATATTAAGCTTTTGCTAACAGTTAGAGGGGAACTAATGCTCTCCGCTTCAACTAATTCCCAGACTATTTTTTAAAATTTTATAAAAGAAAAAAATTGCAATCAGATGGGCAGAACTTTAATACTGTTCCATAACTATTCTTCCCCTCCAAGGGATTGCACAAAAGGGAGTAACCTCTGTTTTTAGGGATCTCTTCCACAGAATCACGTCACCAAATTCCTGGAGAGGACATTAGAGATCAAGTACCGACACTTAGGGAGCAGTGTGCATAAAACATATGATCATCCAAATTTAACTAAGATTTAAAGACTTCCAGAAAGGGAAATGCTATAACTTGATTCAATATTCTAAATAATTCAATCATCTTTTTGAGTAGGGATCTTTCTTTTGTCAAACCAAGATCCCTTCCACATAAGACCATTTATCCTTGTTAGACACCATTGAAATGAACAACTGGTAAATACCTTCTTTCTATGGCTCTTCACATATCTGAAAGTTATTTAGCCTTCTCTTTTATACACTAAACAATACCATTTCCTTTCACATTCCTCAGGACCTGTTTTTTATATTTTGAATCATTTTTGCTGATTTTTCTTGTTTCAATTTTTCAGTTTTTCCACAATTATTTTAAATTCAGAAACCAGGAAAATACTTAATAATACCTGATTAATGACAAGTGAAGTGGTCTATCTACCCTCTCTTTTTGAAGGTACAGCACACTCCTTAGAAGACATATTCATACTATGAAGTCCAAGTCTCTGTTATGAGATTACCTGGATACAATCCTAACACTAATATTTACATCCTATATGATCATGAATAAGTTTAAACTCTGTAGTCCTCCAATCATCTGTATGATTAAGGGGATGAGGTAGATTGTATCTGTGTCCCTTGTTCTCCTCCTCTATCTCCTCCTCCTCTTCCTTATAATTTTTTTTCTCCTCCTCCTCTTCTACCCTATTCTTCCTTTATAAGTCTGTCTTTACAGATTTCATATCTTCTGTATTCTCACATAAGTTTGGCTCCATAACCAGACTCCATCATGGTAACTTAGGGATACTATGAAATACATGACATATTTCTTGGGGAAAGTTACTCAGAGGACTTTAATGAACAAAAATCCTTGCCCCACTATAAACATTTAATCTCTGCTTAACCTCAAATGAGTCCCTTATATTTTCTTGTTTGTTTAGGGTTGGTATGGAGAGGGAGAGATGTCTTTGATGTGATAGCTAGACTCACACATTCTTCAAAGTACAGTGACAATGGTCATTCTGAGTCTAACAGTTATTGAGACACTTCAATATGCAAAAACATTTTTTAGTTCTGATAGAAATTAACCCCATGAGTTGACAGCAATACTGTCATAACAAGAATTTCATTCAATTTTTATATTTGGACATGTCCAAAATTTTATGTTTAATCTCATATTTCTTATGTTCACATAGTAACTATCTGCTCATGGTTACAGTTTTTTCTAGTGATTGAATAAAATTAAAAAAAGGATGGTTTTATAATCTTGAAATTATTGATTAGCTTTGCTAACCAGGATGTTCTAAAAGTCAAACTGTATCTTATCCTCTAAGATAAATCCCAACTCTAGACCACCAGTACTTTTCCTAGGATCTGTGAACAAATACAAAGACAACCGTGAAAAACCTGTGACAATTTTATGTATATATATATATATATATCAATAGAATTGGTTTTCTTTGTCATACTACGTATTCTATTATAAGCATTTAAAACCATTATTTTAGGAAGAGATTTATAGACCTCACTAAACATTCAATGGCATTTATGATACAAAAAAGTATGAAATTATGGTATGAACGAATGATAGGACTTGCAGTCTCAAGACCTGACTTCATGTGCTAGCTCCAACATTGACCAGTTATGTGACTTGAGGAAAGTACCTTAACTTCTTTGAGGTTCAGTTTCCTTGGCCTCCAAATGGGCATGATATAACTAGCTCACCAGATTATTGTGAGGATCAGAGGAGATAACCCCTATAATTTTTTTTTTTTGCAGGAATAGTATCACAAGGGTTAAAACTGAGGCTAACTATGAATGCTAAAGCAATTGATACAAGAAGAGTTCTTTTAATCTGTGGAAATAGAGGATGATTGATAGACCATTGATGAATGTGGATGGGTTGATAATTGTGAATGATAGCTAGAAGGCAAAACTATTTATTATCACTTTTGAACTTGGTAATTTACCAAATAGAACAGTTAGACCTAAGTACAGATTTAGAACTAGAGAAGGCCTCAGAAGTCACCTAGTTCCAATCTCGTTTTATATAGGAGAAAATTGGGCCCATAAACAGGGTTATGTTGGAGTTCTAACCACTTGGAGAATTCATCTTTAAGTTTTCAGTGGGAGCATTTGCACATTTATACCTCAGAAGTGGGCAAATGAGAATTTAGTTTATTGTTCTATGAATTGTCTAGATTTGAGAAAATAACTATAATCTAGATCAAATTTAAAAGTGTGTACATATTTTTTTTTTTTTAGAGAGAACCAAATTGTTAAAATACACTGCTTACTACATTTTCCTATAAACATTCCTTGAGCTCAGCAGAAGTGCAGCAGAAGGCTTAAGGAATGAAACAGATGAGATCTGGTGAGTGAAGGCTAACAACAATAAAAAAGAGGATGCTAATTATAATAATTTAAAAGAATAATTTGAATTTATCCAGTGTTTTAAGAATTGTAAAATGCTTTACATTCCTTATCTTCTCTAAGCATTGTAATACCCTTCCCCTTAGGGATTATATAGCTTGCCCAAGGCTAGTAGTAACTAATGGAACCTGAATTTAAATCTAGATCCTCTGAATCCAAATCCAGAACAAATACTGTGATTACTAAAAGTTGTTTTCATTTTTCTCAATGATGTGGGGATAAAAATTTTTTAATATCTTCCATATATGGATTTTGCAAACAATCTTGTTTCATCTGCGTAAAGTTGGGTTTTTTTGCCCTTTCTTTTACATATAGATCTTAGGAGAAAAAGTAATCATTTCTCTAAATAGGAAGCCCTCCTGGGACAATATGGAATAAGGCTTAATTAGAACTTTTGACTAACTGGAATTTTCTGTTTAACCAATATGATAAACAGCAAAGCTTTTACTACAGTCTTTAAGCCTCCACTTATATTGTGCATGGAGATAGACACAGTATCCCAAACTCTAAGAACTTCTGTCTTCTCTCACAGGATGCCATGTACTTTGTTCATCTATGTTTGAAGAGCATGTGGAATTCCTTTGCCAAAGAAATAAAAATGATTCTTTTCATTTTAACTTTTTAACTTAAAATGAAATCCAATGAAACATTTTCATGAATTTCATATGTTTAGAAAGTGTCTAACATGCTTGAGGATACACCGAATGATGCATTTATCTTTGTGAATAATATGTTTAATAAAAACAAAACTGACCTTGTTTCAAAATGGAAAAAAATAAACAAGAAAATTCAGGTTTGGAAACTAAATATTAAAATAAAAGTATTCAAAAGCAAATTTTGCTATTTGTGAAACAAATGGTGACATGTTGATAGAATAAACTTTTAATTCAGTCATAAGGAGGCATATAAATATGTCCATCTCTCAAAGGTAAATTCACTAAAAACACATCTGAAAAAGCAGAAAAACTGTGAAATAGATGACTAATATTCCAAATTCATCAGAGAATTAAATTTTAATTAGCTACAAAAAGATTCTTTTGGTCTAAGATTTTGAGTCACTGGCTAATTATGTTCTGATTTCTATTGTATGTACCTTCATTTAATACAAACTTCTAACATACCTTTTACTTAAAAAAATGAGTCATCAAATTATAAAGATTAGTCACAAGCTTACATTACTTCACAAGATTTGGGGGATTTGTAAGCCAGAGAAGCAAAGACTTAAACTAATTTAGGAGAGACTATTTGAAGATTATTAATGTGACAGTATAGATAGAAGGTTACAATGCCATCTTCTTGCCCAGTGTCATTAGAGTGTAATTTCTAAGAGTAAGGACTCTGTCTCTTTCACATATGATCACTTTCACTGTTGAAAGGGCCAGAGAAAAAAGAATTTTTATGTTAAACTTGTAGAGGATGAAAAGTACTGTCTCTTTTCAACATGAAGAATTTGGTTGCTAAAATGGTGAGGAAAGGAATATTTGGCGTAAAAATTAACAAAACTAAGTATGAAAAAAATGCATTTTTTTCTTGTTAAAATGAGAAGAGACATAATTAGGAGGACTACAGAGAATACTGTCTCTTGGATCAATGAGAGGACCTGCTAATTTAGAGCAATCACTGGGTGCTGTGACCCCTCAACCAATTTACATTTGACTGTTTTCAGACTTTGAGAATTTAAAATTGACAAAGGGAAAAAATTTATAATTGTTTGGATAAGATAGGAGGCTCGAAGAAGGGCTGTTGTCTTTATAAATAAAGGAAAGATTTTGTGAATTTTATGTCATAAGAGAAAGACAAATCATTGACCATCCAGAAGTTCTGATTTGAGGCACAGGGAAATTAGAAAACCTATCTGTGATGATGCCCAGTTAAGAAGCTGGTAGGAGAAGAATCTGGCAGTCTATCCTATCACCTGATACGAAGGCTTCAATTGCTGTACTGGCTGTTTGCAGGTTGGCTGGCAAAAGATCAGAAGCTCACTGGAAATGACTTGAACTCCATTGTGGTTTATCCTATTGCCCTCAAGAGCTACCTTAATACTGAGAAAGGTTAGACCTATTAAAACTATGTGGTTGCTCTCACTGTGGTCTGAGAGGGAGAAAAAGAAAGGGAAAACAGGTTTTTCATCAGCTTTGCTATAATAAGGTGCTAAGAATTAACTAGATGATGTAAGATCATGCTGAGGGAAAAGGCAGCTTAGCCTTGTCTGCATGACTTAGAGAAATAACTTGAGGAACTTAACTGTTCTTGGGTTTAAGGATACTGAATGTTGGTACTGTAGCAAAACATTTTCTCAATGACTTTTTAAAAAGTAATTCAGGGCAAAAAGAGTTTGCTACCATTTTATCAGTGCCAGTAGAGAAGATAAATTTATTTGCCCTTCAGGAAAGACCAGAAAGGGAGGATAGAACAGAAAAGCTACTTTATGGAGGATAGATAAGTAGTTGCTGAAGGACCCAAGGACTTCAAGGTCTTGAGTTCAGAATTGTGTGTTGTGGTAAGCCCATAGAATTATCCTCATTTATGAGCCTCCCTGCTATAGGTTTCTATAAATGAGTGCTCATTATTGTCCACAAATCCTGGGACTACAGTGATGAGAGAATGTGACTTAGGTTTATTTGCTGAGAGTTCTATAGTGATCATTACTGCATCTACCTTATAGTGATTAAAGATGATTTTATGATTTTTCTTGCTTTTACATTATTGTCAAATAAATGCTTTGTGTTTAAGAGTTATTATACCATAATAAGTGATTTTATATAAATGAGATGCACACCATCTCAATGGACTGCAAGTCCAATGCCTTATCCACTATGCCATGTTGATAGAAAGGGGGAAAAGAAAGGAGGGAAGGGAGAGGGAGAGGGAGGGAGGGAGGGACAGAGAGAGAGAGAGAGAAAGAGATACAGGATACTTCAAAATTCTTAGTGCAGTTTTAGGCTATTAAAAGTTAGGACTGCAATAGGTTTTTTGAGGTATATAAAAGAAAAAATCCATTTATAGCAGAAAGAAAAGTCCATTTAATTTTAAAGTTGGGAAAGTGGATTTTGAGTCCTACACTGTCAGGGGAAAGTGCACACATACCAATAGAAAGCAAAAAGTGGGGAAATGGAAGGGGAAAAAAAAGCAAGGAAAATGATGCAGTAACAAGTTGAATAGAAATGGGAAAGGAAAGAGAATCTGTATTGGAGTGGGTCCTCTTTTTCTCCAGAGCAACACGGCTAAGGCCAAAATAGAGATGCCAAAAACACAGTGATGGTGACAGAGAGGGAGGGGGAAAAACCTGTAGTTATAGAAATGAAAGACATTATATAACTTGAATTCAAGAATCACAACATTTTTCTGGTAATCTGCCTTGGGATCATCACTTTTATCTCATCAACTGATAAAAGAATATTCTCATATGTTGAATTCAAAATATTTCCATCAATTTTCCCTGATTAAAGAAGATTTCCAAAATTCTTTAAATGGAGACCCAAGTCTTGGATTATTAAACATTTTGTATATTCCTAGAGATAGTCAAGTACCATCTGTTTAGAAAAGAACATATACCATAAAGAAAATCAGATAATTTATTTACCGTCTCAGAGAAGAACAAAGGACAGAGGAGGAAAAAGCATTTTGCTTAAAGACACAGAACATTCATTAGAGCTTTCCCAAAACAATGAGATCATGGAAGTATTATTGAATTAAAATGAATTGTGTGTGTATGTGTGCGTGTGTGTGTGGGTATGTGTAGTGCTATACTTTTAAAAAATGACTCATAGTGTCCTATGAGTTACCAACAAATACTACCAGGAAGGGACAGAAAGAAAAATTACATTAAAAAAAAACTATATAACATATAAAATATTTGGAATTCTATCTAGCACAACATACTCTGGGACTATATATATATATATATATATATATATATATATATATATATATATATATATATATATATATATATATATATATATATATATATATATATATATATATATACATATGAGTAAAACTATAAAACACTCCCTGCAGAAATAAAGAGGCCTACATAATTAAAGAAATCTGAATTGTTCATGGATAGACTCTGCTAATACAAGTAAAATAGCAATATTACGTAATACTTGCCAGGTAGCAAAGTAGAAATAGCTTTGACTTGGACTCAGTAAGACCAGGCTTAAATCCTGCTTTAGATACCTGCAAGTTGAATAAGCCTAAGTAAGCACTGAAGCCCTCTAAGCTGCAGGTTCCTCATCTGTAAACTAAGGATAATAATGACATGAATCTACAGGTTTGTTGTGAGGATAAAATGGGATGATGCGTATAATGTGCCTTGCAAACTTTAATGTGCTATCTGAATTATGATCATACTAGCTATTAAATCCATTTGATTATTTAATGGTACACCCATCAGTCTCTGAAAGAATTATTTTATAGAGTTAGAAGAATGACAATAAAATCATGTAGAAGAATAAACAGGCAATAATTTTAAGACAAATAATTTTTAAAAAGTGAAAAGGAAAGGGGCCAAATAGTACCGGATCTGAAGCTATGCTACAAACGCATAATTATCAAAACTATTGGTACTGGTTAAAAAAAATAGAGTTTGATCAGTAAAACAGATTAAGTACCAGGTATACAAAAGCAAATGAACACAGTAGCATAGTATTTGATTACCACAAAGACCCCAACTACTGTGGTAAGGCCACCCCCCCCCCGCCCATAAGTTCTAGAAATAAACATAAACTGCTGGGAAAATTTGAATTCAATATTGTAAAATTTAAGTGTAGACAATAACTTATAATGCAAACATACATATACAACAATACATACAACATAAACTATAATTAGATAAATGACAGGCATAAAACATCATCACAAGCAAAAAAAAGATCAAGAATGAAACTATCTTTAGATTTATGGAAAGAGAAAGAATTTATGACCTAGTAAGGGTCAGAGAAGATTACAGAAGATAAAATGTAGAATTTTGATTTTAGAAAAAATTGTAAAAGCTTTTGCAAAAACAAAACCAATAAAGTTAAAATTCAAAAGTAAACAGGAAACTAAGGGAAAACTCTTTGCAACAAGTTTCACTTATCAAGGTCTTATGTTCAACATGCGTAAAAATTCATTAAAATGTATATTGTTAAGAGTTATAAATAAATGGCCAAAGAATACTAATAGGTAGCTTATAAAAGAAGAAATGCAAACTATAAATAATCATAAGAAATGGTTTGTCACTAATAATGAAAGGTGTATATTAAAGACATTCCAAGGTTTTACCTTAGATCTGTCAAATTAGATAAATTGACACAAAGTAAAAATGGTACATGTTGGAAGGACTGTGGGAAAACAGGCACATTGATGTACTACTGATGGAGCTGTGAATTATTACTGCTGTTCTGGAAGTCACACTAAATTGTACACTGAAGTATACACTAAAAACGTATGTAACCTTCAACTCAGCAATGCCACTAGACCAAAGAGATTAAAGAAAGTGGTTAAAGGATCTATATGTACAGAAATTTTTATACCAGCTCTTTTTGTAGTAGTCAAAAACTGAAAACTAAATGAGGGATACCCATCTTTATGGGAATAGTTAAACAAATTATGAAATATACATATAATGGCATATCATTATAACAAGTATTGATAAAATGAATAGCCTTAGAGAAACCCAAGAAAACTTTCATGAACTGATGAAGGGTTGAATCATCACACAAGGAGGACAATATATATGATAACAATGACATTAAGATAAAAAAGAAAACCTTTGAAAGACTTAAGAATTTTGAACAATGCAATTACAAACCACTGCTCCAAAGAACTGAAGGTGATACATGTTGCCTATCTCTTGATAAAAAGGTGGTAGACTCAAGATGTAGAATAAGACCAATCTAGGAATTTATTTTACTTTTATTCCCACTCTTCCTTCCTTCCTTCCTTCTTTTCTTCCCTCACTCCTTTTTTTCTTCTTTCTTTCCTTCCTTCCCTCCACAAGATAAAATTTAATAAAATAATGCCCCATGTCTGACTTACAATCATCATTAAATAAATGTTTCTTGAATGATTGATTCAAAAACAGATAGAAATTCAGCTGATTTTCTGCCTTACAGATAACTTGAAACCATTTGGAGTTAAGAGAAGAAAAAACACAATGAATATGTGACATCAGGGTGATGGCAAGTTATTTCTTTCTAGTCATAAATGCTGGAACCCCAGAAAGACCCTGGTGGATTGCAGATTAATTCCTACTTTATCATATCCAGATGGTACTGTAGTCACTGACCTCATATATCTCTATCAGCATGGCCTCTGTCATGTGGTATGTTGGACTAGATTATATACTTGGCCTAGTAAAATAACCATCACTCACTGATGGCTCCATCCAATATTAAATAGTGACCTTAGCTCACATTTAACAAATTCTAAAAATGCTGAACTCTTGACTCCTATTTAATATACCAGCTTTATTGGCTAAATCCATCTTTATGGCTTATCTTATTCCATTAGAAACATTTGATGTGTCAAACACTGACAAGCTAAAAAAACCAGTATTCTATATTTGTCTTCTTTTTTTTAGATAAGAGCAGGCTTACTCTGAGGTATGGTGAGGTAAAAGATTTTCCTAGGGTTTTGTGCTTTACCAGGCCCTTTTGTAGACATAAAACAGTCTTATAAACTATTAATGAAATACATTTTACATTTCCTGGGAAGAATAGGTGAAAAACAAGGAGTCTAAAATCTAAGGAGAATACAGTTCAGAAGAACAACAAAAAATTAAACTTGTACAATGAGGTATCAGGGAAGAAAGGATTACTTTAGGTTAGGGGATGCGTGACCTTTCACTTTATCATTCCAAGAGGACAAAAACATAGATCTCCACTGACATTTATCATAGCAATGTTGCCAAACACATCCAAATATTGTAATGCATCAAATTGGTTTTGCTTAATGCTAACACCAATATCCAGGAATAAGAACATAGTTCAATAAAGAGTTACTAGTAATGTTTTTGGTTCATTTCATGTTTTCCTGCCTGGATATTTGTGAACAAGTGGCCTACTGAGGCTTATGTGAGTCAGCACAATGGTAGGTTCCCTAGGCCCCAAATATTCCCACTTCACAAGGATCTTTCTATTTTCTCGTCTTGTGATAAAACTAAAAAAAAAAAAAAAAAAAGTCATTTAGTCTCCATTTTGTTAATATAAGATCTGAGGCACAAGATGAAGAGTAATTTAAGCATCTCATTTTACTTTTTAAAATTATTTTAATGTTTATTTATTTTTAGTTTTCAACATGCATTTCCACAAAATTTTGAGTTCCAAATTTTCTCCCCATCTCTCCCCTCCCCCCACACCAAAATGCCGAACATTCTGATTACCCTTTCCCTCAATATGTCCTCCCTTCTATCACACCCTTCCCTTCCCTTATCCCCATTTTCTCTCTTTTCTTGTAGGTCAAG
This sequence comes from Notamacropus eugenii, assembly GCF_028372415.1. Lineage (NCBI taxonomy): Eukaryota > Metazoa > Chordata > Mammalia > Diprotodontia > Macropodidae > Notamacropus > Notamacropus eugenii. The sequence goes on along the minus strand of NC_092874.1, from coordinate 60,223,495 downwards.
ATAGATTTTTATACCCATTACCTGTATTTCTTATTTCCCAGTTGTATGCAAAAACAATTCTCAACATTCGTTCCTTAAAACTTTGAGTTCCAACTTCTCTCCCTTCCTCCCTCCCCACCCAACCCCACTGAGAAGGCAAGCAATTCAATATAGGCTATATATGTGTAGTTTTGCAAAAGATTTCCATAATAGACATGTTGTATAAGACTAACTACATTTCTCTCCATCCTATCCTGCCCCCCCCATTTATTATATTCTCTATTTTGACCTTGTCCCTCCCCAAAAGAGTTTACTTCTAATTACTCCCTCCTCCCATTTGCCCTCCCTTCTGTCATTCTCCTACCCCACTTATTCCCTTCTCCCCTACTTTTCTGTAATGTAAGATAGATTTTCATACCAAATTGAGTAAGCATCTTATTCCCTCCTTAAGACAAATGTGATGAGAATAAGCTTCACCTTTTCCTTCTCACTTATCTCCTTCTCCCCTCCACTGAAAAAACTTTTTCTTGCATCTTTTATGAGAAAAAAAATTACCTCATTCTATTTCTCGCTTTGTCCTCCCAATATATTCCTCTCTCATCCCTTAATTTTATTTTTTTAGATACCATCCCTTCCTATTCAACTCACCCTGTGCTCTGTGTGTGTGTGTGTGTGTGTGTACCCCCTCCAACTACCCAAATACTGAGTTACAAATATTATCTTTTCATGTAGAAATGTAAACAGTTCAGCTTTATTAAGTCCTTTATGATTTCTATTTCCTGTTTACCTTTTCATGCTTCTCTTGATTCTTGTGTTTGAAAGTCAAATTTTCTATTCAGCTCTGGTCTTTTCATCAGGACTACTTGAAAGTCCTCTATTTCATTGAATAACCATTTTTTCCCTGAAGTATTATGCTCAGTTTTTCTGGGTAGGTGACTTTTGGTTTTAATCCTAGTTCCTCTGACTTCTGGAATATCATATTCCAAGTCCTTCGATCCCTTAATGTTGAAGCTGCTAGATCTTGTGTTATCCTGATTGTATTTCCACAACACTCAAATTGTTTCTTTCTAGCTGCTTGCAATATTTTCTCCTTGACCTGGGAACTGCAGAATTTGGCTACAATATTCCTAGGAGTTTCTCCTTTTGAATCTCTTTCAGGTGATAGATGGATTCTTTCAGTATTTATTTTACCCTCTGATTCTAGAATATCAAGGCAGTTTTCCTTGCTAATTTCATAAAAGATGATGTCTAGGCTCTTTTTTACTATTATTATGACTGTAAGGAGTCCCATAATTTTTAAATTGTCTCTCCTGAATCTATTTTCCAGGTCAGTTGTTTTTCCAATGAGATATTTCACATTATCTTCTACTTTTTCATTCTTTTGGTTTTGTTTGGTAATTTCTTGGTTTCTCGTAAAGTCATTGACTTCCATCTGCTCCATTCTAATTTTTAAAGAACTATTTTCTTCAGTGAGCCTTTCAACCTCCTTTTTCATTTAGCTAATTCTGATTTTTAAAGCATTCTTCTACTCTTTGGCTTTTTGAACCTATTTTGCCAATTGAATCAGCCCATTTTTAAAGGTGTTATTTTCTTCAGCATTTTTTTGCGTCTCCTTTAGCAAGCTGTTGACTTGTTTTTCATGATTTTCTTGCATCTTTTCTTGCATTTCTCTTCCCAATTTTTCTTCCACCTCTCTTATTTGATTTTCAAAATCCTTTTTGAGCTCTTCCATGGCCTGAGACCATGCATATTTATTTTGGAGGTTTTGCATGCAGAAGCCTTGAGTTTTAGGTCTTCCTCTGATGGTATGCATTGTTCTTCCTCATCCAAAAGGATAGAAAAAAATATCTGTTCATCAAGAAAGTAGCCTTCTATAGTCTTATTTTTTTCCCCTTTATTGGGCATTTTCTCAGTCAGTTACTTGACTTTTGAGTCCTTTGTCAAGAGGAGGGTATACTCTGGGGACCTGTAAATTCTCAGTTCCTCCAAGGTGGCAAAATCAAGGGAGAAGAGTTTACTCCCTTCCTGGCCTGCGAGCAGCCACAAACACTCTTCTGCCCAGGATCCCCTCTCTAGAGCCTCCACAAGCTCCACCAAGCCCATACTTCTCCTCATCCCAGGGCTGCCACTGAGGGCTGAGACTCAGATCAGTTGCTCAGTTCCCCCAGGGTGTTTAAACTGAGGGCTAGAAAAATGGAAACTGCTTCTGCAGTAGCTGCTTCTGGCAGGTCCAGACCATGTTCCCTTCTCACCCAGGTGAAAGAGCTTTCTCACTGACCTTTGAAGCTATCTTTGGCATTTGTGGGTTGAGCAATCTAGGAACTGCTGTGGCTGGTGGTGCCCTGAAGCCTGCTCTGGTTCTGTGCTTACCATGCTGTGTGGCCCACCCTGGGCTTCAGTCTGTTCTGAACCAGGTGTAATAGACCTTTCCTGTCAGCCTTCCAGGCTGTCTTGGGCTGGAAATCTCTTTCACTCTGTTGTTTTATGGCTTCTGCTGTTCTAGCATTTATTTAGAGTCATTTTTACAGGTATTTTATGGGCTATGACAGGGGGGAGCTTCTATAGGTCTATCTTTGTACTCTGCCATCTTGGCTCTGCTCCCTATGTTGGGGGTTTCATAGGGATTGGTCTTTCTTTGCACTCCCAGTGGTTGGCACAGGGCCTGTCACATAGTGAGTGCTTAATAAAGGCTAGTTGATGACTAACTTGTCTCTTCTCCAGATTATGAAATAAAAACTTATAGAACACTACATAGCATGTATATATTTGTTTGTATGTGTATGTGCACATAGGCAGGTGATGAAAACCCCTCCATTTCTCTAGACAGCTGTGTTATCCAGCCATTTGTTTGTTTCTTTTTCAATGAAATGTGTTTTGCATTCATGTGACTAGACAGGCCTAGGTAGGCCTCTTGATTTTATTGCTGGATATAAGTCATTTCATAGACTCCATCTGGACACATGCCACTTTCAGTTACATTAGACAAATCTAATGGCATACTCTTATTGTCATTCTGAGTATTCTTTTTTTTTAACTTTATTTTTCATTTTCAACACAGTTCATATCACATAAAACAATTCCAACTTTTGGTCAGGTGATACTTCTTTTTAAAGCATTTACAATATAAACCACAAAAGATTTTTTTTTAAATATTAACCAAGAAACCAATAATATTTATGTATGCTAACTTCACAAGCCCTTGACCTAATTGTCTCCACACTATTATTAAGAATTAAAGGACCCTAACGTATTGTAATTGGTCTAAAGTCCTAAGCCTAATAGTTTAATTTTAGACTTAACCTTGGATGTTCTCCTACCAACAATCTATAATTTAACAGATCTGGTATGAAGCTAAAAAACCTTTTGACTATAGGAAATTGCCACTGAGTAGGGACATTGCAGGGAACCAATATCCCCCCAACTTCATGTCAATTCCATGTAGGAGCAGATTGTCAACTTGCGTTCAGTCTGCCAGGTGTCAGTGGGGAAATTGAGTGAGGAGAATTCTACCTCAGCCCAGGCTGAACAGCTGCTCTCCCACCTTTCCCATGAGATCACCTTTTGTAGTTCATACCAGCATCTCACATGCTTACTGGCATCATGGATTGGAGACTCAGACCGCCTTGCTTCCTATCTATACCTGGAGTTAGACTCAGAAGAACAGTCACTTAACAGTCCCATAGCATCTTAAAATAGCAAGTTCCAATAATCAAGTTTCAAATACAACTATAATTTCACTTTGGCTAAGGAACATCTTTTGAAGCAAGTCTTCAGTGGCTTAGATGCCTTTCTAGTTCCTGATCAAATAAAAATCATAAAATAAAATTTACCATTAAAACCTTAACTTTTCCATCAATGACAAATTTTACCCAAGATTGCTTGCCTCTAGGAAATTTACTCTAAAATTCTTTTCCCCAAACTAAAGATGTCTTTGATTTATTCTCAGTAATTAATTCAGTTGTTTTCATACTAATTGCTTTTGCATCACTTTGTAACATGTCCAATTTTCTCCCCACCCCTCCCCTCCCCCCGCTTCCTAATATCTTGCATTCTGATTACTCCTTCCCTCAATGTATGCTCCCTTCTATCACACCCCTACTCTTCCCTTAGCCCCATCTTCTATCTTTTCTTGTAGGATAAGATAAATTTCTATACCCTCTTCCCTGTATTTCTTATTTCCCGGTTATATGCAATAAAAATTCTCAACATTCGTTACTAATACTTCGAATTCTAACTTCTCTCCCTCCCTCCCCCCTCCCTCCCCATCCTCACTGAGAGGCAAGCAATTCAATACAGACTAAATATGTGTCACTTTGCAAAAGACTTCCATAATAATTGTGTTGTGTAATACTAACTATATTGTCCTCTATCCTACTCTATCTATCCCCCCTTATTTTTTTTATCTCTTTTTATTCCCTCATTTGACCTTCCCAAAAGTGTTTATTTCTAGTTACTCCCTTCTCCCATTTGCCCTCCCTTCTATCATTTCCCTCACCTCACTTGTCACCTCCTCCCCTACTTTCCTGTAGGGTAAGATAGATTTTCATATCAGATTTAGTGAGTATGTTGTTCCCTCCTTCAGCCATTTCTGGAGAGTGTAGCTTCACTTTTCCTCTCTCATCTTCTCCCTCTTATCCTCCATTGAATAAGATTTTCCTTATCTCTTTTATGAGTAATAGAGTGCCCCATTCCATTTCTCCCTTTCTCCTTCCAGTATTTTCCTTCCTCACCCCTAAATTTTTATTATATTTTTTTGCGTGTGGATATCATCTCTTCTGATTCAACAAAACCTGTACTCTCTGTCTCTATATGTGAATATGTGTGTGTGTATGTGCAATCCCTCCACCTACCCAAATACTGAGAAAAGATTCAAGAGTTATATATATTTTCTTTCCAGGTAGGAACTAAATAGTTCAGCTTTAGAAAGTCTTTTATGATTTTTCTTTCCTGTTTACCTTTTCATGCTTCTCTTGATACTTTTGTTGGAAAGTCAAATTTTCTATACAGTTCTAGTCTTTTCATCAATATGAATGCTTCAAAGTCCTCTATGTCATTGAATGACCATTTATTCCCTTGAAGTATTATACTCAGTTTTGCTGGGTAGGTGATTCTTGGTTTGAATCCCAGTTCCTTTGACTTCTGGAATATCCTATCCCAAGCCCTTTGATCCTTTAATGTTGAAGCTGCCAGATCCTCTGTTATCCTGATTGTATTTCCACAATACTCAAATTGTTTCTTTCCAGTTGCTTACAGTATTATCTCCTTGATCTGGGAACTCTGAAATTTGGCACAATATTCCTAGGAGTTTCTCTCTTTGGGTCTCTTTCAGTAAGTGTTCGCTGGATTATTTCAATATTTATTTTGCCCTCTGGTTCTAGAATCTCAGGGTAGTTTTCCTTGATAATTTCATGGAAGATAATGTCTAGGCTCTTTTTTTGATCATGGCTTTCAGGTAGTCCCATAATTTTTAAATTGTTTCTCCTAGATCTATTTTCCTGGTCAGCTGCTTTTCCAGTGAGATATTTCATATTATCTTCTATTTTTTCAAACTTTTGGTTTTGTTTTTTAACTGCTTGGTTTATCTCACAGTCATTCTTTTCCCTGAACTCAATTCTCTCTTTCAAGGAATTATTTTGTTCAGTGAGCTTTTGAACCTTCTCCTCCATTTGGCTAATTTTGCTTTTTAAAGTCTTCTTCTCCTCATTGGCTTTTTGGACCTCTTTTTCCAATTGAGTTACCCTCTTTTTAAAGGCATTATTTTCCTCAGCATTTTGTTGGTTCTCCTTTAGCAAGCTGCTAACTCCCTTTTCAAGCTCTTCCATGGCCAAGGCTGGGCTGGGTTCTGCTACACATCTGGGATGATAGACCTTTCTCATTGGTCCTTCAGGTCACTCTGGGCTAGAAATCTCCTCCACTCTGTTCTATGACTTCTGATGCTCTAGAATTTGTTGAGTGTCCTTCTTTACAGTGTCCTATTTTATGGCCTGTGGGGGAAGAACTAGTATATGTGGGTCTTTCTACTCCATCATCTTGGCTCTGCCCCTGAAGGATCTCATTTTACAGATGTAGAAACTAAGGTATAAAATCTTATGGGATTCAAAGTCATACAAGGTAGTATGCAGCAGAATTTAGATCTGAATATACATCTTCTCCGATTCCATACTCAGGATCCATTGTCTTCTATAAAAAGTTATTCACGAGCCTGTATAATTACACATCTATCAAGCAACTAACCATTTCTGAGTTCAGCCAGGCCACCCAGGCAATTAAATTCAACAGACTCACATGGTAACATAAGCCTAGTTATCTGACTCCATGTAAAATCTATTTACAAATTATTATTATAAATATTACATTACAACTGGAAGGGATAGTAATGAAAACTGCAGAGAACATGAGACATCCTAGAGGGATCATGAGACCTTACTTGGCTTCATGACTCACCTGCATGCAAAGAGGAGCTAGTTGTCTGACTGTCAGTGCTCTAGAGGTCCAGTCTACCAAAGACTGATTATTTTTGAAGCTTTTGGGTGGTTTTTATTTTCATAATGGAAAGACATTTATGAAATTTTCTAATTTTTTATTGTGATTATGAGGAAACCAGATGAGAAGCTCAGCACAAAAGCATGGCATTGGAAAAATCAGGGACTTCAACTATCTGGACATCTGTTGGAGTGCTGTCTCTTCAAAAGTAGAATAGAGAAGGATTTCTTAACTTACTTTAATGATAACTTCACCTTACAAAAAGTAGAAAAACCAACAAACAGATATGGTACTAATTCTCTCATGAAAAAGAACTAAATACTTAAATAAAAATTATATATTCATATATATGTATATGTGCATATATGTACATACATACATATACATATATACATATTTATGTATATGTGTATATGTGTGTGTACACACACACACACACACACACACACACACACACACACACACATAACCTAGAGTTTTGGAGAACAAATTTCAAAGAGTTCAGAGTAAAGACAGGTAGGAGTCTATAGTTTGTAATTTGACAGTAGAAGTCAGCCAGAAAAAGATGGGATGCTTTCCAGAAGAAAATTCAAGAGACACAGAGAAAAGCAAACAAGTTTCTCATGAATAAGAAAAGGGAGAACTGGCAACATAATCTAATACACACACACATGAAATTCACAAAGCAATTTAGATGTTAAAATAAGTTAAGACAATGGAAACCAGGGCTAGTAATAGAGGAAGAACACAAAGCATCTCCTCAAATGCTAGTACCCTCCATTCTAGCTTCCCTGTATTTATTCTCTTTATACTTATTCCTAATACACTTATATTTTTAACTGTGTTCTGCCCCAATAATCCAAAACTCCTCTTCACTAGGAAATGTTTCATTCCTTGTATTTGGTTTCCCCACATCTAGCACATTGCCTGACACATGGAAATTTCTTAATACTCGTTAATTGATAATTTGATAGAAGGATAGCACAGCACTTTAAAAATAGTCTCACAAGCACTAAGGCTCAGAATTTCTGAGTTAAATATTGAAGCTAGAGTTAAGAAAAAGAGGTGCTTTTTTATCTATGCTAAATAAAAATTGAGAGTACCACTATTAGGGTAGAAGGGATAATGATAATAAATAAGAGCAGCCTTCTCTTATTTTGCTCCCACCATTGTTTTTCCTTGCCACAAAGAATGACGTCTGAATTAGAAATGGCAGAACAAAATTGGCTAATAGAGAGTCAATCTTAATGTAAGGAAATGGTTTAATAACACCTACCTGTCCTTGATGACTTCAAGCAGCATGCTTCAGATAAATATATCTTTAGTTCCTAAAAGAACTGTTAGATATTACCCCTGAGCCACTATTAGTGATCTTTGAGTCATTTTAGAGAATTGGATAAGTGTCATAGGGCAGCAAAAAGGGCAAATATTGTATCAATAAAAGAAAACAAAAGGAATATTGGCTGTTAATTTCAGTGCTCATAGGGATTATTTCATACTATGTACTTCTATCCCCAGTGCCTATAGTTTATGAAATGTAGTAGATGCTTAAAAAATACTATTGATAGATTAAATATAGTTTTCAAGCTAAAGGACTTTGAGTTTGACTTTGAATACTGGCAAAATTCCAGGATCTGTAATTACATGGATGGTTACTGTACATTTAGAAAAGAGTAATCCCATGGCTTCCTCAAGAATAAATAGCAAACTAGCCTCATCTTTTTTATAGAGAGGTATTAAACTGACAGTTTAGGCAATTACACACACATTTATGTAAATGCACACATCTACACACCTGTATGCATAATAATTTATCTAGATTTTATCAAAGTCTCTGATAAAATATAAGTCTTCCAGGCTATTATTTTTGAGACTGCTTCTAATCTCCCCTAACCTAGAAATGCAGTGGCCACTAACAGGCCCAATCTCACTACCAATGAACACATAAGCTTTGACTTGATCTAGTTCTGACCTGGGTTAGGATCTCTTTCTTTGGTAAGCCTGGTTCCCCCCAACTCCAGTATTACTTCAGTGGCTCACTCTATTGGTGCTAGAACTAGTGTGGATACCTGATCGGTTTTAGCCCTATTGCATCTCAGAATTCCTAAGTTCAAGAGATCCACAGTTGCATAAGTCCCTGGGTAAGCAAGAATTAGATACATGTGACACCATGACTGTATTTCATGTTTGTTTGTTTGTTTTCAATTTAACAAACATTTTTTAAGCACCTACTATGTGCCAAGTACTGTGATAAGTTCTGGGAATAAAAAGAAAATGAAAGATGGTGTCTATATCCAAGGAGTTTACAATTCTATGGAAGAAGAAAATACACAAAAGGAGACAGGAAATTAGGAGGAGGAACAAGGAGTTCCCAGCCCAAGGGCATTTTGTTCCATGGAATTGAAACCAGACAAAGCAGTAGATGCAAAGTGGAATTTTTTCTTGTTTTTTAACAAAAAAGTGGAGATATGTGGAGTAGATGATAATGTAAATAATCAGGAAGATTTAGAACTTGTTTAATGTACAGACTCAGAGAGTATTAATGGTTCAATGTTAATTTGGAGCCCAAGGGAGAACTTCTACGTAATCAAACTTAACCATGTCCTTGTTAAAATGTTCACCAATGGCTTGGATAAAGATATAGGTGACTCATTTATCTAATTTGCAGACTAAGCAAAACTTGGAAGGATAGCAAAGACATTGAATGGCAAAGTCAGAAATAAAAATTTATTGGGGTGGATCAAATAAGATGACAAAATCAGGATGAATATAAATTTAAAAAATCAAGTACAGTATGGGATAGCAAAAGGGGGTGGCGCTTTGCCTGAAAAATATCTGATAGTTTTAGTGGACCACAGGTTAAAAAAGTGTTAATAGATAGATTTGGTAATACAATCAACAGCCACATAAAAAAGGCTTCTTGATCCAGCCTAGAGAGATGACAGATAGAGTACAACTCTGCCCTGTGCAGACCATTTCTTAAATTTTAAGTTCATGTCCATGCACAACATTTTAGGGAAGACATTCACAGTTTGGAGGGCATCCAGATAAAGATAGCTGGCATAGTGACAGGTCTCAAGTTCATGCCATATGAGGATTAGGTGAAGAAATGGAGTATTTAGCCAGAAGAGAAGGAAGATATGAAAACTATCTTCAAATATTTGAAAGGTAGCAATGTGGATTAGACTTATTTGGCTTGGCTCCAAAGGGGAGGACTATGAGCCATGAAACATAGCTGCAATGAAGGAAATTTACTTAACAGAATGAAAAACATCCCATAAAATTTTGATCTATCTAAAATTTTAATTTTTCCTGAGAGGTAAATTATTCCTCATTATTGTAATCATTGGATATCTTTGAAGGCTGGACCATCACTTATCAGTCATGTTATTGAGGAGAGTCTTGCTCAGGTATGAATTAGACCAGTTGGCTTCTGAAGTTTGAACTCAATGATTCTGTAAAACTTGATGTAGCACAAGGCAAAGACAAGGTGACAAAAAGAAAGAAAGAATGAGAAGACGGCCTTACTGTCAAATCTGAGATTTTCTATCTCAATTATTTGTCTTTTGTAAAAGGAAAAAGTTGCCAATTGCAAAATGTTTTCACCTGTCAATACCATAATAGCAAAAGAAAATGCTGTCATAGTCCAAGTATCAAGTATTCCATGGGAAGAAAATCTGCAAAATCTTGAAGTTTCTATGATATTAGTTTAGTTTTTCCCATATATTATTTTGAAGCAACAAATTTTGATACACATGTACTATCTATTCATCCAAATGTGTGTCTTAGGCAATAAGATACTGTATACTCTAAATAGGATAGAATAATTATAATAAAATGGATAGGTTCTTACGCATGGGAGGGGGAAATTAGTCGGATTGACAACAGTTTGCTGAAAAGTCAGAGAATCTATGCGATTGTATGGCTTGTTGTATTGTATGAGGGGAGATGGAAGAGCTAATACTAGTAATACTTGTCTGTTAGGTGTCTAGAAACTGGATATTTCAAGATGCCTGATAAAATATGAAATTACTGTATCATGATTCTTTATTTAAAGAAGGTATATAGATGTATTCTTTTTCCATCAAAGAGGGTAAACTTATATTGTGCAGAGTTAGTGCAACAATTTATAATCTTCTGGTTCAATTTGGACCACTGGTTTAGTCTAGGCTAATAATGGACCCTGAACCAATAAATTAGAAGTTTTGGTATGCAATGACTATTTAACTTCTTTTTCTTTCCCCCACCCCTTATTCAAGCAGGAATGCAGAAGTCTTGCCAGTCAGTCTTACCAATCAGGAAGCAACTAAGTGAAAGCAATCTCCTACTATAACCAGTGAACTCCTTCCATTAGCAGGAGAGTAGAGGGCACAGATTTTCCTCCCTTGGGCTAGCCTGTTACCAGTTTTAAATGACACTTTTTGCTGCTTGTGTCTTTGGCTTGCAATGTAACTGCAGCAGCAAAGAGAATTACATATCCTTTGATAAATTATGAGGGTCTTGTGTCTCTCCATAGGAGATTTATTACTTAATCATATCTGTGCAACCCAATAAGTGAAGTAGAATTGACTGATAACAATTTTCTCACAGGATTCGTAAACTCAACACCACTTTCTTTTAAAATAAGGGAAGGGCTTCTCTGAGAGAGATGGACGGACAGACAGAGATACACACACACACACACACACACACACACACACACACAAACAGAGAATGTCTTATAGTAACCAACAACTAAAAATGTAAGTCAGACATTAAATCTTTTAAAAGTAGACCTTCAACTTTGTTATGCTTTACTTACAATAGGAATATTTTTTTATTTATCTTTTCCCCCATTTTAGTCATTGTCAATGGCATTCATGCAAAGTCTTCCCTAATTTGACTGTTATAACTTTGACATGGGGCTAAGGTGATGAGGAACCTTTTCACAAAGAAGAAGAAAGATAAGAATGCTTGGATCTCTCCTTGGTCCAGCTGGTGCTTCTTGACCACAGTTTCTAGCTCATGTTTACACAGTGCTCAATAGTTTACAAAACTCTGCCTTCACAATCATGCAAATAGGTTATTACAACTGATATCTTCATTTCACAGAGAAAGAAACTGAGAAAACAGAGACTAGATTACTTTACCATAGTCACATAACTCAGAAGTGTTGGAGAGAGTACTTCAATTGAGCTCTTGATCAAAGTCCATTGCTCAGTCCACTACACTGTATTGTTATCAAACAAATGTAACCAAACCATTTTTTATGAATTTTAAATTAAAATATTTTGATTTTAAATATGATGTTGCAAATTTAAAATTTCATAAGCCTATTTTCCTTAAACCTAGAGGTTTTCATATACATTTTAAATTTTCTTCATTCAGTAAATCATTCATTCATCAAGCATTGGTTGAGTACTCAATACACATAAAAATTCCAATAAAAGTTGGCAGATAGCCATTTTAAGGCATACAAAGAGATTAAAAAAGATTATTTCTTTTCCTATTCACAATAATATGGGGTGACAAGAACCAAAAGAATTATTATTTACATTTTCACAGGCATTAAAACTGAGGTACAGAGAGGTTAAGTGACTTTCCCATAGTCATTTACTAGTAAGTGTCAGATGAGTTTGGAAACACTACTTAAAGTCAGGAATGTGCTGGTAGATATTTAACAACCAGCCCTTCTGAGTAGAAATTATATGCATGCCATGTTTATGCTTAATCTGCATTATTATCATTTTTTCTAATACTTTCTTATATCTAGAAAAAAATAAATCAAATTCTGATTTGTAGAACTGGGCAATTTCTGAAATATAATAAATGTAAATTCTCACATTGAAACTTTAATGATCAACTCTTGAGAGCCAGTATGAGCTGACTTTAGCACACCCTTGTTCAAAATTGATCTCTTTCCACTACACCACAAGTTGTTATGAAAGTGACCTTGCATTTGTGAAGAGGATGCCAGAGAGTACAGATTCAGGCATACTATACCAAGGAGCAAAGGACTCACAATTGAACTCATGTATGGCCTATATGTCAGTAGTTCAAAGATTGGCCAGACTGAGTTTAGAGAGGTCAATCACCCACCTGTTGGTGGGAATGTGCTGTCACAGCTTGAATCAGGGATTCTTGAAGTATTAAGTCCTGTATTTAGGATTAATTGAATCATTCCCTCTGGTTTGCCCAAAATGCTTAATCCTGTACCAGCTACTACAGAGAGTAGATATCCTCAATGCCCTCAGGCATCATGACTTCATACAGATGCTGACGACATGCCATAGGCTCTATAACTTCCCTGATGGCCAGTATTTCAAAACATAGGCTTAAACAGTTGTTAAGCATGACTGATACAGAATAAGGTGGCTCCCCTTTGCTTCAAGTAATTTATTTTCTTAAAAAGCTTAACACCTTTGGAAACTCACTTGACTAATGAAAGCATACAATCTAAAAACCAATAAAACTCTCAGCTGACTGGTGATGTGTCATTGCTTGGGGCTGCCAACCAACTGTGCTGCAATTGCTTCCACTTAGAACATGTTGCCCTGGGAAACCTAAAGTAATTAAAGTGAGAATCCAGAAGTAATAATGCAGAGAATAAAAGGGAGAGCCTGAAGTCATAAGCCAACCTTCTAAATAAGAAGAAAATTACATGCAAATTTTAAAAGAAAGTCCCGTTGTTACACATTTCCCTGATTTCCCCATGGGGATTGATGGTCAAAAACATGACTTGGAATGGGGGAAGGGAAGGTTCAAGTTAGCTACTTATAATCCCTGAAAGAAAGAACATAAGTCTGGGAGTCAAATTTCAGAGGGAAAAAAAATCTAGGCCTTGTTCTGATGATTTACTACAACCCTAGTAGTAAGTCACATGAATTCATTGAACTGGCTACATTTCTCTACAACTAAACTGAATTAACTAAGAATTGGATCAATCAGGTGGGCCATATTACAAGTCACACTTTAGTGATGAAGGCATTTTCTATGATTTTCAAAATTCTCTTTTTTATTAAATTATTTTCAAAATTCTTTAAAAGAATGGTTCCGGAGTCTAAGAATCTAGATTCAAATTCCACCTCTGATAATTACTGCTAAGTGATCTTGGACAAAGCACTTAATGACCTTAAGTCTCAGGTTTATCATCTGTTAAATGGGGAGGGAGAGCTGGACCCTCTGATATCCCTTTGAATTCTAGAGCTTTATGAGGTGAGGATGATGATGATGATAAAGATAGAAATGCTTTAAAAGTCTATTCAAGCTTAAAATGGTAGAACCATAAAATTTCAGAGCTGATAGGAACACAAAAGATCTAGTTCAAAGGCCATATTTTACAGAAGAGGAAACTAAGGTCCATTAATATAAAATTCATACATCTAGTTATTGGAAGAGCTGGGATATCAGCCCAACCAATTCCTTTTTTGTTTTTTTACAAATGAGGAAATTCAGACATAAAAAGGGAAAAAGGGAAGTAACTTTTCTAAGCTCACTATGCAACAAGTTACAGAGCTAGAATTTGAACTCTGGTACTTGCGTCCCAAATTCACTGCTTTGTCCACTTCAACATTATGCTTGCCTGAAAATAACTGAATTTTTTTTTATTTGTTGGCTTAGAATCACAATTAGGAACAGTAATTCACTGTGGGGGTAGTTGGGTGACACAGTGGATGGAGTTCTTGACCTGGAGTAAGGAAGACTCATTATCCTAAGTTCAAAAACAAGTTCAGACACTTAGTGCTTTTAGGAATTCTCCCAATTTAATATCAGCCAATTTAATAAACAGTCCACAAACATTTATTAAGTGTCTATCAGCTAGAAAACCACCCTTATTAGAAGTATGTATAAATTAAGAGTCTATAGTCTTTGAAAACTTGGGGGCCTTCCTACAAAAAAAAATTGGCACTGGCTTTACTACATCAACAATGTGCTCAGAAATCATTTTTAGTTGTTTCTCAATTTCTTGACTGTCTTCTGGATAGATGAGGTGGCTTGAAGTCTGACATCTGTATAATTAGAATATGTGATAGGAAGCTACAAGGCTTCAATATTTCAAGGATCCCTGATTGTTGTTGAAGGTACTCCCTCCAAAGTCACAGATCATAACCCAAGCTTCAAGAGTTGCTTTGCCCAAAGACCTTATTACTGTGAAGCCAAACTGGTGATGGGTCACAATGAACTTAATTAAGCTGGTCTGCAGATGAAAAATATGTCCTTGAATCAAAGTTCAAATTCTTTTTCCATTTTGTAATACAGTTAATAGATGTCACTCATGCAATGCTTTAAAATGTTCTAAGTGCAGTACATACATGATCTCATCTAAGCCTCACAATAGACATGCGGCAGTTACAATGGGTGGCACCTCCAATTTGTGGATGAGGTACTGGGAATAAATAAACTACTAACCCAGAGTCAGAGAACTCACAAGAATCAGTGGGGGATTTGAATCTAGGTCTTTCTAATTCCCTCTCCAGTTCCCTCTACCACACCAGGCTGCCTCTTTAATAGTGTTCAATGCATCATGCTGAGGTATCAGTATAGGATATTAGTTTATAATTGGTTATCTCATATACATAGATAAGCAGGTATTTATGTACCAGATCTAAAGACCTTTATACTAATATCCACACTAAAAGAAGAGTCTTAGGTCCCAGAGCAAGGTTACATTTCCCCTCACATTTCTAAGGGTACTTTGGAGGAATTAAGGGTAATTCTCTAATACAGTTGGATCAATCCCCTATTATTGTGTTTCCCAGGAAAATTATCAGTTGAGAATAATTTTAGTCAGCCATCCTCACACAGTTAATTAGAAAAAGGAGTTTACTCATGCAGAATTGGAGTTGGAACAATACCAGCCCATCCCCAAAACAAAACAAAACAATCAGTAGTGATTGTGGAACACTGAAAATAAATAAATAAATGAAATTTAAAAAAAAATGAACAGAAAAAAATAAAACAAAATGAAATTATGATGCTCTCCACCAAGAGGACACACAGAGTCCAGGCAAAATAAAAGTGATTCAAGTTCAGTGATTCCACATTGCAAAGGGATAGCTCTCAGCCTCCTGGTTGTATTTGTGGGAGGACTCAAGAAGTTCCCCTTAGTTGGAAACATATCTGATTCTGAATTTCTCAAAAGGAGTTTTCTTACCCTACTTTTGGGTGACTCTAAAATTCCACTTAGATTCCTTTTGTAGTATTGGGGGTCCATTAGAGAATCTGGGTTTACCCTTTATAAATAAAAGATGCCTGGAGACTTTATCTAGAGCTCAGTTGGATTCCCTCAAAGTCTGAGGAATCCTTGAAGGTAATTAGGGTTTTCTACATAGCTTGGTGGTTCAGTGGATAGATCACTGGGCCTGGAATTAGGCAAACCTGAGTTCACATTTGTCCTCAGGCACTGACTGTGACTTCAGGTAAGTAACTAAAAAAAAAAAATCTCCCTCCCAGCTTCTTCATCTGTAAAATAGGGATGATAATAACTGCAACTACTTCTCAGGGTTTTGAAGATCAAACTAGATAATAATTGTAAAACACTTACTTAACATAGTGTCTGGCACATACTAAGGGCTACATGAATATGAGCTGTTATTATGTTATTTTACAGCAGTGTACAGTGTTGAAGAGTTTTATAGTGCTAAACCAAAACAGAAACAGCATCCACTAAACCCTATATAATACCCCATATAGACTTAGCTTTAAAATGCATTATCTATGTTTTGTTTTGTATGTTTTTATTATTGTTAACCATTTCCCCATTACATTTTAACTTAGTTTAATCCTGGGAGTGTTGGGGGCTACGTGTAAGTTTTACAACCATGTTTTGCAGCATTAAATCTGCTCTCTGAGTGTGGATCTAGATTGGGGAGATTTAGCAGAAGAGGGAGAAAATAAAGGGACCCATCTCCCCTGAAACCTAGAGCAGCTTTGTAAGTCAAATGGTTTGGTGTTTTCTCATCCAAGGGTAAGAGGATGATTCCCAGTCCACTCCAGGTCCTAAACCCTTTGGAAAATGTTCCATTTGGTCAAGGAAGCACTGAAGGGACAGGGCTTCCTTCAAAAATGAAAAGTTAATTCTCTTTGTCATCGTTTTCTTTATTGTCTTTATTTGGGGGAAGATTATTTATAACACTAAGACAGGCACTGGTTAAGTACTAAGCAAAAAGTAATTTTTGCCATCACAAAGAAAGCTGCTATAAATATTTTAGAACGCATAGATTCTTTTCCTTTTGTCCCCCATCACCTTGGGAAACAGATCTAATGGTGTTATTGCTGGGTCAAAGGGTATCCACAGTTTGATAACTTTTTGGACATAATTCCAGCTTGCTCTTCCAAAATGGTTAGATCAGTTCACAGTTCCATGAACAGTGCATTACTGAGAAATAGAAATTGTATAGTATGGTTTTACATATATTTAGAAATCTGTGTCAAATGGTAGCCTTCTCTAGTATGGGGTGAGGGAGAAGGAAGGGAGACACAATTTAGAACTTAAAAATGTAACAAAAAATTAAATTAAATTTTAATAAAGTAATCCTTAGAAAACTTTACGAAATATTTTTCATTTGTTGAATCTGTATAACTATATTTGGGGACAACTATGATTTTCATGTGTCCATGTGGGACTGTATTAGATTCTGATGCACCATGTATTTTTGAGATTCTTTTCTGTATGGCACTGGAGAAGCAAATGGAAGAAGATGTTTATGCCTCTTTGGCACCTTGGTGGATTTTAAGGACTTGAATAGTAGATTCAAAACATATGTTGGCCAATTTGCCATGGACAGAAATTTTTTTTTAATTGGAGAAGAGTATAATAAAAGGTTGGGGCTGGTGGACATGTTCTACATGCTCATTTGATGATATCTCCGGGCAAAAGAGCCAAGGAGTCCAAGTCTTCAAAGGCATTATAATGTATAAGGGCAGGGCCCACTTGTTCATTTGAAGCATCTGTAGAGATTCTGTAACTGATTATGATGTGGTAAGCATGGGGTGAGAAGATGAGCCCCAGCTGAGAAGTGTCAGAGGGCACTGATTAGCTCCTTGTCTCTCCTCGCACCTATCTGGCTGCTCTTTGAATGAAAGAGGTAATGTAGGGAGCTTCTGGATGGGGAAATGCTTTGGGTACTACCCATCTGAGGTGCCATGTGATTTTCACATTTGGGTGTCTCTTGTTTGATTCTTTGTGTTTGTTTTCCCTGTTTATAGATGAAAGAATATTGGAATTGTCTTCGACCTTGCAAGTTTCAAAGATCTAGAGAGTGGGTCCATAAAATGCTGCATGTCTATTCTCCACTGAAGATTTCCTTTTATTCTTTTTCACTGTCTATCCCCTACATCTGGAATGCTCAGCATACCTCACCTCTCCCTCTTCATTTCTCTAGTTTACTTCAATATTTAATGGAAATTTTACCTTTTACAAGAGGTCTTTTCTGGTCTCCATCTTAAGCCTTCCCTCTGATTACCTCTCTTTTACTCTCCACATGGGCACCCAGGTGGCAAAATGAATAGAGCACCAGGACAGCCACCAGGAAGACTCATCTTCTTGAGTTTAAATCTGGCCTTGTACACTAACTAGCTGTGTGATCCTGGGAAAGTCACTTAACCTTGTTTGGCTTAGTTTCTTTATCTGTAAACTGAGCTGGTTAAGGAAATGGCAAACCATTCCAGTATCTTTGCCAAGAAAATCTCAAAAGAGGTCACAAAGAGACACTACTAAATAACCTCTAAACAATTCTTTATACATATGTATGTGTATGTATATGTATGCACATATGGTTGGTTGTTGTCCTTCATTCTAGAAGAGGACATCACCATGATAAAGTGAAGCTTCAGGGTGTCCAACTGTGGTTGATTAGACCAATATGAGCTTGTAAAGCTCTACCACAGATTGGGCACAGATAGTCCATTTGAATATTTGGAGTGGATTCTCCAAATTTGTGCATCCTATGTTTCCTTTGTGTTGTCTCAATTCTGCTTTGCTCATAGAGCACAGCAGCTTTTCTGATGTGGGCGTGCCATGCTGAGCGGTTCTGTTCCAGTGTTTCCCATATTACACAATCAAATCCAAAATTCTTGAGAAAGACCTTGAGAGTGTCCTTGTGTCGTTTCTTTTGACCACCATGTGATCGCCTGCCCCATGTGAGTTCTCCATAAAATAGTCTTTTTGGCAAGCATACATTTTGCATTCGAACATCATGGGCAGTCCATCAGAGTTACACTCTCTGAAGTATAGCTTGAATGGTTGGCAGTTCAGTTCAAGTGAGGACTTCAGTATCTGGTACCTTATCCTGCCAGATGATCCTCAGAATCTTCTTAAGACAGTTCAAACGGAAGTGATTCAGTTTCCTGGTATGGTGCTGGTAGACTGTCCATGTTTCACAGGCATAGAACAATGAGGTCAGCACAATGGCTCTGTGGACCTTCAGTTTGGTAGTCAGTCTAATACCTCTTCTCTCCCAAAATTTTCTTAGAAACCTCCCAAACATTGAGCTAGCTCTGGCAACGCTTGCGTCAACCTCGTTGTCAATGTGTACATCCCTGGAAAGTACACTACCAAGGTAAGTAAACTTATCCACAGCATTCAAAACTTCTCCATTTGTTGTAACTGATGGTTCCACATATGGATGGTGTGGTGGTGGCTGATGGAGCATCTACGTTTTCTTAGTGTTAATTATTAGGCCAAAATTAGCACAGGTAGCAGAGAATTGATCCATACTTTGTAGCATCTCAGCTTCAGAGGCTGCACTGAGAGCACAATCATCTGCAAACAGAAAATCATGCACAAACCCTCCCTCTACTTTGGTCTTGGCTTGTAACCTTTTCAAATTGAAGAACTTACCATCATTACAGCAGTTGACATTGATGCCGTGTTCATCCTCATTGAAAGCATGTGACAACATGACTGAAAACATCATGCTAAAAAGCATGGAAGCAAGCACACAGCCCTGCTTCACTCTGTTGGTGACTGGGAAGTCAGGAGAGCATTATCCACTATCCAAAGCCCAAGCAAACATGCCAACATGAAACTGACATACAATATTAATGAACTTCTCACATATGTATCCTTTATATTTCTAGTTCTTATATTGATAATACATTTTTGCTTATTGTTAATGCAATTTTGCTTCTTAATGAGATCTTCCCTATCCATTAATGGGCCTGCCTATTAAGGAGAGTTTGATTAGGGAAGATTTGTAGGAAGGCCCACACCTGTTGTTAATTTTCTAACGAAGCGCTGGTTCTCAAGGGTTGTGATGTCCTTTAGCTCTAAAAAGTATAAAGATTCTGACATGAGGTTTTACTTTGGGACTTACTGGTTGGAAATATTTGTTTGGGCAGACAAGACTCTGGGCAACTGCTAAAGCCCCCCACTTTGAAAACCCAGATAATGGTGCTTCTCTCTCTGGTAACTACGTACGGATGTAATGATCTGGCAGATGGATCTGTCTATTGAGTTATATTGCTTATATCAGACAGTTGGAAGCCATGTCTGCTGATTATGATTTCTTTGTATTTTCTCTGAAGTTCAAAGTGCTGACTTCCCCCCACCCTGAACTAAGTGATTGACATATGTGCTTGGTTAAAGTGATTGTTGACCCCTTGAAAGTTGCTTTTCTTTCAGAAAAGCAGATCTAAGAACCTGTGTTAGCATGCCCCTCTGTGTATGTTGGGGTCCTTACTGTTACATTTATTTATATGTTGTCTCCTCCATTAGAATGTGAGCCCCTTGAGGACAAGAAACATCTTTTCTTCTGCCAATATGTCTCCAGAACTTAACACCATGTCTAACATAACGTAAGTGCTTAATAAATGCTTGCTGAATATCTGACTTGAAAGTCATAATACTGAAAGAGAAAGTCTAGCAAGGCATACAAGTTATGGAGGTTTCAGTCTAAATTTGATGATGAAATTTCATGAAAGGACTAGCCTAGCTAACTTTAAGATTTATATCCCCAGAAGACTGGCCACTATGTGATGACAGTGACGATGATGATGATGATGGTGGTGGTGGTGCATGCGTGTGTGTGTGAGGAGGGGTTAGCAACTCATGAAGAGTTTTTGCAGATGTTTAGGGGCTATGTATTATTAGGGCATTGTAGGAAGGAGTACTTACATCCACTGGAAACTGGTCTATGTATATGTGTATGTATGTATGAATGTATGTGCAGACACAAATAACAAAAAATGGCTAGCATCTATATGGTCCTGTAAGGTCGACTACCACAACAGCCCTCAAGGTATTTGCTATTATCCTCATAGATGAAGAAACTGAGGCTGAAAGTTATTTTTCCAGGGTGATTCAGCTAGAGTCTTGGGAAGGATGTGAACCCAGATTTTCCGTTGAAGCCTAGCATTTTAACCACAACACCTACACCACCTAACCAGCAAGTATACAGGCACACGCACATGCACACACGTACATGTACACACACACACACACACACACACACACACACACACACCTCTAGGGAAGACTGGACAGAGTGCTGGATCTGGAATCAGGAAGACCAAGTTTAAATCTAGTTTCAGACACTCACTATCTCTGTGACCCTGAGAAAGTCATTTAACCTTTGTCATCCTTTGTGTCCTAATCTGTACAGTAGGGACACAATAGGAACACCTATCTCTCAGAAATAATTACAGGAAAATTGGAAAACACTATTTTTTAAATGATTTGCAAATTACAAAGTTCTACATAAGTGCAGGCTATTATATAAATGGTGATAATGTGTCATGGCATGACATGGAGGACCTCTGCTTAGTAGTTCAGATCCTTTTGGGGAAACTTGCTATTTCTGTGACATCGACAACTCATTTAACCTATCTGAGTCTCAGATTTTTCAAATGTAAAATGGGGAGACTGAATGAGATGTCCTCTAATATGCCTCACAACTCTAATCCTGTGACTTTATGTGTGTGCACACATTTTTATGCATGTATATGTATATGTACATATAATTGTATACATGTACATACATTTGTGTATACTGCATATGTGTATATGTGGTTGGGACCACATGTGATCCTATGATAATAGGAACATAGATTTAGAATTGTAAGGGACCTCAGAGGAGATCTCATCCAACTCCCTTAAACACAAAACTTATGAAAATATTTTTCATCATTTATTTCTCCCTCAAACACAATAATTATAAATTCAATAGATATACTCAGTGAAGTTATACTGGTCTATTGTTTTCATCATGCTGAGGAAGATGCAACTTGAACTCACAACAATCTCTTTTCCAAAATATCATTTCAGATGGTTTGCCTGTGGTCAGACATCTCAGACAATTTTCCAGTAATCAACTGGCTTTCTTATTTATTTGAATAAAATTAATCAGTATATGCTAGACATTACCATGAATAAATCCTGCCTAAAGACATGTCGGTCCATGCTATGAGCAATCTTTCCTTAAGTAAGCTAACATTGGTAGAAAAGAAACTGATGGTAATATGAGTAAGCAACAACCTTATTCAGAACTTTCTAAAAGCATCTAGCTGAGTCATTAATAGAAGCCATTTAGAAGAAACTATTCAGAAGTCCTCTGGACTTCAAAATCCTCTGAGGACAAAAGAATCTCTATAATGACAAAGCAGGTCATGGTCTGATTTACCTGGTTCCCACCTCTGGCTTCATCATCTCTGACAGAAAAACCAGTTCTCTGTACTCGGTGACAGACAACCAATTCACACATAAGCTGTATATTGGAGCTGCTGCCCACACATTCAGATGTCTGATTTTCTTAAGATTGATAAAGATAGCTTTTCAACCTAATTTCCTCATTTTAACCTTGACTCCAATGAGAAGGTGACAGAAGTAATTATCTTCTACGGCTATTGAGTGTGGAATGACTTGGTGAATTCAGATGGACAGCTGGGACAGAGGTCCCAAGAACAGCAAAGGCGAGTTGAGACAAGGTACTATTATGAGGACCTGTGACAACCAACACCACCAAGTAGCAAAAACGTTTCTGTGACCAAGGGAATTTGGTATAGGTAGGAAACTGGAGTCAGGGTCTTTTGTAAAGAGAGAAAATGAAAAGCTTTTTTGAAAACATATGTTAAAAATAGCAGGATAAATATGATACAGAGGAAAGACTAAATGTGCCTAAGCTACAAACTTCTGGGACTCAAGACAATTAGAGAGGATAAATAGGGAAAGGCCGATATGCAAACTTGAGTTTCACATCAGAGTTGAAGTCGACAGGTTGTTTTTTACAATTTCGTTTTTCATCTTAGAGAAAATTCATAGAATAAAAAAATGTGAAACAAGGAATAAAATTGGGATTGTTTTAAATATTAAGATGCCACAGTAGAGTCAACAGCAGTTATTAAAAATGTGGTTTAACACTGACAATGTTTTCCTTACTTAAAAATACAAATTGTATTTTTCCATTCCAAAGAATGTCACTGATCTGTTCTTGGTTCTTATGAGAGTTCAGTGTCTTGGGTTTGAGACTGTCAAGCAAAATACAGTTATGGAAGTTATAAGTTAAGAATATTCTCTTTTCTCTACATGTTTCATTTTTCATTCAGTATTTCCTCTCTTATGAACATGCATCTATTACTTAGGTTACAACCAACTGCTTCACCAACTGCTTCTAAGTATGGCATACCCAAAGCAAAACTGGGAAGAAGGTGAAATTTGTCTTTGTTGACATCCCAGACACCTTGAATCCTCAAATGATAATTTTTTGTTGCCCAATAACCCCACTCAAATTTTCACCCAAACTTGCTTTACTGAGACAGTACTACTTCATGTTCCAAATACATCTTTTTTTTTTCATGAACCTTCCACCATCTCAAATTTTCTATTCTTTCAGTTAGCCATCGTAGACAATCATTAGGAAAAAAATTGTCTGAATAAGCTCATTCACACTAAGCATTCACTTAGGAGCATTCCCTAGGAAATAGATGTTTGCCAATGAAATGAATGGATCTTTAATGGCAGTAGAACAAAATAAAGACAAAAACGTAAGTATGTATCTAATAGTAGAGCTTCTTGGGTGCTCCTTTAATCACAGTATATATCATCTACTCCACCTGTGTGTGTAAATATCCTTAGTCACAAAGGGGCATTACCAGATGGTCTTCTTTCCTCTAAAGTTATATACACAAACAGCCACCGTTAATAGGAAACAGGTTTCTTTTGACATTATTTACCTCCAGATACGCATTCCAGGGTGAAAGAGATATCATCAAGTGCAATAAAAGTGGGCTCATCTCCTCCAAGGTCTGCTTCAAAGGCCACCTTAAAAGGGCCATTACTGGAAAGGGGGGCATTGCCATACATCCAAACCTTGCCTTCGTTTCCAATCATACCCCACACCAGAATTTCCAGTCCAGATTCTTCTATGATATATACCTAAGAAGAGGAAAACCAAAGGAAAAACAACTCTTTAGAATTTGAGGCTTAAAGGACAATAAGCTACTAGAAACTTGACATTTGGTAATGTCATCAAGATTCAGGGTTTTGCCAGGACTTAAAGCTGTGCAATGTTAGACCTAGCTGAAGAAATTAAAAATATTTATATTAGAGGAAAAATTACTAAGATGGGAATCTAAAAGCAGACCAAGTATTTGAAAGTTTGTCATATGCAAAGGGTGGGAGAAGGAAATAAGCCTTGATTAAGTACCTACTATGCTACAGGCACTATGCTAAGTGTTT
This sequence comes from Notamacropus eugenii, assembly GCF_028372415.1. Lineage (NCBI taxonomy): Eukaryota > Metazoa > Chordata > Mammalia > Diprotodontia > Macropodidae > Notamacropus > Notamacropus eugenii. The sequence continues at coordinate 60,199,380 of NC_092874.1, read as the reverse complement.
TTCCAATGTCATTTCATTTTTTCATGTGGAAGATAGCTTAACTTTGCTCAGTTCAATTCTATAGGAGTAAGCTAAGACCAGTCATGGAGTTAGCTATTTTAGATATTTTCTTGTCAGCATTTTTGTCTCTCGTTTTTTCTGCCTTAATCGTATTTATGTTGACCTCATTGTTGTATGCCTGTAAAACATGGACAGTCTACTAGCGCCATGCCAGGAAACTGAATCGCTTCCATTTGAACTGTCTTAGGAAGATTCTGAGGATTACCTGGCAGGATAAGGTACCAGACCCTGAAGTCCTTGCTCAAGTATTACCTGCCAAGTATACTCTGCCAAGTATTCAAACTATGCTTCAGAGAGCGCAACTCCAATGGGCTGGCCACATTGTTCGAATGCAAAATGTACACTTGCCAAAAAGACTATTTTATGGAGAACTTGCATGGGGCAGGTGATCACATGGGGGCCAGAAGAAACAATACAAGAGACTCTCAAGGTCTCTCTCAAGAACTTTGGATTTGACTGTGCAACGTGGGAGACACTGACACAGGACCGTTCAGCGTGGCATGCCCACGCTGTGGTCTTTGAGCAAAGCAGAATTGAGATAGCACAAAGTAAACACAGGAGAGCAAATTTGAGATATCTACCCCAAATATTCACATGGACTATCTGTGCCCGACCTGTGGTAGAGCATTCCGAGCTCGTATTGGTCTGATCAGCCACAGTCAGACACACTGAAATTTCACTTTATCATAGTGATGTCATTTTGGTCCTCTTCAAATAGACGAAGAACAACAACCAACCAAAAGTTTGCAAAGGATTTTACTTATTTTTTATATGATCCTCACAACCACTCTGTGAGGTCAGTGCTGTTATTATGCTCATTTTACAGATGAGGAAACTGAGGTTGGGAGAGGTTAATTAGCTTATTTAGTAATACATAGCTATGAAGTATCTGAAGTAGGATTTAAACTTATATCTTCCTTAGGATTTGCATATTATCTTCCACATAATACTGTAATCCTCTTGCACACAGGGGCTATTTCTATTTGCCTTTCTCTACATCCAAAGCATTTAGCATTTGCATGTCTCAGAGTAGGTGCTTAATAAATGCTTGTCCATTGACTGATTATTCCTGGCTCCATACATTTTTCTAATGCAGTTGAGAGAGAACTTAATTTGAAACCCAAGAGCTGGTTACAAATACTGAGTCTTCTACTTACCATCTGTATGACCTTCGGTGATTCAGTTTCCTCAGTTATAATAAATTAAAGTTATAAGCACATGATCTCAAAAGCCTATTCCAAGAACTAAAATTTAGAGCCACCCTAAGAAGGAGTGAACTACTTCAGTAGAGAGTTAGTTTGTTGCCTCCGGGTGTACTAAAATAAATGAAGGGTAACTACTCTTTGTGGTGCTCCAGGCAGGATTTTTGATATGGTAGCAGTTGAGCCAGCTGATCCCTGAAATCCCTTCTATGTCTAAAATTCTATTTTTACAAAATTAAAACATTTGTCTTATTTACACAACATATACAGAGTACATCATGTAAAATGAAAGACCGAGCGAGTCAAAAGCTGGAATTAAGGTTGCCAGGAGAAATATCAACAATCTCAGATATACATACCATACCACTCTAATGGTAGAAAATAAAAAAGGATTAAGAATCCTCTTGATGAGGGTGAAAGAAGAGAGTGTAAAAACTGGTTTGAAGCTTGATATTTTTAAAAATATGAAGATCATGGCAACTGGTCCCATCCCTTCCTGGATAAAGGGAAAAAAAAATAATGGAAGGAGTCTCAGATTTTATATTCTTAAGCTCAAAGATCACTGCAGACAGTGACTGTGCCATGAAATTAAAGACACTTGGTCCTTGGAAGAAAAGCTATGATAAATCTGGACAGCATACTAAAAAGCAGAGACACTACCTTGCTGACAAAGGTCCATATAGTCAAAGTTATAATTTTTCCAGGAGTAATGTATGGCAATAAGAGTTGGACTATAATTAAAGCTGAGCATTGCAAAATTGATGCTTCCAAATTGTGGTGCTGGGAAGACTTTTGGTCCTTTGGTCCCTTGGTCAGGGAGATCAAATCAATCAATACTTAAATAAATTAATTCAGACTATTTACTGGAAGGACAAATACTGAAGCTAAAGCTTAAATACTCTGACCACATAATGAAAATCATTGAAAAAGACCCTGATATCAGAAGATTGAAGGCAAAAGGAGAAGGTGATGGCAGAGGATGAGGTGGATAGTGTTACTGAAGCAACAAACATAGTGTGGGCAAACTTTGAGAGAGTGGAGGCTAGAGAGGCCTGATATGCTAGAGTCCATGAAGTCATGAGTCTGGCATGACTGAATGAATAAATAAAAAGATATTGGTGGATCATGATGTGTTCTCAGAGTTGTAAAACACTTGAGGAAATCATTGACTAATGACAGTTTCATGGTTTTGTCATACTAATATTAGGGGTCTAAAAAAGTACTCTGTCAACATTATTATCTCCGTAGAATGCCAAGGCACAAACAGCCATGACTAGAATCTCTGACTACTAAGGAGATTCTTTAAATCAAAACTAGGATTTGATAGTTGATAAGATGAGAATGTGTATAATACATATGCATGGGCATAAATGTTTATGTTTTCTCAGAATCCAAGCTAGTTCAATCAAAAAAGTTTGATTTAGTTTTTAAATAGGCTAACAATTCCATATGAATAGTTATTAATATTCCATTTTTAAAATAGAAGCAAAAATAAAAAGGAAAATATTTTATGGTAGATAAATTTTGATGTGAAAACAACTACCCAAGACCTGATGAGATCTAATGCAAGTTAAACTAATTTTCTTGGATAGTTTAGTCATTCTGTTTAAAATATAATAGAAATAAAAACAGTTCTGAGTTATCCCGGTGCTTTTTAGGAAGTTCTTGGCAAATTAAAAAAAAAGATAGAAATAACTCCATATGATTTACATGTTATTTCAATTTCATCTTTTTTGTTTTTGCAAGGATTTTCTTGGTGGGTGAAATATGATTAGCATTTTTTTTCCATCTTGGAACAAGACTTTTGATCATCAGGTTTCTTCTTACGGTCCCACAGTCATTACTCATTCTTTAATTCCCATCCATACTTCTTTCATTCAAGAGCCATTTTATGTATTCCAAAACAGCAAAGGAATGATGATACGGCAAGACATCAACAGTTGGGAGAGCAAATGTTTGATATTTTGGGCAGCCTAGAGAATACCAATAACATTGCAGAAAGCCAGAAAGGAAGCAGGCCTCCATTTTTGTTTTCCCAATATTCCCTAGTAGAGAAATTCTGTTTCCAAGTTTGAAGCTCTAAATGATTATAAGGTCTCAATAAAAATGCAAAACACTGGAAGTCAAAAATCTTGAACTTGGATAGAATTTAATAAACAACTATGTAATCCCAGAGAAACATGGAGCAATTTAATAGGAAATAAAAATGAAAATCAATCTGAACATTCTAGAAAAGTATATGTTATAGCTGCTTCCTATGCAACAATGACCTTTCCACCAATGTTTTTTAAAATAATTAGTTCAATTCAGATCAGCAAACATTTCTTATGAGTCAATTATGTGCAGAAGACCGGACAAGTAACTAGGAAGAGATAGAAATGTAGCCCGTGTTTCAACCAAAGGCAGATAAGCTGGGTTCATTCTTGGACTGTCTGATAATTAATACTCTCTATGGCTCATTTCTTCCCACTTAGGATTTCCCTTGGGACCATCATGTATTGACACTCACCATGAAAAAGAAAAAAAGATCCTTACATCTCATGCAAACACTGAGGCTAAGTCATCAAATATAGGAAAAGTTTCATTTAACCTGACAGAAAATTCTAAGGACTAATATGCAAACCATCACTTAATTAAAAAATATTTAACAAAGAAAATGGTCCTTTCCTTTTCCTGTGTGCTTCTACTCTACCCAGTAATCTACGGGTATATATTTTAGATTTATATAAACTACCCCTGGGGTCTAAAAGGGAAAGTCTTAATTAGATTCCCCCAGTCAATTATACAGTATAAGGCACCAAGAGTCTGAAAAATTACACTTTGGAATTCAAGTGTTACAGGGAATCTGTAAGTACCTAAGTACCCAATTTAACAAGGTAAATGAGGAAGCAACTGTAATGGTTCAAGTTCCCTATGTTATTCTGATAAAGAACAGAACAAAGAACTTGTTCCCACCATGGGAATTCTGAATATCAACTAGCTGTCAATTTCCTAGGTGTTCCTATTCCCTTCTATTCTTGAGCTATTAACCTAGATAGGAACCCTATAAAAACCCACCATGTTTTGGAACTTCCATAGTATCTCAATGGCACTAACTTGTTTTGTTTTCTCCTTCATGTTGTATTAAAGGAATAATGAGTAAGTAGACATTCCTGATTGAATCACTGTTTATTGTGAGCTTTCCAGAGGAGACTATTATGATTTAGCGTTGGAAGGGATCTCAGAAGCCATCGGCACACCAACACACTAATTTTACAGCAAAGCGAAACTGACGAACAATAACATCAAGTCTATTTGAACCCAAGTCCAACATTACCTCCTAACCATCAGAGCCAAAAATAATTCACGGAGACATCTAACTCCTATAGCTCCCATTCTTGAGAAAGTTGTTGTAATATTTTAAATGGAAAATGAGACCTCAGAAAGAAATGTTTAAAAGGAATTCAACTTTTCTTAAACCAATTGTATATTCTACTGGCAAAGAATGAACTTAAAGTGCAATGCAATTAATTTTAATTCCCTGAGCTCTGTGATAACTTTTGAAGAATTAGTCTATTAGAGAGATATCATGACTTGGTTTCTATTTCTATATTCAAAATTTTGAGGGCATAGAAAAACCAGAATCAAAATAGTTGCTAATATTCTACAAATTGAAATCAATGTAAAAGTAGTTCCTGTGGTCTCCAAAATAGTTACATCAGCATTTCTGTCAATGTGAAGAAGGTATTTCGTTGTAAAACCTGAACCATGAAGTAAAAGCAGAAACAGACAATTTAGCTTGGAACTTGGTTAGTATGGCCAAAATAAAGATTCTACCAATGTCTCCTTGTTCAAGTTAGAGAACAAAGCTTTCTCTAATTGATTAATGTAATAAACCACAGTGAGAATTAACACTCAGATTTAACATGAGGGGAGATTTCAGAAGCATTCTACTCCAGCCTTTTTATTTTGCAGATAAGGAAATTAAAGATCATGCTAGTAAGTGACTTATTCAAAGTCATGTAATTTGAAAGTGGCAGAGTAGGATATGAACCCAAGATAATCTGCCTCGAATCTTGTAACCTTGCCACTGTCTCACTGGGACAAAAGTGATGAATGAACATAACCAGGATTCCATGCGATTTGTGGCTTCACATCTCTTTTTCCGTGCAGTGCTGATTTGTCTGTTTGTTTGTATTGTGTTTATAGGTTCTCCTGCCTCAGTTATGCTGCTTGTAATAATAGTTTATGTTTAAAGACTAGACAGAAATACCTCTAAAGCACACCATGAACTCATCATGACTCCCTTTCCAAAAAGGCAAAGATTTAAAAAAATATGACTGGTAAAATCCAGTAGCTTTTGAAAAAGAATCAGCTAGCTTCAGGAGAACCCAAAAACGCAGAATAAAGAGGATAGAGTGAAGCTACACTAATTTCCTTGTTCTGTTTGACTTCATAATTCAGAATATGTTGGTTTTTTTCATACTAAAAATAGGGAAGTACTTGGTTTTCTGACAGTGAAGCTCAATAGGCTTCCTATTCTGGCTTGCCCCACCACACCCTAGCCCCGAAAAATGTGGTTAATTGGGCAGGATACTGTGGAGTTGACTTAACAAAATCCATCAGTACATTTTAAATATGCTTTAATAACAGTGGGCTGTAGACCTAAAGGAGGAGATGAAAAATTTGAGTTTTTTTTTTCTTCCCTTGGATCTCATGCTGACTCTGGATGACTCACTCATTTAACTCTTCCTTTGTCATCACCAAAATGGAGATGGTGACACTTACAATTGACTGAATTGTCAGTGAAATCACATCAAGGTCTTGAACATCACAATGTTAGGAAATAATATTATAAAATCAGCACTGCCAGTCATGGGATCTTCAATGTTAACTGAAGATATTTGCCCTGTATGGTGAGTCAGTGAAAGATAAAAATCTCAAGATCAAATCATTGGTTGTAAGGTACCCAGAGCAGGCATGTGGAAAAATCACTGAATGTGGGAGTTAGAAGGAGCCTCAGAGATCATCCAGTTTAACCTCATAAACCAATAATGTCCATCTTTAGAACACACCTAAAAATTTTTAGACCTTCAAGACGGAAAGGAGCAGTTGTCAGTATTAACTGCAGACCCAAGGTAGTAGAAAAAAAAAGACTGTATAGGTTGGGGTGGGCTGAGGGAATACTAGAACCATTCATTTAGAACTGGAACAAATTTTGGAGACTATCAAATCCAGTCACCTCATTTTACAGTGAGAAAACTGAGGCGCAGAGAGGTTATATAATTCATCCGGAATGATCTATATAGTATATATGTGAGATGAAATTTGAACTCAGGTATTCTTGACTTCATCAACCATATTCCTGCTGATGTTTCTTTAGTTACCTCTAGAAGGAAGTTCACAGGCTCATAGATGTAGAGCTGGGAGGGAACATAGACTTATTCACTCCAACTCTCTCATTTTGCAGATGGGGAAACTGAAGTCCAGGAAGGTGAAATGATTTATAGGTCACAAGTCATACAGGGAGTGAGTGGAAAAACTGGGATTTGAACCTAAGATCTCTCATTCTAAATCCAGTGCTCTTAAATATCCAATTGAAAACAGGATCATAAATCTAGAACTAAAAGGTACCTCAGAGTTTTTCTTATCTACTCTTTCATTTTACAGATGAAGGAACTAAGACCGAGGGAGGTAAAGTGATCTGCCCAAGGTTGGACATGGAGGGTCAGTCGTGTGGTATTTGTACTCAGCTCCTCTAAATCCATTCCATAGTATGCAACCATTTTTAAAAGGATCTTTCCCACCGTATCCTTCAACATTGGCTTTTCAGGAAAAGTGTTTCCTCTATCTTAATGAATGAATGTAAACCTTTGTTTAGTACTTACTGTGTGCCAGACACAGTATTCTCAATCAGATCAAAATAACATTTTCTTAAGCTTTCCAAGACTACAGCTTCCATAACCTTAAAACCCTAAATGCCCAAACTTCTTGGCATGTAAATGGACAATGGAAGCTGTACTGAAGGGATCTGCAACCACATTTTTACTGTACTGAATTTGAGAACTTGGCTTCAGTACAGATGCCTTCAATATCATCCATGAATCTATATTTTAAGGGTGAATAGCCTAATATAAACCTTGGGTCTCGGAAATATTTTCTTTCAATTTAGGCAAAGAGAACTTTGCTCACTTCTTTTTTTCCCCTCCCCAGTTCACTAAAATTATATACACATATATGTAATATTGCATTATATAAATATAACACATGAATATATAAAATTAAATATAATAAACATAAATAGTGAATATATTTAACAATATATATATATAATAAAGTGTGTGAATATATGTACATATATGTAGATATCATTTAATGATGGAAAAACCTGGTTCCTCTTTCCACCTACTCAGCTAAGCAATTCTACCGTCATAGTCCTATCTAATTGCCCCTAAGGACAGACAACATTGCTTTGAGAGACTGCTCCAGTCCCCACTGATTTCTCTGACTTCAAATAGCACATTTCAGTACAGAGGAAATCTAAAGCAAATTTCAGTTACAAAAAAAAAGAAGACAAGTTCTTCAGCGGCCTTACAGTAGTTTAAGCACATACCGTACCTAGATTTTTAACTAAAATAAGAAAAGTTTCATCGGCAATTATTCTTCATGCACTGATAAGACCATTTTGCATTTTTAAAATGTTTTCACAAGTTTAATCTTATTTATCAGTCAATCAATTAAATTAAGTGCTCTATGCTAGGCACAATGCTTTGGACTGAGGATGTACAAGTTCTTGTCCTTCTTCTATATTCCATAACCTCTCCCCCTCAAGCAAGAAGTATTATGCTCATTTAATAGTCACAGAAAATAAGACAAAGGCTCTGCGTCTTAATGACCAAGCTAGGAAGAGAACCCAAAGCTTCTCCTGTGAACTGCAGTTCTCTTCCCATTATTCTGTCCTCTTCTACTGCACTACCTCTTAATAGGTAGATCACAGGGGCTCCATGGTGTCTGAGCTTCAGGGTGTAGCGGGCTCAAGGAAGGAAAAGAGAGGGGAGGGCAGGGGAGGGAAGGGAAGGGGGGGACCTACTTCTTATATTGGTTATTCCATACCTGAAGCCAATTTGGTTCCTTTTTTCATTGTAGCTGGTGTTATTTATTTAACAATTATAAACCATAAAAGAACATATTTCTCATTTTCCTTGTCTCTTTTAAGATAATTAAAGCTGGATTTTTTTCAGTCTTTTTTTATTCCTTTTAAATTTGGGGGGAGGGTAGGGTGAGGAGGAGGTTAGAGCCCTAGTAGACATTTTTAAGGAGGAAAAAGGTAATTTTTTAACAAATTGGATCTCAGGATCTCCTAGTTATATGAAAGACGGGATGCATATCACCTATTGCAATCCCAGTTCATGACTGTAGTTGTTAGAGGCTAGATGATTCACCTCAATGTAGCTCTGCTATGAATTCAAGGATAAAAATCCCACTTCACTTTCAAAATCTACTAGGTCAGCCTTTTCCTGATATTGGGTCTATTACAGGACAATGGACACTTATGACTCTATCAGATAAAGCAGCACTTCTCTAAAGTACTGCTCATGTACAGTTAGCATGGGGAAGTTTTTAGGTAAAAGTTTAGGAATCAGAATAGGAAGGTTAGAAAGGATTTTAGAAATCATAGTACTGTTTTTCAACGAAAGAAACTGAGGAAACTGAAAATCAGAATGGGAACAAAATTTGAGAGCTGATGACAATAAGACCTAAGTCACCTCAATGCAATGGCTCTTTTCTCACATACCATATTCATATTGCCATTTCAAATGTGGGTGGGGAGGCTACTTGCTCAAAAGTTTGTAATTTAAAATTAGGTTTAAGATTAGGAAATAGCTCTAATTTCTATGATTAAAAATTATCAGTCTCACCTTTAAGACAAATATACTTTTTGTTCTGGCTTTATGTGACACCTAATGTAAAAGTCAGAAAACTCCAAAGTAGTTTTGTAATGAAATCACCTTAAGCAAGCTGGAAAATAATTGATAAGGAAAGGACTAATTCAGAACAATTAGGATTTGCAAGTCAAATTGAGGTCTGTTTTTTAAGGTCAAATAGAACTCTCAGCTTCTCCTACGTCCTCTACTGTTAATGCAATAAAAAATTCTAAAGAGCATTAGATATAGAATCAGACAAGTCTAAAATCCAGGTTCTAGGGTCACTAGATACTAGCTTTTTTTTGACTCACCATCCCTGTCTCTTGGCTTGTTTCCTCATCTGGAAAATGAAGGGTTTGGACCAAGATGACCTCTAACTAATGTTCATTCTATCTCTCTGATTTGGTGATTCATAACTCTCTGTAAGATAGCATACCACGCATATAACAGATCTAATAAAAGTTGGCTGAAATGAATTAAACTCAAAGAATTTTACAGTCTGCTTCCAAGTCCTTCAGAGCAAAGAAGAGCTTTTCTGTAGCTTGAGATTTCATGATAGCGGCTTTGAGAATCTATGAAGCGTGGAAAAAATTATCACCAGAACAGGACACAGCCAGTGCCTGTAAAGATGCCTCAAAAGGTATGGGTGAATGAAGGAAAAAGTAAAAAAAAATATTATTAAATGCTTAACACTGAACTAATGACTGGGGCTACACATATAAAATCAAGACTACTGTTGCTGTCAAGCAGCTCACATTCTAATGAGGGAAATTACTCATAGAGCTCATATAGGAGGTTCCAGCCACATATCAGATGGAACAACCCCATGGTCCCTAGGGTACAAAGGCAAGGTAAATGATGGTGCATTTCCTTTAATGCTATTTTCACTGATAAAAGGGCATGTACTTTTGATGTTGGACTATTTGACAGGGTCAATTTGACTTTTTTCACAAAGGATTGATTATCTTTTTTGGAATTCAATTCAACAAATGTTTATTAATCACCTACAATGTATTCAACATTGTCTTCAGGCTGCACCTAGAAAGATTTCTGAAAAAGGATGCTGCCCCCAAGGATTCCATTTTACTGGAGGGACACAGTCCTACACAGATAGGCATAAATTGAAGTAGAAAGTGAAAACAAAAATCTAGAGCAGGTACTTGAGGACATTTTGATGAGAATTCAACCTAAAAAGAAGTACATTCAAATTTATGGGACCTATATGTGTGTCAGTGGGTGCTTATAGGAATCTTAGCAATAAATTATTATTTCTTAAGTGAAAAAGTGTTACTGGGAGAGATGAAATGACTAGCTCAAGGTCACCAAACCAGTTTGTGAGAGAGCTGAACTAGGAATTCATGGTTTCCAAACAGCTATGGGTATATTTCCATTTTTTTTCATCAGAGGTGAGCCCTATGCCACATAGAAGACAGGTGGAACAGAGCTCAGTTGGGTTGGTTTACCATCTGATAGCTTTTGATTTTAAGCAATCATCCTCACTGCATAGGCACTACACTCCAATATTTCTGCATTTCAGATTTAAATGCTGTTAGTACCTTCTGGATTTGGTGCTCAGAGTCAAGTTAGTTGCCATGTCCTGGTTACAACTGAGTCCCAAAAGCTCAATTCAATATTCCTACCACTTCAGAAGAGTCATTCTTAACTTGGGCTATGAGGATTTGTTTTTTTTAAATAATGTAATAAGTATAACTCAATATAATAAGTTTTGTAATTGTATGTATTTTATTTTACACACTTATAAAAACCTTCTGAGGGGAGTGGATCCCTGACACATGAGTTGGAACAGCAAAGGAAAATAGAAGGCAACTAAGCATTCTGATGCAGAAAAGGACCTCTCCAAGTTCAGTGTGGCAAACTCACTTCTACTTGCTATGAAAGGGACATGCTATTTATGAAAGATTACCATTAAAGCTGCAAAAACTACCAGAAGTCAATGATGGAAAGGTACTCATGACGTTCACTGCTAATCTTTTCCTTATATGCTTTTCTTCTGAAATTAATGGCCATAGAGTACCCAAATTAAAGTAAATAAGACTCTAAAGCAGCTCACGGTATCACAACAGAGTTCAGATTTCATTTGCAAGATTTCATAATCTTCAACTATAAATGCAAGGAATTGGGAAGGGATGTGCCAAAGCCATCCTTTGCCTTAGATTCAGCTACACACTTTTTTTTTCAACTTCCACCTTCAGTTTGGGCACACAGACTTCTGAGAGAAGCTCTTTTATTTGCTGCCTGGTCTTTCTTCAAGGTGCCTTTGTACCCAGTTCATTTGCAGTCAGGTGTGAGGAAGGTATTCTTGAGTAAATTCCATTTTACAAATCTCTTTATAAATTGTGACAACTCAGTTCAGATGCTCAGCAGTACAACTGGACTAGATGGGATCATCTTTTAGTTTTGCTTTTTCATTTTTGATTACATTTTAAGAGGAAGTCATGCACTTTTGAAGGTCAGAAAATGATGAATTGTTATTCCCATTTGCATATTTTTCACTGTCTTCCATGTTGTACTGCTCTTGGCTTCTTCACATTTTAGAGCAGTGGGGTCTTTTTTGGGTTTTTTTTTTTTTTGATGAAACATGATTTTCTCAGTTGTTACTACTTGGACAATATTCATGATAAAGGGAAATTTTTCTGCACCTAAAAGAATATAAGTAAGGTTTTCCCTCAGGCCATGTTGCCAAATCATCTGTTTCCTGGTAGCCCTCTTCTCCCACAACACAGTCATCAATTAGAGGCCTCAGAGACTCCACTCTACAAGTAGATTTTCAGCATTTTGCAAGGAGTTTAGGTGACACATGGTTATTAAATGTGTAGCTATGCAAGACATAATTCTCAGGGTAATGATGCAGAACTCCCTCTTCTATAATAATCTTCTTCTGTTGGGTAAATCCTGTAGGATTTTCCTACAGGAGAAATCCAGGGTCATATAGTTCACTGGGAACCGCCCCCTCCCTAACTCCCCTTCCAAAGATATTGCTAATAGATTGAGCATGAATAGTCTGATGAAACACAGGTTTAAGTCACTTGAAAATGAAGTGACAAATTGTGCCCAAGTGAGTAGTTATTCAGAAATTGTAGAATTTTGACTGAATTCATTAATTTGCATTAGGTCCTAGGTCTGTAATTTTATTGTTCTTCAGCTCTCAGTAAGGAACTCTCTCTTATAAAGTAGGTTGGGGTCTTTATGCAATGTATAGTCTTAGAGAGATGCCCAGAATCCTAACTGGTTAAGATACTATCACAATTATGTTTTAATGAAAGTATTACTGATGCCAGAAGGAAGAAGACGAGACTCTGATAATAAAAGATGACTCTAAAGTTCATGGTTTATGAAGTATAGTGTTTTTATGACTTAGAACCCACAGGGCATATAATTAAATGAACCGATCCCATTTAATCCAATAAACATTTGAATGATTAAACCCAACCTACATGTGTAGGTCCAGTGATGAGGTATCACTTTAGTGGGAGGGGGAGATGGTCAAGTACCTTAGTCCACACTGGACTCAGGGCTCAATTTGTGCATCAAACCAAATGTACCTGATACTTGTCTGAGCCCAGAGCAGAGGGGCACCTTCATGAAAGAAGAGAGTGAATCCCATTGAAGCTAAGGAGCCAGCGTGGCTACTCAGGTGTCAAGCAAACCAACAAGTGACTTCCAGTCACTTCAAGGCCCTAATCCCTGTAGAATCTGGAGTCCTCAAGGAACTTCATAAAAAAACCAAACTGCCTCTTTGAGACAAGAGACTTGACTTCCTTCGCTTGCTTCCATTCCTTATTGTCTTTTTGGGGGATGGAGATGAGGGGAGGATCTTTTAGCAAGTAAGGAAAAAGGCATCAACCTATTAGAACTTAAAAAAAAGTTTGTAAAATTTTGTCGCCATCCATTTAGAAGTATGTAAGAATATTAATTACTTTATTGAAATAAAAACTATGCCTCACAGACTTTTCCTGAACCTCTTTAGTACAGGGCACTTAGGGATTCATTCATAAAAGGTAAGTAGGTAAGTAGAGCCTCCCCAAGTCACTAATGATCTATCCAGGATTTTGTTCTCAGAATGTGGCTAAGCACACTCCAGTAGATTTTCTGGAAACAACAAATATCAAAAAATGGTTACAATTTAAGGGTGGAGTCAGCTGAGTAAATCACTAAATTACCTCATTTCACTAAACACTTCCTTAACCAGATAGGAACATAGCTCAGTTGAATTAAATCAGCCAAAGGCATTCCAACTAAGTATAAAAAGGCTTTGATCAGTTCAGATGCTGCTAATAAGCCAGCAGAAGAAGTGGGAATGATACCGAAGAAGATGAGTGTTCAGGTTTTATTTCTAGTATTAGTAATATTACACTCATCCCAGGAGTGGGGAACCCATGGCTTTAAGACCACATTTGGCCTTTTCTTTGTTCGGTGAAGTTTGGATTCAGTCAAAGGGCCACACCTGAAGACCAAGAGGGCCATATGTGGCCTCAAGGCCACAGGTTCCCCACCCCTGATTCATCCATTCAAGGCTATCCTAAAAACCCTGAGAGGATATAGAAGCCACAATTCAAAGGACTCCATGTATCAGAGAGTGGGAGAGTTAAGACAGCTCAGATTATTTACTATCACAAAGTAAAATGAAAAACATGATCTTTATATAAATAAAACACATAGATACTAAAGAGAAGTTATGCAGAGACCACTCAAGGAAATCAACTGGTCATCAATGGAGACTTTCCAGCTCTAATATTTGAAAAATAGCACCTAAATCTCTAGGTTATCCTAGAACCCTGAGAGAAAAAGTAGCAGTGGTCCTCTGAGGATTCAGCCTACCAGTATGAGTAAGGATCAGGAGAACAAACTAAGAGCACATTGTATATATTATCACATTGTAGGAAGAGATGATTTATATTGATGAACTTTTTACTTTAATTTTAATTTTTTTTTTTTTTTACAAATGGATGGTAAGCATCCAGCACTCAGGTCTTTACTCTCAAGGAACTGGGCTGGGAGAGTGTGGGGATGGAAATGCCTTTTGTAAATAGATAAAGTATTTAAAAGAAAGTATAGAACAAATAACAACTAGGAGAGGCTTAGGACAAGATATGACAGATGAGCTAAGTCTTAAAGGAAGCTAAGAATGTAAGAGGTGGGGCAAAGAGTGTGTTTCAGGTATGGGAAGAGAGTTAAGGGTAAAGAGGGTTGCAGCAGCCTGTGCAAAGATACAGTAAGGAGGAAAGGGAATACTGTGTTTGGGAAACAGGGCAGGATGGCCCGGAGACTGGGTGAATGGAAAAAATATGTAAGGAATCTGAAAAAACAGAATGGAGCCTGGCTGTGAAGAGTTTTAAATGTAAAACAGAGAAGTAAATGTGTCTTCATGTTTTCTGTGCTGTTCATTTTGGAGGCTTGTAATTTTCCTCGTCTTTAGCTTTCCTTAAAATGTGTTATTGTCTAAATGAACTCTTGTAGACAATGATACAGATTACTGGATGATGAACCAGATTCTTTCAGTGGCAAAGGCTTCTCAGAAAAAGTACAATCCCTTTGGGAGGCTCATTAACACTTCCAGACCTCAAGGTTATCATTTGGTAAACCATTGCTTCACTGAACAAAATGATAATGTAGAAGCCTGAAAAAAGGCAAGTATAAATTCAAAAGACAGTTTTTTGATTACCAGGAATTCATTTTCTAAGAAATAATGTGGATGGATGCATTGCAAGGTAAAGACAGAGCAATTATGACACAGTTGCCAAAGGTCTCTGTGTATGTATGTGTAAATGTGTATAAGTTCATGTATGTGGGTATGAGAGATGTCAGACAAATTTAAAATATTTTAATTATCTTACACATTAATATCATCTTCATTTTAAAATATATTTCCCATACCAAATGCCTTACCATCCACTTGTAACAAAAAAATTTTAAAAAGTGAAAACAAGTAGTCCAGCAAAACTAAAAATAAATATAAAAAAACTAATCAACATTTCTTATTGTCTAACAATATGTGTAAAGTATGTGTTCTAAACTGATTCTCTGGATCCCCTCTCACACTATGAGGTTGAATTCCCAGAGGGTGGCTACCACTCTTCTTCTTAGATGGGTTTAGGAGACCCATCCTTAAACTGCAGCCATATTTTTAATATTTATTGTTCCAAGGAAATCTATTAGAGTGTGCTTAGCCATGTCCTGAATCCAAAATCCTGGATAGATCATTAGTGACTTGGGGAAGCTCTATTTATCTTTTTTTGAATTACTCTCTAAGGACCCTGTACTAAAGAGGTTCAGGAAAAGTCTGTGAGAAACAGTTTTGATTTAAATAAAGTAATTAATATTCTTACATACTTTTAAATTGATTGTAATAAAATTTTACAAACATTTTTATCTTTCATTCTTGAGTCGTCTCTTCAATGCCTCTCTTCAAGATCAGTGTATTTTTCTTATATAGAGCTCCTATATCTGTTTAATACTACTAAATGAGTCTTCTTTTCTATTAGATTGCCCATATCAGTATATTTGTATTCTCAGTGTATTATTTCTCCTTTTAATTCTTCAGAAACTTGCCACTATGGATTCATTTTTTTCTATTCTGCTCATTATAGTAACAGAATGTGAGTATTAAAAAAGTTCACAATAGCTGTGTAGTCTCATCTACCCAACAAAGGACTCACCATTGTATTGTAACTGACAAGTGATTGTCCAGCCTTTTCTTGAAGACCACCATGGAATAGAACCCACTGCCTTCTAAGACAACACATTCCTCTTTCGGATGGGTCTGATTTGAAGGAAATTTTCCTAACATCAAACTTAAAAATGGCTTTTCATAACTTCCACCCTTTATGTCTAGTTCTGCCATCTAGGGCCATATAGAACAAGTTTAATACCTCCTTCACAGGACAGCCCTTCCAGCACCTAAATACAGCTAACATATCCCCCCTTCTTTCTTTTCCAGACTAAACAAACCCAAGTCCTTCAATTGATCCTTTTTATGACATGGACTAAAGGGCCTTCACTGTCTTGTTTCCTTTCCTCCAGACTCTCTCCTGCTTATCAATGTCCTGGAGTGCTCAAAAACCTGGGTCAGAGTAGATCGAACAAAAACAGATCGTGGATGTCTTTTTTTGTTGTGCTTGTTAGGCCACATTTGAACTCAGGAAAATAAGGACTTCCTCACTCCAGCACTCCATCCACTGCATCACCTAGCTGCCCCAAAGCAGATTACATAATACAATTATCATTCTCTTTCTCAAAGATATGGTCCATGATGCAACCCAAGATCTTATTAACTTTTGTAGTTACTAAATCACATGACTAATTCATACTAAGTTTACAATTCACTAAAAAAAAAAACCAATTTTTTGAACTGTTATCTATCTGTGCCTCCCCTATCTTACACACAGTTCATTTTTAAGTTCAAGACTTTCCATGAATCTGTATGGAAATGAATCTTATTAGATAACACTCAATGCTCTAGACTCTGAAAATTTCTTTTGGATCTTAACTCTGTCATCCATTACTACTAAGTTATCTATCCCTCCAGCTTTATTATCTCCACACTTAATGAGCATAAAATTCATGTCTTTATTTTGAGTATTTTTAAATAGCACAAGGCCACCCATAAATTACTGGGTACTCCACTGGAGACCTCTTGCTAAGCCTACACAGAACCATTAACAATTATTCTTTATTTTGGCCATCCAACCAACCAATTCTGCATTCACCTGATGATATTATGATATGATCTGCACTTTCTCTGCACTTTTAATATGCACTGAGCATATTAAAAAGCATTCATACCTTTTCAACTTTTGAGACTGTGCCCAGTCTACTGGAGCACTTAATTAACTTCTCTTGCCATTACGTGAGCACCAATGTGGCATGCTTGCTCTCCATCTGGAATCCCTTGTTGCTACTGTGGCTAGTCTGCTCTTTGTATTGTCAAAAATCTGCTGGATTGTTATCTTCAAATCTCTTCTTTTATGCAAGTCATTTATAATATACTGCAATCTAGTTACTCTCCTCACGCAAACATTTCTCCATGGTCTTCTTGGATTACTGGTCATTTTGATTCTTTGGAAATAATAATACTTCAAAGAAAATGTGTTTTTTTTTAATTCATTGAGAAGCTTCAGGATCACTGATAGCACTGAACAATTTCCTCAGTGGAATCCTAGCTTCTTCTATCTCCTATTTAATTCTAGACCCAGGCTATTAGGCATGACAGCATCTCCAAGATACATGTACATTTAGTGTTTCTATGCAAGATATCTGCTGAAATAACCAGCTCTATGCATTGTCCATCCAGTTGAATATCATAGTATGTGCTATGAAATTGCTAAGTATTAAATTACTTTAATTTAAAGAGCTTTATCCAGTTCTTATGAGAACATCTCTAATTCCTCATTCTTTGCATCAGATGTTAATGAAAACCCTCCAATTATCTAAGATCCCTTTAAGTTCTCAAAGTATGGTACTTAGATTATCATAAAGATCTTTTTGATTATTCCTATTTGGTTACTAGAAAGTGAAATTATTTACTATACAAGGTCTCTTGGAATGCCCCCTCCCCCTACTCCTAGTCCATCTTCGCCAACATTATCTGAACAAAAATTCCCTTAACATCAATACCAACCATTATTTCCTAAGGCAATGCCTAATTGTTAGGAAGTATTTTTTCCCCCTTCAATCAAGTATATATAAACTCTTACTTACTGTTCTTGGTAATCTGGGGTCCAGTAGAATAAGAGTAATTCATTTTTCTCATTTTTCTTATATCAGTTCGTCACAAAATTGAAGGCACTAAATTCCTTTTATGTTTTCTTTTTGGTCAAGTTAAGTGTCCATTTTTAGTACCTGCATATGTATATGTATTGCTGGGTTAACTAAATGCACTAGCCATCCAACCGTATGTCATAAAATAGGCAATATAGACTCGTCATCCATTTTTTCCCCTTGTATGCAGTGTATGGCAATCTCTTTTGACTGGACATACATCTTGTTGAGGAGAGATACTCGTAATGCTCAAGGATACTAAATAGGATTAAGGGCCCTTTTATATCTTTATATTGCAACATGTCTATTCATGGTGAAGGAATTTTTTACCTAGTGGTCAACCTGCTGCTTCTGAGCCTCTCAGTAGTTACTAACTAACCAGGTTTTCTAACAGCAGACATTATTTTTTAAACTGAGAAGTAAAAAACAAATTTTAGAAACTATTTATTTTGGACCAGACCACTGGACTCTGACAGCCAATGGTAACAGTGGACAGTTTTGAACAGTACAATTTTAGACAGGCTCACATGCCATACTAGAAGATGTCTGATTCTACATACTGCATTTTTTTTTCATTTTGGAATGCCTTCTCTATTCTCATTTAATATATTACTCCTCTCCCCAAAATGTCTTGTGTCTTCCTTGATACAAGACATTAAATGGTAAGTGTCAGATCCAATTATATTTAAAGGTTTTATAGTGAACAATTCAATCTTGACCTCCTTCATCAAAAGGCAATGGCTAAGTTCACAATAGCAATCTAAGAGCTATCACTGATATGTAAAGCTTGAGTTCTCAGAGTTACATTTGGCCATGCTGGCTCATTTATTACTTCTATAGAAAGCTGTATGAACTTATTCATTTGGAGTATTTTTTAAAAATCTAAGTAAAGTTTTACATTTTATCCAATAACATTGCTACCACAGTTTAGGGAAAAAATACATGAATATATCATAAAAGTTATCTATTCACTCTTATTTCTTTCAAAAAGAACTTGGCAATAATAAAAGTCCATTAATCATTGTTTTCAGTAAAATTTCCTTGTACTGCACCTAAATTTACTATACCCAGTTCAGAAATATTTCTGTTCATATTAAATGCCTGACATAGTCAGAAAAGTGGGGATGGTTGGCAATATATTATCTCATACATGGGAAATTAATTTGGCTTTGGCTTGTGGCTACCATGGCAAAATGTAAGAATAAAAAAAGATATTAAATAGAATTTCTGTATCTATGAGGAACATCTTCCCCCTTTCTCTAAATATTACAGAATCACAGAATTTCAAAAGCAGAAGGACCCACCCTCAGACACCATCTAGTTCACCTGAACTCTATGCCTACTCAATAAATAATAACCTACTCCTTTTGTGAAGAATTACAATTGGAAGGGGGCATTTTCTTCCCAAGCAATCCATTCTATTTCTAGATAGCTTTTATTGGGCTCTGAAATTCCCTGGCCATTAGTATGAAAATATTCCATTGGTCAGTTCAAACACTGTTACACACAGCTCATGAGTCACTATTAAGTATGATTTTCTTCAAGAGCAATAATACTTTCTATGCCATAGAAGAACAATAGACATATTCTTGTAGGGAGGCTCAAAGTAGTCAAGTGCTATTAAATTCATTTAACATTTCAATTGATGCATAACCTCATCTCACTCATACAGGCTTCAGACTTTTCTCTCAGTCTCTTTCAATATGTTCTTCCTATTTTGTCTAGGGCCAGCTCATCACTTATGTTACAGTAGCTACCAAAATAAATGGACTAACAGATTAAATTAATGGACTATCCATCCCACTTCATATCACAGACTGTTCAAAATAATAACTAATTTTATATAGCTTTTGCTATGTGCCAGCCAAAGGAGTTTTTTCATCCACTTGTATTTTTTTTTCTGCTTCTGTTAGTCTAATCTCTTTGTAGGAATTATGTACTTCCTGAGAACCAGTGTAAGTATAATAGAGATAGGAATTAAGTTTAGGAAGACCTGAGTTCAAATCTTACCTCTGACATAGATTAACTTTTTGATCTTAGGCAAGCTAATTAATCTCTCAGAAGTAGAGCCAGCTCTATATAAATATACATATATATACATATATATATTTATCTATATTCTATAGATAAATTATTATTCTGTATCAGTGGAAGCAAGTCCTACATTGTGAGTATCCAATGCACTTCAAATGTCCACCAAAGGCTAAATAACAATCTCAATGATGAAGGCAGCCTGGGGCCTGAGGCAAACATTACAACCATTCAAATATTTGAGGCCAGAACCATGTAAAGTAATGTAATGCAATGCCACATACAATTAACGTAATGTAAAGTACATGTAATACCTAAGCTGTCTCTTCTCCAATTTAAACATCTCTATTTCCTTTAAGTGGCTTGGAAATATCATGGATTACCTCGAGTTTATCAACATCCTTCTTAAAATGTTGCAAACAGAAATGAGTAGATAGGTAGGTAGAGAGATTTTGAAAATGGAATACCATTTTAATTTTTTTGACTTATCTGGAAGAATAAAGTTACATTGGCAAAGCTGTATATGAAACATATGAGATATTGAATCAAAATTGGCACAAAGTAACTTCCACATTTTGATGTTTTGTGTATTATCACTTTGATGATAAAACAGAGATCTCCCATATTCTGAACTCCTCTTTTTGTAGTTAATTAATTTAGTTGCAGGATCATAGGACTAGAACTGAAAAGGACCTTAGAGGCTATCTAGCCTAGCAATGTATTTTTTGTCGGTTTGTTTCTTTTACAGATGAGGAAACAGGAGCCAAAAGAGGTCCCTTGTCAAAGCGACCTGCAGAAATCAAACAGCTAAGATTAGGCAGAGGTGTAATTGGAATCTGCATCCTTTGATTTCATAATCAGATCTCTTTCAACTTTACCATGTGTTCTTTTGAAAAAAAAATGGCACTAATTCCGTGATTAAGCTGTTGAACCTTTTCTAACAATAACAACAAAAACAAAACTTGGCTATAAAGAATCGTATAGGAAGCCAAGATTTACTATCTCTTTCAAAGAAGACTTGTTTCCCTCAGAGACATCCAAATCCCAATCCCTATGAGATCTGCTAAGGTAAAAATCAGTTTCACATTGATCCTGCAGTACCCACAGTTATGCAATTCAGGAGGCAGATAGTCTGTCACATTTAATCAAGGCAGCTTCACAGTCACCCTTAAATACCTCACACAGTAACATATCCTTCTATAGAAACTGCTCTCTTTGTCTTAGGAATAATACAGACTGTTCACCACCTGAAAATCACTGCAGGACTGGTCCACCTCCCATTCCCAGAATACATTTCCTCAATGGTGTTCTTTACATCTTGTCCTGCTCACAACTGGTGGTCATTTCCTTGAATCTCCTTGTGCCCAGGTTGAAGAAGCTAGGAAGAACCATAGCCTCTAAGTGAAATCATCGTACTCTGGAAAGGCTATTAAGTTTCAATACAGCTTTGCTTAGGTGTCATTAGTATTTTCCCTTTTAAAAATAGTTTACATGACTGAGAAATTCAGAGAAATGAGTGAACAGTAATTATTGCATCAAATGAAGTCATCCCACAGCCTTATAGGGAATAGGACAGAGGCTTAGCCTCCTCTGAACATTCACCCTGGCTGCTATAATCAAGATTTTGTGGTTGCGGTTTGTCCTCTGTTCTCAAGGAGGATCATGACACTAGGGAGATGATAACAAGCCTTGCAGTTGACTGACTTGAGTCAAAGAGGGCTGGGCAAAGTCACCAGCCTCACATTTTCTTCCATAGCCATCTGAGTCTACTGGCCAGATATTCATCAGGAAGACTGGAGATAGCCCAGGATACAATGGGAGACCTAGGTCTTTTAAGCTAAAAGTCTTTTGAAGTTCTCACTTGGAGTGAGAAAATGCCTCTTCAGTGAACAGGCCTCTGTAAGAAGTGAGTCAAGGGATGGCCCTTTTAACTAAAAAAAAAATCAACCCTGAGGGAAAACCCTCAGGGTTGCTGGCCGAAAGATAAACAGCTACTATTTACATTCACTCCAGCCAGAAGGGGCCAAAAACACATGAATAGTGGTACTTGGGCAGGGACCTCTTATCCAGTTCATGAGATATAACCAAGAAGGTTCACACAGAAGGCAAATTCTCCGTTTTATTGCCATTTATATGAATTTTTCTAATGTGCCTTTATATAGCTTTTTATATGCTTTTATATGGCATTTATATGCCTTTATGAGTACGCTTGTTTTATGTCCTCAGTTATTCATGACAACTGAAAATTTCTAAGTACTGTTGTTCAGTCATTCAGTTATATCTGACTCTTTGTGACCTCATGGATCATCGTATTCGTAGTCATTTTTTAGTAAAGATACTGGAATGGTTGACCATTTCCTTTTCCAGTGGATAAAAGTAAACAGAGATTAAGTGACTTATCCAAGGTCACATATCTAATAAATACCTAAAGCCCAATTTGAACTTAGGTTTTCCTGTCTCCAGGCCCAGTGTTTTATTCAATGCTCACCATTAATCTTAGCTGGCAAGGTTCAGCTTTTTAAAGCACAAAACAGAATTTTAGGGCTAATATTTTTGTGTGTGTCCTCCAATATATAAAAGCATATACAACCTTAAGCAGTATGCCATAACTGAGATATAGCTGGTAAGATTTATCTTGCCAGTTAATAAAATGGACTTTTTTTCTATTTTAATAGATATTATGGCAGTCATTGAGGAGCACTTTGGATTTCAGAGTTTTCAGTCATTAATAAAGGGATAGCATTCACTAATGCTCAAGGTGAAAAGGACTATTGGTATTTCACTGATCAGTAAAACCTGAACATTTAAGTCATAACTCACCATTTAGTAGTGTCCTTTTCAAAAACAGATGTACAGTATATTCCATACAACAGAAATATTATCTCAGGGAAGTACTCAGGGGTCAGTACTTATTAATTCCAC
Source organism: Notamacropus eugenii (assembly GCF_028372415.1). Classification (NCBI taxonomy): domain Eukaryota; kingdom Metazoa; phylum Chordata; class Mammalia; order Diprotodontia; family Macropodidae; genus Notamacropus; species Notamacropus eugenii. The sequence continues at coordinate 60,176,483 of NC_092874.1, read as the reverse complement.
TTCAGTACTTCAGTGGATTCAAAATCTCATTTCAATGGCACAGAATTCCATCCATTCATACCATTCAGTCCCCTCTACTCTTCCTATTCAGTTCTGGGCCTGTTCATTGCCCATGTCCAAGACATATGGACTAAGAGATTAATTTGCATATGATAATCTGCAAGATTAAATTTTTATCCATTTGTTTTTTCTGGTAATAGAACTTTGCCTACCATGAAGCACTATATAAAAGCTAGCTACAGTAATCTATTTTTAGTGGTTGTGTCATAACAATGAATGTAGTAAAATGGTTACAGGAACTGGATTTAAGAAAGTCTGGGTTCAAGCCCAGTCTCTTCATATATATTAATGTGTATTAATGTAATGTGCATGAGTGTATTAATTCTTACTGTATAGCTTTGGATGAGTCACTTAATCTCAGTTCCTCAAACAATTCTCTAGGACTGCAAGTTACGGATGAAATGGTGATTTATATCATTATATAAAAAAAGTTTCTGTACAGGCAATTCTCCATGCCAATGAAATAATATGTGTATGGACACACACACACACGTACACATACACACATATACACACACACACACATGAAAATAAATGGTATTGAAGAGGAACTAGAATATAATGGAGTTTTAGGCAATTACAACAAGGTTATCAGGAGCATCCACAAGATTTTAGCATCTTTAGGAAATTTCTCTTTCCCTTCTACTCTGCACTGAATACCCTTCAGTTCAATAACAAACAGTTAGCTCTTGATTTTGATAATCAGAGGAGGATTGAACAAACTTATAGCTATCTTAGCAAAGGTGTGCTGGAACAACTTAAACTGGTTCATGAGGCTGATTGATAAATTTTCACTGTCAGTATTTACACTACAGAAAAGGAATCAACTATAACTAATCAGGGCTTTGTTTAATCTTTCTTGATAATTTAGATTTAGTAAAGTGATAAAAAAGTTAATCATGAAGATTAACCTTAAAAATGTGTCATACATGTATCCTGTCCCCCCCAAAAAGCTGGTAGTTAAACATTTACAAACACTCTCCTTTTTAGTAGTACATATCAATACATTTTGTAAGTTCTTCTATTTGAATGAAAGACATTTTTTGTCTCTCAAGTTAAAGGCTTTTTAATTTTTAATTTAATTTTTTTTGTGATTAACAAGCAAAAATTATATACCCTCATCAAAATCATATGTGATTATCATAAAGCAGTCTGGAGTGGAAAATCATTTGCAAGAGTCTGCTTGTTCTCTGCCTTCACTTTCATTGAGGATACCTTCAAAATATGAAATGACTATTGTAATAAGAGTTGTATTGAGGGGAGAAAAATAGATACAAAGATCAAAAACTGCTGATGTACTTTTGCTTGCATTTTTTTGTGATAATATCATATGTGTTTTTTCCCCCTCATCATTAGGTATTTTAATTTGTGTGTATATGTCTGTGCATGTATGTGTGTGTGAGACATCTTTTAAAAAGTTCTCTCTCATTATTTTAAAACTTCCATTTCTTCCAGAACAGATGTTTTCAATGCATATTTGGTTTGGTCCAGTTGCTTTTCCTGACTCGTTTTCTTTTACGTGTCATTTCTGCTTCCTTATTTAGGACCTGATGTTTGTCAGAATCCCCATGAAAGATACCACCGTCATTGTGATGGAAAAAGTCACATATGACGATGGATTGCAAAATGCTGACAGATATCCGGAACTCTCTATCAATGGGTTATCTTTCCATGCTCTTGAAATGATATAGCTTAATTGGGTTTTGGGACAAGCTTTCCAAAGATTTTCACTGTTGTCTATGGTGACATTACTCAGGAAAAAAAATCTCCTAGGATTCAGTGTAAAAATTTAGAAATAGGTTTACAGTCTCAACTGACCAAAACTGCTTTTGGCTGTTTTAATTCTCCTTTTAGAAAGCAGATGAACTATTTTCTGGATGAGAAGTTACCCAACTCTTTGGGTTTCTTCATCGTAACATTTGTTTTATTTTAGTCAAACTTTTATAAGAAGTGACAAGAGTCAAAGTCTTCACCTTTATCCATTTTGCATTTTTTCGATTCAAAGAACTGTTTTAATAGATAAGGTGAGAGGTCTTTTAATTAAGTGCACATGATATCTTCTCATCATTGGCCTTTCTTCTAATTTGTCATTGATTTTGACTTTTGTTCCAACTATCTAATGATCTGACAGTAGATACCTGATTCTGAAATGATTCCATCAAAAAGATAGGGCCAATTCCATTAAAATATTTGTGTTACCATCCCTTATTGTATTTTTGGCAGTCTTTTTAAAGAAAAAAATGTCAATTTTCTATGATGTTCATAAGCCTTTAGTCTCTTTTATTTCTTAATTCTAGAGCTTACTTTTGCTGTCTTCCCTTATATACACCTTTGTATTTAAATCATCAAGGAACAAAATATATGTTGACTTGATTTTGAGGAGATCTTTCAGTTTTCCAAAGATTTTCTATATTTATTCATTCTATTTAATAGATATTGGCATAAAACTGAAATTTTCTGCATAACAGTTTGCTTATACTCATCATGAACATGACAACCTGAAATGACTTAGTGCCCATAAAACCAGCAGGCAAAAATATGATATAGTGAACATAGTATTTACTTTAGAATCAGGAAGTAATGTATTTACTTTCTCCCTCTAATAATTTCTAGATTTGATCATAAACAAATGTCTCAATTTTTCAGGGCCTCAGTTTCTCCATTTTGAAAATGGTGATAATAAAACTGTCTTATCTTCTTTGGTACTCATCTAACAAGATTATGGTAAAGCTAAAAATGACAATGTAAATAAAGGGCTTTGAGAATCTTTAAGTGATTATTTCTTATTTTTTCCTTAATGCCAACTCAGCCAAGTTCTAAACTTGAGGTAACTACAAGGATAACCTGCCAATGACATTACCATTTAGTTGCAATTTTCTATTCTTTTTTGTTTTTGCTGTTGTTTGTTGGTTTAAAGTGATGGTACCAATAGTGATACAGTTTAGCTCCCCCAGTAGAAGGTAAAGTAATATAATTGGGGGAACTCACCACCAAGAGCCAAGCCTTTGAGAATGCTCAAATTTACCCTTCCTCATTGCTTACACAAATCATACGCAGATATTCCTTTCCGGGTTCCAATCCAACCTCACATGAAAGTTTGGTGAGCCTGCTTCTGGCCATGAGTGACTAGGAGCCCACTGCATGTAGTGACAAGTAGTCTTTTGATCTTAGAAGAGCCAGTGATTCAGAAGGCACCGAACTGGAATTGAGCATGCAAACAAAATCATACCCATCACCCAATGGCTCACTCTCTCCCTCAGTCTTTTTGCTCTTTTCCTTCCTAGTGGCCAATAAGGTGAGAATTGTTGTGGGCTGTGTGCTGGAGAGAGTAATGGTCACCACATTTACCACCAGCTCCTATGTGGCCACGAACACAAGCCAACTCTGTTTCTTTTGTATTTATTCTTTCTTTAACTATAGCTAAACAGATATCCAGAGATGCAATTGACTGTTACCACCTAGTGAACTACAAAAGGTTAAGAGAGCCAACAAACGTTCTCCTACCCCTGGAATCCAGAGCGAAGAGCTGAGTTCACATGACCTAATAATAATAGCAGCAGATCCCATTAAGGAATTAATTCAGCAATGGAGAGATGTGCCTCTTCTAGCCCAGCAGTGACTGTTCCCATCAGTGTTCTGAAACGAGGTAGCCTAGCTGAGCAAGGGAATAAATTGTCCACCAGTGATACCTCAGACAGAAATGAACTTGATGGCAATGTCAGAAGAGTAGAAAAAAGGTCCCATGGTCATGAGTCATGAAATATCTCTCTGGTCTATATATTCCTTAAATGTGTCCTTATTACCTTTGTTGATTAAATTTCCTTGTACATGACAGGAAAGAAAGCCTACTTACCTCTAATGATGTGGCTGTAATTTTGTATCTTATGTCCTTGTTACACCAAAGAAAATATTGGCCAAGTAAATGAAAAGAAGCGCTGCACAAATAAAAGTTAATCTGAAAGCTATCATTTTGAGCACTTTCCATCACTGCCACAACCATGCTTCTTCAGACATTTAAGAGCTCTATGACCCTGGGCAATTCACATCACTTGTTTTGCCTTTATTTATTTATTTGTAAAATGGAGATCATTATAACACCTACTTCCATAAGAGATTCAAATGATAACATACACACACATATATGCATATGTATATATGTATATGTATGTATGTGAAGTGCTTTGTAAACCTTTAAGCACTATATTCATGTTGACCAATAAAGATTTCGTAAGTATGGAGAGGTTGCAATCTATGTTGGTGAAGGGAGTATTTGCACTTATAAAACTGTCAAAATAAAACTAGTCTTTGTCAATTTTTACTAGGAGGAAAATATAGAGCCTTACTATTCTCACTTAAATATTAACAATATACAATCTTTTAAACTCTGGACTATAATGGGATTTAAGCCTAAAGATAAAATATCCAAGATTTATTTAATTATTAGGAACAACAGAAATTACCATTCGTGAATATCCTACTCAAACAAACAAAACCAGAAGCATTAAATCAAGGAGCTGGCACTCTAATTATTAAGAAAATGTGACAATTAAATGATTGTTTAAACAGCTTAATCTGTAATTGGTAATAACCTCAGTACTTTGATAATGATTACAAAGAGTTCTTTTTCATGTTACCTTTAATATTCCCACATCACTGGGACCACTGATGTAGAACCAAAACCGAACAGTACATATTCCAAGGCTTGCTGGAAAGAAGTGGGTGGTAGTAATTCTTGCTGTATATCCTTCTCTGGGGCCAGAGGAGTTGACATAGAGAAAATACTGTCCATTGCCTTGAAACATATAAATAAGAGTGTTCTTTCAGTGCAGTGATATATTTTAAATAACAGAGAATCTCTTTATGTCACATACCAGTGACAAATATTCAAGAAATCCTTCTATTCTCGTAAGATACAATACCTGAAAATTTGATACTTCATTTTGATAAGCAAGAGGTAATCTCACCATGAGACTCACCGAGCTCCCTTGGGGAGTTTGAATCAAGTATGTTGTTGCCAAACATTTATCTTGCCTCCAGAACTCACTTTCTCTATTTAAGTTTCCTAATCTGGCAACTCCTAAATGAAAATTGCCAGAAAAAAGATCACCTCATACAGTTCTGATCAACGTAGACATTTAATAGATGTTACTGACCAAGTGACTGACATTTTTAATCCCTGGGACAAATTTAAAGCTAACAAGTATAATAATTAGCAAAAGTATCTGGAGAGTGGTTTAATTTTGAGGGGCGCCAGACTATTTGCTTTAATTACAACTTGTGTAGTACATTATTCAGGTACATTAAACAAGAAAAAACAGAATTTAAGAATATCTTGAGGGACCAAGAACATTTTTGAATTTATTGTTTTTTTCTGGTCCTTTTAGCAATAATAAATGAAAGATGCCGATGTTTATACACAGTTGCACTCATTCTATTGATACCATTTTTGGTGTCCTTCTACTGAAACTGTGGCTGCTAAAGTGACTCCTGAGGAACAAAATGACTTTTCTGAGAATAACCAGTTATAGAAAAACTTCCACTATATGCTAATTATTTAAAATGTTTATTTTGTTGCAGGCCTGACCTACGCTGTCTCTATAGTCAATCTTGGGCCTGGAAATGAATGAGAACCCTGCAGACATTCTAATTTTTAACATACACAAAAAGAGTTTTCTCAACTGTAGCATAGAAAGGATAAACCAACAAGATTATAGGTTTGGTTTCTTTCCCACATTTCCATAACAAAATTCATCCAGTCAAAAAAGTATGTTGATTTCCACAAAAATGAGACATTCAAGAAGTCTGAAGGTATCTGGATTGTGAGCAGGATGTTTTTCTTCTTTAGGTGACCAGGAAGTTGTATCAACAGCTCTATTCCTAGTCTCCTGGACCAATAAAGTCTTAAGAACAATCTCCCTGTCTTTTAGCAAAAACAAAAACAAAACCCAACAAGAACACCACTGTCCCTGTCTACATGGCAAGATGTTTCTTCTACCATAATATTCATTGTTAGTAAGGAAGAAGGACCATTAATAATGTTAGTTACTGTAATACAAACAGAAAAGGGTGCAGCTCTGGTAGATATGTTAAATTACATAGAATTGAATTTTGCCTTATTACTTTTAGATAACATTAAAGTAAAGGCATGCAGATCATAATGATTACATGTACATGTTTTTTTTTCCTTATTTGTTACTCCAATATTTGATACCTATCTTTCAAATTTAGTTTAATTATGTGGAATCCACTTTGTGATCTCCTCTCTTTCTGTCTTTGCTTGTCTGTCCAGAAAGAAAATGGTATAATTCTAAATGCTATAATACTAGAATATGGCTTTTGTTTAAACATATCTAATGAAAATCATAGCTTTTCATTAAAGAGTATAGAATTCATTAGCTATATATGTAAAATGATGTCATAAAAAACTAATTGAAAGATTTTCTAAATTAATGTAAGCATGCTTGCATTAAAACATTTTATGCTACAGAGCCCTCAAATGAATGTGAAATTTTTAAAAAATATACTATAAAATATGGCTATTCATTCTCAGTAAAATATTGTAATTTCACTAAAAACTTAAATCTATTTTCCACTATGCTATGCAGCAGAACCCAGCTGTAAGAGGCAAATGTTGGAAATGAATGGGAAAGAATGATTTGATGCTCACAGAAGCAATTTTTCAGCAAAATTTAGTCAACTCTACAGAGTTTTGCTTTTTAGCAGAAAATTATATTTGAAGATCTTGTTTCAGCTATTAAAAAGATACATATTCAATTCAACTTTGCTTACTGAGATTAAGTTATAGGATCATATATTTAGAGATAAAGAAGACCTTAGAGAATGAATTTAGTCAAACTCTCTTACTTTGTAGGTGAGAGACAACCCAGAGAGGTCAAAGTTTGGCAAGAGCATATAAGTACTTATTATCAAAAATAGGATTTGAATCTATGCCTTTTGATTTCAAGTTCAAGTTTCTTTGTACTATAACCAATTTATTGAGCAGCTTTAAAATATATATAATATGTGTGTGTATGAATTAATGTATGTGTACATATATGTATATGTATTCATATATGCATTTTATAAACTTTTCATTATATATACAGCTAGTTTACATATAACTATATATACATAACTAAAAATCTAAGGCAGACTTTGTATATGTGTGTGCATGTATACATATATACATATGTAAATATATATACTTTGAGGAACTTCATTAAGTTAGACTTTGTAGACATGTGAACTATATACCTGTATATATGTGTAGATGTATATAATATATGAAAATATTTTGAAAATAATGACTATACATGAAAAATATCACCATTAAGGGATTATAATAAACTAAGATCTTAGGAAACTTACGATGAACACATTTTTAAATGAATTTTAATGAGCATTTCAAGTGTTTGCATGTAAATAGGTTTTCTGAAGTGCTTGAAAATGATTATTTTATGTAATTCAAATGTTTCCAGAAATGCTATTCACTTTATCAATTTATTGTGGAAGCAGAGTAAGGCATGTTAGGGCTGCTTCTTAGAAAAGGATAATCAATCAGCCTGAAGCAAAAAAATAAATAAATATAAGCCCTAGATCTGAGGTCAGAAATCCAAGAAGGTATCAGGCTCTGGGGAGCATGGAACCTGAAAAATATGGAAGCTACTAGTACAGAACAATGGCATATCTGTGCCTACCAATATGTTTTTTTCATGTGCAAAAAAGGAAAAGGAAAGGAAAACTTTTAATGATGATTTGTCTCACACAGAGAATCAAATCCCAGGGCATTATTGTTTTTTAAAAAAATCTCTACTCTAAATGTTACAATTTATTATAAACTCTCATGATTTTTGAAATAATGCATTTTGAATATATTTTTAACATCAACTCTTTTTTTTTTATTTATTTTTATTTATTTATTTATTTTTACCAATCCTCTTATTATATATTTAGAATTTTCACCAAAGAATGGGTATTAGGAAGAAGGCAGAAGACAAGCCTACATTCTTCCCAGACAGGGGTTGTTAACCTGAGGTCCAGACCTCCACGGATCCTTGGATAGATTTCAGGGGTCCATGAACGTGGATAGGATTTTCACAAACATTTGGTTCCCTCTGTAATTCTGTATTTTTATTTTTCACATTTAAAAACATTCTTTTGCGAAAGTATCCAATCCACAGGCTTCAAACAAAGTGGTCCATAACACAAAAAAATTTTAATAACTCTTGGTCTAGTAACATAGTATCTGAAGGGAAATTTGAATCCAGTGGGGTGAGGGTGGGAATTTGTCTTAAGAGAAAATAATGTTTCTTTACGCTCTCCAAATGGTGACTGCTTCTCTTACCAAGTTGCAAGGAGACCTTCTTGAAGAATTGTGTAGTATCTTCCATAAAAGAATACAACAGTCTTATTGATCCTTGAAGTTCATCTATCACGATCTCCATGCAGCTAAAAACCTCATTCTGGCTGTCTAATATTTTCTGGTAGTCAGGCTTTGTGCTAAGAATTTCACTTTATGAAGACTGAAGATACAGAGCAGGGTCCAATTCTATATCGGTAACTTTGGCTTCCTCTAACTTCCTGGATAACTCTTCAGCTTCTTTCTGGTGATGCAGCAATAGTTGATCCCAATTTGTACACTCCGAAGAAAGCCTGGCTATATATTCTTTTATCTCTGTCATTGATGCTTCCAAGGCGATATCTGTTGACTGCCCTTTTGATTCATCAAAGCATTTCTTTAAGGTACCATCATCTTCAAGTCTATTTGTAAAATGCTTGAATTCTTCAGAAATTGAAGATACTCTGGCTTTAAAAGTATCAAGACTGATGCTATCAACGTCTCTCAGAAAAGGTTCAAGTTTCTGTGCAGAGAACTGAAAACTGGAGAGTAGGAGACAGCCAAGGCGTTTGCTTTCAGCCAAATCTATGCTGATAGATCTGCTGAGCTCTGTAATACCCTGATGAAAGGGAGGCAGTGACTTCCAATGGTTTGTTTCTTTCATACTAGACCTACGCCAGGACTGACGCCTAGTTTTCTGATTGCTGTTATATTCTTTTTTTTTTTTTTTTTTTTTTTTTTTTTTTTTTTTTAATTGTGAAAAATTTATTGAGAATCCACCAGCTCCAAATTGGTCTGGAAACATCAGGCAACTTCTTCTTTTGCGACTCGGTCCTTTTTGAGTGGTCCCATGAAAGCTTTTTTCTCCTCCACAGTCTGGAACCGACCGTGGCCAAATTTGGATGTGGTGTCGATAAACTTCAGGTCAATCTTCTCCAGGGCACGACGTTTGGTCTGTACCAGCAGAGACTTTCGCAGAGTGAGGACACGTTTCTTCGTCCCAACGACACAGCCTTTCAGCATGATAAAGTCATTGGTCACTTCACCGTAGTGGACAAAGCCTCCCAGAGGATTGATGCTCTTGTCGGACAGATCATAATCTGTGGATGCATTGTTTTTGATCAGTTTGCCATCCTTGATCTGGAAGCCCTGGCCAATCTTATAGATCTTTTTGTTGATCTCAGTGCGATGGTGGTAGCCCTTCTGACCAGCTCGAGCCACAGAGAAGGCTACCCGGGCAGGATGCCAAGCTCCAATACATGCCACCTTACGCAGTCCTCGGTGGGTTTTTCGGGGCAGTTTCTTGGTGTGCCAGCGGCTAGTGACACCTTTGTAACCCTTGCCCTTTGTCACCCCAATGACATCAATCATCTCGTCTTGCCCAAACACGGTGGACACGGGCACCTGCTGCTCCAGCTTCTCACGGGCCCAGTCCAGTTTCTCAGCCACGCTACCGCCATTCACCTGGATCTCCATCAGGTGAGATTTCTTCTGCCTCAGAGGGAGCAGGCGCATCTGGGTGTGGGCAATGACGCGGATCACCTGGCAGTACTTCTTCATGCTGCTCAAGTCTTTCTCCAGCTGCTTTTTGCCATCCTCATCTTGCCACTTTTTGCAATACTTGGTGAAGGCCTTCTTCTTGGACTTATGCCAATTCTTATAGAACCGCCTCTTACACTCATCGCTGATGTGCTCGGCAAAGATGGTTTTAAAGCTACGCAGGCCTCGTGGGGTTTGCACATAGCCCACGATGCCCACAATGACCATGGGGGGCGTCTCCACGATCGTCACAGCCTCGACCACTTCCTTCTTATTGACCTTTGAGCCGGGCCTGTCCACCTCTCGAACAATATGGGTCATGCCTGCCTTGTAGCCCAGAAAGGCAGTCAGATGGATGGGCTTGGAGGGGTCATCTTTGGGGAAGCTCTTAACCTTCCCCCGGTGCCTGCTGCTTCTCTTTCGAGGCAGGAAGCCCAGAGAGCCATGCCTGGGAGCGGAGAACTTCCGGTGGGACATGCTGCTGCTGAGGTACCCGCGGCGGCCGCCGAGTCGAGTTTGGAGAGCTGCTGTTATATTCTTGTCGGGCCATGTACATGGGGCTGAGATCTTGAGTTTTTCCTGTTTCAGGGCTGTCCTCAGAATTCTTTCTTTTTCTTGAGACATCTTTAGTAGTCTCGGGGAAGGCAGAAGATGCAGCACAGACTTCCAGAGATGGATGGCTTGATGTTACTTGATGATCTTGAGTCTTGGGAACCACTACTTCCTCTTCAGTCACTCTTGCTGCCTTAGTATCATTCAATGAAGTTGATCTGGGTGGAGAAACTTCGGGAATCCGTCCGTCCAGGCTGGAGCTTCCGCACCTCTTATCCCCGAGCTCCGAGTCCCCAGGCTGGAACATGGCACCAACGCCGCCAGCTCCGAAATTCCCGCGCAAGGCGGCAGCGACGCCGCCCAACTGCGCCTGCGTGGCGGCTGGACATCTCCCGGAAGGGGGAATCTTAACATCAACTCTTTTACTGGATTTCCCTCATACTAAATGCAAAAGCAGCTTCAGGCTACACCTTATATTATCATGAATAGAAGTTGAGTTCTTAAATTTCACTCAATGTATATCAACATGCAATTAGACACATGTAGTAATAATGTAGGGGAAATTAAAGGAAAAGATTATTTAGAAAAAAAATCACAAGTTTATAGGAAGAAGTGAAAATTCATACTTGAAAGCAGTCTGGCAGAAATTTAATTTATATCAGCAGTTTATACCATATATCAAAATACGCTCCAAATGAATAAACAGTGTTAATGCAAAAATATCATATGATTTTTAACAGCTAATTTGAAGAAACTGGAAGGAGAAACCTTTAATATATCTGTTGTGAGTTTTGGGGGGTTTTTGGAGAAGGATTCATATAAAGCCTATGAAAAGCAAAGATCATTAAAAGATAATAATAAAAATGAATACATACAATTAAAGATATATTTGCAGGAAAAATTAAGTAACAGAGAAGAAAAATTGTTGAGTGGGAAAATAATAAATATAAAATAATAATTTGGTATCAAAATAAATAGAGAATTCACACAAATATGTAAAAATAAAAAGGTATTTCATAATGGATGTTATCAAAGAATATCAATATTTTTCAAAAGAAGAAATGAAAACTATTAATAATCACATGAAATATCCCACATTTCTAAAAATTAATTAAAATAGACAAATAAATATAAATATATACATAAATAAAAAAAATTAAAGAAATTTAAATTAGGATGCATGTAGGATATTCACCACAGGCTAGAGTAGTATAAAGACTTTAATTCTAGGGACCAAGAAGTTTTGTCCAAAGACAAGATTATGAGGTAAACAAGATTGAAAAATCATAAAGGATTTTCAAGGTTAAAGTATTTGTATTCTTACAAGGGAAGATGATACTTGTAACTCCTAAGAACTTTCTCATTATTGGGGCACTTAAAGTATACATAGAGGGTACTTGTATGAGTTGAATATCTAAGAAATATTAAGGGATGAGAAGGAGGAATGCACAGGGAGAGTGGAAAATAGAAGAGGTAGAATGGGATAAACTGTCTCACCAAAAAAACCCAAAAAACAAAGGCACAGTAGAAATTTTACAGTGAAGGGGAAAATGGGGGTAGAAAGAGGGAAAACACCTTAACTTTACTGTCATCAGTGTTGGTTCAAAGAAGGAAAAATATACACATTTAGTTGGGAATAGAAATTTATCTTACCCTACAGGAAATTAGGAGGGAGGACATATTGAGGGAAGTAGTAGTCAGAAGCAAAACATTTTTCTGGATGGAAAGGGTGAAGGGAGAAAGAGAATAGAATAAATAAGGGGAAAATAGGATGAAGGGCAAAACATAGTAATTGTAACTGTGATAAAAATTTATAGCAAGTTTGTCTGATAAAAGCTTCATTTCTTAAATATAGAGAGAACTGAGTCAAATTTATAAAAAAAAAAGAGCCATTCCCCAGTTGATAGATGGTCAAAGGATATGAACAAGCAGGTCTCAGATGAAGTAATAGAAGCTATTTATAGTCATATGAAAAAATGTTCTAAATCACTACGGACTAGAGAAATGCAGATTAAAACAACTCTGAGGTACCACCCCCTACCTAGCAGATTAGTTAACATGACAGAAAAGGAAAACGACAAATGTTGGAGGGGATGTGGGAAAATTGAAACACTAATGCACAATTGGAGTGGTAAACTGATTCAGCCATCATAGTGAGTAATGGCACTATACACAAAATGCTATAAATGCATGTGCATACTTGTTAACCCAACAATACCACTGCCATGTATGCATCACAAAGAGATTAAAAAAATAAAAAGATAAAAGGATTGATATGTACACAAATATTGATAGCAGCTCTTATTATGGTGGGAAAGAATTGGAAATTAAGAGGATGCTCATTAGCTGGGGTAACATCAATCATGGCAGCACACTTGAGGACTGCTGCTGTGAATAATTTTAAGGATCTAATTGTATAATATACTGAACTCTCTGTTCAGCAATAAACTAAACATTGTTCAATAAAGTAAAGCATAACATTCATAGCCACATCCTTGAGCAAAACATAACATCTAATACACACATGTATCTTATAACACTCAGTATATCATATGGGGCATAGCATATATCATTGCATCAAAGTCAGGGGGGGCCAGACTAGGGTCTTCCCTAGCACAACACAGGGGTAGCAGAAAATACTACACCATCCATTCCTAGGTAATTTGTAAGAACAATCTCCTTAACCAATACAGAGTGTCCAAGTAAAGATCTCTCTCATCTTAACTCAAGGCTTAACTTCCAAACCCCTTAGCTCCTCCTCCATGTGTCAACTGTTCCCAACTCTGGCCTGGTTTCACATGCAGGCAGATCTCTGTTCCTGCTCCTTGTCTCAGCTCGTGGGGACTGTTCCACTCTAAACTTCCTGCTTCTGCCTGCTTGCGGGCTCCAGGAGCTCCTGCCCACAGCTTCTGTTTCTAGGAAAACAAAGCTTAACAGGGCTATAACAATAGTTACACATATTACCAGCAACATCATCTCAATTCACTTTAAAAGTTCTTAAAAGGGGGCTTAAGCTAAGCCTCCTTCCTGTGGGTTGATCTCTGCTATTCAGCTCAATTCATTTATAAGGACCAACAGACAAGGCTTCTGAGAAATCAACACAGACCAACAGACAGGGTTTCTGTCTGAGGAATTGACAGATTAACAGACAGGGCTCCCAACATCACAAACATTCTTTCTGTTAGGCCTCCCCATAAGCAAGCTCCCCTAGCCCACTCATGTTCACTTCTCTCTTTTGGTATGTATATGTGTCTATATAGACAAATACACACATACATATATGTGCACAAACACATATGTATACATACATACATATATACATATGTGTATTTCTCTCTATCTATGCTGTTTCCAATCAAAGACTCTTGATTCAATGTCAAAGACACTTAAATGGCTAAAACTCAATCATAAAAACAGCAAAAAGATCCTACTTCATTTGCCATTACAGTAGGGGAATGGCTGAATAAGTTGTGACATAAAATTATGATGGAATATTATTGTACTATGAGAAATGACAATCAGAAAAACCTGGAAAGACTTACATGAATGGATGCAAAGTGAAATGAACAGAACCTCGAGAACATTGTACACAGTAATAGCAATATTGTATCATGATCAACTGTGAATGACTTAGCTATTCGCAACAATATATTGATCTATCAGACAATTCTGAAGGACTTATGATAAAAGATGCTCACCATGTGCAGAGAAAGAACGGATACAGTCTGAATACAAATCAAAGTGTACTTTTTTATTTTATTTTTCTTGTTTTATTGGAGTGTGCTTTCTCTTACAACATGATTAATATGAAATATGTTTTGCACGACTGTACACATATAATCTATATCAAATTGCTTGCTTTCTCAATGAGGCAGGAGGGGAGAGAAAGAAAGACTTTCGAACTCAAAATTTAAAAAAAAAATTAATGTTGAAAAATGTTTTTACATGCAATTAAAGAAAATTGATATTAATGAAATATAACTTTCAAAGAAAACATTATGCTTGATGACTTAGCATTTATGCCCTCATAAACTAGCTAGGATAAATATTTTATTCTGAAAGACTTTATGCTGGGTTTGGGAATTGCATGCTCTGAAAATATGAGACTGCATAACCTAGTCAAAAATGTGAAGGAAACAAGATGGGGCTATCTAAAAGAAGTCTTTCTACTTCTCCCAGGGAAGAGTTTCTTCTCTCTGGAAGATCTGAATTAACAAAACAAAACTAAAACCAAAAAAAATATTAGCCTCAAGATAGAAGAGCAAAGAAAATGTCAGTGTAAAATCTTCATTGAGGAAGAAATTGAGCAAAGGGTTTCAACTCAACTAGAAGTTGGAGGCTACTGAGCAGCATTTGGTCAAGCCTCAGACAGCAAAATAGTATCTAGTAGAGACTAGTAGAGATAAACACGAAGTAAAGCAATATGAACACTGGAAGACATCAGTGACTCTGGAGACTCCCAACTATAAAAAATTCCTGTAAAGACATCCCAGTCATCGGCTCCCTCCATAAGCATGTCTCAATATGTGTATCTCTGTCAGTTATGCTTCATGTATATATGACAAAATCTCTGTATATGTTCCCTAGCCAGAAACACTGCCAACATGTGTTCACTCCCCCTACTGATGAATTTGTGAAAGAGTATGCCCACGTCTATGGAGGAATTATCTTTTACTACTTTTCTTGGGATGGTATTCTGTTGAATACCTTGACATTCAACTCATTATTTCCTCTATCACAAGTCATTAAAAATACATATGAGGGGGAAGTTTGGGAGCTATGGTCTCAAGGTATGAATATTTAGAGAACCCTTTCTCTTAGAGAAGGGTCCTGCTACTTGGAGGGCCAAACTAGGAATTACATAATAAAGGTTTTATTGGGGGAAGGGTACAAATAACTAATGCTAAGGAGAATACGTTTTCAAACTCAATTAATTTTGTTCTCTACACTTCATTTAGAAGGAATTCTCAAGGTATGACCTACCATTATTCCACAGTTGAGATGAAACATCTTTTCAAAATTTTTACAGTTCTGGTTTATTATATGGTAAGTCAAAAATTTGTTTCTATCAACCATAGCAATTCAACCTTTTTTATTGGAATAAATTTGCTTCAGTGCAAGACAAAAAAGCCAGGCAAGACACTGAACAAATCTGGAAATCATAATTATTAGCTGGGGGACTCCAGGGCAAGTTTTCAAAGAACATTCCACCTGGCCTCTTGTTGACTTACATAATTCCATTTATGGCTCATAAAATCATACACTTGAGCACAAAAATCAGGAATGCTAGCTGAGATTCTCCTGAATAGTTGTTTTTGAGCTCAACTTTACATAAATGTGAAACTTTATGGTCTTTACAATATGACTGCAAAATGAATCCTGACAATTCAGAAGTGGCTATGGGAAAGTTGGCCCTTTAGGACTCTGAATTCTAGAAAATCAGCTGTAGTTAGAGTTTGACTTTGCTGGGGGAAGGGGGGGGCTAGGCTGTGGTAAAGTCATTCCTTTCAAAAAGAAGAGGAAGAATGTTGAGAAGTTGCTAATGGATCAGATTTATTTATAGCAATGTATGAATTATCCAATATTCTATGCACTGCAATACATAGGTAAGAGACCCTACACTGAGCCAGGCTTTCATTTCATTCTTTATCTAGCAAGCTCAGACTAGACCTATTTTCCAGGTGTTTATAAATTGTTCTTTTGCTTCAGTGAGAGCTACCTATTTTTATCTAGCAGAAACCTTGAGGGAAGGTCAAGATAAATGTATCCAGGATAAAGTTCAGCATTTTTCAAACGAAAGAATGAATCTTAACAGCCTCAGCTGCTTCAATATATTCAAAATCACAATGGTGATCTGTCATTAAGCAGTCTCTCCTTATTCCTGGGTAACTTCAGTGGTAGCAAGCAGTCCCTGGATTTAAACTTAGCCGTTGGCTAAGTTTCTGAAGCATTAGCATCTCAGTATCTTAAGGAGTTCAAGTCAGAAATTTTTGCATCAAATGTTTGGGGTCTGTTGTTCACAAACTTATAGTCTTCAATTAAACAAATATCACCAGGCAGAGCATTCGTCTGTCCCTCTATCTCTCACCCACTCCCACCCTCTACGCCCCACATGTGTATATATTGTATATGTATACATATATATGAGAGAAATACATATCTCTAAAGAGATAAATATATGGAGGGATCCATATCTGTGTATCTGGAATTATTTTTATAAACCAAAATTTGCCTAGTAGTATTTAATGGCAGACTACATTTATTTTCATATGGGTGCATGTACATATACATACATGTGTCTATGTGTATCTATGTACGTGTGTATATATGTATGTAGATATAAGTGTGTATATATATGCATATATATATATATATATATAGAGAGAGAGAGAGAGAGAGAGAGAGAGAGAGAGAGAGAGAAAGAGAGAGAGAAAGCAGAGGGACTGTCAAATAGACACACAGAGATAGAGACTGACAGAGACAAAGACCTTTCCTGACCTCTTCCAGAATTCATGAAGGTAGTAGAAATTGAGTTGAACCTTGAAGCAAGGAAAAGGCTTGAAAACATGGAAAATGGAAGTGAGGGGCAGCTGAGGGTGAGTTAGATTTCTAGGCTTGAAGGACAGAATGAAGAAAGTCATGGAGACAGTGGAGGGGAACCTAAGAACAGATGGTGGAATGTGACCCAGGTAGTTAGAATATTAATATATATTATAAATATAATACATATGATGTAATATATTATAATATATAACATAACACAGCATAATATAATATAATAAGAAATCTAAGATAAGGATGGAGCCCTAATATAGTTAAGGGTTGATACATTTTGGGTAGGCAATTTGGAGTTTTTGAGTAGAGGAATGCAATTCTACTCACGTGTTTGAGAAGTTTAGTTTGGATAAAGGCTAGAGGAGTGATTAGAAATAGAATATATTAATGGCAGAAAGAGCACCCAGGAGGTTACTACCACATTCTAGGTTAGACTATATAGATGAGAGCCTTAATTAGTATTCTTACAATAGGAGTGGAGAGGAAAGGGAGGATGTGAGATATACTATTGAAATATAAAGGACAAGGTTTTCCAAATAATTTGCTATAGGGCATAAGAGGGAAGATTAACAGATGATTCCAAGAAAAAAAGAGTAACAGAGAAAATGGTAATGCCCTTAAAAGAAATAGAAATGCTAGAGGTAGTAGCAGACTTGTGGTGTTAATGGGATATTAGGTTAGAAGTATCCAGCAGGGAGTTGCAAATATCTGATTGGAGCTCTGGGGAGAAGTTAATAGTAGAAATATAGATTTAGGAGTCATGACAGTAGATATGCTAAGGAAGGGTGAGTTGAGGGTTATTAAAAAGAGGGCTAAGATCAGCACCATGGGGAATAATTATTTTTCACTCTTGGGAGGAGGATAAAGAGCCCATGAAAAAGACAGGCAAATCTCAAAAGGCAGGAGGAGAATCATGGGAGAAACTGATACTGAATGACAATGGAGCTAAGACAAGAGATTACTTCATGAAGGAAGAGAATGTCAAGGAAAATGGAAACAAAAAAATGTACTTTGAGATTTGGCAGAAAACAAAAATGACATTAGTGCTCTGGAAAGAGATTTTTGTGTACACTGATGTGATGAATGCCAGATCTTGAAGAGCTGATGAATAAACGGTTAGTGAGAAAGTTTAGGCAAAGAGCTAAAACTGTTCTTTCTAGTACTTTGACAAAGAAAGGACAATGTTAAATGGTGAATGTATGAAAGAAATTTCCCCCAAACCACCTAAAATCTTACTCATATTCGAAAAATTTGAATCCTTGTAAAAATTTATAGGTATGAAGGAAGACAAAAATGAGTTGCAATAATTGTTTACATTGTATGTGAACTTCAAGCCTATGTGAGCATGGCAATGATATCAAGGACATAGCACAGTCTCACCCAGGGTTTTGTTTTGTTTTTTTAACTTTAAAGTCAGACAGCTCTTTTCTCCTTGCTTCCTTGCATTAAGAAGGGTCATATTCATTTGCACTAGAGTAGAAATATAAAAGATGATTTCCCACTTGGAGTGATCCGAATTAAATCCCTACCTTTTCCTGCAGGGAATTTAGTCCTTTCCTATCCGCACTCATAAATACCTAATGATTTTCAAAATTCCCAGCAATATTCCACTCTTTCATAATCTTAAATGCTTCTCAAATCTGACTTAGACTTATTTACTTATCTGTACCCTAAACCCTCAAGTCAGTTTTGACTAGACTTTGAGCTGAAATAGGAGGTTTTGAGTGACTTTCAGTTAAAATTCCCTCAATCTTTTCTTTTTGTATTTGTATTTCTTTTCCTGATTTTCCAAGATAATGGTTCTTTGTGGGTGCAATATTCAGAGGTTATAAAATATAAGAATCCTCAAAGAAAAAAAAGCATGATTTTTCATTATTAAAATAGAATACAGAGATGAGATACAATGCCAAATGGAATTTTTTTTAGTGGATTTGCTGGTTTTTGTCCCCTTGCTTCAGTTCTCTGATTTCATCAGTGGAGAACTCTTTGTGTTCAAATTATTTCCACTTTTGTAGATGAGCAACTCATCTGAAATTGACAATGGTAGAGCTCACTGTAGTACAGGGAGGTTAAGTAATTTGCATGTAGTCAAATAGCCAGTATAGGTTAGAGGCAAGACTTGAACCCAGGTTTAGGGAGCCAATCTTCATCTTTCTCCTGAGATTTTTTGACCACCATGACCCAAAGGCATCTCAACCTCATTACATTCATAATATAACTCTTCAACCTCCATTCAACTGGAATCCATCCCTCTTCTGAACTACTGTTTCCATCATGGGCACCACCATTTTTCTAGTCATCAAGGTTCATAAGCTTGAAGTTTTCTTTTCTTTTTCATACTTCTTCACCTCATAAGACCAATGACATTTGAAAACTCTTTAAGGCTTGCAAAATGCCTTATAAATTATACTGTCTTTTGAGACATGCTGTATTACTTCATTTTCTCATCACAGCAACTCTAGCCAATAGTTGCTACTATTCTCCACTCAACAGATAATGAAATTGATAAGATTCTGGTAACACAGGGTCTGAGAAAGGATTCAAACTCAGGTTTTCTTGACTTCTAGTCTAGCACTCAATCCATTATGTCATGTAGTTGTCTCTACTCTACTCTGTTCCATCTACAATCCATCCTATACACAGATACCAAAGGGATGACGCAAGCTTGACCAAGTCACTCTTCAACTCAGTAAAAACTGTTTTCTTCTGGAATAAAAGATGGACTCTTCTGTTTGACATTCAAGGTCCTTCACAATCTGGATCCAACCAATCTTCTACAGTTATTATACCTTACTTCTTTTCCATCATGCCATGGCCTGGTCAAACTTGCTTTTCCTCCATATGAAAATGCTATCATATCTCTGTGCCTGGAATTCATTCTTTTCTTACTTCTGCCCCTTAAAAAACTCATTTCCTTCCCAGTGAAGCTCAAGTCATTTCCTATGTGACAATTTTTCTGATCCTGAATGATGCTGATGCCTCCCCCACAAAATTGCTTGATAGTTTTATATTTTGTTTAAAATGTAAAAGGCAGCTTGGATCATCAGTTTCTGAACCAAGAATATTTAGGTTCAAGCCTTACCTCTAAAACATATATGTTCCTGGGCAAGATACTTGATCATGTAACACCTCAGACAAATAAACCTCTCAGCCCATAAATTGCCAAGTAGGTACTGATTTGGGTTAGCCAATGAAGGATTTTCAAAAACAGTTTGCAGTATCAGTGAAATCAAAAATCTAGTCCCTAGCTAAATATCTAGTATGCACTTAAAAGTTTCCTCATACAAAGTATAAGCCCCCTAAGGAAAGGACTATTTCATATCTGCTTTGTACAATCAGTCCCTGCCTCAGTGCCTGGCATACTGTAGACCCTTAACATGTGATGGATGATTGATGGGTTAATTCTTGACTCTAATACGCACCCTTGTCCACTCTGTCAAGCTATTTCTCCTTTTGATACCAAATACCCTTTATTTGATTTTTGAAGACCGCAATACAGCAAGAATAATGTGTCTTATATCTGTTTGGTCTGTCTTTTCAAAAGTATAATTCGCTTAAGAAATATTTCTCATTGATTGTACCTTTGTTGTCAATAATGGCATTTGGACAAGAGAATGTTCCATTTGAGCACTATATTTGATTTGGGAGCATGACTTTTCCAGTGTACTGCTGTACCATGAAAGCCAGGGTGCTCAAGTTGTGACATGACAACTCAAAAAAGGTTTGAGGCATTTTACCAACTTGATTTCTTTAGCACCAAGGGTGTTTCAGTCACACAGAGATACAAGAATGGGACAAGTTGTCAAGCTGTGGTAAGCTTTGGCCACAGATGAGGGCTCCCAAACTTCTGAAGAATTTCCCTGGCTCTTAGAATGATTGATAAGAGATGCTAGAAATCCTGCACTGGTGACTTATTTATATGAGTGATTTATACATGTCATTGTACTGTCAAACTGCTAGCTGATATATACTATTTTTTGTGTCAAAACATATAGAGAAAAGGAAGAAAAGAATAAGATTCTTCATAAAATTTACATAACATCTTTTCAATTGGAGAACTGAAATAAAATTTGACTCTTTTGCACAACTGTTTGTTACAAAAAAAATCTAATGAAACTGGGTTTATGTAAGAGCGAAGGTTTGATTTTATATATATACATATATATATATATATATATACATGCATACACACATATATATATAAACTTCATGTTTTATGAACTACAGAATTTATTTTAAAATTTAGATATGAACATACATATTTCTTTCCCATGTTATATGACTCATGCATCTGATTAAACACGACAAAAGTGATCACATTTTTTATATTTAAAATATTTATTTTTACTAGATTCTTCCATTCAAAAGTCAGAGCTCTGTTTGAAAAGACACAAAATACAAAAAGTACTTTACATATTTTATTGTACTATGTAAATGTCAATTATTATAGTCCATGAGGTAGTCTGGAGAATTAAAGAATGGAAAAAGTACTGGTTTTACTATCCCTGGTGTTTGGCATAAACAAATCCAGTGACACTGGCCTCATTGCTTTTCCACAAAGAAAGTACTCAATCTCTCAGTTCTGGGCATTTTCTTTCATCATTCCCATGCCTAGAACCCTCTCCCTACTCATCTGTACCTACTGGCTTCCTTGGATTTCTTCAAGTTCAAGCTGAAATTCCAACGTCTACACAAAATCAGAAGTTTAGTGATTTGCCCAGGGTCACAGAGGTAGTAGGCTTATAAAGCTTTAACTCAGGCCTTCCTGCTTCCAGGTTCATATGACAGAAGCTTAGCGCCGTGCCTGGCATATAGCAGATGCCACATAAATGCTGACTGACTGGCATAAAATAAAGTGAATATTCATTTGATATCTACTATGTATGTAATAACTTCCTGCTAAAATCCGATGTTTGCTTTTATAAAAAAATATTCAGTGATGACTGTATATGCATCAGTCTTGGCCTTGTGTTAGTCCTTTGTAATAAAATGGAGCAGCACCAATAGAAAAAAATACAAACCTTCCTAGAGTGCCAAGACATTCAATTTTCAGAGGCAGAATTCTAAAATCGACTTCAGTTTGCCTGAACAAACATAGCTGAAATGCCAGGTTGACTAAGATTTTAGAAGAGATATAAGTCATACCAGATTCCCTGGATGCATAGAGTTTCTCTCTTATGAGTGTTTAAGAGGGACATAAGTAGAAAAATATCAATCATGTCCACCAGAATTAAAAAAAAATCACGGCACAATGAATCATACTCTTTGAGTCTGACCATTGAATGTTAACTCTGTTCCAAGTCTTACTTTAGCTTATACATTCTTCAGATTAATTTAATTTTTATGAATTAGAAAATGTCGTAAGAATACTATATTTGGGTTTCTTGTAGTTCAAATAGGTCAGAAGTTTTTATTGTTTCATTCATTCAAAAAATATTGACGAAATGTTAGTTATGTGCAAGACACTTGTCCAAAGTAATACATGTCTTATTTCAAGAACTCTGAACAACATACCCGAGAAGAAGTGATCCAGCCTTGTATAGAAGACATTTCAAGAAGCAAAATCCCTTCCACCTTTGGATAACTGATTATAAAGCAATATTTCCTCATGAGAATGAATTGGCCTATTTGAAACTTCCATTCACTGCTTTTAGTTATGAGGCAAGAAGAAAAATTCTAACCAGTCCTCAATGTCAACAAACTTCAAATATTTGAAGACAGTCATCTCCCCCTCAATTCTTTTCTCAAAGCTAAACATCCCTTGTTCCTTCAAATAAAAGTCACAGGGTCTCCTGGCCTCCCACTGATCTGAATTTCCTTCTCCTGACACTCTTTAGAGTATCAAGGTCTGTCCTAAAATATGAAACTTAAAAATGAAAATAATACTGGACACGTGGCCTGATGACATAGTGAGGCTCTTATAGATCCTATTCTGTATACTAGCCATCTATTCAGCAGAAGGTCTGACTCAGGCCAGAATCGTGTTAGTTCATATTCAATGTTGGAATAAAATACAACAAATGTAGGTAACCCAAAAGTTAACAAAAAGAGGATTACTTGGGTATAGTATAGAAAGGGTGTTCAACAAGAAAAGACCAAAGCTAAACCTGTCCATTATGCAGTCCCTGGAAATGTATTTGGTCAGGAGGACAAGTTATGGCAGGTTAGACATTTAGGACTCCAGTTTGAAGGGCCCTAGTTTTACATGTGTGAGTTTTTTATGAGCTTAGGTGACCAAGAAGCAATGCAAACATGGCAAGAATATGAATTAAAACAGGGATAGCCAAAACTTTACCCCTTTCAGTCAATCAGTTCCTGGAGACAATTTTATTATCTTTCAGATAAATATTAGCCTATATTGAATAAGGGAAGAGTTCATGGCATTCCTCCCACTGGAGTACCTTTTAAAATCAGATTGGGATCACTTTAGTTTTGGGGTTGCCATGTAACAATGTTCATTCTTTTTTATATTAATTTTATTTGTTTTTAATGTTCTACAATCACTACCATAAACTTAGATTTTTCCCCCCACCTACCCCCTCCCTCCCTGAAACAGCATACAATTCTATGTAGGATCTACACATACATTCTTACTGACTACATTTTCACTATAGTCATGTTGTGTAGAAGAAGTAAAATGAATGGGAGAAATCATATAACAAACCAAAACACAATACACACACACACAAAAATGATCTGCTACATTCTAAAATTAACTTCCATAGTTCTTTCTCTGGATGTGGAGGGCATTTTGCCTTAGAAGACCACTGAGAATTTTTTTTTTATTTTTTAAGTCCTTGCATTGCTATGAGTTTCCAAGTCTACCAGAAAAGACTCTCGCACACTGTGGTTGTTGCTGTGGACAGAGTTCTCCTGGTTCTCCTCTTTTCACTCAGCATCAGATCATATAAGCCTTTCTAGGCCTCTCTGAAATGTTCCTGTTCATCATTTCTTATAACGCAATAGTGTTTCATTACATTCATGTACCATAATTTATTCAACCATTCCCCAATTGATGGGCATCTCTTTAATTTCCAGTTTTTGGTCACTACAAAGAGTCTACTATAAGTACTTTTGTACATGTAGGACCCTTTCCCATTTTTATGACCTCTTGGGGGTAAAATCCTAGAAGCAATATTGCTGAGTCAAAGGGTATGCACATTTTTGTAATCCTTTGGGCATAGTTCCAAATTGCTCTCCAGAATGGCTGGATGAGCTCACAGCTCCACCAACAATGAATTAGTGTTCCAACTCTCCCACATCCTCTCCAACATTTATCATCTTCCTGTTTTGTCATGTTTGCCAATCTGACAGGTGTGATGTGTTACCTCAGAGTTGTCTTGATTTGCATCTCTCTAATCAAAAGTGATTTAGAGCATTTTTTCATATGATTATAGATAACTTTAATTTCTTCCTCTGAAAATTGCCTCTTCATATCTTTGACCATTTATTACTTGGGGAATAACTTGTATTGTTGTACATTTGACTCAGTTCCCTATATATTCTAGAAATGAGGTCTTTATCCTTGAGATTAGCTATAAAAATTCTTTCCAATATACTACTTCCCTCTGAATTTTGGTTGCATTGAGTTTGGTTGCGCAAAAACTTTTCAGTTTAATATAATCAATATTATACATCTTCCACTTCATAATGATTTCTATTTCTTCTTTAGTCAAAAATTCTTCCCTTCTCCTTAAATCTGATAAATATGCTATTCTTTGTTCCTCCAATTTGTCCATAGTATCAGTCTTTATACCTAGATCATGTACCCATTTGGACTTTAATCTTTTGTATGGTGTCAGGCATTGGTCTATGCCTAGTTTCTACCACACTGTTATCCAGTTTTCCCAGCAATTTTTGTCAAACAGTGAGTTCTTATCCCAGAGACTAGCGTCCTTGGGATTATGAAACAGAAGATTGCTATATTCATGGCCTACTGTGTCTTGAGTACCTAACATATTCCACTTGTCTACCCTTCTGTTTCTTAGCCAGTACCAAGTGGTTTTGATAATTGCTGCTTGATAATACAATTTGAGATCTGGTAGTGCTAGGCCACCTTCACTAGCATTTCTTTTCATTGGTCCCTTTGATATTTTGGACCTTTTGTTCTTCCAGATTAATTTTGATATTCTTTCATCCATCTCTAGAAAATAATTATCTGGTAGTTTAATTGATATGGCACTAAATAAGTAAATTAATTTAGGTAAAACTGTCATTTTTTGTTATATTGGCTCGGCCTATCCATGAGCAACTGATGTTTTTCCACTTAGATCTGACTTTATTTGTGTAAAAAGTGTCTTGTAATTGTGTTCTATAGTCTCTGGGTTTATTTTGGCAGGTAAACTCCCAAATATTTTATAGTATCTACCCTTGCTTTAAATGGGATTTCTCTTTCTATCTCTTGCTGTTGGACTTTGTTGCTAATATATAGAATTGCAGAAGATTTGTGTGGGTTTATTTTGTAACCTGCAACTTTGCCAAAGTTGTTTATTATTTCAAGTAGTTTTTTACTTGAATCTCTGGGATTCTCTAAATATATCATCATATCATCTGCAAAGAGTGATAACTTAGTTTCTTCTTTGCCTATTCTTATTCCTTCAGTTTCTTTATCTTGTCTAATTACTATAGCTAGCATTTCTAGTACCATATTGAATAATAGTGGTGATAATGAATATCTTTGTTTCACCCCTGATCTTTTTTTTTGTTTTTTTTTGTTTTTTTCTTCTCTCATTTTTTTATTATTATTTTTTAATGTTTAACAATCACTGCCATACAATTGAGATTTTATCCCCCCCACACCTACCCCCCACTACCCCTCTCCCTCCCCACGACTGCATACAATTCTGTATAGGTTCTACATATACTTTCCTATTGAGTATATTTTCACTATAGTCATGCTATGTAGTCAGACTAAAATAAATGAAAGAAATCATATAACAAATCAAAACATGATACACAAACACATACACATACACAAACATGATCTGCTACATTCTGCCAATGACTTCCATATTTCTTTCTCTGAGTGTGGAAGGCATTTTGCCTTAGAGGAACACCATTGGGATTTTATTATTTTTTTTTTAAGAAGTTCTTGCATTATTACAAAATTCCAAGTCTACCAGAAAAAACTCTCGCACACTGTGGTCGTTGCTGTGCACAAAGTTCTCTTGGTTCTGCTCCTTTCACTCAGCATCAGGTAATATAAGTCCTTCCAGGCCTCTCTGAAGTCTTCTTGTTCATCATTTCTTATGGCACAATAGTACTCCATTATATTCATATACCATAATTTATTCAGCCATTCCCCAATTTATGGACATCCCCTTGACTTCCAGTTTTTGGCAACTACATAGAGTGCTGCTATAAATATTTTTGTACATGTGGGACCCTTTCCCATTTTTATGATCTCTTGGGGATATAGTCCTAGTAGCGATATTGCTGGCTCAAAGGGTATGCACATTTTGGTAGCCCTTTGGGCATAGTTCCAAATTGCTCTCCAGAATGGCTGGATGAGCTCACAGCTCCACCAACAATGAATTAGTGTTCCAACTCTCCCACATCCTCTCCAGCATTTATCATTTTCTTGTTCTGTCATGTTTGCCAATCTTATAGGTGTGATGTGGTACCTCAGAGTTGTTTTGATTTGCATCTCTCTAATCAATAGTGATTTAGAGCATTTTTTCATATGATTATAGATATCTTTAATTTCTTCCTCTGAAAATTGCCTGTTCATATCCTTTGACCATTTATCAATTGGGGAATGACTTGTATGATTATACATTTGGGTCAGTTCTCTATATATTCTAGAAATGAGGCCTTTATCCCCGAGCTTAGCTGTAAAAATTCTTTCCCAATTTACTACATCCCTCCGGATTTTGGTTGCATTGGGTTTGGTTGTGCAAAAACTTCTCAATTTAATGTAATCAAAGTTATCCATTTTGCATTTCATAATGCTTTCTATCTCTCCTTTAGTAAAGAATTCTTCCCTTCTCCATAGATCTGATAAATACACTATTCCTTGCTTCTCCAGTTTATTCATGGTATCAATCTTTATACCTAAATCATGTACCCATTTGGACTTTATTCTTGTGTACAGTGTCAGGTATGGGTCTATGCCTAATTTCTGCCACACTGTTATCCAGTTTTCCCAGCAATTTTTGTCAAACAATGAGTTCTTATCCCAGAAGCTGGGGTCCTTGGGTTTATCAAACAGAAGGTTGCTATATTCCTTGCCTACTGCATCTTGAGTGCCAAGTCTATTCCACTTGTCTACCTCTCTGTTTCTTAGCCAATACCAAGTGGTTTTGATAATTGCTGCTTTATAGTACAGTTTGAGGTCTGGTAGCGCTAGGCCACCTTCCCAAGTATTTCTTTTCATTAGTCCCTTTGATATTCTGGACCTTTTGTTTTTCCAAATGAATTTTGATATTATTTTATCCAGCTCTAGAAAATAATTGTCTGATAGTTTAATTGGTATGGCACTAAATAAGTATATTAATTTAGGTAGAATTGTCATTTTTATTATATTAGCATGGCCTACCCATGAGCAAATAATGTTTTTCCACTTACTTAAATCTGACTTTATTTGTGCAAAAAGTGTCTTGTAATTGTGTTCATATAATCCCTGGGTTTGTTTTGGCAGGTAGACTCCTAAGTATTTTATACTGTCTACCCTAGCTTTAAATGGGATTTCTCTTTCTATCTCTTGCTGTCGGACTTTGTTGCTAACATATAGGAACACAGAAGATTTGTGTGGGTTTATTTCGTAACCTGCAAATTTGCCAAAGTTGTTTATTAATTCAAGTAATTTTTTACTTGAATCTCTGGGATTCTCTAGGAAATCATCATATCATCTGCAAAGAGTGATAACTTAGTTTCTTCTTTGGCTATTCTTATTCCTTGAATATCTTTATCTTGTCTAATTGCTACAGCTAACATTTCTAGTACCATATTGAATAATAGTGGTGATAATGGACAACCTTGTTTCACCCCTGATCTTATTGGGAATGCATCTAGCTTATCCCCATTGCATATAATGCTTGCTGAAGGTTTTAGATAAATACTGCTTATTATTTTATGGAAAGTTCCCTTTATTCCTACGTTCTCCAGTGTTTTTAGTAGAAATGGGTGTTGTATTTTGTCAAAAGCTTTTTCTGCATCTATTGAGATAATCATGTGGTTTTTGTTAGCTTTGTTGTTGATGTGATCGATAATGCTAATAGTTTTCCTATTATTGAACCAGCCCTGTAATCCTGGTATGAATCCTACCTGATCATAATGTATTAATCTCATGATAAGATGCTGTATTCGTTTTGCTAAAATCTTATTTAAAATTTTTGCATCTATATTCATTAGGGAAATTGGTCTATAATTTTCTTTCTCTGTTTTGTCTCTTCCTGGTTTGGGTATCAAAACCATATTTGTATCATAGAAAGAATTTGGGAGGACTCCTTCTTCCCCAATTTTCAAAAATAGTCTATATAGTATTGGAATTAACTGTTCTTTAAATGTTTGATAGAATTCACTTGTGAATCCATCTGGCCCTGGAGATTTTTTCCTAGGGAGTTCATTGATGACTTGTTCAATTTCTTTTTCTAAGATGGGGTTGTTTAAGTATTCAACTTCCTATTCTGTTAATCTGGGCAATTTGTATTTTTTAAAATATTCATCCATCTCGTTTAGATTATCGAATTTGTGGGCATAAAGTTGGGCAAAGAAAGTTTCTAATTATTGTTTTAATTTCCTCCTCATTGGAGGTGAGTTCACCCCTTTCATTTT
Organism: Notamacropus eugenii; assembly: GCF_028372415.1. NCBI lineage: Eukaryota > Metazoa > Chordata > Mammalia > Diprotodontia > Macropodidae > Notamacropus > Notamacropus eugenii. Next base: position 60,147,664 of record NC_092874.1, on the reverse strand, counting down.
TAATATTAGTAATTTGATTTTCTTCTTTCTTTTTTTTAATCAGATTGACCAAAGGTTTATCAATTTTATTAGTTTTTTCATAAAACCAATTATTGGTTTTATTTATTAATTCAATAGTTTTCTTAATTTCAATTTTATTAATCTCTCCTTTGGTTTTCAGTATTTCTAATTTGGTATTTACTTGGGGATTTTCAATTTGTTCTTTTTCTAGTTTTTCAACTGCAAGCCTAAGTCATTGATCTCCTCTTTCTCTATTTTATTTATGTAAGCATTCAAAGATATAAAACTTCCCCTAATAACTGCTTTTGCAGTATCCCATAAGTTTTGGTATGTTGTCTCACTATTGTCTTTCTCTTGAATGAAATTGTTGATTGTTTCTATGATTTCTTCTTTAACCCAACCCTTCTTTAGAATTAGATTACTTAGTTTCCAATTGATTTTTGGTTTCTCTTTCCATGGCCTTTTATTACATGTAATTTTTAATGCATTATGATCTGAAAAGGATGCATTGATTATCTCTACCTTTCTGCACTGGATTGTGAGATTTTTATGTCCTAGTACATGGTCAATTTTTGTAAATGTTCCATGTACCACTGAGAAAAAGGTATATTCCTTTCTATTCCCATTTAATTTTCTCCAAAGATCTATCATATCTACCTTATCCAGAGTTTTATTTACCTCCTTAACCTCTTGCTTGTTTATTTTGAGGTTAGATTTATCGAGTTCAGAGAGGGGGAGGTAGAGGTTCCCCACTAGTATAGTTTTGCTATCAATTTCTTCCTTCAACTCCCCCAACCTCTCCTCTAAGAATTTGGATGCTATACCACTTGGAGCATACATGTTTAGTAATGATATTGCTTCATTTTCTATGGTGCCTTTTAGCAGGATATAGTTTCCATCCTTATCCCTTTTGATTAGATCTATTTCTGCTTTTGCTTTGTCTGAGATTAGGATTGCTACTCCTGCCTTTCTTACATGAGCTGAAGCACAATATATTCTGCTCCATCCTTTGACCTTTATCCTATGTGTATCCCCCCGTTTCAAATGTGTTTCTTGTAAGCAGCATATTGTTGGATTATGGCTTTTAATCCATTCTGCTATCCATCTCTGTTTTATGGGAGAGTTCATTCCATTCACATTCACAGTTATGATTACAATCTGTGTATTTCCCTCCAACCTCTTTCCCACCATTTGTGCTTTTAGCTCTCCCGTCTCCCTACCCCTCCTCAATAGTATTCACTTTTCTCCTCCTCCTCCTGCAGCCTTCCCCTCCTTCTTTTAGCCCCCCTCCCTTTTACTCCCCTTTACTCTTATTGCTTCTTTCCTCCCTTTTAGCCACCTTCCCCTTTCTTCCCCCTTCCCCTCCTACTACCTGTAGAGCTAGTTAGGATTATCTACTTAAGTTTATTGTTCCCTCCTTTAAACAAATCAGATGAGAGTTCCTCTCAGACAATGCTCATCTCCCTCCCCTCCTTCCCTCTACTATAGTTTTGTACTTCTTCCTGTGATATAATTTGCCATTTTCTGCTTCCCCCTTTTCACACCTCCTATTACAATCCCTTCTCATACTTAAATCATATTTTTGACATGACATCATTTACTTTATACCCGTTCCCTGTACATATATCCCTTTTATCATAATAGCTGCACAGTTCTCAAGATTAACAGGTATTATCTTCCCTTATAGGGAGGTAAACAGTTTGCCCTAATTGAGTAGCAAGTTTTTGTTTTTGTTTTTTTCACCCTGTTTACCTTTTTATGATTCTCTGGAGACCTGCATTTGAAGATCAAATTGTCTATTGAGTTCTGGTGTTTTGGTCAGGAAGCTCTGGAAATCCCTTATTTCGTTGAATGACTTTTTCCTTGCCTGAAATGTTATGCTGAACTTTGCTGGGTAGTTGATCCTTGGTTGAAGTCCCAACTCCTTTGCCTTACGGAATATTGGGTTCCAATTCTTTCGATCTTTTAATGTAGAAGCTGCAAGGTCCTGTGTGATCCTGACTGTATGTCCTTGATATTTGAATTGTTTCTTTCTGGCTGCTTGTAGTATTTTCTCCTTCACTTGATAGCTCTGGAATTTGGCAACGATATTTCTTGGGGTTTTGAGTTTGGGAATCCCTTTTGGGAGGGGAACGGTAGATTCTTTTGATGACTATTTTGCCCTCTGTGTCTAGTACTTCTGGGCAGTTTTCCTTGATGATTTCCTGGAAGATATTATCCAGACTCTTTTCTTCATCATGGGTTTCTGGCAGGCCAATAATTCTTAAATTTTCTCTCCTGGATCTATTTTCCAGGTCAGTTGTCTTTCCAATTAAATATTTTACATTTTCTTCTATCTTTTCATTCTTTAGATTTTGTTTGACTGATTCTTGTTGCCTCATTGAGTCATTAGTTTCTACTTGCCTAATTATAATCTTCATCGTATTGTTTTCTTCAGTTAGCTTTTGCATCTCCTTTTCCATCTGACCAATTTTTCCCTTTAAGGAGCTATTTTCTCCATTTAATTTTTGTACTTCTTTTTCCATTCGACCAATTTTCCCAGTTAGGTTTTGGGTTTCCTTTTCCATCTGATCAATTTTCCCAATTAGGTTTTGGGTTTCCTTTTCCGTTTGATTAACTCTTCCTTTTAGGGAATTATTCTCTCCAGTTAATTTTTGAACTTCCTTTTCCATTTGTTCAATTTTCCTTTTCAGAGTGATGTTCTCATCAGTGAATTCTTTTTTTATAATTTTAAAATCATTGGCCAGTTTTTCTTTTATTTCCTTCTTCAGCTGTTCCAGGTAATCTAGTTGAGCTTGCGAGAAATTCATAGTCCCTTCTGAGGTTTCAGATGGAAGTACAGTCTCAGCTCTGACCTCTTTGGTGTTTGTGTTTTGGTCCTTATCCCCATAGAAAGATTCTATGGTTTTTTCTCCCTTCTGCTTTTTCCTATTCATGATGTTGGCTGAGTGTTGTAGCTTCTGGTTCTTTCAGTCAGAAGGTATAGAACTTTGTGTTGAGCTGATGTGTGAAAAAACTAAAAGCAGGTTTTTGTTTTTTGTTTCCCAGATCAACCCTGGGGTTAGCTTGTTAAGTGTGTGGGAGGGGTGGTCTGGTCACAGGAGATCTCCTCAGCTGAACTGAAGCAAAGGCAAGCTCTGGGTATGGTGATCCCAGCTTCCCTATTGTCTTCCCTTTTCCCCTGGAGGGCTGAGGCACGCCTAGATGCTAATGCATGTTCCCACCCCTCCTGGGGCTCGTCTCCTGGTGCTGAGGCTTGCCTGGGTCTCAGTGCGAATTTTCTCTGCCCTGGATCGTCTGTCCTTCCAGATCGCCTCCGCCACAGTAGGAAGAATCCCCCTTTGCTATTTTTCTAGCCTCTGGTGTTATGAGACTATTTGCCCCCTTCTGCTGTTCCCTCTGATCCAGGATTTATCTGGGGAAATATTTTATGGTTCTTTCATGGTCATCAGGGGGGAGGAGAGAGCATTTACTGATCACTCCGCCATCCTGGCTCCCGGAAGTTCAAGTAGGTGACTTACCGAAGTTTAGTCTTCAGGCTGAAGGTTTCAAGGGCTGCTGAGCTGATATCTGGCGCTCAGCGGCTCTCACCAGCTCGGTTTGGCTTCTCTCCTGCTCCGCTGGTTTCGCCCGCCACTCTCGGGCTTCTCAGGTCCCTTCCACCCTGCTGTGCTGACTGTGCTGCGCTGTGCGCTGGGGGCTCACCCCGGTGGAACAGATCCTTCCCGTGGACCTTCCAGTCTAACCTGGGCTCCGAATCCGTCAAAGTCTGTCACCCACTGGATTCCGCACCTCCAAAGTCTGGTCAGATTCTCCTTTCAGAGGTATCCAGAGGAATTTGTCCAGGAGCTTAGGTGAGTCGTTGTTTTCACTCCGCCATCTTGGCTCCGTCCCTCCACCCCGGATCTTATTAGAAATGCATCTAGCTTATCACCATTGCATATAATGATTGCAGAAGATTTTAGGTAGATACTGCTTATTATTTTATGAAAAGTTCCCTTTACTTCTATGTTCTCCAGTGTTTTTAATGTGAATGGATGTTGTATTTTGTCAAAAGCTTTTTCTGCCTCTATTGAGACAATCATGTGGTTTCTGTTAGTTTTGTTTTTGATATGATTGATAATGCTAATAGTTTTCCTAATATTGAACCAGGCCTGTGGTCCTGTTATGAATCCTACCTGATCGTAATGTATTATTCTCATAATAAGATGCTGTATTCCTTTTGCCAAAATCTTTTAAAATTTTTGCATTTATATTCATGAGAGAAATTGGTCTATAATTTTCTTTCTCTTTTTTGTTTCTTCCTGGTTTAGATATCAAAACCATATCTGTATCATAAAAAGAATTTGGGAGGACTCCTTCTTCCCCAATTTTCAAAAATAGTCTATATAGTATTGGAATTAACAATTCTTTAAATGTTTGATAGAATTCACTTGTAAATCCATCTGGCCCTGGAGAATTTTTCCCAGGGAGTTCATTGATGACTTGTTCAATTTCTTTTTCTGAGATTAGGTTGTTTAAGTATTCAACTTCTTCTTTTAATCTGGGCAATTTATATTTTTTAAAAATAATCATCTTTCTTCTTTAGATTGTTGAATTTATGGGCATAAAGTTGGGCAAAGTAATTTCTAATTACTGTTGTAATTTCCTCCTCTTTGGAGATGAGTTCACCCCTTTCATTTTTGATATTACTAATTTGATTTTCTTCTTTCTTTTTTTAAATCAAATTGACTAAAGGTTTATCAATTTTATTAATTTTTTCATAAAACCCACTATTGGTTTTACTTATTAATTCAATAGTTTTCTTAATTTCAATTTTATTGATCTCTCCTTTGGTTTTCAGTATTTCTAATTTGGTATTTACTTGGGGATTTTCAATTTGTTCTTTTTCTAGCTTTTTCAGCTACATGCCCAAGTCATTGATCTCCTCTTTCTCTCTTTTATTTATGTAGGCATTCAAAAGATATAAAACTTCCCCTAAGAATTGCTTTTGCAGTGTCCCATAAGATTTGGTAGGTTGTCTCACAATTGTCATTCTCTTGAATGAAGTTGTTGATTGTTTCCATGATTTGTTGTTTAACCCACTCCTTCTTTAGGATTATATTATTAAGTTTCCAATTGATTTTTGGTTTATCTTTCCATGGCCTTTTATTGCATAAATTTTTTATTGCATTATGATTTGAGAAGGATGCATTGACTATCTCTGCCTTTCTGTACTGGATTGTGAGGTTTTTATTACTTAGCACATGGTCAATTTTTGTAAATGTTCCACTGAGAAAAATGTATATTCCTTTCTATTCTCATTCAATTTTCTGCAGAGAGCTATCATATCTTCCTTATCCAGAGTTTTATTTACCTCCTTAACCTCTTTCTTGTTTATTTTGAGGTTAAATTTATCAAGTTCAGAGAGGGGGAGTTTGAGGTCCCCTACTAGTATAGTTTTGCTGTCTGTTTCTTCCTTTCTGCCCCAGTCTCTTCTCTAAGAATATAGATGCTATTCCATTTGGAGTATACATGTTTAGTAATGATATTGCTTCATTATCTATGGTGCCTTTTAGCAGGATATAGTTTCCTTCCTTATCTCTTTTGATTAGATCTACTTCTGCTTTTGCTTTGTCTGAGATTAGGATTTCTACCCCTGCTTTTCTTACATCAGCTGAAGCACCATATATTCTGCTCTAGCCTTTTACCTTTACCCCATGCGTATCCCCCTGTTTCAAATGTGTTTGTTGTAAACAACATATTGTTGGATTATGGCTTTTAATTCATTCTGCTATCCATCTCTGTTTTACAGGAGAGTTCATTCCATTCACATTCACAGTTATGATTACAATCTGGGTATTTCCCTGCATTCTCTTTCCCACTGTTTGTGCTTTTAGTTCTCCCATCTCCCCTCCCCTCCTCAATAGTCTTCACTTTTCACCACCACCTCCTGCAGCCTTCCTTTCCTTCTTTTATCTCCTCTCCCTTTTACTCCTTGGTGATTTCCTGGAAGATATTGTCCAGACTCTTTTTTCATCATGGCTTTCTGGCAGGCCAATAATTCTTAAATTTTCTCTCCTGGATCTATTTTCTAGGTCGGTTATTTTTCCAATTAGATATTTTACATTTTCTTCTATCTTTTCATTCTTTAGATTTTGTTTTTCTGATTCTTGCTGTCTCATAGAGTCATTAGTTTCTACTTGCCCAACTCATATTTTTATCAAATTGTTTTCTTAAGTTAACTTTTGCATCTCCTTTTCCATCTGTCCAATTATTCCATTTAAGGAATTACTTTCTCCAGTTAGTTTTTGAACTTCCTTTTCCATTTGTCCAATTTTCTCAGCTAGGTTTTGTGTTTCCTTTGCCATTTGTTCAATTTTTCTTTTAAGAGAGGTGTTCTCATCAGTGAATTCTTTTTTCACACTTTTAAAATCATTGGCCAGTTTTTCTATTTCTTTCTTCAGCTGTTCCATGAGAGCTGTTTGTGCATGTGAGCAGGTCATAGTCACTTCTGAAGGAGTTTGTTTAAGAGCTTAGGGGAGTCATTGCTCTCATTCTGCCATCTTGACTCTGCTCCCCAACAATGTTCAATCTTACTGAGCTTTCAGAACATTAAAAATTTTCCTGAGGATCAAAGTGAACCTCAAAGATGCGGGGTGGAACCAAGTGTACCAGGTTGAGATGAAGCAGGACTCACATAAAAGCACAAAATGAGGTGGAGCCTAACCCTATCCAAACACACACATACACATACACACACACACACACATTTCAGGAAATAAAGGTATAGAGGAAAGTCTAATCAGTATCAACAATTATTGCAAATCTAACTATTCTCCTAATGGAGCAAGTAACTCCATAACAACAGGAAGCAGTGACTCAAAGGAAAAAAAAATGGACTGCACAAGATTTTCCAGAGTAACAAAAAGAAATGAATCAATAGCCTAGAAAAGGAAGACATTCTAGAGGAAGGAATTGGAGAGGCATAAACAGTTTAGAAGAGAAATGGAAACCTTTACCCTAGTTACAGACTTCCTGAAAACTTGAAGAGATGAAACCAAAATCAAATCTGAGATAAAAAATGAAATGAAATAAAAAAAATTAAGAAAAGAAGAGAAAATTAAGAAACAAGACAAGAGGAAAGAAAAGAGAATAGAAGTCATCTGATATCAAAAACAGCTGACCTGAAAGGAGGTCAAGGAGAAAAAAATTCAAGAATCACTGGATTTCTTGAAAATCATGACTTTAAAACAAAGCCTGGAAACATTATTTTAAAAAATTATAGAGGAAAACTGCTCAGATTTATTAAAGCTTGAAGACAAAATTAAGCCAGAATGATTCTATTGAAGAAAAAGTACAACAGGCAGTGAAAAAGAAGTTCACATTCCAAGGGACCCCAAGCATCAGCAATTTCCATGTATTTTAAGAATGAAGCTGAAAGCTAAGTCTTGAGCAAATTGAAACACTGAAAATGGAAACAGGAGGTGGGAAGGATGGATTTCACATGAAGACAGGGATCATCCTTTGGAATTATCACTGAGGAGAAAATAATTAATATTAACTGACCAAGGAGGTTAGATAGTTTTCATTGAAAGAGATTATCAAGAAGAGGGTCAGACAACCATCTTTACTAACTAAATTAGTTGTCCACCAGTCTATAAAAGGGATAATCACAAAAATGACATGTTTAAATCCCATTCATCTCTCTACAAAAATATTATTTGTGAAAATACTTTGAAATAAGTACTGTGCATTATCACTTTAATAATTTAGAAGAACTTGAATTTCAGTAGTAAAAATCCTACTGAGCAAGTCCATTATATTTATTTCATTAGTATAGAGAACTTTCTCAACATAAGAAGTGACTGATGTATAGATCAAACACTTTAAAAATAGCTGCCAAAATGTGTGAAGCTAATTAGGTTGCTGACTTAATATTGATGTTCCCCATTTTCCATATTTTATCTAGTTCATCTAATAACTTCTACAACTTTTCTAACACAAATCATATCATGAAGTTTCACAATTTATTAACTTTAACAAAGAGCTTATTTCCTGCCATACAATTATTTGATTCTGAGTTTTCATGGCTCCATCCTGGACATCTTGAAATTTTCTAAAATACTCTTAATTTTGTCCTTAGATTAAATATTTTATCCATTATTTTAGTCCATTTTCATGGTCATTTGCAATAATTGATTGCCACCATAATATGAAGTTTCAAAAATTTTTATCGAGCTACAGCTATTGAACAACCACATAAGGGAATCATCATAATAAAAATATTTTATGTAGCCTGTGCCTAAGACTACAGGCAGCTTTCAGCACAATATAATGTATGAAATTTTCCTAAACACTCACAACATCCAAGAACACCAATACAACCAAACAAGGAAAATCACCTAGGTAACTAGACGCCCTAAAGATCTGCTTCTTTGCCAAAGAGGAATCCATTTTAATTTTCTTCCTGTCAACATATTTAGTTCAATAGCCACAGGAAGGGCCAGTTTAAGAATATTACTCTGAGTGGCTGACACCTTTCTTTAGAGCTTTTAGCAGCTGCAATTTTTTTTTTTTCAGAGAATTGTATTCAGTTCTCTCACTATCCAGTTATGGCTTCTCCCACAGGGACCTAATCTTAGCAAAAATTATATTTGGCTCTGTGCTAGCAGAAGTAGTCTCTTCTTTAGTTGAATCAATCTTTCATAGCTGAATCAATAATATGTCACAAGGATCCACCATGGAAATAAAAATTCCTTTTTTCTTCACATACTAGCAATTAATTTTATCTATATTTATCATCTTGTGAATTGCCACAAAGAAACAATCTCAAGTTGCTCCAGAAAAACAATAAAACAAACAAAAAATACCCCTTACCTTCCTTTGCTTTTTCAAAAATTACATAAGTTCAACTTTTGAATCAGGACAAATAGGTGGCACATTGGATAGAGTACTGGGTCTGGATTTGAGAACTCTCACCATCATGAGTTCAAATCTGGCCTCAGACACAAACTCACTGTGTGACCCTGGGCAAGTCACTTAATTCCACTTACTTCAATAAAGGAGATAAATGAGCTGGAAAATGAGCTGGAAAGGGAAATGGCAAACAACTCTGGTATCTTTGCCAAGAAAGCCCTAAATGAGGTCACTAAAAACTGAACACTCCTAAAAACCTACTGAGCAGCATACTATGGAATCATGACTGGTCTGAAATGGAAAACTGAAAGGCTGTTCTCTATGTCTATATCTGAATTTGTGCCATATTATTCATATATTTTTCTCTATTAAATTCCATTTTCTCAACTGTGATCATGCATAATTGCACACCTTACCAAATTTCTAAAGATGTAACTTAGGAGTAATATTTCAGCTTTGTAATCTATAAGAATTACACACTTTGCCTTTGCTCTATTCCTGTTGGCATGGGATGGAATCTTCCTTTAATCACTCTTTTTTTTTGCCTTACTTATGCTGTTATCTTATAAGTGATGGTATTTTTTAAACATGATAAGATGTATTTTTAATTTCTCCCTGTTCTTCTTCTCTTCTAGCGATTCTTTTTCTCATCTCTTCCAAAGACTAGATTACACACACAGAGTGTTATGTTACTGGAAGATTATGCTATTAGCATAAAATTAGAAGTAAGAAACATCACATTATGCCTTCAATTACAACCACTGATAAATTTTTTAAATTGCTAAGAGTTTATATTTTCTCAAGATTCAGTTAATCATGGAATCCTCTACTTGGATTAATGAAGATTCCAAGAATTTGATACCTGCCGCTGAAATTTTCTAGCTATTTACTAGTGTCCCTAGAATGGTCACTTGACCTTTCAGCCTCAATTTCCTAATCTGCAAAATGAAAGAGTTAGACTCAAGGGTCTTATGAGGCCCCTTCCAACTCTAAATTTATGATCATTTTAACTATTTTAAATAATGAGACAGTGGCTGGTCTACTTCCAAATGAAACAGCTAAGTTGCTATGAAAATGATATTATAACTATGACTATAAGATTTTCTAATGGACTTTGTTAGCAAAATTTGAAATAAACTTCCGTAAACTATTCCCTAAACATTCTTCTGATGATTAAACAGAAAGTTGCAAGCAATAAATATATTCTTAACTAAAAAACAATATAATAGTTAATATTTATATATGGCTTATTATTTGCTAAGCACTTAACAGTTATTATTTCATTTGATCTGATGAGGAAAATGCGGTGAACAGAGATAGAGTAACTTGCCCAGGGTAAGACAGCCTAGTGTCTGATACTAGTTGAACTCAGGTCTTCCTGACTCCAGGCCCAGCACTCTAACCACTGTGCAACCCAACTGCCCAAATAACATAATGCCAGACATAAAATGAAAACTAACATTTCTTCCTATATCAAATGGATCTCTTCTAAATATTCTGTAACACAGTCTTCTTTTCACACTTCAAACTGCTTAGTTCTCAACAATTCAGGATCACATGTGATCTGTCATTGTACTATGAATTAGAATTTCAATTCCACTCTAATCAGGCAAAAACAACAAATATAGTAAATGAGAGTGATTGACAGGGTTGGGTAACCTGCAACCTTGAGGCCATTATTATATTTCACATATAAAACATTTTAGTTTTTTTTTTAAATTCTACTTTTGAAATTTCTACTTTGAAAAAGCAGTGAACAATCATTATTATTAACTTGTTTTGTTTTTTTACTCCATCATTTCTACAGCATTGGTCATAATCTCTATAATGAAAATTTGCCAAGTTCTAAGATGGAGCAGCTTTTCCGTTGTTTGCTTATATACAATCTTAATTTCTGTCTCCTATTATTTTGTTGGGTAGTTTAGTATAGTCTCCCATTTTATTTATGTTTCAAAATGATTTCAGATATAACCCCTGAGATTAATAATATAATCTTTTTTTTTAAGATTTCAAATCTGTTATCTGAGTTATTGAAAATCATCTTAACAAGTAATATATGTCAAGATAATAGGGCTTCATGACCTCCTTTTTAACATAATCCAATAACCTTTGCTTTGTCCTCTGCTAAGCACTTCATACTAAGACAGGGTTTATTTTGGGACTTTTTTTAGGTATTCAGTGTTTTCCTTTGTTAATCTGGCAATTAAAATTTTTTGTAAATATTCATTCATTTCACTTGGATTGCTAGATTTTCTAGTAGATACATCATTGCTTTAATTTCTTCTTCATTGGTGTTGTACTTACCATTTTCATTTTGATTCTGGCAATTTGATGTTCTTTCTTTTTAAAATCAAATTAATGGCTTATCTGCTTGATTATTTTTTTTTTTATAAAATCAGAGTAGTTTTATTTATTTATTTATTCATTTATTTTTAACTTTCTATTGTATTAACTCAATATCCAGGATTTCTATTCTGGTGTTTAATTGGGGATTTCTAATTTGTTTTTTTTCCTAGCTTTTCTCATTGCATGTCAAATTCATTGATATGCTCTTTTTCTCTTTTACTGTTGTACATATTTAGAGTTATAAAATTGCCCCTAAGTATTGTTTTATGCATCACACAAATTATGGACTGTTGTGTCATTGTTGCAGTTCTCTTTAATGTAATTATTGTTTCTATGATTTGGTATTTGATCCACTCCTTCTTTAGGATTAGATTATTTAGTTTCCAATTAATCTTTAATCTATACTTCCATGAAGCCTTATTAAATATATTTTATTTTATTGCATTCTTATAAGAGTACATCTAATATTTATGCTTTTCTGCATTTGGTTATGAGGTTTATATGCCCTAAGACATGGTCAATTATTTTTGAAGGTACACTGTATAGTTGAGCAAAAAGGTACAATCCCTTCTTTTCTCATTCAGTTTTCTTCAGAGGGCTATCACATCTTATTTTTCTAAGATTCATAAATCTTAATTTATTTCCTTTTCATTTATCACTAGATTTATCTAGCTCTGAGAGAGGAAAGTTGAGGTCCCCCTCCCCAGCATAGTTTTACTATCAATTTCCTCCTGTAATTCAATTAATATTTCCCTTAAGAATTTGGAAGCTCTGCTATATGATGTATATATGTATGTATGCATGTACTTGTGTATACATATATGCATGTGTACACATATATATGTGTATATTTATATGTATACATATATGTCATTGATATGACTTCATTGTCTACAGTTCCTTTTAGTAAGATGCAGTTTCCCTGTTTATTCCTTTTAATTAGATTTTTTTGCTTTCTCTGAAATCCTTATTTCTACTCCTAACTCTGTGTGTATGTCTTTCTGTTGCAAGTGTGTTTCTTATAAATTGCGTATTATTGGATTCTGATTTCTAATCCATTCTGATAACTGCTTTCATTTTACGGGTAAGTTCATCCCATTCAACAGTTATGATTACTAACTGTGCATTTCCCTCCATCCTATTTTCTTTTGTTTATCCCTCTCTCTCATTTCTTATATTGTCCCTCCTCTAAAGTCTGTTTTCCTTCTGACCACTGCATTCTTTTATCTGCCCTTACTTTTATAATGCTTAACCTTTCTCTTATCCCCTTTCTCTCTTACTTTCCTATTGGGAAGATAGATTTCTATTACCAGTTGAATGTATGTATAAGCATGCATACGTATGTATACATATATATGTATATGTAATACACATATATGTATTTTCCCGTAGGAACCAATTTAAATGTGAGTGAGCTTCAAGCATTGCTTGACACCCCCTCAATTTCCCCCTCCATTGTAAACGCTCCTCTCTATGTGGCTCTTTTACTGGAGAAAATTTTCCCCATACTTCTTCTTCCTTTCCCCTTCTCCCAGGTCATCCCTCTTTCTTACTCTCCATTTTTTTTTTATAACATCCCAACATAAACAACTTACTTCTGCACCCCTTTTTATATAGAATCTTTCTAACTGCCCCAATAGTAGTAATACTACATTTACCATTTTCCCATATAGAAAGGTAAACTGTTTAACCTTATAGAGGCCGTTGTGATTTCCCTTCCATGTTTATCTTTTATATATCTCTTTTATATATTTGAAAGTCAAATTGTTTTATTGAACTTGAGAATTTTCATCAGAATAGTTGAACATCCTCTATTTCGTTAAATATCAAATTTCTCTTGAAGAATTATACTCAGTTTTGCTGGGTAGGTTATTCTTGGTTATAATCCCAGCTTTTTTGCCTTCTGGTAATATTATATTCTAAACCCTCAGCTCCTTTACTGTGATAGATATTAAATCATGTGTGATCCTAACTGTAACTCCATGGTATTTGTGGTTGTGTTTCTTTTTCTGGCTGCTTGAAGTATTTTCTCTGTGATGTGTGACCTGTGGAATTTGGCTAGAATATTCCTAGGAGTTTTCATTTTGGGATCTGGTTTAGGAGGCGATTGACAGATTCTTTCAATTTCAATTTTACCTTCTGGTTCTAGCTTGTTGGGGTAGTTTTCCTTAATACTTTCTGGAAATATGATGTTTAGGTTCTTTCTCTCATCATGGTTTTCAGGTAGTCCTTGATCCCTTGTGACCAAAAGTGATACTGCCCTTCATGGCTTTTGTTCCCTCTTGACTGAAAGTGCTCCCCTGTACCTTTGAAATATGATCCAGATGTGGGTATAGGTAATGGAGCTGATAAACAGTGTCTGATCTTACATCCAGTACTTGCATAGAGATCCCCCAAAATCTCTTCCTAACCAGTTGCCAGGTCTCCTTACCATCTCTAGGCTGGGAACTCTGGAGGCTGCTACTGTTTCTGTCATCACCACTTAGTTCCACCACCATGTTTCCTTCATGGGGGCTTCAGATAACCAGTCTCCATGTCCATTTCTCCCTTTCTAACCTTGTAAGTTGTCTTGGACTATCTCACTTTGACCTTTACTGTCTTTGTCACTCCAGAATTCAGACACCGTTTTAAGTTTTTTTTGAAAGTGGATTTTGGGAGAGGTCAGCTGAGTTCTTTTTGTCCTCCATCACTTTAACTCTACCCCCAGAACTCTGGTGATGAAATATTATCGCTCAGTAAGAAATAATAAATTAAAGGTTTCAGAACAAATTAGGAAGACGTCTATGGCTTGATGCAGCATGAGGAGACTACATTCAAGAAAACAATTTATATCACTACACTTCATATAACTACAATTTATCTGACTATATACAAAATTATGTACTACATATTAAATAGAAAATAGTACATACTATAATACTATATTACATACTATATACAATATAATATATATAGCACTATACAGTATATGTACTACAAAAACAATAGAAAATAGTACATACCACATACTAAATGGAAAAGCTGCTTTGAAAGATATAAAAATATTTGAATGACCATGACTTGAAAGGACCTCTTGATAGAAGGGTATGAATTTAAAATGTCAAATGAGATATACACTTTGAGATATGGTCATGCAGGAAATTGTTATAAGGGTTTTATTTTTCTTCATTTCAGAATGTAGAAGAAGAAGGGAGAAAAAATTCTTGTGAATTGGGAAAAATAAAAGAAGTGAATACAAGATCAGTGGAGGGAGACGGAAGTAATATTATTAAGGACACATATTACAAATTATCTGGACATGAGAAAACTGATGAGAAATCCAATAAATAGATCACAAAGTTAAAACAGAAGAATCACATAGTAGCCAAAGGGCTACTATAATGGATGTCTGTGGGAATATTCCTTTTAGCCAAAAGCAGAATAACTAATAAATCACTGGGTTTCTTAATGATAATTTCATTCCTCAAAGGATGGAGGAAATCAGTGCTATTCCAAAACTGATCCTAACCATGAAGAAAGAAGTAATCGCTGAAAAAGAAAATGTGGTAATTTGAGAATGAAGAGACCACTAATACATGTATCAGCTTGAGGTATGTAAATACATATGTTATAATTCTTTTTGTTTATATGGGAAATAGGCTCAGAGAAAGCACTCATCATTCTTCATCTGGAAAATGTGAGGGGTGAGAGGTGACCTAGATATTGTTTAATTCCATATCCAATGACAAACTGTATATGACATTGGTGGCGTCCACTGAATCAGATTAAAATGTAATTAGGAAATATTTAACCAAATAAATAAAAATACAATACCACATAGATAATGTTAATTTGCATTTTTCTAACTCAACATAAGACCTGTAGCGATCCATTTCTATTAGAATTTGTTAGCAGAACACTATACCACAATGCCTCTGATACTGACAGAAAGGAGGAAAACTAAGCATGGTGTGACATAAATATAGAATTCAGGGATAAACTTTAAAGATTCAAGAGAAAGGATACATAGATTTATAAGACTTAAAATTCTGTAGGGAAATTTAAGTCAAGGGTGGATGAAAAACTATCAACAATGAAATTTTGAGGAAGCAAAGAAAATCATTTGCCATTATGGGAAAAGGAAGAGAGTAGGGAGATTGCATAAAATATCTGTTGGCATAGGGACATCAATCAACACCGATTGGTACAACATCTTTAAAAGATGGAAGCAAGAGTAAGTGATGCGGTAAATCAAAAGCATGAAATTGTATTTTAAGAATAGAATCTTAGATGTTAAATCCCAACATGAGCTAGGGACATTGGATAAGGATAACCAAGATTAGACTGCTTTCTTTAGCTATACTGAGGAAAGAAATAAAAGTAGGGATAGGACCGCTATTTGACTTGGAGGAAAGTTTGATAATGGACAACACAGAAAAGGTATAAGAACTAAATTCTCACTTCGCTTTTTTTCTCTGCTGTGAAGAATGGTCTTTGGATGGGAAAAAAAGAGAGCAAAAAATATTTAACAGTGAATTGAAACAAGAAATACTGAGGAGATAATTTAAGAAAAACTAATTGCGATATGTGTATGCATATGTAAATATATATATGAGTAAACACATCTGTATATATATATATATGTATATATACTATCTATAAGTACTTATATATGCAACTATATGTAAATATAAACCCATATACATACATACATAGAGAGAAAGAAAGAGAGAGAGAGAGAGAATGAGAATATACAGCTCAACTAGCAGATATGATTGTTAAGTCAAAGTGACATTTAAAAAATCACTAAAAAGCAAGAAGAATGCTATAGGCTAAGAAGACAGAAAATATCATAATTTCTTTTATTTTTTAAAGACAAAGAACAGAACACACATATAGGCCAATTAGCTTGATAGCATTTCTTTACAAAACAATAGAACTGCAGGATTTTAGGTGGAAGGAATCTTTTAGGCCAATTCACATAAACAAAGAATCCTACTATTAACATATCCACCATAACATACCCCCAATGAAACATTATATAATTTTATCAAAGGGCTGTGGAAATTTAGAGTAGGAAATGCTGATTACCAAGATTCAGTAGAGCTTTATAAAAAACAGGCCAAGTCAAACAAACCTCATCTCAGTTACATTTTTTCACACAGTTAAAAAATTGCCAGAGATGAGGAATACTATAGATAGATATAATTTATGTAGATTTCAGCATCACAATTAAAAATCTCATCCTTTTCAACACAATGTCATTTCAATGATAATATAATCATGTGGGATTGGAACCAATGAATTGTTTTAGTCAACTCTGAGAGATGACTCTAGTGAAGAGACCTTACATTTATTTGTGACTCAGTACTGTTCAACATTTTTATCAATGACTTCAGTGAATGGATAGATGATATGTTATCCTAATTAGAGATGACACAAACTGGAAAAAATAGCAAATACACAGATGTCATCCAATTTACTTACTCTCTCTGGGTCCCAGTTTTCCCACCTTTAAAATGAGATTGTTGGACTAGATATTCTGCAAGGGTTCTTTTTTGGCAATTAAGCTATTATTTATAACACTGGGAGAATAACCTTTGGGAATCCAGAG
Organism: Notamacropus eugenii; assembly: GCF_028372415.1. Lineage (NCBI taxonomy): Eukaryota > Metazoa > Chordata > Mammalia > Diprotodontia > Macropodidae > Notamacropus > Notamacropus eugenii. The sequence continues at coordinate 60,130,827 of NC_092874.1, read as the reverse complement.
TCATCATTATTCCAAAAAGAAGTTTCAAAGTAAATGTGTAATGGAAAAAAAATTTGGAAAATTCCAGTGGGGGTGGGGAGCATAAATCTGAATCTTACCAATCAATTGTCACAAGAAGTTGAACACCTCAGCTTAAAATTGATTAAACTGTGAACGAGGAAATAAGGCAAGGTCTCAGGCATTAAGGGATAAGACAGGGGACTGACTTGTAGAATCTGAGTACAAAGTCACAGCATACTATCAGAAAATAGGTGTGATGCTCAGACAAGATTTCCTGACCAAGAACTCCTTTCATTTCTCCTCCTAAGAAATGAAATCAGTTTCCAAGAAAGAAATGGAGTTGAACATTTGGGTTGTAACAGTAAGCACCCCAACATACACAGAGGGGCTTGCTACAGGTTCCTAGATCTGCAATCATAAAAGGAAAGGCAACTTTTGAGGAGTTAGCAATCACTTTAATCAAACACATGTATCATTCCTTTAACCAAGCACATATATAATTCATCCAGTTTGGGGGGTCAGCACTCTGAACTTCAAAAAAATTACAGAGAAATCAAAGATCAACAGGCATATCTTCCTCTGCCTGAATTCAACAGACAGTTGGAACCCAACTGTGTGACCATAGTTACCAGATAGGGAAGCACTGACATCTGGGTTTTCAAAGTCAGGGGACTCCTTAAAGTGGCTTCCCAGAGTCCTTGTCTGGCACTCAAACCTTCTTACAAAAATGAAGCCCCAAAGCAAGACCTCAACTCAGAGTATTTATACCTTTTTTAAAGCCAGAGGGCATCACAGCCCTCAAGATCTTGTGCCTCATTAACAAAAGACTTGCGCTTTCCCACAAATCTTCCCTAATCAAACTCCCCTTAATGGGCAGGTCCATAAATGGATGGGGAAGATCTTTAATCATGTTAAAATAATTAACAACACAAATATATATACTGTTTCTAGTTAAAGAATTTCTTATTTCTGTACTTTACTCCTTTTAAAGACTCTTGATTGATCAGAAGCACTTGATTACACTAAAACAAAAACAGCAAAAGATACTATTTTGATTTCTATCACATGGTCAGAGACAAAGTAGCACCAGGGACAAAAGTCCTAATTATGCAGAACAGAGCCAATGAGAAAATTTCATATAAGCAATTTTTCTCTAAAATATTTTGTATTTTAAAGGTTCTAGATGTCATAGCAGAATTACATGATCAATAAAAAGTAGAATACGCATTTTACCTAAGACTTTTATGCAAATGGATTACACATTGAAGTTTTCTTGATACTACAGAGAGATATATTGGTTATCTCCAAAGTGATACATAGACTATAGTCATTATACTATTTATCACATAGTTAACAGTGTCTGGCGAGTAGGTACCTAAGCAATTCTTGAATTGAATTTGAATCTCTCTAATCTGTCCACACCTATATTGGATTCTTTGAAAATATCAAGCTTACTATGTGCAAATCATTGTTCTAATCACTGGGGATACAAATTGAAATAAAGTGCTATCATCCCTGATCTTAGGGAGCTCATATGATAAACTAGAAGAAGATAACAGATATAGGATGGTTCATATGCCTATTAAATGGCAAAGCCTTGTCATTCCTACAGACATGTGACAATATGGATGGCACACTTAGATGTCTAGTAGGCAAAGTGTCACAGTGGAAAGCCAGATCTGCTATATATGAAGTATAACACATATGATGCTTATAATTCAGGTGTCTACCAAGGGTTTGGGGAAAACCACAAAATGCCAGCTAAACAAAATTAAACATCTAAGGGAGCAGTAAAGAAAAAGAAACAGCATTGTTGGGCATGATACTACTGCAAATTCATACTCTCCAAATGTAATTTTCAGAAATGAATATGCTTAGGTATTGCATTTATGTGTCAAGCTGAGAGATGCATATTTGTAGGCATTCTGCAAAACCTGAATGATCACTTGGCAAAGGCCTGCAGAAAACTCTGTGATTGGCATTAGAGTATTCTTCCTTAGTATCTAATTTTTCATCTCTGTCAGGCTAAGTGAAGGAAGTCTATAAATACAGCTTTAATTAACAGCAATGTTGCAGATGTGCAAAGATGTATCCTAGGTTTATTTAATCTGCCAGTCTTTTTATAAAGAAGTTTGTTTTTCTCAGGGGGGGGGGTCAAAATTAATTAGTATCCTTACAATTTATTTAACAGCCCATTGTCTACAAGATGCCTAAACAAGTACATGGAGACATAGCGGTACATCAAGAATGATATAAACAGAGCTGCTTTGAAAAGAGCAATCTATAAAATTACACTGTCTCTGATTCAACTAACGATTAAAATAGAGGATAATAAGTTTTTCTATCAAACTATTTTTATTTGTCTGCAGAATGGCATTGTTTATTACAGCAACAAGAGCAATGAAAAGATTTGACCCATTCACATTGTCCATTTTATTAGATTTTTGCTTCCTTTGTCTCAGCATTCACCTTTAGTTTTAACTTTATTTTTATAAACATTTCTATAGGTCTCCTAATGTTACACATATATCGTTTCATTTGATCCTCACAATAGCCCTCTAAGAAAGGTGCTAATAATTTAAGATAATTTCCTTTAAAAAAAATTAAGGCATTCTCAAAATTGATTTCTTGAAAGAGTCACTTCACCATGTCTGTCTAAACAATAACATCATTGTGGCCTTTTATTCCTCAGGAGCAAAAGCTAAATTAAATGTAGAATGGGATTATAACCATATCATAAGAAAAAATACATATGAATAATACAAAAAAATGGGAAGAATTCACCTGCTACAACTGAAGTAAAAAGAGTAAGTGAATGAATTCACTTTGCTAAATCTGAGAGTATGTATGTGTGTGTGTATGTGTGTGTGTGTATGTGTGTGTGTATGTGTATGAGCATGTATGTACGCACATAACAGTCTTTCAAGGTACTCACACATTAGTAGGAAAAGATAATTTATATAGAAGATTTCAGCCATAAGTAAGATAGAGTCAGTGGTTTTTAAAATATATTTTCAAAGTAGATGATGGTACCTTTTCTTAAATGCCATCTCTAGTGATAAAATCATCTCTCCTTCTGATTCATTTGAAAGTGCCATAGACTTAGCAAGAGACACAAAAGGCCATTAGAACTCTGATTAATGCTGAGACCTCTATGGACTTCAGAAGGCTGATACTGAAGCATTCTCCTCTCTGCTACAAGATGGTGTAATATATGTGTAGAATGAGGCAAATAGAGTCTTAAGTAGCCAATGAAAGCATCTGAATTCATCAATCAATCAGTCAATAAGCATTCTGGCAGCTAGTTGGCATGCTGGATAGAGGGAGGGGCTTGAAGTTAGAGGACCTGAGATACTTACAATCTATGTAACCCGTGTAATCATGGACTAGTCCAGGTGTGGGGAACCCGTGGCCTCAAAACCACATGGTCCTCAAGTGCAGCCCTCTAATCCTAACCTTAAAGGGCTGTACTTGAGGGTCTCAAGGGCCATATGTGGCCTCAAGGCTGCTGGTTCTCCACCCCTGGACTAGTCATTTTATCCAAGAGATTCCATTTCTTTGCTTACAATAAAAGTAGTTTGGACTCAATGGCCTCTGGGGTCCCTGTCAGCTCTAAATCTTTGGACTTACGATCATTGTGTAACTACCTGCTAAGCACCAGACAGGGTGATATAATGTGGGGATATAAGGATGAGGGAAATAACACATTATAATAAGGAATCCTTATATATATGTTCATTTGTCTTTTCCAGTGATATTATAATCTCCTTAGGAAAAGGGATTGTAACAAAATCACAGAATTTCATTGTTGGAAGGGCCCCCAGTAGACATTTTTTCCTCTATACAAAAGGATTATATATATATATATATATATATGTATATATATATATATACATATATATATATATATATATATATACACATGTATGTATATATGGGCAAAGTAAACAGAATATGATTTGGGAAAATTAGGAAGGACTTAGAACATGTGTGTGTGTTTCAAGAAAGGGTTCTACCAGAACAGGAAGGGCAAGGGGGGGTCAGGGAAGTGAATGTGATTAGAAAATCACATTTAAAAATTTCTTTAAAAAAAAATGAAAATGATCTCATTGATCTTGTTACATTTTAATTTGTTACATTTACATCTTGTTACATTTTGATTCAATAAACATTCATTAATTATCAACACTGTGCCAGACTTTAGGCTAAACGTTATAGACACAAAAGATATGTACAAAACTGGCCCCAAACATGAGAGGTTTATATTCCATATTACCTCAAATGATATTGCCATAGGTCTAATTTTTGTTTTTAAATTCAGACTTCGATTCAAAAAGGATCAAGGATTTTATCAATTCATATGATATTCCTTCAGTCAAAACAATATAGACCCTTTCTCTACTTTAGTAGACTATCTTCATGACTTAATATGGCAATACATCACCTGTTGGTCATACTTCTAATAATGAACTTCCCTAATGAGTCATGCAGGAGTTGGATGAACATCCAATTTGTTTCTATACATATGTTTGAAGTTGTGCCAATGACACAGGATCTGCCAGAGCTTGTGTGGGCATTGGGCTCTAGGTCACTTCCATGTTATCAAAAAGTGTTGGATGAACACTTCATCAGCTGTTTGCTCTACCATTAAAATATGTATGAACCTATGTATGTATATGTGAAGAAAAAGAGAGAAGGAGAACATGAGGTAGAAGGACAAAGAAGGAGGGAGACATAAAGAGAGACATATGTAGATATGAACATAGATATATGCACAAGTTAAAAATATAGATATCAATTCATCAAAAAAGGTAGTATGACAGAACAGAGAAATAGCAGGCTTTGGAGACAAGATGTCTTGGATTCAAGTCTCACCTCTGATATGTCTTGTCTGTGTACCTATGGGCAAGTAATTTAAGCCTCTCAATGGGCATAAATACTTCAGTCAGAATGTATAAATAGCAGCAAAGGTGCATATGAGTAACGGGAGTTCCTCACTGGAAACCTTCTAGCCCAATGAAATCAGAGGCTTGCTGAGGGAAGGGTGGTGAGGGTGGGGGCAAGTTACCACAGGACCAGAGATGTAGAGCTGAACAGGATGTGAAAAGTTTTCTATCCCAATCCTTTCATTTTAGAAATGACTAGAGGCTGAATGACTTGCCCATGACCATATTGGCAGTAATAGAAGAGGTAGAATGTGAACCTGTGTCTTCTTTCAATCCAGTGCTCTTTTCTCTGTACCACAATGCCTGCTTCATTCTCTCTCTCCTTTTTCTTTTCTTTTATTGGGCCCTTCAGGTTCTAAATCTGCAATTCTATCAGAAGATTAAAAACCTTTCTGAACTTCATTTTTCTCGCTTATGAAATAAATAGCTAGGAAAGACTCAAAGCCCTCCAAGGTGACTTCCACCTCGAAATCAGTGATTTATCTATCTCTACACCTACCTCCAACTTTGGAACAGGATACCATAGGTCACCAGACCAACTCAATATGTCCTAATTGTTATGCAAAAAATATTAAGGATTATTCTAGCAGGTTTTTGGGTAATCAGAATTTGGACAATAAGTACTTGGTAAATAGCCTCAAAGTTTAGGTCTACAGATATTAGTTTTTATATAAAGACCTAGAACTACTTTATGAGTGATTCATATATTTATTTTTATATAATTTCTATAAAATATAAAGATTTTTAATAGTTGAAAATGAAATTAAACTTTGTCAAAACTTTCTAATGTAAAAGAATAAGAAGAAATATGACAAATTACTATAAAACAATAATATTTATAGTGGTACCAAGGAGGAGGAGGAGAAGAAAAAAGGTTTGGGTCTCAGTCTTCTCATCTGTAAAATAGAAGAGTCAGAAAGTCACTCAGGTTCCTCCCTGCCCAGATCATAAGGAAGAAACATAGACATATGCGTTCTCTGGCAAGGAGGGAAGGGGAAAATTGGGCATCATGAAACTAATCCACTTATGCCATAGCAATTATGTTTTAACCTGGTGGGTCAACTGAGAAACGACAACTTCAAAGGCCTCTTACCTGGAGTGTGATCAGAATCATGACTTTCTGTTTTTGAAGGAAACCTGTTGCCAATGCTCCAGTCCAAATCGTCTTGAGTATCTTGAGTAAGGTGACAGGCCGAGGTCCAGTTGTGGGGAGCATTTTCAAAATTACAGCTTCCTGGGATGCTGGTATATGAACCTAAGAGCAAAAGAATACTGAGCTGAGTCTTTTGGAGAAAAGGACTTCTTGAGGGTCCCAGAGAACAGAAACATCTCTATGTCTTCACAATGGAGAATGAAGAGGGATTATTAGGGTAGAACTGCCAAAAATTGGATACATGGCAACCATGGTCTCTATATGAGATGCTTTTGCTTGTCTTTGCTAAAAAGGAGGAGAATATTTCCAGAAATGACTGTGATGCAACAACATGTAACTATAATATGTATGTGTGTATACACATGTGTGCTTATGTACAGTGTTTGTATGTATGTGCACATGTATGTATATGTATGCAGATACATAGATATGTCCTACCCAGATCCTCTACTGGATTTCATGTTCTCCAGAAAATCATTATCTTGCAAAATGTCATGAGCTGTAAAATTCACATTCATCACCTCCTTTGCCTCAGGTTCCTCCCTTCCCTTGGACTAGAGACGGAGGAGGGTAACCTTCCATGAGCTCCCAGATCCTTCTTTTAAAGAGCCTGCCCAGGGAATCCTCATTATTCCCCACCTAACCGAAAGGCTTCATCATGTCCCTCCTTTTAAAGCAGGCTCTGCCCTCATTGGACTGTGAACAGCTTGAGGACTGTCTTTTTGCCTTTGCTGTATTCTTGGTGCTTAATACAGGATTTGGCACATGGTAGATGTTTAATTAATGCCAAGTGACTGGTTATACAAGTACAGAAACACATATATATGCACGTATATTACTTTATTATGTAATATTATGCATAGGGAATAAGAAACAAAAACTAATATATGTAAAAATTATAAAATTCCAATTCATCATAAACTACAAAGACTTTAAAGGACTTCTATTTTTTAGGCATCATAGAGTTACTTCTCATTTTACCTTCATTTTTGTTATCATGACATTTTTTTAAACCTTGTACTAGGTGCCTCCCAAATCTTTAGTAGTTTTAAACTTTTGGGATACTTTATGTATGTGTGTGTGTGTGTGTGTGTGTGTGTGTGTGTGTGTGTGTGTTCAGACAGCTGTTATTCATGAATCCATGATGCAAAAGTTACTAAGTAACATAGACAAAAAGATTTATTTGGTGAATTCATCACCATAAATCAACAGAGATTTTCTTTGCTTTTCTACATTTTAGAAAGATGTGGCTTTTGTTGTATTGTTCTCCCACACCCTGTAGGCAGATGTAGAGACCTAAATAGAAACTTTTTGTACCTTGGGCAAATCTAGGTGAGGGCAACAAGGATGGCAGATAGCCTGTGACAACTCATATTTGTAGGCAGGTAGACTTGAGAAAGTGGAAGTGGAAAGACCAGATGGTCAAGAAAGATGAAGTTGGAGAGGAGAGGATGACTGAGCTAGGTAACTTATTGGGGAGAGAAAGTGATATAAATGTACCTTAATGACAGCAGCAAGAATCTAGATTAACATGAAAGGAGGTGAGGATTTTGCTGAGCCATGGTGCTAGAATTAGGGTGTGCAAATGACTTCAGAGATAAATCCTGACTCCTCCTCTTGTACTTGTATATTAGGGTGTGAAAGGAAGGAGTTTCCAGCCTTGGAGAAGGTTTCAAGAGATATGGCATCATCAAAGGTTAGCCAAGTTCCAGTGAGTCATCACAGATACAAAAAATGTGATAAGGATAGTAGAAACACCACTGGATTCAGAGGTAGAGGATAGAGGTTCAAATTCTGCCTTGAGCTCTTAATAGAAGTATAATCTTGGACAAATAACTTAAATGCTTTAGATCTCCACTTTCTCACCTATAAAATAAGGAGATTGGATCAGAGGACTTCTAAGGTCACTTCTTACTCTAAATCTCTGACTCAGTGATATCATGTGACTGACCTGGGAAAGTCATTGAATCTCTCCTGACTTTAATTGCCTCATCTTTTAAATGAGAGAATTAGACTCAAGTCTAAACTATTTTTTCTATAATTATGGGGTCCTGGCCTTGTAACCTGGAGAAAGTCATGGAACCTATCTGGGCCTTGATTTCTTTATGTGCAAAATGCAGGAGAGGGGAGTCCCTCATTGCTCTCAATTAATGATCATAAATTTAGAAATAGAAGGCACTTTTGAGGTCATTTGGTTCAACTCTAGCAGGAATTCCTTATGGCCCTGAATTTACAATCATAAATTTAGAAATGGAAGGCACTTTGGAGGTCATTTAGTTCAACTCTAGCATTTTATAGATGAGGAAACAGAAACTCAGAGGCATGAAAGAATTTGTTCAAGGTCATATAGCTAGCAAATGATAAAGGTGAAATTTGAATACAAATCATCTTATCATAAATCTTATCTTTTCTTTGTTGCACAATCAAGTGTTTTCTCAGAGGATGACAAAGAAAATGGGGACAGAGGAGGTAAGAAATGGGAAAGGATCTGAGATGAGCTTATTGTTGTGAGGGAGAGTGGAAGGTGCAGTAATTATGATTAGTCTAGTCACTAAAGAGTTTGTCTTCCCTGCAGGGAAAGAAAGAAAGGAAGATGAGGAAGGAAGGAAGGAAGGAAGGAAGGAAGGAAGGAAGGAAGGAAGGAAGGAAGGAAGGAAGGAAGGAAGGAAGGAAGGAAGGAGGAGCAAAAAGGAGAGGGAGGAGGAGAGAGGGAAAGGGAGAGAGAGAGAGAAATGAAGAAAGGAAAAAGGGAAGGAGGGAAGAAGGAAGGAATGAAAGAAAGAGGAAAAAGAAAGAAAGCCCATTACTAAGCAAGTATTATGTAAGAACTGGGCTTAGTATTGGGCCATGGATTTTAAGACTAGGGGAACCATGGAGTCAAGGCAGGAGAAGTCAATTCCACTATAATGGGAGGGGTGTCCAAAGAAGGACAGGCTGACATGGGACTCTAGGTAATAGTAACTTTGGGCAAGATAAAGGAATAATCAATCAATGACCAGAGCCAGAGGGTGGTGAATGACATAATCTGGGATAGAGGCCCAGTTACTACAATCTAGGATTGGCTCTATGCATATAGTTCCTAAATACCAATTCTAGTTACGTCACAAAGCATTACCACAAGGAGATAAGTTAATCACAAAGAAAAGGAAGGCATATTATCTATGTAGAAACATATTACTCAACTGGTGTCATAAAATATAAATGAAACAGCTTCAATACTATGATGGTAAACAAGCTAAGGTATCTGAATCCACTCCAGAGGCATTTTTACAAGATGTGCATTACACCTCTCAATTGGAATTTCATCTTATCTTGAAAACCTGAAAACCTTTTGGATGACGTGCAAATGAATTACATTTATTCACTGTGCAGGATATAAATATCTCTCTGATTTATATACCTATTTATGGGTTTCTAAGTCTTTTTATATGCCTGTCTATGTCACTGTTGTATGATTTAGGACGCGTTTACATTAAGCCTAAACATTTGGATGAAAAGTGAAAAATTCAATCATGCAGATGTTCTGCCTACACATCAAACATTTAGAAGTTTCCAATCACAAGAAAGGCACTGTGACTTAAAAATATAGATATGCATTCCCACCTGCATGTTTGGAAAACATTTTTATTTATCTCTGGTACTAGGGAGCTTTTGAAAGACTAATGGATTTGGATTCAGAGAAATCTAGTTTAGAATCCTTGCTCTGGCCAAGACCTAGGTGTGGGACTGTGGAAAAAGTCACTTGACCCTCTGGGCATCAATTCCATGAAATATAAACAAAGAGTGGACTGGCTGTTCTTTGAAGTACCTTCCAACACCAGATTCAAAGTTCTACAAATAAAGATCAGCTAGGTGGTGTAGTAAAGAGAGCACTGGGCTTAGAGACTGCAGAGTTCATATCTAGCTTCAGACACTTATTTACTATATGACCCTAAACAAGTCACTAAACCCTATTTGCCTCAGTTCCTCATGTGTAAAATGAAGTGGAGTAAGAAGTGGCAAACTACACCAGGATCTTCGCCAAGAAAACGCGAAATGTGGTCACAAAGAGTCAGGCATGACTGAAACACTTGAACAATAAGTCTAGGTGATCTCTAAGTTTTTACCCAGCTTTAATATGAAATCTCTAGCTTTCATTTTTCTTTGAAACCTTCTCACTGATTCTCAAGTTGAAATTTCTCCAATTATCCTCAAGCAGATAGATTCATATTTCCTCTTTCGCTCTTTGAAATGACTTTGCCTCTGTTTTGCTGATGAGATAGGGGCCATTTGTTACCAATTCATTTTCTACCTTTTGCTTTTCACAGTGTCTGTCTCAACATGTGTACTCTGTTCTCCTCTCCCTTGGTCATGAGATCATATGGTGTGATGGAGTGGTCCTGAATTGTCATTTCAGAGATTTCTTTTTCTCATGGTATGTCTAACCACTCATGTCCTTGATTTCTTTCCTTCTCTTCTCTGCTTCCTTTGGTATTTTGTTACTTTAATAATTTGCCCTTCCTCTAGTATTTTCATTCTTTATGTTGGAATGTCTGGTCTCTGGATTCAGATGGCTCTGGAGGAGAAGTAAGGTTGGTGACCTACACATCAAATATTTAGAAGTTTACAATCACAAGAAAGGAACTGTGACTTAAAAACATAGAGATGCATTCCCACCTGCATATTTGGAAAACATTTCTATTTATCTCTGACACTAGGGAGCTTTCAAAAGACTAATGGATTTGGATTCAGAGAAATCTAGTTTGGAATCCTTGCACTCAAAACAGCCAAGTGCAAGTCATGTCATCATTTCTCTGATGGCATGGTCTTCTTTGGCAACAAAAGACAAACACAACAATTCTTTATGTTGATTCCCCACTGTCTACAAATATGCTTAGGTTTTCCGACCCTGGGGGAAAAAAAAGACCTGTAAAACATAAACATTTTATTTGATATTGATCTCCCTTTTGTCTTATCATTTTCTGTCTAATCTCACAGCATCATTTGTCACTTCTATCCAGAAAACTTCCAAATATCCATTTTCAGCCTGCTCTCTCAGTCCCAGGGCCTCTAAAATCAGTAAATCAACATCTTCTCTTTTCCCTCTCTTTTGAACCTTGTGCAGTCTGGCTTCCAACTTTCCCTGATCTTCTTAAGAATTATGTTACCCCATGTACACTGCAATCCAGTCACACTGCCTTCCCTGCTGTTGCTTGAACAAGACACTTTCTTACCCAACTCTGAGCTTCCTTCATGTCCCATATGGAATCCTACCTTCCACAGGAAGCCTTTCCCAGTTCCCCCTTCATTCTACCCTGTTGATTATTTCCAATTTATCCTGTATATAGTTTGTTTCTACAAAGTCATTTGCTTGTTGTCTCCCCCATTAGAATGTGAGCTCCTTGAGAAAGGGGGCTGTTTTTTAATGCCTATAGATCGCCAAGGTTTAGCACAGCCCTTGAAACATAGTAGGCACTTAATAAATATTTATTGCCTGCCTGTTTAACTATAAAAATCCGCTAATTGATCTCCTTGTCTCCAGTCATTTCATTTTACAATATTTGTTCCATAAATAGATGCCAAATTGATGTTGCTAAATGACTAACTTCAGCACCCCAAGATACATCGGGGGACTCTTATCACCAGTTCTTAAATCTGCATTTATAAATGGAAAGGCAGCTGTTGAGGAGTCAACAATCACTTTAATCAGCTCAAACAAATGCTTCCAGACACAACTTTTTATCTTTTACATTCCCAGAGTTATCAGGCCTTCCATCTATTCAACAACCTTTCCATCTTTATCAAAAGCAACAGACAGGGATCTACTGCTTGAATCAGAGAAATATTGCCATACACTTTACATAGATCCCTGGATGGAGAGAGCCTTTACATCTGAGCAGTCAGCAGGTCTGAACATATGGCCACTCAGAGTCTCGACCAGGTAATCACAAGATCCTTCTCATAAGTGAACCCCCAAACTAAAATACCAACTTCCCAGTATATATAACGAAGATTTGATTTCTGATCGACTCAGTCATCAGGCAGGAAACCTACATGACTCAGCACAACTGTGAACCATCAGGGCTCAAAGGGGACTGAACCCTTAGGTGCTCGCAATGTAACCTGAGCCTGGAAAACAGCTCTAAACAAACAAATCCCACCCAACCTGCTGCCACTGCATGATACTTCCCTACTCAAAATATTTTCGGATTCAGTTGTATGAGAGATCAAGTGCAAAAGCCATAGCAAAGCCATCAAGACCCTCCTTGATAGGACTTCAATGTGCCTTTTCAGGTTTCCCTCTCACTTCTCCACTACACACTATCTAGTAAACACTCCTTGAGGCTTCCTACATCATTGTTCATATTACTCCTATTACTGGAACACCATTTTCTGTCCCTTCTCTCTTCCACCTCTTCTCCCCATGTCAACTCATGTTGCACTTTTCCATGATGACCATAGCCTGCAATGATCTCTCCTTTGACTCATCTCAAAGCACCTGCAGAATGTCCATCCCATGCATTTCTCAGTTAACTTTATACTGTCTCCCTGATGGCATCTCTTGTATTGAACAATTTATATATTTTGGATCTGTATGTTAAAATAGATAATCAAATCATTAAAGATAGAGTGCTATAAATAATCTGTTTATCTACCTGCCCCTATAGAAGAATGCATGCAGAATTCCTAAGAAGGAGATAAATATCTGCTGATTTATTGATTTATATGATTGAGCATACTGGTAATTCATCAGTTATACTTTTCTCTTGACCAATCAGTTTTTTATCATATGTTTCCTTGACGACAACTTTTATGTTACTTATCATCCACTGTCAATCTCTCCATAGACCTTTGGGTGGTGTTTGACTTCAATTATGTGTAGCCTACTCTTCAAAGATTTCATTTGACAGGCATTTTTCCTCCTTCAGAAACCACTATCTAGCTAAATTTATGTTCATCCTTGTCATCTGTGACCTTATCATAACTTAAGCTTAAGAGCAGGATACCTGCTTTCCTAACTTATCAATACTGCCACCCTATGATGAGCCTCAAGTGGCATAAATTTCATACAGGAACTCATGTAAGGTTACATAAATTTGGTAACATAGGAATGTGGCAACTAGATGACAGACTGGATAGAGTGCAAGACCTAGAGTCAGGAAGTCCTAAATTCAAATTTTTCCTCAGATACTTACTAGTCATATTACCTGGACAAGTTCCTTTACTTCCCAGCTTCAGTTACCTCATCTATAAAATGAAGATAATGATAGCACCAGTCTCATAAGGTTGTCTTGAAGATCATATATGATAGAATCTATATATAGTATATCAAATGTGATATACATATAAAGTATATTACAAACTTGACAGCAAGATTATATGTATTTATATATAATGTATATGTGTATATATATATATATATATATATATATATTTGTCAAATAGTGAGTTGTTATCCCATCGCTGGGTTATCAAATAGTAGATACCTATGATCATTTATTACTGTATCTTGTGTACCTAACATGTTCCATTGATCCACCCCTCTATTTCTTAGTACCAAGTAGTTTTGATGATTACTGCTTTATAATAGTTTTAGATCTTGTATGACTAGGCTGCCTTCCTTTGCATTTTTTTTTCATTAATCCCTTGACATTCTTGAACTTTTCTTCTTCCAGATGAATTTTGTTATTATTATTTCTAACTCTATAAAATATTTTTGGTTGTTTGATATTGCACTGAACAAGGAAATCAATTTAGCTGATTGTCATTTTTGTTAAATTGACTCTGCCTACCCTTGAGCAACTGATATTTTTTCAATTGTTTAGATCTAATTTCATTTTGTATTTTGTATTTTGTAATTGTGTTCATATAGTTCCTGGGTTTGTCTTGACAGGTAGGCTTCCAAATATTGTATATTATATACAGTTATTTTAAATGGAATTTCTCCATCTACCTCTTGCTGCTAGGCTTTTTTTGGTAATATAGAAATGCTAATGATTTACGTGGGTTTATTTTATATCCTCAACTTTGCAAAAGTCGTCAGTTATTTTAAGTAATTTTTAATTGATTCTCTAGGATTCTCTAAGTATGCCATCATATCTTCAGCAAAGAGTAATGTGTTTCTTTCCTAATTACCTATTCTAATTATTTCAATTTCTTTTTCTTCTTAATATTTCTAGTATAATATTGAATAATAGTGGTGATAATGGACATCTTTGTTTCACTTCTGATCTTACTGAGAAAGCATCTAAGTTATCCCCATTAAAGACAATGCTTGCTGATGGTTTTAGACATACCATGTGTCATTTTAAGGACTTATAAGGACCACTTATTCCTGTGCTCTCTGGTGTTTTAATAGGAATGGGTGATGTACTTCGTCAAAAGTTCTTTCTGATTCCATTGAGATAATCATATGATTTTTGTTAGTTTTGTTATTGATATGGCCAATTATGCTGACAGTTTTCCTATTATCCTTGTGATAAATTTCTGTCATCTTTGTTAATAGTTTATTTAAAATTTTTGCATCAATATTCATTAGGGAAATTTGTCTATAATTTACTTTCTGTGTTTTGGCTTTTCCTGTTTTAGGTGTCAGTCCCTTATTTGGTGTGATAAAAGAAATTTGGTAGAATTCCTTCACCTATTTTTCCAAATATTTTGTATAGAATTGGAATTAACTGTTCTTTAAATGTTTTGTAGAATTCACTAATTTGTCAGAATCCATCTGACCATGGAGATTATTTCTTAGGGAGTTCATTGATAGCTTGTTTGATTTCTTTTATTAAAATGGGATTATTCAAATATGTCATTTCCTCTTCTGTAAATCTAGGGCAATTTATATTTTTTGTAAATATTTATCCATTTCCCTTACATTATCAGATTTGTTGGCATACAGTCAATTAGGCAAAATAGCTCCTAATTATTGCTTTAATTTCCTCTTCATTGGTAGTGAATTCACCCTTTTCATTTTTGATACTAGTAATTTAGTGTTCTTTCTTTTTAAAAAAATAAAATTAACCAGAAATTTATTTTATTGTTTTGTTTCAACAAAAACAGCTTAATCTTATTCATTATTTTGATAGGTTTCTTACTTTCAATTTTATTAATCTCTCATTTGATTTTCAGAATTTCTAATTTGATTAACTGGAGATTTTACATTTGTTTCTTTTCTAGCTTTTTTAGTGCCATGTTCAATTCACAGATCTCCTCTATTTTATTCATGTATACACTTAAAGACATAAAATTTCCCTTAAGCATTGCTTTGAGTTCATCGCATAAATTTTGGTATGTTATGTTATTATTGTCATTCCCTTTGATGAAATTATTGATTATTTCTATGATTTGTTGTTTGATCCACTCCATTCTTTGGGATCAGATTATTTAGTTTCCCAGGAATTTTTAATCTATCTTTCCATGGCTATTTATTGCACATAATTTTTATTGCATCATGATCTGAAAAGGATGCATTTAATATTCTTGCCTTTTTGCATTTGATTGTGAAGTTTTTATGACCTAATACATGGTCAGTTTTTGTGTAGGTGCCATGTAGCAGTGAGAGAAAGGTATATTCATTTCTATCCCCATTCAATTTTCTCCAGAGGTCTATTATATATAACTTTTCCAAAGTTTCATTCACCTCCTTAGCTTCTTTCTTGTTTATTTTGTGGTTAGATTTATCTAGTTCTGAGAGGGGGAAGTTGAGGCTCCCCCCCAGGTATAGTTTTGTGGTCTATTTCTTCTGTAACTTACCTAACTTCTCCTCTAAGAATTTGGTCCATATGTGTTTAGTACTGATATTACATCATTGTCTGTGGTACCTTTTAGCAAGATGTATTTTCCTTCCTTATCTCTTTTAAATAGATCTGTTACTTTTACTTTTTCTGAGATCATGGTTGCTACCCCTGCTTTTTTTTTTTTTACTTCAGATGAAGCATAATATATTCTACTCCATCTGTTTACCTTTACTCTGTGTGTATCTCTGTACTTCAAATATGTCTCTTGTAAACAACACATTGTAGGATTCTGTTTAATTCACTCTGCCGCCAAATTCCATTTTATAGGAGAGTTCATATCATTCACATTCACAATTGTAATTATTGTGTATTTCCCTTCATCCTATTTTCCCTTTTGTTTATACTTTTCTCTCTCCTTTCATTCTGTCCTTCCTCATCATTGTTTTGTTTCTGATCATCACCTCCCACAATCTGCCCTCCTTTCTATCAGCCCCATCTCCCTTTTCCTCTCTCTTTCCCCTCCTACTTCCCTAAAGTGTAAGATAAATTTCTTTATCCCACTGAAGATGTATGTTATTCTCTCTTTGAGCTAAATCTAATGAGAATAAGGTTCAAAACAATGCTCATGCTGCTCTCTTATTTGCCCTCAATAGGTCTTGTGCATTTCTTCACATGATATAATTTATTCCATTCTATCTCCTCCTTTCCTCTTCTCCCAGTATATTCCTTTTTTTCACCTCTTGATTTTTAATATAATCACATCAAAGTCAATTTATATCCAAACTCTCTATGTATACTCCTTCTAAATGTCCTAATAGAGATATAGTTCTTAAGTGTTACAAGTATTATCTTCCTGTATAAAGATGTGAACCATTTTTAAAAGATGCAAACAGTTTAACCTTTTGAATAAAATTTTTCCTGTTTATTGATTTTATGTTTCTCTTGGGTCTTATATTTGAAGTTTCAATTTTTTGTTCATCTCTGGTCTTTTCATCAGGAAGTCTTGAAAGTTCTCCATTTCATTGAATGTCCATTTATCTCCATGTGAGATCAAGCTCAATTTTGCTGGGTAGTTGAGTCTTGCTTGTAATCCCAGCTCCTTTGCCTTCCAGAACATAATTTTCTAAACCCTCCAGTTCTTTAATATGGAAGCTACTAAATTGTGTGTAATTCTGACCAAAACTCCTAGATATGTGAAATATTTCTTTCTGGCTGTTTGCCACATTTTTCCCTTGATCTGATAATTCTGGAATTTGGCTACAATATTCCTTAGAATTTTCATTTTGGGATTTCTTTCAGGAGGTGATTGGTGGATTCTTTCAGTGACTATTTTACCCTCTGATTCTAGGATACCAAAGCAGTTTTCCTTAATAATTTCTTGAAAAATGCCTTTGAAATTCTTTTTTTGATCATGGCTTTCAGGTAGTCCAATAATTCTTAAATTATCTCTCATGGATCTATTTTCAAGATAAGTTGTTTTCCAATGAAGCATTTTACATTTTCTTCTATTTTTTCATTCTTCTGATTTTGTTTTTCTGATTTTTGTTGTCTCATGGATTTATTAGCATCCCCTTACCCAATTCTAATTTTTAAGGAATAATTTTCTTCAGTTAGCTTTTGAACCCTTTGTACCTTCTTTTCCTTTTGAACAATTCTACTTTTTGAGGAGCTGTTTCTTCAGTGGATTTTTTCCCCATTTGACCAACTACATTTTTAAGGAATTGTTTTCTTCAGTCAAATTTTATCCTTCCTTATCCAATTTGTTGGACTCTCTCTTGCATACCTCTCATTTCTTTTCCGAATTTTTCTTCTACTTCTCTTATTTTATTTTTAAATCTTTTTTGAGCTGTTCCAAGAAAGTTTTTTGGGGCTTGAGACCAATTTATATTCCCCTTTGAGGTTTCACATGTAGGCATTAAGACATTGTTGTCCTCTTCTGAGTTTGTGTTTTGATATTCCCTGTTACCATAGTAGCTTTTTATGGTCAGGATTCTTCTCTGTTTTTTGCTCATTTTTAAAAAGTTGAGCTCTGCTCTTGGGGCACAGAGGGCACTCTTCCAAGCTTCATGTTCTGGGGACCTGACATCTAGTCACTGGCTTTTTTCTGTGGGGCCTGAGCTGCTGGTGGCTTGCCACTAAGATAAGTTCTGCTCCCTTTTTACCCAAGTGAGACAGACTTTTCCTGAAATCTTTCAAAGCTCTTTTGGGCTGGTAAATCACTTCACTCTGCAATTTTGTGGATTCTACTACTCTAGAATTTTTTAAACACTCAATTTAATGTTGTTTCTGAAGGAAACTGTTGAGATTTTAGGCAACTTCCTGGCTTCTCTGTCCATCATCTTGACTCTGTCTCTGAAATATTTTTTAAAGCTACAACTCATTTCAATTAAGAAAAATACTTGTCATGACAAAACAAAGGAAACCTGAAGATGGGGAAAAATTATTTTTCTTTTCCTTATGAGACCCATTTTTTCATTCAAGACTCTACCAAAATTATTGTCAGAAATCTAGGTAAGCATATAAGGTCTGAGAATCTTCATTAGACTGTTAAACATCCACCATCAAAAATAAAAATGAACTTAAAAGTTTTAAGTCATTGAAGACATTATCATCTCTGATTAAAAGCTATTAAAATTATCAGAGCCTTTTATTTAAGGTAGTAAAGTTTAAAATTGCAGTAAGACTTTTGGAGCAATTCCATTTATTAATATGCTGAGAAAAAAAGGCTTTTCTTAGGTTAACAAAAAAATTTCCAAATGGTGACAAAATAGTGAAACACCACCCTCAATAATGCCAAACATTCCACAGGGCTGAGAAATTTAGATGAGACAGATAAATTTATGCACATGTCCTGTGCACTGAAATTATTCAAACCCTATAGAAAAACTAATTATTATAATCAAGGCTAGATTTTGAAAGATGGATTCTCTGGGAAAGACAGACTTACCCAGTGAGCTAAAAATCAAAGAAGGTTCAAAATATTTTTAATTTAATGCCAAATCATATATTTTGGGCCCAGTGGATAAAGTGCTGGGCCTGGAGTGAGGAGGACCTGAGTTCAAATACCACATTAAATGTGCAACCCTGGACATATCTTTTAAATTCTTCTTGCCTCAGTTTACTCATCTGAAAAATGAGTTTAATTATAACATCTATCTCCCAGGATTGTTGTGGGGATCAAAAGAGTCAATAACTATAAAATGTAAAGCAGAATGTCTAGTATATAGTAGGCATTATATTATTACTAATCACTATTATATATATAAATACATATATATATGTATGTGCTTATATGTATGTATATGCATAAGTACATATATAGACATACATATGTAATTCTTCATATATGAAAAGTTGTAAAGTTTACTGATTGTAAATAAATATAATTATTTTACTTTGTCTCAAATTTGAACAGAATTTATTTAGTCTCACTGGCAGAGCATTTGAGGGAATACTGCCCTTGATGAGGTCATTGATACAGTAGGGTATGTTCACGTAATATGTTTCTGATTAGTTTATTTCTATAGTCTCCAAAGAATGTACTATCTAGAAAGCCATTTTTTATAAAAAACATTTCATAAATTTATATTTTCATTAGGATCTAACGCTAACCCTAAATCTTAATCTTAATCTAAAAGATCTACAATGGATCCAAAGTAACACTTTCTAACTTCTTTCAAAATAACCATTGTGATATCATTTAAGAATATGCCATGTGGATCCCTGGGCATTTACACTAGTTTTTAGTCCATTTGGATCCACCTATTTAAAGATTTTGAGCTTCTTCACATGAAGGCATCACTTACACACCTCTTCCTAACACAATATTATGAACAGAATATAATCTCAAAGCACAATTTGACTGTGATGATCTTCCTCTCTTTGCAGTGAAAAACTTATTTCCTTCTTTATGTCTCAAAAAAAAATCAGATTGAATACCAAAAACTACAGACATAAAAAATTTATTGCAATATTGATTCAGACTGCTCTCACATATTACTACCTTGAAGAACATCTGTTTTTCTTCTTAAATTAGTAAAAATGGACAGGTAAGTGAAGACCAAATGTGAAGACTTAATCTCAAGAGAAAGTATAACTGGCTTGTACTATTTTGAAAAAGATCAAAGACCAAATAAACCTGAAACTTATCCACTGTTCATGATAGATTATCTGAACGTGGAGATTCAGCTTCGGTACCTTCTTAAGGCATTCACAACACCCTAAATAATGAATATTTATGATATGCATTCATGGACTGATAAAATCACCTGCATGTCTACACATGTTATGTATTTCTTTTGCTGTAAACAGAGTCTATTTGATAGTTGTAAGGAAATTACTATTCCCTTATTAAGCAAAAGAAGCTTTCACTTCAATACTTCATATATTATTTCATGTGGCTCATCATCTATATGGGCCATTAACCAAGTCTGGTCACATAATTGATTGTGGCTCATGAAAAGTGAAATTATTCAATTATTGTGTCTTTTTTTTCATATCAATAACTCCAGTAGCATTAGACAAAATAACTCATGTAATAAGGGTGGAATGGCTTGTTATGTGCTAGTCCTTGAAACATGCATATTTGTTCGTTGCCTAATTTCTGTCACAGTTTCCATGGTAGTGGGGAAATGGGAGACACACACTTGGCTAAGAATTTAGTATTGTGTCATAACGGGCTATTTCTCTGTAACTGACCATAGAGTTGGAAGAGCTGATAGTTTAGGTGGCTTGTCAATAACTTCATTATTCTCTTTCTTTCTTCTAAGGCTGTTAGACAGACCTATATTTTGGTAGTCCTGTAAGGAGGGTGAGGATTCCTGGGTGTGAATTTTGTCTCCCATGAAGCCAAGCTGGCTGGGAGCACAAAGTTGCCTCTGTTTCTTTGTTTTTACCCTTTCCTCATCCATTCTAATGAAAGTACCTAGATGATTTTATTAGTTTAAGAGATTCAGAGGTTCTGTCCAAGGTCTCCGCAAAACCCAGAGCTAAAATGAAAGATTATCAGTGGTCACCAGAGAGATAGTAATGGAACAGGCCAGGCCAACAGAGAAGGTACCGGGTCAAGAAGTAGGTGGTGTGGCTTACCTCAGTCCCATTTAGTCCCAATGGAGCAGCAAAGGGACTTGACCACTGCCTCTATATCCCAAACTTCTTAAAGACTCCACAATGCAAAAATATTAAAAAAAAAAAGTATTCAGGGGCGTCTAGAATCTATCCCTTTACCCTAAATATTGTCTACATATGTTCTTTACTACTATCATGCTTAAACTTAGAGCCTACTTTCCTTGTGGTGGCTGAGAGTATGAGTAGGAGAATAGACTTATTTTTTCTTTCAGGTGATGGTGTTTTGTACTGATTGTTCTGATTTCCATACCTTCCCAGTGGATTCCTTTTCTAAAAGCAAATTGATATCTACTGGTTGATTGTTAAGAAGGAGTGCAGCAGCAAGGGACCAGAAGTAATATTACCAGGACACTGTCCCTTAGGATTACCATCAAAACTCTGAGTAATAAGAAGCAGCCGCTTTTAAGAGACATGATCTACCAGTTTGAATGAAATTTTGGAGGAATAAGTTAAAGAGGGCACTAGATTCCAAATCATGGGCAGCATACAACTTGATAACAAAGGACTAACGAACCAAGGAATCGACATTTGCATTTTAAAAACCAAAATAAATAAAATGCCATCTTTTAATATGTTTATTAATGTAGTACATTGCCCTTTTCTAGAAGAATATAAGTTCTCTGAGGGCTTGCTTGATTTTGTTTATGTTTGTTGGTATAGGCAGCACCTTGCTTTACATAGTATGTGCTTGATGATCACATTTTAAGTGGAAGTGAATTAAAATATTATGGAGATATATGTGATTATATAATTTAATAAAATAAATATAGGCAAAGGAATAAGTAAGATCACATTCTTTGTTTAGTACTTCAGGAAATATTATGTCAGATCTAGAAATTCTGTTTGCTTCGATTTTTAAACAAGCTCTGGTTGTTGGCTAGAAAAGATTAAGAGTCTTTAGATCTTGTTCTAAAATGCTGCATTTTTAGAAAGTAAATATATGACATCCTAGTTACTCCTGCCATTTTTCCTAATATATAATATGGACTTAAGTACAATAACTGTCTATTTTAAACCATCTATTTCATTTCATCATAGAAAATTTAGAGCTAAAGGGAACCTAAAAGCCAAATAGTTAATACCTCTTCATTTTACAGATGAGTGAAGTGAAGCCCAGAAAAAATGAAACTATAACTGTTGATGCCCCGCAAGGATCCACAAGGCCTTCTTTTCTTCTCCCTCACCCAATGAACTCTTCAGCTTCTGCAGGTTTAATGAACATTTTGATGTGAATAATGCCCAGATATGTACTTCCAGCCTGAGTCTCTCTATTGACCTCTAGTTCGTGTTACCAGACATTTTTCAGACTGCTCAAATTAGGTGTGTGGAAGCATCTTGGGTCTAATGTAGCCAAAACAACTGATCTTTCACCCTAACCTCAGTCCTCCTCTTTCCAAATTTCCTAATATCACAAAGATGACAACCCTTCTTTTAGTCACCCAGGCTTACAATTTTGGCGTCATATTAAACTCTTCACTCTCACTCATCCTCCATATATCTTTTGGCAACTCTTGCAGTTTCTACCTTTACAGCATCTCTTACATGTGTCCCCTTCATCCACTACATAAATCAGGGTGATGGAGACCCTTATCACTGCACACTTCAACCTATCAATAACTTTCTGGTTATTCTTCCCACTCTAAATCATTCATTGTGTTGCCAAAGTGATTCTTTTTCTAACTTTTTAATTAATAGAATAATACAAGCATTTCAATAACATAGTATAATAAAAAGTATTTGCACATGAAACTACAAATCTATTATGTACCACTTGCTATTCCTTTAAAATATATAATGAAGTTATCATGTATATTTTTTTTCCTTTTCCTTTTTTCCCATCCACCCCCTCTAGCAATGGCTGCACTTAGACACCCACATATGCATGCATACATGCATGGATACCTATAATCATTCTATACAGACTTCTAGTTCTTTCCCTTATGCAGATAGTGTCTTCCTTCATGGGTCCCTGGTAGATAATTTGAGTATTTTTAATAGTCAAAATGACTTATTCACTCAAAGTTGTTCTTAAAACAATATTGCTTTACTGTACACAATGTCCTCTCAGTTCTGTTCATTTCATTCTTCTATTCATGCATTTTTTGAAGATCATCGGGCTCATTTCTTATAGCAGGGTAATATTCCATCATGATTATATAGCACAACTTGTTTAGCCATTCCCCAATTGATGGAAATCCCCGTAATTTCCAGTTGTTTCAATGTGATTCTTCTTAAAGCATAGGTCTAACCATGTCACTCTCCTCTCACTAAGGTTAGGTGGCTTCCTTATTTACCTCCAACATGAAATATAAAACACTTTGTCACTTAAAGTCCTTCACTTTCTACTTGTCTTCTTGTATCTTACTCTACATAATGATATCTAAGATTCAGTGATCATGGCCTTCTTGCTACGCATTGTATTTAGTACTTCATCTCCAGATTCTATGAATTTTCAAATGTTGTCCCCTATATCTGGACTATTCTCCATCTTCACCTCTACATCATGGATTCCCTAGACCCTGATAAGACTGAACCCAAACCTGACCTTTTACAAGAAGCCCTCTCCAATCCTTTTTACTATAATGACTTCCCTCTGACATTACCTTCCATCTACCCCGTACGTCTTGAATGTAAAATGGTGTTTACTTGTTATCTTGTCCATTAGACTGTGAGCTTCTTGAGGTCAGGAACAATGTTTTCCGTTTCTTTATATCTCTAGTACTTAACACAACAACTGGCATATAATAAGTACTTTTTATGTTATTTTTAAAAAGGAGTCTTTTTACTGTATTAGCCTGCTTTTGCATGTCTGCATACACAAAAAGCAGGATTTTATATATGTGTGATATAACATTCCCTTAAATTTGGAATAGTGCTTCAATGTATCAGTTAGATAGAACAAATCAGGGCTAATATTCAAGGGCCTTTTTTTCTGTACTTGAGCTTGGTATCATAACCTCATTACACCCCAGTTTAAAATATTAGCACAACATCACTGGTCACAGGGGAAATGACAAGGCTGCTTGGTATTTCAGTAATTAATATTTGATATCTGAGGAAAAATCAGGTAGAAAAGGGAAGAAAAGATTAAACATATTGGATCAAACTCCCATTTCCTCAACACCATCACTGAAGATATGAATTTGGTTCATTATTATCATCGCCTCATTTCCAAAGACAGAAAATGAGAGTATAAGCATTTTAACTGGATAATTTTCAAGGGAATTGCGCTATAGTGGAGAAACGATTTGACCTAGAGTCAGAATAACTTGGATTCAGATTCTGCCTCTAAAACTTACTAACCATATAAGCCTAAGCAAGTGACTTAACGTCTCTTGGCCTCAATTTCCTGATCTGTAAAATGGGAGTGAGATGCCTACAATGCCTACCTAGCACGATTGGCATGAGGTTCAAATGGACAAATGAGCATAAAGTGCTTGGAAAACAGTGAAGTCCTATATAATTGGGAGTTACTCTGCCTCAACAGCCCTCAATTTCTTTGTCCATCAATGGAGAGGAGCTGAGCTACACGGCCTTTGAAGCCCTCTATAGCTCTATGATTCTATTATCTTGAGGACAGCATAATATAGGATAACATAATAACAGCAATTATATGCTATTATATACTCATGAAGTATCTCAAGTGCACACTAAGGTAAAAGTACCCTAGACAGAAATCTCTAGTTTAAATAAAAGTGAAAAGAAAGCTGTAGGTGATGATGCATGATAAACCTAAACAGAAAAGTCAAAGCCTAAGCAACTATTTTGTTTTGTTTTTGTAATGGGTAACAAAATATGAGCAACAGTTAATGTTCTTTGCCACTTAAGTTAAAAACTTTACGCATAGATATAAAAATTTCAATATGCATATAATATTAATTTTCACATATAAATATATATACATTCATACACATATATATAATACTAATATCAGATGTATGTATATTTGTGTAAATATGTTTATATTTGTCTGTCTATATCTAAACACATTCACCATGTCTCATTTATAAGTACAAAACCTGAGCAGATCTGAAGTATCATGCTGCATTCTAAGTACCTCATTTTAGAAAGGACATTGAGAGATTGGAACATATTCAAAGGCAAAACCAGGCTAGGTAAGAGGACTGGAAGCCATTCCAGATGCAAATCATTTGAAGGAACTAGAAATTGTTTAGCTGAAGTGAAGTATTAGGGGAGACACGGCATGCTGTAGAGGACTGAACTAGGAGCAATTGACAGTAGAGTGGCAGATGGAAAATCAAAGGAAGGCAAAACTTGTAATGATTAGGGCCAGACAAAACCAAAATGATATGCCTTAAAAAGCAGTGAGTTCTTCCCAGTGAGACTGGATTATCGCATATCCAGGACAATGTAAATAACAATGGCATGAAATGGTCTAGATGGACCTTTGGCGTCCTTTTCAATTCAAAGATAGTGTGATCATTCAAATGGGACCATTTGGTTACTGGGACACTTGTCTTCATCACTAAATATGTAATAATTACATTTGCTTCTTGACAGGGGAACAAAAGATGCTTGAAAAGCAAAGGAAGAAAATTTCATGGAATCAGTTAGATCTTGGCTAAATCCATTGTCTTTGTGGCATTACTGACATTTCCCTTTCCCTCTTTGATATGATGTTTCCCTTTGGCAATTTTGAATTTTGTAGCTAGTGGATGAGACATCTTCAGTGTGAGGTTTAGAAATGGGAACCTCGGAATCTCCTTATCTCTGCCATCAGTCAGATCTGGGGTTAAGTTTACTCTCTCAATTGAAAATGATAAAAAAATCTTGTCTGTGACAGCCAGTGATCATTTTTATTTTAAGAGTCGTGCTGCTAAATGAAAAATAGGTGAATATTATCTATCTCAAAGGTTTGTACTTTTTAAAAAAAAACTTGTTTTAAAAAAGTACAATATGTGGGCTTTTGGTTTCATGACTTCAGTATGCTGCTTTGAAAATGAATTTACAAAATATACTGTAATCAAGTGAACAAGAATCAAAATGTTTTTAAATCATGGACTACTTTCATTCGTCTTAAAAATCAGACAGCTTTTTGAAAGTTTAGCGCATTATAAGAAATGAGCTTAGAAAGGGGACTGGACAACAAGTCCTTAAATAACACTAACTTTTGCCTTTTGTGGCTGGTCATGCACATCATGCCCAGATATTTCTTCCTGATTCCAATCAAATACATGGAACTTGGAAGGCTATTTACAGCCACATATGACTGAATCAATGATTCATAAAAATCTTTGATGTTCAGTCACTATCAACATAGGGGATCCCTGGGACTGAATATCCCATTCTCTATAAACCTTAAACTAATTCTTTATCAAAGATTAATACATATCAAGTATTAATCTTATTGATCTCCAAAGTTAACATATTCATTATGTCAGTTAAAACATGCTCTTTGGTGTTTCATGTGTCTGTTTTTCTAATTGTTTTTGCATAGACCTGTAATGAAAGAAGAGACATCCCTAGTGAAATGATTGATAAAGAAGTAAGGTGGTCCAGGAGACACTTACTTTTTAGTGGTAAAATAGAAGAATAATTTATTAGTAGTGATCAGTTCTTCTGAGTACCTTTCAAACTGGCTCCTCCTGACCTTTTGAATGGTAAACGGTGCTCTGTTCAAAAATTCCATTGCTAGGCAGGTTTTCATAAATTTTCCCCAGATTTTGACTTCTTTATTATTGTTTGTCATACTGGCTCCGGGTATGCATTGTTTTCTATATTTTCATGTTGATAGAACTAATGTTTATGTCATTGCCAGAGTTCTAGAGAAGTCTCTTAAGACCCAATAGTAATTAAAGCTAGGTCCTGATTAGTACAAATAATGAATCTCTTCAAGTGGTCAAATTCATACTGCATGTTTCCATTTGGGCTGGAATCAATTACCACTTTTTACATACAAATATATTTTGAATAAAGTAAATCTAAATAATGTGAGCTCTTCTTGGGATGTATCATTAACATTAATCAGGACCTATACGTAATATCTCTATTTCAGTGCTTATTGAGGAAATAACTGTTTAAAATACTATTGAAAGGTATTTTTTCATTGTTTCTTGGGACTCCAAGACTGTTCTAATGTCACCTCTTAAAAGAGGCTTTCCCTAATATCTCAGATTGTTAGTAGTCTTCTAAACACACACACACGCACGCACACACACACACACACACAATTACTTTGTATTTATTTTGTATGGTTTTTGTATCTATTTATCTTTGAACATAGTGGCTTCTCTTCCTCTCACTTCCCTCCTGAGAAAGTAAGCATCTTGAAGGCAGGAGTCATTTTGCTACTATCTTCATATTTTCAATGTGTGCCACAGTGCTTGGCACATAGTAGGCATCTAATAACTGTAGATTTTATATAGCTGGAGGAACACATTTTTAATTCAAGCTATTGAGGAGGTCAAGGCTGATGGTTATCTTGATTTAGAGACTATTAAGCTTTAGGTGACTCTTCCAATTAGGTGTCTATTTTGGCATCAATAAGATGACACCTTGGAAGTAGCAAGGGCTGGAGGTAGGAGGGTGGGAAAAGGGAACAGAGCACTATGTTGTCTAAGGCGGGGCAAACTAGCCCAGGTTGGAAATAGAGCAGGGCAAAGATCCTGTCCTGATGCTTCCAGCCTGGATGTGATAGGAAGAACCAGATTTAAAAAAAAAAAAAAACAGAAAGAGAATGTATAATGGTTTTGTCAGGAACTTCAAAGGCTCTAAGGGAACTTGAATGCTTATAGATTCAAAAGTCATGAGAATAACCTGTAAAGCAAGATATCTTAACGTTTTTTTGTGACACAGATCTCTTGAACATAGGCTTCTTCTGAAGCCTATGAGCCTTTTTCTGGAAAAAAAAAAAGGCTTTTAAATGGATAAACTAAAGTAAAATGGAATTAAAAAGGAAACCAATTATGTTAAAATACAACTGTTATTTTTTTTTTTAAGTTCAAGGGCTCCAGGTTATGAAACTCTGCTTGACCTAAAGAATGTTAGGCTCATTTGAAATCTCTTTCTCATAAGGATTTACAATTTGGAGATGAATGAGAAATCTGTTATCCTTGGTCTGAGCAAAAGTAGGTCAACATGACCTGAATGGAAGGAAAGCTTTGGGAATTATAGTATCATAGATCTGTAGCTAGGAAGGATCTAACTAGAATTCTAGTCCAAACATCTCATTTAATTGAGGAGGAGATTAAAGTTCAGATAGATTAAGTCACAATCTCACAAAAACTAAGCCTTAGAGATAGAATGTGAGACTAAGTTGTTTGAATCTAGATCCAACGTACTTTCTGCTTTATCATGATGATCTCTATTTTCTTTTTAGTTTATTTTTTTAACTTGCCCCTTTTGGGCACTAAGATTAATACAAATTTCTAAGAAATCATTTAAGAACATGTTGTTGTTCAGCCATATCTGATGCTTCATCACCTCATATGGGCTTTCTTAGTAGAAATACTGAAGGAATATGTTATTCCTTCTCCAGCTCATTTTGCAGATGAAGAAACTGAGGAAAATAGACTTTCCCAGGTCACACAGCTATTTAATTTGAGGTCAGATTTGCCTCAAACGCAAGAAAATGAGTTGCCCTGCCTCTAGGTCCCACAATCTAGCCACTGAGCCACCTAGCTGTCCCTTAAAATAATTTAAGTATGTTTAACAACAACTAAGGAACTCTAAGGAGATCTTTCTTTTTGGCTCTCTACAAGAAATACAGTATTTAATAAGAATGTGAGCTAATATGTTATTTAGTCAAGCATCTAAACATCCGTTCCTGCTAAAAAATATTTGATTTAGAACACATAAATAGAAACAATGAGGAAAAAGAAAAATCCAGTGCATTTTTCAATAGCTATCCAGCCTTTTGCAGGCTTTATTCAGCTTCCTCAGTTCAAACAGTTAAGGTTTGGTAACAATCAAGCATGGCTGGTGCTCACTATTTGGTAAATAGCTGGAGCTGATATATAGAAGGGTTATGGAAAATCTTTTGATTTGTCCAAGCCCACAAGGAAGCTGGAAGGTTATGACAATTACATAAATCCCCTCAGACTGTATTATTTCTTATTGTGATCATACATTTCATATTAGTGATTATGTTAAGCTGGAGAGAAATACTCACTGCAATCAGTTTCATCAGATCTATCCTTGCAGTCAGGCTTGTAGTCACAAACAAGATGGTTTTCAATACACTTCTTGTCTTGACACAGGAAATCTGTAGCTTCTGGGCAGACCTCAGAATACTCTCCAACTGAAACAAATGGGACATTCAAGTCAATAGGATTGAGAGAGGAATAAGGGTAAGGACAGGGATAAGGAAAGGACTTGTGATTTCATCAGTATAGGGAAATCCTGGGTGAGGATGAGGAACTAGCCTCTTTTGATTCAGGGGTGCAATTTATCATCTTAGAGTATAGTCTAGGCTAAGGGATTAAGAAGTTAAGTGATTTTTCTGGGACCATACTGCCACGTGACAGACATAAGATAGGAACCCAGGTCTTTGTGTCTCTGACGACAACTCTCTATCCAGTATATTTGGGTACCTCTGACAACTGTTTAAATCAGTACTTTAATTAAATAAAAGTATACTCCTCCTTCTCATGGGATCATAGCACTATAGACTTCAATTTAAAAGATCTATAATCCTTTACATAGTACCTATGATGTGCCAGACATTGTATCACATGCTTTATAAACATTATTTTGTTTGATCCTTACAACCCTGTGAGGTAGGTGCTGTTATTATCCCCTTTTTATAATTGTGGAAACTGAGGCAAAAAGAAGTTAAATGGCTTGCCCTGGGGGACAGAGCTAGTAAGTGTCTGAGGTTTAATTTGACGTCACATATGTTTGACTCTGAGTCCACCACCACGTTGCCTAGGAATATCTGAATTCATTTAGTTTAACACCTTCATTTAAAGACAAAGAAATTGAAGCCCAAGGAATTTAATTGACTTGTCCAAGGTCAAATAGGTAAAAAGGAATATAGATGATATCAAAACAAGGTCCTCTGATTTATTTCATTTCAGCATTTTGATTTTAATAGAATAACATATGCACAGTTACTAAAAGAAGCTGATATGAGTAACAGAAGTAATTCTGTCCTGCTCTCTTTTCCACAGTTTCTTCCTGCTACTTTATTGATCATGATCAAGCAAATGCATGTTATAAAATATTTTTATTGACTTCTCTTTGTTTTTTTACATATTCAAAGTCTCCCATTAATCTTCCTCTTTAGAGAACCATCCTATATAACAAGTGGTATTTTTATTTTTTAAAGCAGATATGAAATGCTCAGTTTGTGGTTCAATTTGACCTGCTTTTAGTACCACCTTCCCCCTCAAAAAGATAAATAAATGCTTTTTTTTTTAAGGTTTTCTACCATGGCCACAATTCTTGTTCATAAGGAAATGATAACATTTCAACAAGCAGAATTTTTAAAGACAAAAAAAAGAAGAAAGAAAAGGAGAAAAAAGTCAGGACAGATGATTAATACTTTGAGAAGGTCTGAAAATATGCACATACCTCTGCCACAGGGTGGGGAGGACATGTCTTCTCATATCTAATATGAGTTAACATTTTGAAATTACTATAACCATTCTTCTAGTTTGTCAGTTGGACAGATGTGTAGAATCACTCACATAGCAGATAAAAGGAAAGATGCAGTGTTAATCTTAGTCTTTCATACCACCAGCTTTCCTCCGGAGTCTCTGCTAATATATATGACGTGGGCATAACTTAAAGATCAATAATGATATTCCTCTTATAGGTCAAATGCTAGCCTCATTATTTAGTCATGTCCTTGTGTTTCACAATGCAATTCTATTGGTTCCACCTATCTTTTCCTTTCCTTTTCTCCTATGAAACTGTGTATTGAGTACACATGAGTGGCAGCAATTAGTAAAGTATGAATTGAATTATATTTTGTGGATCCTTAGTAGCTGCCATGGAAGGGGAGGGGTAAAAAACACTAATAAAAGTTCAAAGACTTGATTCAATAAAAAGGCAGGGCTTCCCTACAATTCTTAGTAAAGACCATGTCACGGATAGAATATTGAACTGGGTGTCAAGAGACCTGAACTTTTTTCCTAATTCTGTAACAAGTCCCTTTACCTCTCTGGGTCTCCCATTACTTGTTTGTAAAATGAGAGGGTTAGAATGTGTTGGAAAACCCATAATCCAAAAGATCTTTAGAAGCCAGAACATTGTGCCAAATCTAATGAGTATGAAATTTAACAAAAAAAAAATACAAAGGTAGTTTTCCATTTGGATGCAAAAAAGTTGTCTCTCAAGACCAAAATAGAATTATTAGGTTCTAGTTTGCAACAAAAACATCTGGAGTTTTTAGGGGAAAGTGAACATATTGCGAGCCAAAAGCTACGATATGAGAGCCAAAACACTAGTGTGATTGTGGGTTGCTCTGAGAGAGCAAAACTCTAGGAATAATGAGTCAATAGTTCTGTCATAGTCTTCCCTGGACAGACTACAACCAGGATATGGCAGGTCATCACATTTGAGGACAGAGATTGACAAGTTTGAGATTGCCTAGAAGAGCGTGAGCAGAACGGTGAAGGAGATTAAGGTCATCGGAAATGAAGATCAGTTGTAGAAAATGAAGATGTTCGATTTGGAGAAGAGAAGACAAGGTGGGAGGAAGGAGTGTGTGAAGGAACATTCAGCACTTAGCACAGTACCAGGAAGAGTAACTGGATGGCAGATAGTTGTCTTCAAGGATCTTAAGGACTGTCATATGAAAGAGGGATTACGTTTTATTTTACCCAGAAGGTAGCAATGGGTAGACATTACAAAGTGGACAAATTTAGACCCAATTAAAGGAAAAACATTATAACAATTCAAACTACTGAAAAATGGGATGGGAAATAGTGTCTTGGGAAGGAGTGGACTCCTATACCAGATATCTTTAAATAAAAACTGCACGAACTTTGTTGGGTATGATGTGGGCAGTTTTATTTAAGAGTTCTGAGTTGGACTACCTGGTCTCTGTTGAAACCTCTTGTATTTATTTGGTGATGGTGAATACATTATTTTCCAACCTCCTTCTTATCCTCAGACTGAATGGGTGTTGATTCCAAAATCCTGCAAGTCAACTAGATGACAACTTATTTAGGTCTTGCTATGCTTATAAGCAGAACAAAGTAATAAGTACGTATATGTACATATTATTGTGATGACTTCCATGATTTAACAGTCCCCATGGATAAGGAAGATGCTTTTGGCAACAGGAACTATCATTAAAATGATCTTTCTTCACATACAAAAAACCTTTTTCAATACTCTTAAGACTCAAGGTATTCTGTAATAGGCATGAGGAATTACCCTCAGCTATCTATCATGACACCAATATTGAATGATGCATCTCATTCTATAAGCAATTGCTGGCTTCTAAAATTCACTGAAAGTATTACAAATGGACCCCTTTCTTTCTAAAATGTCATTTACAATCTTTTCTCCTTTTTCTGTCTATAATCCTTATAAAGCACAGCATTTTGCAGATGATGGAATTGGGTCAGAGAGAGGTAAAAGGATATGAAAGGTCACAAAATAGGAGCAGATCTTCCATTAAAGTGCATGTAACTCACAAAAATATTAAATACTTCAGAGTTTCAAAGTAACTTCCATTTAAAATATGTGCTTTATTAACTTAGACAAATTAATGAAGTCCAGCAATACTTCCTCCATATAGGTCATTATTATCCTGAAGTATAAAGGCCTGGGGCAAGGAGAACTTTGGCCAAGGTTGACCAAGGTGCAAAGCGTTCATTTATAGAAAGGTTGATGACTGAAAGTGTATTTTCCTAAGTACTGGATTCTTTCCCAGGATATACAAGAGAAAGCAGCCCAGTTCCCAGAAATCCCCTACAAACAGCATTTCATCTAAATAAGGAAGTGCAAAGCATCACAACTGAAGCATCCCCAAGACTTCAAACTGGGCACGCCACTGAAAATCAAAAACTCAGGGCACACGTGTTCATTTAGGACTCCTGTCACACACTTTGTAATTAACACCAATGTGAAATGTGCAGTTAACTCAGGGTTAACTCAGCAGCAAGGTGACCTTATTTCAAATGGACGTCTCTGTATTTGAGAGTATTTGTATTTTTCTATGCCCCAGGAAAGAATGTCACATAATTACCCTGGAGGAGGGGAATTCAGGTCAATTTGAGTAATCTATTCTCTGGCTCTTTTTAATATGCCTAAAGTAGAATATTTCACTAATGACTGCTTAGGGTAAACCTCCCCAGGAAATGTGGAACCAGAAGGACACTGAAAGAAATTTAAACAACAATGATGTTAATGAACTGAAGAAAGAAAAGCAATATTTCCTGCTTAAAATAGCATTATGGAAAATCTTGGGTAAGGAAATGCCCCATAAGAATTCAGGGCAGCTAAGTGGTACATTGGATAGAGCACTGGATCTGGAGTCAAGAAGACCTGAGTTCACATCTAACTCTGGATTTTTGCTAGCTCTATAATATGAGGCAAGTCATTTAATCTCCGTTAGCCTCAGTTTCCTCATCTATAAAATGGGGACAATAGTAGCACCAGAGAGATGAGAATGAGAATGAGGAATAGAATCAAATGAGATACTTTTAATGTACTTTATACCATGCCTGGCATACAGTTAGGGTCATATAAATATGATTATTACTAACTAAAGAGTTCTCTAGAATCCAGAGAGTAAGACACACCCCGAGTTATAAGCTAGCATGTGTCAGAGATGGGATCTGCCCTTGAGGTTGTCTCTCTCCACTATGTAATCCTGTCTCTCCCATTATAAATGGCTCCCTGGGGATCCACTTTTCCAAGCCTATCACTTAAGACTGACTTCTCTGGTCTGGACTTCAAAAAGTGATGGGGCAGGGGACCTTTGTCCCTTCCATACTTCTCCACAACCACTCCACAGCTTCTATCCCCAGAAGGCAGTAAGTCCATGTGACTGCCAGTGTCTGAATTCATAAATTTTTGGATGCCTTTTCCATTTTGTGTTCTATTCTCTGAGAAAAGGTGACCAATGTATAAACGCATTTTCCTGCACTTAGCACCTTTTATTTGGGATTACAGTTATCAATATTGTTTTGCTTTCAAGAGTAGGGAGCCCTTAAGTAGAAGATTTATGGAGAGAGGGAAACAGAGAGCATAGGACCAAAAGGCATAGCAGCCTGTGAAATAACCACTGTGAGGGAAATAACCACTGAAATCAGAAATCCATCAAAATATTATTTGTGTCTTCACTTGTGCCTAGCAGAGCACTCTGCAAACTGTAAGGACTCAATTTGTTTCGTCAAATAAACAAATCATTCAAGGGAGGAAATAGAAGAAGAAAAAGCAAGGACAGGTTTGTAGGTCAGTTACATTAGGGAAAGGCTGGGAGAAGAGAGGCCAGCTCATAAATTGGTACAATAATTCAGGTATTGACCAAACCTGGCCAATCAGGCTGATGATGATATTGTTAGAAAGGGTTGGCTCAGAAAGACGGTGAACAAATTGCCATTAGGACTTGGTGGGATTCTGTTATTTCCATCACGACGGCATCTCTTGGATGTGTTTCCTTTGCCATACTTCTAATAACAGTGAGCTAGTTCAGGGTCTCATCACTTCTTCCTTGTAATACTGCACTATTCTCCTAATGCTCTCGCTGCTTTGCATCCTTTCCATATAGCTGCCAAAAGGATTTTCCTAAAGCAAAGGTCAAGTAATGACACTACTCTCCTCAATGGTTCCTTTTAATGGTTCCTTATTATCTCTGAGATAAAATAGCAATTCATTATTTTGCCATTGAAAACCCTCCGTAATGTGGCCCAAACCTACCTTTCCAGCCTTTTTATGTATTTCTCCCCTTCTCTTACACTAGGAGTCTGGACAATCTCCTTTCTACAATTCCTCAGATGTAACATTCCATCTCTCATCTCCATACCTTTGAATTAGTTGGGACGCATTCTTTACCATCACTTTCTAGGATCTCAAGATTCCTGAACTCAGGTGTCACCAACTACAAGAGGCCTTTCTTATTCTCCAGCTAGAAGCACTTACTTATCTGATATCAGTTTCATGCAAACACATTACACTAAGATCAGCAGGTTCCTGATCTGGCTTCCCTGCTCCTGACATAATTTCCTTCTCCATGCAACTCGATTGGCCTCAGTTTCACTAATACGGCTTCCTAGTGCATAAAATATCCCAGCTGCATGTCATCAGGGTCTCTTAGGCTTGGTACATTCTTGAGACCATGAGAGTAACCATATCCTGATCACTGACTGACCAGTCAGATGATTTTCCAGCAAGGCCAAGGTCAGTGAAGATAAGTACCATTGTATATTTGTTGCATATCCTGAATGTGCTAAGGCAAAGTAAACCGCCTCCTTTGTGAGTGCCACATTTTGTCCCAACATTAAGCTTGAATTGAGAGGGTGATGAACTTAAGCCACATCTACAACACACACACACACACACACACACACACACACACACACACACACACACACACTATCCCTTGTCATAACCTCTAAAAGAACAAGGACTGATTTACCTAGCTTGCACAGTTTCTGGCACATAGTAGATGCTTTACAAATGTCTGTTGATTGAATGTAGAAGATAAAGAGTCAAATAAACTCAAAGATTGCAAGTCTAAGGTGTCACTCTCCTCACCAGGAATTGATATTAATATTCACTTTCTGAAATTCTCACTTCAGACAGGTGTCTCAGTTTACATGACTGCATAAGCACTAGCCCAACTCAGCTGATCATTGGCTTCTGCAGGTGGAGGGGGTAGAGGTTGGCGGAGAAGGGGAGACAAAGGTCGGAGGAGGGGAGGGGAGAAGACAAAGACAAAATTCTAGAAGAAAGTACAAGAAACAGTTCTAATCATCCTCACTGTGTTGTGAGCACCAACAAGACAGATTCTTCATTTTTTGGATAGTACTTAATATTTATTTGTGGAATGAACAAGGGAAATCACTTCAAAATTGGACTGAACAAAGTACTACCACATTACTTGATTTCCTCTAGTTTCTCTTTGACATTGTCTTTTTAATCTCTTTTCAGTGTGGAGAATCTGCAGCCTTGAGACCACATATGA
Organism: Notamacropus eugenii; assembly: GCF_028372415.1. Classification (NCBI taxonomy): domain Eukaryota; kingdom Metazoa; phylum Chordata; class Mammalia; order Diprotodontia; family Macropodidae; genus Notamacropus; species Notamacropus eugenii. The sequence goes on along the minus strand of NC_092874.1, from coordinate 60,094,782 downwards.
CCCTCTAGGTCCTCAAGTGTGGCCCTTTGACTGAATCCAAATTTCATAGAACAAATCCCCTCAATAAAAGGATCTGTTCTGTAAAACTTGGACTCAGTCAAAAAGCCACACCCAAGGACCTAGAAGGCTACATGTGGCCTCAAAAGTTCAGGTTCCCCACCCCTGTATGCTCTCTCTCTCTCACACCTATTTACTCCTTTCATAGAAAATAATCTTCTCCAGGTCAAGGGCTGTTTTGCCTTTGTCTTTGTATGCTCAGTGGTGGCATCTCCAGTCATCCTGATCAATATCTGGCCACTGGACCCAGATGGATTCTGAGGAGAAAATGAGGCTGATGAGCTTGAAGAGCCCTTCCTCACTTAACTCCAATTCACTTGCAAGTCATGGCATCATCTTCTTGATGTCATGATCCTCTTTGAGAATGAAAGACAAACAGCAAGTATGCTAAGTACCTAAAACAATGTCGGGTGCAGAGTAGATACTTCATACATGCTTTTGGAGTGGTTGATCCCTTGGCCTGTGATGATCTCCAATGATCACTGGAATTTCCTAGAGCCTGATGCCCTCTTATGGTCCCATCTCCTAGATTATCTGATACTCCTTTATTCCTGATTTTATCCTCCAGTGCTGTGCCTGAACTTGCATAGATGCATAATGGTCCTGTGGACCTTCCAGCCTCCTGATCCGTTTTGTTGTTGGGCTCTCTCTTACTTTCAGGCAGATGTGACTTCTCAATTGGCTGCTCCTTGTTCTTTCCCCAGCCATTGGCATTTGTTAAGCTGTTGGGATGTCAACTTCTTACCCTGACCAATAACTTAGACCACTACTGCAGGTAGAAAGGAACTCTTAAGGGACACTGACAATAATGTCATTGCCAACATACTAATTAAGAAATTTCAACAGAAACATAGAAAACAAGATTTGTATAAGTGGGAAGTCACACTATTCTAAATTGAGCGGGGGAAAAATACCACAAATGCTAGGTTTTAGAGAAAAATAAAAGGAACAGATTTCTTATAGATTCTGCCCATCAATCTAAAGGTCTCAAGCCACAAAGGTTACATATGGCATTGATCTCCTTATTTTCTAGGATTTAACTTTCCCCATTTCCTCTTGGCTCATATCCTTGCTTAAATCTAAACAACTGAAGTGGGAGGACATGTGAAAAGTTCACCTACGGCTCTGTAAGCAGAAAAACATCATAATCCCAAACAAATATCACTATGAGGGAAAAAAACACACTAAAAACATTGCAAATAGAACCTGTTACAATATAAGCAATATAGGAAGATAAAAAAATCTGAAGGCTATAAAACATGAATATGCATACAATAGATTAAGTGGCTGGGGACACATTTAAATATGTTGGGGAGACAATGGTTGGGCCAAGTTAGAAAGCACTTCCTAGGAGAATAGATTTCATTATAACACTTCAGAAAGGGAAGGGAGCAAACATTTATTAAGCATCTGATGTGTTCCAGGTACCATGCTAAGTGCTTTGCAGATATTTTCTTATTTGATCCTTAGATTACCTCTATAAGATAAGCACTCTTATGACCCCCAGTTTAAAGAAGAAGAAGACAGAGGTCAAATGATTTGGTCAATCTCACACAACTAGAAAAAGACTGAAACTACAAAAAAATAATGAGTTGTTATTGTTCTAGGATATGGAAATCGGATAAAATGCAGCTCTAAAATCTATGAATCTCACGACAGTGTAAATAATTGAATTAATATGCAAATAGTTTAGAGCAGAGAAAATGTGGTCTACTTTCAGCCATGAAATATCCCAGTGAAAGTCAGATCTATTCATCAACAAGCCCCCAACTATCCTTTACTAGAAAAGAGAATAAAGTATGACTTCAGTCTTGGGATTATCCCATCAAAGTTATTCCAGGGAGGCAGCATGATATGATGCAAGATATGGGTTCAAATCCAAAGTCTGGCACTTGCTGTCCAACAATGAGCACATCACCTGACATCACCTAGATTCATTTTCCTCAACTGAAAAATTGTGACTACAAACCTGTAATGTGAAAAGAAATGATGAGGAATAGTGGATAAAAAAACTCCACTGTTTGTTTAAGAAAGGACTGCTTCATACAAACTATGTGATTATGGCTAATTATTTAACCTTTCAGTAGATCTGAGAAGAGAAGTTATACGTGATTTGGTGACTTGCATTGTTGAAGGGAGTTTCCATACCAGGGAGTTCTCCAATCAGATAAAATCACAGGTTCATAACCCAAACTGATATTACCTGTCACATGCAGATGGAAATGTAAGTATAAAACAAGAATGCATATGGACAATTTTATAAGCTTGAAGTGTTGAATGCATGACAGCTACCATCATTATTTTATATTTTGTAAGTATGCAGGAAAAGAGTTTGCAATATAGAGGAAAAGCTAAAGAGTTGGACTTTGCCTTTACTGCGGTAGATGTGAAAATAGAAAGAGATGAATTCAAAAGTTGCAGGAGGCCTCAGTAGACCTTGTTTAATTGCTGAGTTTGGCTTGCAGAGAAGATTGAAAGACCTCTGACCTTTGAAACCAAGTATTTTTTAAGATCACTATCAATCAACAGGCATGTATTAAGTACCTACAGTGTGCTAGGCACTAGCAATATGAAGACAAAAATGAAACAATCCTATTTCTCAAGTAGCTTACATTTTATCTGGAGAGACCACATATATGTGTATAAGAATATACATAACAAATGCATGCTATTTCCACTTGTACATGAACTCAAATGTTTAGATCCAAATGGTCATCGATATAATAGCAAAAGCAATGTCTTCAAAGACTTGTCAGACAACTTCTGTATATGATGAAAATCGGTGTAATCAGTGGTTCTATTTTCTGGGCTTCAAGTAAACAGTAGAGCCTCAGGGAGCAACCTGGATTGCTCTGGGCCAATCACTAAGGGCCTGAGCTAACACAGTTGCTCCTAGCAGTGCATTTCATCTTTACATATAGTCTTTGATGGAGCTTGCCATCCCTTCAAGTTCCAGCTAGTAGCTAGTCATGTAGTGAGATGAGAAGGTTAATAAGGCAAACTCTTAACACAGCACACTCAGCCTTCCTCACTCAAAATCCTCTAAATATCATCAAAAAGACAGACCACAAAGGAGCAGTGATTCAGAACTTCAAGGGACCATTGAGGTCCCCTAGTCCAACTCCATTTTACATTTTAAGACACTGAAGCCAAGAGAAGTTAAATGATTGATTAAACCACACAGGAAAGACCTCACAGAGCTAAGATTTGAAGCCAAGTCCCCTGACTCCAATTCCATCACTTTTCACTGTACCACACTTTTATCAACCCAATGATTATCTTGCCTCTCAAAGCACCATGAAATGGGGGCAACATCTAGGGAGACTGAAGGCAGCAAAGCAAAGAGCTGTGACTTTGAAGCTTCAAGCATCTCTCTAAATGAAAACATATCAATTAATCAATGATTATTAAGGGTCTATCAATGTGTCAGTGCTGAGTGCTGGGGATACAGCAAGAGGCAAAAGACAGTCCCTGACTTCAAGAAGCTTAGGATCTAATGAGAGAGACAAAATGCAAACAGACATCCACAGAAAAGGTATATACAGAAGAAACAGGAAATAATTAACAGAAGGAAGCCATTAAAATTAAAAGGGGCTAGGAACGGCTTGCTACGGAAGATGGATGGCATTTTCATTGGAACTTGAAGGAAGCCAGGGAAGCCAATGAGCAGGGAAGAAGAGGGTGAGCATTTCAGGCACGGAGGGCAGAGCCAAGAGATGCAGTGTCTTGTTTGTGGAATAAAAAAGAAGATGAATGTCCCTGGCTCAGAAAGTACTCATAGGGTCTAAGAAAACTGGAAAGATAGGAAAGGGCTGATTATGAAAGACTTAGAATTCAAAACAGAGGATTTGTTGTTTTTTTATTATTATTATTATTCTGCAGTGGATAAGAAGGCATTGGAATTTACTGTCTGACTGATTAACCAATGTAGTCATACCTGTGCTTTAGGAAAATCACTGTAGTGACTGAATGGAGGATGAATTGGCATGAGGAGAGAATGGAGGCTGGCACATCCTCCAGCCAGCAATTTTAATAATTCAGACATGTTTATGAGGGCCTGCACTAGAGTGGTGACAGTGTCAGAGAAGAGAAGGGGGTATACATAAGAAATGTGCAAAAGTGAGATCGATGGCCATTGGCATCAGCTTAAATATGGAAGAATGAGGAATAGTGGGGATCCTGTCTAGGATGACTCCTAGCTTGTGAGCCTGATGCACTGAGAGGATGATGTTGCCTTCTACAGTAATTAAAAATTTGGGGGGGAGGCTTTCAAGGGAAAAATAATGAGTTCAGCTTTAGACTTAGCAATGAAATCCCCAAAGGTGAAACCAAATGAAAAGGGATACAGAATTCTTTTGACTATAGCATATTTAGAATCTTCAGCCATTTTTCCCCTAGAGACCTCTGTCAATGTCATATATTTATTTTTTAAATACCAGATCTCCCATCTTGTCTGGGCTGGAAGTGCAAAGATTACTCAAGGGGCCTAAACACGTTACTGATTGACACAGGAGATTTGACCTCCAGTTTGCCCTTTCGTTAGGCAACCCAGAAGCCCATCCACTGCAGGACGTTTGCTGTATTAATACCAAATGGTGCAGACAACTGCTTGGAATAGTCACTTGCAGCTTAGAACTCCTGATTTCAAGGGATCTACCAGCCTCAGTCTTCCTGGTAAGTGGAGAATACCAACTGAAACTCCTTTTCATCTTTTATCCTGTTACCTGTTTGCTACATCATAAAATTAAATGCTGGAAGCTGCAAATTCTCAAGATTGTACCTTAAGCTCCCTTAACAGTTGTGACTTCAGATTTTGACATTGTACTCCATAAGTCCATAAAAGTCAGAAGAAATTCTGGGAGGTAATCTTGAAATGTTCAAGAGTCTAAACACCCATTAATGTGATGCCTTGACACAGACACAAATAACATGGATTTTAAAACTTTTTTTTTTATTAATTTTTTACATTTATTTTCACACAATTTTGGGTTACAAATTTTCTCCCCTTTTATCCCCTCCCCCCCCCAAACCCGAGCTTTCTAATTGCCCCTGTGACCTATCTGCTCTCTCCTCTATCCTCCCTCCCTGCCCTTGTCTCCGTCTTCTCTTTTGTCTTGTAGGACCAGATAGCTTTCTTGACCCCTTAACCTGTATTTCTTGTTACCCAGTGGTAAGAACAGTACATTTGGTCCTAACACTTTGAGTTCTAACCTCCTTAACTCCCTCCCTCTCCACCCCTTCCCCTTGAAAGACAGGCAATTCAATATAGGCCATATCTGTTTAGTTTTGGAAATGATTTCCATACTAGTTGTGTTGTATAGGACTAATTATATTTCCTTCCATCCTATCCTGTCCCCCTTTACTTCTATTTTCTTATGGTCCTTTCCCTCCCCATGAGTGTCAACCTCGTATTGCATTCTCCTCCCCATGCCCTCCCCTCCATCCTCCCCCCCACCCTTCTTGTGCCCCTGTCCCCCACTCTCCTGTATAATGAGATAGGTTTTCCTATCAAAATGAGTGTGCATTATATTCTTTCCTTTAGTGGAATGTGATGAGAGTAGACCTCATGTTTTTCTCTTGCCTCCCCTCTTTATCCCACCATTAATAAGTCTTTTGCTTGCCTCTTTTATGAGAGATAATTTGCCCCATATAACTTCTGCCTTTCTCCTCCCAATATTTCTCTCTCACTGCTTGATTTCATTTTTTTTTAATATATGATCCCATCCTCTTCAATTCACTCTGTGCACTCTGTCTCTATGTATGTGTGCGTGTGTGCATGTGTGTGTGTGTGTGTACTCCCACCCAATACCCAGATACTGAAATGTTTCAAGAGTTATAAATATTGTCTTTCCATGTAGGAATGTAAACAGTTCAACTTTAGTAAGTCCCTTATGACTTCTCTTTGCTGTTCGCCTTTTCATGGTTCTCTTCATTCTTGTGTTAGAAAGTCAAATTTTCTTTCCAGCTCTGGTCTTTTCATCAGGAAAATTTGAAAGTCTTCTATTTCATTGAAAGACCATTTTTTCTCCTGAAGTATTATACTCAGTTTTGCTGGGTAGGTGATTCTTGGCTTCAGTCCTAGTTCCTTTGACTTCTGGAATATCCTATTTCCATTTCCTTCTATCCCTCAATGTAGAGGGTGCCAGATCTTGTGCTATCCTGATTGTATTTCCACAATACTTGAATTGTTTCTTTCTAGCTGCTTGCAATATTTTCTCTTTCACCTGGGAATTCTGGAATTTGGCCACAATGCTCCTAGGAGTTTCTCTTTTTGGATCTCTTTCATGCAGTGTTCTGCGGATTCCTTGAATATTTATTTTGCCTTCTGGTTCTAGAATCTCAGGGCAGTTTTCCTTGATAATTTCGTGGAGGATGATGTCTAGGCTCTTCTTTTGATCATGGTTTTCAGGTAGTCCCAGAATTTTTACATTGTCTCTCCTGATTCTATTTTCCAGGTCAGTTGTTTTTCCAATAAGATATTTCACATTATCTTCCATTTTTCGAATCTGCGTGGTATGTTCTGAGATATCTGTCTTTCTCGAAAAGTCCTTAGCGTCCATCCGTACCATTCCACTTTTGAAAGATCTATTTTCTTCAGTGAGCTTTTGAATCTCCTTTTCCATTTGGTTAATTCTGCTTTTGAAAGCATTCTTCTCCTCATTGGCCCCTTGCACCTCCCTTGCCAGCTGAGTTAGGCTAGTTCTCAAGGTACCAATTTCTTCAAGATTTTTTTGGTTCTCCTTTAGCAGGGAGCTGATCTGCTTTTCATGCTTCTCCCTCATCCCTCTCATTTCCCTTCCCAGTCTTTCCTCCACCTCTCTAACTTGATTTTCAAAAATTCCTCTTGAGCTCTTCGATGGCCCGAGCCCATTGGGTGGGCTGGGACACAGAATCCTCGATTTCTGTGTCTTTGCCTGATGGCAAGCATTGTTCCTCCCCATCAGAAAGGAAGGGAGGAAGTGTCTTTTCTCCGATAAAGTACCCTTCAATAGTTTTATTTCTTTTCCCTTTTCTTGGCATTTTCTCCAACCAGTGGCCTGACCTCTGAATGTTCTCCTCACACCCACCTCTCCTCCTGGTCCTCCCAGCCAGCGTTTGGGGACTGAGATTCAAATGCTGCTTCCCGCCTTAGGATTTTTGGCGGGGGCAGGGCTGCTTTTCAGTGTGAGAATTAAGTTCAGGTGGTCAGGGGCAGGGCCGCCTCTCAGGCATAGTTCCCTCTGGGGGTTTATGCACAGACCTTCCACAATGGATCCAGGCTCCTGCCCATTTGGGGAGCCCCCGTCCGCAGCCGCCTCTCATCCCCCACCTCCCGGGGGGGCCCGAGCCTTGGGGGCACCCTACTCCCCTCTCAACCCACCAAAGAGACTCTGTCACCCACCCCCATCAGTCACCTGTTGGTGGGGGGGGCCCGTGCTGCTGCTGAAGATCCCGCCTCTGGAGCCCTCTCAGATCTGTGCCTCTTGGAGCCGTGGCCGCCGCCGCCGCCGCAGGTCCAGGCTGGGCTCCATGTCTGCAGCGCGACGGACCTTTTGTGAGAGGTTTGCAGGTCCCTCTGTGGGTGGGGGGGCCCCCCTTGGCCGCTGGAGATCCCGTCCCCTCAGTGTTGCGGGGGCAGGGCCGCACTCCGCTCCCCGTCCCAGTGCCCAGTCCGCGGCGCGAAGGACCCCCCACGAGAGGTCCGCAGGTCTCTCCGGAGCAGAAATCTCCCTCGCTCCAATACTCCGTGGTCTCTGGGTGCAGAATTCGCCCTGGCTTGGTCCCCTCTAGCCGTTCTGTGGTTTGTGTGTTCGGAGCTATGTGTATGTGCGTCTTTCTACTTCGCCATCTTGGCTCCGCCCCCGATTTTAAAACTTAAGGCCACTTTCATTATCTTCTATAGTTAAGAACCACTCTCTGTGTGTGTATGTGTATGTGTGAGTGTGTGTGCAATTCACACAAATTCTAAAAGCCTTAACAAAGAACTCTAACACATTTCTCTTTAGATTTCAATCACTATTTAAAACACATTTTACAGTCTACCAGAATTCATGTCAAGATGAGAGAAGAGGCGCATTTTTTTCATTAACACACACAAATCACTGTACAAGGCATCAAAAGCCACTATGTGAGAAGGAGAAGGAGGAAATGCTCCAAGATAAGAGAATGGCCAGGTCAGCAAGCACTAAAAGTAATCCTATACAAAGACTTCGTCAATTTCACCACAGAGATAGTTTGAGATCACATCCTAGCTTACCACTGCTGCTGCCAACTAGAAGGAACTAAAAAAAGGAAGCTTCTCATCAGCACGTCTGGGGATAAAAGAAAAAAAATCCTTTCAGTTCAATTTCTCCTCTTCTCCACTCTTTTCAATTCCTCATGATCTGACTTCTGTCCCTGTAAACTTTACTGAAATCATTCTCACAGCAGCCACTTATGACATATTAATTGGTAGATCAAAGAGCCTTTTAAAAAATTAGCCTCCTCGCAAAATAAAATGAGTAGAACCGGGAGAATGTAACAGCAATCTTGTTAAGGTGATCAACTGTGAATGACTTAGCTATTCTCAGCAATACAATGATCCATGACAACTCTGAAGGACTTATGAGGAAAAATGCCATCCATCCCTGGAGAAAATACTGATGAAGTATGAATAGAGACTGAAACATACTTTTTTACTTTATTTTTCTTGGATTTTTATTTTTTTAGGTTTGTGATTTCTTTTACAACATGACTAAAATGGCAATATGTTTTCCCATGTATAACCTATATCAAACTGCTTGCCTCCTCAATGAGAGGGGAGGGGAGGGGAGGAAGAGAATTTGGAACTCAAAATCTTAAAAATTAATGTTGAAAATTATTTTTACATACAATTTTGGAAAAGTAAAATACTAAATAAATAATAAAAAAAATTAGCCTCTTTCCTCATTAAAATCTCCGCATCATTTGACATGGATGATCCCTTTTCCTTCTTCTGTTCTCACTCAAGTCAGTTGGGTGGCAATGTAGATAGAGTGCCAGAACTGGAGGAGTCAGGACGAAATGAGTTCAGATCCTGCATCAAACACTTACTAAGTGAGCCCAGACAAATCAGTTAACATCTATCACCCTCAGGTTCTTCATTTATAAAATGGAGATAAATACTAGCACTTAACTTATAGGGTTATGAGGTAACATATGGGAATCACTGTGCAAATGTTAATGTATTATTCAAATGGGAACTATTGTGATTATTGTGTCACAGCCTCATTCTCCTCCAACTTCCCTAGCCAATCTTTCTGTCTCTCCTCTTCTTTACTACCCCATCATTAGGTGTTTCTCATACCTGTGTGTATGTGACCTTCCTCTTTCTTACATGGTCTTTGGTTATTTCATTCAGTTACAGTTCAAAATATCAATCCCACTCAAGTAACAACAACAACAATAGGAAGCATTTATATTTTAGTAGTATATATTAACAGTAAGCATTTATATTTATATTAATATTTGCAAAGCACTTAACAAATATTATCTCATTTGATCCTAACAAAGACCTTGAGAGATAGATTATTATTATCTATTATTATTAGCTATTATTATCTCCGTTGTACAGATGAGGACCTGAGCCAGAGTGACTTGCCAAGGGTGACAAAGATACTAAGTGTCTGAGGCTGGGGTTGGGAATTTGAGGCCTCAAGACCACATGTGTCCCTGTAGGTCCTCAAGTGTCACCCTTTCTCTGAAGTTTGGATCTTGTTAAAGACTTGCAGTTGAGGACCTAGAGGGTCACATGTGGCCTCGAGGCCTCAGGTCCCTTACCCCTGATCTCAGGTCACATTGGAATTCAGGTCTTCCTGAATTCAGGTTCAGTGCTCCAGACAACTAGCTTCCTCAGAAGCTATTATCTTTGTCTGTGATCATTCTGAGTTTCAGGACTGCACTTCAATAACTTAGTCATTATCATCACAAGGAAGGAGGAAGGAAAGAAAGGGAGAAAAAGAGGGAGGGAGGGAGGAAGGAAGGAAAGAGGGAAGGAAGGAAGGAGGGAGGGAAGGCAGGAGGGAAGGAAGGAAGGAAGAAAGGAAGGAAGGAAGGAAGACAAATGAGTACATATAAGATAAACACAAGATCAGTGTGCTGGCAGTCAGAGCACCACGAACTGGAGGAAGGGAACAGAACAGTGTCATGTGAAAGCAGCCGCTGCACTGTACATTCAAGGAAAGAGGGTTTCTTTACTCCAGACCCTTCATTTGTCCCTTTATTACTTACTGAGTAAAGTTTAGACTTTAGAGTTCCCACCTGTCCTCTCTAACCCTACCTTATACGGTTCTCCTGCACGTCCGTCCTGCTCACGATTTTTTCCCCCATAACTATTCCAAATCCCTGCTCACACTGGTGCTTGTTGAAATCTTTCTGACCTTTTAAACCCTAGGTCAGGTGCCATCTTCCCTGTGAAACCCTCCTTGAAATCCCCTAAGAACTATCACAATACTTGATTTGGACTTCTCCTGCTTAATATGAATTATGCTGTGCTTACTATTACCTACATGTTGTCTCTCCTTTCTAAACTAGAGTCTTCATATGGAAAGGAATGGGGTTGTACCTAAACTTTGCACATAACTAGAACTATGCCATTTTTGTTTAATTAAACACAACAGAATACACTGCAATCAATAAATCTCAAACTTGTTCCCTTTGGACCCAGTAGATGATGAATCAGTGAACTGAACAGTGAAGGAAAGAGCCCTAGCTTTGTTGTCAGAGGATTGTAGTTCAAAGAGTGGTTTTGCTGTTCACTGCTGGTATGACCATGACCAAGTCACAATCTCCCTGGGCTGAAGCCTCTTCACTTGTAAAGTGAGGGCACTGGACGAGACCACCTTTAAAGTCTCTTAGTTTTAAATCTATGCTCTGATCTATCCCTGTTGGACTCAGTTAACATGAAAAATATCTGAAGGTATAGTATTATGTATGGCCTTGTTCATCTCTAACTAATCATCACCTACAATAGGACGTGTCACAAAATGCATGGAGAACCAATCTGTTTCTCTGGATGAACTTTTCATTTGAAACATGAGCAAATGTATAAATTATTTGTCAACTTATTGTTTTCAAAATTTCCTTGTATTTATGAATAATACTTTCTAGTCCATAGCTATGAAATAAGTGTGTGCTGTTAGTAGTTCATCAAATAGAAAAAAGGAACCTGTCATTAATACCACTTTAAGAAAGATATATTGTAAAGCAGAAGCAAGAATGAAGAATTGTCCATTTTTAAATCAATAGGAAACTGCATTTTATTCCAGTTCTCAATTTAATAATTGTAGACACTGACTCCTGAATAACATGCTAATTACTGTGTGTGTATGTGTTTGTGTGTGTGTACAGAAGGGGGGATGTTTGAGTTTATACTATATCATATTTGTTTTGTAGTGTATGTATTTTTTAAAATAAATAACTTAATAATTACTGTTGTTCAGTCATTTGTCGATCGTGTCTAACTATGACTCTATTTGGGATTTTCTTGGTAAAGATAGTGAAGTGGTTTGCCATTTCCTTCTCCCTCTCATTTTACATATGAGGAAATGAGGCAAATAGAATTAAATAACTTGCTCAGAGTTACACCACAATTAAGCGTCTGACGCCTTATTTGTATTGAGAAAGATGAGATTTCCTAACTCCAGACCCTGCACGCTATCCACTATGCCATTTGACTTCCCCATTTTAATAATAGATTTCTTGAAATCAGCAAGGTAGAATAAAAACAAAAATATAGAAACCATTTAAAATAAAACTAAACCTATCTATAAATTATCTCTCCATGTACAAATAATCCAAAGAAAACCATGAATCCTTTGTGGCTGCTCCTATACTTTGAGTGATTGAGGGTTACATATCTTCTATGCTCTTCTCTCTTGACCCTACTTTCTCATTTTGGTGGTCTCTACTTTCATGTTCAACAGTCATCTCTGCGCAGATGCTCTGTAAGTTCCTTGAGGTCAGAGACTGTCTTTTGCCTCTTTTTGCATCCCCAATTTTTATCAGAATGCCTGACACTAAGTATGTGCTTAATAAATGTTTGCTGATTTATTGTGTGCACACTTCCATATCAGGCCCAATCTTCTCCCTAAATTCTAATCCTACATGGTCAAATGCCTGTAGCACAACTTAGTGTGAAAGTTCCAGATATCTCAAATTCAGTCTGTCACAAACTGATCTCGTTGTTTCCCCCCATGAATCATCCCTTCTTCCATAGTTCCCTACTGTATGGGATGACAAGACCACTACTCAAATTGATTACTTGGAGGCATCTCAAGGTACAAATAAGAAAGTCCTTCGTCATCTTCCCCTAGGCAGCCTAGAGGAGGGAGGCATGGTACAGAAGCACAAACATGGTTATATAGCTGAAAACCACAAACCCACCCCCCTTACCCTTTTAGTCAAGAGCCTAAGCAAGCAACTTATTTTCAGAAATTTGCCCCAGTTACAAGAAATAAGGAAATGTAATTGAGCAAACAAGGGGATAGGGATTGTTAGGTTGTTTCACAATTTCAAGTTCCCCCTTGTCACTTGATTCCCAAGAAATTGAAACTTAGGCTAAGGGTGAGATGTACTTTAGACTTTGGTCCCTGAGAAGTCTTCACTATCACATTCACCTACTTTTCTTGAAGACACTTCTCCTAGCCAACTGCAAGTTACCCTAAGAGTAACTTTTGTTCTCCCTCATAATTCATATTCAATCCATTATGTACATTCTACTTCCACAACTTCTCTCAAAATCATTTCCTTCTTAGCATTTACACTATGCCACTTCCCTAGGTTGGACTCCCATCACCACCAGCCAAAATTAACTTTTGCCTCACAAGTCATGCCCTGGACTCCAGTCTCTCTCTTTTTCTATTTATCACTCATGAAGATGAGAAAATATTCTTCCTAAGGCACAACTATGACCATATATGCCTCTCATCCCTTCCTCTAAACTTTCAGGAATTTTCTACTGACTCTAAGGCAAACCATGAACTCCATAGCCAAAAATTTCATGCCCTGTACAATACAGCTTCAATTCATCTTTCCAGTCCTATTTACATTATTCCTCATCATGTACTCTACATTCCAACCCAAATGAAACTATTTCTTTCATATGCTTGATGTTTTATTCTATGGTTCAAGTCATCCCTCACAATTTGACGACACTTTCCTCATTTTCACCCCTCAAAATCATTTTCTTTTCCATATCATTTCAGGCACTACTCATGCTATATGTATCCTTTATCAGTTGTCTCAGAAAAGTAGCATTCTCTATTTTCTCAATTCTTTTCAGGTAATTTTTTGAGGATCCCTTCTATATCCCTATTACTCCCCATCTTTTTCTTGTATATCAGCATCCCCATCTCCTTTATCCTCTGCTACCACTATTGGAAGGAAACTTCTTTCAGGGCAAAGATAGTCATCTAAAACTCTTTAGAGTGTAGTAGTAGTAGTGGTAGTAGTAGTAGTAGTAGTAGTAGTAATGGTTGTGGTAGTGGTAGTAGTAGTGGTGGTAGTAGTGGTGGTGGTGGTGGTGGTGGTGGTAGAGGAAGCTGTAGCAGGTAGGGTGCTAGGCCTGAAATCAGGAAGACCTGAGTTCAAATTTGATTTTAGGCACTAACTGCGTGATGCTGAATAAGTCACTTAATCTCTCTTTGTAAAGATAATAACAGCACCCACCCCCAGGATTGTTGTGAGGTTCAAATGAGATAATTATTGTAAAGTTCAGTGCCTTGTGTATGGCAAATACTATATTAACATTAGCTATTACTACCATCATTATTATTGTTGAAGTCACCATAGCAGGAGAAGGAGGATGAAGAGGAAGAGCAGAAGAAGAAAGAAAGAAAACCAAAAGGAGGAAGAAAAGAGGATTAAAATGAAGAGGAGGGAAAAAAAGAAGTAGAAAACATTTTTATAGCACTCTAGGCTTTGCAAAGTGCTTTACAAATATCATTTCATTTGTTACCTACAATAACCCTAGGAGGAAAGTTCTACTATTATTTCTATTTTACAGAAAAGATTGAGACTAAATTTATTAAATGATTTGCCCAGGGTCACATGGTTTGAACATGTATAAGAGAGAACTAGAACTGAGGTATTCTTTATCCAAGTCAAGGGTTCTATTGACTACCCTACCTAGCTGTAGAACACTGTGATATACCAACCCAGAAACTAACATGCAACTAATTAATCTCTATTTTACTTAGTCAAACTGTGGATGCTCTTCCAAGGTCCACTAGAAATTACTCAGAACCTTGCTCTACTGTCGGAACTCTTCTGGTTAGTATTGCTTTTTCTCCTTTCCTAGAGAAGTTGCTCTGGGTTCTGAGAAGGTTTGCCTGCTGATTTCCACTTTTCTGTTGCTAACTCTGCACAAGTTCAGCATCAAAGGCCTTAATCAGAATAAGATTTTGAGAATTTCTCCTTAATTTTGGGTTAATTGCCATTCATTGGTTTCCTCCGAATCTATTATTTGCAAAGACATTAAACCTCTCTCTGCGGCTTCTTCCACTCCACAACTTTTTAAAATTAGTCTTTGTCTTTCATTTGTTGAGTCCAGAGAGAAAGGAAAGGAGGACAAAAAACCTCTATTTCTTGGCGACGCCTTCATTTATTGACTAACTCCATGATCTTAGCATTCAGTCAGAATACAATTGTTAACCTGGGTAATCAACTTTCTGATCTGCTAAGTAATTCTCCTGTCCCAATCTTTGGGCCGTTGACCTTCTCTATAGTGAAAGATTAAGTAGTAATTTCTTAGTAAGATTGAACTTTGTAGTGGGAGGCAGTAAATGGGACAACACTCCTTGACTCCATCCAGAGGAATAAATATTATATTAGCATGCAATCATTTTCTTTATTACCTCAGGTCTGCCCACAGTGTCAAAGTTGCTTCTTACCAAAGATCATTTTATGCTTTCAAATTTGAGTTCTTAATGTCACCTGGCCATTTTTCTTTCTGAGCACTTAAACATTTTTTAATAGAATAAAGTAAAACAGGTCTTAAACAGCAACACACTGGTTTCCTCACAGCCTCAATTTCAAAATCAGTGGAGGTTGCATTAATGAGACTTTTATTCTTTGTCTGAGTGTGCAGAAAAAACTAAACAGTAGAGCAGTCTGACCCCGCAGCTATTGGTGATTGGAAATGACTTCTATGGATGATTCCCAAAAGGACCAATATTTTTTCTTCCCATTCTTCAAACACAGAGAATTTCTGTTTATAGAAATACAACATCCAACAGAGAAACTGACTGAGTTTTAGTGCAATGTCGAGCTAAACTCCATTTGTCAGTGAGAGTGGCTCTTACAGAATTTTTTTTTTTAACCAATGGTCCATGGAGCAAATTGAAAAAAAAAGTATATTTGTAGTGTTTGTAAAATAATCAGCTCGTGGTCTATTTCTCTAAATCATGAATTTCAAAAGTAATTAACATACACATATACCCTTTCCTAAACATATGTCCCACTTTTTAAAAGCAGCAGTGTTTCTTATCCAATATAAACAGTGTTATCTAATCAACTTGATTTTACTTAGTCTGGAACAGTGCTATAAAGAGCCGAAAGTGAGCATATTTGCTGCTCTTTTCTCTGAGTTTACTTAAGAGAATATCAATTTGATCTTGACATTTTGTGGTATTTCAAAATAGACATAGATAGCTTTACAAACATACATGTATGTATAAGTGTGTTCTATGTAACTATGAATATTATATTAATATGATTATGTGTATATGTACGTTTGTGTACACACACAAATATAACTATGTATTTATAAATTGTCATATATTATTTACAGTCATATTATGTATGTGTATATATACAAATACATATATACACAAACACATATTCACACATATACATGCCTTACTGTGAATGTGTTGAGGGTAGAAAATACAAATTTTTGATAAATATAATTATTGATTACATTTATGGATTATTTTTTACAGCTCCCCAAATTCTGTTGCTTCTGGCCTAGGTAGACATTTTTTAAGCTAATAATAACAACTTACATTTATGGGCAAGTCATCTAGCTTTTGAATCTTAGTTCCTCCACCTGTAAGATGGAGATATAAGTACTATTTCTCCTATGGAGTTGTTCTGAGGATCAAATGAGATAACATGTGAAATGATTTGCAAATCTTAAAATATCATGTAAATGCACTGTCTCTAGCATAGATTTGACATAGAGTAACTGGAACTTGGATAAATGTTAGTAATGAACAGTCAATTAGACCGATCAATCATCCTCACCTTCATCATCGTCATCGTCATCATCATCATGCTATCTTTATGGTAACATGATGCATGGTAGCATCCAAAGAGTAAAAAAGAAAGAATTTGGTGACCTTACAGGTGAAAAATCACTTAATCTTTTGCTTCATTGGCAAAAAAGGGTATTTGGGAAAAGGGGATGTTACACCATCTGTGAAATCCTTATCAGCTCTAAACCTAGGATATTGTGACCTAGTGAATTAGGTGGAACTAGCATAATTATCCCCAAATTACAGGTGGAACAATGAAAGATCAGAGAGTTTGAGTGGCTTACCCATGTTAACAAATCTAGTAAATTGATAAAGCCAGGATTCAAACCCAGGTTTTCTTGGCTCCCAATACAATTCCTGTTAAGCCATGCTCCTTCACATTTCTAGCCTACTAAAACAGCCCCTAGAGCAGTGATAGCTAAGTGGTTTTCTAGGAAGCCCAGGAAAGGATCTATTTATCTTTGCATCTTTGAAGGCACTCATCTTACTTCCAAATCTGAACTGACTCATGGGAAAGATCAGTCAGCCTGTACAGTTGAAGACAAACCCCGGAGAGCGTTTTGCTTTGGAAAAAGAATACATTCAATTATTTTCTTCATCAGAACCCCTAACATAGTCAGAGGGTAGTCTTGTTTAACAAGAAAGAAGGCCAACTAATTATAATCAAATAAGTTTGGAGTGCTCAGACAGAATTTGCTAGAGCACAGACCATACAGATTTGCATACAGATGCAACCATATGGGATAATAAAAGGGAAAACATCCAACGGACAAAATGGTTGGGAAGACATAGCACACATGAGTCCTTTATTCGCAGATGGCTTGCCATTCTCATTCAGGCCTATGTTAGCTCTAGAAAATAAATGTCAGAGGCAGGAGATGCAAATAATGATAATGAAAATAAAAGCCCTTAGCTGTAAACTAGAGAAGACCTCAGCATTTAAAATCTGAAAACTGGCACTTTTTGATTATGTTCTATTTGTCCAGTAAAATTGTTCATGCACTCAAAAGACAAGGGAGGTCTGAAGAGGAGCCAAAACACATTAGACAATTGATGCTAGCACCTGGGAAAGTGTGACTCTAAGAATCTTAAAGTAAAAGAAGACTGAATGTCAGGGAATTCAATGAAAGATGATTTCCAGAGATTATTTTTACCTCCAAATGGCAAGAACTGGAAAGAAATATTGGACGTTTAATCATGACTATGGTTCACAAGATCAGAAGTATTGAGAAAAGGGACCTATAGTTATGTGAAGACCTTTAAATACGAAAACTAGATCAAAAGAAACTTTGAATAATTGCTCTTAGATCTATATTTTTAGAGTCATACTCTCAGTTGCCCTCAGATACATACAGTAGACACACTTGTAAGGGACATGTGATTTTGTGAATAGAACTGGATCTAAGGAGACCTGGGTTCCAAACCTCAGGTGCCTACTAGCTGTGCTACCCTAGCCAAATCAATTAATCTTAATAGATTTGAATTTCCTCATCCTTAAAATGAGGGGTTGGATTGATGAGGTTTAGAATGGAAAGTTTACTGTATGTAAATTTAGAACACCTGAAATCAAATCCCAACTTTGCCACTGTCAGACCTTATTATAAGAGCTGCTGGTGGATCTGCATGCCTCATCTCTCCCCACTCCAATCCATCCTCCATTCAGCAACTAAAGTGATTTTCCTAAGTGCAGGTCCAATTGCATTACCCACTCACGTCAGCCTCCCCCCACACACACACACCCTTATTCAATAAACTCCAGTGGCTTCCTATTGCCTCCAAGAAGAAATACATACAAACTTCTGCCATTAAAAGCCCTTCACAACCTACCCTTCTCCTACCTTTCCAGTCTTCTTAAACCTTACTCCCCAACACATATTCTTTGATTTAGTGACATGGGCCTACAGGCTGTCTTCCTCACAAAGCACACCATCTTTCAGCCCCAAGCATTTTCCTTGGCTGTTCCCCTTGCCTGGAACTGTTTTCCCTTCTCTGCTCTGACTATTGACCTCCCTGGTTTCTTTGAAGTCTCAACAAAATCCCACCATCTCCCAGAAGACTTCCCAGCCCCTCTTTTAATTATTTCCTATTTAGCTAGTATTGAGATCACTGCAAATAATTATTTGCATGCTGTAAGCTCCTTGAGGGCAGGTACTGTCTTTTACCCTTTTTTGTATATTTTTGTGGGCACATAGTAAGCACTTAATGAATGTTTATTGATTGATTGATTGATTAACTTATGGTTTCTGGGCCTCATATGTAAAATAAGTGAATTGAACTAGAATATTTTTATATTCCCTTCAAGCTTTAAATCTATGATGCCATGACCTTTCCCTCTCTGAATCCCTAATTTTATGAACCCTGCTATTTTTCTAATTAACCATCTAAATACGCAAGAGTATTTTGCATTTGTAGCTTTGCTTTGTCCACTTCTTTTCTAATCTAAAGAAACCAGTCCAGCCTAAGTCAAATTATCCTACAAAACTAAAGACTATCTCTCTAAGAATTCAATGACTCAAAGGTTTTGATCAAAGCATGTTTTTCCTTTTGGGTGCTCATTAATGTAGAACAAGAATGTTTACTTGGGCAAATGGATATGAAAACCAACCGGGTTTGAGTGCATGTGTGTGTTGGAGTGAGTGAGTGAGTGAGTGAAGTGTGTGTATACTTATGTGGGGGTGGGGAGGGGTGGGGTAGGGATGGTTAGGTCAACCAGGCACCAGCTGAAACCTTTGAGCCAGAGTCAACATGGCCTCCTTTCACTCTGCAGAGACTGGGAGACCAGAGAGGGAGCCTGTGATAGAAAAGCAGATGGCTGCTTGGAACACAGGGCGAATGCTGAGCCTGGGCTGAACAGGGAATCTAATTAATTTTGAATATATTGGGGAAATTCATTGCTCAAAGCCTCCTCATTAAGAATGGTTATGAGAAAGAGTCTCAGCCATTCCAAAATAATTTAAAGAATAGATGGGTTCATGGTGCTTGCCAAGAAATTTGAGGGGGGAAAGATTCCATTTCTGAGATTTCCTGTCAACAAGGCAGATGGCAAAAGAAACATTAGATTTGGTGTTGGAGTTTCCTGGGCATAAGGGTGAGGAACCATTTAAGAAGGGACCTAATGGCAAATTAGCCTGGTAGAAGTAGCAGGCACAGTGCCAGAAAAGACCACCATCATCATTCCCCTCGTAGTACCCTAAACTGATATGAACTTAAATTAACACACTGAATTACTTTTCTCTTTAGTCCTTGTTAACTAGGGTAATACAGGTGAGGTGTTTTTCTTCTATATAATTGTTCATGAGTCAAAAAGCACATATTAAATACTTGCTATGTGTTAGGGACTGGGGGTACAAATATGAAAGTAATGCAGTCCCTCCTCTCAGGGAAATTACATTGTAATAGAGTAGAGGTTCTTAACTTTGGATCTGTGAGCTTTAAAAGAGATAGATGATAGATAGACCACTAGCTAGCTAGATATAGATATAGGTATAGATATAGACATAGAGACAAAGGTAGATAGATAGATAGATAGACAGATAGATAGATAAACGTATATCAATAGAATTTGTTTCCTTTGTAGACACAAAGACACTTTTCCTAGGTGGAACACTGGATACAGCACTGGAGTCAAGAAGACTTGAGTTCAAAATTGGTCTTATACACTAACTGTGTAGCCCTGGGCACATCATATTGTCTCTTTCTGCCTCAGTTTTCTCAGTTGTAAAATGAGGCTCATAATAGTTAACTTCCTCACAAGGTTGTTGTAAGGATCAAATGAGATGATGTTTTTGAAGCACTTACCCAGTACCTGGCACAAAGTGGGAGCTAAATGAATACTTATTCCCTTCTGTTCCCCTTCCTCCTTTCTAATTAGATGCATTTTTAAACTGAAAACCATTATTCTGAGTACACAGCTTTCATCAGAAGACACACTTGCAGATAAAAATAGAAGAGAAAGAAGAAATGAAGTTAAAATACCTATATGTGTATCTATATGTATATTTATGTGTGTATACACACATTCATACATCCATATTCATACAAATATATGTGTGTATGCATGTGCACATATGTGTATGAAAAAGGTACTACCAACTTGGGAAACTGGGTAAAATCTCTTGAAAGTGGTGGTACTTGACCTCTAGGAATCTAAGGGAACCAGGAGGTAGAAGCAAGGATGAGAATAATCCAGCAACAGAAGTGAGGATAAAAGCTTTCCAGAGACAGAGTCACCTTTCACAGACAAGTAGACAGAACATGGGATAACAACTAGGCCAGTTGTCTGGGAAATCAAGTAATTAACCCAGAAAGATAAAATCGAGGGTAAGAGTTAGATTAGGTTAAGATCCAGGGAAAGGATTCATGTTCTATACAAGAGAAAATAGGATCCACTCAGGCTTTTGGAACAAAGGAATGACATAAGCAGAACCATATTTTACCCATAGTCCTTTGGCAAAAGTGGAGGAAATTTTCAATGGGAGGCCATTTAGAAAGTGATTAGAATCTGAGATGTAATGAAATCCTGAACTCGGATGGCTATGGTATGAATGAAGACAAAGGGGACTAATGCAAGAGATACTGAATAGGTAAAAGCCCAAATAATTCTGTGAAAATGATGTTCAGACAGAAGGATCAGACCCAGGTTACAAACCTGGTTGAGTAGAAGAAAAGGGCAACTATGAACAGAAAGAAAGAAGTTTGGAGGAGTATTTTCAGTTGTTGGACATTTTATGTTTGAGATATGAGATATGGAGATTTCTATCAATGAGGCTGAAATATCGTACTGGAGCTCAGGACTGAGAAAAGGACTGGTTATATATATTTTGGAGTTAGCTGCATAGAAGTGACACTTGAATCCATGAAGCAGATGGTTCATTCATCCATTCAGTAAATATTTATTAAGCACCTACTATGTTCCAGCTCTTAGGGATAAAAAAGAGGCAAAAGAAAGTTCCTGCCCTTAAGGAGCTTACAACATGCAAACAAATATAAGCGAAGTAAGCTACATACAGGATAAATAGGAAATAACTGGAATTAAGAAGGATTGAGTCATGGTTCTCATAGGGGTGAGATTTTAATGGGGACTTAAAAAAAAGCCAGGAAGGTCAGTAGTTGGAATGGAGAAGAAAGAGCATTCCAGGTGAGAGGCATAACCAGATAGAATGCCCAAAGGTAAGAACTGGAATCTCCTATTCCTGGTATACCCAGGAGGCCAATGCCACTGGATTGAAGGGTATGTGTTGGAGAAGAAGGTGTTAAGAAGATTGGAAAGGAAGGAGAGGGCTAGTTAGGAGGGTTAGTAGGGAAAGGCTTTGAATGTCAGAAAGAGAATTTTATTTTTCCTTTTGGAGGCAATAGCAAGACATAGTTTATTGGGAACAGGAGTAACATGATCAGACTTTCAATTCAGGAAAATCACTTTTGTGGCTGAATGGAGAATGGAGTGGAGTGGCGAGAGCCTTGAAGGAGGCAGACCCACCAGTAGGCTATTGAAGTAATTGAGATGTGAGGTAATGAGGGCCTGGCCTGCATTAGAGTAATGGCAATATCAGAGGAGAAGAGGGAAACTATTCAAGAGATGTTGCAAAGGTGAAATCAGCAGATCTTGGCCATAGGGATATTGGGCAAAGAATAGTGAGGAAGCAAGGAGGACAACAATGGTGCTAAGACTGGGAAGATGGTGTTGTCTTCTACATTAATAGGAAAGGAAGAGTAGGGGATCTAGCAGGAAAGAAAATGAGCTCTAGTTTGTACATATTGAATTTGAGATGTTTACTGGACATTCAAATTGATATGTCTGAAAAGCCACTGGAGATGTGAGATGGACAGTCAGCAGAGAGAATGGGCAAAAAAGGTAGAATTGGAGACTCATCAGCACAAAGATCATCATTAAATCCATAGGAGCTAATGAGATCACCAAGTGAAATAATATAGAGGGAGAAGACCTAGGAGAAAACCCCCAGGGATACCTGGTATTAGAGAGTGTGATATGGGGGAGGATCCAGCAAAGGAGAAAGAAAAGGAGCGGTCAACTAGGTAGAAGAAAAACCAGGAAAGAATGGTATCCTGAAAACCTAGAGAGAAGAGACCATCAAAGAGGAGAGAATGGTCAATAGGGCAAAGGCTGCTGAGAGATCAAGGAGAATGAGGACTGAGAAAAGGTCACTGTACTTGGCAACTAGGAATAAGGTCAGAAGCCAGAAGATACATGCATACATATATAGTAAGGCCTGTCTCACTGTATGGCTTGAAGGAAGGCAGAATAGATATCTCTAAAACTTTTTCCCTAACCTTTCTCTAAGGAAGACTTTGATTCCTTCCAGGTAGTAAAGCAGGAGGTTGAGGTCAAAAGCTTAGCCATTCTGCTCCCCTCAGAGAGGGGGTACTAGGCCAGAATGTATATGTATGTATGTGTATGTATGTATATATGTACATATATATATGAATATGCATACACATATACTTATATGATAAGGCTTTCAGGTTCAACATAAACATCTGATCACTATTCATTAACTGGGGTAGGAGAAAGCACTCTTCCCTTCAGTTCCATATTTGGTAGCAAAAGCCTTCATTGGTGAGCAACAATTCTTTCCATGCTCTTTGTCTCTGGGGTAGATTCCCATACTTAGACTGTACACCTGGATTCCCAGTCAATGGGAAGAGAGGCTAGTGGGTTTCCATTAGGACTATATAATGTTGTACTCTGCTCCACTCAGGGTACACTTCCTTGCTGACACCACCCATGGTCTCACAGAAAGTGCCACTTCTCATGAGATTGTAATAAACTCTTTTTTTGCCTTCTACCTTGAGAAACCTCTGAGTTTAATATGAGAAAGGGTTGCTGTACCTCACAAAAACCCAAAGAAACTGCAAAGATCTGAAGAAACCCAATGAGACCAAAGCTCTCCCATACCTGTTAAATGGACCCCACCTCACACCCAAAGGCAAGGAATTGATTTCCATCAGTGAAGAGACAGTCCTATACCAATGAGCTTTGGCATACATTTGAGTATGTGTATTTGTGTGTGTTTGTGTATTTGTGTGTGTAGAAGAAAGAGAGACAGAGACAGAGACAGAGAGACAGAGAGATGGAGAGAGAAAGCCGGAGAGAGAGAGAGAGAGAGAGAGAGAGAGAGAGAGAGAGAGAGAGAGAGAGAGAGAGAGAGAGAGAGAGAGAAGGAGGAAGGGAGGGAGGGAGAGAGGTTAAGAGAAGAAGGAAACCAAGTCTGTTTTGTCATTTACTGGGATACGCATGGTAATCAAGCAAAAGAGACCAAAATAGATCAGAAAAGAAAGAAAATCCAGAAAGTGGAGTATTCCACAATGTTAAATGCTTCAAAGATGTCAGGAAGGGTAAGGAAAGAGAAAATACTGGATTAAAAATAAAAACATCCTCAGCATCCTCAGAGAGAACAATTTCAGCAGAGTAGTTAGAACAGGAGTTAAGACTGCAAAATATTAAGGAAGGAATGATAGGTGAGAAAGTAGACAAAGACAAAGATGACTTTTTCTCTGAAAAGGAAGGAGAAATACAGAAGAGTTTTGTTTTTTCCTATAGTGAAGTATTAGTTTAGGTCCTCTGATGAAAGGTAGCCATAAGAGATGGTGCAGATGACTGCACTGCAGATGAAGGGCAGAAAGGGTTTCCACCAGCTACTCAGGGAATTGTGTTAGAATTCATCATGGGAGAACAAAAGGATTTTTGTGCAGGAGTGAAGGCCTGATTAAGAACTGATAAGCTTTTTTTTGTTTTTTGTTTGTTGTTTTTTGTTTTTTATAAAGGGGACCGAGGCAGCATAATTCTATGGAGCATTCTAGTACTGCTCTATAGCACATGAGTAGGAGTAATCCATGACTAGAAAGAAATTCAGGGTATTTGGAAAGGAATGAGGAGCAACAGGACACTGAGGCCAAGAATTCAGCATAACGTGACCATGTAAAATGTAACTGGCTAAATGGAAGATCAATAGTTTGAAGCAAATGAAGGGAGGTCAAAAGAAGGGGGTTTTCCTGAGAAAGCAAGGCAAGGTGGGAGAACTAGAAGATTTTATTTGGAGCTGAACAAAGAACAGGTTGATGAGAATTTAAGTACATACAGTAAGAGAAGAAAGGCTTGGAGGTGGTGTTCTGGCAGAGGAATTTCAGAGCTGTGAAGGTGAAAAAGTGAGTGATAATGATGTAAAGGTATGACCATTCCTGTAGATTCAAGGGAGACCAGAATGCTGTTGAACTTGGAAGCATTTGCACTTGACAGGCTATCAACATGGAAATCAACAGCCCCAAGTATAAGGGGTTGGGAAGGGAAGAAGATGGTGTCAGAAACTACCCAAATTGAGAAATAAGGGGAAAAAATTACCTGGGACTAGTAGAGAATTGCCTCTAGGATATCAACAGGGTGATAAGTCTTGATGAAGTGAACTTCAAACAAAAGGTAGCTGACTAGCCAGGAGGAAGTGTAGGTAGGGCTTTATGCCAAGACAAGTCATGCCCCTCTGAAATAAGAAGTTAGCTAAGAAAAAAATAACAAGGGGATGGCATTTCTGCCAGTATAGATAAGGACACGTGCTGCCAGTGGGAGGAAAATTCCATACTTAAATGCTATCATAAATCAATAATGTTTTGAAAAGAAAAAGATTGTCAATCTGAATTAAAATATGTCACATTAGAAAATGTCCCAGAAGAAGCACTGATAATGAAATTAAAAGACCTTTATAAAAAAGTTAGGTTATCTGACATTGGCATAATGATTTTATATCTTTTCATAAGTTGCCTTGGTCTTTTGCTGATATTTTTGTTCACTGAAGCTCTTGGTTACATGATTTTCAATTTATGTGCAAATTTTAGGGTTAATAAGTGGTCAAGCTGTGTTTTTCTGGACAAAAATGAATACAAACAAGCCTGATCATAATATAACATTATTTCTGTCCCTTTCAACCTTCTGGCAACTGTCAGCATATCCAAAAATCAAATCAGAGGCTCTTGGATTTTAGAATTCCATCTTAGTGTAGAACTTGATGGAATTAGTATAATTGTATGACAATTAATAAATTTAGAATACTAAGAAACTGCATCTATTTAGATTGCGTATATAATAATGTTTTAGTCATGATTTTTAAAATTCTATAAGAAGGAAAATTATATATTTTAATGAAATGGTACAAAATTATTTAAATTTCTCTCAAAGTGGATAATTTCCAAGGAAGAAGCAAAAACACAATAAAATAATTTGACCTATAATGCTATGCTAACAAATTCTCCTTTGCACTTCTTTTAACTTGTAACTTTAAATATATCTGCTAACACTAGAAATTGTTCTTTGGAATGCTTTATCTGTGTATATTCTATATGGCATAATGTTTCTATCTTTAGCAAGTAGTCCTTATTTTATTAAATCCCTGTAATACCACTTGCAAAATGAACATTTCTCGGTGTTTAGTTTGGACGAAGTGTTTACTGGGGTTTGCTTCTACAGATAACTTCTGTCTTTACTTTGTCTTCCTTATGCAAGCCATTGTTTCTCCCACCTTTGCAATAGCACGTAGGCTTTTATCACCTCTGACTAGTCTTCAACCACCTTCTTACCTTTATTTCCTAGAATCCTTTGTTTCCATCCAAGTTCAGGTCACATGGCACCTTCTGCATGGCATCTGTGCAGATTCACTCAGCACTAAGAGCTTCCTCTTCCTCATAATGACCACATATTGACTTTGTAAATTTTTAAAATTTTATATTTAAATATTTAAAATTTAAATATTTTAAAATTTTATATTTAAAATTTTTATATGCGTACATGTTGCTTGCTTAAATGGAATATAAGCTCCTTGAAGGGCAGGCTCTGTGCACCACTATGACCATCAGCATCATCATCGTAGTATTTGCATAGCACCTACGATGATCATACTGTGCTAAATGCTTCACTAACCTTATCTCATTTGAAACTCGCAACCACTCTGGGAGGTAGGTGCTATCATTACCCCCACTTTACAGGAAACTGAGGCAAATAAAATTTAAATGACTTACCCAGAATCACACAGGTGGCAACCCTCTAATGGTGAATTTTATCTCAGGTCTTCCTGATTCCAAGCCCAGCACTCTATCTCCTGTGCCACCCAACTTCCATAGTCCAATAACGGATTGTGCATCTTTAGTCTAAGAAGCATCACACCTAAGTTCTAAGAAGATCATCACCAGGCTGAATACAAGCTGATAATTAATTTTATTCACCTATTTTTAACTAGAGTAACTCAAAGTGACCATCTGTGGAATTATATATGGTTCGTGGCTTTTGTGAAGGAAGTACTAGTGATGATGAAAATAGGAATCACTGAAATAAGATCACATTATCCACTTCATTTAAGTTGGCAACCTCAGCTACTTTTCAGGAGGACTCTTATCTTGCTGGCCTCTCTTAGTCTATACTGATATAATTGAGTTTTGAAAAACAAATGTAGAACTTTACTTGTTTTTCTTTAAGTATGACATTTGGTATCTTATTCCAGTCTATTAAGGTATTTTTCCCCATCTCAAACCTGCCTTCCATTAGCTATACTTCCCAGTTTCATGTTACCCACAAGTTTTATACATATGGCATCTATGCCTTCATCCAAGTCACTGACAAAATTGTGGAGTAGAATGGAATTTGGGGTCATAATTTAGAACTGGAAGTGCCTCCTCTCCAATCTATACTCCACATAGTTCCTAGAGAGATTTTCTAAAAGCATGTCTGACTATACCTCTCCCCCATTCAATAAATTGCAGTGGCTTCACTCTGCCAGAAATCTTTCCTGATTCCATCCATTTTCTCAATCTTTACCACGTCTCTAGTTTTTAGATGTTATATTCTCTATTAGAATGTGTGATTCTTGAGTATCTTTATATCCCTAGAGGTCAACACAGAGCCTGACCTGTAGTAGGCATTCCATAAAAGGTTACTGACTTGCAATTGTGAGCCCTTAGCATTTATCAAGTGGGAATGTGTATGGGTGTGGAAGTGGGTGACACAGTAGGACTTATTATATGGAGGATGGAGTACATTAGCAAAGGACTTAGGGCAACAATGCTATTAAGAAGATTTGGAGAAGTACAATCAAGAGCTGATGAAATCCTTAACTGGGACTGTGGTTATGTGAGTAGAGAGGAGAAAAATATGAGAATGTGAAATTAGAAACAACAAAACTGTTAAAAAAATTTTTAAATAGCCTGAGGTCAAATAGAGCATTGTGGGACTCCACTGAAGGCTACGGGCAATGCTGACAGGTAACCATTAACAATTACTCTTTGAGTCTAACCATCCAAGTAGTTCTAAATCCAATTAATTATCATCCAGTCCATAATTTTACAACTTGGCCAAATAACAGTGTGAAACTCTGTATCAAAAGCCTTGATAACAAAATCTATTTAATATATATCCACAGTATTCCTTTTATCTATGGTACAGTAAACCAAACCAAAGAGTAAATGGGTTTGTGTGACATGATTTGTTCTTGCTGCAGCCAAGCTTCCTCTACATAATCACAATTTCCTTTTCAGATGTTCACCAATCATTTCTTCAATGATTCCCTCTAGAGTTTCCCTGGGAATTGAAGCCAAGGTCACAAATCTATAATTTGCACATCCTCTTCTCCCTATTTTGAAAACTGGGACATTTACCCTTCCCTACTCTTGCATTATGTATTGCATTTTCCATGATCTTTCAAATATCACTGACAATGGATCAACAATCGCATAAATTGATGATGTCAGTATCCTTGGATGAAGTTCAACTGGGAATAGGGGCAACACATCAAAGGCTTCCTCCCTTTCATAGAAGTTCTCTTAAGTACTCTCAGTATCTCCTTACTTATTTTGAGTATCAACTTCTTGGTCCTTTTTTTCTGTGATTTCAGTGCAAGGGTCATTCTCCTCATTAGAGAAAACAGAAGCAAAATAGATATCTATCTGCTTTGTCTCTGCCGTAAATTATCTCTGTCCCATCCACCATAAGCAAAGGTCCTAGCCTTTCTTTGATCACCATTTTTTTTCAGCCAATATAAGTAAACAAACAAATAACTTTGTCCTATCTTTCATGTTAACTCAGAGAATATTGAGTTCTCAGCTTCAGCTCAGAGTAAGAGACATTGCTTAGTGTTTATTACTAAAAGCTATTTTTTCAAAAATTCAAGTAATTGGGGAATTAGTTTGAATAAAAGGAACCTGCCCAATTAAAAATTCTCTATCCCAAAGAAGTTAACAATACCAATTAGCGATAAAATGATCTATTTCTTAATTTAATTTTTTAAATTTTCTACCATCTACTTTTCTATTATTTCGGGTCAGTCATTTTGCTTTAATGCTTTTTAAAAAAATTTTTATTACTCTGAACTATGCTTATTTTTAAAGTAGTTAAGAAAATGAAAGCATCTTTCAGCCAAGTGAATTCCTATGAGCCTTTGATAATTGGGATAATCACCTAATTCCACATTTCACTTCCCACCAGGGTGGTTCAATTAAGAGAATTCTAATTAACCATTAAGAAATAAACAATCAAATCCAAAAGCAGGATGTCCGATGATGCAAAGCACAAAAAAATGAAACTGAAAATGTGTAGTTTTATTTTTATGAATAGAAATTGCACAAGTGTGGGGGAAAGGGAGGTAGAGGTATTGAACATTGTGCTACTGTGTGGAATTTTGAAAACTTGTTAGTTCATCCATATGTTAATATAAACTATGAACATGATTGGTACTCACATCAAAATTGATGCAAAGTTTTTTGTGGGATATTAAAATTGTGTTCAGGCTATCCAAAATAAAAAATGGTAGGAACAATAGGGGGTTGCATTTAGAACTGCAAAGAAAAGTAAAGATCTTCTTATCCAACCACCTCATCTTAAAGATATGTGTGTGTGTGTGTGTGTTTGTCCTTCATTGCTGAAGAAGACCATGCCATCAGAGAAATGATGACATGACTTGCACTTGACTTTGTTTTGAGTGAGGGAGGGCTGTGCAGGTCACCAGCCTCACTTCTCCTTCAGTGCCATCTGAATCCAGTGACCAGATATTCATCAGGATGACTGGAGATGAGCCAGGATGAGGCAACTGGGGTTAAGTGACTTGCCCAAGGGAACCAAGATTGAGGACACTATTGACTTGTCTAAAGTCAGATAGGTAAGTAAGTATCAGATATGTTAATGCTGGAGAGTTGTGTGAACAGTATCTGAGGACATATATGAAGCATAAATGTTTTACTCTAACTACACATCTTATGAAAATGAAGATGACTGACTACACGTAATTCTTAATTTCAACTAATTGCACACAAGGAAGAAAAGGAGAAAATTTGGTATCACTGAATAATTTCATTAATGAAAGTCCGTCTTTCTGTAACCGTACGTGCCTTATCCTGCCAGTCACTTGTCTGTGTCCTTCAGTGGTTCCTCCTCTTCCTCATATCTTCTAATTATGATTTTTCTCCCAGTCAAGATGATATGAATGTGAAGCACAATAACAGAGAATATTTGAACAAATTATGGGATATGAAAGTAATAGAATATCATTGTGCCATAAGAAATGAAAAACACAAAGAATATGAATATATAAATATGAAAGACTGATAGACAGTGAAGCATGTTAAGAAATTAGAATTGAAGGAACATATACAGTTATTTTATACACACATACACACATGTACACACACACACAATAACAATAATGACCAGTGATCTGGAATTTATACATAAAATGAGACAAAAAAGAGCATATAAAATGGGATGAATTGGATATTAGTTTGTTAAATTTAATTTATGTATTATGTTAAACTGCAATGAATCGAAGTTCATAATGCGTGGGTTGTTTTTTGTCTGTTCTTTTTGTTTGTGTAATTAAAGGCTTCTTATTCCCAGATAGAATGACTCAGCTAATGAACCCTCACATGATTCCAGATTTTTGAGCTACCACATCATGCTACTGACTCAAACTGATTTTATCTAATAAAAGAATGGTAGTATACAAACAGTAGCAAACATTTAATTAAACGATGATTTCCTCCTTAGATATCTTCCCTTGACAACAGAGATAGGTCAGGCTTCAAGTGATTTGCCCAACATTAGTTAAGGGCAGTTAAGGGGTCCCCTGAACTTGTCTTTCTGAATTGTCATATTTTCCAGAAACACTGGAACCAGAGCATGCAGGAAGCCCTGAATGTGTCAAGGATGAAGCCTTGCCTGAACTCACATAACAAGCTATTTGCACTCCAGGCTAGACTCCCTGTGTGTTTTTGGGAGGCATGACAGGAGCCAGCCAGTCTGTGGCTGGTTGGGAAAATACTTCTGCAGCCAGTGTCCTTTCCAGAGAAGTGGACCACCCTATCTTCGTAAATTCATAGTCTAATGGTATCCAAGGAAAAAAGGAAGTGGCTACTGCCATAGCCTTCCTTCTCCTCTTTGGGAGGGATTACTGCACCTTTCCACTTCCATGCCCCTCTTTTTCCTTCTCTTGCTTTTGCTGTACTATCATAAATACGCAAACTTCTAGAAGGACTCTTTGGTTCCACATGCACGTTCATTTCTCTTGTAATAAACCTGGTTTTCACGTAAGTCTCCTGATAATGTGACTGCCTCTTTACACACCCAACAGATGGGAATTGAACCCAGGTCCTCAAACTTCAAGAATAGGGGAAACCAGTTCTCAAAATGTGAGAAATGATACGGTATTTTTTTGTGAAATTAATTCTTCTCTTTCTCTTTTATTACTGGGTAGGAAACATTCAAAAAAGATCGTTATTGTGTTTCTCCAAGCTTCTCTTCCCCTCTTCCCTTTCCACCTTTTCTCTGTTATCTGTCCCTTTCCTATTGTTTTCCTCTGATTCCAAAACTAGACTCCTTGAGAGTTTAAATTATCTGACAAAGCTCACAGAGGTAGAAAGAGCCTAGAATCTAACTGGATTCTAACTTGGGTTCATCTGACTCATCTCTAGTACTTTTAGAGGCCTTTTTTATTATGACTATGCTTCTCAAAAACATTCAATCAGCCTCCATTGTGAGATAAATGCCTGACCTTCTTCTCCACCCCCTCCTTCACTAGGATAATAGCATTTTCCACTTTAAAGTGAGTTTAAGAATTACCTAGATTTAGAGAATCTAGAGTTAATTCTATGGCTAGGTGACAGTGGCTACAAGTCTGTACCTGAAATCAGGCCAATTCATCTTCCTGAATTCAAATATGACCTTGGACACTTCCTAGCTGTGTGACCCTTGGCAAGTCACATGACTCTGTTTGCCTCAGTTTCCTCATCTGCAAAATGAGCTGGAGAAGGAAATGGCAAACCACTCCAGTGTCTTTGTCAAGAAAACCTCAAATGGAGTCACAAAAAATGAAGAATTGTTGAAACAACTGAACAATAACCAAAGAGTTGGAAGAGACCTTCCAGTGTGGTTCTGTCAACCTCTCAATTTTCCATAGGAGGAAATTGCTCTAGCAAGTAAATTGCAAGTCAGAGGTATTCTGACTTCAGACTCAGTGTTCTTTACCCTAAACCTTGCTGTTTCTGTACCATACACTCAAGACGTTACACATGGAAGGAACCTTTGATATCAACTTTACTTACTTTACAGAAGAGAAAAGGCAAGGCCCAAAGAAATTAAACAACAATGAAGGGTATCCAAATTATCTTTAGTTGACAGGAAACTAGAACCTAGGAGTGGTGGGGGGTTTTTTTCAATTTTCAGTGAAATATTATTTTAATTATACCATAAATTATACCATGATTTCCTCCTTAGATATCTTCCCTTGACAGCTGAGATAGGTCAGGCTTCAAGTATCACATTTTCAGTTAAGAAACTTGCAACCTGACCACCCTAGGATGGTTCCAGCCATGACCAGTCCCTTACCACCATGAATTCACTCTATGAAGAACACTAAAATCTTGTGCAAGATTGAAAAGACCCGAGAGAGAGAGACAGACAGACAGACAGACAGACAGGAAGGCAGACAGACATTGATTTACAAAGGACCATTTGAAGGCATCCAAAGTGCTGAAGAAATGGAATTACTTTGAACACAAGGTCCAGCACAAGTGTCCCATAGGCAGCATCTTCTACTTTCTACTCTTAAATAACTTTTTCCAACTAGTTAAGGAAGGATGTTTAAGGAAACATCCAAATTATGGGCATCTTTAGAACAGAGAACTATAGTTCACTTATAGTGCCCAGGGAGCAATTCTTCTTCCAAAGAGAATCTCCCACATCATGCATGTTTGCGCACTCACTCCTCAACCTGTCGGCAGAGAAAAGCAACTCCATGTGTCATATGTTCATGATGGGTATTAACTTATGCATTTGGGTTTGTTTCTTTCCCACTAAATATTATTATTTATTATTCAGTTTTTCCATTATGCCCAACTCTTCACCACCTCATGAACGTACCAGGCCTTTCTATTCTCCACCATAGTCCTAAAGTCTAAACTCATTTTCATTACTTCTGTGACAATATCTGTCCATCTCATCCTCTATCATGCCCTTTTCCTTTTTCCTTCAATCTTTCCCAATACTAATTTTTTTCCAAGGAGTCCTGTCTTCTCTTTATGTAGCTAGAATATTTAAGTTTTGGCTTCAGTATTTGACCTTCCAGTGCATATTCTAAATTAATTCCTTTAAGTACTGACTGATATGATCTTCTTGCTGGCCAAAGAACTCAAAAGTCTTCTCCAGCACCACAATTCAAAAGTGCTGATTCTGTGGTGTTCAGCTTCTTTATAGCCCAAACCTCACAACCATATGGTGCTCTTGGCAGAATGATAACTTTGATTGTAAGGATGTTTATCATCAAGGTGATGTCTCTGTTTTATAGTATGATGTCCAGATTTACTAAAGCTTTCCTTCCAAGGAGCAGGCATCTTTTAATATCATGTCTGCAATCCATGTCTGCAGTGATCTTTGAGCCCAAGAATATAAAGTCCAACTCTACTTCCACTTCTTCTCCCTTTATATGTCAGGAAGGGATGGGAACAGTTTCCAAGATCTCAAGTTGTCAGATTTTGTTTTTGTTTTTGTTTTTGTTTGTTTTTTCTGTTTAGCTTCAAACCAGCTTTTATACTCTCCTCTTTCACCCTCATTCAGAGGCTTCTTAATTTTTCTTCACTTTCTGTCATCAGAATAGTATTATTTGCATATCTGAGATTGTGGATATTTCTACTCTCAACCTTTATCTAACCTAGTATTTCACATGATGTGCTCTACATGTAAGCTAACTAAAGTGACAATATACAATCTTGTCACGCTACTTTTCCAATCTTAAACCTATCAGTTGTTCCATTTCCAATTCCATTGTTTCTTGGCCACCATACAGGTTCCTCAGGAGAAAAGTAAGATGATCTGGTACTCCCATCTCTTTGAAGACTTGCCACCTTGTGCTCTGATCCACACAAAGACTTTAATGTAGTCAATGAAGCAGAAGTGTTTTTCTTCTGAAACTCCCGTGCTTTTTCCATAATACAGTGAATGTTGGAAATTTGGTCTCTCGTTCCTCTGCCTCTGAGAATACCAATCTGTTCTTCTGGTAATTCTCAGTTCACATATTACTGAAGCCTGGCTTGCAGAATCTTAAAAATAATCTTGTGTTATTTGCGTGAAACAAATACATTTGTTCAGTAATTTCAACATTTCTTGGTATTACACTTCTTTAGGATTAGATGTCAGCTAATATTTTCCAATCCAGTGGGCACTGTTGAGTTTTCAAAATTTGTTAGCATATTGAATACAGCACTTTAACTGCCTCATCTTTCAGGATTGTAAATAGCTCCACTGAAATTCCTTCACCTCTACTAGCCTCATTGTTAACAATGATCCCACTCTCTAGGATGTCTGGCTCCAGATCAGTAACCACTCGATTGTGGTTGTTGATGATGTAAAGACCTTTCTTCCATAGTTCTTCTGTGTATTATTGCCCCCTTTTCTTAATCTCTTCATCTCTTCTATTTCTGTTATGTCCTGATCATTTGCCCCTTTTTTCATGAAATGTTTTCTTGATATCTCTAATTTGCTTGAATTAATCTCTTGTCTTTCCATTTCTATTGTTTTCTTCTATTTCTTTGTGATTGCTCATTTAAGAAAACCTTCTTATCATTCTTTGCTACTCTATTTTTTCTTTTTTTCTTAATAGTATTTTATTTTTTCCCAATTACACGTGAAACTTGTTTTTAATATTCATTTTAAAAAGTTTTTGAGTCTCAAATTTTTCTCCCCTTCCTTCCTCCCCCTCCCCAAGACAGGAAGCAATCTGATATAAATTATACATGTACAATAATCTTAAACAATTTTTCCACATTAGTAATGTTATGAAAGAAGAATCAGAACAAAAGGAAAAACTAAGAGAAAGAAAAAAAAGACAAAAAGCACAAGAAAAGTAAAAATAGTATGCCCCCATCTTCATTCAAACTCCAAAGTTCTTTCTCTGGGAATGATAGAATTTTCCATTATGTTAGAATGGTCTTAGATCATCATATTGCTGAGAAGAGCTAAGTATATCATAGTTGATCATTGCACAATGTTGTTGTTACTATGTACAATGTTTTCTGATTTTGCTCATTTCACTCTGTATCAGTTTGTGTAAATCTTTCTATTTCCTTTCTATTCTCTAGAATTCCCTATTCAGTTGGGTATATTTTTTCCCTTTTTCTTCTCCCTTTCACTTTCCTTCTTTAATCAACTATTTGAAAAGACTCATCAGTCAGTCAGTTTTGCTTTCTTTCCCTTCCTTTCCTTTGGAATGTTTCATTGCTGTTGTTACTGCTGCCTCATGTACAATATTGAGAACCTCCATCCATAGTTCTTCAGACACTTATCTAGCAGATCTAATCCCTTAAGTCTATCCTTCACTTCCACTTCATATTCAAAAGAGATGTTATTTAGGTCATACTTACATGATCAGATGACTCTCCCTAATTCAATTTAAGCCTGAATTTTGCAATAATAATCTCATGACTTGAGCCCCAGTCAGCTCCAGGTCTTGTTTTTAACTGACTACGTAGAGTTTGTCCACCATTGGCTGCAAAGGATATAATCAATCTGATTTCAATGCTGACCATCTGGTGATGTCCATGAGTGGAATTGCCTTTTTGGGTAGCTGAAAAAGTCTCTGCTATGACCAGTAAGTTATCTTGACAAAACTCAATTAGTCTCTGTCTGGCTTCATTTTGTACTCCAAGGCCAAACTTGCCTGTTTTCCAATTATTGTTTGCTTTCCAACATTAGCATTTCAATCCCCTATGATGAATATGACATCCTTTTTGCATCTTATTTCTAGGAGTTGTCAGCCTTTCGTAGAACCTTGGCCTCTTTGGCATCCGTGGTTGGAGTACAGACTTGTATTATTATGATACTGAATGGCCTGCCTTGAATTCAAACAGATATGCAGTCATTTTTGAAATGATGCCCTGGTACTGCTTTCCTCTTCATTTTACTGACTTATGAGGACTACTCAATTTCTTCTAAGGCGTTCTTCCCCACAGTAGTTTATACAGTGATCACCTGAATTAAATTCACCCATTACCTTCCATTTAAGGTCACTGACTCACAAGAAGTCATTCTACTTTTCCAGCCTCAGTCTCCCACCAATACTCCTCTACCTCCTTCTGTGACAGATCAGCCTATTCTCTGTCCCTGAACACATACTGATTATTCCCATATGCCTCACCATTCATACCATTCTAAGTGAAGTACGCTAGTTTTCACCATGCTATCACGCATGCTGCCCCTCTTCTTGGGGTTGAGGCTAACCTCTTTTCCTTTCATACATCCCTCCCAATTTGCAATGATCTCTGCTTTCTCTGAACTCCCATGGTGCTTATTATTTAGACTTCCCCTTTGGTAGTTCTTATAAATTAGGATCATGGCATTGTTGATTTAGAGCTAGAAGAGACCTTAGAGGCTATCTAGTCCACCCCCTTCATTTTACAGATAATAATAGTACTAATAATGACAATAACTAACATTTACATAGCACTTACTATAAGCCAGGCACTCTGATAGTGCTTTATAAAGGTCTCATTGAATCTTCATAATAACGCTATTGGGTAGGTATTATTATTATCCCCATTTTTCAGGGATGAAACTGAGGTAAACAAAGGTTGTGACTCATGCAGGGTCACATAGGTAGTAAGTATCTGAGGCCAAATTTGAACTCAGCTCTTTCTGACTGTGGGCCCTGCCCTCCATTCACTGTATCACCTACATGAGGAAAACTGAAGCCCAAAAAGGTTAAATGAACTTTTGCAGTCAGACAGGTAAGACTTTACAAAGACACCCAGGTTCTCTGCCTTCCAAGTCAGTGCCCTTCCCAATCTACTACATTATCTTTCCCCCTTCAACTTCACTATTAACTACTTACGAATAGAATCCATAGCTTAGATGTCTTTCTATTCCATGTTGTGCCTGGCCATAAAAAAATTAAAATGACAGAAAAATGGTTTTCAAGTCAGAAGACCTCAGTTCAAACCTTATTCGCTAGATACCTGGGTGATACTGAGCAAGGAACAACCTCACTAGCACTCGGTTCTCATCCACAAAATGACTCAACTTTCAGCTTTAGAAAGATGATCCCATGATTGAAAGCCATCACATCAATTAGGTAGAACCAGAATCATCTTGAAAGTGAACATGTGAAATAGGAAGTAATAAATGTGAATCAAATAGCTTCTTTATATAATGGGTAAAGTATTTTCCCAGTGTTTATAATCCCATACATAGCTCTTGGGAAGTAGCTGTCTATTTCACAAGTTACAAAAGTTTTACATAGAACTTGAATCATAGTCATCTTTATTCTAAAGTAGTATGAAAAAAAGACTTTAACCTTTGTATTTATATATGAGACAATTCATTCTGGAAATGAGAATCAAATAATCTAGTTTCTGCCTAGGGATCCACTAGGATAGTAATATCTACCTGATACCTTGGCAATTCTGACTTTTCACAATCATTCTAAGAAAATTTTATTTCTCTTTTAGAGCTAGAAGAGACTTTACAGGTCCTTTCGATCAAGCTTCTTATTTTACTGATAAGTAAACTGAGACCCAAAGATGTCAATTATTACCTACCTCTGGGAATTCGGGTAACCAAGAATATATGTGCATTCTCACTATATTCTGAACTCTGCTGGTACAATGATGCCTTGCATTTAGTACTCATTCAGTAAATACTTTGTAATTTGATTCATCATTCATTAACATCTCCTTCCATCCCAGGTGGTTTCTTGCCTATACCTGTGAATTTATAGTGTTCTTACAACTCATCTTACATATAATTACAGATTGTTTTGTACTACCTCAAAATATCTTGGAGGATTATTAAGCTCTTCTATCACTTTTAATATTCATGTTTTACTTCTACAATTGAACTCTGGGGAACTACTGGGGAACATGTAAGCTTCTTGTATCACATTACCCCTCTGAATATACATACACATGCATATACGTGGAGTCTTGTGGAGTCTGTGAAATAATAAATTCTCAATAAATTACTTTTCAATATCATGAAAATATGGTGCCAGATCAGGCAAGACCATAAGAACATTGCCTTTAAGAAGCTATTATAAGGAAACTGATGGTTGCAAAATTATCTTAGATTTGTATACTCCCATATTTTTTCCAAGAATTTTCATATAGTTTAGGCTCTGCCACTACGTAGAGTAGGCAAATCACAACTTCACTGGGATTCACTTTCTTCATTTGTAAAATAAGGGGGTTGTACTAGATTATCTCAAAGGTCCCTTTTCAGTTATAAAGTTCCATGGTATCTCCCTAATATATTCAGCTTATCTGTCAGAAAGTTTAAAACACAAGGTTCTGTCTTCAATGTCTAATGACAATTTTGAAATTGTTTTTAAATAGGAGGAAACTCCAGCCTCAAACATTTGTGACATAGCTTTTGAAAACTGACAATAAGTCAGATC
This sequence comes from Notamacropus eugenii, assembly GCF_028372415.1. Taxonomy (NCBI): domain Eukaryota; kingdom Metazoa; phylum Chordata; class Mammalia; order Diprotodontia; family Macropodidae; genus Notamacropus; species Notamacropus eugenii. The sequence continues at coordinate 60,056,552 of NC_092874.1, read as the reverse complement.
TTAAAGTAAAAGAACTCCAAGGAATGGACTCAAAACTCTTCCTAATGTGACTCACACTTTACCAAATTACCTTCTTCTCTCTATACATACTTTATGTACTGATGCATTCTGATTTAATATAAACAATCATCATCACATCTATACAGCATTGCAATGCTTGCAAAGCACTTTCCATGTTATTTTGCTTGTTTTTTTTATAACAACCCCTTAGATAGGTGTTATTTTGACCTACATTTTAGGGATGAGAACAACGAAGCTGAGGTTATGTAACACATTCAGAATCAATCACCTAGGAAGGGCTAGGGGTAGAATTTGAATCCAGGATACCCTTAGTTCAAATTGAGCTGTTGATCCACTGCACCACCTAGTTTCCTAATACTAGCTAGTCCTCACACTTTTAATTCCAGTCAATATATATCATCAAGGGTCAACTGGACACTCATCCCAGTTGTAGGCAATACAGAATTTAAAAGAAAAAGATAAGAAATCAGGTAATTGTTGACTTTAAGGTGCTTGTAGTATTGTTGAAAAAAAAATTTTCATAGACCTCAAAAGATGAGATGAGTAAATAAATCTTCAGTATTATAACTAACATTAGAGATGATCCTCTTACTTTACAAGTAGAGAAAACTAAGATCCAGAGATAGCATGTGTGACTTGCTCAAGATCACAGTGCTAATTAGTAATAGAGCCACTTCTAGAATTCAGGGTCCCAGAGCATCAGTACAATGCACTTTACACTATGCAATATTCTCTCTCTTTGTAATTTAAAGTAAAGAAATGAGTTGGCTAAAGGGGAGCAGAGGGGAGAAGACTTTCTTTTATTCCTATTCACATAGTTTTAGTGGACTTAAATAAAGATCACTTAAGAAAATAATATTATCAATTTTAGCCCAAGGTACCATCACCCATCTATTTTTTTCAGGACAGAATAGTTAAAATTCAGAATGAGATGTTCTTTGATAGAGGAATTGTGATTGTAAATTGAAATAGAAATAGAGGTTGTGTGAAAGCTGAAAGAGGGCAGAGTTCTCCCTTTGAAATGATGGGGAAGGAATATTTCCTGTAACCATATTTCTGTCAAAAAATAATGAATCTCCCTTTCCTCAGCATAAAATTTCTGACCATTCACAGATATTTATACATAACAATTTGGCATGGTATTAATTAAGCATTTTAAAATTATTTTATAATAGTTGGTGACTTTGAAAATGATGAATATTCAGAAACTGAAAAGCTGAATATTCAGAAGATAATGAGACGAGAAAGTGCAAAATGTACTGTTGCCATGTATTGCTCAGATTAGTAGGACCACAGGAGTTTGTATAGGGAAGATATTAACATTCAGTTGAGTGGGTGTGAAATGCTTCAGTGGAGATCCTTGGTCATAAAGTATGAATTTCCTTTCTTGTTATCTTTTTATCCCTCCATGATTTTTACCCTTTTTCCATAGACCTTCCTCAGGATCAATGACCCATTTGTTATTTCTCTTTAAATGCCTTTAGATCTCAAAACTTCAATGTCAGAATGCTTCAAAGTTTCTCAAAGAGGATCTTAACACAGGTGCATGGATAGATTAAGGGGTTCTGTTAATTTGGATAAAAATAACATTTTAAAATAACTGACTTCCTTTCTAATCTCATTTATCTTATTTTATGTACTTAAAAATTTTATTCAGAGAAGCCTTCCTGAGAAAGGCTTAATTAGACAGCCAAACAGGTCCATGACGCAGAAGATTTAAGAATTCCTTGTATAGGTAGATGATGTTCCATTCAACTAATGAAAAACTGATATTTAATGTTACATGTATTATCTCATTTAATCTTTACAAAATTCTTCGTCTATTTGGTTGCTTCGTTGTGTGTGTGTGTGTGTGTGTGTGTGTGTGTGTGTAGTTAGCCCAGCCTCTCTTGTGTGATGTTGCAAATAGGTGTATATCAAGCACTTTATCATACATAGGGATTTCCACTTTGTCTTAGACTTTCTGCTAGATCTCTTCTATCACATTCATAAAAAGCTTTGCAAGTATATGCTGCCTGTTTGTGCATCTCCTGAGACCAATAATTAGAGACTTTTTGAAAAATGTTAGCTCAGTTATATCCTTCAAAGAACCTTGAATAATGCTGACATATGTACATACCTTATTGGAAGAGAATGTCTGAAGAGGCATTTTGCTCTAATGATTTAAATTTTTTAAAAAATAAATAATAAGCAATAAGTTGAGTTATATCTTGGATTCTCTACATCCTTCTATTCATTAAATAGAAAGATGTACTTAGAACCAGGAAGATACGGGTTCAAATCAACCTCCAAGAATTGCTTGCTATGTGACCCTGGGGAGATGATAACCTCTGAGCCTCAGTTTCCTCATTCATAAAATGAGGGGTTGTACTTGACGACATCCAAGATCCCATCCAGCTCCAAATTTATGATCCCATATGGAGATATGTCCTATTGTGGAAAACTCCTTGTGAAAATCTAACTGCTTCCTTATAATTACCTTGATCAAGGACACCCTTGATATGTGTGCAAATAATTTTCATAAATTTTTATGTAGATGTCAATCTAAGCTTGTAACTCAGTATCTGCTGATGTTCTCTCAGTCTCCTCTTTTCAGTGCCTCTGCTTTATGAGTTAATACAACTCATAATTTTCCATTTTCCTCCATACGATTTTACAAGTATTTATTTATTCTAAGCAGCTGCTGCTTTTGACCATAATCTCTGTGCAATATTTGAATGAGTATTGGCTGACCAAGGCAATTTTCAGGTTCTTTTGATCCCCTTGTTACTGCAAATGATTTATAATAGTTAAATTTCTACATGACAATATTATGTCTCTGTCTTTTCTTCTGGTTATTACCTCTTTCATTATCAATAACTAACTTGAATAGTTCAAGATAGAGTTTTTTCACTGTATGCATATATGTATACATATATATATGGGTATATATGAATGTGACACTGCATGCCATATATCTGTACACATAGATGTGCTTATTATGTATATGTATGCATATACATATAAAATGCACACACAAAAACATATATATATAATGATTTTCATTCTTAATATAGGTTTAAACTAATTTGGTTATATTCTCTAGCAAGTTGGAAGTTTGACTGCACACAGATAGCTCATTCAGGAATGACTCCCATTTCAGTAACAGTTCATTTACTTTCTTTTAAAATATAATCAGTTAAAATTTCTACGATGTTGCTCACTGCTCATCATGTCTAGTACCTTTCGATCCTTCTACTAGATTATAAACTTCTTGAGGGCACTTTTGCCACTTTGTGTATCCCCAGCATTTAGCATGCTTCCTGGCTTAATGGATGTTGATTGATTGATTGATATTCTCATAGAAAATATTCACAATGCATATATGTGAGGGTTCTAGATTGTCTAGAAGTCTTTGGCACCTCCTTCCACACATACCCGATCCATATTTTCTGTTATTGCCATCTGTACATTGAAGTCATCATGTATCAATGTACAAGCTAGGGTAGGCACTGGACCACTGATTTCATTCACAAAGGGAAATCACAGAAGGTAAAACTCTGTCTCCCTATGCAGACCAGCATGTTTGCTGTAACCTGTAGTCTAACAGTGCTAGCTAAAGAACCAAGAAGTTCTGTAACTTGCCCAAAGTCACATGGTCCAAGTACGAGATCTTCCTGGCACTGAGGTCAGCTTTTGATTACCTATACTCTAACTCTGTAGACTTAATTGTGACAGTTCACTAACTTCTCTCTTGAAATTTACTGCTTCTTCTCTTTTTGTAATAGGTATTCCTAAAGAAGCTACAATAATTTTTGTGATACTTGTTTGCCAAATGCTTATCATGAGATGATACAATGTTTCAATAAATGCTCTCTTGTAACCTTTGGGTATAATGAAAAACAATTCCATCAACCATCAGCTCTCATTTATCTGTCTCTCCCAGGACAATCTTTTAGCGATCCTTCAATTTAGCTTCATTCCTTTGATTTCATTTATGATGCCAATGTCAACTGATAAAATTCACATGCCACCAGTCATCATCCTATTAGACTGTGAGCTCTTCCAGAACAGGGACTGTCTTTCTTTTATTCTCATTTGTATTTCTGGTATTTAACATAGAGCTGAACACACAGTAGATGCTAAATAAACGTTTATTGACTATGACAATGACCATGTTCAGTGGATCGAGTCCCACAGGTACAGAAGCAGGTGCTAAGTTAAAGTTAATAGATGGTCGAACCACTGGTTGAGTCTTAACATGCCTTGCTCCCTTCCCTTTTTTTTTTTTTTTTTGATGCTTTTCTGTTGATATAGCCAGGGAACAAGTGTTTCCTTTCACAGGAATGAGGATCAGTTTCCTTTTTCTCCCTCTTTTATAGGAAGATGCAGACAAATAATTTATCACCAAATGCTCAGCCTCCTGGTGATGAGCCTTCTTTTAGTCAACTAAGCTGATCTTGTAAAGTAGATTCATTCAGCTTTCTAGTAATACTTAACCAGCCCCTCCTTGCACTCATTTAGCATATGCTTTCACAACTCACTGTAACCTCCACACTTTGATGAATGGGCTTTTGTGGGAAGTATATACCATAATTATATAAATGAAGTTGTGACTCCCACTCTAAGTTTCCATCTCACAGTCCTAACTCTTAATCATGCTTCAATCAGTAAGCCAATCAATCAATAGTTATTGAGTGCTTCCTGTGTACCACTGTACTAAGTTCTGGGTATACAAAGAAAGGCAAAAGACAGTCCCTGATCTCAAGGAACCCACATTATAATGAAATAGACAACATGCGGACAATTACGTACATTCTACATACAAGATGAGTTCTAGTCGTATTTCCTCCACAAAGTCTTCCCCAGCCACAATGATCACTCTTTCTTTTGAACTCTCTAAGCACAAATTTTCTATATCATTCATTTGCCACTTGTACAAAGAGATTTTTCTGTTTATCTTTTCATATGTCATAGTGGGAAGAAAGTCAGCCTTTGAGTTAGGAAGATATGGGTTCAGGCTCTGACTCTGAACATCTACTAATGTATAACCATGAGAGAGTCTCTTAACCACTTAGTGGATGTCATGACTAGAGAAGAGTTGTCGGTAGAGGGAGTTTTTATACCAATGAAATCACAAATCTCATCCTAAAACAAACAAAAAAAACTTTTCAGATTCTTGAAATGCCATATCTTAAATCCCCAGTTAATCAAGTTTTGTTCCAGTTTTTGCTTCACACTGACATATTGCACACTTTATTTCTATTAATGTATATAAACATTAAAACAAAGATAATATTAACTTTTCGTGGTGAGATATACTTCACTTTTTATTCATGTTGAATATGTAGATTTGTAAAAGTGGGCACTGATACCTTCATTTAAAACTCAAAGGTTTTGGAATAGAAGATTCTATGGTTCTTTCCAGCTCTACATCTACCATCCTATTCTAGGAGTGTATATAAAATCTATAAGTTGATTGTTTTCCCACATAAACTAAAATTATACCACATATCTACTTTTACATTATGTGGATGGCCATTGTTTTTTTTTTCAACCTAAGCTGAGTTTTTTTTAAGTATCCTGGTTAGAATTCACCCTATTTGATTGGCTCCAACCTTCTAGCTTCTCTAGATCTCTTTGTGCCTGTATTTTCTACATATTTCTTAAGCAAAATCTCAATACTTTCATTGGAGCCACTGATAAAAGTGTAAAGCTGGAAAGGCTAAGGACAGGGCCACAGCTTACAGTGCCCTCCTCCAGGTTGGTATCTATCCAACCTACGAACACTACAAAAATTGTTCAGGACAGTAGGTTAATTGTAGTCTGTGCTTAACCTGTTCAATAATTGATGACATACCTCTAATTTTTTATAATATAGAAATCAAGAGATGAATCTCACGTTAAAATGACAGATTTAAGACATCAGCATTCACCTCAAATATCACATTTTCAAATATGCTTCAATTAGTAACTGAAATTCCATATTGTCCTGAATAGTCTATATAGTAGCCCTCTTAACCTAAATCACAAATATGTAAATGTTCATTATAAATGAAACAAATCTCAATTAGAAATTGCATGAACCACATATAACACTAGTATTTAGATTTGTGGAAATCCTCCGATGCATTTTATGCTATCATAAGCAATTTAAACCTCACTCAAAATTCTGCTCAGGTAATTATTACCTCTGAACATTGTGAATGAAGAGTCATACTTCTCTGATTGGCTTATAATCACATATAACCACATTCATTTCAAATTTAAGTTGAAATTCATGATTAAAATTATACCCTACTACATGAACCTCTTTGACATGACAAACTCATTTGTCCATGCTATTCCATCCAAGAAAAAATAATGTCCAAGATTTCGTGGTATATGACAAATGATTCTCTCACGATGTCAAAATAATTTGATTTTGTCAAGGCTCTGAATTTCTGTATTTGAAACAGATGCATTAGATAACAGCCCTACTTTCATCGTGACAGTAGAGTTCAGTTGCTTAAAACTTGCATCAGACACAGAGATACAAAAAAAGAGAGGGGGTAATAAATTGCCAGTATTATAAAACTCCCTTTCAGCTTACCTCAGACCTGGTTAAGTCTTCATTGCATTATAAAATTTAGGCTTAGGAGACAAAGAAGTTTTGGTCACTCCACGGCCTTTTGAGACATTACTATGTTTACACAGGACAATATGGTCAACATTATCATCTTTGGGGTGAAATATGGGAATCCATTATATTAAACTTCTATCATCTTTCCATATTACTGTATATATATATACACATATATGTATATATAAACATACATGTGTATGAACACATATATGTATTTAGTTGACAGTAAGGTCAATATAGAAAGACAGAAAATGACATTTTATATACCATATAGGTAGATATTCAAATAATAATGCTGAATTACAGATATTAGTACAGCGAAGGAAGGAGAGGTAACATGGCAAAGAGGAGAGACAGATGCTGGTCTCCTAGCCCAGAGAGGCCAAAATTCCAATCAAGGCTCTGACATATAATGTATGATCCTGGATGAGGCAGAGAACATTTTAGTGCTTCGGGCACCTCTCGAAGATCTTAATTTTCAGGACAGATGCAACCTACATTGATAAGGGGAAGATACTTACTGGGAAATTCATATACCAATGAACTTACAGGCCCAGTGTTTTTTCTGATGTTAGTGTAGTGGAGAGAGCATTGGATTTGAATTGGAGTCTCTAAATTGAAATTGTGAATCTGCTACCTCCTTCCTATGTAAATTCTTCTTCACTTCTCGCTGTCTCCGTTTTCTCATGTGCAAAATGATGGGGTTGGCTAAATCACTGCTAAAATTTCTTCCAGCTCTTAATACAGTGATTCCACCTGGGAGCAAAGATGTTTGATAATGACATTTGTCTATAAATCACAGAAATAAATGAGTAAAGACAACAAAAAAAGCTCTCTTTACTCTCTTCCTTTGATTCTGAACATCTTTGCTTCATCCTTCCCCTTCATCTCTTACAAGTCTTGCCACTAATTAGCATATGTACACACACAACACAAGCCACCGTGAGAGGTTCATGTCTGTTATCATATGAGGACATGCTTAGGGAACGCACATTCCTACAACAAAGAGTGACTCTAAGTGAAATTCTAAAGCAGAAAATGTTTATCTATCACCATTCTGTCTTATTTTCTTCCTACATCAATCTTCCTCTATCCTACCCTAGGCATAGGTGCCCAGAGTCATCATTGATCTTGTGAATGTCGCACCCTCCCTCCCCTCTCTTATCAAGGCATCCCATACAGGCCTATATTCACAAACCAGTAACTGATGTGTTTCATCTCTTCTTCCTCACCTTTAAAGATTCTCATTTCCTTCAACTCAACTAGTAATCAACTAAGCCCACTTATATTTTGGTGACTGTAACTGATGGAAGCTTGCTTTTCCACAGATAAATGCAGCTTAAAATAATGTGTGGGTTAAGCAACCAGAGTAATAAATGTCTCGTGTAATTTCAGGGACGCTTTTCTATGACCTTCATATTATCACATATTATTATCCATTGTCATATCTACATATCAATATCAATATCTCTCTATATCTACTAACAGGTAAGTAACACAGTAAATAGAGTCCTAGACTTGGAGTCAGGAAGACCTGAATTCAAATCTAGCCTCAGACACATATTAGCTGTGTGACCTTGTGCAAGGCATTTAACCTCCTTCTGCCCTATTTTCTTCATCTATAAAATAACTATGACTAAAACTCCTACTTCCAAGGGTTATTATGAGGATCAAATGCGATGGTATTTATAAAGTACTTTGCAAACATTAAAGCACTTTATGAGCCATCATCACCACCATCATTCTCATGATCAACACCATTGACTGCCAGGTGTTGATTTCCCTGTAAATCCTGCCAACCACAATGATGTATGTATTTTGAATGGAAGATGAGGTTTTACATGAGCAAATACAACTTAGTAGCAATATTCTGAATTGTTGAGGGAAGGGAAGTCCTTGAAAATCATTGCTTGATGTTTTGAAAGGAGAGAAAGGGATTGAGATTAGAGTTCTTGAAAAAAGGAGCCTTTCCCCTGCCACCTCCCCTAGTAATTAGTGCTTCTCCCTTACTACCACCACTTCTTTAACGAAATTCATGTCACATTTTGCTTTAGATTATAGTAATAATAAAATGATAGCATTACATAGGACTTTACATTTTTCAAAGTGCTTTAAAAATATTATTTCATTTTACCTTCACAACAATTCTGGTAGGTGCTCTCATTCTCCCCATTTTATAAATGAAAAAACTGAGGCAGAAAGAGATTAAAAGATTATCTCAGGATCACACGGGTAGCAATATTAAAGGCCTCTCTCTAATTATCTGATGATGGAGACCAGAAGCAAACAGATATGTGCAAACAACCTATGCGCAGGATTAGAAATAATCAATAGATGGAAAGCACTAGAATTAAGGGGGTGGGCTGGGAAAGGCTTCCTGGAGAAGACAAAATTTTAGTTGGGATTTGAAAGAAACCAATAATAGTAGTGAGCATTTATATAACACTGTAGAGTCTGAAAAAAGTATTACTTTACTTTATTCGTATAAAAATCCTGGGAGGCATATGATACTTTTATCGCTCTTTTACTTATGGTTTACAATTAGAAAAGAGAGGCAAATAGGTGTTAAATGACTTGCTTGGGCTCACAGAACTAGCGTCTTAGCCAGGATTTGAATTCAGGTCTTCCTGACACTGTGTGTTCATGTGTGTGTGTGTGTGTGTGTGTGTGTGTGTGTGTGTGTGTGTGTGTGTGTGTGTGTCCATCTGTTTGTCTGTCTGTCTCTGTCTCCCATAGTGCATATATAAATATGTACCCTAAATATGCATATTTTGTTTCCCAAAGAGAATGTAAGCTCTCTGAGGACAATGGCTATTCTGATTTTGTTTCTCAAATAAGAAACGTGTTTTAATTGTGTCCTTTATACTAAATTGTAGTCTTTATAGACCATACGTAAGCCAAATCAGAGCCAGGTCAATGAGTGGTGGGAGAAGGGGTTGAGTTCTACTTACGAGTGGAAAGAGCTCATTGGAACTAAGGAATTCTGGGGCTTAGAAGAGAAGGTCAATGTCCATCAATATAAAAATCAGCAGTACATAGTAGTATGGTGAATGAAGGAAATAGCAACTTTCTCTCTGAATTTAATCTGCATCTGCTCAGCCTTGGTGATTAGAGAAGCCATTATATGATGACAGTGATTTTGATGAACATATTAACTTGTTTCCCCTGATAATGTGATTATAATCTGGTTATACTGAATATTAATCAAAGTAATAAATGGAATCTCAGAAATTGTTACAATCACAAATAGCAGATCAGGTATAATTCAAATCTTAAATTATATTTCTCTATGCAAAATATTAAATTTTCATAGTGATACATGAAAAAATCATGTGTTATTAGGTAAAGACCTGTGACTACATGAATAGTCAGTTCTACTCTTTTATTTTGAAATGAGTAAAAAATCATTTAACTTTTTGTGACGTATTTGAAGGTTATAGTGATCACTTTCATACACAGAAATATTATCTGAGCTGTCTCAATGAAGAGGAAATAGTCAGAATATTATATTACCAACATATATATCACTGTGTTTCCAAATATGACCTTGGCAGTTTTGCCCCCTGCAAGGAGAGCTAGATAAGATATTTTCTGAAATGTAAAGTCTATATCATTTCAACTAAGGCTTTCAGTTAAGAAGCATTTGGGAATTTTACCCAACCAATATGTCACATGAAGGGCCAGATATAATTTGAAGATATGCATTGATTCTGACATAAATGGGAGATTTAACAAATTATATCAATTCCTGGCAGAAAATTTCATCTCAAGGTACAAAAGGTGCACTCTGGTTTGCAAGAAAACTCCAAAAAAGAGCAACCATGCAAACAGCTAAACAAATCAAACAAGCAGCTGCCCCAAGCACCACAAATCAACTGGAAACAGTTCAAGTTCTCTAGAAGTTCACTTAAGAGCTTCTTAAATCTCCAAAGTGCCCACATCTCAAAATAAAATCAATCATAACATGGTGGTTTGAGTGAATGCAAAAGAGCAGAAGAAAAACTCAGAAGTTAAAATAAGGCTTTGAAAATATTATGTCAGATATCATGAATTAAATAGGCATAGACATGGATACTAAATGATATGGACAAGCACTCATAAATATGCCTCTTATAAGAGTTTGCCAGCCTTGCCTACCATTACTTCCTGCTGCCTACTTTATGCTCCAATCAATTGAACAACTTTTTAGCCATCTCCCACAAATATACACCATGCTCTCAAATCTCCCTATATTCAAGCTGCTCCCTATGCTTACAATACCTGCTCTCTCTTCCTTCACCTAGTAAGATAATCAGAAGTGGCCACCAGTCTTTGAAAGACATGCCAGAAACTTCCAACATTCCTATCATGTCTAATTCTGCAACATGCTTATTGGTCAGAATCGGTCCAGAACAACAGTTCCTGTTGCTCCCTCAATTCTATAATGGATGAATTATCATTAAAGCTAGCCAAGAATTTCTTAACTGCTATGATTTTTCTTGGAGGAGGAGGGTGTAGAAAAGGGGATAGAAAGGACAGAGGAGAGAGAAGGATGGGAGAAATGGATGGAAAGATAGAAGGGAGGGAAGAAAAGTTGGAAAATATGGAGAGGAGTAAAGAAAGGAAGGAGGGAAAAGGAAAAGGAGAGACAGAAAAAGGAAGACAGACATGGAGAGAGTCAGAGACAGAGAGACAGAGACAGAGAAACAGAGAGAAGAGAGAGATCTATTGATTTCTAGAGAGATGAAATCCCCCATTACTAATGCATTAAGCTTTCATGTCAAGTTTGTAATCCATTTCTCAAACAGTTCATTTATTTCTTCCTTCAGCCCAAGTGGTTTAGAATAAATGCTTAGAATAATATCCTGTATCTTTCTACTGGTTTTCATCTTAATGTTCTCTACCAAGCTTTCCTACTCTCCTTGTCACAAAATAAAAGATGAAGTGTTTACTTGTTCACATTTTTAAACTTTTAGTTCCAGATTCTCTCCATCTCTCCCCAACTGCTTCTTGAAAAAGCATTTTGATATAGAGTATACATGTGCAGCCACTTGCCATAGTGAATGAGGTTTATACCACAAATTCAGTGCTAGTTCAGTATTAGGCCAAACCAATATAATAAAAATGACAATTCTACCTAATTTACTTATTCAGTGTTATAGCAATCAAACTACCAAAGAATTGTTTTATAGAACTAGAAAAAAAGTAATAAAATCCATCTGGAAGAGTAATAGGACAAGAATATCAAGGGAATCAATGGGAGAAAAAAAGAACATTTTAAGGAAGGTAATCAAGGAGTTCCAGATTTCAAGCTATATTAAACAGTGGTAATCATCAAAACAATCTGGTACTAGCTAAGAAACAGAATGGTGGATTAGGGGAATAGGTTAGGCACCCAAGACACAAAAGTAAATGATCATAGTAATCTAGTCTTTGATGAACCCAAAGATCCAAGATTTGGGGGTAAAAACTCACCATCTAACAAAAATTGCTGGAAAAGCTGGAAACAGCTTGGAATAAATTAGTCATAGATCAACATCTCATTCCATATGCTAAAATAAGGCCAAAATAGATGTATAATAAAGGGTGATATTATAAGTAAATTAGGGAAGCACTGCAAAATGTACCTGTCAGATATATGGATAAGAAAAGAGCTTGTGACCAAACTAGAGATAGGGGAGATTACAGAAAGTAAAATAGTTATTTTTTTATTATACAAAATGAAAAAAAAACTTTTCCAAAAACCAAACTAATGCAGGCTAAATTAGAAGGAAAACAGGAAATTAGGGGAACTTTAGAATAATTTTCTCTAATAAAGGCCTCATTTCTCAAATATATCAGGAACTGAGTCATATTTATGAAAATAAGGACCATTTTCCAATTGTTATATCATCCAAGGATGTGAACAGGTAGTTTTAAGAAGAAGAAATCAAAGCTCTCAATAGACACGTTAAAAAAAATATTCCAAATCATTGCTAATTAAAGAAATTCAAATTAATATGACTCTGAGATACCACTTCATACCTATTAGACTGGTTAACATGACCAAGAAGGATGACAAATGCTGGAGGGGATGTGAAGAAATTAGGATATTAATGTTCTGTTCATGGAGCTGTGAACTAATCTAAGCATTTTGGAGAACAATTTGGAACTATACCTAAGGGACTATAAAACTGTGCATACCTTGGGACCCAGAAATACCACTACTATGTCTGTATCCCAAAAGGATCAAAGAAATGAAAGAAGGACCTTTTGGGTACAAAAATACTCATAGCAGCTCGTTGTATTATCAAACAATTGGAAATTGAGGGAATGCCCATCAATTGGGGCATTGCTGAATAAGTTGGGTTGTATGAATGTGACAAAATACTATTGGGATGTAAGAAATGATGAGTGGAATGGTCTGGAAAAGACCTCAGAAGACTTATATGAACTCAGGTGAAGTGAGATGAGCAAAACCAGGAAAACACTGTACACAGTAATGGGAAGCAACATTATAACAATCATCAGTGGTGAAAGACAGCTACTCTGATTAAGTCAATGATCCAAGACAGTCCCAAAATACCCATGATGACAAATACCATCCACCTCCACAGACAGAACTAAAGAACTCTGGATGCAAAAGGACACAAATTTTAGTATAATTGGATTATTTTATTTGTGTTTTCTTTTGCCACACAGTTTATATGGAAATGTTTTGCATGACTTCCCATATATAATTAAATTGCTTGCCCTCTCAAGGAGAGACCAGGTGAGGGAGGGAGAATACTTGGAACTCAAATTAAAAAAAAAAAAGATTTTCAAAAAAATTGTACATGAAATGTTAAATTATTTAATGAAATAAATAAAATATTTTAAAACCTGAGATGTACTTTTTGAAACTGAAAATCGAATTTCAATTTCATCAGTTTTCTTTGTGATTTTATATATGCTATTATTTTATATTTTAAAATATTCTTCTATGATATGATCCCTGAGGATTAGCAGCCTACCAAAGAGATCTGTCACATGCACACCCCCAACACACATACACATACACACACACACACACACACATACACACACACAGAGAAAGGTCAAGAATCCCTAATCTAGAAACATTAACCATTCACAATGTTCACATTTTTCAAATTCACATGAGAAATGTAATAGCCTGTTTTTGTCTCTTTACAATAACATTTTTTAAATGACATGATGCAACTATAATGCATATTTTAATTTATGAATAACAAAATAATATCTAATATTTATTTGGGGCTTCACAATTTGGAAAGCATTTTACATAAAGTATCCCATTTGATCCTAATAACAAAGGCCACTCCCTTATATTTAGACAAAATACAGGTTTTCCCATTTATAATGAATGAGGAAGGTAAACCTTGAAGCCTAAGGTTTCATGTTTCTGTTTATTGATTTATTTCTTTATAAATACTTATCTACATTCTGAGATTCCATAGGTTCAATTTGAATCCAAAGTTGTATTTGCTGAAATAATTATTCTTGACCCCCTTTTTTTTTTTTAACTTCAGTTCAATGAGTACTTTTTCAAGTACTCATAGGAGTTATATACACTTTTCAAAGGAAAAAAATAATGGAAGAAAAGGAGATGGCAAGGAGAATCATTTTTTCAGATTCTTTATGGAAACTTATTCAGGAAGCAATGAATTAAACATCAAAAGTAGGATGGTATTGACTAGTCTCACTTAAAGTCCAGTATACTTTATTTCTTTAGCACTGTTAACTTGTTCTATGGGAGGCCATGCTGCCCATTGTTTTCACTAGAAATAAAGTCAGATATAAAAGAAGGTAGCAGATTCATCAGATATGAGATGAAGACTGCTGGGAAGGCCCCTACTATGTCAGTATCATTAACTGGCAAGAAATAAGACAGCACTTACAAGGACAAAACACCAATAATGATAATAAACAGGTAGCATTTTTGTACTGTTTTAGTATATATATAGCATATAAAATTCAAAACATTTACATATGTTATTCTCATTTGAAGCTCACCACAACCTTGCAATGAATAAGCTATAATCACCTCCACTTTATACAGAAAAAGGAAGCTGAGTCTGAGAGATGTTAAGTGGTTTGATCAGGGTCACCCATCTATAATATTAAGTGTCTGAGGTAGTACTGAAACTCAGGCCTTCCTGTTCTTAAGTCCAATGATCAATCAACTACATACAACTGCCTCAATTTCTATTGCCAAAGAAACTACTCTGGGTAAACAAATGTTCATTTCAAAACATTCTAAAACAAAAATGAAGAAGCATTAAAGGGAGAGGAGGTAATCACCATGACTTCCTAAGCTGTCTTTCTTTGGGGGAAAAGTATTATCAACCCAGAGAAAAAAAGGCATTAACAAAAACAAAATTAAAGTCATAAAAGTTACCCATTGTGCATAACATGCAATAACTATGTCATTTCCTGCTCACTATCATCCTCCCCAATTTCACTTCCAGCACTCTGTGCCAGATCTGGAAATCCTGCCATTGTTCCTTTGAATTTCAATTCTTTTTTTTTTAATGAGTTCTACATTACCAACCAAGAAAATTCAAGAAAAAATGCAAAAGGATCCAATATCATGATATATGGCTAGAAAAAAAGAAGATAGACCCGCTGCTTATGCAGTGAGAGCAAAGGATAATCATTTACATGCTTTATGTGCCCTAGTGAAGGCAGAAGGACCTAATTTCAAATCCTGGTTCTGATGCTTACTCAATACAGGACTACATATATGAGGAGGAATTCATGGAATTGGGTCTTGAATGAACATCCTGTGCCCTGAGTCAGTACTCTTTCTACTATACTTTGGACAATTCATTTTATTCTGACTCTTAATTCCATTATCTCTAACATCATGGGGATGGACTGCTTTATCCCTAAGATGTCTTCCAGCTCAAAAACTTAGAATCCTATGAATTTTAAAGTGGAAGGCTTGATTCCAGTGAGCCATTCCATGCCTAGAGGAGAAACTCATAAAGAAGGCAGTTCTGTGCCAGGCACTGTGCTAAGCTGGGCTGGGGGGATAAAAATACAAATGAAAAGAAAGACAGCCCCTGCTCTCAAGGAACTAATAATCTAAGGAAAGAGAACACACAAAGAGAAGTTGACAAGAGGGGAGAAGAAGGTACCTGGAGAGTAACATGTTAGAAAGTTCCAAAGAAGTCCAAAAGCAGTGCAGCTGCTGAAAAATTGGGACAAACACAATGCTGGGGCTTCTTTTGCTAGAAGCCTGAAGCCCATGGTCTGCCCTCCAGTCATTGATTGTAATCAGAGTGTGACCTCAGACAACAGAATTTTTAAAAAGCAGCAATTCATGGATTTTAAACCAGACATTATCCCCATAGGATCATAGAGCTAGAGCTGGAAAGGATGTTAGAGGCCATCCTGTAGATCTGGGACTTTGTATTATCCTTCATTATTGAGCTACTGCTGGCAAATGCATACTTTTAGAGAGCTATTTTAAAATAACAAATGAACAGAAAACTAGGTCATTTGGGAAGAGATTTGGGGGAATTGGAGACAAAGTTGCTGGTTCTCACTCCACTGTCTTGACTCTGCCTCCCTCTCATTTTCTTGTATTTAATATGTATACATATATATACATGCACATGCATATACATATATTATATCTACTTATACATGTTTCACCAGATGTAATGAAAGATCAGAGAAGACAATTGCTTAGATTAGATCTATCTATAAAGAAGAATTGTTTGATAATAATATAAAGAATAGACTATAAGTGGGGGGAGGGGGAGGAAGGAGAGATGAAGTTTGAATAAATAATCAGAAAACTAATGAACTAGTCCAGTTAGGTGGCACTGAAATTCTGTAGTAGAATGATCATGGTGGAAATTTTTTAAACGATGCCACAAGAGACATTATGGAAGTAAATTTGAGAGAAATAAGTATCCAATTGGAACTGAGAGATGAGGGTAGTTCAATTAAATTAAATTAAATAGTTCAATTAAATTTAAGTGCCTACTATGTGCCAACAATGTAGGTATTGGGGATACAAAAACAAAAATTCCAGCCACTGTTCTAAAAATCTTTATTCTTGTTAGGTAATCAGAAATAACACCAGATTTTTAGACGTAGAAAATCTGGTGACTGGTACAGACACTAATATATAGTTTAACTACTTCCAGAAGAAGAACTGGTTATGATCTGGGGGCACGAGGGCAGAGTGGAACATGACTACCAGAAGTTGACTAACAAGTAGTTGATCCAGAAGTGGAGGCATCAGGTATAGACTAGCTTTTCAAGAATGTTGGTAGTGAAAGGATAGTAGTAGAGGAGAAAGATGGGGCACCAGAAAGATTAATAGAAGGCTTTTTAAAGAACAAAGATTATGTTTGTGATGACAATGAATCAATACCAAGTATATATGTACCAAATGATATAACATCCAAATTGTTAAAGGAAAAATGAAATTAATTAAAGCAGGAAATAAACAGTAAAAATATACGAGAGAGGACTTCAACTGTCCCTTCTCAGAGCTAGATAAATCTAACCATAAGATAAATGAGGAAGAAGCTAAGAAGAAGCATGTGGTCTTAGAAAAGTTAAATAAGATGGACCTTTGGGGGAAAAGACTTAATGGGAATAGAAAGAATATCTTTTTCTCATCTACACAGGACACCTTCACAAAAATTAACAATGGATTACAGCATAAAAACCTCACAACCAAATGCACGAAAGCATAAATATTAAATGCTTACTTTTCAGATCATAACACAATAAAACTTCACTCAATAAAGGACCATGGAAGCATATATAAAAAAGTTGATTGGGAGCTAAATAATTTTATCCTAGAGGATGAGTATGTGAAAAAACAAAATAAGAATCAGTAATTCATTTTTAGTAAAAAGAATGATACCAATGGGGCAACATTCCAAAATTTATGGGATACAACCAAAGCAATAGTTAGGTTGAAATTTGTATCTCTAAACATATACATCCATAAAAGCAAGATAAGATTAAAAAAAAAAAAGAAATCACTCAAATATCACAGAATCACATTTAGGATAATACAAGATTTAGGAACCATAGAAGACAGTTACTTTTACCAGGACAGTAACAAGAAGTCACGACGCAGAGCATCATCCATCTCAAATTTCTCTGTGAGGGGGTAGTGGCAAAAGGGAGGAAAATAATTTGGAATTCAAAATTTTAAAATGAATATTTTTTAAAATGTAATTGGAAGCTATTTAATGAAATAAATACATATTTTTAAAAGTCAAGTGATCTTAAGGGTTTTTGTTTTCTCTGGTTTTGTCTGTGATAGATCTTTTCATAATAATGTTTTCAAGTGCAACAATGTAAATGACATAGGATTACAAGGGAAACCAGTTACATATAGTTATAAAAACATTTTTTAAAAGTGCCCAAAACCCTGTTTAAGAACCCACTGCTTTAAGAGAAGTGGGGATATGCTTTTCAGTGGAACAGGAAAAACAGGAATAGAGAATGGATAAACAAATGCTGAATTTTTCAGAAATGCGGGATGGGGTTTAATAGGTCCCCCAATAGGTGACTTCAATTTTCCTTGTGAAAAAGGGGGCAATGTTACCTCTAATACATTCAGAGTTAGGAGTGGTCTTTGGTGACAGAGCAGATGATTGGATTAACAACTGTGGGAAATGAGATGAAAACAAAAGGTGTTGAATGGAAGAGTAGCTGAGTATCAAATGAGAATTCATTCATTATGAAACAAATTTATACTTGTTTGAAATGAACAACATTGTTGATTACTCAACTGTGAAACGAAAGAATTAAAGTAAAAGAGTACACTATGCCACAGGTACGAGATATCCTGGATTGTCCGTGAGGCATCCAGAGGTTTTTATTCTGGAACTTGTGTAGTGCATACTAACAGATACCTATATCTGAAGAAAAAGAAGAAAGATTATTTTCCTAAGTCCATCTAGATTTTACCAGTATTGACTGAGCTACTTACCTGTTTACCAAATAGTTCCTAAAAATAGAGGGAGCCCTATGAGGACTATTCACTGCAAGTACCTTCTGCCCATGAGAGTTCACTGGATTTTCAAATGCTACATAGAGCAAGCTAATGGGCAGCCTAGCAAAGGCTAAAGCAAAGAGACTTGTCCACCAGCTGTACAAAGATAATCTGACCTGTATGTGGGTGCTGAAAATGATGCAATCAGTGAAGGAAATATGATATATTATTACAGGGCAAGAGATCTAAACCCAGAGGCAACTCCTTCCCTCCACAAAACTTCTACAGAGACCAAGAGTACAGATTCAATCCACATACTGATGATCAATACAACTTAGCTGCCACCACAAGTATAAAAGTCTATAATGATTCCTATGGTCAGTGCATTTTAACTACCAGCTCTCATATAGGGACAAAGCAAACAATAACTGAGTGACAGGAGAACTAGACATATTATACCAGTCACTAGGCTAAGTTACAACATTACAGACAAACCTGAAGATAATTGTAGATTCATATGTATCTAGGCAAGGAGATTATATATTCTCCATATGAACATCTTCATGGATGGAATTTCATATATTTACTACTATACATGCTAATTGCTTCATGTTTGTGCTTGGTTTATTGTTTTTTTTTTTTTACTGCTATATTCATTTGGCAATATTTTATGTTATGGGCAATTGGTTATATTTCTTGTATTACATGCAGCTATCTAGCTTTGCTTTGTTAATTAGCCATACTTTTTGTTTTTGATTGATTGCTATACATTCTATATGAGTATACTTTTGCAACACGCAGATATTATATCCTATGTGTAGTGGGCTTGTTGTTACTGTAGTATCCTTCTAGATGATGATCTGTACAGTACCATGTTCATTGCAGGTACTGTTGATGTACACTAGTTTTAATGGTTTTTAAATATCAACATTATTGAAGGTTGTTTACGTTCAATGCCATGCTGATTAAAAACACTAATGCTTGTGTTTACGGTTACAGATTTTGAACATGCCCCAGATTTTTGTAAGGTACTGCAAAGAGTTTTAGCTCAGGGGCAGAATGTAATTCCAGTTCCAAAGCCCATTAGAATGGAACTCTTTCCTCATTGGTGGAGATCTATTTCCTTGCCTTCATCAGGGATGAGGTAGAATTGAAGAAAGTGGGATAGAGGAGAGATCTTCAGTTTTCTTCAAGTCGCTGAATCTCTTTGGGATTTAGGCACTTTTGGCTTCCAGTTTCAAGATAGAAGATGGAAGATGCTAACTTCACTGCAGGCTGCTGAAGGAAAAGGTTCTGGATTGGACATGGGGGAGCTGGTAGTCTCTATCCCCAGACTGCTACACTAGAGACTTTGGGGAACCTCCCTTGGGTGAGATGTGTCTGTCTGTCTCTCTCAACTCTCTCCCTCCCTTGCAGCCTCCTTCCCTCTCTCTTCCGAATTACCTGACTCCTCACAGGAGAGCTCCTTCACCCTCTATTGTCTGGTATGTATTCTCCATGTATATGTTCTCTGACTTTTGTTTGCTATGGAATTGGATAAATGGGTTTCTTTGATTAAAAAAAAAGAATCATTCAGTCTTTGCTTGAAGATCATAAGGGAGAACTTATTACCTCTGAAGTAACCATTAATGGGGAATATTTTAAGGTTATGAGCACATGAATTATAAGCAGAGACTGGGCTTCCAAAGGTAGATATGAGGTTTCATGGAAAGAAAAAGAAATAAAAGAAGGAAACCTGAACATAGCAACTAGGTTAACATTAAAGAGAAACACAGAGTAAATACAGGATTAAAACTCTCAATTCCCACCTCTTTGTCCTAAATTTCATTCTTTCCTAATACATTGGAGAATTTGTTTAAAGAATATTTTTTTCTGCTCAGGTTGCCAAGATCATTTGGAGATTCAATTACTGGTCACAAGAGTAACAGACTCAGAATGAAGTTATCAGGGAAAAATTTGAGATTTATTTATGACATCAGACTTGCTATGTGGTTTTCTGCTTTGAAACTCCATTTTCTTCTAACAACTAAGACTGAAGTCACACCCATTCTCTCCAGAGACAATCCTCTTTCTACCAATGGACCCATGTACTCTGAGTTTCTTGTTGTTCTATAAATCATCTGAAGTTCATGAAGTCTGGTTTTCTGTGATTTATTCAGTGTGGCTGGGAGTGTCTTGTGGGGAAATGAAGGAGAAAAACATAATTGAAGTTTGCTCCCAGGCAGAGCCCTCTGAAACAGTGCTACTTACAAAATGCAGATACTATAACATCCCTAAAAGCCTAAACCACATTTTTGAATGGTCTCATCTCAATGGCATTTTAATAGAAGGACCTTAGTCTTAAAACTAACAATCAGGTTCAGTGGCTCAGTAACACAAGCTAATCCCCAAGTCATCCTATGTGACAGATCATAAAGAAGGTGTACTTAAACTGGGATCCATGAACTTCAAAATATATTTTGATAAGTGTATTTCAATATAATTTGTTTCCTTTGTAATCCTTTGTCTTTTATTTTGTGCATTTGAAAACAATCTGAGGAAAAATCCATAGTCTTCACCTGATTTCCAAAGAGATTATATATATACACACAAACATGCATGTATATATACACATTTGTGTACATACATGTGGTCATATACATATATACATGTGTGTATGTGTACATAGTATGTGTGTGTGTGTATATATACAGTTAAGAATATCTGCCACAGAGTATGTTACTTAGAGTAGATTGATTGATTTGATTTTCAGAGGCTAATATTTGGATTAAGGATTAATAAAAACTTTATATTAAAATTTTGAATTAACTAAAATTATCAGTACGGATTTAACGCTTAGCCTCTGTTTCTGGGGAGTCAAACCTGAAAGTTAATATGATATACTTAAAGATCCTTATTGAATATTTTAAGATATATTTTGAGTCAGAAATGCTATTTGGTCAAGAGAGTTGGAACAAGTCAGATGCCACCCACTCCTAGCCAGCTTCCTACTTCCATTCTACTGGTATTCCTTTTACTGAAATAAACTTAATAAATTCCAATTGTTCAAATTTAATTTGTTCCATGGAACAGGCCTTTGCTACAATGTTTCCCAAAGAGGAGCAACATGTCCAAATGTTTGAATTGGTGAGGAACTCAACAGTGAAGGTGAGAGAGGGGATTACTTATGGAAGTAGGTAACAAAAATAATATTACCTGGTAAAGTAATGTGTTCATCTAAATTTGTGAAAATATGGACATCACTTTTGAGTAGATAGCACTTAAGACAAAATTTGCAAATCTATATTTAATAAAGACAAAAGAGTAAAACAACAAGTAATTCTAATGGAAATTCTTGCCTTGGACTTACCTGTGCTACAATTCCTAAATTCAATATCATCGATTGCAGCTCCTCCTCCCAGATCCCTTGCTCTGATGCCTTCAAATATAACTTCAAAATTCCTTAACTTTCCTAAAAGGACTTCTGCCTTCTTCCAATGATTGTCAGGATTCTGTCCTTCTTCTGTCCACACTTTTGAAAGTCCTTTCTCAGTCTGAAAATTTAAAGTTTCCAAAAGAAAGTAATTAATTATGGAAAGAGGAAAAAATATTTAAAATACATAACTATAAGCATAAATGTATCCTTGAGGAGCAATGAACCACAATTACCTTAAGGATCATTGAAAATAGAGTTGGAACTTTAGATATAATCTTATGCTCTCATTTTGAGAAAGCATAGTCCCATCACTGACAAACCAAGAACTGGGTAAGAAGAAGGAGCCAAAAATGTGGTACCAGAGATATGTATGACTGAAAAAGATGCTGTCCCATTCATGGGATGAGAGGGATAGGTAACTGAAAGCCAGAATGCATGCTCTACTAGTCTTCATATGGTATCAAAGGTAATAATGGAAGGTCCCTAGTATTTATTGTAGGGCAGATATCCTGTAAGTAATTTATGATAAGGTGTGATTAATAAACACAAAATGAAAAGATATGGATAAGGTGAAACTTGCCAAGTTGAAGAGTACTTTTATCAGTGAGATTATAGATTCACTGAAACACAGTCCTTTGCTTAAAACAATGAAATTACCCATCTCTGTTAGCGAAGTTATATATTTGCTTTGTTTATGTTGACTCTTTCAAGGGGAAAATTTGCTTACTCCTTCAATAGCAATGAGTTACTCAAAATGCGAAATTTCTTTTATTAAATTCTGTAGATATTTCCCTTCAACAATTTAATATTCAAATACTCAATTGGATAAATAATCTCAAAGATGTATTCACTCCCTTGAGGCAGATCACATCTCATTCATACTTGTCCACATTCTCCCCTCTTTGCCACAGGGAGATTAGCTAACACCTTGTGGTAATAGGAGGGTTCTTACTTGTTTTCTCCTGATAATGCAGGGTACCAGGGGAACACAATATATATCTATCAGTTATCCTTTGCTCTTGTCATGTGATCATATTTTCTTCATATTCTGATTTTCATTAGAATATGGATGGTAAAAACAAAACACCACTTTGATGCTTTTTCAGTCATTATGACTTGAGAGTAATTCATTTCTGCTCATCTAAGTGCAATTGTGCTTTTACTTCCTAAAATTCATTGATTCTAGTTCAATTAGAGCAATGCACAGCAATTTTTTGCAGCAGATATTGCTGACATAAGGGGGAAAAAATCAAAGAGAAGGCTCATTAAAGAAATTACTTTCAGGTCTACATTTTAATGAATATATATCCAAATCAAACTAGAAATACCATTTGAATTACAGTCCAACTGCGAGATGAGGTGGAGGCTAGTTATACTCAAAGGAGTAGAAATCTATCAGATCATGTAACTCAGGTGAGTGATAAAGAAATGCAGCTTGAAATTCTCTTAAGGACAGGGGCTAAGTCTTTATATTATATTGTGCCATTCAATTCCTAGACCCTTATGAAAGTATATATGTTGCCAAATTCAAAGCAAGCACATGGCAAAATAAAGATCTTTAATCAGGAAACATTGTGAAGCAGCAAAACCTTCCAAATGTATCATCAATAACAATTAGCATAGAAACAGTACTTTAAAACTGACAATATATATTACGTACACTCTCATTTGACCCTCACAATCATCCTGTACCATGGTATATATAGATATTAGTATACTCATTTTTTACAGAATATGAAACTGAGGCTTAGAAAAGGAAAGTGACATACCACCATAGATTTGAAGGTGGAGGGGACATTTCAAGTTCATTTATTCCAACCCTCTCATTGTATATGAAGAAACTGAGGTCCAGAAAGCTTATTTACTTTCAATTCATCAGTAATGTTTCAGGATTTAAATTCAGGCACTGTGACTTTCGGATCTATTGTCTTCTCCATCATCTTTCATGGAGGTTGATTATGCTAATATGGGAGGCTTCTAACTTGTGTAGCTGAGAAAAGCAGTGATATATAAGAATAAGTGATCATCCCAACTTGGCTTGGTGGAGAGGAAACAAAGCCTCAGTAAGCAGATACTCTGAACACAAGATTCGCAAACCATCCACTACTTTCTAGTATCTGCCAACCACCTTTCCAAAATAAGAGATCTCCATGTTTAGAGACAGCATGGACTTGGCTTCATAGCCAAGCATGAAGTGTGATAGCATTTATCGTATCTCAGAGCCAAAGTATGTGGAACATTTATACCTAATCAATTGAATTTTAGGTACTCAACTGAAAGCAAAAGAAATTAAAAAAAAACTCTGTATCCAAGAAATTACTGTATTAATTACAGGGAAACCCTGGATTATTAAACTTGTTCAGCTGATTCACAAATTTAGCTGGAAATTTTTTTATCATATTGTCTTTATATCATAATGTCTTCCTCACATGGGAACTAGCTCCACTAAAATAGCTCTGACTCAACTGTGCCTTGGTAGACACTAAATCCTACACAATAACTTGAGGCAATGATCAATTAAATGACTTGCCCAGGGTCACATGGCTAGTAATTATCAGATGCTGGACCTAAATCTAGGCCTTCCTGATTGCAAAGCTCCCATTCTATCCACAACACTAGGGTGCCTCTCATTGCATTAAAATGCATTCATGATGATAGCTTATTATCTGTGCTAACTGAAAGACAGAAGTACCCTTCAAAGTTGGCCTTCAGCTTATTGGTTTAGAAACAATGGAATGATCAGTTAAAATTAAAGCTATAAGCAGAAAAATTGTGCCTGATGCTCAGCAATATGATTTGGATATTGATGAAAATCAATTCTAATTTGCATAACTCATTTATCTTGGCTATACCTCTGAAGATTTTCTATTAATCTGCCTGTTTCTTACATACCTATTCATTAAGTATGCCAAGCCCCAAAAGGGTCTTTGAACTATATCATTACAGGAAGATCATTCTTTTAATATGTAAAATTTAGACTACTTCTTCAGTCTTCTCTTTGAGTTTTCTATGAAAAATATATTTTTTTTACATTTTGTCATTTCTTGCTTATATTATGTAGTGAGAATAGAGAAGAGAGATTCTCTTGATTAACTAAACACTGCAACATTATAGAGAATCCCAGTTGAACTCAAATTCTCAAAAGGATCTACAATCTCAATTCAAGGGTTCCCATCAGTGATAACAAACCACAACCTATGAGTGGTCTGAGTCTTGTGCATTTCCAAAAGTATCCTCAGAGGTTACCTATTCAATATTCTAGGGGACTTACTCAATTTCTTCCAGTGTCATGAGGGTACTCCTTGTACATTCTTGTAATCCATATGTCATCTCTCCTCCCCATTACCAGATTAACTATCTTTTCTTTCTATCACAAAATTCTTTGGTAACATCCCTTACTCCTGTTCTCTTTCAGAATTCCTCATTAGTTATACATTGCAATGTGACAATATCCAGTATGAATTGTTTCCATTACCTGGAATATTCATCTTTGGCTCTTTGAAGACAGTAGCGCCCTAGATCTCCCTGACTTACAGCAACTAAGCAAAATGTTCAGATTGAAAAGATAGTCCTCTGCTGTTATCAGAAATATGGGGTCGGATCAGTATAAATCATGCATAAAATCATGTCCCCATTACACATACCAGATATTTCTCCCCATTAAAGACAAAAGCAAAAAAAAACCCTGATATTAAATAGTTTTTATAGTTAAAACTGTTAATGCATCAATCTTGTCATTTGTAAAGCAACTTAAGAGGTTCTATGGCAGGAAATCAGCAGGTTCTCTCTCCATTTTGCTTTTCTCCTCTACATTGAATTCAGTATTGCCACCCAGGTCCTACTTCTCAGTCTATATATATTCAATCCCCGAATTCTTTTTCAAAAAATAGTATAATGGCTGTAAGATAAGATGTTTTTGAGGATAAGGACTCTCTCCCTACCTGGCACACAGTAGGCTCCTTAATAAAGGCTTGTTTACTGAATGACTAACACTTTGCTTACCTTAGGCAATTCTCTAATGAGAAATGTATTTGAGCCCTTCTTAAAAAGCCCATGAAAATTACTTTGCAATGGTTTTGTCCATTTGTTTGTTCTAACAAAGGACAAATTAAATTAGGTTGTGTCCATGTTTTTAATTTCTCTCAAGCTGGCAGTCCAGAATTGGCCCCCTTTAGGGATCCAGTCCACAACTGGCTCGCTTGGGTTTTGGGGTACCCAGTTTATATACCTTTTCAACAAGGGCTATCACCCCATTATAGTTTTTTTACCTCTGGACAGGGGAAATGCTTCTTAGATCAGACTACCTCTCAACCATACCGGACAATTCCAAGCCTTGGGCTATCTAGGTAGAAGAATGTGTCTCCACCTAATCCTGAGCAGAATACAATGGAGCTTCCTTACTTTTGATTAAATCAATTCACACTTGTTTTGGGGTTTGATCAGGATGATACTCAATGCAATCTCATTATCAGTAATGTCCTTTGGAAGAACATTAGAAGAAGGGGGCTGAAGGGAAGCTCTGAATCTCCAAGATACTGATTACTAAGAAAAATCATTTTTCATAGTTTATATGGTTTCCTAAAAATGAAGTATGAATTTACTGGTGGCATGTCAATAATGTATCCAGTACTAGGAGAGGTGCCCATAGTTAGCTCAATATTTCTGCACAATACCTAAAATAGACACCAACACATAGTATATATCCATTTATACATGTTGAATAAAAAAAAATATTTCATTCCAATATCAAGAAATTAAGTTACTATACATACTTCAGAGCATAGGGCAAAAATTAATGACTCCAGAGTTTGAGTTCAGGATTTGAGTTCAAATCTTGTAACTGACACTACCTGTGTGACCTTGGGCAAGATATTTAACATTCCTGAGCCTGTTAAATGAGGGGATTGGAACAGATGACCAGTCATGTGACTCCTAGGTCTAAACCTATTATCCTATGACAGTTTTAGTTTTCTAAACATGCTATGTGTCATTATTTATCCATTTTTCTCAAATTTCAAATTTTAGTTAATAAAAGAGTTTCTCAGAAGAATGATCAAGGAGAAACCCAGTATTTGGTTTCTTGGAGGGTCATTAGGCAGAGCATGTTATTTAGAGGACTTGGCTCTGACCTTCCTTAATAGGACAGACTGAAAAAAATAACTATATTAGCAGAATTGGTTGTAGAAGGACAAGAAGGGTAGGAGGAAATGATTTCACAGGATTTAATGTTCCCTAGTAATATTGCTTCAAATTGTTAGGCACAGCTTCACTTTGAAGCTTGAAAAAAGTAGAGATGAACTGATGAAAAGGTATTTATTAAATGCTTACTATGTACTAGAAACTGGCAAGCACTGCAACAAACAACAAGTAAACAAGATCATTCTTGACCTCAAGGAGTTTATATTCTGATGTGGGAATATAAACCATAAAAAAGTGGCCAAGTTTGGAAAGTCCTAGGAAGTGAAGGGGAAGTCTGTTTTTCTGCAAGATAGTGAGAATGTTCACCCTTCAGAGTTCAGGGTAGGAGGGAGGAGAATCAAGTTTGCAGTGGAAAAGGATTGTGAAGTGTGAGAGATGATCTCTTAGAAGTGAAAACCTCCTCAAAAGGTTGTTTCTTGTATTATTAAAACACTCCTTTGGACATCTGCAGCTATCTAAACTTGTAGACAAGCACACTTTGTAACATGTATTGTACTGTGCCCAACTCCCCCTTCTTCCTAATGTTGCCTATATCCTACACCCCTCCTTGCCTTCTCTTTTTTTTTTTTTTTTGCTGAGCAAACAGTTCCCTGATTCACACTTTTTTTGTCCTTTGTTCTTGGGGAAAAGTTCCTGCATTTAGACTGTGAGCTCTGAGGCCCAGTCAATGGGAGAAGGAGCCAGTGGATGAGTGGGGGTTCTGCATTAGGGACTATATAAACTTGCTTTGAACTGTGGGTATTTGTACTCCCTGGCCAGCATTATTAGGGTGATGAAGGGGGGGGTTGCCCTTTCTCATGAGGAAAGCAATAAACTCCTATTTGTCTTTCCTAAGACAAGTCTCTGACTGATTATTACAAAGGGATCAAGAAAACCCCACACAGTTTTGGGGGCTCTTCCAGGATTTCCCCTTATATTTCCCAGCCAGTCCTATGACAAGTGCCCACCAGTCATTTGCTAGCGGTCCTGGAATGGTTTGGGGGTTCCCTTTCACTTTTAAGGAATGGACGCAGAGTGAGATGATCTTGAAAGGCAAAAACGGAAGTAAAACAGAGCTCCTGACCATGCTAGCAAAGACACCTCAGAGGAGGAGAGACTGAACCAAGGTCATATGAGTTTGTGTCCACAGACCCAGGTAAGCAAGATCCACGAGTCCTTTCAAGAGGGCAAGACCAGTAAGTTTCCAGATTGACCACAGATTTAGGGTTGAGAACAAGATCAGTCAGTTACTCTAAGTAGGGGGGCAAGAATTGTGAGTTCCCACCCACTCCCCTAGGCAATTGAGCCATGGGGAAAGCTAAAAAAAATTCTCCCTCCAAAACTTCAGACAATAGTCTTCAGAAAGTCTCAGAAGACAAAAGCATCTGGGAAAAGATAAGAAGAAAATGATAAGTATTGTTGTCTAGTTTGGGCAGGCACTCAGCTCAGAGGAAATGTCTTCTGGCCAAAGTACGGATCCTCCGAAGACGGGTTTGCTAAATGTTTTGTCCATATTTGTTGTGTTGATATTTCTGTGTCAATGAAAGTCTATGTCTCTGTTTTATCTGATACTTTGTACGGTTGTAAATTTACCTAGCCAGCCAGCAAGAGTAGAAAGACTGAGCTGGACTGTCCTTGAAAGGCAGGCTCTTTAATCTGATTCAAAACCTTCCTTTTTGTAGAAAATGGGAAGGTGGGGAGTGGCAGACCATTCCCTACCTCACCTAAAGGAGGATCTCTTTTGTAATGGAAATTAGCAGAATAAAATACTGGCAGTCTGTGAAAAGTTGAGTTTTGATTTAATGAGATCTCAAAGTTAAAATCTATACTTAATGTTTAAATAAGTAAACATATCTGATACCAGACGATGTGTTTAAAATTGCAAATTCACTTTAAAATTTCAGTGATTTTTTTTAGAAGTATTTACTCTGTCCATGCGCTCAGACCATGTGCACAAGGCAAAGGTTGCCCTCCAACCCATCTGAGAGATTGTTTGGTGGGCCCCAAAAGGGTCGAGGAGAGCTGGCATTTCAATTCTTTAAGGAGGTAAAGTAAAAACGAGATTATGGGAAGTTATAAATACAGTTTTCTTTTAAGTAGCAAAAGTATTTGATTTAAAAAAGAGGGCTAAAATGTTTATCATTAGTGATTATAAATCCAGATTTGATATAATTCAAGTTAAAATCTGTCCTGAAGGAATAGAAAGCAGCATCTGAGAATGTTCTTCCTATTAGACTTCAGCAGAAAAAGATATTGTTATTCAGCATTTATGATTGAAAGGTGCTTAACACAAAGATATGTATAAGGATGGGCATATGTTAGATGCAACATTAGTCTAAAGTAATTGTTACACAATTTCTAAATTTGGAGCTTGTTATATACAGATTGGGGTTTTAAAAGGATGTGATAGAAATTTGATAATTTGAAACTTTTATTTGGTTATAAAAAGCAGTAAAAATGCTGATGTTTGCTATATAATGGTAGAGTTCACTTCTTTGCTTTAAACTAGAAGGGGAATCCAGTGCAGACAGTTATAGTTAAGATGGGAAAGAACTGGATAATCTGAGTAATGGGATTGAGAGACTTGGAAAGATAAATAAAAAGTCTGATTGAAAATATGATTTCAATAGTTCCAGATGGGTCAGCTCCAGATGTTTTCAGTAAGTAGTGAGAGCATTAGGAAGTATTTTAAGAAGACAAAAAATCTTGTAACCTGATTTGGTAATTAATAGCTCAATCAAATTTGAGATGATTCTATCTGAAAGGATATCAGGTGATAGAGTGTGCCCATATGGTGGTAAGATGATGAATTATTGTTTTCCATAAACTTAGTTTAAATTTTTAAGTAAATCTAAATAGTTATATTAGAGATTGCATTGTTAAATCAATAATGAATTGGTTTCAAAAAAGTTGTTATTAATTCTGTGTAAGAGTATCTGTGTTGTAGAATTCCTACTGAGAAAATGAGAATCCTTAAAAAAAAATACATATATTTTTTTATATATGAGTGTGATTTTCAAGTCTGTTCCATCTAAGGATGTATTAAGTATGTTAAAAAAACTTATTTCTGCCATTAAGAAGGAAGTTTTAACTAAAATTGTTTTGACTATGAATCAAGCATTTACACAAGTATGTTTGTAAAAGGAAGCTTAAGTGCAAATGTGAAATGGTCTTGGTTTTACATCTTGTAATTTTTGTCAATTAGGTTCATGAGAACTTTGTGATAAATTTTAAACTGTTCTTAAAAGAGGAAGATATTTGTTCTATGAAGAAATGTTTTGTAAAAACTTTTGTATGATTTTTGAAAGGCCTATCTACCAAATTTATATTTGTAAACTAATTTGTTATGATAACTTCAGGTTTTCTGGGTGTTGAAAGATAAGGAACAAGATAAGGGAGACCAGGAATTTTGTGACTCCAAGAAGCTCTGCGATTATTTTAAGACAAAAAGCCTCCTGGCCCCCTCCCCCTTTCCTTTTGAAGTCCAGTCATTACAGAAGGACTTCTTACAATCTAATCGGAACTGGAGATGCTCAGAGAAGAGATGTTAACTCTTTCTATTGTCATAGGAGAGGAGTGGATCCAGAACTACCCAGGGCCTCTAAGACTTGAAGAGTCTAAAATGATTACTTAAGTGGTATGGCCCCTCACTTTGTTAAAGTTATAATCTCTATGTAAAGTGTAAACTCTTTGTACATGGAGTTCCCAAACAAGGAATTTGAGTGATAAAAAAAAAAAATCTCTAGTGATTGGTTTTTAGGAAAAATTTAAGATGTAAGATGTGAGTCCTGGTGAAATTTTTGATTAGTGAAACCAGCCATCTAATGAAAAGCCTTTGGAACCAATACTTGTGTCATACTGCTCAGAGATGAATGTGATAGGCAGAAGTTTGTCTCAGGGGATATATCATCCTGTCCTCAACCTAGGATAGGATACTTCCAGCTCAGTTTCCCAATTGTATTTCTCTGAAAAGGAATGTTTTCCCACTTGACTATTTCTGAGTCTGGTTATAAAGTGGAGATGATATCTAGTTAGGTTCTTGCTTTTCATCTTCATGGCATGTTTCTATAAGCAAAACAGACAGTTTAAGATCTAAGCACAATGCAGGTAGTGGAATCTTGCTATTTTCAATTAATTGGGTAAAAGTTTATGGGCCTCTAGAGAGCCAGATCAAGCAGAGAAATCCAAGGACCTTTCAAGGTGAGGTTTTCCAGGGCCCTTTTAGACAAATGGGACTAAAACACCTTTGGAGTAATGGACAAAGGTCCCTTGAAATAAGGTCTTAACCTATTACAAAATGATGTAAAGGTAATTGGTATTAAAACAGTTGACTGAATTAATTACTGAGACTAAATCAGAGACATCTTCAATTTGGGGAAAATAATTTGTGTGGTTTCTTAGAAGCAGGTAACCTCTGGTATATTTGGCATTAATGGAAAATTAAATGTTTCAGTTTGATTTGAATTCATTTCATGAACATAAGTTGAAGTTAGTGCTTGAACTTATCATATGTATAGCTCATTCTTTTAGACTTAGCAGGGTTAGAAAGGTACAAAGAAGCTTGGGAGACAGATGTAAATTTAGAGTAATAACTTATGGGTTTAATGGTAAATTTGATTTTGATTGTGATTTAATCAGGAGCTACAACATGGATAGAGAGGCATGACTCGCTTCCAAAACTGTTCCTTAGCCAATGTGAAATTATAGTCACATCTGAAACTGATTATTGGAGTTTGCTATTTTAAGATTTTATGGGACTATTAACTGATTGTTCTTCTGAGTCTCACTCCAGGTGTGAATAGAAAGAGAGACCATCTGAGTCACTCATCCATGATGCCAGCGAGCCTGGGAGATGCTGGTAAAGGTGATCTCATGCGAAGGTTGGAAAAATGACTGTTCAGCCTGGGCTGAGGTAGGATTCTCCTGACTCAGTTTTCCCACTGACACTTGGCAGACTTTAAGCCTGGCTCAATGCCAGTTGACAATCTATTCCTGCCTGGAACTGACACAAAGTTAGGGAGAAGTTATTTCCCTGAAATGTCCCTACTCTTAGTAGCAATTGTCTATAATCAAAAATTTCATAAGCACAATACCAGATCTATTAAATAATAGATTGTTGGTAGGGGAACATCTGAGATTGTCCAAAATAAATTTAAGCTATTTTATATTAAATCAAAAATAGCAACCTGAAAAAATTTTTTATTCAATCATGATATAATGTCTTGAAGTACTTAGAATTTATCAAACTTGAAAATACATCTCCAGAATTCCATGTTTAGAAAGAAAAGTTTTTTAAGTGTCTCTTTTACAACTGCTTTGTTATAAAAAAAAAAAAACTTTTGGAATTTCATCAATAAGAAAACTATAGATAATGTTGTTGTAAAGAGAAATATGTTTCCTTAAAACAGAAATCTATTGTGAATTTAAGCAAAGGAATGACACATTAAAGTGTTTAATATATGTGGGAATTTAATCACATATTTACAGAATATCTGCTTTCAGGTCACAATTCAAGGGCAGAGAGGAAAATTTTTGGTCACAAGGGAGCAGCATCTCTGAGGGGCAGTATTGCTTATGATACAAAGGGAGCAGGGGTCCCTCCTGGGTAAAGACAGCATAGCCCAGTAGGGCAGTGTCCAAAGCTCTACCCAGATCCCACTTCCTTTGAAACACTAAAATCTTCCAAACACCCAGAACTAGCTCTGAAAATAGCAATGCAAAAAATTCTGAAATTTGGAAAAGTGTCCCTCTTCCACTCCACACAGAACAGACCCCAACTTTAACATAAAGTTCAAAGTCAAGAAATAGACTGAAAACATAAGCAAATAATAAAAACAACCCTTTGAATAACTGCTATGGGGGCAAGGAAGATAAAGAAATTTAGAAGAATGCAATAATATCCAAAGAACTACTAAAGCTTTAAACAAAAAGCTGAATTGGACTTAAGTTTAATGAGGGAAAATATAAGTGTAACTGATCATATCAATAACATAAAAATAAAAAAATAATATGATTATAGCAATAGATACAGAGGAAACTTTTGACAAAACACAATACCAATGCCTATTAAAAACTCTAGCAAGCATCTGTTACAGGGAAAAATTAGATGCCTTCCCAAGAAGGTCTGGGGTTAAGCAAGGATGTCTACTATCACCACTATTATTCAATATTGTACTAGAAATGTTACCTATAGAACTAAGGAAAAGAAATTGAAGGAATAAAACTAGTCTGTGAAGAAACAAAACTGTCACTCTTTGCAGATGATATGATGGAATACTTAGAGAACTCTAGTGGATCAACTAAATAACTAGTGGAAAAAATTAACAACTATAGCGAAGTTGTAGAATATAAAATGAACTCACATAATTGAGCATCATGTCTATATGCTACCAACAACACCCAGCAGGAAGAGTCAAAAGAGAAATTCTATTTAAAATAACTGCAGATAATATATTTTTGAGTCTACCTGTCAAGACAAACCATGGATTACATGAATATAAATGCAAAATACTTCACACAAATAAAGCCAGTTGTAAACAAATTAAGAAATATAAAAATGACAATTCTACCTAAGTTAATTTATTTATTCAGTACCATACCAATCAAACTACCAAAGAACTATCTTACAGAATTCGAAAAATCATAATACAATTCATCTGGAAGAGCAAAAGAATATCAAGGGAATCAATGAAAAAATATGAAGGAAATCAGTCAAGGATTTCCAAATTTCAAACTATATTACAAAGTGAAAATCAAGAAAACAATCTCATACTGGCTAGGAAATAGAATGGTAGATGAGTGGAATAGATTGGGCATATGATATGCAGATGCAGACACTGAGGCAAATGGGATTAAGTGACTTACCTAGGGTCACCATTTGACAAAACTTGCTGTAAAAACTGGAAAGCAGTTTGGCCAGAACTAGATATTGACTGACATCTTACATTGTATAACAAAATATGGTCAAAATGAGTAAATGATTTAGATATAAAGGGTGGTATCAAAAGAAAATTAGGGGAGGATGGAAAAATTTACCTTTCAGATTTATGGATAAAGGAAAAGTTTATGACCAAATTGAGAGACAGAGAGGTGATAGGAAATAAAATGAATAATTTTGATTGCATGCACTTAAAAAGACTTTGCACAAACAAAACTGATGGAGTCCAAATTAGAAGGAAAACAGGAAACTGGGCAAATATTTTTATAGCAAATTTCTCTCATAAAAGCCTCATTTAAAAAATATAAAGGGAACTCAGCCAAATTCCTAAAAATATAAGCCACTGCTCAATTGATAAATGCTCAAAGGATATGGACAGACTGTTTGCAGAAGAAGAAAATGAAAGCTAACAATAGATGAAAAAAAGCTCTAAATCACTACTGATTAGAGAGATCAAACCCCAGGTATTACCTGACATCTATCACACTGGCTAACATGACAGAAAACAAAAATGACAAATGTTGGAGAGGATGTGGAAAGCTGGGACACTAATGCACTATTAGTGGTATTGTGAACTAGTCCAACCATTCTGGTGACTAATTTGGAACTATGCCCAAGAGTCTAAAATTCCGCATTACCCATTTGACCCAGAAACACCACTAATACTGTATCCCAAAAAGGTCAAAGAAAACAATGTATAGCAGCTCTTTCTGTGACAGCAAAATAATATTTATAGTAGCTCTTTTCAATTAGAATTAAATAGAATGCAAAGAATTAGAAATATGAGGGATACCCATAAATTTCAGAATGGCTGAACAAATTGTGGTATATGGTTGTGATGAAATACTGTTGCACTATAAGAAATGATAAATAGTGGTTTCAAAAAGTCTCTGAAGTCTTATATGAACAGATGCCAAGTCAAGTGAATAGCAGAACCAGGAGAATACTGTATACAGTAACAGCAATATTTTACAGATGATTAATTGTGAATCAATTACTCTGATCAATACAATGATTCAAGACAATTGCAAAGCACACTTTTCACTTTAGTTTTCTTATTTTTATGTGTATGTGTTTTCTTTTATAAGATGGCAAATATGGAAATATAACTTGCATTACCTCATTTATATAATCAATATCATATTACTTGCTTTCTTAAGGGGGTAGAGAGGGAGGAAGAGAATTGGAATATTTTTTGAATTAATGATAAAAGTTTTTCTAATATTATTGGGGAATACTTAACAAAAATAAAAATATATATGTGCAAAATGAAAATCATGGAGTTAGAATTTGGAATTAAAAACCTATACTTTTCTTAAATAGTATAGTTCATATTTGAATTTTCAAATATTTTCCAAAAGTTCATTCATTACACATTTTCTTGGTTCCTTGAAATTCTATGAATCTTCCATTCTGCCAATACTTTTTGAAGTTCTTGCTTATACTGATGCAATTTTCAAAAATATAATTAAAAGTAACTAAACTGAGAAGGTGCCTACGTATAGGATAGCTGCATAATGCACAGTATGGTTTCTTAAGAAGCATCCGGTAATGAGCTACTATGCTTGGCAGTAACTTACAAGTCAAAATTCTTTTATGTTTGTAGGAACATTTTTGGTATGTAGGGAATATTTTCTCAAAATGGTTCTTTTTTTCCAGTGAGCCCGTTAGTGGTTTAATCTCCCCAGGTTTTATTTTCTTTAACTTAAAAGAAAAAAGAAAACCAAAAGATAAGATTCTCCCATGCCCCTTCCAGCACACACACACACACACACACACACACACACACACACACACACACACATACATACGCACACACACACATAAATCATCAATCCACCTCTCCATGAATAGGATATATACATATATATATACAAACATACATATATATGTATCTATATATAATGCACATGGAAAGGGAGAGGGAGAGTGAAGGATATGGAAAGAGGGAGAGAGGAAGAAAGAGAAAGAAGGAGAAAGGTTTTAGTAGGTTTCATCATGTTTTTCAACCTACTTGTAAACCTTTGATAGTCTATAAAATATTCAAGTCTTTTTTCATTGATTTTTACTTATTTCTCAAGTCAATTTAATAAAGGGAGACTGAGGTACAGACTCCAAGTAAGATCAGTTTATTAACAATGATGTATATAACTTTCAATAAAGTATGTCAGATTGGCAACCTCAGTAAAACCAGCGACTCCATTGAGAAGGAGGGGACACTCTTTACTGACACACAAGAAAGAAGAGTTCTTGTTCATGATAGAACTGTATGATTGACCATACTAAGAAAGGTGGACTGGCATTCAGATGAGGCTAATCACACATATCTCTGAAAAATTAAGGAATGTTAATTGTTTTATGGGATCCATCTCCATCTAGTAATAGTTGCTAGGGTATTGAAACTTCCAGACTTTCTGTTTCCTTGGAAGAGACTAAAAAAATAGAAACTATGCTAATTTCATAAGGATAGGCAAGATAAAACTACATATCTTTTGGTGATGGTAGTAAATAAACTCATGGGACTTAAAGACATCAGATAGATATACTGTAAGTATTCCCAGGACTACCTGTTTGAGAGAGAACAACTATTCTTTTAATTATAACTTTAACTCAGAAGAAAAACTGAATTTCTGAGCTCAACTCAAGAACATAGAATGTGACTTTAGGTAGTTGTAGACTCATTTATAAAAGTCAATACAACATGAAATTGATTACACTGTAGAATCAAAAAATAGAAATGAATATAATAGAATTTTGAGGTAATATTTTAATCTTTTCACTTAGAATCATAGATTTAGAGGTGGAAGCAATCACATAGGCCATCCAGTTCCATCCTCTCATTTTACATATGAGGAAACTGAGATACAGGAAAGTTAAATTACTTGTCCACACTGGCATTAAGCACTGGAGGCAGACTTCCACTATATAAAGCCACCTTCCATTTATGGTATAGTTTAATAAGAACTGAAAAAAAAAACACTACCACTCACCACGCAAGGTGTATGTTCAACTACGAAACTTTAAATTGATGACAATGGTGCACCTAAAGTCACACTGACAAATTAAGATTTTCAATAAAGGGGACAAAGAGCAAAAATGGTTTGCCACTTTGGGCATTGCCTAAAATACTAAGTAAGATCCCTGAGACTGCAAAGTCCTCTGGTCTAGTTAAAAGTAGTAGCTGGTATATTTTTCTACAGGTCCTGTTTTTTTCTATACGTAGAGTCTCAGTGAGTTTACTTAGCATCACAAACTGGGACACTGCCTTTGATTTTTCTCATCTAGGGATTGCCGTCATCAGACAGTCTCTATTTTCCAAACTGCATTTGGTAACATTCTAAGAATGTTCCTCCTGAATGAGGAAACAAAATGGGATGGTTGACCACAGAAAAAGAATTTGTAAAAAACAGAATAGAAGACTGCTTGGGAAGCAGTTGACAGAAAGAACAATGAGAGAGGGCACCAAGGTCATGAAGAAGATGTCAGGAGTGAATCTTTCTGTCCCTTGGCACACTGTCATTCATGAGAGTTGATAACAATTCAATACAAACAGCTCAACAGCATTTTATGACAAAATTATTGGCGATAACTCAGCTCATCTGTTTTCTCATGGGACTGGGAGGAATGAGATTGGGAACAAAGCAGTGGTCTGGTGAGCTAATAAATCCAACAAATGGAACTCCAGCTCTTGCTATCACTCATCTTCAAAACTTTCTCCACAAAGCACCTGGTGTTGACTTGGGACCTTTACTATTAATACAATGTGTTTATCATGAGGGTTGTACAATTAGAAATTTCAGTGATGGATCCAGATTAAAATGGCAATAATTACATGAAAACGGAGTCTGACATGAAATAACTAAAGTATTTCTTGCCCAAGACTAAACATCTTAACTCAGAAACATTCATGCAATTTATGTTCAAGAAAGTAGTAGAAGGTTAGGATGACTAAAATATAAGTTTCACTAAAATGGAAAGCTATAAATTTTATGATTCAAATTCTGTCTCAATAGGCAATCTAAGAGAGTCATAAAGTATGAACAAAATATAAATCTCAAGGCTATATTTACATAAGCTTACCAAACCATACAATGAGCATTAAAAAAAAAGAATAGGAAAAAAGAGTAGAAGAACTCATGAGGAGTAAGTAGGTAAAAGAGGATTTGTATCTCACTTAAATTCACTAACCATTTTATAGGAAAACAATGGGATAAAAGATCAGGTTGTCCCTATACACTGCAATTTCTTGAAAGGATGAGATGTTAGCAATGGTAACAATGTTGAAATTTACATACATAAATTAAAATGGAGTGCTATGATAAGGCATCATTGAGTTTTACTTTTTCCTAATACATGAGTACAAGTGGAAAACATCTGTATTAACAAAAGCAAATACACAGCTAGTTTACAAAGAGGTTAACATCCAATATTTCATATGTAAGTTTGTTTTGAGGGATTTCAAACATATTTTCCTCTAGTAACCATGTTAAAATGATGCTTTTTTTCCCAGATGCTTTGAGGACCACTCTAGTTCTGGATCTGTGATTCTATGATTAGATCTTATGGATGGGGCTCAGTAAATACAGTTAAATTAAATTTTTGTTTCTCTCATACTCTTATACATAAAATACTGAAGTATTTTAATTATACATTCATGGTCTCATTTTCTTTTCAACAATGAAAACATGAACACCAGAGTAGAGTGTGTTTATACATTGCCAGGTCAAAAGACAAAAACAACCAAACAACCCTCAAAATATTCCCTGGTGGCCAAATTTTTAATGATGAGAGTTTCTAGTTTAACTAGGTTGATAATTCTATGGCAGGAAAATCTATCATATGACCAGGTTTCTATGAGCTTGCCTTCAGTCAGTATATTGATTAAGAACTTATGTCCTCCTTGCACCATAATGAGGCATCATATTAAGATTCTTCTTAAATCATCTGCTGTTCATCTTCTCCCTAGCTCTCATATATTTATTTACTGTGAAAACATATATATCTCAGCCCTAATTTCACCCAATTTTCCACCTTAATTTGAAGGTAGTAGCCTTTATTCCCAGTCACAGGTTGTCTCTTCATTCCCTAAAGGGTGGGCATCACTAATGAGGTAGGCATGGAGGAGTAGACGATGAAGAAATTACTGATGGAACCTGATTGATTTTCCCATAATGGGGATAAAAGGTCAAAACAAAAAGCCACCATCCTATGATTTTAGCTACAGGGAAGGAAAAGGAGGATGTTAAAAGGTTCATAAAAAGGGGCTTGGTTTTTCTTTACATCATCATTTAGCAGATGTTGTAAGAGCAGATGCCTATTGTCTTGGAAAGCAGCTCTCCTCTGGCAAACCAGTATGAGAAGATATGAGGAAGGAGTGGCTCTTTAAAAGCCTTTTTTAATGATGCCATTAAATGTACATCATAATTTGAATAGCAGTATTTTCCACACTCCTCTTGTCCCTCTGCTACATATTCTTTTATGTATAAGTCCCCTGGAATTCATTTTTAAATAGTTACAATCTTCCTCAACTTGTGACAGATTTCTATGGCACCTGCTGATGCGTGACATTAAACAGAATCGGGTCAAAACTCGATGGCTCTTTCCTAGAGGCTGCTGAAAGATTTAAAGAGTCAGGAGTAAAATAGTTTTTTAACTATATTATACATTCTTATGAACTCATTCTCACTTTGTTTTGTTTAACTTTTTTAACCATCTGATTTTTAAAATACATGGTTAAAAAAGTTAAAGAAAACAAAATGAAAATGAATTCATAAGAATGTGTAATATAGTTAAAAGAACTTTTTTTTTTTTCAAAATTGGATCAATTGATTACCTTATCACCTCAGCTAAAATGTTGAAAATATCTGACTCTGATATTGAAGGTAGATTGAGAAAAATGGAAAATTCATAATGGTTACATGCATGGTGGTATCTTACCTGAGCTGGCATTACCACCAAGTACAGGTTAGTTAAAAAGATCTCCAGTACTTCTGGCACATGTTTACGTAAGTGAGACAACCATGTTAACTCTTGTCTGAGTCAGTTTTGAATAAATGGTGAAAAATTGAAAGCTGATGTGGTGATGAACTGTTTTGTTACACTTTCATCATTCAGTTTTAGAGTTCTCTTAATTACAAACATTTGAAGTCTAAATATTCTCCGGTATAATTTCTTCTTTTAAAATTTAGCATCCATGGAGTCACTTCTTCTCAAGAGTCAAAATACGCCTTTTGATTTAGTAAGGAAATATTGCCTACAAGATGAAGGCTTGAAAATTTCTGCCTTATGTGTGATATGTTGATGAATGTATGATTTCATCCATTTGGGTACCCTCTCCAATGGTACAGAAGGCAACCCAGTCCTACCTTCTCATCCTGTGCAACTCTTGCTTACTCTTTCAGTAAGTGTTCCACATCAGGACCAACCCAAGTACTGAAGAGTTTCCTTGTCTAATGAACATATAGGCTAGGCACTGGTCATATTGAATGAACAACTTCACTTTTTTTCTGTTTATATACTTCTCTGTTGATGTCTTCCACACTGCTTTTCTTAGGCCAGTCTTCATTAGTGTTGCATTAAGTCTTGCTGAATTGTAGGATGAGTAATGTAGGCTTCTTAGATCAGGCCCCTTCACTGAGAAGAGCAGGGTTATGTTCATAGAGACAACTAGAGGAACTGATGAATATACATGAGTGCACTCTTTCACTCTAAGGGAATTCTGCCAACCTCTTCATTTAGCCTTATCTGCTTAACCTAAGATTGATCCATTTTTAACAGGTTTTAGTTCCCTTTGCCTTACGTTCACATAAAATCACATAGTCCTCTCTGTGTGGGCCATCCATCCAATTAGCTGCTAAGACTTAACTTATTTTCTCATATTAAAGTACCTAACCTTTCCACTTCCCTGCCCATAGCAGGGCAAAGTGGA
This sequence comes from Notamacropus eugenii, assembly GCF_028372415.1. Classification (NCBI taxonomy): domain Eukaryota; kingdom Metazoa; phylum Chordata; class Mammalia; order Diprotodontia; family Macropodidae; genus Notamacropus; species Notamacropus eugenii. The sequence goes on along the minus strand of NC_092874.1, from coordinate 60,015,516 downwards.
AATCAAGGAAGGGAAAGGAGGCAGAAGATGGAAAGTGTATATATCTTGTTTCGTTTTTGTATGACAAAGAATATCCTCTAAATCTATTAAGAAACACCAAACATAGTTAGATCAACTTGTTAAGTTTGTAGAAAGTTATGAACCCAGTAACACAATAAGAAAATGAAAATAGGGCTAACTCATTCTATTTATTATGAACAATATATCAAAAGTCTTTCATGTTTACTTTTATTAAATCAGAATAAAAATCATTTGAATTTTAGGATTTTGTTTGAAGATTTACCCTAGACACAGAATGATCATCTGTTAATATTTGTTGAGCATTATGTTTTTAATACTAAAAACATTTACAGTTTTTGACATGTTGCTGTTTTTATAGCTTGTTAGATTCTTTTCCCTTTCAAGTCAAATGGCAAGCCCCGAAATCAATCTCACAATGGACATTCTTCATTCAGTAGCCTTTCATTCCAGCATTATTTTGTTCTTTGAAAATTATATGTAAGAATATGATGCTAGGCTTTCTTGTTTCAAAAATGATTAATTAAATAATTTTCTGACATATTAGTATTTTATCAAATTGTATTCAAAATTCATGCCAATTATATTACAGCAACTTTAGGAAAAGACTATATTTAGCTCATGCCTACTGTTTTCATGTTCCAATAATGAGATTAGTTCTTCCAAATGCTAACTGCTAATGGAAGTGGGCATTTTATATTTTGTCAAGGCATGTAAAAAATCCATTTCCTACTTATAGAATTCATTTGCATGAATATTTTTCAGGAGCAGTGCTATTAGTATATGGTGGATTACACAACTTCTGTGGGATATGCATACTACAGATGGATCATTTATCCATATGTTTTCGTTTATATTACATTCATCTTCAACACAAAAAAGCATGTTCTTCTAAACTATCAGACATCATGCTATGAAGAGGTTCACTAGCCTAACCATTGTAGTCATGTGAAAGAGGTAATTTGGGCATAAAGCATTAACTAGATGGAGAGGTGAAAGGAAAGGCAAAAACATTTTACCTTTAAGTGGAATATACAAAAATTGTTTAGATTTAAATTATCATAAGTAAAAATTGTATCCTGATTCACATATAGTTGATCTTAATAGTACGAGTGTTAAGTGCCTCCTTTTATTGTAATATAACATATGTATACATAAACACATTTTTATACATCTTCATACTTTTTTTCTAAGCAATATAAGCTTCTCATTTTATACTTAAAGCATTATTCTTAATATTTCTTTACTATTGATGATGCCAGTGGTTCATTTTGTCCATATCTGGAAGCAGAAAACAATTAAAGCAGGGCTGGGGAACCTAAGGCCGTATGGGCTTTTAGGTCCTTGGGTGTAGCCTTCTAGTTTTACTAAACTAATGCTTTCATTGAAGGAATTTGTTCTGTGTAGTTTGGATTCAGTCAAAGGCTCACACTTGAGGACCTAGAGGGCCTCACGTGGCCTTGAGGCCCCAGTTTTTCCACTCCTGAACTAAAAAACTCATTTGTATATTTTAAGTTAAGCACATCTTTTCCTACAATTATCTGGGTATTTCAAACAAAAATATTAATTTCATCTGAAATTTTCATTTTATATTTTATGTTTTTTTAATTGGAAATCTGGACCACTTAATCTAATTTAAGGCTTTTATTTTTTTCCCCTAAATTACTGATATGTTTTTGCTTTTCCTTTGAAAATAGATGGCAACCAAGACACAAATCATATTGTGCTTTTTAAAGGCATAAGACCCACTCTGGAATATTTGCATTTAACATATCTATGATGTAATAAAGAAATGAAAGGTTTTTCATGTATTTTAAAATACTTTTACTAGTTTATATATGTTTGAAACGTGTCAGATCATTTAACATGTTTTGAAGAGAGATTTTCAAAAGGGGGCTTCAAGGTAACATCTGAGGCTCTCTCAGAGAAGTAAAGAAATATCTAAATAGTCCTTAAGTATAATGAATTGGCTTGAGCTCCACAGAGGATATGATGAGTTCTCAGGAGTGAAAATAGAGGGATGAAGTAAAAAATTACTGTTATTTGCTACATTCTAGGAAAGACTTAAAGACCCACATTTCCTATTTATGCACAGCTCCCCTTTAACTGAGTAGACTCAGAGGTGTGAAACACCCATGCCTCAAGGCCATATATGTCCCTCTAGGTCCTCAAGTGCAGTCCTTTGACTGAATCCAAACTTCATAGAATAAATCCCCTTAATAAAAGGATTTGTTCTATAAAACTTGGACTCAAGGACTTGAGCCTCAAGGCTGTAGGTTAGCAGGATCAGTTAGCTGGGGTAGCTACATGGAGGAGATAAGGTGCCAACAAATACAGAGTTGCCGTGTGTTTGCCTGGAGTTCAGTTTCTGTCCTGCCTGAGCCCCAGTTCTGCCACTTAGCAGCTCTGTGGCCATGATCAAATCAATTCACCACTCTGGGCTACAACTTCCTTCTAGAAATGGGACTCATGTGAACATAAAGAGAAATCTATCTCTATGTCAATAACTATCTTTGCAGATAAACATGCAAAATACTTGTTAATGCTTAGGTTCCAAGGATATCTAAACAGCTTTACATAGCAGAACAGCAAAGGCAGTTGGGTAATTCATTTGGAAGGAATGTAGACAAAGATTAAATGTCCAGAGAAGCTCCAGATAAAAACAAGGCTAATAAGCTTAGGCTTATGTGTCTAGAGGATATCTGAGGCAAAAATGAAAACAGGAGAAACCAGCTGAAATAATGGACGGTTCAGACATGACCAGCTGCTTTCTTTCAGTTCATATTTTAAATTATCTTGTTTCCTATGTATCCTGTATAGAGCAAAAGTTTGTTTCTATGTTTAAGAGAGCTTGTGTGGCTAGAAAAAAAAAAAAAAAAAAGCCTTAGCAATCATCAATGTCTCAAGGGTCCTCCATCGTCTTGAGAGACATTTGTCCATAAGGGCTCTGCTACTCAACACTGCCATCCAGTGGCAGGAAACTCAAATGGCAATTAAATCTCCCAGGATATGTCTAAACATTCATAATTGTGTGGTTAGGCATATTGACACTTTTCATAAATAGTCATTGCTACTATAAAAAAGAAAGTAAAGAATTTTTGTGTAGAGAACTGATTGTGAAGTGAAATGGAGTACTGCCACTCATGGAAGAGCATGTTGATGCCTAATATGATTTAAAAATAACTGTTTTAATATTCACTGCTCAAACTGTACATAAAGAAACAATTTTTCAGATGGAATTTAGGAGAGTTTTGGAGAGGAAAAAAATCTGTGGTGAGGATTTGAAGGCTGGGATCAATCAAAAGGTCAAGAGTTCTCTTGCTTATACAGGAATAACTTGATGTTATAATGAGTCAGAAAAAGATAATTTATTTATTAAAAGCTGGAGAAATAGGAGTGCAATTTTAAGGACTCCCAAACAGACAGAAGGTCTTACTGGAACTTTCAGAGGCGAGTTAGATAGGAACTTCTAATATTCATGTAGATGTTTTATGATTTAAAAGAGCAAAACTAAGAGAACGGGAAATTTTGCCAACATTTGGAAGCTAAGATATGAATGAAAAAGTCTCAATGATTTGATAGGAGAAATTAGGGTGGCTTTATATTTCAAGGACATAAGTAACTCTGAGCAAGGAGGCTCTCTTATATGGCTTTGACCGATGAGAATTACAAGTGGTAGAAGGGCAAAAGACTTCAGTGAAGAAAGCAGCTGAGGAAGAAAAAACTGTAGAAAACTTGAAGAATCAGTACTTGGACTAAAAAAAAAAAACTGCTCCTTGGAACTGTAGCGATTCTAACCTGGGCCAGCACCAGACATCTTGACTTATATCTTTCCTCTTGATTGATAAAAGTGAAGCTAATAGTCCTTGCTACGGAGATTACTATTTCAGTTCAACAAATATTTATCAAGCAACTTACTATTTGCAAGACATTGTGCTAAGTACAGGGATACAAAGGAAAAAGCTAACAATCCCTGCACTCTTGGAGCTTTATGATCACAAGTAAATGAATATGATGTACATATGAACAAAATCAATTCAAAGTAATTTCAAGAGGGAGAGAATTCTAATAATTGGAAGCATTTAAGATCAAGAAAGGTCTTGTGTCAGAAGTGGCACCTCTGTTGTGCCTACTCAGGAATAATTAATTAAATTAATAATCACATTGATGAAGCTAATCAGAAGTCAAAAACATCCATCCTTGAAAGAAAACACAATAACTACCCTGTGGTTTAATGACCCGATCTTTACGATTACATTGGATAGAAGGAATAAGATCATAGAGTATTACTATTTTATTAATAGTGCAGATAGAAGAAAGATGATGAAAAAATATCATTAAGAAGGAAAATCAGGAAGTTTTTGAGGGTTTTATATCTAACCTCTATCTTATTCCCTCAGGGTGCTGTCCATTTGGCAGTTAAGCACTGTTTTGTGATAGCAGAAGTAAAATGATTCTACGCTAGGTCATATTTGACCATGTCCAGATAAAGGGATTACATTTTGACTGAAGCCAGGCTCAGAATGTTGACAAAGGCAATAATTCCTTCAGAAATTATAGAAGATTATTTTGATTTGATTTGAACTAAAAATGTCAATGCTGTTTTTCCTAAAAGTAGGCTATTGAGAAAGCAACATTTATGAATGTTTCAGGAATCAAAGGAAGAAAAGTAGCTTTCAGTGCTTCAGTGATACCCAGGCAACCACTTTATATATATGAACATTCTTTCTTCAATATATATTTACCAAGAGTTTCTTAGTATTTCTGAACAAAAAAGGTCACATTGTGAGTTCTTGGGTGTATCCTTGATGTATTCTATTTTTACATGAATTTTGAGTCTCCTGTATGTGAGAACTTTCAGCTTTTATGATATCATATTTTGACAGATTGTACCCTCAACTCACATACAGGTTTTTCCAAGAAAATAGAAGCCTAAATGTGTTAAGCAAACAAAAAAAATATAAAATCATATGTAGACATGTCTGGAAGTGTGTATGTATATATATATGCACATGGACACGCACACATATAATGTAAATTATATGTCATATTGGAAAAATCTCAGCTTATAGAGAAACATTTAAATAACTGTTCAGCAAAACAGACCCAAAGTCAATGAGATAATCAATTACTTTGAATTAGGAATTTAGCTTAACTCCTGGAACACATACCACATTCATGAAGAAAAGACATTGACAGGGCTAAGTTCCATGAAGAAAAGGTATACACACATAAAAATAATGTTAGTGGCAAAAATGAAGGATACAACTTCCAATGAACAGAGTACAAATAAGGTAGGATAAAAGCAATAATGAGACCTTCCCATGGGATAAATTGGAATTGTGGGTTTGGAAGGAAAAGCAAGAGAACTTTTGAATCTCTTAACCCTCAGAAGCAATGATGAGAGAAGAGGAAGAAGGAGGAAAAAAGAAGAGAAGCAAAGTATGAGGTTAAAAAAATAAAATTACCCTTTTTTGAAAAGAAGAAACAAAAAGAGGCTCCCATATTAACAAAAGTGTCATTATATGCATACATTTGAGTGTATTTCAAATGCACAGACATGCAGAAACTGCAAATATCATTTGTACACCTACTTGTAATATGGTAGAAGTATAAAGAAGTATCCTTCCATAACTCTGTTTTTATTTCTGTTTTGCCCTGCAAACAAGTTACTTCCCCATATTTATAAGTACAAAGGAGTACCAAAAAAAAAAAAAAAACCTAATAGGAATATGAGTCTTCTTCAAAGGGCTGCTGAATTTACTATAAAGAGGGAATGTGAGGAAAAGGAACATTCATTGAGCAATTATGGAATATATTCTGACAAGTTCAAGTTTGGAAAAAAAGCTCTATCCTTAAAACACCAATATTCTCCTGACAGTGCAATTCACAAAACACCAGGATCTTTGAACACTTACAATTGCAATTAACTCAAAGGAGAAACTAGAGACTCATGAGTAGTATCATCATAGGTTTTAGAGTCTTAGCAGTGATGACTGGAATAGTGAAGTAGGGTAAAAGATATCCTCTAGAACATATAATAAGAGAACAAATGACATTAACAAAGCTCTTTAGTTTATAAAGAATTTTATGTCCATTTTCTAATTTGATTTATGATAAGAAAAAAGATGGGATGGTCTTGTGAGAGTAATGGAAAACAGATGGATATCCCGAGACCTGAATTGCTCTCTACACTATATTAAAAGAACTTGAGGAAGTCTTTCAGAACTTTTGAATGGTTAGATCAATCATCTTTGGAGAAATTTTTAAAGTACATTAAAACAAAAAGCTTGAGACTAAGAGATTTGGATAGATTGTGATCTACTCAGGCTAAGGGTACATCCAGAGTGATAAAATCAGTGGTATATTAAAATATCAAAATCAATTTTGTAGGCTACTTTTGAAATTATTTTTAATCTTCTGGGGTTCTTCAGGTATTAGTGTTTGCAGATTACTATGCGCTGAATGCCCACAATATTTTGAAACCTCAAACTGATATCCACAATCACTCAAAAGGCAGTAACCACACAAACAGGAACACAAAAACAAGCAAATAAAAAATTCCTATCATCCAGGATGACACATGCAGTTAAAAAGAAAGTCCATAGGGCAAGTACATCTCTGTGTACATAGATTTGTAAGTGTATGCGTGTGTGTGCATACATGTAGGTTTATGTGTATATAACACATACGTAAATACTATGTGATACAATATGGGATGAAACCTGTGGTCATCCTTCTAGAAACATGATTTTATTTATTTATTGGCAACTTTTGTCTTGGCTTCCAGACTTCGACTAACCTTTACTCTTTTGCTACTTATCAAAGCCTGGCCTCCAGGGACATAGTTTCTCTTGTGATTGATGGTCAGGTGTATCTGTCCTTTGAAGCATCATCATTTTTAAAAGAGTACTTGGTTCAAGTAGTTCTCTTTTTTCAGTTGGTTGATGGAGTATGTTTGGATCGCAATACCCAGAAGTCATTTTCACAAATAGGACATGCTAGTCCTTTTGGGAATCTGATCTTTATAAAAGCTTTTACAAAATCTTTCTTTAGTTGAAATGACTTCTACATGACCACCATATTTTTATCCATCTTACTAGTTAAGTGACTTGCCCAGCATCACCCAGTGACTATGAAAGGCAGGATTTGACCTCACGTCATCTTGACTCCAAGGTCAACACTTTGTCCAAAATGGCATCTGGCTACATAGAATATGTGGTGGCCGCGAGGTCACTGTGCAGTGGGAAGGGGCAACAATTGTCAATGAGTTCACTGCCAGGGAATACAGTGGAGAAGAATCAGTGTGCTTATTTTGGGGGTTACTTCAAGCCCTGATTAAATATCAATAATCAGTGAAATACTCTCACTTGCTCTCTGCTATTTATTTATGGTTGAAATGATTGTGGTTTCATAAATTTTATTCATGGCTTACAACTGCATCTTTCTATTTGAAAAGAAAACAAATACTCTGACAAATTATTCCTAGGAAAAATTCTGGACAAATTAAAATCTAGCTTAAAAGATTGCATGATTTTGTTATAATTATTGTACATTGTTCCAGTAAGGCTTACATCTGATGTATTCAACTTCTCAACACCCATTAGCAAAATGCAAACCCATTTGTTACATTCTACTCTAAATTTGTTTCTGTGAAGCCAGAAAGCAATTACTGTTCTCTGCACAAATACCAGAAGGTATTAATTATCTTGTTACTATTCTGAAGCCCTGGAAGATGTTGTCATTTTCATAGGAATCTTCAGATCTTCATCTTTTTATTTCTTCGGTTAACATCAGACTACTATAACTATTATCTACTGTACTACTACAATTATTTGGCTGGTTTCCAACATATACATACACACACACATATATGTATATGTTTATACATGTATACATATATGTATAAAAATCTAAGCAACATTAATCTCATCAATAGTTTTAATAAATCTAAATTAAAACTTACAGCTATAAGGTAAAAAGTTCATTCTGTCATAGACTAAGTCTTCAAATTTATATCTTAAAGATAAATCCTTTCTTGGTTGTATTTAGCAAATAGTACTAATGCAAAATCTGGCACTTACATATTATCTTTCATCTGATGATATGAAATTTCAAAATCAATTTTTATTAAAAATGGGACCATCATGAGTAAAGGGTATAGAAATTGCTGAGACTAATTGGCATATATCTTACAAGTGGACTTTCTGAAGACCTCATGGAGTATTGAGCGGATACAAGTTATCGACCGCAACAGTCTCTGAGAAATAGTAAGCGATTATCACATAGAAAGTCATGGAGAGGCAAACTGGGAAAGTTAAGCAATGAAAAACTGGAATAAGAATAAGGGCAAATGTTGTCATCAGGAAATCAAACGATGGAAGGAAAAGATGGGCTGGTTACAAACCGAGAGTAAAGAAAGGCAGATAAAGCAGCCTAAGGGCTCTACCGGTATTCTCCCAACGCAAAGATATATTAAGGAAGGACTCTAGCACATCTGGTGGACTCCCTTTAACAAACCTATGGGAGAAAACATACAAGATTCATATAAAAAGGATAGGTGTAAATGTCTTAGGATCTGCATCATCGGAAGGAAATTGCAGGTTAATGAAAACATATGTCAATTTGATTATATGAGAAATAAAATTGATATAATATTCAGTAGCACACAATGTCATTTTAATGAGATAACTCATAAGCCGCGGGGAATAACAATGAATGGAAATGTTCAAAAGGAAGACTTCTGTTTCACATAAGCTAAACAAATAATTGAAGCTATCCAACAGTGATATAGTAGAACAAGCTGTCTCAGAGGACAGTGCATTCCATGGACCTAAAGAGGTCATCCAGCAGAGACTGGAGGACTACTAATTGAAGAGGTTGAAAAGAGAATTTTGGTAGAGAGGGGACATAATAGATATTCTCTGACAGAATTTGCATCAGACAATTTCTAGTCTCCACCAACTCTCAAATTCAGTAGTAGTAAAATTTCTGATAGGTTTTCCTTTTACATTACAAAAAAATGATTTTCCTTTATGAAATATCCTCCTCAGAAGAGTTTTCTTCACCAGCATGTCTAACAGTCTTACTGCAAACTTACATGTCTAATAGGGCCATTCTTGTAGTCCTTTGGGTTTTAAAAACTGACATCAGATACAAGTTATTACAGACTGGTTTACTCATATTCTCCTTCCTGAGTATAACTTTGATTAGAGGAGCTTGTGATCCTGATACTCAAGCCAACTGCATGTATATGTGTGCATATACACACACACACTCATGTGTAGGTATTTAACCCTATCATGGAAACAAATGAATTACTTTAATATTAGCAAATTATTACATCATAGATGTAAGAGTGTATCATTGTAAGATGAATGAGTCAAATAAATGAAAGACCATAAACATTCCTTACATATTGCTCATATACTGTCATAATACCGCACAAAAATTCAAATGCAAAAAAGTGGAGGAATCAATAAGGGAACTTCTTTTCTAGATATAGTTTCGACAAATAGTAAAGGACTAGTTTGACTCCAAAATGATCACTAAAAAGCACGTCTCTTAAACTAACTCTCCCCAACCCTTCTTAATTTCTTTTCATAGGATAAGCTTGGAATTTGTGACAGAGGAAAAGAAATCTAACCATCATCTAATATGCACCCTAAATCTGAGGGAATGATATTTCAAAGGGTTCAAACAGAATGATAGCATTTCATGGATTAAAATGTTACAGGGGAAGACAGTTCAAGAAGGTAAGGGAACAAGCCTTTACTAAAAGCATGACAGCCACCGTACTTGTGCTTATAAAGGGTATTAAAAATATTATCACATTTGATCTTCACAACAAACCTGGGAAATAGGTACTATTACAATGCCCATTTTACTATTGAGGAAACAAATGCAAATAGATGTTGTGACTTTCCCAGGGTCACAGAGCTAATAAGCATCTGAGGCTGGATTTGAATTTAGGTATTCCTGACACCAGGCCCAGTGCTCTATTTACTGTACCACTTAGCTGCCTTTAAGCAACCTCAGTCTATAATGGATGAGGAATTCTTGATAATCTAATTCTGAAAACAAAATAAATAAAACATTTCTGAAGAGGAAAATAGGAACTTTTCTAAAGAGATAATCATGAATATACAAGGAACTTCTTAATCACTTAAGATATTTGTAGACTGTGTAGACTGTAAAAGGATAGAAAATGAAGAATAAAATTTTTAAAAAGGATGGCATGGTCTAGTAAAAAATAGTTCCGAAGAAAAGTAGGGGCAAAAATAAGTTTTCATCAGCTACGTTGGAGAACATAGGAAGACTCAGAAAAGCACACTTCTGTTAGTTGAGGGTGGGTGGAATGATGATAACAGATGACAGAGAGAAAACAGTTTTGCTAAATTATGATTTTTTCATTCATTTTTTCTGCCACGGAGAATGGCCTTTGAACCAAAAAGTATAGGACAAAAAATTTCAGAGAGAATTGATACTCGAGGTAAGTAGGGAAATATCAAGAAAGCACCGAAAATTCCTTCATAAATTCAAATCAAGAGGTCCAGATGAACTATAGAGACAGCTAAGTGGGGCAGTGAACAGAGCACCAGACCCAGAGTCAGGGAAATCTGAGTTCAAATCCAGCTTCAGAATCTTATTAGCTATGTGACTCTGGGCAAGACATTTAATCCTATTTTCCTCAGTTTCCTCATCTGTAAAATGAGCTAGAGAAGGAAATGGCAAACCACTCCAATCAGTATCTTTGCCAAGAGAACCCCAAATGGGGTCATGAAGAGTCAGAAAAGACTGAAATGACTAAAATATGGACTATATTGTATTTGATGAGGCATTGTCAATGAACTTTGAAAGATCACAGAGAATGAGAGACTTACTATAGGACCTCAAAAAAATATTAAGGAAGAGAATAGAATCCATAAACTACATATAAGTGATCTTGACTTCATTTTTTAATAAATAGATAATGTATTATCAAAGGGATTGTTAATGAATTAGTGAACATCTAAATGAAAAAGTGAGATTACCAAGAGTCAACATGGCTTCATTAAAAACAGGTCATCTAGACTAAACTTCCCCTACCTCCTCGCCCCAGTACACACACACACACACACACACACACACACACACACACACACACACACACACACTTACTAGTTTGGTAGATGAGGGGAATTGTACAGCTACACATTATTTAGAATTTCCTTTCTTGTTGTTCAGTTATTTTAATTCTGTCTTTGGGATTTTGTTTGAGGAGTTTCTTGGCAAAAATATTGCAGTGGTTTGCCATTTCTTTCTCTATCTCATTTTTATAGATGAGGAACTAAGGCAAATAGAGTTAAGTGACTTGTCCAGGCTCATACAACTAAGAAGTGTGTGAGGCTGGATTTGAACTCACTAAAATGAGTTTTTCTAATTCCAAGCCCAGTGTTCTACCCACTTACATGCCCTAGACATTTCCTAAGCATTCCAAAAATCCTCTCATTATTCTCACAAAAAAAAAAATCACCTAAATTATCATATCATATATATGTGGATTATAAGGGAATTTACAGTGAAGCGTTTTTAGAACTAGTTTAATAGATAGACCTAAAAAAATCATTAATGGTTTGATATCAAGTTGGAAAAAAGAGCCCTGGGGACTCAGTTTGGCTCTCAGGCACTTAAAATATTGCCAGTTTTTTGGAGTAAAGTTTATAAAGGTATCAGTAAAAAAATTAACTGATCATGTTGATGATCTTGCAGGATGGTGAATATCATCTGTGACTTTTGCTTTTTAATGTGCAAGGAATATCCATATCACCTGGTTCCTCCTGGAAATTAGGTTTCACTGATGTTAGCTACCCCTAAAAGGAACTGATTGCCTTTCACTTAAGTGGTTTAAATTCTTGGAGGGGAGCCCATCCTTTATGCTGTCCTATAAAAAAGAATCTACAGACTCTTCCATAGCTTTTCTTTCTTCAGCTTTCTTCCAGAGAGGTTCTGAGAATACATACAACCCCAAGGATTTGAGAGGAGGGGTGGGAGAGTTATCCCTAGAAGACAGGAATCATGACATGGAGGAAGAAGGACATAAGAACTGCATGAGCTTGCTCTCATTAGCCTGGAGGAGAGTCCTTGGATAATGTCAAGTTTCTGATTCTAACTGGAGAAGCAGCATAATCTTTTAATTTTTAATTGGTAGCTGTGGAAAGAAGAAATATATACATAAATGGTTCCTGTCTGTCAACTCCAAGTTCAAGAGTCAAGAAATCTGGTTTTCTAACCAGAGAGAAGGGCTTTTCTAAGCATTAAGTTCTTAGACTCTAGATTTCAGGCAAGATGGAGGTTTTTCTGAACAGTATCAGCCCTGGGAGTTGTAAAGCAATAACTCAAGTTTGAGAGTTTGGGGATAAGACATTCTAATGAAAGAAGAGTAAAAATATAGTTGATGACTTATTATTAATAATGATGATGGCAGTAAGAATAGCCAGTAATTGTATAGTGCATTAAGGTGTGAAAAGTGCCTTACACATGTTACATCATTTGCCCTTCACATCAAATGTGAAACACATTCTATTATTATCACTACTCATAAAGGCAAAACACTGAGAGAGCTTAAGTGACTTACTCATGGTCACATATCTAGTAAGTAAAAGAATCAGAATTTGAACTTGGGTCTTCCTGACTCCCTATTCAGCAACACTGTCTGCTGTGCTACCTAGCTGCCCCAGGATCAAGGTTCCTTGACTTCGTACTCTCATAATGTGAGTTATTTGGATGATATGAATGACACAAGAAAGTGAGTTTCTGGTCTAACAAACCCAAAAGCAATTATCTTCCATAGAAATCCAAGTTTAATACCATATGTTTGTGTGGGTCTCTGTGGTATGACACAGGGACTCAATAGTATGCTAGCTGCCCCAATTACATTTCTACTTCAGGAGAGTGTAAGTTGTTTAGAATAAAAGTATGAAGTATCTATATGGATAAAAGAAGAATCCACCATGATAGCAAGATGGTGTCTGCATAGCAGCTCTAATTTCTCTTCTGAGGATACTCTATACAGATTGGTACTATGTATCTAGGAAATGTTCCCTTTGTTAAAAAGAATTCACCATAATGTGGTATTTGAGGGAATAAAGGGGTCAAACCACTGGAAACCCAAAGTTTAGCTCCCTTCCTAGGACAGCGAAAAGATGAAGCTGGAAGTAAGTTTGGATGACTGTAGAACTCACTCTGACAAAAACTAGGAGTCACTAGGGAAGAATTATATTATTTACTTTACATTTTCTGTGTGTTTAGCTAAAATCTCTCTTGCAATTGATAAATGTATCCTTATCTTGCCTGCTTTATGGGAAATGAATACTCCTTTTATTACATCTGTGGAAATCAAAACATGAGCTCTCTTCAGAGAATTCCCAGAACAAATTATAGATAAGGGCATACTGAGGCAAAGAGAAAAGAATGATATTGTTTGGTGGTCCCTAAGACCAGACCTAGTTTGTAAATCAAGAGTTATTGGCCTAGGATGATGGGTTACACAGACTGCACGTTTACTACATATGACAATGAAAGAGATCTGGACAGGATAGTGAACATGATGATAGAGTCAGGATCCAATATGGTCTGGTGGACTAGGGTACTGGCCAGAATTTAATAGGAGATTGAATAGAACCATAAAGTCTTAAAGATGAATACAAAAACAAATTTCAGAAGACGGGTAGGTATGCCTGAACGTTCATCTCACAAACTAAAAGTCCAATCCATGTCATTAGCATGACATGGTGACCAAAAAAGCAAATGGGGTTTTGTGGGACATTGAGAAACTTAGTATCCAGAAATAAAGAGTCCCTAGTCCTGGAAGACATGGTCATTTTACATAAAGTATGCCATGTCCCACTCTTGGTGTGACATTTAGGAAGGACACTGATATATGCTAGAAAGCATCCAGAGGAGGAAAACTAGAATGGTATGGGACCTTGAGATTGTACAATATAAGGTAAGAGGAAGGAGTTGAGGATCAGAGGATTGATGAAAAGAAAACATAGGAAAGGATAGGTGATTAAGTATTGGAAGGATTATTCTGGAAGAAAGATTAAATTTATACTTCTTTATTTCAGGGGCCAGAATTAGGAGCAATGATGGGAAATCACAAGAAAAGCAGAAACAGAGCCACTCAAAAGTAGAATGGACTATGTCTGAAAGCAAGAGCAGTTGTCTTTCATTCTAGGTTTTCAAAATAAGGCTTTATGTCCACTTGCAGCAGATGCTGTAAAGCTGGTCAATACTGTTCAAATATGGGTTTGCCTAGATGATTTCAGATGGCCCTCTGACTTTGAAATCATACAATTTGTAAACATATTGAATCATACTTAAGCTTTAATAATTTAAAACTGTCATAAGAACTTTGGGATACCTTACAAAATGAACATTTTAGCCAGTTAGTTGTCCCAGTTGTTTACACTTACCATAATAAAAAAAGCCGCATTAGATTATGTTTTAGATTAAACAGATATGGCAAAAACTTTTCAGCCAATGGACAGTTCAGTCATATTTCCAGTGCGAACACGATTTCAATTTACTGATACATGTAATGCTTTATATTGACTTTCATTTTTAATCTTTACATTATTGTGGCTTGATTCTCTTAGCAAGAGTCAAGATGGTGGAATAGAGGAAGTACTCAGTTGAACTCTCCCAACATTCCCTTCAAAAAAACCTTTTAAAATAAGGCCACAAATTGACTTCTGGAGTGGCAGAGTCAACAAAATGTCACACTGAGACATTCAAGTCCAAGAAAAACAGGAGTATGGAAGAAGAGATCTATGACAGTGGTGAAAACTGGCACATAGGCTACATGGCTGCAAGACCAATGGTGGGACCAGGTGATGGTGATAGAAACAGCAGCAGATTTTGGGAGCTCTCGAGTCAGAGATGGTAAAGGGATCTGATAACTGGCCAGGAAGAAGTTACAGGGGACCACTATATTATAATATGACAGGAAATGAAAATGACAAATGTGGAAGGGGATGTTGGAAAACTGAGACACTAAAGCACTGTTGGTAGAGTGGTGAATATATCCAACCATTTTGGAGAGCAATTTAGAACTATGCCAAAAGAGCTATAAAATGATACTTACCCTTTGAACAAGCAATACCATTACTAGGTTTCTATCACAGATCAAAAAAAGGAAAAAGACCTATATATACAAAAATATTTACAGCAGCTCTTTTTGTGGTGGCAAAGAATTGCAAATTGAAGGGATGGCTGAACAGTTGTGGTATCTTGCTGTGCAATACTATTTTACTATAAGAAGCAGAATGCTTTCAGAAAAACCTGGACTTACATGAACTGATGCAAAGTAAAATGAGCAGAATCAGAAAAACATTGAACAAAATAATAACAAAGTGAATGGATTAGCTATTCTCAGCAATATAATGATTTAAGACAATTCTGAAGGACATATGATGAACAACACTATCCACTGCCAGAGAAAGACTTAATGGAAACTGAAAGCAGGTGAACACATATGTTTCTTTATTTTGGAGGGGGGGGGGTTTGGCTTTTTTGGAGGTGGGCTGTTTTTTCCACAACATGACTAATATGGAAATATGTTGTGCATGACTGCACATGTATAACCTTTGTCAAATTGTTTGCCTTTTCTATGAGAGGGAGAGAATTTGGAACTTGAATTAACAAAAAAATGTAAAAATTCTTACATGTAATTGGAAAACATACTACATTTTGAAAGAAAAAATATAAAGACAGAAGAAGTCAAAACATATGGGAAAAGCATAAGATACCAATCATTCTGGTCATCCCTACAATGATGAAAATGTTTTTGTGAGCATAGAAAAGATAAACTTATATCACAATACTTTTATCCACTCATAAGTGCAGTAGTCTATAGAGCATTAAATGTAAAAAAATAATAGCAGGATACTGACTAGTTCTAGGACCACTTCTATCTAAAAATTCATGAAAGAAAGATGAGAAAAACATTATCAATAGCATCACAGTGAAATAGCTTGATATATATGGATGTCAAGTTATAGGACTCCTTTAAAAGCATAGGAAACAGATTTATCTCTCAAAAATTTTCTCCAATGATATCAAAATATAAATATTAAAATATCGCTTGGACCCAATAAGTGAAAATCTTCATATGCACCAAGAAAAAGTAAACATTGAATGCTTTGTGTACAAACCTGGAGGTCAAATGGGGTAAATGAGTGAAGATACTACTTATAAAATCCGGGCTTTTCTCCAGACAAGATATATTAAGCAAAAAGTTATTGAGGTGAATACTATGGCAGTGTTTGTTAAAAAAAACCTTATTAGCATGCTGAAGCATTAGTCACAGTTTGGAGAGAGTAAAGTGGACAACAATAGATTTAGAAAGGGTCTAAAGAGGGGAAAGTACAATGTTAACTAAACATAGGGCCAATTACAGTAAAGCAACTTTGGAAAAATGAATATCTACCTCCCACACTTCCTTCCTCAAAAACAAAAGGAAAATGATAGATTTTTCTCAGGTCACATAAGTAAGTTAAAATCATTTAGAATACATCTGAGGGGGGGAAAGAAACAGGCAGCATTTCTCAGAGGTATAGTAAAGGCTAACAATATGAACATTTCACTAGTCTTAGTAAATGTTATTGAATAAATTCCAGATGGGATCTATGAAAAATGTAAAATTCAAGAGGATAACCAGAAGACCTTTAATGGTCACACACACACACACACACACACACACACACACAGACATTTATAATTGGATCCTCACAACAACCCTGGAAAATAGGTGCTATTATGATCCCCATTACATCTGAGACAGAGATTAAATGATTTGCCCAGGGTGACATAGCTAATAAATGTCTGAGACAGAGTTTAAACTCATTTCTTCCCAACTTCAGGTTTAGCACTCTGTCTACTGAACTTTAATCTAAAGATATCTTTAACTTAAATTAAGAATATTTTAAATAAATATGACCCCATATTAGATTCCAAACCCCCAAACTATTTGGAATGAAAGGCTCTCCAAGTATAAATATCAAATAGAAAAATGCAAGTTTTGTTAGAACAGGATGAATACACCTCATCCTCCTAGTCTTCTTTGCTACTAGAAATGTACAAAAGATCTTTTCATTAAGTCTGGGAGAAGATGCATTTATATCTCATTGTTTTTATGAAATTCCAATAAATAATCATTTTTGCTACCTGAGCAATAATCCACCAAACATCAAACAAAAATATGTTTATATTTAACTTAAGTATATCTCTATATATCTACCACTTTATCTATCTATCTATCTATCTGTCTGTCTGTCTATCTATCTATCTATCATCTGCACATGGCTCTGGAGGAGAAAGTGAGGTGATCTTACACAGCCCTCCCTCATTCATGTCAAAGTCAACTGAAAGTCATGTCATCATCTTGATGTCATGATCCTCCCCAACAACGATGGACAAACCCAACCTGTGAGTGAGTAGCAGGTCCTCCCCTCCCCTCTCCTCTCCTCCTCTCTTCTCCTCTCCTCTTCTCTTCTCTTCTCTCTATCCTGAGTGTCCTTTGCAGGAGAAGATACACTTCCATGGCCAAAAGCTGCCTTTTTCCTTTTGGGTTTACTGGCTAAATTTCTTGCTCAAAGACCAAGCCTTAAACCCAGTTGACTCTGAAACTCATAGATTGAACAACAGGTCCCTGCCCACCTAGCACAGAGTGAATGTAAATATTAAATAACTGTTTCTCTTTTACCCAGAAACCCAAAGGGTTTTCCCCTGCTAGTTTGCTTTTTGTTGTTGTTGTTAAAAGGGGTCATCCTTTGAGTAACTACTTAAAGAACCCCATTCATTGAATGGGCATATCTCACTCAAAGTGAGAATGTGATAAGACCTTAGCCTAAAATGGCAAGGGTCTCACATTGCATCCTGGGCCATCTCCAGTCATTCTAATGAATATCAGGCCACTGGACCCAGATGGCTCAGGAGAAGAAAGGGAAGTCGGTGATCTCGCACAGCCCTCCCTCACTCAAATCAAAGTCAACTGCGAGTCATGTCATCATCTTGATGTCATGGTCCTCTTCGAGAACAAAGGACAAACATAACCTATGTATGCATCTCTCTCTCTCTCTCTCTCTCTATCTATCTATCTATCTATCTATCTATCTATCTATCTATCTATCTTATTCTATGCTCATTTGTACCCCAAATCAATAAAATATAAGATGGTAAGAATAATGTAACATCAATAATTAATATTTATCAAACTTTAAAGGGCCTTCAGATTTGCAAAGCACTTTACGTAAGACTATTTCATTTGATCATCACAGTGGGCAAAACTGCCAATTTTCCCTTCAATTTACAGATGAAGAGAGTCCCACAGAGGTCAAATGCCTCACTCAGGGTCACGTAACCAGGAAGTATTCATGTGATAGGAGGCCAACTCTTCTTGACTCCAAAGTGAGACTCCTATTCCCAATCTCATGCTCATGTATTGACTGACTTCTGCATATGAGTCTGGCTGAGTCCAAGGAAGCTCATCACCAGAAGACAGACCATCAGCTGATCAACTATTTTGGTGACTATAAGTCAGGGAACAGCCAACTAGGATATGGAAGTCCTGCAATCTGAATCTTTGAAAGGAACCTCTATACGATTTAAGTCACAGAGTTTTAGAAATATTAGAATAATACCAGGTATTCTAGCTAACCTTTATATGCAAAGCCAGAAATAAAAAAAATCATTAAAATATAATGTAACACTATATTTTTTATGTAGAAATAAGAATTCATGCTTGAGTGGACATAATTTGTGCCAACAAGCATTTCTTTATGATCTGATTCATATTGGGGATGGTGTGAAAATCTGGATATGGTACTTTTCCTTCTCTGAAATTCATTTATATAATTATGTATCTGCCCAGTTCGTGTATATTCTAGGCCCTGCATCAGATGATGCACCTTTTTTCAGTTTCCAACATTACTACTGGACAGGTAGAAATGAAGCACTGATTGATGGAGACAGTGTTCAAGGAGAGAGTATAAGTCTTGCACAGGCTCAGGAGAGATGCAATAGCAAGACTGACATACATATAAAACAAGCTACTTATCTAGTTGAAGTCTGATTAAATGATTTTCAACCCAACATGTGAATCACTGCTGAACAGCAGTTGAGCACAAAGCAGTCTTTTAGAGGGATCTCCTTCTTGTCTCTTTCTCTACATGATAATGAGAAATGGAATTTCTCCAATACAACACCACAAAAACAAAAAAAAAAAAAAACTGACTTAAAATTGTAATCTGTGGTTTTACTTCTTCATGTAAAGAATATTTGTTTTGGTTTTAATAGAAGGCAGCAAATGTGGTCATTCTCATGAAGTTCTTTTGAACTTTTCCCCTTTTTCTAAATAACAGTACTGACTGCAGGAGATCTAGAGATGGGCAGCATCTATGGAGGGGAGACCATCATTTACTGTTTCAATGTGATTCTGCAAAGTGGTTCTTTGGAGGGCATTCAAAATACAAAATGTGACAAATGTCAATTTAGCAATGATTTTAGCTATCAAAAATGCATCTGAGGAAAGTAGTCTGGCTGCGATATTATACATGCCCTTCTTATTGATGACTCGTTCCTTTGAAATAGTGAACTAACTGGATAGCTCTCCAATAAGTACTGACAATGACTCATAAGGAAAATAAAGTATTATAAATATCTATAAGATGGATCAGATTCATTTTACATAGAAATTAAATTCTTAAATTGACATAGCACCTTAAAAGAATTTTGCAAGATTAAAATGAATAGAATTCATGTGAAATGAAAGTAAACATAGAATAAATTAATAATAAATAATTTCAGGGGGCAGAAGAGTTGGGGTACCCAGAAAGCTTCATTTAAGATAGGACACTTGAGTAGAGTCTTAAATGGTGCCAATGATTCCATTAGATGGAAGAGAGGAGACAGTACATTGGAGACAAGGTAAACAATTTGCACAAAGCCATGGAAACAGAAGACAGAATGTTCTGTACTGGGTACAGCAGTAACTAGTCCAAATTTGTTGTGACATCAAGGACATGAGACAATGGTATGAAATTAATCTGGAGGCATTAGCTGGAGCAAGATTTTAAATGTCTTGAAATGCCAATTAGAGAAATTTGCATTTTGTCCTAGAATCAATACGTAGTCATTAAAGAAGGAGTGACTCACTCAAGGTTTTTTAAGCAGGGGAGGAACCTAATTAAGTCTGTGCTTTACGAATAATATTGGGATAGATTTTGGACTATAGGACTGAGAAGAGAGATACTAGAGAAAAGGAGATCAACCAGAAGGCTTTGCAAGAGTGCAGGAGGAAGGGGATGGGTTAGTGAATTAGGGTGGTATCTCTGTAAGAGAAGTGGAAGGAATGGCTGTAAAAGACTTAGCTGGTGGTTGAATTGACAAGGCTTTGTGATTGATTGGAAATGGAATGGTGGGGGAAAAGAATCAAAATTGAGAATGATTTTGGTTTTGCAAGCATAGGTGATTTGAAAGGTGGTGACATCCTCAACAGAAAGAGATAAGTTAGGAAGAAGGGTTGATTTGGAGAGAAAGATGATGAGGTTAACTTTGGTCATATTGAATTTGAAATGTCTATACAATACCAATCATGTAGCTGGAGTTTCAGGAATGGAGCTTCTGGAGTTAGATGAAGGCTAAATATAGATTTTAGTGTTTAGCATTGACAACTGAACTCATGGGAATGAATGAGTCCACCAAGAGAAAGTACATAGAGAAAAGAGGAGAGAAATGAGGTCAGAGACCCAGTCATGGCAACTGATTGAGCACAAGAGATGGATGGTGAAATGACACAATCCTGATTTTCTAAGGCAATGGAATAATTAGAGAATAATAGGACAGACTATGCGTTTAAGGGCTAAAATATGGGATAGAGCAAGTACAGTAGAAATTCAGATTAAATAGAGAACAAAGTGGGCCAGAGGATTTAGGAAATCTTTTGTGGACATGGCTGAATTACAGCTAGTTCTTGCAGAGTGCAGTATCAGAGGTTTTGATGTCTTAATTTTCACTTTATAGAAACTGTATAAAATGAATACTTGTATCTTTTTACTAGAAGTAAGGGACTTGTTAGACACAGGATACTTTGTTTGCACTGTGCTTTTTCACCACTAGATGGCAGGCACATGTATTTGGTAACTATTAATTGGGACCTTGAGACTCATAGTCTCTCAAGTAGGTCAAAGTTGTTACAAATAATATGGCACTTGTACAAGTTCATAAAATGTCACCATAAAATAACCTTGATTGAAACATGACCAAAATAATTATGTTTCCTTCAACTCACTGATCTTTATCAATAACGTGAAGCATTCATCTTCTATTGGTTAGATGTTGAGTAACTCTCTGTCTAGTGCTGTGCTTTTCTGATTTGCTAATTGCAAAGCTCAATATTTTTAGGAACTATACATCAAACTTTGTCTTCAGAACACACACAAACACACACATATACATACGTACACACATGTGTACGTATGTATGTGTGTGTGTTTTCTTGACACTATGCTAGTTTCATACAATGTTGAGAAATAAGACATTCTTTCCTTTTCACTCACATCTAAACTAAATTAATTTTAAGATGAACTTAGTTGCATCATTTAAAAAATACTAGGATTGCTCTAGAAGAAGATTAAGATCTCTTCCAGCTTTAAGTCTATGTTCCTATCATCCCATGCCCATGACCTTGTCTACCTGACTACTTTGTTTAATCACAAAAATGTTTCAGCAAGAATTAGAAGTATTCCTTTCCCTCTTAAAATGAAAAGATTATAGATATAGACCTTGAAAGTATATCAAAAGGCATCTAATCCAACCCATTCATTTTACGGATAAAGAAACTGAGGGCCAGGAAGATACAGTGGCTTGCCCACAGTCACAACAGTTAGTGTTAGAGACAGGACTAAAGCCAGGTCTTCAGACTCCAGAACACTGTATCATGCTATCTCATATTTTCTAAGCTTGTCAATGGCATGATTGCTGCATTATTTATAAGGAGAGATGTGATTTTGCCTGGAAACCTCAGCTTCTTGTGCAAACCAGCAGACAAATTAGATAGCAGACAACCACTAATTTCAGCTCATCAAAAACAAACAAACAAAAAATTAATGCCACAGGGTCCAAGACAGAAAGGTCCTATAAACACCAAAATATTCATACTAGTCCTTTTTCTCTGAAATAGCCCCAAACCAGAAACAACGTGAGTAACAATCAATTGGGGAGATCCAATGAATATAACAGAATACTACTACACTTGAAGGAATATGGGGAATGCAAAGAAATATAAGATATATAAATTGAAATAGGATGGGGGAAAAACAGATCAAGGAAAACAATGTTTGATGGTTTTAAGAATTTTAAATGAAACAGCTTTGAAAAAGCAACTGAATCTCGATTAAAAGCAATACTGAGTCCATAAGAGAAATGACAATGGATGCTTCTTTACATTATCTGTAAAGAAATGGGGAACTGTAGTCACTAAGTGTTGTACTGTTCATTCATGGTCACTGTTTCAGTTTTGTTTCTTTCTTTATATTTTTATTTTCTTTTTTAATAGTTTTATTTATTTTTAGATTTTGACATTCATTTCCACAAAATTTTGAGTTCCAATTTTTCTTCTTATCTCTCCCCTCCCCCACCACATAACATCTTGCATTCTGATTACTCCTTCCCTCAATGCACCCTCCCTTCTATCACACCCAACCCTTCCCTTATCCCCATCTTCTCTCTTTTCTTGTAGGGCAAGATAAATTTCTATACCCTATTACCTGTATTTCTTATTTCCCAGTTATATGCAATAACAATTCTCAACATTCATTTCTAATACTCTGAATTCCAATTTCTCTGCCTCCCTCCCTCTCCACCTGTCCCCACTGAGAAGGCAAGCAATTCAATACAGACTATATAAGACTTTCATAATTGTCATGTTGTGTAAAAGTCTCTATATTGCCCTCCATCCTACCCTGTTCCCCTTTTTTTTTTCCTGTTCTCTCATTTAACCTTGTGTTTATTTCTTTTCGACCATGTGAAGGAGAGTGATAACATGTTGAGGGTTATAAGCAAATTCTTGTGGTATAAAAGGAGTGAATAACATTTCAAGCATATTAGCATATAGCATAATTTTTAAAATTAATACAACTTTCTACATAGAGACAGCATACAGAATTTTCTAGAAAATGCTCAAAGGCATAGGTGATGGAGAACATTAGCAAGGTAATAATCCCTTGGATTTCTAATGGTAATAGGACTTATCTAGAAATCTTTGCCTGATAAAGTATGAAAGTCTCATCTCGTTTGTGAGTACTCACGGTATTTCTCAACAACTTATTTTCAGTCATTTTGTGGTATTGGATCCTTAAAGATATCAAGTAATTTAGAGAAAGGGTAGCCTGGATAAATATCTATTCTTTAATTTAAAAATGTTAAGAGTCTCATAGTTGTGAGTCTGAACTTAATCAGTAAAATAGCACAGGAAATAGAATGGATGGATGGACGGATAGATGCATGCATGTCACAACTTTCTCTAAAACTTACAGAGTTGTCTGAAGATGTGAGACATTAAGTGATTTTTCCAGGATCACATAGCCAGTATATGTCAGGGGCATGAATTGAACTCAGGTCTTTCTCACTGAGAGAGCAGCTATCTATTGGGGGAAGTATCTGTATAAATTTCTTTCCTGTCTGTTTTACAATAAAAAAATACTATGAAGTTTTTTCCTATTTTGTAGTCTTTGGATACCCTCATTCAATGAACCAAAGGCACTATGATAATTCAATCTTTAAGCTATCACTCATTGCCTTATCTTTAACTCAAGGGAATTGGATATTTCTTTCATTTCTTTTAATCATTGATGTTATCTAGCTACCCAAAAGTAGAGAGAGCAAGAGCTAGAGAGAGGGAGAGGGAGAGGGAGAGGGAGAAACAGAGAGAGAGAAACAGAGAGAGAGACAGAGAGACAGAAAGAGACAGGGAGAGAGGAAATGAAAGAGAGAGAGAGGGAGAGAGGGAGGGGGAGAGGAGGGAAGGAGAGAGAGAGAGAGAGAGAGAGAGAGAGAGAGAGAGAGAGGAAATGAGAGAGAGATCCTTTTTTGTCTAAAATTTAAAAGTATATTCAATCATTGAATTAAAAATAAACAACTTATAAAACTCTCTTGCAAACAGATCCCAACAGAAATTCTTTTCTCCTGCATGATATTCTTGTGGAGGTAATTTTTCTCTCTATCTTTCCTCAGCCATCTTCCATTGGCTCAGCCAGTGGCCATTTTATTTGATAGATACAGAGCTAAGATACCTTAAAAGCCATCTAGGCCAACTTCTTCATTTGTAAGAAGAACAAACTGAGGCTCAGAAAGGTTCAATTACTTCCCCTTGTGTATATGTGCATATGCATATGTGTATATATATATATATATATATGTATGTGTGTGTGCACATGTCTGTATATGTATATGTATGCATAGATATATATGCATATACATATAAAATTATATGTATATATTATTTATTTATACTATTTTATATTTATTTATATTTTAAGATATAAGAAATTTACATGTATTTAAGACATATGATATTTAAATATTTATATATAAACATACATATATTTCATATACACATATTTCATATGTATATGAAATATACATATACACACATATGAAATCAGAAGCAAAATTTGAACCCAAGTGTGATTCTAAGTTTAATAATCTATCTACTGCACAACTCTGCCTCTCCTGCCTTTACCACAGGTGTTAGAACTAGTCCTAAGGATACAACAGTCCTTTTCTCATGTAGATGCAAAATCTTAGCTCTCCAGCAGTGAATCAGAGCAACTGAAGTGCGATGATCTCAGCTCTAGATGAGCACAACTTAACGTTCTTTGGAATGAAGGTCTCCCCATTCTTCCCACTGTCCCTCTTTGGAGACCTTGAAAATCTGATTATCCTTTAGGGGACTGAGCCTTTGGACTTGATCATGCCTCCAAATCAGGTGCTTTCCCTTCTCTCCCCTTTTCAGTTACATTCCCCCATTAGATTAAAAGCTCCTTGAGAGCATGAATTGTTTTTCTGCTTTGTATTTGTTTCCTCAGCCTTAGCACAAATAGTCACTTAATAAATGTTTACTGAGTGAGAGTCAGAACTCTGTAGATCACCTATTCAATCCAACTAGCCTGTGTTGTAGTATCTATCTTCAGAGCCCAACCTTGATTGGGCTAAGAGATCTTCAGTATGCTGGAGACTCCATTTAGGTCAGTTACCATAATAGTAAGAGTAAGACTAGATTTATAGAAGGATGTCAATGTGATCCAGAGGAAAGAAGACAGGGTTAGCTTCAGAGAAATGTGGAAAAACTTGAATAAACTGATACAGTGAAGTGAACAGATCCAGGAGAACAATTTGTTGTCAAACATTCTAAAGGCAAACGATTCTGATAGACTTAAGAACTCCTATTAATGAAATGACTAGCAATGACATAGAGGTTTGAGGATGAAGAATGTTTGCTGCTTCTTGACAGAGAGGTGAGAAACTCGCAGCATCCACTAAGGACATGGTTAGTGTGGAAATATGTTTTGATGGACTATGAATAGTTTTGTATTTTTACACTTTGCTTCTTGTTTTGCTTAAGAAGAAACTTTACGATGTGTTTTTTAGAGATAAAATGTCTTTTCACTTCATTCCAGTAGCTGATGCCTTATCATTTTTTTAATGATTGGTCATTAGATGACCAATCTAGGCCAGTATAATTAATAATTGTACATATGCACATATATGCACACAAATATGTATATGTATATATACATAAGAAGAAGTTTTATTATCTTTATTTTGTAGAAGGCCAAGGTAAGAGGATGAGAGGCGGTTATGCTTCAATTCAAATTTCCCAAAATTTGAGGTGCAACCTACAAAGTTTTATAAAAGGTTTGAAGAACTCTTTAAGGCCCTCCATTCTGAGAAAAAAAAACCCAATACTGATTGATTGATTCAGTAATGGTATACATAGTCTTATTGAAGGGTGGAGGAAAAAAAATTCATTTAAAATCCCAGAAAAATGCCACTGTTTTGCACCTATTTTCCTTTGTGCAGATCTTAATTGATGGATGACTGAAGAGATACCTTGTAAATGTAAGGAATTTTATCTGAGACAAGATTTTATCTTTAAATAAACTCATCCAGCTAAATGACTTCTTCTCTCTTTATATTTGTCAAGTAAGTCTCTCTAGATAAACAACAGCGATGACTAACAATAATTTACAAAGCTGATGAATTGGTAACTTTTGCCAGTTAAATGTCTCATCTTATTATAAATGGCTCAAGTACTATAATTAATCATCAAAATTTCTCCATAGGATGATAGGAAAGTTTGGCATGTCATATTCTTGGAGTGATCATTCAACATTTCCTCCCTTATTTCCAAAGATTCACCACCACAGTGGCATTGAGTTTAAATATCTTATCTTTTTGCTCATACCTTCTTGCCTAACCTGGGAGGAACGAGTCCCTGAGAAGCTACTAAGTCTATCTTTTGTGCCACACATTATTCTAGGTGCTAGGGACACAAACAAAATGCAAGCAATTCCTGCCCTCATAAAAAACTTGCATTTTACTTTGGTGAAAAATGTGCAAGGAATAGGCATATGTAAAATATATGTAAGGTAACTGGGGGTGGAAATGACCAGATTAAGAAAAATCTTCATGTTTGTGATGAAGTACTGCTGTGCTATAAGAAATGCGGATCTCAATAATGTTAGAAATGAGAATAGAGTTGCATGAAATAATAAAGAGTGAAATGGACAGAATCAAGAGAACCTTCTACGCAGTAACAGCAATATTGTTTTAAGAACAACTTTGAGCAAATAAGCCATTTTGACTATTGTAAATACCCAAATTACCTATGAAGGACATAAGAAGGAAGAGCCTATCTGCATCCAGAGAAAGTGACAAATATGTATGTATGGAATGATTATTTATGTATATACATGCACACACACATACATACACATACATATTTGTGTCTAATGGTAGCCATCTCTAGGTCATGGCACAAGAAAAAAGAGAAAGGAAATTTGCATGATAACTTTATCATATATTTAAAAGGAATAGCAAATTGTATGTAACAGACTTGCACTTTCATGTGCAGTCATCATTTTTTATTATAATATGTTATGGAAATGCTTGTTTCCTTCCATACATTAAGAAACAAATAAACATTTTTAAAAAAGAAAAGAAAAAGCTTTGTGTAGAAGGTGTAGCTTCAGCTGAGTCTTAAAGAAAACCAATGATTCTCAGGGGCAGATGTGAGGAGGAAGGGCATTCCTGGCATAGGAGAAAATCAATGCAAAGGCACAGAGATGGAAAATGGAGACTTAATAATGAGGAACAGTAAGAAGGTTGGTTTGACAGGAACATAGAAGGTGGAAAGGTCAAGTGGGCCTAAGCTGTGAAGGGTTAAACAGAGGAGTTTATACCTGCCTAATCTCTAGAAATCTCAGGGGAATGATATGACCAGATATGTGCTTTAAGAAACTCCCTTTGTCAGCTGTGGAGGATAGATCAAAGTGGAGTGACACTAGTGTCAAGGAGAACATCTAAAAAACTCCAGCAACCATCCACGTAAGAGGTAACGAGGGTCTGCCGAGGACTGACAGCTGTGTGGGTGGGTAGAGGGAAGAGAAAAGACATAAACTGCTATAAACATACACAGTACATCTGTGAGATATGCAGTGTTAATGGAAGATTATCTCAGGGGGAAGAGACTAACAGTGAGGGACATCTCTTTCAGAAGGTGAGGTTGGAGTTTAGTCTTGAAGGAAGCCAAAAGGCAGAGTTGAGAAAGAAGAACATTTCAGGCGAGGTAGACAGCCGATGAAAGGGCACATTTGCTAAGCAAGGTTCTTGATAATTATCATGTATAAATACGTATATATCACTTTGATGGATCTAGAAGCTCACGTTGAACTAGGAATTTTCCTGATAATTCATTGGTTTGGTAGTAACTATTCTCCCTCCCTCCTACACATTTTTTTCTCTCTCATTCTAATATTAAGAATAACTATTTACTGGGTTGCAAATTACCAGGTGTCTCCAAGATAATTGCCAAAGAAGAAGCTAAGAATACTGGCCTTCAACATATTAGGGAGATTGGTGTAAACAATCACCCACAATGTCCCTACTTCTTTCCAGAAGTGGTAACATTGCCGCATAGTTGCTTGGGTGTGGGACACTGCATGTCACATTTTTTTTGTATTTTTAATGTATTTATGGATACTTTTCCCTCTTTTGCTTCTTACTTTAAAAAAAATAATCTTTGTTATAAAGAATGCTCTGTATAAGGAGTCAAGAGGGATACAGGAGGAAACAAGTTATGCAAAAAAATCGCATCAATAAAAATGTATTTTAAAAAAACAAGCACTTTTTTCCTTTGTTAAAAAGGCTTATGATGTATTATGATAACAGTTTCCAACTGGCTGCATTATTTATGTTCAGATACACACATTAATTTCCTACATAGCAGAAATGCATGAGCATAGAAAAGGGAAATTTTTCTTGCTTGGTCCCTTTTTACTTTGACAGAGTAATGGTTCTGCTCTTTCAATAATATAGAATTCCCTCCACAAGTTCACAACCCCTTCATAACTTTTCATCTCGTTCACATCTTTCCAGAAATTCTTCACAGGAGATCCATCTGACATGACTGGAGGGAGGGCATAATTTTTCTGATTTGCTTAATATGTAACACTTAATATGTAATGTATCACTTAATCTAAACATTTGTTTTCTCTCATTTTAGACACATGTCCAAAACATGACTGGATCAATGAGTACCTAATTCTCAAGGGGTTCTGCTCTGTTAACTGAAATTTATTTCTCAATCTAGTCAACAGAAAGTACCTTTAATATAAAGAAAAATTAATAACTTAGAACTGTCCACCTAAAACAAGGTCTACGTGGTGATATAACATTAATTTGAGGTCTTTAAGCAAAGGCTAGAAGACCAGTCATCAAGGGGTATCTATCACATCAATCAATCATTAGCCAATGCAGTTTGGGCTAGATGGCTCCTGAGGGCTTATATCCTGAACTTCTGAGAATATGAAATGGAGAGAGGAGAACAAGCATTTATTAAGTGCCTGCTCTGTTCCAGGAACTATGTAAGTGTTTTATAAATATTAGCTTATTTTGAATATAAGAACTAGGCAAAAAAACTACCTAAAAGTCTTACATTTGTTTCTTCAATATTCTAATGAACCGCAGGGGTTCTTCCAACTTATTATTACCATTCTCTAAGGCTTCATTAAAATTACAATCCTACCCTTTTCTCTCAAAATATCCTCACGGTTAACTTAACTTTTCTTGATTTCCCCCAGACCAAAGGCAAATGATGAGACTCCATTTGCTCCATTTCTAATGACTGTTCACCATTGGTGGATAGTCATTCCACATTAGATGAACCTTCTCTATGCTTGCCCTCCACACTTCTCTCTGAGCTGAAGCAATCTGAGATGATGGGATTTGCCCCAATGCTTCACTCCCCTAGGTCATAACTGTTACCATTTAACTAGGATTTGAGTTTATGTCTTTAGAACCATCACAGTGACAAGTTACAACTATATTCCCCCTCAAATTCCATATTAATTTAGGTCTATGAAAGAGGGAGCATGGAATAGATGACCGTTAGGTCCTTTTCAGCACTTGATTTGTAATACTATCATCCCAAGTCAATAACTTACCACCAGTGTGTCTTTTGTCAAATCATTTCACTTTCCTGGACCTTGACTTTCTGTTCTGCAAAACTAGAGGGTTGGACTAGATGACCTCTAAGAATATGTCCAGTTCTACATATATGTTCTAAATCCACTGAATGTGAAAAGAAAGAAATTAGAACCCAAACTACTCAGGGCTGTAACATAGCACTTCTTTTTGATATATCCCTATTCAGCATGTGTATAATATCAGTCTTGCTACACATCAACCTTGCTATAAATTCCCCTTTAGTTGTTTCTAAGGATGCAGGAAGTATGTGGGAAAAACTACAACATCATATGTGTTTTATTCTTGTGTATTTCAGGTTAAGTTTAAGATGATTTATTTCCTTTAGAGCTAAAAATCATTGATTAAGTCAATAAAGGAACTGAAGCAAGTATTATAAATACTAGCAAGGCAAAAATAAGAGTTGACATCTAGTAAATGGATGGAGAGCTGGAAATAACCTCAGAGGTCATCAAGTCAGAGGATTAGAGGATCATAGACTTTGAGTAGGAAAGGACTTCTCAGAGGAATACACTGAGGCTGAGAGAAGTTAAGTGGCTTACCCAAGAACACTAAATCACAAAAAGGGAGGCAGAATTGGGATCTAAGCACAGGTTCACCAACTGGAAAGCCCTTGATGACTTAGAATGAATGTAAAGAACCTTTGTTTTCCATTCTGGACAGAAACTTTGAGGTTCATCCCTTCCCAGATTGATATTTTTGTAATGGTAAATTAGACTATCTTTCATTTCAATTCTTACCTCACCCTTAGTCATTGAATAGGGAATGCCTTAGACAAATTTAGACCTGAGAAAGACCTTAATTTAGAAAGGCAAAGGTCATGCACTGCATCCTGGGTCATTGCCAGTCCTCTTGACTTTTGTTTTACCTCTAGACTTTGATGACTCTTGAGGAGAGA
Organism: Notamacropus eugenii; assembly: GCF_028372415.1. Taxonomy (NCBI): domain Eukaryota; kingdom Metazoa; phylum Chordata; class Mammalia; order Diprotodontia; family Macropodidae; genus Notamacropus; species Notamacropus eugenii. The sequence goes on along the minus strand of NC_092874.1, from coordinate 59,984,795 downwards.
GTGAGGCTGACAATTTTACATAGCTTTGCCTCACTTCAATCCAATCCATGTGTAAGTTGTAACATTCCCCTTGTGATGTCATCGGTTCTCTTTGAAAATGAAGGATGAACAACTGGAAAATCTAGACTTGCTTTGATACGTCAGCCTGACTTTCCAGTAAATAAATGCATTTTATAAATCTACCAAAATTTAATGTCTAAAAAAATGTGATCTCTTGCTCAATAATAAATTTCATGAGTTCATCAAAATTCACAGAAAAACCAGCTGCTATTTTCACCAAAGAAGTGTAATTCAGCCCTACTTGGAATTGTTTCTTTTAAAATATGGGAGGAAACATGTGTAGTTACTCATAGTAAACATCTCCTAATTAAAATGTCTAAAATTTTTATTTTTCTTTATGTTCTCAATGATTATTTAGTATAGGAAAAATCATTTTTTAAAAAATACAGTAATATAATTGCCTTTAAGTATCCTTCAATTTCAATTCTTAGAAGAATTTGATATTCTAAACATTTCAATCAATTATTTGGTTATAAATGTGTGGTCTGCTATAGAAAGTTGTTTGTAAAGACTACCTCTTCTATCTTTTATTCAGAATGTCATTAATATATTAATCAATCATACAAATAAAGTCTTTGAAGCAATGAGAATATAGGTACATGAGAAAGCATTAATATATGACTTCTTGATCACTTTTTCCTTTTGTGACAAAACATTTTAGGGATATTTCCCTGTTTGGTCTCTTCTACTTTTTCAGATATGATGGAAAACTGATCCTCAATTTTCAGAATTGCTTCATCTCCAGCACAAGTATATGCATATGTCTATACTTAGTCTGATAAACCAATATTTCCAAATTTCAGTTTGCTAGGTAACTTATTTTACAATTTTCCCCAGTGGCTACAAATAATGGAATTCCATGGCATCCATAGATTTGAAATTTCCCAGAGGGATATAGATAGATGCATAGTTAAAATAAACAGATTGTAAAACAATACTAGTGAAAACTAGCATGCAAAAAAAGGCATTCAAAAAACATGATTAGCGAAGGAGATGAGTGAATCACATATCAAACATAAAAGATGATAGATGAACAGACCTAGTGAAGCATTAGTACTTAAGGAGGGTTGAAATATTTACATGCATACATACATACATACACACACACACACACACACACACACACACACACACACACACACTTCTTAAATTCTCCAAGATATTCTGCAGACCTTCTCAAAGAGCTTTATCAGAAAACATGGATAAGAATCAAACAAGATGGGGAGACATAGAAAGATCGTAACTGGGTAAGTCTCCACATAATAAAATTCTAGATACACTGAAGTATGGAAGACTAAAATGCCCTAATGATCTTTATTAATTTATTGCCATAATGGGATATAAGAGGGTTAGCGACCACGTGATTTTGCAGCGATAGAAATGACTTAAGGCTACAGCATAACCTTGATGACTGAATGCATTGATAAAGTTGAGGTCTCTTTCAGTGGAAGAATGGCCCTCACTACCAAAAGTAAATGAATAATAAAAACCATTTAAAATATTGACGTGAGTATTGCTATGTCATCTTTTACTTTGATGATTTCAACATTTTATTGCTATGGGGCTTACTGAATTCATTGTAGAGTTATGATTCAGGAAGAAAGTGATATTCTGACATTTAAGTGCAATACTCAGGAGTTAATGAGAAACTAAGAGAGTTATGACACCAGAATAGAGCAAAGAGAGAACAGATTTTCCTCAGTCACAAGATGACACAGGAGAACCAGAGTAACTGCTGACATATAGTTTTCTATTGTTGCACAGGTCTCATCAATCAAATCAGAGTTTTGAAAGACATAAAGAACATGGAAATAGGGAGAGTTAAAAGAGGATGGATACATAAACATGGCATGATCCTTAAAGAACAGTGTTAGAAGGTTTGAATCCCAGAACGAATGGGGGTTGATAAGAAAATCTAAGGAAAACAAAAAGGACCTCAGAGCTCTATTGGAGAAAAAAGAAAAATTAGAGTTAGGGTTATGAGTTAGGATTATGATAAATGGAATTAGAAAAGACAAAATACAAACATATATGTATACACACACACATATATGTAATACATATATATATATATATGGATTTGGTAATATCTAACTGTACTTAAGTTTGAGCCACCAGGCTCATATGAACTATATGAAAGAACTGGCATACACAGGTTACTGCTAATGAATTTTCAGTGATCTATGAAAGACTATGTAGAACAGGAGAGCTGCCACAGTGAAAAAGGAAAAATTGCAACAGTTTACAAAACAGTTGGCACATTATAGGTCAATAAAATTGATTTTGATTACCTACAAAATTGTAAAACATATTTTGGTTACTGAATATTTAATAATTACAAAAAGTTATCATGGTTTCTATTACAACAAGTTGTCTAATGAATTCCTTCTTTGATGGATTTATAAGACTGGTATGTCAGAGAAATTATGTGTAAATAGTTTACCTATTTTATAGCTATTTTTTGGACAAAGAAATACATTCTATTTATATGAACAAGTTGGAAAGATAGGGCTTAGATGCTAAGTCAACAAGTATTTATTAAGAACCTGTTTTGTGTCAGGCATTATGCTATATGCTAGGTAGTTGGATTTTAAATTAATTAAATGGTTACACCAACGTAGTTCATTATCAACATGGAAGGCATTCTCCTGGGAAGCACTACACTACGTAGCTTCCTCAATTCCCTCACAGTAATTGCATAATATTACCTTTCTAATCATGTGACCAAAATGTCTTGAATTTTTATGTTCTTGAAGCAAACATGTTCTTCCTCTAAAAACATGATCACTGGGCACATGCATTATAAACCACTTTAAAACCACCATGGACCCTCACAAACATTCAGCAGGTAAAAAATATATATATTTTATTGCCTCTCATTGCAATACTAAGGCTGTTTTAAAATGTAAACTCATTCTTTACTTATATTACTATTCTTTCCCTTGCAAGATTTTCAAATGAACTTGTAAGCAATGCCAGTCAGTCATTAGCTTCTTTCAGAATATAGCTAGTTTGCCAACTCTAGCTGTCACAGTGGTAAAAGAGAAGAAAGTCACATTCTTTCCCTACAATGTTTGGTTTACATATAAACTTCGTAAAATTGAAGCACATTTATCATTTACTACAGTACAACTTTTCATTTGCCAGTAAAGGAGTAAATATTTCATATCTAAAATGGCTGTTGTGATTTTCATCACTTAGTCAGGTGGCTATCTTTTTTAAATATCTGTCTTTTCAACTCTTTTTTAAAATATATTTTCACTCAATTACATATCAAAATATTCTTTGACATTTTGGTTTCTTTAAGTTTTGTGTTTCAGATGCTATCTCTCCTCTCCTCTCCCCTCTCCCTGAAATGGTAATCCATCAGATATAGGATATACATGTGCAATCATGTAAAACATTTTCATGTTCATCATTTTGTACAAGAAGACTCAAAAAAAGTTCTCAAGAGCTATTAAAATTTTCTTATATCCCATCACATAGCCCTATGAATGAAAATTTTCTCTTTATTCCTTTTATGTATTTATTTGGTATTTAATTTTGCCCCACCTACATGTAAAAGCATTATTCTCAAGACAAAAACATAAAAATAAATTTAATGTGGAAGCACTTTTGAAACTATTTCTTTTTTATTGAGCCATACATTCTGAAACTTTGTTCAAACAGAAAAACAATGTCGAAATTAAGCTTCTCTTCTTATGTTAAAATAACCTTGGTGTATTCTGTTAAACATCTTCCAATTTTTAATTTAATTCATTTACATCATAATATTTAAGAAAAAGTTTTAAAAAATGGCATTTAATATAAAGTCTTATAGATGAGTAGTAAGTATAAGAGATCATGTGGATTATAGAATCTTTCACATGAGGTATTTATTACTGTTTTTATAATTAGAGTTTAATAATTTGTATTTCAAATTTTCATAATTATAGGTAAAGTAAAATGTTATATTTTAAAAGTCTGATATTTAATGTGGACTTTTGGGATAAAAAAGTTATCATTGTTGTAATTTTAAGTACTTCATGAAGAAATTTAAAAAGATATTATGAATAGCTTATTACATTACAATGAGGGTTTACAAATATTTTATTGTTGTGGAAAGGGTTCTCTGGAGTGGAGGGGAAGCACTTGGGAACCACTGAACTACTTTTTAAAATGGAATACTGGCAAGGACTAAAAAGTTGTCTCTTTTTGCATTCTTATTTGCTTTGAGTGACTAATTCATTTTTAAATCAACTCCCAAATACTAGTCATTATAATTTACTACAAATGTATAAACACCCTATCTTTACTGGGATGTGAGTGATATGTTGAAGTGAACAAAACTGTATTTCATCAGTACAGTTGTTAAAAGATCTTCCTCTTTCTCTGAGATGTGTGTTCGTCCTTCATTGCCAAAGAAGACCATGCCATCAGAGAAATAATGACATGACTTGCACTTGACTTTGCTTTGAGTGAGGGAGGGCTGTGCAGGTCACCAGCCTCAGTTCTCCTCCAGAGCCATCTGAATCCAGTGACCAGATATTCATCAGGATGACTGGAGATGACCCAGGATGAGGCTACTGGGTTTAAGTGACTTGCCCAAGATCACAGAGCTAGTGAGTGTCAAGTGTCTGAAGTGAGATTTGGACTCAGGTCCTATTGACTTTTGCACTGGTGCTCTATGCACTGAACTACCTACCTGCCCCAACTGACCATGTACACATTCATCACGCCAGAAAAAGAGGAAAAGGTCTTTGCAATGGAACATCTCCACAAATCTCAATGTCCTTCCTTTGCTTTAAGAATAAACAACTTACTCTTTCTTAAGTATTTATATGACAAGAATAAGACAACATTCTGTTCTTCTAACATCATCTCCTAAATGACAGATACCCTTCAGCAGGTGATGTAAAAACAAAGAGGAATAGATCTGGCAGTCTGCTTGATGTAGAACAGACTATCATCATGGTTCTGCTATCAGAGAATACAGCCTTTACCCACCCATTCAATCAGATGTTATGTGAACATGAACAGAGATAATGAATTCAGGATTCAAAGTGAAAGGAAGATGAAATGACAGTGCAATAAAAGCTACTGTTTGTGGAAACGATTTCTCCCTTATTTTCCCTGTTTTATTCCAATTTTTTAAAAAAAATATATTTTCATCCAATTACACATTAAAACAATTTTTAACAGTTAGGTTTCTTTAAGTTTTGTGTTTCAAATTCGATCTCTCCCTCTCTCCCCCACTCCCTAAAATTCTAATCAATCAGATATAGGTTATATATGTGCAATCATGTAAAACATTTCCATATTACTCATTTTGTACAAGAAGATTCAACTAAAAGGAAAAGAATGAATGAAAGAAAGTGAAATAGCATGCTTCAAACATCAGTTCTTACTCTGGAGGCTGATAGTATGTGTGAACATTAGTTCTTTGAACTTTCTTGTGTCACTATATTGCTAAGAATAGCTGTCATTCACAATTCTTTATCATAAAATGTTGCTCTTACTGTGTATAATGTTGTACTGGTTCTGTTCACCTCATTTTGTATCAGTTCATATCAGTCCTTCCAGGTTTTTCTGAAATCATTTGACATCATTTCTTAGAATATAATAATATTCCATTACAATCATATGCCATTCCCCATTTGATGGGTATCCCTTTGATTTCTAGTGCTTAGCAACTGCAAAAAGAGCTGCTGTAAATATTTTTTGTACAAATAGGTCCTATCCCCATTCCCCCTTTTTATGTCTTTGGTATACAGACCTAGCAGTGTTATTGCTGGATCATAGGGTTTGGTTTGGCCTCTCAGCATATTTCCGAATTGCTCTGCAGAATGGTCAGACTAGTTCACAACTACACCAAGAGTGCATTATTGTCCAAGTTTTCCCACATCTTCACCAACATTTTCCATTTTCCTTTTATGTCATATTAGCCAATCTGATAGGTGTGAGGTAATGTCTTAGAGCTGTTTTAATTTGCATTTCTCTAATCAATGGTGATTTATCCCATTTTTATATGATTATAGGAATATTTGATTCTTTGTCTGAAAACTGCCTGTTCATATCATTTGACCATTTATCAACTGGGGAATGATTTGCATTTTTCTATATATTTGAGAAATGAGGCCTTCATCATACATATTGTAGTAAATTTTTTCCCCATTTTTCTGTTTTCCTTATAATTTTGGTTGCATTGTTTTGCTTGCATTTTACATTTTGTAATACTCTCCACATCCTCTTTGGTCATAAATTCTTCTCTTAGCTATACACCTGATAGATAAACAATTCCATGCTCTCCTAATTTGCTTATGATATCACCCTTTATGTGCATATTATGTACCCATTTTGACCTTATGCTGCTATATGGTGTTAGATGGTGATCTATACATAGTTTCTGTCATAGTGTTTTCCAGTTTTCCCAGTTTTTGTCAAATTAGTTTCTGTTCCAAAAGCTTGGATCTTTGGATTTATCATATACCATATTTCTAGGGTCATTTACTATAATGTAACTTATACTTAATTGGTTCCACTGATCCACCAATCTATTTCTTAGCCAGTACGAGATTGTTTTGCTAATTAAACCTTAATAATATGGTTTAAGATCTGATATAGCTAGACCACCTTCCCTCACATCTTTTTTCATTGATTCCCTTGATATTCTTAACCTTTCATTCTTAGAGGTGAATTTTGTTATTATTTTTTCTAGATCTATAAAATATATTTTTGATAATTTGGTATGACGCTGAATAGATTAATTTAGATGTAATTTTTATTATATTGGTTTGGTCTACCCATGAGTAATTAATATTTTTGCAATTGTTTGGATCTAACTTTGTGTGTAACGTGTTCTGTAGATATGTTCATATAGTTCCCGGGTTTGTCTTGGCTAGTAGACTCTCAAATATTTTACATAGTCTACAACTATTTTAAATGGAATTTCTTGCTCTCTGTTGTTGCTGGATTTTGTTGGTAATATATAGAAGTGCTGATGATTTATGTTGGTGTATTTTGTATCCTTCAACTTTGCTAAAGTTGTTAATAATTTCAATTTTAGTGGATTCTCTAGGATTCTCTAAGTACGTAACATTCAAGTCATCTGCGAAAGAGTGAAAGTTTTGTTTCCTTGTTGCCTATTCTAATTTCTTCAACTTCTTTTTCTTCTCTTATTGCTATAACTAACATTTCTAGTACAATATTGAATGACAGAGGTGATAATGAATGTCTTTGGTTTGCCACTGGTTGCATTGGGAAGTCTTCCCCTTAACAGAAAATGCTTGATAATGGTTTTAGATAAATATTACTTGTCATTTTAAGGTAAACTCAATTTATTCCTACATTTACTGGTGTTTATCACAGGAATGGTGTTGTATTTTGGCAAAGGCTGTCTCTGCATCTATTAAGATTTCTGTTGGTTTTGTTATTGATATGGACAAATATACTGACAGTTTTCCTAATATTGAACCAGTCTTGCATTCCCAGTCTGTGATATACTGCTGTAATCTCTTTGCAAATTATTTAGACTATTTACATCAATATTCATTAAAGAAATGGGTCTGTAATTTTCTTTCTCTGTTTTGGTTCTTCCTGGTTTAGGTATCAGCACCATATTTATGTCATAAACAGAATTTGGTAGGATTCCTTCTTTGCCCATTTTGGCAAATAGTTCATACAGTATTGGGATTAACTGTTCTTTAAATGTTTGGTAGAATTCACTTCTGAATCCAGCTTGTCTTTTATTAGGAAGTTCATTGATGGTTTGTTCAATTTCTGTTTTTTAAGATTGGGTTATTTAAGGATTTTATTTCTTCTGCTAAGCTGGGTAATTTGCTTTGTTAAAAATATTCATGCATTTAGTTTAAATAGTAAAACTGTAAAATTTACTGGCATAAAACTGGGCAAAATGGCTCCTAACAATTGTCTTAATTTCCTCTTCATTGGTGTTAAATTCATCCCTTTCATTTTTGATACTAATAATTTTGTTTCTTTTTTTAAATAAAATTAACCAATGGTTTATCTATTTTATTGTTTTTTCTAACTGTTAGTTTTATTTATTTAATAATTTCCTTACTTTCAAATTTATTAATCTCTCCTTTGATTTTTTAGGATTTCCAATTTGGTATTTACTCGGGGAGGGGGAGTTCATTTGTTTTTTTCCTAGGGTTTTTTTAGTTGCATACCCAGTTCAACTCCCAATTCTATTAAATTGAAATTAGTCATTTTTTAAAAACCATGCTGCTGTGATCAGGAATTAAAATTCAATTTCAATAAGCATTGATTGACCCCTTCTAATAAATAAATTTAAACACATTTTTCCTCTTTAGTCAACCACTAATACCATTTCTCCTAATGCTGGTATTTTGTCTTTTTATCAGACCAATAGATCAAAACTAAGTTAAGTTTCACTTTTGTTACTCAGACTTTACTCCTGACCCTAGGTCACAGAGGTAGAAAGCTACAGATCAATGATTAGAACTCAAGACCTCTAATTCCAGAAGAAGAGATTCCTCCTGATTACCAGATTGTATTGGCATTGTAAGTAGGCACAATAGGTAGCCATTTACTACATTCACATTCCTGTAATGTGAATTTAATGTCACATGCTGAAGAAAAGAGTCTTTATTTCCCACTCCCCCCAAAATAAAACTATTTTCCTTCAAAAGGAACCCACTTTCAGGTTATTCCTCCAAATCTTATAATGAGAAATTCATTTATCTATTGAGCTAATTCAAAAGGATACCAACTCTCAAAATGTAAATTTCCAGAAGAGAGCCTCATTAATCATTTCTATCCTGTTTAAATTAAATGAGAGAAGAAGTACATGATAAATTCAAGCAGGCTTCCATATGACTTCGGGATTTGAAAAACAAGTGTGGTACAGCAATTTTATGTCAGATTACCTGAGTTCCAAAGCCAGCTATTCTACTTACAACTTCTTTGAGCAGAGCAAGTCACTGTTCCACCCTAGATCGCAGTTTCCTCATCTGTAAAAATGAGGGGGTTCATCTAAATGTTTTCTAAGGCCCGTTTGAGTTTGAAACCTATCATCTTATGCACCTAAGAAGAAGAGGAGTAAAATATGTCATCAGGTCAATGTATGACAGAAAAGGAGGACATATTGTTTATACGGTCAGTAATTCAAACACTACAATACTGATATCTTTACAGTGTCAGAAGGAAGCAAGGAAGGCTTAAAGCAGGTTGGGAAGATTCCTTTTTAATGAATTTATGGGAGCATAAGATCAGGAGTTGCATAGGATGGCAGGCACTGATAGGTTCTAATATGCCTCTCCAAATCAAAGAGACCACAAATCCAAATGCAAATGTGATTAGTTTTTGAGACGACTGAAGTTGCACAGGCAGACTGGGCCCTTTAAAACATCGATCCAAATGATACCATCTCACAATTTTAGTACATCTGCCTATGGAGAGAAAATTTGGCTTATTGATTAGAATGCTGGTCTTGAAGCCTTAAAGACCTGAGTTCAAATTCTGCATCTGACAGTTTCTCATTGTGTAACCACAGCCAAGTCACAACCTCTTTGAGCCTTGATATATTCTTCTATAAAACAGGAATGATAATAACTACAATAAACAATTTATAGGGTTGTTGTGTGGCTCAAAAGACAGCAAAATGTTAAATAAATAACAGTTATTTTATTATTTTATAGTACAATGGACAAAAGCTGGACAATGAAAAGTAAGATGACTGAAGACAACCAGCTTTGTCACACTATATGGCATTAATTCTCCTATAATCCCAGCAATAAAAGGGACTTGAGAGACTATGTACAATTTTAATCTTAAATATGAATCATTTCACAGTAGTCTATCAAACCATTATTTTACCATTCTTTCTATTTTCCTTCAGAAAATAAATCTAAAAGGACAGGTTATCAATTGTTGAGCTAGATTTGGCAAAATTCAAGAAAAAACAATAATGAAAGATGGAAAGGATCCAGAAATTTGGGGTAAGATTGTTTTCACAGAATTAGGCTTTTATTAATTTGATGTTTTGACATTTGTACTTATAACAAATTGGTAATTTGTTAACATGAAGCAACACTAACGAAGAATTTGAAGAAAAGAGAATAATTAGCTAGTCTGTTCTACGAGATATCTGTAGTTTCAGGAGAGTTTTCAGCTTGGTAAGAGCCACATATGGAAAGTTAAAATGAGCTAATTGGAAGCTACAAACTGGGATAGGATTCTAAAGCCATAGTATTTCACATATTTTTAAATATAAAATTCAACAGGAAGTTTCACCTCCTCCAGCTTTTTAAGGAAAATTATTAATACAGTTTCTGAAAGGCTGATTTATCTTAGTCTGCTTGACTTTCATCTTAGTTCACTTTACTTTACAAATTTATATGAAACTGAACACAATACATAATCTTTAGGAATCGCAGAATCTTGGAGTTCAAAGGGACCTCAGAGGCCATCTATTTCAACCAGTTCCTAAAGAATATCCTTTATACCAGCAGTGTGAAACACAAAAAGGAATGGTAGCAATGAAATCCTATGCAAGGATCCCTGTCAGCTACTTAGGGAGTTAATTTCAAAATGTCATATTACCTACATTATTATACATTTTTAAATATTTGTTAAATAGTTCCCGATTACATTTTAATTTGATTGGACCTATACTCAACTGTGATGGTATGTATGTAAAGTATTCTGCAAATCTTAATGTGCTATTTGAATGCTGCTAATACCTTATTATTATATTAGCTTCAATTTAAAAATCAATGCTAATTAATTATGTCAATAATATAATTAAATGTAATTTATTAATAATATTAATCATAATTTATTGAGTGGTTATCATATTAATAATATAACAATAATATAAATAACGATAAACAATAGCTATCATGTAATAATACTTTTTATTCCATTAATAATGATATGTATTAATAATGATGATAATGATTAGTAGCAGCAAAAATTATAGTACTGAAAAATTGTAGTAGTAGTAGTAGTAGTATAGAAGTTTAAAAGTACAAATAATAGAGTTGAATCTAGGTCTTCCAGATTCAAGATCATTATTTTATTCATAATGTTATGCAGTCCTTTTGGGATTTAATCCTTTTCTTTACTAGTCTTTTAGTAGTTTTGTAACTCTACAAGCAAATATTAATCACTTACTGTACACCAAGCACTTTGCTAAATTCGTGATATAAAAACAGGCAAAAAACATCACAGTTCTTTCTGTCAAGGATGTCACATTCCAACGAGGGAGACACTGCAAATAATTAAGTGCATATCAGATGGTACAGTGTAAATGGAATATAAGACATTGGTGGGATGGGGGATATCCTCCTGGAGAAGGTATGTATTGAGTTGAGTCTTAAAAAGGAGACAATAATGCTAGAGGATAGTGGTGAGGGAGGAGAGCATTTCAGGCATGAGGGATAAGTAAAAAGACATGGCATCAGAGGAAGGAGAGTCTTATGTGAAGATCTTTTAGTCATGAAGGACTTTTTTTTGTTTGATCCTAGAAGTCTTATGAAGTCCCTGAACTTTACCAAATTAGGGGGTTGGAACTGGGTGTCAGTGTCTGACATGCTTTAGGGAAATCACTTTGGTAGCTGAGTGGAGGATGAATTGGGGAGAAACTTGAGGCAAGAAACCAAATAGAAAGCTTTTACAGTAATCAAAAATGTTTTTTTTAAAAAAATGATGAGAACTTCTGCAGTTGGATATGTCATAGAGAGGAGGGAACATCTATGCTGAGATATCATCAAAAATAGACAGAAACATCAAGATCTACAACAGATTGGATGCAGGAGGTAAATGTGAATGAGGATTTGGGGATGATTTTGAGGTGATGATAATGGGATTGGGAGGATAATGTTCTAAATAATAATTGGAAAGTTGAGAGGAGAGATTTTTGTGGGGGGGGAGGGAAGGTAATAAGTTCTGTTTTGGAATTGTTCGTTGAGTTTGAAATGTCTAAAATGTAGTGGAAGTGTATAACTTTTGCTCAGCAGAGAAATAAAAGATGGATATATAGACCTGAGGCAGCTAGGTAGTGCTGGACCTGCAATCAGGAAGGCATCTTCATGAGTTCAAATCTGGTGTCAGAAACTTATGAGCTGTGTAACCCTGAGCAAGACACTTAACTCTATTTCCCTCATTTCTTCATTTGTAAAATGAGCTAGAGAAGGAAATGACAAACCTCTCCAGCATCTTTTCCAAGAAAACTGCATTATGAAGAGTGTGACATGACTAAAATAACTGAACAACAACAATAATATAGACCTTGGAAAAATGTACATCAAGATGGTCCTTGAAGTAGCGAAGATGTTTGCCCTTATACTGCCCCTCACTTTCTCCCCATTCCAGTCTTCTCTAAGTTAAGCACTCCTCTCCTTCAATGTATCTTCACATGGTGTGGTCTCAAGGCTATTTCATTGTTCACTGTATAATTCTATATTTATAAGGAAGTATATTTTCAGATAGTATTGTTTAGCGCAGCACCAAACACATATTATGTCTTTAATAAATATTTGACCAACTTACTGATAGGAAATGAAACAAGACAGAGGATACTGTGACTCTGTAATTGTACAAGTGATAGAATCACAAGTTCATAGCTGGAAGAGACCTCAAAGAGGATATGCTCCAAACCCCTCATTTTACAGATGAGGAAACTGGGACTTAAGGAGATGAAGTGACTTGCTCAGGGCCACCCAGCTAGTAAGTATTAGAGAAGGGAAGGGAAATTAAACACAATTATTTTGCACTCAGTTATATATTGTCTTATAGAATAATATATGCATATAAAGGATGGAAATTCCTCTAATAATCTGACTATCTTTACAACTCCCAAAAAGATCACTGACATACATGTCTCTGAAGAATTTGCCACAAAAAAGTTTCTGGGAATTTCAGAGGGGGCACAAGAGTTAGGAAAATTCTCTTGTGAGGTGCAAATACTTCATTCAAATTAACCCAAGATAAACCGTCTGGAACTCCCAGACAACACTATACTTCCAATCATTTGGCAAAGTACTGGTGAATGTTTTCCCTAAGCACCAAAAGATCTGTTTTCAATTTTTGATTTGATTCAGTCAAATTATATTTTATATTGCACAATTAAGCTAGATGTAATTTAGATAACATATAGGATACAAAACAATAAACAATGCTGAGAGCAATCATTTCTAAGAAAACAAAGACTGACAATTTCCCAACTTGCTTGTCCTAGTAAATATAATAAATTAAAACAGTTCTATTCATGTTCTCATCTTTTAACATTTCGTATATGAAAACCATTTCAAAGAGAGAGCAAGCCCTATGATTATCATGGTTCTTTTCCTCGGATTTATCTCCTGCTTAAACCATATGTTATAAACAAATCTCTTTTAAGAAACAAAATCATTCTGTGAAAGCTAAGCTAATTTGGGGTCACCTGGAAGCCTGTTTTTTGTTTGTCAAATTGATGATATAGATACTTTCATTTTTCATTCAGCCAGGTATTCCTTTGACTAAAAAGGAAAATTCAAATATAAACAAAGAAACATTACCACATCAAAAATTTTGGAATATTTCAAAGGAAAAAATGGAAAAATATATTAAAATTTAATGTAATTATGAAAAGTTAATGTTTCAAACAAGCACCTGAAAGTTATTTCAAACAATTGAAGGGGAAAAGAAGAGCCTGGATCTACTTAAACTTCTGGGATTTAGAGAATTATTTATCTTCTGATTCAAGATAAAACAGTTGCTAGAAAGTGAGATCTTTGAAAGCAGGAGCTGTCTTTAAATCCCTAAAGCTTGGTAAATTGCTCAGTATATAGTAGGAGCATAATAAATGCTTGACTGACTAACAAGGAAATATTTCTGAATTGGGATTGAGGCAGCAAAGAATTTTAACAAAACTTCTGTCAGACTCTATGTTCCATGCACCATCTTTGTTTCTCATTTTACTAGGATTTACTTGCTGTATCTGAAGAGTGATAACAAGAAATAATGGCTAGAGAACTGGAATTAAAGGCAGGAAGATTTGGGTTCAAATCTCATCTCTTATATATCTCTTATGTTACATTGGCATGACACTTCTCTTCTTAATGCTCTTAGGCAACTTTCTAAGCATGAGTTGCAAAAATATCAACCTGCATTAGTAGAGGGAGTTTCCCAACCTTGGAGCTCCCTAACCCAAAGAATTCACAGATTCAGACTTCATTCCTTTGTCCATATGGAAAGAATGAAAGGACACCCTCCCCTCAACCCATTGAATGCATTCCATGTGACAAAATTTTGGAAGGACATGGACCATGGTTGCATGTAGTGGATTATGAGCTGCATCAATGGTGGGAATACTCAGATTTCTGAGAAAAAAAATATCCTTTGGTCAACTGACCTATGACTATAACACTCAAGTTAACCCCTTAAAAATGTGATACCTAAAATACTTAAGCTTCCTTAGAGCTCATAAATGAATGAATGAAAAATTATTTAGTAATCTCTTAGTATGTACTATGGTAAGTATTAAAAATACAAATAGAAAAGTAAGACAATGCTTGCTGTCAAATAGCTCACATCCTATTAAAGTGGCAGAGTAGACGGCAATATATCTTCCTTAAGCCCATTTCCATGAATAAATTCATTTCTGATGCTGAAACACTTGACAGTACAAAAGACTTTGGCAGCCAAAACTTACTTTCTCCAGGGTCTTCTGAATGCGGGGGACAGGGAGCACAGCACCTGCAGGAACAAATGCCATATGCATTTCCATAAGGTGCCTCCCTTTATGATGTCTGTGGGGATTGGGTTGGAAGTGGAGCCAGTGATCTGAGAAGCACTGCTATTTCTGAGTCTTGAATTGTTTATCAGTTGTCAATTCACTCCTCTGTCATTAAAGATGGGGAAGAAAGTCATTGGAATATCAATATCAGCTACAGATTTGTCAATTGATTTGCTCTGGTCATAAAAAGTTTTTGTAAAAAACCCTGATGTTGGGAAAGATTGAAGGCAAAAGGAAGTTGGGACAGCAGAGGATGAGATAATGTTATGGAAACAATGCACATGAACTTGGGCAGTCTTCAGGAGATAGTGAAAGATGGAAAAGTCTGGCACCCTATAGTATATGGGATGAGAAAGAGTCAGATACAACTGAACAACAAAAGTATTCTCTAATTTCATAGCCGGACTAGGCATAAGCAGTGCTATAAATATGTGCTGATATTTTTCATCTGCATCCAGGCAAATAAATATTTCCTCAGTTTTGACTTTAGGACCTCAAACACACTCCCCTCCCTGCCTTTTAACTGTCAACCTAATGGTAAATGAACTGCTTTCAAATTTTCTGAATAAACTCATTCCAGATTCCTTAGGGCTACTTTATTACATCAAATCGACAAACGTAGTAAGCATCTACTATGTAAATTTCCCTGTTCCAGGTTTTGTGACAAATACAAAGAAATATTACCCCCCTTCCAAAACAACTGACAATTTGTCTAAGGAAATAAAACAGACATAAGAAAAATTAATATCAATAAAAATTAACTAAATAATAATAAAATGTTGAAATAGTTGAACAAGCCACAATAAAATACTTGGCTAATTGTTCAATTTACACGCACAGTGATCTCTCTCTCTCTTTCTCTCTCTCTCTCTATATATATAGATAGATAGATAGATAGATAGATAGATAGATAGATAGATAGATAGATAGATATAGATATAGATATAGATATATATGTTCATTTCAATTCAGCTAACATATATTAAGGATCTACTATGTACAAATACTGTGATAGGGTCTGGGGATACAAAATAGTTCTTTCCCTGAGGGAGATTATAGTTTAATAAAGAAATGCATAATTACACAAGAGTGAATAGAGAAAAAGGAATAAAAATGATTTCAAGAAGGAGAGAACATCAATAATGGAGGGTAGAGGGGAATCAAAAAATTAAGTATGATATTTAAAGTAGCAGAACTATTCTTTGAAGAAAGCTCAGGATTCTATAAGGCTGAGATGAGAAGACCACTTGAATAAAAACTTGAAACTAAGAAATGTGTTATCTCAGACTTGAGCTTATATTCTTCTCCTTAACTTAATTCGCCATTTTCTATCTCTCTTCTATCCATATCTCACTCATTTTATTTAAAAAAAATACAGTTCACGTCTCTGCTCCCTCATAAATTCTTCCCAGGTCTCTTTGATTACAGGTACCTTTGGACAATAACATTTATTACTAGCACTATTCACGTATATGCCTGTGACATTTATTTTTCATTATTATTTTATTGAACTGCTATTTATTATATCCCACTTTTCACAAATTTTTGTCTTATTTATATTTGTATCAAAAAATAATTTGGTAAGACTCATCCTTCACCAATTTTCCCAAATAGTCTATATAGTATTGAAATTAACTGTTCTTTAACTGTTTGATAGAATTCACTGGTAAATCCATCTGGCCCTGGAGATTTTTTCCTAGGGAGTACATTGATGGACTTGTTCAATTTCTTTTTTCTGAGATGGGGTTATTTAAGTATTAGACTTCCTCTTCTGTTAATCTGGGCAATTTATATTTTTTAAAATATTCATCCATCTCATTTAGATTGTCGAATTTATGAGCATACAGTTAGGCAAAGTAATTTCAAATTATTATTTTAATTTCCTCCTCATTGGAGGTGAGTTCACCCTTTTCATTTTTGATATTGGTAATTTGGTTTTCTTCTTTCTTTTTTTAATCAAATTGGCCAAAGGTTTATCCATTTTATTGTATTTTTTTCATAAAATCAACTCAGTTTTATTTATTAGTTCAATACTTTTCTTAATTTTAATTTTATTAATCAGTTCTTTGGTTTTCAGTATTTCTAATTTGGTATTTACTTGAGAATTTTCAATTTGTTCTTTTTCTAGCTTTTTCAGCTGCATGTCTAATTCATTGATCTCTGCCTTCTCTATTTTATTCACGTAGTCATTCAAAGATAGAAAACTTCCTCTAAGAACTGCTTCGGCCACATCTCGTAAGATTTGGTAGGTTGGCTCATTATTGTCATTCTCTTGAATGAAGTTGTTGATTATTTCTTTGGTTTGTTATTTACCCCACTCATTCTTTAGGTTTAGATTATTTAATTTCCAATTAATTTTTGGTTTATCTTTCCAAGGCCTTTTATTACATACAATTTTTATTGCATTGTGATCTGCAAAGGATATATTGACTATTTCTACCTGTCTGCACTGGATTGTGAGGGGTTTTTTTGCCCTAGTGCATGGTCAATTTTTGCATATGTGACATGTACCACTGACAAAAATATATATTCCTTTCTATCTCCATTCAGTTTTCTCCAGAGATCTATCATATCTACCTTATCCAGAGTTTTATTCACTTCCTTAACTTCTTTCTTGTTTATTTTGAGGTTATATTTATCAAGTTCAGAGAGGAGGAGGTTGAGGTCCCTCACTAGTATATTTTTGCTACTTCTTCCTTTAACTCCTTTAACTTCTCCTCTAAGAATTTGAATGCTATACCACTGGGAGCATATATGTTTAGTAGTGATATTGCTTTGTTGTCTATGGTGCCTTTTAGCAGGATATAGTTTCCTTCCTTATCTCTTTAGATTTGATCTATTTCTGCTTTTGCTTTGTCTGAGATTAGGATTGCTACCCCTGCTTTTTTTTTTTTTTACATCAGCTGAAGCACAATATATTCTGCTCCAACCTTTTACCTTTACCCAGTGTGTATCATTTACTTTATACCCATTCCCTCTCTCTACGTATATCCCTTTTATATATCATAATAAATATACAATTCTCAAGATTAACAACTATCATCTTCCCTTATAAGATGCAAACAGTTTGCCCATATTGAATAACAAGTTGTTTTTTTCCCCTGTTTACCTTTTTATGCCTCTCTTGAGACTAGTGTTTGAAGATCAAATTCTCTACTGAGCTCTGGCCTTTTCATCAAGAAGGTCTGGAAATCCCTTATTTCATTGAATATGCATCTCCTTGCCTGAAATATTATGCTCCATTTTGCTGAGTAATTGATCCTTGGTTGTAGCCTCAGCTCCTTTACCTTATAGAATATCATATTCCAATCTCTCTGATCTTTTAATGTAGAAGTTGCAAGGTCCTGTAGCTCCTCGATATTTGAGGAGCTTCTTTTCTTTCTGGATGCCTGCAGTATTTTTTCATTCACTTGATAGTTCTGGAATTTGGCACCAACGTTCCATGGTAATTTTAGTTTGGGATCCTTTTCAGGAAGTAAACAGGGGATTCTTTCAAGGACTATTTTGGATCTAGGACTTCTGGGCACTATTTTTTGATGATTTCTTGAAAGATATTGTCCAGGCTCTTTTTTTCACCATGGCTTTCTGGTACACTAATAATTCTTAGATTTTCTCTCCTGATTTTTTTTCCAGGTCAGTTGTTTTTCCAATTAGATATTTTATGTGTTCTTCTATCTTTTCATTCTTTAGATTCTGTTTGACTGATTCCTGAGGTCTCATAGAGTCATTAGCTTCTACTTTCCCAGTTCTAATTTTTATCACATTGTTTTCTTCAGTTAACTTTTGCATCTCCTTTTCCATCTGTTCAATTGTTCCTTTTAAGGAGTTATTTTCTCCAGTTAGGCTTTGTACTTCCTTTTCCATTAGTCCAATTTCCTTTTAAATTCTTCTGTGATTTCTTTTTTTCATATTTTTAAAATCATTGGCTGGTTTTTCTTCTATTTCCCTAATTTGGTTTTTTAAAATCCTTCTTAAACTCTTCCAAGAATGCTCTTTGGGCTTGAGAACAGTTCATATTCACTTCTAAAGTTTCAGATGGAAGGACAGTCTCAGTGCTGACTCTTTGGTATTTGTGTTTTGGTCCTTGTCCCATAGAAAAATTCTATGGTCTTATCTTTTCTGGTTTGCTTCTTACTCATGATGATTGCCCTTTTCCTGGCTTTTAAAGTGGATCTCTCTTTCTGGGGCAGAGAGTTCTGTGTCCCACCATTCTTGTGCTTAGAACTTGAGGTTTTGTGTGTTGTGGCCTCTTGTTCTTTCAGCTAGGAGCTAGAATGCTGTAGCTTACCTGGTGCTGAGCTGGTTGATGTGCCGAAGCAGAGGCCTGGTAAAGTCTTTCTGAGTTGCCCTGGAGCTAGCTACATTAAGTGTGGGAAAGAGGTGGTCTGGTCACAGGAGGTGTCCTCTCCTGAGCACAGTCAGGGTCAGTGGTTGGTGAACCCCATTTGCACTAGTGTCTTCCTTATTCCCCAGAGGTGTGGAGGGACGCCTGGGGTCCTGGTGTTGACGATTGAAGGCTGAACCCCCCTGGGGCTTAGGATCACCTCCCTATTCACTGAGATGGCACTGTTGTAAATAGCTCTGGTCCTGCACTGATCCCCTTCAGTCACAGCAAGAGGGGCCCCCTTTGCAATTTTCCTGGCCCCACGTGCTAAGACACTGTTTACCCTTTGGCTTATCTGACTGTACCAGGATTTTTCCTGGGAAAACATTCTGAGTTTTTCAAGGTCGACAAGGGGAGAGGGAGAGCATTTACCAATGCCTCTCCCATCTTGACTCCTGGAATTTCAAGTAGGTTACTTACAGACATTTAATCTGTGGTCTAATAGTCTTAGGAGCCACTGCTGCAGTTATCTGGGGTTCTGCGCTTCTCTCTTGCTCAGTTCCACTGGACTTCCATCATGGGCTGATATGTTTGAGATTCCACAGTGTTGCAGTTTCAGACTGTCCAGGGCTTCCTGCTTGGCTTTGCTATGGTGGGGTCTGCACTGGTACAGCCTATGTGCTGTGCTCTGTGCACTCCTCCAGCCCGTGCAACAGATCCTTCCTGTCAGTATTCCAGCCTGTTGGAACTCTACCACAATCTATCTGCCACTGGATTCTGTCACTCCAACATTTGTTCAGACTCTCTTTTTAGAGGTATCTGAAGGAGTTTGTCCTAGAGCTTAGGTGAGTAGTTGCTGTCACTCCTCCAGCTTGGCTCTGCCACCGAGGATCCCATTTCTAAAAAATGTTTGGGGGGGGGGGGGGCGGAGCCAAGATGGCAGAGTAGAAAGACACACATACACATAGCTCCGAACCCACAACCCACAGAATGGCTACAGGGGAGTAACTCATGGCGAATTCTGCACCCAGAGGCCATGGAATATTGGAGCGAGGGAGATTTCTGTTCCGGAGGGACCTGCAAACCTCTCGCGGGGGGTCCTTCGCGCTGCGGACTGGGTGCCGGGACTGGGAGCTGAGGGCAGCCCTGCCTCAGCCAAGGCACCAAGAGGAAAAGATGCGAGCGGGCTTCGGGGACGGGATCTCCAGCAGCCACGTGGGTCCCTCCACCCACAGAGGGACCTGCAAACCTCTTGCAAAAGGTCCGTCGTGCTGCAGACGCGGAGCCCAGCCCAGCCCAGACGTGCTGCGGCCACGGCACCAAGAGAAACAGACCCGAGCAGGCTACAGGGACGGGATCTCCAGTGGCCACACAAGTCCCTCCGCCCACAGGTGACGGGGGTCGGTGAGAGAGTCTCTTTGGCGGGTCGAGAGGGGAGTGGGGTGCCCCCATGGTTCGGGCCCCCTCAGGAGGTAGAAGCTGAGAGGCGGCTGCAGACCAGGGATCCCCAAGCAGGCGGGAGCCTGAATCCATTGTGGAAGGTCTGTGCATAAACCCCCTGAGGGAACTGAGCCTGAGAGGCGGCCCTGCCTCGACCTGACCACCCGAACTTAATCTCACACTGAATAGCAGCCCTGCCCCCGCCAAAAGCCCTAAGGCTGGAAGCAGCATTTGAATCTCAGTCCCCAAACGCTGGCTGGGAGGATCAGGAGGCGAGGTGGGTGTGAGGAGAATATTCAGAGGTCAAGCCACTGGCTGGGAAAATGCCCAGAAAAGGGAAAAGAAATAAGACTATTGAAGACTACTTTCTTGGAGAACAGACATTTCCTCCCTTCCTTTCTGATGAGGAAGAACAATGCTTACCATCAGGCAAAGACACAGAAATCAAGGCTTCTGTGTCCCAGACCACCCAATGGGCTCAGGCCATGGAAGAGCTCAAAAAGAATTTTGAAAATCAAGTTAGAGAGGTGGAGGAAAAACTGGGAAGAGAAATGATAGAGATGAAAGAAAAGCATGAAAAGCAGATCAGCTCCCTGCTAAAGGAGACCCAAAAAAATGTTGAAGAAATTAACACCTTGAAAACCAGCCTAACTCAATTGGCAAAAGAGGTTCAAAAAGCCAATGAGGAGAAGAATGCTTTCAAAAGCAGAATTAGCCAAATGGAAAAGGAGATTCAAAAGCTCACTGAAGAAAATAGTTGTTTCAAAACTAGAATGGCACAGATGGAGGCTAAGGACTTTGTGAGAAAGCATGATATCACAATACAAAACCAAAAGAATGGAAAAATGGAAGATAATGTGAAATATCTCACTGGAAAAACAACTGACCTGGAAAATAGATTCAGGAGAGACAATTTAAAAATTTGGGGACTACCTGAAAGCCATGATCAAAAGAAGAGCCTAGACATCATCTTCCATGAAATTATCAAGGAAAACTGCCCTGAGATTCTAGAACCAGAGGGCAAAATAAATATTCAACGAATCCACAGAACACCACCTGAAAGAGATCCAAAAAGAGAAACTCCTAGGAACATTGTGGCCAAATTCCAGAGTTCCCAAGTCAAGGAGAAAATATTGCAAGCAGCTAGAAAGAAACAATTCAAGTATTGTGGAAATACAATCAGGATAACACAAGATCTAGCAGCTTCTACATTAAGGGATCGAAGGGAATGGAATAGGATATTCCAGAAGTCAAAGGAACTAGGACTAAAACCAAGAATCACCTACCCAGCAAAACTGAGTATAATACTTCAGGGGAAAAAAATGGTCTTTCAACGAAATAGAGGATTTTCAAGCATTCTTGATGAAAAGACCAGAGCTGAAAAGAAAATTTGACTTTCAAACACAAGAATGAAGAGAAGCATGAAAAGGTGAACAGCAAAGAGAAGTCATAAGGGACTTACTAAAGTTGAACTGTTTACATTCTTACATGGAAAGACAATATTTGTAACTCTTGAAACATTTTAGTATCTGGGTACTGGGTGGGAGTACACACACACACATGCACACACACACACACACAGAGTGCACAGAGTGAATTGAAGAGGATGGGATCATATCTTAAAAAAATGAAATCAAGCAGTGAGAGAGAAATATATTGGGAGGAGAAAGGGAGAAATTGAATGGGGCAAATTATCTCTCATAAAAGAGGCAAGCAAAAGACTCATTAGTGGAGGGATAAAGAGGGGAGGTGAGAGAAAAACATGAAGTCTACTCTCATCACATTCCACTAAAGGAAAGAATATAATGCACACTCATTATGATAGGAAAACCTATCTCACAATACAGGAAAGTGGGGGACAAGGGGACAAGCAGGGTGGGGGGGATGATAGAGGGGAGGGCATGGGGAGGAGAATGCAATTCGAGGTCGACACTCATGGGGAGGGATAGGATCAAAAGAGAATAGAAGTAATGGGGGACAGGATAGGATGGAGGGAAATATAGTTAGTCCTATACAACACAACTATTATGGAAGTCATTTGCAAAACTACACAGATTTGGCCCATATTGAATTGCTTGCCTTCCAAAGGGAAGGGGTGGAGAGGGAGGGAGGTAAAGAAGTTGGAACGCAAAGTGTTAGGATCAACTGTAATGTTCTTACCACTAGCAAATAAGAAATACAGGTAAAGGGGTATAGAAAGCTATCTGGCCCTACAGGACAAAAGAGAAGACGGAGACAAGGGCAGAGAGGGAGGATAGAAGAGAGAGCAGATTGGTCACAGGGGCAATTAGAATGCTTGGTGTTTGGGGGTGAGAGGGGATAAAAGGGGAGAAAACTTGTAACCCAAAATTTTGTGAAAATGAATGTTAAAAGTTAAATAAATAAAAAAAATAAAATAAAATAAAAAATGTTTGACCCTAATTTAATGGTGCAAATGCCATAGTCAGTATGAAAAAGGCATATAGAATGGTGAAGATCATTATCTTGATAAGGAATACCACCCAAAAAAGTAACAAAGACTGGGTCTGATATTTTTACCACTTTTCATATCAAGTGAATTTTTAAAAGATGTAAATATTATTTCTACTAAGAGTGGTATTTTAAATAAACAAATAAATGATATTTTGAAAACTAGCAAATTAACCAGCATTTAATAAGTCAATACATTGACATTATTGAGACTCACATTGAAGTAAAATTTTCCTATGGAATAAAGCGCAGACTTTTTTTTAAAGTTTAAACTATTAAGTTTTAAACTCTTTTTTTTAAGTTTAAGCATACTGGTCAGTGAAATTTACAGAGAGGTAAACAAAATTTAGCACATTGCTCCCCTCCACCTTTGTCCCATACTAGTCCAAATGTCAGTACTTATGCCTACATATGACATTTGAGAAAGAGCTCCCTAAATCCAGGTGACAAATCCTCCAAATACATTAATCTACTAACAGCCAGTTCAACAACGTGTTGGTTCCAGCTGGCCATGGGCCCACAGCTGAGTCTGTCTGGGAGAGCTCAGAGTTATGGCAGCTTCCAAGACTGCTTCTGCTTAGGCTGCTCTGAACTTGGCTCTGATCTAAAATAGCATTATGTTTCCAATCATTAGTGCCTAGAGGAATTCATTCAATGTGGTTCTCTTCAGACCTGAAATTCCTATATAAATATTCACACATCTTGATTCCTCTTGCTGTCTGGAAATAATGACACACAGGTCATTAGCCCTTATGAAACTTGCCCTTATGATATTTGAAATGACCTGGTAGTCTATACAATTAAAACAATAGATTTCTCCCAAAATACATTGGAACAAGGGGAATTCAGTCTATCAGTTGTAAGGTCTCAGTATTCCTGGTATTGGTAAAAGTGTGTTCATGAAAGTTTGGACCTATTTGAGACCACACAGACCACAAAAATATCTGATAAGACTATATTGTGCTAGTGTGAGGAACACAATCTAACTTTTTGAATAATCATTTGATCTATTTCATTAACATATTAAATTTGACATTCATATTTCTCTAAATATAAATCTTTATTTTTTCCAGTGGCATCCTTCCTCATAAGCATTCAAAAGCAATTGCAAAATATTGACAAAATATTTTGTCCTTAGCACTGTTTCTTAGATAAATATGGCCTCTGTACCTTGAGTGCTTATAGTATAGGGCAGAACAATGCATTGCAATTGTAAATGTAAGATACGTGTAGCCAGAAGACCTGGGTTCAAATTCCATCTCTGCATCTTAATGCAAGTGATAACTTGGGTAAATTACTTAACATTCTTAGTCTTCAATTTCTTCATCTATAAAATTGATTGAGTGTATTGAGAGCCTGAAATTGATCATCCTATAAACAGGGACATAGTATAATATGTAAAAGCTAAGCAGTATAAGCCCTATTTCATCAGAGACCCCAAATGGGAGTTATATGAAGCAGGTAGACTAAATGCAATTTAAGCAAAGGTGCTATTATTCCAGTGGGCAAAAAGGTGGCATTTAGCTAGAGGCACTTAAGGAAAAATAAATGGGTTTGCCTTTTGTCCATGGATTATAAAACTGACCACAAAATTGTATTATCTTGGGGAGAACTCTCTTGTTAGATGAGACAAGAACTGGCCCAGGTAAACCTTTGGAGTTCAGAAAAGCTTTAGACAAGAAGAAACAGGGGAGATAAATGATGGTGTGCCTACATCCTGACCCAGGTTACCAAGGCATTTTGTATTCTATGAGTGTGTTGGCTCTCACCAGACAAGCCAATTCAGACACATTTCTGAGAGCTTATCTGATGAGGCCATTATTTTGATCCTCCAACCTATCACCCTCAAGAGCCATTGGAAAGATCTAGTCATAACATGTATGACATCTAATAAGGATAATTTGAAAATCATTGGGCTACCTGAAAGTTATTACCACAAAATAAGACTAGATATCATACTTTAAGAAGTCATGGAAGAAAATTGCTTTGTCACTTAGATTGAGAGGGCATTTCCCAACTGACTTCTCTCCTATACTTCATGGCTGCACTCTTAAACTCACTGGAACCTCATTATCCTGCAAGATCAAATTCACCCTGAAATCTCATACTGCCTCAATATTTATTGCACCTAGGGCCTCTCTCTCCCTCCAAATGGAAAAAAGTAGAGAGCAGGTGGTAGACACCTCCTCTCAAGTCCTCCATTTATGGTGGATGCACAGGACAACCATCTCATCATTGCTCACCCAGCATCACTCTTGATTTCATCATGTTCCTGTGCCAGGTTAAAAACCACAGCCCTCCACTTTTTAACTTTAAAAAAAACTATTGTCTCCCCTCATATACCCATTAGATTGGGAATTTCTTCAGGACAGAGATTGACTTTTACCTATATTTAAACCCCCAGTGTTTGGAAGAGTGCCCCACACACAGTAGACAATAAATGTTTACTGACTAAATTAGAATATTTATTTTGGATGTTTGGGATACAGAAGCCTTGACGTTTATGTCTTTCCCTGATGGTAAGCATTGTTCTTCCTCATCTGAAAGGATGGGAGAAGATATCTGTTCACCAAGAAAGTAACCTTCTATGGTCTTATTTTTTTTTCCCTTTTTTGGGCATTTTCCCAACCAGCTACTTGACTTTTGGGTCCTTTGTCAAGAGTAGGGTATACTCTGGGGATCTGTAAGATCTCAGTTCCTCCAAGGTGGCACAATCAAGCATGTACACTGGTCTGGGAGCAAGGAGAGATTTTTGTGCCCAGAATCTTAGCAGAGTTTCCTCTCCATAGCCATCTGGCCTCCAGTTCTGCCAAGCCAGCACTGGGGGGCTGGGATTCTGTCAAGCTGTGGGGGCAGGGCCACCATTCAGTGCAAGACAAAGACTAGCTCCCTCAGGGCCTCTACACAGGGCTGAGGTAATATTCAGCTCCTCAGTGCCCCCAGGGGTTTTACGATCCAACAATGGATACAGCTGCTGTAGGACCTGCCATGGGAACTGCTGCTGCCTGCCATGGCCTTTGCAGGCTGCTGCTTGAGGCCAGAGCTACGGGAAGACCCTTCTCCCTTCCCAGCCAGCTGAAAAAACCCTGTCACTGACCTTTGGCATCTATGGGTTGAGGGATCTGCGAACCCACTGCTACTGGGACTGGGGATTCAGCGACTGGAGATTCTGCCCCTAAAGGCTGCTAGCGAGCTGTGCCAAGCAGCCAAGGCTGGGCTGGGCTCTGCTCCACACAGGTGCAACAGACATTTCCCGTGGGCCTTTCAGGTCACCCTGGGCTGGAAATCTCCTCCACTCTGTTGTTCTCCACTTCTGCTGCTCCAGAATTTGTTAACGTCCCCTCTCTACAGATATTTTATGGGCTGTGTGGGGAAAGCCTGCCTTTGTGTGTCTTTCTACTCCGCCATCTTGGCTTCGCCCCCCCTTACTGACTAAATTAGAAAAATCACCTAGTGATCACATCTTGAAAGAAGCTTCAAAAAATGAAAACTCTTAGGAATGTTATGACCAAAATTCAGAGCTTCTAAATCAAAGAAAAATTTATGCGATGAGTCAAAAAAAAAATAGTCAAGTACTGATGAACCACAGTCAGAATTATAAAAGATTACCAGCTACCATCCTAAAAGAGTAGAGTATATATAATGACATTCCAAAAGGCAGAAGTTCTAGTTTTACAATCAAGAATAATTTACCCACACAATTCTGTATTCCTACAGTAAATTTAAGAAATTACTTTTAATGGAGGCCTTCTAAGTACTTTGCATGAAAATACCCAAGTTTAATAGAAAATTTAAAATGCAAACATGAGGGTATAGAAAAACATAAAAGTAAATATAAGCAACAATTAGAAAAGGCTTCTTAAAGATTAAGTGCTTTTATTCTAATGGTGTGTTTGGAATGGATTGGGGGGAGGGGTAGATAGAAGTTTCCCTTAGAACTGCCAGGTCAGCATGAGTCTGGAGGGAGTCAAATAAAATAGAGGGTTCAGGATTGATTTTAATTATGCTTTGATGATCTTAAAAGGGAAGAGGAAAGGGAAAGGGAAAAGGATACAGCAGGGAAGAAAAGAGGAGGAATTAAGCTAATGATTCAAAGGCAAAAGTGGACATCTGTACAAATGAGGATGGGATAGTGGGAGAAGGCTTTGCTTGAACCTACTGCTGGCTAACTGTGGATTAATCACTTAGCTTCTCTGGACCTCAGTTTCTCATGTAGATGATAAAGTCATTGACCTAGTCCACCCTTCAGATTCTTGCTATGTCCGAAGTTTCAAGGTCTGTATAATGCAAAATGAGGCACCACAAAAGCCTACCATGTTTTTCAACAGAACTAATGTGTTTCAATGACGAGTGCCATTTATCCAAAAGTATTTATTGCTCCCATCCATTTTGTTCTATAACACATGGACTTTTTATGGGAATTGAAAAATAGATAGGTTTGAGGTTCTTCCACACTTCCAAAGCATAAATTCAGGATGACTATTTAAAATTAATTAGTTTATTTTAGACAAAAGAGTTCTTAAATAGCATAAAACTCTTCAGGTAGCAGCTGTTATGCATTTGAAAAGTTGTCTAAAAAGATACAAGTGTCTTTTGTTTCAAGATGGTACTGGAAAGAGCTCTCATTTTAAAAAAGAACAAAACAATCTGGCCAGTACAAAGAAAGCATTATGGTTCTCCCCCAAATACTCATTGGTTCATGTAATTGGAAGTTTTATCCATATGTTGTAGATGGGATAGTTATTCAAGGTCAGATTGGTCTATATGAGTCATCTCTAAGTTCCCTTCAAACTCATTGACCTTTACTAATTTGCAATCACCTTAATAATTTTGTTTTGAGAATACATCTGAACTTGTTGGGATCAGTGCTAAGTAGGAACTGAGATAAACTACTCCCTCAGAGACTGAAGTCATGGGGCAAAGGAGATTATGACCCAAAGGTATGTAGAGGGGAATATGTAGAGAGGAACAGACTTGTGTCTATTCTTGTTACAACTTCAAAATAAATATTAACTTGTAAACTCCAAAAAAATACACCAGTGCAAGAATGTTATCTCAAGGACACAAGGGTGGGCAAGACAGAAGGAAAGAAAGGCAAGTTGTGCATCCTTTGGGATGAGATCTGCCAGTCACCTTTAGGATGGACACTACAAGAAGGGGTGACCAGAAGAGTACTATGGAAACGGATCATCAAAGTATTTATCATGATGATGATCATTAACGAAGATAAATCATAGATGTGGAACATTCAAGGATGATTTTTGAATAAAATTTGTAGATTCAATTCTAGATTGAATCCTGGAAGGAAGATATGGCTTACTAAATATTAATAGGACCTGTATAGGCTATGTGAAATACATATTAAAACCCATGTTTCTGCTGCATTGTTTCTCCTATTTGAGATGAATATAAGTGGCCAGAATAAACATTATATATTTCAAAATTTCATCCATACATTTTAAGAAGAGATTGTTATTTTGCTACCTGTGTTACTTATAACTAAAATAATTTCCAAAGTAAAACAATGGTTATTCAAATTTTCAATATTTTTAAGCACATATAGTTCTTTTCTTTTTCTAAGCTATCGACTTTTTTTCATAGTTCTCTTACATCACTCTCATTTATTTTGCCAGTTTTCTTCTACCTCTCTTATATGACTTTAAACTCCTTTCTGAGTTCTTCCATGAGTTCTTTCTGGGCTTAAAACCACTTCACATTTTTCTTTGAGGTTTTGCCCATAGGTGTTCTAACAGTTGCCCTCTTCTGATTTTGTGTCTTGATCCTCCCTGTTACCATAATCGCTTCGTATGGTCAGTTTTTTGTTGTTGTTGTTGTTATTGTTGTTTGATCATCTTTTCAGGCCTTTTTTCTTTCATTTAAATTTGAGCTTATTAGCTCCAGGATAGGAGGGGCACTGTCTCAGGCTTCTTGTGACAGGGGCTGCAGGTCCTAGCTATTTACCTGGTGCTGCACTGATGTTTCCCTGAGGCCCACAAGGGATCCTCCTGTCTGGTGCTCTGCTGAGGAGGTAGGATGGGGGTAGTTGGCACAGCTGGAGGCTGTAGGGATCTGGCAGTTTACTTGATGCTGAGCCAGTGTCCTAGTGGTGGCATCTGGCATGTACTGAGGCTGGCGGAGGGTTTCTGCATTTTCCTAGGACTACACTGAAGCACCAGCACTGGAGGCTGCCTGTTTGCTTGGGCACTCATAGTGTTGGCATCTATCTGTTTGCCTGAAGTTATGCTGAAGCATGTGGAGGTCTGGCCACTGGTGGGATGTCTGTTTGTGCAAGGCTAGGCTGAAGCAAATGAAGGTATTTGGATCTGGAGTCTGTCCATTCCCTGGCTATGCTGTGGCACATAGCGGGGGTCCTGGTGCTGGTGTTTGCCAGCTCCACTACACTGGAGCTCAGGATCACCCACTAGTTTGCTGAATTGGGACTTGCTTCTGGCTTGTTGGGATTCTTCTCATCCTGGACTGGGCTCACTTTTTACTCTAGTGAGACAGATCTTTCTTGCCAGTCTTTCAATTTTCTTGAGCTAAAAGACTGCTTCACTGCGTATTTTTGCTGGTTCTGCTGTTCCAGAATTTGTTTGGAGGCGAATATGGGAGAGTTCCTCTAATTTACTGCTTACTCTGCTATACTGGCCCCCAGAAGGCTAATGCATTTTTTTTCAAAAGCATTTATTGGGCATCTACTATATTCCTGCCTCTGTGTTAAGATTTACAAATTTTACATCATTTGATCCACTCAAAAAAGCTGAGAGGTAAGTTCTATTATCATCCCCAATTTAAGAATAAGGAAACTAAGTAGACAGAGGTTAAGTGACTTGTACACCTTCACAGAGCCAGAAATCTCTGGAGCCACATTTAAACTCAGGTCTTGTTAACTCCAGATCCAGTTCTCTATCCATTTAATCACTGAGTAGTCTCTTGTCATGAGTATTTCCATTTGACATTACCATCTATGTACTACTCTGTATGTATCTTGAATTATCTACTTTTTTTGCATTTTTTCTCCCCCATTAGAATTTGAGGGTAAGGACTTTTGTGGTGGAACTTTGTACATTGGGAGTTTCCATATAGCAATGAAATTTCACATGGGAGTTAGATGTACATAAAAAAGCAATCAAAATACTCCCATGAGGAGCTTATCCTTTACATTGGCACTGCCTTACATCTCTCATTGCTAATTAATTATATATCCTTATAGTAAAGTTGGTTGCATTTGTGATTGTATTTCTCTGATCTTATTATATGACAAAACACATAGTTATGGACAAAAGATACTCAAATAAGTGTCCGATGGTTTAGCAGGGGTGGAGAGCCTGTGACCTCAAGGCCACATGTGGTCCTCTAGGTCCTCAGATGAAGCCCTTTCACAGAATCCAAACTTCACAGAACAAATCCCCAATAACAGAATTTTTGTGGCCTAGGTCAAAGGCTCCTCACCTTGGTAGGTAAAACACAGATTTGGTCAGCATTAGCTCTTCAGAATTGTTAAACTGTTTGTTATTCAGATCAGACATCTTCACGGAGCACCAGGACTCAATGTTACTGGGTAATGCAACAGTAGCAGCTTGTAAAGCATCTTTGCTAAGTACACTTGCCTGTAATTTCAGCTAGAGACCTGGGATGCAGATACATACACACACATGAGAATACATACACACATACACACACACATACACACACACACATTTCTTATAGTTTTATTAAACATAGCTCTTTTGTTTAATTCCATTTTACCTTGCTAAAAATAAAGAAATGAGAAACAGGAGATATTAATATTGTGCTTCTTCTTTGTTATTTTTCTCAGAAGAATTGTTCCTAAGTCTGAATTAGATTCCCAGAAGAAACAATTAGCCCTCAGTAAAAATATATCAGCATGTAGTATTTTTCCAAAATATTGGAATAAGGGAATAATTCTTTGCTAGTTTCCCAAATGCCTTTGCACTGTGAATGCTTACAATCTTAATGCCTATTTTAAATTCCCTTAATAAATGATCAAAAATGAAATCACATGGATGGACTTATTCTTATTATCCTACCAAATAGTGGGAAGGCAAAACATAGGAATGATTTTGATTATGGCAATGATGATGTTCAAGTAGCTAACATTAAAATAGTACTTTAATATTTGCAAAGCATCTTATATATATATATATACATATACGAAATCTTACTTGATCTTCACAAAAACCATTATCCCAATTTTATACTACCAACAACAGCAATTGTTGAACTACTGTCACCAGTAGGTCATTAAGGCAAAGATTCTATGGAATGGCATTGCTGCCCTGCCCTGCTTCCAGCTCAGTCCCTAGACTTCAGGAGAACAGTTTCAGTTCCTAGATTCAGGAGAACAATCTCTATAGAGAAGGACCATCCTCAGGACAAGAAGCCAACCTAGATGAAATAACAAGGCACGCAGAGGGAGGGACAGGATTTAGCATGTATTTGGAAAGTTGAGCTACCAAACCCCACCCTTACTACCATCTTATCACTCACCCTGATGGGCATAGTGAGCCATCAAGAAGCCCAAGAGTCCTAGGAAGAGCAGGTTACAGTTACCAAACACTGAGAAAAGCAAGTCTTTCCATGAAAGTCCATGGCACTGTCAAATGGTTTAATATCAGCAATGGATATACTTTTATCAATGGCAATAATATTAAAGAAGATTTGTTATCATTTGCTTTGCTGCTGAACTCTAGAGACCATGATGCCTTCCCATCTAACTTGCAGCTGAAACATTCTTCGTGTGTTGTCTCTTCTTAGATGTAGGTTTTCTGAGAGCCGGATTTGTCTAGCTTTTCTATTTGTATTATCAGGGCTTTGCACATAGTATGTGCTTGATGAATGAATTCTCTTTCAGTCATCCATACAGATGGGGAAAATAAGGCTGAGAGAGAATCTGTGATAGCACATTAATCAATGTCTATGATGGGGTTCTACCTCAGCTCTTCCTGATTCCCAAGTTTAGCAATGTATCCAGGACACCCCTTAGCTATCTCCTGCATAGACAGAGAAAGTTGTCTATATTAAAGGGCATAATCTGGCTGCCATGAAGCAAGACTCTGTATGCATACATATATGGTAAGGTTCTGGGTGGATACTCTGGGACCTTGAACTGAAAGACACAGAATTCACCCCCTTCTCCATGTTCCTCAAGCAGTTTTATTTCTACCTCACAAGCAATAACACTATTCAAGACAGAACTTTCTCAAACAAACATGCTGCCCCTCTTTGGTTTTAAATCCTCTTGGATGGTGCCATCTCTAAGGCAGCTCAGGAGACGCCCTAAAGCATTAGCAGGCTCAAGCCATACCTTAACGAGTATCTGAACGAATCCTGTAGCTTTTGCAGATATGAAGTACCAGAAAGTCAAGGTACAGGCTGTACTGGATTCTTGCCACTGAGAGCTCTTCAGATGGGCTTTCTCACCTCTCAAGCCAACTGGAGTAGCCTCCAGATACAAGAAGTGCCCTGAGAACAAGAAGGAAAGTCAGTTGTAATGATAAAAGAGAGGCAACTATTTGGGGCTTCTATTCTTCTTCATTAGTGCTTTTAATTAAATTCCATATACTCGGAACTGCCAAAGGCATTTCTCTTTAAAACCAAAAGGAAGTCTAATAGCAGAGGCTCCAACTCATTTACCAAACAATTTCCAACAGTCTATGCTTGAGAAATGTAGTTTGCTATACTCACTGGGAACATTAATTGATCAGAGGGGGATAATTATGTGACCAATTCATCCAGGCATCTCTAGGACAATTTCATCAGCTCGGAACATCTCTATAAGCCTTCTCCATCCAGAGAGGACCTGAATTTATGGAAGTAGTTCAAGCCAACTCTGCTCTATTTATAAAATTGCCCCATTGTGATGCATGGCTGCTCACTAGGTGCCCCAAGTTCATGAAAAGGAAAGCACAGCCTTTGTGAAGCAGATGTGGTATACTTCTTCTCCATGAGTAAATGCAATCAAATCACTATGTGAGATATAAACAATGAAATCGAGCCAGCTTTCACGTTTCATCATGTGTTGACTGTGCAAATAAGAGAACTGGCATTCTCATATCCATAATTGCAACATAAGTAACACATGGTCACCCAAACTGTGATAAGCGAATTGCTTCAGCTTTGTATTTGCATCCAAGATGGGAATCTGGGACTGTGTGGCTCTTTGTAAGTCTTTTTAAAAGATTTCTCTGGCTCAACTACAGGGTTGAATTGGGATTTACCAGAAGGGATTAGCCAGTTAGGCTCCCTCCATTTCAAATTCAACAAACATTTATTAGCTGCCTACCAAATGTCAGAGACAAAGAATAGAGGGAAATGAAATGAAGCCCTTACTCTCAAGGAGTTTAAATTCTACCTTTAATATAGGGCTGGATACTTTTAACATGTGGACACTTGATTTACTTAAAGGTCAATCCCCTGCTTCCTTTCTGTTTCCTTCAGTTTCCCCCTTGAGCCAAATTCCATGAGCACCATAGGATAAGATGGTGACAAACAGTCACCCCTACATAGATGAAACTGATAGCCAACAAGGAATCTGTCCTGGATCTCAGCTGGTAAGTGACTGAGCTGGAATTTAAACTCAGATCCTCCAACTCCAAAGGTAGCCCTCTCTTCCTAATTACCCAAGGAGTCCTCCCTCCCTGACTTAGTAAAAAATGATCTTCTACAACAACTTCTACAACAAAAATATCTTTTTGCTGCACTGCAGTTCTGCCTCATACCCTTGACATGCATAATTTATATGTATACAGGACTTTTAAATTACCAACATACTTTCACATATTCATGATCTCATTTGATTCTCACCATGAGGCTGATAGACCAGGTCAAATCATCTTTGGTTTATAGATGGAGAGACAGAGTTAGATCTGAGAAGTTAATAGATTTCCTTTATGTCTTGTTTTCTTTATGAATGGCAGAGTCACTACTTGGCCCAGCTTCTCACAGCCTATGTGACTTTGGGCAAGTTGCAATGTGTCTGAACCTCAGAATCCTCATATGTCAAATGGAGGTTTGGACTAGATGACCTCAGTGTTCCTTTCCAGCTCTGAATCTATGCTTCTATGAATCTATCAATTGGAATTTGAATGCATTTCTTCTCTTATCCCAATGCTTCTTTTCATTCCACAGTGCTCATCTTTAGTAGTATTTCCAAATAAAAATCTCCTAGCTCACATTATACCATCTGAAAGAAAGTCAATTTGTGGAGCCTTCTATTTCTCTCCTCTAAAGGCATTATAGTCACTGTAATTAATATTAGATTTTGATTACTTGCTAAACATTACCTTTCTGTGCAACAGCACTCTAAGTACCTCTCTAGAGCTCTCCAGCTCCCTCTCAGGGAAGGCAATGTGATGATCATGGTGAATGTGATGAGGTCTCCAGTAATGAGCTGATGACTTACCAGTCTCATTTCCAAGCGTGTGGTCTCTGGGAGGGCTCAGAAGCAGAGGCGAGCCAACTCCCAGAACCCAGTTAAAGTTGTCAGCCAGAGAATTTTGCCAACCACAGCTGCCATTTTCGAAGGTGCAGGAGGTTCCACATTCATTCTCATCAGTATTATCCCCACAGTCATCTACAAAATCACAGCTCTGTTCGGGTTGGAAACACTTGCCATTCTGACATTCACTATAGCCATATGGGCAGGAACCTGGAAAGAGAAGAATGAGGGAGGCACTGATGATTCACACACCTATCACACAGCAAGGGTTTTAGAAAATTAGAGCTAAAATAATTATCTCTATAAAAAGAAGGGGGTGGCTGAAAGCATTTTAAGTAAATATCTTCAAAGTACTTGAAGCTTCATTCTATTACCATTTTATTAATTTTGTATAAAATATAAATATAACCTACACTATCAACTTTTTTTTCCTTATAAAATCTTCAAGGAAAAATTCCATCTATGCATTCTTTCCAAGCATAACAACGCTTTGTAATCTGCCTTAATTACTGGCATTTCTCTTTTGTGTACTATGGAATTTACAGTGTTAAAATTAGTTGTAGCAGATTCAGTACAAGAAGAAATACTTTTAAGGTTTCATTTCCAGAGCTTGGCTTTCTCAAAGAGATATTGTACAAAAAGATCAGCCAGAGTAGTACTATGGCTTTCTTTGTGCATTATTTCTGGTAGAGCTGTTGAAAACCAAGAAAATACCTGGATTATTTTATATTATACACTTTTGAGTTTTAAATTGATTCCATCAATTCCCACTTGTTCTGCTCGGGAAAGGAAGAATTGTAAATTGCAATTATAAAAGGAAGAATAAAGACCAAGATCTGGATGTCGCAAAGAGACAAATAATTAAACAAAGGGGAGGAAAATACTTCCTCAGAATTAGATCTATTTCAAACTAGAAGAGACTACCAGTTTGAAGGTAGTATCCCCTTAGTAGTGGCATAAAGGTGGAAGTGGATTGAATAACTCAAATTACATCACATTACATTTATCTTCAATAAATGATAAAATGATATGGCCTGTAAACATAAATAGCTAAAAACAGGTATCAATCATAAATTTCATAATAAATTCAAAAATATCATTGATCAACTAGGAAATAGTAACAGCCTGTGAGATTCCTATCAATTAATCAATCAATAACCATTTGCTGTAAACTATGTGCCAGGTTCTGTGCTAAGTACTGGGAATATAAAAAGAGGCAAAAGACAGTTTTTAAAGAGCTCACAATCTAATGGGGAAGACAGCACAAACATATTCAAACAAGATAAGTACAGGATAAATAGGAAATAATTAGCAGAGGGAAAGCACCAGAATTTAGAGGGGTCTGGAAAGGTTTCCTATCAAAGGTGAGATTTTTTTTGGGATTTAAAGGAAACCGGAGAAGTATTAATTTAAGCCAGACAAGCCAGCAGCAGAGAGGAAGAGAGGAAGGAATCAGGAAACCAGTTTAAAATCTGAGATTATGAGATTAAAAAACGAAATGGAGAGAATGCTGCAGCTAAACGAGTGAGCTAAACCAGTGAAATGACTGAATTAGGGGTGGAAGAAAGGATTACAGCACCTAGCCATAGTTTTGGTGCTCCCCTCTTGCTGGAAGAAGATCTCATGAAACTTGAAAGTCCTGAAGATTTCCTAGCTCCTGAAGACCAGCCTGGCAGTGTCTTCAGATGAGTTTATGACAATATCTTTATCAGACATCACAGGAGGCAAAGACACAGACTGATGTCTTTTTAGAACCCAGTAGAAAGCTATAAAGATCACCTTACAGGTGCAAGCAAGTGATCTTTCAGCAACTAGGAATTACCCCTTTGCCACTCTGTAAATTTGTGTACAGTTTCCCCAAAGTGATGTATGTACTAGTAGAAAGCCCATCCCAGATTTTGGGGGTGAAATCACAAACCTCTCCAGTATCATTTGCCAAGAAGATCCCATGGAGAGTACTGGTGTGCTATGGTCCATGGGGTCACAAAGACTTGGATACAACTGAACGACAAAGACAACATATAGCACTCATACTACTGTAGTTAAAATATAGTAAATTTAGTAAAATGGTCTGACTGACAAACTGATGATCAACCTAAAATTAAAGAAGTAACAATGTCAGTTAGGGATTATGAGCTTTGCGGCATTAGCAAGAAACCCCCAACTGCTTAGGAATAACCCTAGCAGCCAGAGGTGGAAAAGGTCCCTTAATCCCTCAGTACTTGACCTACCAGTATGAATAGGGATTGAGAGAATACATCTACAACCTATGCTGGCCACTATCAGCCACTTCAGGACTCTGAAGTGATTTTTCAAGAGAAGAAAGGTTGGATGATCACTTGGTGGACACCATATGGAGGTAATTCTTGCTTGTGTGTGAGCTGAAATAGATATTCCTTGCAGCTTCTCTCAATGCTAAGATTCTGAGACAAAATCTGCTCCCTATGATAACGTTCTTTTCCAATGAATGACTGACTCAGAACTAAAACTGATGTCTCTTAACCAAACATCGGGGCATAAAGTTGCTAAAAGAGAAGAGGGAAAGTATGATTTGTCTTAATACATTTCAGGAAAAAAAAAACTTCAGGAGAAAGTGAGTCACATTTCTTCAATCTATTTTTATCAAGCTCTTACTGAAAAAGGTACTTAAAGTATTTTCAAATGATATCAATTCATTTCTTTAAAGTAGCAAGTTTAAAAGAGTACCTTTAATTAATACCTCAGAATCTTATTGTTTTTTGTGCAATTGTTTTTAAATTTAAAATACTTTGTTACAAAAGAGTTGTTGTCCCTTTAGGGGAGCATTTCTGAGGATCCTTGGAAAAGAGAGGTTGTAGCTGTAGATTGCCAGGGGCAACCTCCTATAGGAAGAAGAGGGCATTGTGTTTGTTATAATGGATGACCTTGTATAAGGAAGGTGCCCAGCATGTGGCTTGTTGAACTAGATGAGACCTAAAAGGCTCTTTCAACTCTAAGTGTAAGATGCTGTTGAACATTTCAAGCAGTATTTGACAGTGCTGAGGTTTAAACTCTGGGACACCAAAAACTGTTGGGGTTTCATGATATGTTGTGGTGGAAGCATCCCTAAGAATTCGGAGTCAGACCACTGCTAATCCAAGTACAGGCATTTATTGAGACTGACACCTCTCATGAAACAGGCTAAGTTCTAAGAGGAACCTGCAACTTCAGAGAAAGCAAGGTAGATTTTTATAGGGTTAAGATCTAATTATGTAACAGAAATTAATATAGAACATAGGAATATAATTAATATTAAAAAGGCAGGAGGAGTTTGTTAAGGGATTAGGTAATGGAGGAGGGTTCCCCGCCACCGTGAAACTGCACATGTGATTACCCACGACACATACAGAAAAACCCATTTGGGGGTATGTATATATGATAATGATATTATAATAAGCCTCTCTATGTCATAAGTTTACTCTAGGTCAGTTCTTTACTATTACCACATAGTGAGTACTTAGGGAAAGTTCCTTCTATTGTTTTGGGGCCCACATCCTGCTTGGGCACCATGGTAGTGCCGCTTTCTGATTGGCTGGCTATTGTGGTCCTGTCTAAGACTAGATGGATGTGGTTGTGGTTGAGTGAATGGACACACCTGCTGTTCTAGTGAGCAGTGAGGCATACTTAAAGAAGTTAGGACATTTGGGGGGGAGGGGAGGGGTTAAGTAGGTACAGTGGGGTTGTAATGAAATTAGAATATTGGGGTTGGGGGCAGCTCTATTAGGATCCCATCAACCAGGTAGATATTGGGAATCTCTTTTGAGGAAGACTGAGAAAATGCTTCTACCTGATTAAAAGGGGAAATGCTTAGGCAGCTTTCATATTGCTGCCTGGCAATTTTATATGGCTGTAATTTCTCTGCCAGGTAGCATGGCATGTCTCAGGGTCAGGAAGGTCTGTATTCATATCCAACCTACTGCCTGTGTGATCCTGGGTAAGTCACTTAAAATCTCAGTCTCATAAAATTGAGAGAAACTGCTTATTTACAATGACAGTAGGGTCCTCAGCAGGAAATTTCCTATAACAATGAAACCCCAGCTCTGTACAGAAAACAACAAAACACCTCTCAGCTTTATCTATACAAATAACATGCCGAGGACTTAAAATGATAAGGGTCATAGAGGGGCAAGCTACAACTTTTCCTTAACTTAATTAATTCAAACAGTATAAAAAGAATAAACCACTAGTAGATGTAATCAAGAAAATCTGCTAGCAAGTTTAAGAAGATGTTGGAGCTTTTGGTATGAAACTATCTTAAAGACCTGGAGTTAAAACTGCAGAGGTATTTACAGTCTTAGGAGAATTCTGATATCAATATAAGGACATAGAATGAGTTAGGAAGAAATACTGTTTAAAAAAAAATTTGGTGATGAGATTAAGGTATGAAAGTTAGATCTAGCTAAAGTTATGGGAGATAATTGTAAGGAGATCATGGATTTGATTGCTACATCTTTAAATATAAATTTTCAATAATACTGGATTTAGTTGTTTTAATAGTTATATTTTTAATTTACCAAAATATTATTTTTATATCATCTCCAACAAGACCACCCATTGCATAAGGTTGCTTGGGTCACAGCAAATGCAGCCAAGTTTGTATTCAGCTCAACTACTTTGTTTAGTTTATCAAGATCGATTTTGGAGACACAGATAAATTTCTTACAGCTTGAATCTGCAAACATTGAAATATCAAATGTCAAACTGCCAGACTTATGAAACATTTACCTATGTATGTTAGAAACTAATAATTTTAAAAGAAAGTGAAAATATTTACCTTTTTTTCCCATAATATGGGACTGTATTTTCTACTCTGTGGATACTTCTTGAGAGTTTGTAATGAAAATACGTAAGATAGAATATGCTCCACTGTCTTTATACTACATTCTCTCCACACCCCAAAAACATGCACATGTCCAAGAATACATGTACACACACACCTGCCCAAACCACCTGGGATGGTGTGTCCACGTGAAATTCACATGCATACTAAGTGGAAGAGCTGGCATTTGAACCTGCGACTCCAAGTCTGGCTCTCTATCTCTAAGTCACCTGACTCTTTTCCAACCACTTTTGTTATCTGGGCATTTTTCAATCATGTCTGATTCTCCATGACCACATTTGGGGTTTTCTTGGCAAAGATACTGGAGTGCTTTGCCTTTCCTTTTCCAGTTCATTTTACAGACGAAGACACTGAGGTAAAATGCGGTTAAATAATTTGCCCAGGGTCACACAGCTATTAAGTATCAGAGACCAGAAAACTAGTCTTCCTGATTCAGGACCAGCACTCTATCCAGTGTGCCACCTAGCTGCCCCTTCCCAAGCACGTATAGATTCAAATGTAGATATTAAAATATAACAAAAGGGATTTGGACATGGTTTATATTTAATTACTTTTAATAGAAAATAGTCAACTAGAGGAAGTTTATAGAATCTTAGAGTAGGAAATGGCCTTAGAGGATTTTGACATAAATCTTTTTAGGAATCTATAACATCCTGCAGATGTGATCATTTAGCTTCTGCTTAAACACTTCTACTGAAGTGAGACAGTCAGCTGACTACCTAGTGAAACAGCCCTGCCATCTTCCTCCCCATAACTTCTAACTAGTTCTGCCCATTCCTAATTCTTCAACTAACATTCCTACAATTGGTCTTCCCAAATCTTTATCTCTTATCCCAAATCTCTGTGAAATGCAGATGTGCATTTTACCTATGTATTCACTGAACATCTATCTGAATGTCTTACCAAAACCCCAGACCTAACAT
The DNA here is from genome assembly GCF_028372415.1 of Notamacropus eugenii. Lineage (NCBI taxonomy): Eukaryota > Metazoa > Chordata > Mammalia > Diprotodontia > Macropodidae > Notamacropus > Notamacropus eugenii. The sequence continues at coordinate 59,944,520 of NC_092874.1, read as the reverse complement.
GCCAGATACTTAATATCATTCCCCAAAAACCTGTTTCTGCTTCTGAATTCCTTATCTTTTAAGTAACAACAGCATTATTCCCAAGAACAGTTCAAATCCTTATTGCAGTCTTTGACTATTCCCAACCCCTTGCATCTGAAATATGTTAATTCCAATATCTGAAATATATTAATTGCGATATCAATTCTACTTCAGTAATACATTTTGCATCTCTTCTTTCTATTCTCACTACATTAACTGTAATTTATGCCCTTATTACTATCCATCTAGAGGTGATGCAGAGGAGGGTGTGGAACTCAGGTTTTATTTCATCATTTAAATAAACTTAAGGATTAAATTGTGCTTTCTTTGCCAAAAATAAACTGCTCAGAATACTCAGCCTTCCACAACCTGTATACTATCTTCAAGAATAGTCAGAAGATATCAGATATGGTGAATACAAAATAATTCCCTAAAAAAAGGGAAGTCATTTTAAACATAAACAGCAAACAATTTCCTATAAATCAGTTTGGAGTCAATGACCTATGTGCTATCAGTGGGTAGGAACAAACGCCAAGGGCGATATCAAATTAGAAAAGGTAAAAGTGAAAAGATTCCACTTATTGTTATAGCTGCTCTTAAAAGACCTGCTACAATGAGCTATTAACTCTGAAAAATGGGAAATGGTCAGAAACTAAGATGGTGGCTCTCCCATCAGTTTTTTTTTTTTCTCCCATCAGTTTTTAGAGATATTTACAAATAATTATTAGCTAGTGTCCACAGTGAAGACGTCTAAGAAATAGCACAACTGACTCAACGTTATTCACTTTGATAGAAAAAAACATGACAGCCAAAGCTAATATTAGTTTAGAATGGGAGCTTATTTGTAAGCATTCAATGGAGGCACTCTCTCCAATGGTACAGATGGATAGACTGTTGATTCAGATGGAGCTTATAGTCAGCCAGTCCCCCTAGGAATCTCTCATGTGAAGTAACAGCGAAGCCAAATTTCTGTCAACCAATTGTACTACTGTTATTAACACCAGACAACAAACTTCAATTAATCTTCATCAAATATTTCAAACCACTGTTCCATTTGTTGCAAAAAAATTTTTAAATAATAATTCTGTAAACCAATATTTTCTGATGAGATTTGTTTCACCCACACTGTAGGCGTTGGGGATGGGAAATGTGGTTTTATCTCTTTATAAGTCATTGGTAGGGGAATGGGCACGAGCTGAGGTAGATATGTAACTATAAAGACCTGGGTCAACCAACTAACACTTTTTTGGGAAAGAGAAAGGAAGGAAAAAGAAAGGGGCAAAAAGGGGAAAGGGAACCTTATCTTGTCTTAATTAATGTTCTGGACACAACTAGTGATTTAACTCTTGAGATACAATTCTTGTAGCTACAATCTCTAAATAAGGATGTGTTGATTTATTTTCCATGTGAATGTAACTGACCCACATAGGGAGTCTTGAAAGGTAAAAATTACATCTATGGATATTATTGGCTTAGGGAACTTCCAAATGAGAAAATTTCCTCCACCAAAGCAAGGAGGCACCTTTTCTTTTAAGAGCTGCCCAGGTCAGTGAGAGGTTATAACTCTAAATAGCCCAGAGTACACAGATAATAAGTGTCTGATATAGAACCTAAACTCAAGTTCTCCTGTTTCCAAGATTAGACTAGATATACTGCCAAACGGTATCTCTAGAGTAGTTGCTCTTAACAGGGCATCTGTTAATTTGTGTTTTAAAATAACCTTTTGATACTTGTATCTCAACATAATTGCTTCCCTTTGTAATTCTCTGTATTTTATTTTGTGCCTTGAGGGGGCCCTTTAGATTCACCAGACTTCCAAAGGGGTCTGTGGACCCCTTTAAGAGATTAAGAACCATAAAAGATTAAGAACATTGTAACAGCAAGCACCCTAACATACACAGGGGGACCTGCTATCACAGGTTCTTTGATCTGCTTTTCTGAAAAAAAAGGAAAGGCAACTTTGAAGAGTCAACAATCACTTTAATCAAGCACACACATTGTTTACTTAGTTCAGGGGAAAAACAGCACCCTGAACTTCACAGAAAACGCAGAGAAATCTAAATCAACAGACAGCGCTTCCAAACTGTCTGACAGTAAGCAATAAGTACACCACAAATCAACAGACAGATGCAACTGCCTGACCATATGTACACAGTTACCAGAGAGGGAAGACCAACACCTGGGTTTTCAAAGCCTGGGGGCTGCTTAGCACAAACAGAGGCATTATACTTCTTGGTTATACTAAAACAAAAACAGCAAAAGATCCTACTTTGTCATTATAAACACCTGCTCTTGAGTAGCCAACTTCTTTATAATAGAGTGTTAACTAAGGATTTAAAAAATGTTTAATGTTAATATTAATATTTAATTTAATATTAAATAAACTACCTTGTCTGACATGACATGGCGGCATGAACCCTGTGATTCTTGCTATGGGGGGCGGGGGTGTCGATGGATTGGCTGAACTTGGGAGTTGTGAGATGAAGGAGGACTATTGTTGATCTGGTATCCACATTAAGGGCTACGCCAATATCAGTGTGGAGAGCCCTTAAGAGCAGGGTGTAACAAGGTTTCTTAAGAATGGATTAAATGGCCCAGTTTCAAAACGGACCAGGTCAAAGTTTACATAATTATCATTGAGACTGGACCTGGGCATGGTTCATAGCCATGGCTGTGTGCGTATGTGTGTGTGAGTGTGTATGAGACAGACAGACAGACAGTATTAGGTCAAAGAAGAAAAAACTATGCTAAAGTCCTATTTTTTATTTTGTTTTGATTACAGTGAGGTATTATTAGTATGAGAACCTGCTTCTTCAACACAGACTGTAACAAAACTTTTTCTGGGGGGGGGGGCAGTAGATTATAGGGAATTTGATGACACCGTTAGAAGGTTTTAACCTTTAGAGGTTAAATAATTTCCCCATAATCCTATAGCTAGTTATGTATCAGAGGAAGGGTTGGGATTTTCAGGCCTCCCTGACTCCACAACCAGCACCTATTCACTTCGCCATTGTCTCTAGGTTAAGGCATGCTTAAATGCTGACGCATGTTCAAGCCACCATGGCTTATTTTCTCACATTTCTAAAGTAGCAAAGTTATAATAGTTAAGGTTTGAGAAATCCTTTTATGCTGACCTAACCCTAACTCCAATTCTGTACTGGAAAATCTCTCTGAATAAGAGGAACTCAAGTGTGGAATCCCAAGTTACCTGCAAAGAAAAATAGCCTTTAATGGATCTGACTTGAAAGGGATTGTTGAAGCATATATATATTGAACAATATTATATTTCCTGGGTTTCTAACGTGTCTTGTTTCAAGATGGAATGGAATGAAGGGTATTCGTTACATAGCTGGACTTTCAGTATTCTAAAACCTAGCAATGTGTAAGAAACAATGAGGGAAGTTCAGTGAGTACCTTTGGATTTTAAGAAATTTGTAATTTAAACAGCTTCTTGGTGGTTCAGGTTCATGAAGACAAGTAGCCTATAAGGGGTAGTGGATCAATTCTGGGCAGGCAAAGCACTGTAGTTGGTTATCTTCAACTCATTTTACTGTTTACTGGTAACTATCTTTGTGAACTGATCTTATGCACTGTAATGAAACCCAAGGAATTACAAGTGGTTTTCATATTGACAAAATGCCAAACAAAGAATTACATAGAAGGATAATGAGTACTTTAGTGCCTGTAAACTCTATTTAGCTAGAAATTACAAATCACTTCAGGTGATTTGTAACCTAACACGAAACTAAGAAAAATATTATTTTCTTACCTTCAAAATATTCCAAGTAAATCTGCATTGACAATTTGAAATTTCAAGAGCTCCCTAATACACATTTAATGTGCCGATTACTTATTGAACGCTTAGTCCTTACAAAGCACTGGTATTGGAATTTCCAGGGATAAAAAAATAAGAAATAGTCAATCTGGGAAGTTAAGAGCCAATTCCAGAAACCCAGAGGAAGTTAAAAAAACAGTGCTAAAATAACTGAAGATAGTGGTCAAGAAAGATTAGATAAGAGCTAAGTCTTGTACTAGACCTTGAAAGTCGGACTTAGATGTACAAAAGGTAAAGGGAGGTACTTTATTTGGTATATATGCTTTGTTTTGAATGAAGTACATATTCATCTGTAAAATCATCTCTGTCCCTGAATAAAAATGAAATTAACACAAATGTTAAAAAAAATAGAAAGGAAAATCTAAATGAAAACTAAATTACTCTATTGAGAAACAAATCAACATACTGATCTATATAATGCATGCAAACATAAATCTAATGACTAGTTTTAGACAATTGTAGTATTTAAGCAGAAGAATTTGCATCAATATTGAATCTTTACATTCATTTTAACAAGTATGAAAGGGGTGAGTATTTATCTGAATGCTTTCATTTATTTCTGATGAACTTACCAAGAACTCCTACCTTCACCTGGTCCTTTTTTGTTGGGTAGAAGCAATTCAATAGGCTTACTCTGAATCTAAAGATTTTAATCCTGTCTAAACATCTTAATCTAAACATTTAATCATATCAGAAGGAAAGAAGGAAATAAAGGTCCTCTATAGATTTAAATGATCTATTAGTGTACTTTTCTATGCTTGAGATTTTCTGTCCCACAAAAATATATTTCCAGTTTAATTACTTTGGCATTTTGCTTTACTTTAGTTAATGAATATAAGGCAGGTCATAGGTTGTTCTCAAGAAAGGTAATTATTTTCTCCCAAAAGTAATCACAGCAATCCCACTCAAGCATCAGTCCTGTAGAAACTACCTATTAGCAACTGTTAGCAATTACTTTATTGTCATGTTAGCCGCACTTGATTATGTGCCCGAGTCTATATCCATTTTATATACTGTACTCTCCTAACTTGAGTTCTTTTGGATACTTCAACAAATAAATCAATGGAAAAATAACAAAATAGATCTTGGGAACAACTACTTGGCATAGTGAAGAGGCTTTGGATTTGGAATCAGAAAGCTTTGACATGGAACCCTGTCTCAGGGTTATAATTTTACAACATTGAATAATTAACCAATCAATTAGTATAATTTTTCTAATCTATAAACATGAAGACAATAGTAGCCCCTTCCTTACAGTGTTGTTACAAGGGTCCAATGAGATAACATCTACAAAGCACATGACTAAACTTAAAGGACCACATAAATGTCAGTTATTCCTGACACCATTATCTTGTCTTCCCCTAACAAAATAGGTGGCTTCCAATCTAGCTTGATGTCCTTCCTCTTCCACACAAGATGTGAGTTCAGTACCAAAAACCCTACTGACAGTCTTAGATATACTATCCCAACCCAACTCTCCCAGGGGAAACAACCTATTCAACGTATGATTTGCTCTGGGGCAAGGATAGCCTGGTTGAAGATTGGGGATGAGTATCTCAAACTGGGTCTCATACCTCTAAAAAACAGATGGACACCAAGACTCCACCAAACCCATTTCTACAATGAGACAGGATCATGGACTTACCATCTTCCCTTCCTTTGTCACATACACACACACACACACACACACACACACACACACACATCTTATTCAGGGATTAACAATCATATCATGATGTTTACTGTAGATATTATGGCAATTTGTTTTTCAATGGTTCCACTTGGAATCCCTGTCATTTTTAGTAGTAGTCTCCATGCTTACAGCTCTTTTTCCTGGCCACCAGGTTACATTTTCACAAATCTTCATTCATAGTCCCATCTTTTACATCACCCTACCCCCCTCCAATATAACCTCTGGAATCTCCATTCCACCGTAAGCAAACTTTCCTTAATATTAGACATATGTCTTCCTGCAAAAGAAATTATTGTGTATATATTTTGCATTTCATTCTCTGTCTATATGTTATTCTACTTCCTTCCAAACTGAATGAAAACTCCTTCAAGAGGACTGTTTCATTTCCATCTGTGTATCCCTAAGCATCCAACACTGTAACTGGAAATAGTAGGCACTTAATATTTGTTAAGTTGACTTAAGGTCAATCAACAAAAATCAACAAACATTTAACAAATATATCATAATCTGTATTTCTTCATACTAGGGATAAAAAGGCAAAAATGAAACAGACCAGCCTTCAAGGAGTTTACACTAATATGAAGAATCAAATATATAAATAAAAAGCTGAATTATTTGTGAGCTGTTCATGGAATTTCTGAAAAAGAGTTAGTCTTACATGTAGACAGACTCTGATGCTGCCTGTGCCGTTTAATCTGAAGGATGACTGAAAGGATTGTCCTCCTTCCTTTCCCAAAGTCCCTATGAATATCTCTATCAGAGGTAATTTCTCTGAATTTCACAAATCTAGAAACAGTGGGAGGGGGGCAAAGCTGAATGAATGACAGGGGCCGCACTTGACAAGGATGAGACAACAAACAAATCCAAAAGAAAGTTGGGTTCCAATGTGTTGGAAGAGGAGTAAAAAGAAGCTGAGGTGGTTCAAAGGAGAGGTTTTTGCTTCTAAGAAAGGGCCCCAACACCAAAATTGAGAGGGTTTCTCTACATGTACTTCCTCAGTGAGAGACCACGGAGCCCTAAAGGAGGCAAAGGAGTTGCTACTGGTCATTAACACTCTCCTGTCTTGCAGCGTGAGTACCAGCTGAGGAGGGGGCGGGAAATCCAATATATAAGAAGAGCAGAGCTTTGGGGGCACTCTTGTCGGAGGTTTTGGACAGCCAGGAAAGGGCAAGGCGGAAATCCAGCATGTTGAGGAGAGGGTGTCACAAAAATTTCTAAAAGGATTCCCAGGGCCCTGGGATGAGCACAATAGTATGGTAGATGGAAAGACTAATCCAAGGAAATCAGCCATTTAAGACTTGCTAAATGATAATGGCCCTGAGCTCATTCTCAGACAAGTGCTCCTTACAAGTTTGTGATTATCAATTGCTACAAGAGCATGTGGTCATTCTATTAAGCGATCTTGCTAAATAATCTCCCTAATGGTTATCAGCAGAGGAGCAAAGAAACGGAAAAAGAAAGGACATGAAGCAAGAGGCTTCATGCCAAGTCATGAACTAAGGTCAAGTTGAACAAGGCCATTACACGAAGTCAGGGAGAAAGTAAGAAAGGGCCATTGTATTTCTAGACAGCTCTATTCTGAGGTTATTTTTATTGATAGAGTATAAATGTTAACAGAGATAGCCAGTGGTGTTAAAGAGAAATGATTTCCAATTTATATCTTTTGTAAACTGCACTCAACTAAATGCCAGTTGCAAGTGTTTATCACTAGATGTTCTGAGAAAGGGAACAGAGGCAGGAAGCATATTTTGGTGCAAGCTTGATTACACACTGCCCTCTGGGGGCCACTCAGTAGATAAAACACTGGGTGTTGAGTGAAGGAACTGAGTTCAAATTTTACCTCATACACTTGGTGGCTGAGTGAATCCAGGCAAGCCACTTAGCCTCTGTTTCCTCAGCCATAAAATAGGGATAAAAAACACAAAACAACACTTACCTCATGGGGTTGTTGGAAGGATCAAATGAGATATTACATATAAAATGCTTAGCATAATTTCTGGCACACAATAGGTTCTATGTAAATATTTATTCCCTTTCCTTTCCTTTCCCTAAGGTTTTGGAATATCCTATATAAGCTACAGGCTAACATGTCAATGATCATCATTAACCCAGATAGCTGTAAATCACCACTATAATTTCCAGCCTTCCAATGGCTATACGGTATTTTCCATTTTTCCCCATGCCACTACCTGTGGGTGATATCCTCATATATTAATATTCCATTGATTATTGGTAAACCAAATACTGAGGTATATGTACATACATGTACACACAAAGAGATATATACTATGATTTCCTACTCTCACTGGTTCCTTGAGAACAAGGATTATCTTTTGTCTTTCTTTCTATCCAAGAGTTTAGCACGTAGCCCAGTGCCTGACACAGTTTGGTGATTAATATATATGAACTGGGAGGAGCAGCTAGGTGGTACAGTGCATAGATTATCTGTCCTGGAGTCAAAAAGACTCCTCTTCCTGAGTTCAAATCTAGACTAGGACACTAATTAGGTGTGTAATGCTGGACAGGTTGTTTAACTCTGTTTGCCTCACTTTCCTCCTCTTTAAAATAACTTGTAGAAGGAAATGGCAAACTACTCCAGTATCTTTACCAAGAAAACCCCAAATGGAGTCATGAAAAGTCAGACACAACTGAAACAACCGAACAATAACAAATACTAACTGACTTAAGATGATCTGCTGCACATCAAAGGAGCACTATTAAACAGGAGAACTTTTACAGAGTACTTCCAAAGCTTAATGACTCAACTGGAATCTCAAAATGTCAGTAAATACTTATGTTATATCCTTAGAAGCGCATTTAAAAAAAATACTTTGATTCCCTGATATCATAGAGCATACATATATATGGTGGCATTCACCTAAATACAAGCAAAATAATACTTGCAAAGTAGCTAGCGTCTCCCAATAACTCCTTTTAATATGGAGTAAATTTTATGTGGAATTACTGATTCATTCAACAGTCATTCAATATCAACTAAGTACATATTATTTGTAAGGCTTAATTGTATCTGCTATGGGAACTATTATTAAAATCGATGATCTGAAATAAAAAGGGAACTGAAGTCAATGTTACTGTGCTGTCTATTTTACAAAGGAGCATTTGCATATTAAACCAGGTCAACTGAGTCCTCAGAAGTCATAGATAAGAAACGATTTACAGAGTTGATTTTTATAACAAAACAGAGGAATTGGGAAAAGTATAGAAACTTGTTTGGAACATAAATGAAGCAGACAAGGCAGGTGACCTGACTAGTTAGCTTCTTCTACACTTTTTAATCCTATACCAGACATACTTTCCTCCAGGATGCAACTAGAAAGTGTAATACAAAAGAGGAAGGTGTGGTCAGTGATTAGCAGTCACCCCCATTTTCCTTAGCAGAGTCCATTAAAGAAAGGGGGGGCTTAACTTAACCTCCAGCTAACCTTTCTCCAGATGCCAGAAAGGGGAATTTGGCCTCTGGTCAACCCCTCTTTCTGTTGGATAGGGACTTGGACTTCTGAAAAATCTTATAATCTTATGGTTCTTTGATTCTTCTAAATTATCTGCTATTAAATCATAGTTTTCTCTGTTCATTAAATCTATAGGTAACAGACTTAAGAGACTCTCTGTGCTAGTCTGGCTTAGTGATTGGGGGTCGCTCTTCCGATAATCAAACTAAAAATAAATCTAATACATCAATAAAACTGATTTATTTTGCTGAACGTGCAAAGCATGTGCCTGACCTCAAGAACAAAGGCACTGGAATGCACTCAATCCTCCTCTCTACCACGTGCCATCTTCTACTTGAGTTCTTTTTCCTGACCCCTCCTGCATCCTCCAATCTTCAAATCACTAATTCTCCCTCCCTCTCTCTGTCTCTCTTTCTGTCTCTCTCTCTCTCTCTCTCTCTCTCTCTCTCTCTCTCTCTCTCTCTCTCTCTCTCTCTCTCTCTCTCTCTCTCTCTCCCCCTCCCTCCCTCCCTCCCTCCCTCTCTCAGTTTTATATTATCTTTTACATTTACTTACCTGTAACCATACAATGGAATATAAACTCTTTGAGGGTAGAGACTCATTCATCTGAGTTGTGTCTAGCACAGAACAGGCACTAAATGAATGGGGTTTTGTCATTGTTTAAATGAATCTGAAGACGAATTGTTAATGCCATTCTCTTGATCTGTGTACAAGTGCAAGAGCAGTCACACCAAATCTCAGTTTTCAAATGCACATGCTATTTGGTTCTATAAAGTACGGTCATTTCAGTGTCATACCAGGTATGACAACAAGGAGTGATGCTTAGCTGCAACAGATTCTTTTAAATGATAACATAGGCATTTTGCAGAAGAAGGAAGATACGGAAAATAATTATTCTCAGGATAAAGAACTGATATTTGAGTAATGAAGAATGACTGTCATCCAAGGTGAAGGAAACAGATCACAGAGAAAACAGACAGATATTAACTAGAATAAATGAACAGAAATATACCTCCAAACAAGCACAGCAGTTTGTAAACAATATTTTTCCTCTGTGCATTTCAGGTTTCCTTTAATATGTAATGCATATATTATATCTAAGTTTGTTAAAATAAGAATCTATAATAATTAATGACAATATAAAATTTAAAAGAGTAGCAGTACAGTAGATATTTTAAAAAGGTATTGAAAACAATATAAATTATCTCTAGTCCCATAAAATAGTTTTCTAATTATACTTGTGCTTCCAAAATTGCTTTATATGCATGTCTGTTGAGTTGAAATATGGCAGTCCTCAAGGACTCATGGCTGTCTGTCTGATATGTCTTCAATGTCAATAACTACTCATTTAATGAATTTGCCACTCAGGATTTGGGGGTCTTCTAAAAAATTAATTACATTGTACCAAAAGAGAGTGGGAGAAAAGACACTTAAATTACATCATTAATTGCTAAGCACTTTCTTAAGATGAACAATAATTTTAAATATACTTTTTCATTAAATGCTACATAATTAAATGTAAAATAAATTTAACTATCTTTTTTTTTTTACTTATGAGTTCTAAAATCTCTTCCTCTCTCTTGCCCCTGTCCTTTCCTTAGGAAGGCAAGCAATTTGATAACTTACATGTGAAGTCATGTAAAACATACTTCCACATTGGCCATTTTGTTAAAGAAAACACAGACCAAAAAAACAAAATAAGAAAACTAAAGAAAGCAGAAAAGAATATATACCAAAATCTGCATTCAAGGTTCATGATTTCTCTCTGTGGTGGTAGAATGCATTTTTCATCATAGGTCCTTTGAAATTTTCTTGGATCATTGACATCATCATAGTTCCTAAGTCTTTCACCAGTTAATCGTCTTTGCGATAGTTTTATTATTGCGTGCAATGTTCTCCTAGTTCTGCTCACTTTATTTTGGATCAGTTCATATAAATCTTCCCAGTGTTTTCTAAAACTATTCTGCATGTCGTTTCTTACAGTACAATAGTATTCCACCAAATCATATCCTATAACATGTTCAGTCATTCCCAACTGATGGGCATCCCCTCAATTTCCAATTCTTTGCCACCACAAAAGAGGTGTTATAAATAGTTTTATACCAATAGGTCCTTTTACCTTGTATTTGATTTCTTTGGGATACAGACCTAGTACAAGTACTTTTGGGGCAAAGGATATGCACATGCTAAGGCTAATATGAATAACAATGACGATAATGGACATCCTTGCTTCATCCTTGTCCTTACTGAGAAAATTTCAAGATTATCCTCATTATAGATAATGCTTGCTTTTGGTTTTAGATAGATACTACTTATCTTTTTAACAAAGGTTCCATTGATTCCTATACTTTCTAGTGTTTTTCACAGAAACAAATGTATTTTGTTGAAGGCTTTTCCTGTATCTATGAATATAATCATATTTTGTCATTGTTTTTAACAATATAGTCAGTTATGCTGATAATTTTCCTAATATTGAGCTAGCCATGCATCCCCAGTCTAAATCCCACCTGGTCATAATGTACGCTTTTTATGATACATTGCTGTAATCTTCTTGCTAGTATTTAATTTTAATTTTTTACATTGATAGTCATTAAGGAAATTGGTCTGTAGTTTTCTTTCTCTGTTTTGCTCTCCCTGGTTTAAATATTAAACCATATTTGTGGCATAAAAGGCATTTGATAGGACTCCTTCCTTATCTAACTTTTTAAAATAGTCAATATACTAATGAGATTAACAATGTTTTTAATGTACAGTAGAATTCACTTGTAAATACATCTGGTTATTATATGATTTCTCCCATTCATTTTAATTCTACTATACAACATGACTATGGTGAAAATATATTTAATGGGAATGTATGTGTAGAACCTATATAGAATTGTATGCTATCTCAGGGAGGGAGGGGGAAGCAGGGGAGAGGAAGGGAAAGAAAAAAATCTAGGTTGTATGGTAGTGATTGTGGAGCACTGAAAATAAATAAATAATTAAAAAAGAAAAGTGAAAAATCTTTAAAATTCAGAGGAATTAATAGTGGACATACATATAAGTTTACTGTTCCTCAACTCATATCATGTTGACATGAAAATATGGTTATTATGGAAATCATTGTTTCTAGAGTGAAAGGAGCTAGGTCCAAGTCCTTGTTCTGTCACTTACTACACAACCTGGGACAGATTATTTAAACCCCTTGAAGTGCAGCTCTTCTATCTGTGAGATGTGAATAAAAATAATTGTCCTTAACGACAGTTGTGAGAGAATTACTTTGTAAATTTTTATATACAAGACAGTTATTATTATTGTGTATATTGTTGTTGCGTTCATCCTTTGTTGCCAAAGAAGACCATGCCATCAGAGAAATGATGACATGACTTGCACTAATCAGTCATCTATTCCTAAATCAGAAAGGTTGGAGAATTTTTAGAAAATAGACTTTGTGGTGAGATCAATGCCCCCATGTAAGTTTCTTGAATGGTGCTGTGAGATCATCATCAGAATTTGATTTTCACAGAAGACTGTTCAGCTCTTGACATCATTCCCTGGTTATCTGCCACCACTTTGCATGGATCTTGACATATGACAGGTATTTAATAGATGCTTAGTTACTGATCGAGTCCAAAAATCTATTAGCACCTCCAGGTCAGCTCTGATGATTGGCTGGCAGACCACTATGGGCAACTCAGAGACAGAAGAATTTGGTTCTTCTGCTATGACAATAAATTTTGTTTTCATAACTGCTAAAAAAAATAAAAAGTAAAAACATCTGGTCCTGGGGATTTTTTCCTAGGGACCTTATTTATGACTTGTTCCATTTCTATTTTTCTAGGATCAGATTAAGTATTGTTTGCCCTCTTTTCTTAATGTGGGCAGTTAATATTTTCATAATTATGCACCCACACTTAGACTGTCAGTTTTACAAGTATAAAATTGGACAAAATAACTCCTAATAACTGTTTTAATTCCCTCTTCACTGATGGTGCATACACCCCTTTTTTTATACTAGCAATTTGGTTTTCTCCTTTCTTTTTCTTAATCAAATTAACCAACTGTTTATCTATTTTATTGTGTCTTTTTCCCCCATAAAAATCAACTCCTAGTTTTATTTATTAGTTGTATGTGATTTTCTTCAACATTTCATTACTCTCTCCTCACATTTTCAGGATTTCCATTTTGATGTTAAATTAGAGATTTTTAATTTCTTTTCCTAGATTTTTTTTTTAGTTCCATGGCCAACTCATTGATTTGTTCTTTATCTTTTTAAAGTAATGTACACATTTAGAGATACAATTTCTCCTAAGAACTGATTTAGGTGCATCTCACAAATTTTGGGGTGTTGTTTTATTCTCATCATTGTCTTTAATGAAATTATTTCTATTTCTTTGACCCATTTATCCTTTAAAATCAGACTATTTAGTTTTTGGTTAATTTTAATCTGTTTCTATAACCCCTTATTGAGCCATTTAATTAGGGTCTGAAAAGGATGATTTTAAAATCTTTATTTTTCTGTATTTGGTTGTGAGGTTTGGGGGTCCTAAAAGATGAGCAATTTTTGTCAAGATGCCATGAACATCTATGAAAAAAGATTTACTCCTTTTTATTCCCATTCAATTTTATCAGAGGTCTATCATATCTAGATATAATTTCTTTCTTATTGATTTTATAGTCATATTTATGTTGCTGTGAAAGGAGAACATTTGAATCCTCCACTATTGTATCTTTGCACGTATTACATCCTCTATAATTCATTTAACTTTTCCTAAAAATGTGTATGCTATGCCATTTGGTGCATTTATGTTTGGTATTAATATTACTCTATCTTCTAGGGTGACATTTAGTAAGGTGTAGGTTCCATACTTATTCCTTTTAGTTAGGTCAATTTTTGCTTTTATATTATTTAAAGTCATGCCACCCCTTGCTTGCTACCTCTGTCTTTTTTACATCAGTGGAAATATAATAGATTGTGCTACAGCCTCTTATTTTTAACTCTGTGTGTCTTATTTTAACTGTGTTTTACAGTGAAGGGGAAAATGGTGATGGTGTGATGGGCAATGGTCGAATCTCATATATAAATAGGTTCAAAAAGGGAAATATTTATATATAAACATTCAACTGTTAATTGAAATCAATCTTATCAATCAGAGAAGAAGATAGTGGTCAACAAAAAAGATTTCAGAGGAGGGACAGGATAAAAAGTGAGAGAGAAAGATAAACAGAAGAAACCAGGATGAAAAGAAACACAGAATTGATAATCATTACTATAAATGTGAAATTGATGAACTCACCCATAAAAACAGAAGCAGATAGCAGAATTAATTAAAAATCAGAATCCTAAAATATCCTGTTTACAAGAAGCATATTTGAAGCAAGGAGATACACATAGGGCAAAGGTAAGGGACTAGAGCAGAATCTACTATGTTTTAGCTGAAGCAAAGAAAGTAGGGGTAGCAATCATCATCTCAGAAAATGCAGAAGCAAAGACACATCTAATTAAAAGAGAAAAAGAAAGAAACAATATCCTGTGAAGCACTATCATAGAAAATGAAGTAATATCAATGTTAAAAATATACACAGCAAAAGGTATAGCATCAAAACTTTTGAAGAAGTTGCATGAATTATAGGAGGAAATAGAAAATGAAATTATACTAGTGGGGGACCTCAACTTTGCCCCCTAGAAGAATAAAAGGTCAAGAATATCAAGGGAATTAATGGAAAAAAAAAAGAAAGCAAAGGAAGGTTGCCTAGTCCTATCATATCTAACACTATATTATAAAACAACAATCATCAAAATTACTTGGTACTGGCTAAGAAATAGAGTGGTGGATCAGTGGAATAGGTTAGGTACACAAGACACAATAGTAAATAATTTTAGTAATTTGCTGTTTGATAAACCCAAAGTTTGATAACTTCTGAATAAGAAGTTCTATTTCACAAAAACTACTAGGGAAACTGGAAAATAGTATGGCAGAAACTAGTCATAGACCAACATCTCACACCATATACTAAGTTAAGGTCAAAAGAGGTACATGATTTAGACAAAAAGGGTGATATCATGGGCAAATTAGGAGAGCAAGGAGTAGTTTACCTGATAGAACTATGCAGAGGGGAATTTATAAACAAACAAGATAGAGAATGCCAAATGTATTTTGATTACATTAAATTTCAGCGGTTTTGAACAAGCAAAACCAATGTAGCTAAGATTAAAAAGAAAGTAGAAGGCAGAAAGAAAAAGTTTTACAGCAGGTATTTCTGATAAGGACCTCATTTCTTAAATATATAGAGGACTAAGTCAAATTTATAAGAATACAAGTCACTCCCCAACTGATAAATGGTCAAAGGATATGAATAGGTAGTTTTCAGAGGAAAAAATTAAGGCTCTCTAAAGTCATATGACAAAAATGCTCTAAATCACTATTTGTTAGAGAAATGCATATTAAAACAACTCTGTGGTACCACCTCATATCTATCAGTTTGGCTGATATGGTAGAAAAGAAAAATGAAAAATATAGGAGAAGATGTGAGAAAATTGGAACACTAATACATCACTGGTGGAGTGGTGAACTGATCCAACCATTGTGGAGAACAATTTGAAGCTATGAACAAAGTACAACCAAACTGCATATTCTTTGATCTAGCAATACCACTACTAGGTTTGTATCTCAAAGAGATTATAAAAAAGGGAAAAGGACCTACATGTACAAAAATTTTCCACCAGCTCTTTTGTGGTGGC
This sequence comes from Notamacropus eugenii, assembly GCF_028372415.1. NCBI lineage: Eukaryota > Metazoa > Chordata > Mammalia > Diprotodontia > Macropodidae > Notamacropus > Notamacropus eugenii. Next base: position 59,928,777 of record NC_092874.1, on the reverse strand, counting down.
AAAGAATTGGAAACTGAGGAGAAGCCTGTCAGTTGAGGAACAGTTAAAGAAGTTATGGTATATGAATATGATGGAATTCTATTGTTCTGTAAGAAATGATGAGTAGGTAGATTTCAGAAAAACCTGGAAAGACTTCCATGAACCAATGTTGAGTGAAGTGAACAGAACCAGGAGAACATTGTATCTGACAATAGCCACATTGCTTTCAGAGGTGTGGCTCTTCTCAGCAATGCAAGGATCTAAGACAATTCTAAGAGACTCATGATGGAAAATGTTATCCACACCCAGGGAAAGAACTATGGAGTCTGCAGGCAGACACAAATGTACTGTTGTCTTTTATTTTTCATGTCTTTGCCCTTTTGATCTGTTTCTTCTTTCACAACATGACTAAGGTGGAAATATGTTTATATGATGGTACATGTATAGACTATATTAGATTGCTTGCCATCTTGGGAAGAGGGATGGGAGGAAGAGAGGGAGGGAAAATTTGAAACTCAAAATCTAAAACATGAATGTTGAAAGTTATCTTTATACGTAATTAAGAGAAAAATAAAATATTATTTACCAAAAAAGTAGAGGTGCCTGGACTGTTTTCTGAGCTCCCATTCAGCTCTAGACATGTGAATCTTCATAGCAGAAAGCATAGCAGAGAATTGGAACTATGAATCTCATTAATATAAGCTACATACTTTATCCCTAAAACACTATATAATAAGTTTCAAGAAGGATTTTTTTGGGGGTTTGGAACTTGTGCAATGCCAAGAGAAATTCTGCTGTCAAAAAATAAACCAAGAAAAAACCCATTGCTAATGTTTTCTCAAGAATCATTTGGTGAGAGTCATGGGAATACCTGTTCAGCTTGAGAGAGAGAAAGGATTTGGGACATAAAGAGAGCCAAAGTAAAGGAAAAAAAATATTCCTAACAGCAAATAACAGAGGGGAATAGGAATTTGTCCCAACCCATTATTGGAAATGGTCATGTAATCTCTTAGTTTTTCTCATTTGAAAGATGAGGACACTTAGGAATGGTACATGAAAATGAATAAGCTGAAGGGGATGTTATTGTTATGTTAATGTTAATAATGTTAATATATGTTAATAATGTTATTGATGTCACAAAGCTGAAAGAATAATGAAAACAATAATGAAATAAAAAATAAAAACCACCTTGCACATGGCTGGGTATAGCCTAGTTTAGGACTAAATGATAATGAATAAGGATTTTCCATGCAGTAGGAGTTCTGGCAGAACTATAAGTGAAGTGTAGAGATAATGCATGTTGGCATGACTTTTCTCAGTCTATGAATGAATATTTTTATGACTTTTAACTCTATGAAAATATGCAAGTTTGCATGCATTTGCTTAACTGTGTGAACCGCTATGAATAAATCTTGTCTTACCACAATTTCAAGGAAGGTCTCAGTAAGATGAGATATACCCTAGAAGGGGGTGGGTGAATTTTGGGAGTGCCAAATAGAGACTAAAGATAGGATAAATATTTCCCAGACATTATAAAATAAGTAAAAGAGAAAATGGTACACATAACCATCAAGGTAGAGGCTTACAAACTTTCCCCAAACCACACCATTTCTCAAACCTTTTCAAAACTGGAATAATGTTAAAAGATAAAACCATTTCAAATATCTCTATGATTTAAAACACCAAGAGCATGAAGGAGATAAACACCTGATTAATATGAGGGAGTCCTAATCTCTAAAATCAAACCCACTCACTCAACATCCCCACACAAAAACACTGTATTACACTAACCCTGCCCTTCCAGAAGAAGTACACAAGGTGATCCTTACAAGCCAATTTCCAATATAATTTAAATCTAACCACAACCACCACCCCTTCTGTGGAGAGGCAAAAGCCAGAAGCTTACTGTGCCTGGGACTGCAGTTTATAAATATTTTGTGTTTCAGTAGTACCCAAAGAGAGAGGTGAGGAACAGGGGGAAGTGGGATAACATTCTAGCACTAGTTGGGGCTCCACTAAACCTTAAAACAGGTGACTTTTCAGTTGAGTCCTATTCTTCCAAAAATTACTTGAAAAGAGACCAAAGCCAGTAGTGATACTAATGACCCAGTGTGGGAGTTGAAAACTGTTTGGCATTGTAGTACTGTGAGATTCACTATCAAAAAAGCAGATAGACGGTAAACTAAAGGGTAATATGAAAGGGGGGGAAAGACTGAAATTACCATAGATCTCAGAAGGGAGAAAACTCAATAAAAAATCCTTGATTTTCTCGTTAGGAAAGAAATTAACCACATAAGTGAATATCACCTCTAGATCATCTAAATGAGTCTAGATATATATGAATAAATATTGTAAGACAAAAGAAAATAAACATTTGATTAATAGAGAACCCTATACATGCCTAAGAGAGCATCAGATCATTCTAAAATGATTTAAGAGAGAAATAAGAATTGTGAAAGGAGAATTTATAGCCTGCAAAGCAGACATAGTTGGTAAAATAGGAAAATTTGCATCCATGGTGGTGAAATTTACCAAAGAATTAAAAGAGAAAACCAATTTAGAAATCAAATACACAGAAGTAAAAAGAAATACAGAAGACAGCAAAAAGTAATAACCTTAAAAGAAAAAGATATTAATATGACAAAATATAATTATCTTTTAGGTTGAATGTATAGATACAATTTAAGGATTATCAATCTCCCAAAAGAACATAAGTGAAAAACACCATCATACAAGAAATAATATAAGAAAACTACCCACGACTTCTGAACAGGGAATACAAATTGCCAGTGGAAAAAATTTACAGATGATTATCAAGGGATTTGTTACCTGAGTCAAAAATTCTGAATTTAGTTCTGGCTTTGACATTTTGATGCCTTATAATCTTGGGCAAGTTAGTTACCTCTCTAAATGTAACTTTACTATAAAAGAATGAAATCAAAATAAAAAAATCTTTAAAGTAGCATTTAGCTCTAAAATTATGGGCATTAATGAAAATTAAATGATTCAAAGATGATGTCAATCTGCTTCTGATCACTTTTCAAAACTTAAATGTTTTTCAAAGAAGAGACCTAGGCAGCATGCTATAATGCTTTTAAAATATTCTTTCTGTGAGATTTTTTGTAGTTGGTGAATATATCCATTATTATGTTCTCTATATGTCCAAAGATCTATGAAAACATAATGAGTTCTTTAGAAGATGCTATGTGATACATTGTCCTTGCTCTGAACATCAAACAAGACATTCTTTGAAAACATCATTCTTAAATGAAAATGGACATATCTTTACATTATATAATTTACAAGTATGTGTTGTATGTAGACAAATTGGATCAAAAGAGGAACTAGAAAATTAAACAGCACTGTGAGGCAATAAATAGGGTCATTTGAATTACATGCAAGCAACTGACCACTTGAGGAGAAATCATCCACATGGCCCTAGTTCTTCAATTGGATTGGCAACAAATGGATAACTTTTAGAAGTTCTTAGGAACAAACAAGGTACAAGCATTGCTCCAGACTTTGTTATATCTATATGGATAGGTTTTTGGTTTTGGTGGTGGTGGTAGTGGTGGTCTTTTGTTTTCAGAGGACTAATTATATCACCATGTGATGGGTGATAGCTTGACTTGCACTTGAACTGGATTTAAGTGAGACAGGGTTGAGCAAATTCCTCCTTACTCTTTCATCCTGATTCATCAAAGTCCAGTGTCAGGACAAAAGTCAAGTTGTTTGAGTGAATGATCTTGGCATCTTTGATGTCTGATCAAGGACTTGCTTCAGTCACCTTCATGGCTGTTGGAATAAATGGTTCTCATCTGCCCACTCTGCCAGGAGAAGACTTTACCTACTTGCAAAAGACATCCCCCTAACTCACTGATGGGTTTGAGGACTGTTGGTTATCCTAAACCTGGTTTAGCCCATCCAAGATGATTTACAGATGGTGACCACTGTCCATGCTGAAGCTTCTTAGAGGCACAGGAGGGAGATGAGTGAAGGTGGATACCCAAAGTGGATGAGCAGGCCTGAAAAGACTCAGCAAGCACTCACACCAGAGATGCTAGTCCTCCTGCACACCCCACACACTTACATACTTGCACTTGGATCCCCTGATAGAATGTAAACTCCTTAACGGCAGTTTTTGTATATTCACTATCTAACAAAGTGCCAGACACAGGGTGTGTATTAATGAGTGCTGGTTGACGAACTGATTGAAGGAAGGGAGAACAGTTGGCACTTTTTTTCCTTCTCCCACCTGGAGAAATTTCTCAGCTTTCAGGGCTATCGAAGGCTGATTTTTCTAGTGCTCTATAGATTAAGAATAAACTACCACCATGAGTGGATATATGAAGCACTTTACAAATATTAAAATACTTTTAAATGCTCTCTAGCTATTATTACTTTATTTTCTCATTTACAAGAGATGAAAGGACGAATGGTAGCTTTGTGTTTTGAACATTTGACCTGAAAACAACCTACCAATTTAAAATTTTGTCCTGCTTCAACCTCCCCTACTTCTTTTGGCAACCATCGTCCTCTTGGCACTCATCATTTGAACAGTTACTTATACATCACTAGCCTGGCATTCTCCCAAATGCTCACTGACCTCCCTTTCTGGCCTGGCTGACTTCATGCTGCCTCTGACATTCAGAACCTATCACTGCCACACTTGAATTATATGTGTTCTATACTATTTCCTCATTGTTTTCTAAACAACCTATAACTTTAACTGGTCTTCTGGAGAGAAGGTCTCTTGTCTGTGCTTAATAATATAACAATAATAACTACGGTAGCTGCCATTATAATGGTTGGAACACCAAGCCACATAGGAAGGAACGTTATCCCTATGACAGGTTAGTGTGCAGATCTACCTTTTGAAATGCTTCAAAACAAATGGAACAAGTGGCCATCTATTTTACATGCATTCAAAACTGAATTATCTATTTTTAATTACTTTTAGACTCAAATGATGACTGGGGCTTGATAATCAAATAATCAAATATTTTGAATTATCCAAAATTGTTTCTGGCTACCCACTGTACTTTGGAGTAAAAGTCAAGTAGTATATCATCAGTTCAAAGTTTTCTTGGTAGAAATTTATTCTTTCTATGTATGAAAGGATGGAAACTGGAGGGAAAAGAAGAGTAGTTTCTTGTAAATAGTCAAAAGTAATTGATAAAATGAAATAAGAACCTTATCTGTCCCAGTTAGAAGTGAATATGATGGTCATAAGATAGAAGAAGCAGCCAGTGATTCTAGCGTCAGTGGAATCCAGTTAAGTTTTTACTGCGCCCAGGCATAAAGTTTAACTCACTCAGGAGGTTCTTTTGAAGCTCATCCTAAGGACTCACTCTCTGCGTACTTAGGAAATGGTCTGTTCTCTCTCATATGGGTTATTAAACATCATGGCCCAAGAAATGTATCAATTTTCTCTCTATGCTTTTTCTTTACTGTCTCACAGTACCATCTGTGCCCAATCCTGATAGGACTAAGCTTTTTTATCAGATGATTAGATACATGTTTGGGGGTGGGTGAATCCTCCATGCCATTCATCAGAGGAGAATTTTGTTTTCAAATTCCCTCATTGATATTACCCAAGGACACAGCTTCCCAAGTGAAGGGCTCTCCTCATCATTTATAATGGGTAAAGGTAATGAATGACATGTCAGTCAAGGGAAGCATTGCTTAAAAATTGCAATGACTTAAAGAATTCTGAAATTTTAAGTGTTTGAACTGAAGAAAATTATTCAAAAAGACACTCTTTGCTCTGCTAGAAGAGGAAGCTTGTCCTTACATATAGGCCACTGAGTCCCAAAAAAGGTATTATTCCCAGATGATGAAAAACTATTAAAACAGGGAAATGGAGCATGTTTCTCCATTTTCAGAAATGAAAAAAAAGGACTTCCAGCTGAGAATGGCAATAATGCCATTTAATCAAGCAATAGTAAACTTCCATTTAGAGGGCTGTGCTTAATTTCCGATTTTTAGATATTTTACCTTAAGAAAGATACTTCTGAGACTTTGTGAATTCCAAGATAAGTAGTCAAGATATATAGAAGTATGGTAAGATTTATAAATAAGGAGAAAGAAAAGAGGAGGAAATCTTGGTATATTTAAAATATCATGGAGATAAAAGCAAGTGAATTAAAGTACTAAAGATGAGAACCGATCACCTCTTCCAGCTTTTGGGGGGAAATTACAGAAAACAACCTCATTTACAGAAACAGCTGGATTGAGAACAAATGTAAAGAAATGTCCTGTCATTAAAGAAACCTGATTTTTGAAGAAAATCAAGTCAAAGGGGCAAATATTTGAAAGAAACTTATAAAAGTGTCTAATAGATTTTATACCCAGAATAAGGTTTTTAAAAGGATAAGGCAAATTAAGGAGAAGAAAGATGACCAAAAAATAGAGATCAAAGCAGCTAAAAGATGAGCCAGTAAGTCACTGGCAGGGATTTATCAAATTCTACAATTTCCTGTTTTAAGAATATGTCTTCCTTCCTTTTAAAAATGTGGCCTTTCTCTACACCATTTATTGTTAACTTTGTAGAACCTAGGGTCAAACTACGCAAACAAGAATGTGTGCCCTCACTGAAGATGCCCGTTAATGCTTCCTTTTTCATTTTCTTTAGCTTTTCCTTATTCCTGATCTCTTCAATTAATCATTTTTCTCCCTTACATCCCTGAGATTGTTCCCTTTTATTTTTTGATAGATCTATGCTTCTAGCTTTTCCTTACTTATAAAAACAAGGTTATTGCCGCTTACCTAACATGCAGGCTTATTTTAAGAAGTAAACTTATCATTTTTAAAGCAAAATCAAACATGCAAATGATAGCAGTTTAGAAGTGAAATTAGATGACCACAGACTTTAAAAGAATCAGTAAATCAGCCAACATGTATTTTCTGCCTTTTTTGCTCTTCTCCACCTTTTCATCCCCCTTCAAACGTACCATGGATACACCTTGCTGCTAAGTATGAAGACTATTGTTTTAATTTCCTTCTCCTTGGAAGTGAGGTCAACATTTTCATTTTTGATACTGGTAATTTGGTTTTCTTCTATCTTTTTTTAATCAACCTGTGAGTGAGTAGCGGCTCCTCTCCTCTCCTCTCTTCTCCTTTCCTCTCCTCTAGGGTTCTACCCAGGGTAAGGTGCCCTTCATGGTCAAAAGCTGCCTTTTTTTTCTTTGAGTTTATTGGTTACATTTCTTGCTCAAAGACCAAGCCTTAACATAAATTCACTCTGGAGTTCATAGACTGGACAACAAGTCCCCACCCACCTAGCACAGAGTGAATGTAATTACTAAATAGGAACTGTTTCTGTTTTACCCAGGAGCCCTTAGAGTCTCCTCCTCCCAATTTGATGTTATTTTCTTTTTATTAAAGGGGCCAATCCCTAAAGTAACTACTTAAAGAAGCCTATTCATTGAATGGGTGTATCTCACTCAAAGTAAGAAAATGTGATAAGATCTTGGCCAGGGTTTCACATTACATCCTGAGTCATCTCCAGTTGTCCTGATAAATATCAGGTCACTGGACCCAGTTGGCTCAGAAGAAAATGAGGTTGGTGGCCTTGCACAGCCCTCCCTCCCTGAGATTAAAGTTGAATGCAAGTCATGTCATCATCTTGATGTCCTGGTCCTCTTCTAGAATGAAGGACAAATACAACAAACAACCTGTTCCCTTCTTGAACCAAATCAGATGAGAGTAAATCTCAAACAGTGCTCATCTCCTTCCCCTCTTTCCCTCTACTATAATGTGTTGTGTGCCTCTTCCTGTGATTTAATATACCATTTTCTGTCTCCTCCTTTTCTCTTCTCCCATTACAATCCCTTTGTACCCTTTAATTATTTTTTATCATCACATCAGTTAATTTATACCCACGCCCTCTATCTATGTATATCCCTTTTAAACATAATAATAAATATACAAATTTTAAGATTAACAAGAATCATCCTCCCATATAGGGATGAAAACAGACTGCCTATATTGAATAACAATGTCTTTTGTTACCTTTTTATGTCTCTCTTGAGTTTTGTGTTTGAAAATCAAATTCTCTGTTGAGCTCTGGCCTTTTCATCAGGAAGGTCTGGAAATCCCTTTTATCATTGAATGTCCATCTTCTCGCTTGGAAGACTATGTTCACTTTTGCTGGGAATACCATATTCCTATCCCTCTGACCTTTTAATGTAGAAGCTGTCAGATCCTGTGTAATCCTGACTGTAGTTCCTCCATATTTGAAATGTTTATTTCTGGCTACTTGCAGTATTTTCTCCTTAACTGGATAATTCTGGAATTTTGCAACAATATTCCTTGGCATTTTCAATTTGGGAGGTGATGGGGGAATTCTTTCCATAACTATTTTGGGGGCAGTTTTCCTTCATGATTTCTTGGAAGATATTGTCCAGGTTCTTTTTTTTCATCATAGCTTTCTGGTAGACCAATAATTCTTAGAATTTCTCTCCTGAATCTATTTTCCAGGTCAGTTGTTTTTCCAATGAGGTCTTTTACATTTTCTTCTATTTTTTCATTCTTTAGATTTTGTTTGACTGATTCTTGATGTCTCATGGTGTGGTTAGCTCTTACTTGCCCAATTCTAACTTTTAATAAATTATTTTCTTCAGTTAGCTTTTGTACTTCCTTTTCCATTTGTCTACTTTTCTTAACTAAGTTTTGGGGCTTACTTATCCATTTGGCCCATTTAATTTTTAAGGAGCTGTTTTCTTCAGTGAATTCTTTTTTTCATTTTGTCAATTGTATTTTTTAAATCATTGTCCAATTTTTCTTCTACCTCTCTAATTTGGCTTTTAAAATCTTTCCTGAGCTCTTCCAAGAATGCTTTTTGGGCTTGAGACCAGTTCATATTTTCTTTTGAGGTTTCGGATGTGGGTAGGTTGTTAGTGCTGTCCTCTTCTGAATTCATATTTTGGTCTTTTCTGTCCACATAGTAAGATTCTATGGTCTTTGCTTTTCTGATTTGCTTCTTGCTCATGATGGTTGTCTTTTTCCTGGCTTTTAAAGTGAATCTCTCCTTGTGGGGCACAGGGAGCTCTGTCCCACATTTTTTTGTGCTGAAAACTTGAGGACTACTTACTAGCTTTGTGTGTTACGGCCTCTGGTTCTTTCAGCTAGAAGTTATATAATGCTGCAGCTTACCTGGAGCTCAGCTGGCTAGTGTGTGCTAAGGTTGAGGCAAGGTGAAGTCTTTCTGAATTTCCCCAGTGTCACACTGAAGCTCACTGTGTGAGGTGTTGGGGAAGGGTGGTCTGGCCACCAGAATTCTCCTCTGTGCTAGAGCACAGGCAGGCTCAGTGACTGGTGAACCCCTGTCTGCGCTGGTGTTTACCCAATTCTCAGGTTGTGGTAAGGCATGCCTTACCACTTGCACTTAAGGGCTCCACCCCCCGACACTCATGATCTCCTCCTTCTAATCTACTGAGGTAGGGTTGTCTGAGACACCTCCAGTCCTCCACTGGTCCCCTTCAGCCACATCAAAAGGTACTTTTCTCATCAATCTCCCTAGCCTCCCAAGCTGAGAGACTCCTATGCCCTTTCTGTTGTTTCCACTATTCCAGGATTTTTCTTGGGGAAATATTCTCTGGATTTTTCAAAGTCAACAAGGGGAGTATGAGACCATATATTGTGTACTCCACTATCTTGGCTCCCAGAAATTCAAGTAGGTGATGTTCGAACATTTGTGGGCTGATAGTCTCAGGAGTGGCTGCTGCTGTTACCTGGAGCTCTGCCTTTTTCTCGCATGCAGTTCCACTGGACTCTTATTCTATGCTGATATATTTGAGAATTCCCACCGCTACTTCTGCTTAGTCCCCCCTGGGGCTGTTCCCACTCTGCTCCTCTATGGCAATTTCTGCTCTGGTACAGCCTATGCATTCTGCACTTCCTCAGCCCCGTGTAACAAATACTTCCTGTCATCCTTCCGGGCTGTCCTGGTCTGGAAATCTGCAAACCTGTCTCCTAATGTATCCCACTACTCTAAAATTTGTTCAGATTCACTTTTTAGAAGTATCTGAAGGAATTTTGTGGTAGAGCTTAGTCTCAGTTTTCACTCTGCCATCTTGACTCTGCCCCCTCTCACTATCTTCTTAACCCCTTCCAATCCAACTTATGATATCATTCCACCAAAACTCCTCTTTCCAAATTTACCAGTGATATCTTAACTGCCAGATGCAATGGCCTTTGCTTAAGCCTCATTCTTCTTACTTCTCTGAATCCTTTGACATTGATGATCACATTCTTCCTTGAGAATCCCTTCTTTCTAGGTTTTTGGAATATCACTCTCTCCTTGCTTTCCTCCTATCAGACAACACTTTCTCAGTTTCCTTTGCTGTATCCTCATTTGGGTCATACACTCTAAGCTCTGGTATCCAACAGGGTCCTACTTTGAGATCTCTTATTTTCTCCCTCTATATTACCTCACTTGGTGATATTATCAGCTCTCATTCAATTGCTATCTCTACAACCATGATTCTCAAATATAGCAATCCTACTGACTTCCAATCTTATTTCCCCAGTTGCCTTTCAGATATCAGTAGACATCTTACAATTAACATATCCAAAATGGCACTCATCATTTTTCATTCTTAACCCTTCCTCTCCCCCTTCTAACTTCCCTCCTTCTGTTGAGGGCAACACCAACCTCTCAGTCCCTCAGTGTCACTACCTAGAAATCATCTTTGACTCTGAACTGTCTGTCATTCCTCATATATAATCTGTTGCCAAGGCCTATAGATTTCATATTTGTAACATTTTTTGAATACATACTCCCTTCTCTCTTCTTATACTGTCACTGCCCTGATACAGGCCCTAATCACTTTATGCTTAGACTACTTCAATATTGTGCTGGTGGGCCTGCTGGCCTCAAGTCTCTCCCCCATTCTAATCTATTTTCCATTAAGTCACCAAGTGATTTTCTGAAAGCACAAATTCAACTTTCGTATTCAATAAATTCCAGTGGTTTCCTATCACTTCAAGAATCAGATATAAAATACTCTGCTTCACATTCAAAGACCTTCATAGCCCACACGTCTCTGTCTCACTTTTCTAGTCTTCTTACCTTATACTTTGCTCCCAACAATGTATACTTCAATCTAGTGATACTAGATTCCTCTCTGTTCCACAAACAAGACACTCCGACTCAGTCCTGGGCATTTTCTCTGGCTGTCTCCCATAGCTGGAATGCTCTCCCTCTCTCTTTATCTATTGCTACTGACTTCCTTGGTTTCCTTCAAGTCCCAAGTAAAATTCCATCTTCTATAAGAAGCCTTTCCTAATTCCTCTCAATTTTAATGCCTTCCCTCTTTTAATTATTTCTTATTTATTATACATAGAGAGTGTTTGTACATTTTTTTTGCTTATAACTTCCCCCATTAGACTGTGAGCTCCTTGAAGATAGGGACTAATTTTTACCTCTTTTTGTGTCTCCAGCACTTAGCACACAGTTCCTGATACAGAGTAGCTATTTAATACATATTTTTTGACTAACTCTGAAATACTATGGTATTGTGGGGGAAGCCCTAGATTTGGAGTCAACAGATCTCATTTTAACGCTAATGGGAGTAAACTGATGGAAAAACTTTTACTATTTTGCTGGTAACCAGCTGAAGGGAAGAGGGATAGTACTTTGTTGACTCACTACAGGTTGGAGGAGTAACTGGGAAGTTCATTGGAAAAAGGTATATTCTGTTCTTGTTTAAGCCTATTGCCATCCAATGAGAGCTATCATCTCAGAGAAGGGAAATCTATTGGAAGTACCTAATTGGTCTCCATTGTTCTTCCTGCTCCAAAGAAAAGAAACGGGGAAAAACTGCCTTTATCTGTATTTCTGTAAAGTCAGTTTTGCTACCCAAGAACTGATTGGGTAGAGCAGATTCTTGTTGAATGAAGCATTTGCTGGGCTTGTTTAAATTTCTCAGAGTCAAACTGAGAACCTTTGCAATTTTCTGGTTAAAAGAACTCTTTGTCACTGAAAGCACAACATTTCATAATGCCTTGCTAAATGTTCAAAAGTTAAAAAGAACTTGTACTGCTTTATAAACTTGAGAGAAGAAAAGAGAGGATTTGCCTAACAAGGTAAGAAGAATTGATCAAGCAAGGTAAAGACCAGAAGGAAAGCAGCTAGCAAAGAAATGTTACCAATTTTTCCTAAAGGGAGTGAGAATATAAATATTTGCAATATAGAATGGTGAAATGAGTTTCCCTCACTCATGTGCTTTGCTACTAGGTTTCTGTAAGCATTTGCCCACACTCTACCAAGGACATTGTGTATATGAGTAGGAGATTGTGTCTGGGTTTTATGGGTAGATTCTGTTGTTTGGATTATTCTTAAATGTGTTTTATGTGAGTAATTTAACTATGATTTTTCTTGCTGCCTTATAGTATTACGTTTGTTAATGGTATAATAGGAACTGATTTAATGTAAATGGGAAAAAAAAAACTAGTTGGAGCTCAGGAACTACTGTAGTTAGGAGGAGAAGGAATGTATAGTCACACACACACGCACGCACACACACACACACATACACACACACACACACCAGGGTCAGTTCTTAGAACCTGAGAAAATGTGAGTTATAACATCATCTTGGTGACCCATCTCTAAGAATCCCAGAACAAGAGAGAGCAAATTATAATGAAAAATTCAGTATAGATAGTAAGAACAGAAGCCTACATAATACTTTTGGTTAGAAGTATATGGTATATTCAACTGCACTACTCTGGAAGGAGTAGATAGTTTGTATAAGTAAGAAAAAAAGAAATATTTGCATCAGTTTGGCTGAAATTATGAAAGGTTAAGATAAGAAGGCTGGGTTCTTTTCTATAAGTAATGAAAATCCATTAAAAATCTTGTGTAAAGGAATGGCATGCTCAAAATATTATTGTAGTGAGGCATCTGGCAAGAGATCTATTACTATCCTGTAATTAAGAGGAAGAAGCTAGATAAATATTATAATAGCCTAGGCAGAAGGACATAGGATCACAAGATCGTGGATTGAGAGCCATAAAGGTCCTTCAGTTTCATTTAGCTCAACTCTCTCATTTTACAGTTAAGAAGAAATAAGCCACAGTGGGGGAAATTGATTGGCTCATGGTCTTAAGAGCAGAAAGGAAATGCAAAACCCAGCTCAAATCAAGACTACCTCTTCTATACCACCTGATTTCTCTTGCTGGTTACTTTTATCCTTTGGACAGCAGTAACCAAGTGTTCCTTTATATAGCAAAGGAGCACTAGAACCTGTGGCTGCAGGAGAGCAAAGGCGTAAGTCACCGTTCCAGGGCAGAGAAGAGTGTTTGTGGTCACTCACACCTGCAGTAGCAGTTCCAAGGCAGAAAAGAACACTAACATTTTTAGCTGCAGGAGAGCAAGGAATCTGGTCACAGTTACAAGGTCAAGAGTGGTACTAGCACTTGAAGTTATAGGGGGACATGGACCTTTCCTGGGTAAAGACTAGAGCACAGACCAGGAGAGTAGTGACATCTCTACTTGGATCATACCACCTTGGAAGCATTGAAAATTTACTGATTTTGAGAACTAGCTATGAAAATACAAGCACAAATAAAAACCCCTGAACTTTGGGACACTGCTCCCCCATCTCCACTCCAGGAGTAGAGTCCAACTTTAACAACAAAAAATATGTCAAAAAATAGGACAGAAAATGAGCAAACAAAGAGAAAAGAACCTGAACAAAAAAAGCTACTGTGGTGACAAGGAAAATTAAAATGCAAATTCAGAAGAAGATACTGATATCAAAACAATTACAAGCAAAGCCTCAAAGGGAAATAAAGTGAATTGGATACAAGTCCAACAAGAATTCCCAGCAAAGTTTTAAAAGGATTTTTAAATATCAAATAAAGTAGATAGAGGGAAAACTAGGGAAAGAAATGAGAATGATACAAAAAAATTATGAAAAGAGAGTCATCAGCTTGGTAAAAGAGGCACAAAATATACTGAAGAAAAAAAAAAACATTTTAAAAGACAGAATTGGCCAAATTGTAAAATAGACCCAAAAATCCACTGAAGAGAAGAACTTCTTAAAAAGAATTGACAAATAAAAGAGAGAATCAAATAAATGGGGAGGGGAGAGGGGAGAGGGAAATATCTTTTGCAACAGGATTATTATGGAAATGTTTTGTATGACTACACACGTATAACCTATATAGAATTGCTTGACTTCTCAGAGAGGATGGGTAGGGAGTGAGAAAGGGAAAGGTTTCAGAACCCAAAGTTTTAAAAATGAATGTTAAAAATTGTTTTTACATGCAACTGGGAAATAAAATATACAGGCAATGGTGTATAGAAATCTGTTTTGCCCTATAGTAAAATAGAAGGGAAGGGGATAAGAGAAGTAGTAGGGGGTGATAGAAGAGAGGGTAGATTGGGGGAATGGGTAATCAGAATGCATGCCATCTTGGGGTTGGGGTAGGGAAGAGATGGATTACTTGAAAGTAATGATCTAAAAGAAGAGCTTAGACATCATCTTTCAAGAACTCATAAAGGAAAACTGCCACGATATTCTAGAAGCAGTGGGTAAAATAAAAATTGAAAGAACACACTGATCACCTCCTGAAAGAGGATAAAACAAATCAGGAGAATCAAATGATCACCTCCTGAAAGAGATCTCAAAATGAAAACTCTGAGGAATATTATAGCCAAATTTCAGAGCTCCCACATCAAGGAAAATATATTGCAAGCAGCCAGGAAGAAACAATTCAAGTATCATTGAACCACAGTCAAGGTCACATATAATTTAGTAGTTTCCAATTTAATGGAGTGGAGGGTTTGGAATATAATATTTTGGGAGTCAGAGGAGTCAGAATACAACCAAGAATAACCTCCCCAGAAAAACTAAGTATAATTCTTTAAGGGGAAAATAGATAGTTAATGGAAAAGAGGACTCTGAAGCATTCCTGATGAAAAAACCAGAGCTGAATGGAATATTTGACATTTAAACAGAAGACTCAAGAAAAATATGAAAAGGTAAACATGAAAGAGAAATCATAAGGGGTTTAATATAGTCAAACTGTTTATATTTCTATATGGGAAGAAGATACCTGTAAATTCAAAGAATTTTATAATTAGTTGGGCATTTAGAAGAATTATACATAGACAGAAGACGTATGTGTCAGTTGACCATGATGGGATGATCTAAAAAAAAAAATAAATAAAGGTTAAGGAAGAGGTGTTTGCTGGGAGAAGAGAAAAGGAAAAGGAAGAATGGGGAAATCATATCACATAAAAGAGGCATGTAGGAAGAGCTTTTATGGTGGAGGTCATTTCCCCACTTTGGGTATCAGTTTCCTCATCTGTAAAATAAGGAAGTTAGACAAGATGTACTCTAAGATCCCTTGTGGCTGTCAGCAACTGCCTCCAAAATGGTTGCCCTATGATCTGACACTAATTCATTCTGTACAATAGTGACAACACATCTTTTATTAGCTTTTATTATGCTCTCCATTTGCTCAAGAGTTTATAAAACTCGTTATTACTTTCCATATTAGATCCACAACTATTTCTTCTCTTTCAACTCCTCCAACACCTGGCTAGATCCTAGATATTCACTCTCGCTTCCTGTCATTCACTACCATTCTTCTCTTCTCTATGCCATATGATCTTTCTACTACTTCTCACACCTGTCATGCTCATGTTTTACTTCTGCCTTTCACCTAGAATGCCTTTATTCCTTCCATCCATTTCAGTCTGGAGCACTTGTACATTACAGATCAAATTGTATTTCCTGCACGCAGATTTTTCTGACCTTAGTAGTTTATGTCAGTCTTTCTATTCTCACAAATAGATTTTCCTCTTTAGAACCAGTCTTCTCTATTAGTACATCTTTGTTCTCTTACCAATTTTATGCATGTTAACCGTGTTTATACAGAGAGATTAAATGTAAGAACCATGTCTTCTTTGGCATAGCACAGAGTTCTTAGTACAATCCTCAAAACTCAGCATGCATTCAATATTAGATTGCAAAATAATCTTTGATTTTTTTTAAGGCACTACAGTCTTAGTCTTTAAAAATTTTTGAAATATTAATAAATTTTCATAGATTCCATAGAGAAAATCTAGACCTTATGCTTCAGTAATAAGTCTTTGCCTGGGGTTGTTTCCCTTGGTAAACTTGTAATAAGTTCATCAAAAGCCAATTTAAATACAATGCTATAACACTGCTATTGAAGTTATCCTTAGTTTAGTTTAATTGTGACAAGTTTTAAGGAAGAGAAGCACAGAGAGGGTGTTGACTAAAAATAATGTTTGTCCATCTCCCATCTCAATCAAGCAATCAACAAACATGCCTTTGTACTGGCTATCCCCAGTACCAGGGGAACTAGAAGGAACCCTTTCCTTTTCTCAACTTTTTGGTATCTGTTATTGCTTTAAAAACTACACATAAGCGGCACATTTGACATGAGAGATTCCCTGATCCTTTTCTCACTGGATCATCTTGTTTTAATTCTGTATATACTTATACATGTGCATGTTACTTCCCCCAAGAAAATATAAGGCTCATAAGGCCACGTCTGGCACACGATAGACCTAAGTACATGTTATTTGTTATGTTGATGCTAAGTCCAACAACCAGGGAAGTCATATCCAACTTCAAAAATGTCAAATTTTGCCCGATGAAATAGTACAAAACAATTCTATCAAATCTTATAATATACTTCCTTCATTTACTTTGAAAAGTATAATTTACTTCTAATTATTTCTATTTTTCATTGACATTTTTCATTTCTATTTCATAAGAAGCTATTTCATATTCACAAGTTGGGTGGCAGGTTTTTGCTACAATATTAAGCCTCAGCTGAAAAGGAGAAGAGAGAATCTCTGAAATGAACATGCAGTTAGTTGCTTTCTATAAGACAGAAGACACGGTCAAAGAAACAATTCTGCTCTCTTTCAAATAACTTGGCAGTAGAATTGCCAATTATAATCTGGTCCTCCTTGGAAAAAGAGCTGCTATATAACACAAGAATTGTACAAGGCCAATATTATTGAAACTACGTGCTTTAAAAGTGAAGAATTTCTCAAACACAAAGAAGAGTTTATGAAGTCATGCATGCTCTATCATGCCTAAATTAGTAGGGTCTTGGGCATGGTTTCTAACATTATTAGGAGCACAAAAATTCTGCAATGGGTATTAGGTACATTTAATAGCTGTCTTCTACTCCCTAAGTCTTCTTTCTTCCCTTCCCACCCCTCAACCTGCTAGAGGGTAGCAGGTGCTGCAAATCAAGGGACATGTCAAGGATCACTTTCCCCATGTGTCTGAGGCTCCAGAGAGATAACCACTCCAACTGTCAAAGGTGTGTCTTACCCTCCTCAATGTCCTGTATCAAAATCCTTCTCTACCTCTCAATAGTTTTTCCAAATTCAAAGAAATCCTGTCTCCACATATGCAGGTACTCGGTATAGCAGGTACCTAGTAGAGCAGGCTCAGTATTCTTTCTAGTAATAAGTAGTTAAGACCTCTCTGTATATTCAACACAAAAGAGAAAGGGCTGTTAGGAACTCAAAGTTTGGGCTGGGCTGGGAAGGATCACCGAATCTGGAATTAGGATGACCTGGGTAAAATTAAGCAAGTCACTTAAGCTCTCAAATCTCCATTCTCCTCCTCTCGAAAATAGAGTTCATGACTCCTGCTCCTCCTACCTCAAGGGGATATCTGGAGAATCAAGGTAAGCTGGTTCAGTGGATAGAGTGCTGGGACCTGGAGTCAGGATGATCAGAGTTCAAATCCATCCTCAGACATTTACTAACTGTCATTCTCAGCAAGTCACTTAACTTTTGTGCTTATCCTTCATTTTCTTCAACTGTAAAATGGGGATAGTAATGGCACTTATCTCCCAGTGTTGTTGTGAGCATATAACGAGAAAATAATTGTAAAGCACTTAGGAAAGTAAACATTATATAAATGTTAGCTATTGTTTTTAAAATAATTTACATAATACAATTTATAAACCTGAGTTCTACAAAAATTAGCTGTCATCATTATATTGTTACTGCAGATTTTAACTCTTTTATACATTATAAATCTTTTCTATGATAGGTTTTTTATTGTTATATTTATTTGTATAAAAGTTCTACTCCAATTTGATTTTTACAAATATTTCTTAATCATCAGTTATTTCTGCTGCACTGTGCTGGGCACCAAAGATACAAAGAATAAATGAGGTAAGAACTTGCCTTCAAGAAGATTACAATCTAGTACAATCCTATTAAACTATGAGTTGCTTCAAAAGCAGGTTTCACGTCATTTATCTTTTTGTCTTTTTATCTGGACATTTTGTTTTCACAGGGCAGTCTTCCTAACAAACTTCCAAAAGAAAAATCTTTCTCCAAAGCATATTCCCTGGAGAAAGTAAGGCACGAAGTTCTTAGCTGTGTGATTACAACTGATGGTATGTCAGTTTCCACTCCTGTGGAACCACTCTTAGATCAGAGGAGTGTGGGTATATTCACTTTGCTATCCTCCACTGTTGTTAATCCAAATGTTCTTGTCTTTTGTTATATTGTAGTTGCCCCTAAGCACTTGGCTTTTTTGTCCCAGCCCCATAGCATAGTACTTAATACAAAATAGATGCCTTTTCATTCATTCATACAAACAGGCAACTAAATGGATAGAGTGCTGGAGCTGGAGTCCAGAAGATCTGAGTTCCAATCCAACCTCAGACACTTAGTTTTAATCCTGGGCAAATCACTTAGCCCCTGATTGTTTAAGTTTTCTGCTCTGTCTAATGAGCATGATAATGTAGCACACAATGTTTTTGTAAGAATCAAATGAAATGATATTTATAAAACACTTTACCATTCTTAAAGCAATTTTTTAAAATCTCTTTAATATGAAGTGATTGCTATGCACCAACCACTGTGTGAAAGCTCTGGGTATACAAATACAGAAGCAAATACAGCCCTTGTCACAAATAGTTTACTTTCTAATTAGAAACCAACAGACACAGGTGGTGCCTGGGGAAGGGCACATAAGTGCTGCCTTGGGGAGAAAATCAACATTCTCAATCCAGACTGCAGTGCTGATTTGAACATAATTCCGTATTAGGACCCAGAATCTCAGAGTGAAAGAAGCTTCTTTCTCAGATGGCAATGAGACGATTGAAGAAGTATTTAATAAACTTACACAGGTTGAGTCTAATTCTGTTTTTTACAAGACTTCCTACATTTGTCTGAATTGTCATTATTCTTTCTTCCTGCCAGTACAATATTTCATTATATTCATATAACATAGATCACTTAGCCATTCCCCAGCAGTTGGGCATATATTCCCCTTCCAACTGACTTTCTGTAACTTTATAACTTTCTAGTTCACAGTCAATTGGATAAGTTCCCTCTAAATTCCATGGAGGGCAGGGAGTGTGCTATCTATATCTGTAGATCTCCACTTTATTTCACAAAAGACACAAAACTGTCTTTAAAGAGACACTTAATATATGTTTATTAAATTTACTGAGTTAAGGATACATGTTTTCTCCCCATAAGAGGAAATGAAAATGGAAAGAGATGAATGAAATTCCTTATTGGGCTCCCTATATGCTTCTAGGAAGTCCTTCATGATTTCTCTTAGATCCTGAGTTCCTGGAATCTCCCTCCCTCCTCTTTCCCTTGTCAGCTCTTTCCCGTGTCAGCTCTCCCCTCTCTCCTTTCCTTCTGCTCTCTTTCTTCCTTCTTTTTTTTCTTTCTTTGTTTCTCTTCCTTCCTTCCTCTTTCTTTCTTTCTCTCAAGAGAGCACTGCCAATTAACTTGCTTGTATGACCTTGGGCAATTCATTTTTTTTTTTAATCTGTAAAATAAGGAGTTGAAGTAAGCTCTAAATTCCACACGTTGTAATTTTAAATACAAACCAATTTCTTTGTCTCTCTTTTTTACTATATAGTTATGATCCTACATGCTTAGGAAGTTATGAAAAAAAATAAGTTCCCTGGCCTCATGGAGCCTAGTTATCTAATAGGGGAAATAATGTCCTCTCAGTATGTATGCATGTGTATGCATGTGATACAGTAACTATACATGTAGCATATAGTAATGTAATTTATGTAATCTACGTGCAAATGCATATAAGTATATATCTTCCTATATGTGTGTACATATATGTATGTGTATATATGTATGTATATACATATATATGCATATACTCAGATATTTACATATACATATGAGAGGCATTATGCTATAACAGATCGAGAGCTGGACTAAGAATAAAGAAACCCGGGATCAAGTTCTGGCTCTGATTCATACAGAATGTCAGATAATTTCTCAATGATCCAGGCAAATTTCTCAAATTATAAATTTCAAAGCAGGTGATAAATGGAGTTCCATAATCTAGAGTTGCCTATCCCAATTATATCACAAATTCAGTGCAAAAAGTACATACATATATATATATATATACACATAAATATATATGTGAATAAGATATATAACATACACACGTATTACATATAATTTTAGAGCTGGAAGAGCCTTTAAACATCATCTAAGAAGCAACATCCATTCATTTTTTTTTTCAGAAGAGAAAACCAAGGCCTAAAGAAATTAAGTGACTTGACTAATTTCATGCAGCCAGTTCTTCCAAGTCATGATCCAGAATTTGCTACGTAATACAATATAATATAACAGTTTAGCCCCATGGTTTATAGCTCAACTTATTATCCTCAACATGTTGACTGTCAAAAAAATGGCCAAATGGTCCTGGGTGCTTTGATACTGGAGGCATCTGCCCATCATTCTGATACAGAAAGTGTGCCAAGTATATGGCCGACTCCTTTCCCTACATCTGTTTCTCATCACAGGTAATCAGGGAAGGATTACACAGCCATATTGTACGTTTATTGATGATCTTAAAAGGCTAGATGAAAGTTGCTTTTTCTCAAAGCAAGTTCAAGAGAGTGGGCTCCAAATATTAATTTCCTTGATCAATTCCTCTGTTTTTGAAGCCATTTCAGAGAAATGACAGCATCTTGGAAGCCAGAGTTGAGGCTGAGAAATACGATTTTCAAGGTTAAGGCATCTCTGAAGGCACGCGCGCACACACACACATTTGAATCCCTACTTGGGCAAGTTGAAAAGCCTTCTTTTTGGTGTTTCAAACAAACTACTATTTTTAACAGAGAGTAGGAAACTCAGTCAACAGCTTCATCCAATTGGAAAGCGTCTTCCTTCTACACTCATATTGTTTTCTGTTCCATAACATTAACAATAACTCCTTTAAAATGGGGTAATAAAGAAAAGGCTAGAGAATGCAATATTCAACATATCAGTAAGGATAGTTATTAGAAGTAAGACATTTGGCTAATGTGCCTGTAACAGATCTAGCAGTTTAATTCACTCTTGTGGAATAAAATTGATTGCAAACATTTGCTCAGCATTCTCTCTATCATTCTAGGTGCATTCTGTTCTTTGAAAAAGCGTATAAATGGTATTTTACATGCCTTCAAGCTTTAATGTGATACCATGAAAGCAATAATGTCATGTCACTTTCTCTCTTGGCATTTCATGAATATCTTCATTAAGATGAGAAAAGCTGCATTGCTGCAGGTACAACTGTGATAAAACAGCTGGAATGGCTTACTTGCATGTTGTAGCTTCATTTTTTTTCATTAGCATCAATTTCATGTGCATTCATCCTTGGGCACTGGAGGAGAGGAGAAGGGATGAGAAACTAAAGCAATTGCTTAAAACAAAGATAACTGGCAAGTGGAGCCTTGAAAGTTTCTTTTTTTTCTGGGAGGCTCTAAGTCTCATTTTTTGAAATATTTGGTAAATAACAGATCTTAGAACAAATACAATCTGATGACTACAGCTAGCAAAGAAAGGAGATGGAAAATATATAAATCATGTCTTCTTTACATTATTTCCATTTATTCCCTCCAAAATATATTTTTTTATTCCAGACTTAGTATCAAACCAATTAAAATCTGTTATTTAAAAAAAATTTGGAGATGCCCAAAATTAGGAGCTAAATTGAGGAAAGGGTATTCAAAACATTTAAAACAATTTCACATAGAAGATTAAATGTCAGTCAATTACCATAATGTGTAGATTACCATAAGAGCCTAACAAACACCTTAGGCAACACTTGATGTATTTGCCAAATGGAAATATGCAGCTCTCAAGGATTTCACTGGTATAGATTACAAAGTTGTAAATTATTAAAGAAAAAGTTCCTGGAAAACTATGTTGTGGGAAAGAGTGAAGTAAAGATTAAATTTATAAAAGTTTGAAGAGAAGCTATACTATGCAGAAGCAAAGTAATTACTTGAATTTTTAGAATAAAATTAAAAGGAGGGCAGAAAACAGATGAAAGATGAAAAAGATCTGCAAACTGAATTTTTCCAACAACTTTTCACCATCAAGAATAGTGAAGTAAGTAAATCTGAACACTAAGAAGGAAATAAAATGGCTCAAATGAAAACAATCAGAGGAAAAGCCGCTAGACTTGGAATCAAGAATATAGAATCAATTATATGAAGACAAGGCTTATTCTGGAGATGATTCAGTTTTGGAGGCATTAAGAGACTAACTACCACATTATCTATAAATGAAATAACTATAAGTGTGGGAAAACTTGGATCTTCTCATTATGGAAGATTTACTAAGAGAAAGTCACTAATTAGGGATCTATGTGTGTATTTTTTCAGCTAATGAGGGAGAATGTACATAAAGGACAGAAGGCTGACTTCTGAGTGAAGAACTGATTCCAAGTACTGCCTCTGACATATAAGGCTGTTGAAGTTAGAAAAGCCCCACTACTTTTGATGGTCAGGCTTTCTATGACTAAATTGGAGAGAACTGTCAACCTATACCAGCACAGGGAATTTCCTCACCCCAAAGTGCTCTAAATTTCAATGAAATTGCAAGTTTCATTTTTATACTTACATATTTTTATGACAATAAATATATGAAATAATAAATATTATAAATTTTACAATAAATTATAATGTTATAATAAATATAATAATTATAATCCATACATGTATGGAGGTCATTATGATAAGGTCATTCAGAAGGAGAGGTCAGTCAGGTAGCACAGGGGATAGAGTCAGGAAGACTAGTTCAAATCTGATCTCAGATAATAATCAGTTCTGTGACCCTGGATAGGTCACATCAGTTTTCTCATCTGTAATATGAGCTGGAGAAGGAAACGACAAACCACTGCAGTATCTTTGCCAAGAAAACCCCAGATTGGGGTTTGCAATGAGTCAGCCGCGCCTTAAAATGACAACAAAAAAATTCAAAGAGAACATGAAAGGTGGAGAGAGCACATAATCCCACTGAAATGGCTTGCCTGCTACTTAAAAAAAAAGACTCAGTTGGTCTGATTCCTACCTTACAAGTTCACCCTGTGATAAGGTCTGTTTCATTAACAATTCAAAAATATACAAGATTCTTTGAAATGTATCAGGGACAGCCTCATTTGGCAACATTCTGCTTAGTGATATCAAGAAAGGCAAAAACCAAAAGGAGCCATGATCTCCAAAGATCTCCACTGCGGTTATGGAAGAGAGCCCACGCAGAGTTCAAGCTGAATTCCTGATAGATAGTGAGTTCCTTCAGATGTCATTCTTCGCCTTTGACACTGCAATGATTCCTTAAGTTCCAGAACATTACGGAGCCTCCAAATTGAGATCTATAATCATTCAGAGTTTTGAATGAAGGAGTCACACACACACACACACACACACACACACACACACACACACACAATGAAAGGTACTTAAGCTTTGTACATACATGGATGAACTAAAGAGTTTATTCTTCAGTATGTGTATATGCAAATGCATATGGGTATTTATAAAAATCTTGGAAATACATTGCAAATAAAAAGTGGAATAAGAATTAAGTAGGAGGAAAATGAGCTGAATTAACCACTAGGAAATTTAAGGTTAAATAACCCGAATTTTTTTCTTGTAAACAAAGGCTCATCTTTTTAAAACTATCATTCTTTCAGTGACACTGTATAATGATGAGTCCTCAAACTCTACAATTTTAAAAAAATTGAAGATGATGGTGATTCCAAATGAGAGACATCTGGTAATCAGGCACTGACTAAAATATATCACAAACAATAAATTATTCACAATACTATAACAAGTAAAATCCATAAGGATTATGAACTAGTCACATGGAGAGGAGGGGGATAACTTATGGACAACCTACATGTTCCATTGAGATCCTTGCAATATCAAGATATCTCAAAGAAAGTTCCAACACCTTAAATGGACCCTCTGCATTCAACTTACTGAAAGTCACAAACAAAAGTTATACAGGTTGTGCAGGCATAGATGGGCTATAATTTGTCCCTTTGGATGGGAAACTCAAATAATTTGGAATATGGTAAGATAATAGAAAATAATGGGATGTTTATAGTTTCATATGTGTAAGTTGTTATAAGGATATAGACGTATAAATATTTTTTCAGGAATGTTTAATAAATACATTCCTTTATTTTGCTGAAAAATCACTAAAGATATGACTAATTTAATTTGTAGTGCTCATTATTCAGAACTTTAAAAAAAGAGAGAGGGAAGGAGGAAGAGAAAAAGAGAGAGAGAAAAGAGAGAGATTACCACCTCACAGTAATCCCATATAGATTTTTTTCTAAATCTAATATGCTTCTCAAGAAAGTTCTCAAGAGATCAGAGATTTAGAGATACAAGGGACCTTGGAGGCTATCCATCCAGCCCATCACTCTCACTTTACAGATGAGGAAACTGAGGCTAAAAGCATTTAAGCAACTTACTCAGGATCATGCACAGAGTAACTATCTTGGGCAGGATTTGAAGCGAATGTTCTCATTACTCCAAAGTTGAGCAATCCATATACTAAGCTACTTAACCTCTGTTCGGTTGGAGATAGAGTGGTATAGGAGGAAGACTAATTGATCTTAGCATCAGAAGACCTGAGTTTTGGACTTGATGGTAGCACTTACCAGTTAGGATACCCTTAACAAGACACTTAAGATCCTTCTGCCTGTGTTATCTGCAACATGGGTACACTAGTATGTTTTTATTGTACTTTAAGATTTACGAATTGCATACACACACACACGCACACACACACACACACACACACACACACACACACACACACACACACACACTGTGTTTCACTTATATCCCTACAACTTGGCAATAAGACCCTCCAACAGTGATTTCTGTATTTCAAGATTTTGGGAAAGGGTCAAGTCTTAATCTTCAACATTTCTTCCAATATATTTTTGCTCTGTTGCTTCATCATTACATGGAAATGACCCAGAATTCTGGAAGGCATTGTCAAGAGGGCCCAAGTTCTATCAGGTCCTATTACTGACTTCTAGTGCAAGCTAAAAAAAAAAAAAACTCTTTGTCTCCTGTCTGAGGATCAGGTAAGCTAAGTTTGAAAACGTTCATCACCAGAAGATCATTTCATTTTCTACCACACCAACTGCTGGACAATTTTACTAAGACGTTCAGAGAGGGTTGTTATTTGCAACAATAGAGGGACTAGCCACATAGTTAAGTGGACAATACCATGATGGCATTAAAGCCTGCTAATGTCTTAGGAGTAGGGTTGTCCTCTTACTTTGCCTATCTGGTACATGGTGGGCAGTGAAATAACGATAAGAACTGAAATTTTATAGAATTTTGAGGTTTGCAAAGTACTTTATGTAAGATTAAGTCATTTCAACTTCACAATAAGTAAGGTAAGTATAAAAGGTATCATTTCACAGATCGGGAAGCTGAGGCTCAGGCAGTTTAAGTGACACATGAAGACATACTATAAAGATACAACTTCTATGTGTCTGAATAAGGATTCCATTACAGTAAGGATTCATTCCAGCCCTTTATCCATTGTTCTATGCTACCTCTCTAAGAGATGAAAAGGGCACATAAAGATGAAAGGTACAACAGGCCAAACAAAAACTTTGCCCAGCACACATTTTTGTATTGGTCTAGCCTGCTTAAGAGAATATCCAAGCATCACAAACCTGAGAATCAAAGGGTTATATGTCTATTATTTCCTACCACATGGC
The DNA here is from genome assembly GCF_028372415.1 of Notamacropus eugenii. Classification (NCBI taxonomy): domain Eukaryota; kingdom Metazoa; phylum Chordata; class Mammalia; order Diprotodontia; family Macropodidae; genus Notamacropus; species Notamacropus eugenii. The sequence continues at coordinate 59,902,753 of NC_092874.1, read as the reverse complement.
TACTGAGTGGCAGAGCCCAAGTACAAAGAGACTCCGGGTCCAGGTAGGTGAAGCCACCTCTTAAAAATATTTTGAATGTCACTCTCTGGGCACTCCACTTAAACTGAGTTAATAATAACTTCTGTTTATCTACAATTTACAAAGCACTTTTCTGGGCTCTTTCCACTAATTTCAGTAACAGTGTAACTGCAGAAAAGGCCTAAATTTCTCATGATAAATTGGCCTGTAGGAAATCAGAATTGAAATGCTAAGCATATTCTTTCTTTCCAAATGTGTTCTCTTTTTCCCCCTCTATGGCACAGTGTAACCTACAGCTGAGACCAAGAGTTGGCAAGAAATTGTAACATTCAGCATTAACTGAAATTGATCCTCAAGAGCTTCAGAATTTATATGGGAATGTGCTTGTCCGCACATTTTCCCTGCACATTCGCCCTACCAAGCTGGAGAAAATGATCTGGAGTGAAGACAATTGATCTGCATGGATCTTAATACAAGTTCTGGAATAAAGCATGTACCACTGTTATGCCTTTAGATTACTGTGGTTTAGGGGAGAGAAATCTCTCTGTGCTGAATGTCTACTGTCTGACCATACTGGTTACCTCCCCTGAGTAAATAGAGAGCATTGATTGTACTTATTTATGGAAGAGTTCCTCTAAAAGACGTCCCAATTTTCCCATTGGCATCTATTACAGCACGGAATGCAGCTAGTATATATTGTCCTTTTACTCTGAAAATCTATGATTAAATTCACAATTTTGGGGTCATTCAAAATAGCTCGTCATCTCATTTGTTCTTCAAGTATTTATTGAGTGCCTATTCAGTATATTCAAATTATCTTATATTCTGTGAGTGATCCAAAGAAATATAAGAGGTAGTAGTCATCCTTAAAGGTTCATAGCATCAGCTTGGGGAAGCCAAAATAAAATAGAGTGAAATTAAATGAAATAGGAAGATTTAGGAGTTAAAGAATATAATATTTCACTTAAGATGGCGGGATGTAAATTGGAGATTTGAAGGATTTGGAAAGAGTAAAAGGAAAAAGTCATTTTCACCTATAAATCCTATGAGAAGCAACATGGCATAACAGAAAGATAATTTGCCTCAGATTCAGGAGGAACCAGGTTCAAGTCCTACCTCTAACATATACTGACTATGGGACCCTGGGCGGGTCACTGAGGTGCTTTCTCAGTTCTCCAGATAACTCTCTAATATGCTAATTGCACTGGAGGTACTTACGTGCATTGGTAGAAGAAGCTAGGAAGCTCCTCACCAGGAGTTCTTTATACTGATGAAAATACAGGTTTGATTAAAAAAAAATAAACAAACCTATGAAATAAAATCCTTTAGTACTGGCAGACATAAACTAATAAGAAATGTGCTTAAAAATATCTCAGTAACAAGATATTTTTTTCACACATTTGCCTTAAATGAACAGCAATACACTATCCCCAATACATTTCTGTTGACCATGGTTTGGTTTGGTTTTTCTAATACCAAAAACTAATGTCCTTTCATCAATGATAGTCCTAAGGCCCAGGGGTGGGGAATCTGGGGCCTCAAGATCAGATGTGTCACTCTAGGTCCTCCAGCGTAGCCCATTTGAGGATTTGTCCTATGAAGTTTGAATTCAGTCAAAGAGCTGCACTTGAGGACCTAGATGGCCATATGTAGCCTCAAGGCCAGAGGTTCACCATCACTGGTAAACTATTAAGATATAAGAGTATCACATCTCACGGAGAAATGAAAGATATGCAATGAACCACACTATTTGGCATAGGGTTGTGATGTCTATTGAAATTCTCCAACAGAACTGTGATCACATCAATGCGGGTACTTCCTCTAAAGAAGCAGATTGAAACCTCGCCATGCTTTCTCAGACTATCCAAGTCTTGTCAAGGTCTTCTGATAAACTTACCACAAAGGGTCCATTCAACATACTGAAGGTCTTTTGCCAGAGCTTTTAACAACACACAGGCAACAACTGCCTGGCATTCAAACATCAAATGAATTATGCTGGGCGGTAGAGTGGGGGAAACAATGTCAACAAAATATTCATTTATTTAACCTAAAATATTTCAGGGTTGCATATGATACTTACTGAAGTCACATCCATTTTGATTGAGGGCATCAAATTAAAATGAAAAGATTGTCTGAGAAACCTCAGAATAGCTGTGACTTATAAGGGATTTGTATTTCATTCTCAATCTTGACTGCTCAATCTTTAGAATGTGAGTGATGAGTAAGAAGACAAAAAGTGAAGGGTTACCATCTCTTCCCAATAATCACCATTTTTGAAATTAGGGGCTAACTTTGACTTTTCTTGGTTGTTTTAGATATTTGCATTTAATTTGAAGTCCTCACTTTGAAATATTTTCTCTGCCGTTAAATTGAAGTTACGAATATTGCAGCTATTAATTTCTTCTTTGAAGATATAATGTCATTGTTTTAAGGAGTTGTAAAACACAAACATGCTAGTTGCCTGACAAAGATTCCCCTTTAACCATCAATATCTACTTATTCACACATGTCCTTTCTTGGTCTAGATACTAGCCTTTCCTCCCTCTTAAAATGACCCTACTTTGATTTGTATTTACTTGTATACTTATTTTATCCCTTCAGTAAAATCCAAGGGTCTAGAAGACTGAGACTGGGCTGGCATCTGTGCTGCCCAGAACGGTACATTGTACTTTGTAGATATTTTGTTGTTATTTAGCCATTTCAGTTATGTCTGAATCTTTGTGACTCTATTTGGGGTTTTCTTGGAAAAGGTACTTGAATTGTTCACCATTTCTTTCTCCAGCTCATTTTACAAATGAAGAAACTGAGGCAAACAGAGTTAAGTGATTTGTCCAGGGTAACACAGCTGATAAGTGTTTGAAACCATATTTGAACTCAGGAAAATGAGTCTTTCTTGACATGAGGCATGGCACCCTACCCACTAGCTGGGTGCAGGTATTTAGTAGAGGGAGGTATTTAATAAATGGTTATGAAACTGAGCAGATTAGTAAGCAGATAGGAGAACTAGGAGGAAGCTATACGGGTACATTTTGATGGGTAGAGGGATGGGAAAGTCTTATTTCTTGGTGTCTTTGAAGAGTGAGAGACAATAAAGGAGAAAGAAGAACTACTCCTGCAAACATTTGACACTGTAACATCAATACTGAAAGAAAATAAAACAATTTTGAAAGACTTAAGAACTCCACCCATTTCAGAGATCAACAAAGATTTCAGAGGATGAATGATAAAGAAGGACGCCTACTTCCTGAATGAGAGGTTATGACCTACTGTTCAGAAACAGAAACATATTTTTGAACAGTCACTGGGGGAATCTGTTTTGTTTGATGCTGCTTCCTTTCTGAAAGGGTTTTGTATTTCTTTTATGGGGAAGGGGGTGAAAGGGAGAGAAATAAAGTCTTGATAATTGAAACATAAAACAAATAATGCAAAAGGAGAGCTTCTACAGTTCCAAGTTTCAGTCGATACTGGTAACCTCTATCTCCTGAACAGGAATACACTTCTCCCCAAATCCGAGTGTGGTAGATCACTGTCAGGTGACATGGCCTTAAGGACCCAGGTTTTCTTTGGGGAGGCTGGGTATTGATAAAGAAAAGAACTATCCAAAACAAATTTCAAACAAACAATTTGGACTATTTTGATTAGAGCCTAGCTTGGGGAGTCAACATAATGAGCTGGAACTAGGGCTCAGGGACCTGGATTTTGCCACCTTGTCTTGCAGTCTGGTCCCTTGAAATGCTAATACTTTCCCTTTCAAACCTTGCATTTGATTGCTATGGATTTATTCTTTTGATATGTATTTTGAATATACATACATATGTGAATCTCTCTGCCTCTCTCTCAAGAATGTCAGCATCTTGCATTTATTGCGTTTGCATCCCCGATGAATATTTGATGGTTGATTGATGATGTCTTGGGATAGTCACTAAAATTCTCTGGATTTCACTACCTTAGTTAGAAAATGAAGTATACACACACACACACACACACACACACACACACACACACATATACATATAATTATGCATGATATATATGCAAATAAAGATATACATATATGTATATATATGCATACACACATATACATATGTGTGTATGTAATTGTATATGCATATGTATAACCTCTAAAGTCATTTCCAGTTCTAAATCTAGCACTCTTCTGGACATGTGCTTTGCAGTAATATACCTTATTTTTATTTGCAAAAAGCAGTCAGCCTCACACATGCTAAGCACTATTGCATGAATCTTCAATGACTTAATGTGACCATTTAGGATGAAGAGTATTGCATTAGAATTCCTAATTCATCTGAAAGGACCAGTCAATGGCATTAATCTAATACATTTCTAAATCGGAACACTGCATCTGTACTAAAACAGAAAATGTCATGTCAAGAGCACGTTTCACATTTGGGTGTTAGAAGAATATGGATTTATACAGACAACCCAAACACTTTTTGTCTTTTTATGGAATTCATAGGCAATCTTTGTCTCTGGACACATAGCATTCTTTAATAATAACAACTATTTATCCAGTACTTTAAGGTTTACAAAGTGCTTTGGACATATGGTCTCATTTGACCTTCACAACAACTTTGTGAGGTAAGTGTGGTTATTTTACAGACAGAGAGATTGGAACTGAGAAAAGTTAAATGACTTGCCCTGGGTCACACAGCTAGTAGTGGCTGACAAAATTCGACCCCAGGTTAGATTTACTCCAAATCCAACACTCTTGAATTCACGGCATGACCCACTTACTGAAATTTAAAGAAATTTAAATTTAATGAAAGTTGCCTATGGTTCCATTTTCAAATACAGAGCTTTGCCATTCAGAGGAATTACCAACCTGTATCTGTACAGTTTTCTCATCAAGGAGTTCCACGAATGCGAATAGGTGGCTCAGTGGATAGAGTGCCAAGACAGAAGTAAGGAAATGGTTGTTTAGTCATTTTTTCATCATGTTTGACTTTTTATGACCCCATTTGGGGTTTTCTTTGCAAAACTATTGCAATGGTTTGCCATTCCTTCTCCACTTCATTTTACAGATGAAGAAACTGAGGTAAACAGGGTTAAGTCTCTTGTCCAGTGTCATACAGTTAGTATCTAAGGCCAGGTTCGAACTCAGGAAAAAAATCTTCCTGACTTCAGGACTGGTGCCTTATCTGCTATGCCACCTAGTTGCTCGAACCAGGAAGACCAGAGTTCAAATCCAGCTTTAGTTAATAGCTGTATGACTCTAGACAATTGATTAAACCTCTGCTTCAGTTTCCTTACCAGTAAAAGGAGGCTAATACTAGTACCTATCTCCTGTGGTTGCTGTGAAGATTCAGTGAGATGAACATTTGTAAATGTTCTTAATACAGTACATGGTTCCGAATAGGTTTCTAATAAATGCTTGTTTTCTTCCCTCATTGATGAAATCGAAGGTCCCATTCCTACTCCTTTCCTTGCAAGCAACAACATTGATGAGTAATAACTATATTGAGGTGATAGGACTCAAGGCATCTTCTCAGAAAGCTGTTAGAATTAGTGTAGTGGAACTGAAGCAAGAGGACCTAGGTTCAAATTTCAGATTTCTCTAATGCTAATCCATGATGAGATTTGGGTCATAGACAAAAGCAGACAGAAAACTGTCAGAGTCTCATGGTGGAGTGGAAATCTCAAAGTTATACTCAAGTTCTTTAGGCAAAGTTTAGGAATGCAGACAAAGAGAGATAAGAATTGTGAACCAGGGCAGACAAAATCTCTTATACAAATGGTAGGATGATCCTAGCTCACTTTGAAAGTAGCTTTTTCCTCTAAAGTTTGAGAGAAAGATCTGAGAAGTGATGTCCATTACTTCAAAGAGTCATCCAATAAAAATGGAAAACCTTCACTTTCAGAATTCCTATTCCTTGTGTTTTACTCCATAATTCTTTCTCCTTGTTTTTTTTTTTACATTCAGTCTTTGCCTAAATGGAACAACTAGATCTTCTTGTTTTCTGTGTGCCCTACTGCTTATGATCCATACATGAACACAAAAGCACAGGTTTGAGCAGTGAATGCATTTTTATAAAGTGGAAAAATAATATTTATTACTCTTTGCATATTGAGTCCTTAAAAATCTAATTATGAATACACATATGACCAGGACATTGCCATTCACAGGATAGTTGCTTCTCATTCCCAAGCAGGCAGGCAAATAAATTTTTTACGAATACTGTGATTAGAGTACAACCACAAAGCCTATCAGGTCATTTTCTGTGGGATTCATACAGTCAGGTAATCCTACCTGCACCCTGATTATTTATTCATTTTTTGAATTCCTATTGACCCTCCCAGTCACATTTTCAAAGGCAAGGGCAGAAGGAATTGGGTCAAAACTTGAATCTGAATAGACGAAGATAGTAATTGCAAGTACATGATGGGTTGTTGTAATTATAAGTGTCTGATTAACCTATAGTCTCAATTCTAGGTCCATAGGCAAATGTACTTCTATAGATATCGTAGGGCATATGCAATTCAGCAGGCTAACCCAGGCTTTTGGAATTTGAACACTCGCGATGATCCCTGTCATCTTCCCATCATCAAATTCTAAAAACCATGGCACTATACAAAAATCATCTCATCTTAACTTCATAACAATCTTGGGGAGGGAATGTTATTATGATTCCCATTTTGTAAATAAGGAAATTTAGCTAGACAGAGATTAAATGAGTTGTTCAGGATTCCATAACTAGTAAGTGTCTGAGGCAGATCTGAACTCAGGTCTTTCTAACTGAACACTTTCATGACTCTGTTCACGGTCACTTCATTGCCTAGTTGTAGTTCTCCTATAAGTCTCTGCTCTATTTGTTTATTGATAAATCTTGACATTTCTACTGTCACTATATTTTTCCTATACATTACTTTCTTTCCACTCACATAGCCATCATCTTCTTCATGGACTTCATCACCTCTTACCTATAGTATTGCAATAGCCTTCTACATGGATTTCCTGCCTCTAGTCTCTCCCAATCAAATTCATTCTTTAGTCAGCTGCAAAGTGATTTTCCAAAAACATGAGTCTAACCATGTCATACATATCCCAAATCCATTGCTATCTATTATCACCATGATCAAATATAAATTCTTCAGTTTGAGATTGGAAATTCTTTATAGCTTGGTCTTTTCCTGTCTTTCCACACATTCTAGAATCCAATTACACTGAATTCTATACTTGGTATTCCATCTTGTATCTCACTGCCTCCAACCCAACTGCTCCCTATGACTAGAAAACTCTCCCTCAACATCAGTTTTTCCACCTTCCAGCAGATGAAAGAGAAAATCACCAAGTAAGATTGTACAGAGGGAACAGAGAAAGATGCCCAGGCAATGCCTCAGGGGACAATAAAGTTTGGTAGTAACAGGGAGAAGAAATAACTAAAAGGAAGAGGGAGTTCAAGTAAAGGCTTTTTATTCTTAAGGGAGAGAAAACCTGGACATATTTATAGCCAATAGAGGAAGATATAAAAGAAAGGAGTTTGAAGATGAAAGAGAAGGGTAATATTCTAGAGAGCAATCTCCTAGAAAATATAGGGATATGGAGATGTGGAAAAAAAGAATAATGGATGAGATCCAGGGAAAGAGTAGTGCTCAACCTTGACAAAGAGAAGTCTTTTCACAGAGGCTAAAGAGGAAGAATGTGGGCTTTGAAGAATGCAGTAGGGGAGTGGTGAGTGAGCTCATGACTGGAAGTATCAATTTTCTCAGTAAAAAAAGAAGTGATATAATCTGAAAGAGGAAGCTGGGGAAGTACAAGATACTGGAAGATTAAGCTTTAAACAACCACCTAATGGAGTGAGATAAAGAGTCAATCATAAAGAAAAAGAATAAAGGGATTTTCATGCAACAATGATGACCAAATGAGATTAGAGAACATTAATCTGAAATGGTTTTAATCATTAAGTACTGTGACTTCCTCCCATGCTTTCGTATGATGAGAGTAAGGATAGAGAAGACAGATGGCAAGTGACTCAGGGTTGATGGTTGTCATTGTGGATGGAATTAGGATAAAGAGACAAGGGAGCCGATGATAGAGAACCACACGTCATTGAAATGGTTACTTGTAAGATCAAGATTATAAAGACAGGAAATTCGGGTTAGTGTAGGTATGATGACTTGAAGAACAGAAAGGGACAGAGAAATTGGAGGCCATGGTGAAGATGGAAGGATAGGAAATTATCATCAGAGAAGCTACTTGCAGAGATAAAGGTTACCGAAGTGCCACAGGTTTAGGTTATTGTTAGATCTAAGAACTTAACATCCTTTTGGGCTCTGGATATTGAATAATGATGGAGGGTATGGGAGATGATGAAACTGGGGAAGTAAGGGTCCAGCATTTTTGAAGGAATAGAAAAATGCATGTTGCATTCTCCAAGTATGGGCATCTCCAATGTCTGTCTAAGACATTCAACTCTTCAAGAGAAAAGAGTAACTTAGAGAATGTAACATTATACCAAGAAGGATATTGCCAGGAGAATATACATATATATATATGGAGAGAGAGAGAGAGAGAGAGAGAGAGAGAGAGAGAGAGAGAGAGAGAGAGAGAGAGAGAGAGGGAATGAACCTGAGGTGAGATTACAGACTAATAAAAGTAGAGGGAGATTTTTGAAGAATGAGGAGTGTAAAGTATGCTAACCTCCTTAACTAATGTCAGGAGGAAATGAAAGGGGAAAAAGCCACAATGCCTGGACTATCCAGGGGTTCAATGTCTTCTAAAGAAAGTCTGAATTTGTTGAAAATGAGAAAAAAAGATGGAATGAATGTGAGATGAAGAGATCTAGGATGAAGGGGAGCATTTGGTTTGATTGGTACTTTTAAATTTTTATTTTCAGTTCCCAATTCTCTCCTTCCTTTCAATCCCTCCCCCAGATCAAGAAGGCAAGTAATATGATATCCATTATACATGGAAAATCATATAAAACATTTCTATAATAATATATGGTAGTCATATTACCAAATATAAAATATAATAGTCATATTACCAACAAAAGACAAGAAAAATAAAGTAGAAGAAAATATGCTTCAGTCTACACTCAGAGTTGTTCAGTTCCTTCTCTGGAGGGAGAAAGTAATTTCATCATAAGTCCTTTGGAATTGTTGTGGACCATTGTATTGATCAGAGTAGCTAATATTTCACCGTTGATTATCATTGCTGTAATTGTTCTGGTTTTGCTCATATCACCTTGCATCAGTTCTTAGAAGTCTTCCCAAACTTTTCTAAAACCATACCCTTCATCATTTTAGTACTCGAACATACCTATGTACCATAAGTCTTTCAGCCATTCCCCAATTGCTGGGTATTCCCTCAATTTCTAATTCTTTAGCACCACAAAAGGAACTGATATAAGTATTTTGTACATATAGGTCCTTTCCCTTTTAAAAAAAAATTCTCTTCAGGATACAAATCTAATAGTGGTTTCTTTGGGGCAAAGGATACACACAGTTTTATAGTCCTTTTGGCATAGCTCCAAATTGTTCTCTAGAATGTCTGGACCAGGTGAAATGGAGTTTGTTAACAATAGGCCAGTGAGATAAATGTGAAGCATACAAAGTAAAACCTCTACCAGGTGATACACAGTGAGATTGGCAGAACTAGATGTGATTACACACTGACAGTAGGTGGGCAAGAGAAAAAGAAGGAAGATGGAAAAAATAAATGAAAAAATAAAATAAAGTGAAATGGGAATTTAGAGGTAGACCTTAAAGGAGACATGGAACAAAACATTAACTTTGCTTATATATTTCCTAATAATTGATTTGATTCTTCTTTAGTCAAGGCTAAAGTTTTCTTAGTTCCTAGCAAAATGCCAGGAACATTATAGGTGATTAATGAATGTTGGTTGATTAGCTTATAAATCTACTATTTTTCTTTAAATAGGTGATTTGAAAAAAAAATTCTACCCACTTTGTCTGACTTCATTTTATCATAGAAGCCCTTCTTCTTTGGAAGGAGTACACTCTAAATTTAATAATAAAAATCCATGCCTTAGGGGGATCCAATATGCAGAAATTCAATTTACAAGCTTTTTGTTTTTTTCAATATATTGCATTTTATGCAGTAGTATAAGTTTATATGAAACTGAAATCTCCATACTACTTCTTTTGCTTAAACCTAATGGCTTGTTTGCTTAGAAAAGATACTGAAAGGGGGGTATGCAAAAGATGCCCTTAGATTATTTTATATGCTCCCCAAGTTAGAGTATTAGATTTATTCTGTGCATTTCCAGAAGACAGAACTAAAATCAATGAGTGTAAATTATACAAGTAGATTTGACTTTAATATCAGAACAGTTTTTAACCAGTTAGAACTGCCTAAAGATGGACTAAACGGCCTTGAGAGATTGAAAAACTCTGTCATGAGAGTTTGTTTGTTTAATATTAAATGATCAGCTGTCAGTGCTTTTGAAAACGGATTAATGTTTTGGGTAAAGGTTGAATTAAATGACCATCAGGAGGCAATTCCAACTCTAGAATTCTGTGATTCTATGAAGATTAAGTTGTAATGCATACTCATGGTGAACATATAAAAAAGCAATCTGAGAAATTGAAAAATTAAACATCTAATTCTCAAAACATGTTTCTTCCTTCTCAGATTACTTCTGTTGCAGCAGGAGATGCATCATGGGTTGGAATGTCAGAAACTCAGTCAAAATAACAGGACTCAGATGTCTTGATTCCAGGCATTTTCCCCACAGAATGAAAAACATGGTTTATATTGAAATAATCCCCAATTATAGAAAGTATATTTTCCTGTAAACAATGTTTTAAGTCCAAAACTAGAACATTTGTAACTAATGTTTCACCACAATTACATAATTGTAGGAAAGCCAAATCCCATTTTCAAATGAGCTCCAACTTCCACATTTTTTTCAGTTCATCGTAACATAAATGATATCTGGTCACTAATAATCTTTCCCTCTGCCTTGTCACTCTTACTCTGAGAAACATGGCTTCTGTTGTTTTAAGTAATACTCAACCATTCAAATTATTGTTTTGAAAAAGAGCTACCTATTGTTTAAGAAAGCTTTCAACATATTGCATATCACTTAAATTTAATGGAATCTAAGGATTACTTTCTCTTTTATCCAGATAGTCATTTGGACTAGAATACTATGTATTCATCTAATCTTCATTATGATTAGTCAAAGTAGTAGCTAATGATTACTTTTGTATTGTTAACATCGATGGTAATTTAAATAAGATTACAAATATCGAAGATGCTTCATCAGGTAGCAGAGCATATTCATGCTGGGGATTAAAAAATACAATGAGAAGAATTGAAATCCAGCATCTTGTTCCCCATACATTTCCATTGTTTTCCCAGATTGTTTCTGGTGCAGCAGGAGACACAATCATGGGCTAGGAAGCCATAAATATGCAGATAAATAAAATTAAATTGATAAATCATTTTTGAAAAACTTAGGACAATACCTTTTTTTTCTTTGGGAATGCAATAATTCCAGAGACTAAGTGCACTCACAACAATATAAACAAGAATTTGCAATTTGAAGGAATAAATTATGTACAGAGAAATACAATAATGCCTCATTTAGCAGCCATCTTTTGGGGGAATTTGAAAATAGAAATTAATCCATTGTTTATTTTGCTTTTTTCTGGCCACAGAAGAAGATATACCAAGGCAAGGAAGGAGTTAAAATCTGCATGAATGGAGGGACTGCCCACCTCAATGAAATCATGGTTTCAGTTTCCTCATTTATAAAATGGAGATGATAAACACAGAATCGCATAAGATCTTGAGAATCAAAGGGGAAAATGTATATAAAACATGTTGTAAACTTTATGGTGTTGTATAAATGTCAGCTCTTATTAGATATAGTCAAAAGTATTTTCAGTATATTAATATCAACTTAATTACATATGCATTTATTAAAATTAAGTGCATGTAGCATTTTTCCATAATGATTTCGATTTGTAGCATATAGGTGATCCAATTCACTTGTCACTTCAGTTTTCAGAATCATTCCTGTTAACATAAATAGACATTTATTTATATTTTGATCATCCATTCATAACCTTAACTATTACCTAATATGGAGGAAGATCTTCTTTTAATGCTTCTTGGATTAATTCTTTCTTGTTTATTCATCCTGCTGAGACTTTGTCATATACTCACTCCCTACAAGTGGGTTCTTTTTATTACATGATAAAATCCAAATTTCTTAATCTGGCAGTTGAGACCCTTAGAAGTGTCTGTTCAATGTTTTCTGTACATGCCTTATCCCTTATATAGTCCTCTGTATTTTTCTCTGTATTCTATTTCTGTGTTTTTGCTATTGTTTTTCTGCCCACCTGCCATGCCCTTTTCTTATTCTTCTCTGCTTACCTAAATCCTATCAATACTTTATGACAGTTCAAATTCCATCTCTTCTAATAAGTCTTTTTTATATCCCAGCATGAAGTAATCTCTCCTTCTTCTAAATCTTTTTTTCTTTGCAACTCATTTAATAAGACCTTGTAGCTACTATTTTTATCACACATTGCTATTAAATTTATTGTTATAGTTTTCATTACATGGATCTCTATTAATCTTTCAATCCATATCTTTGCTGGATTTGGATTGACTGTTCCCCTTGCTGGTAATATACTTCAATTTCATCTCTTTTCATAAAATCACTCTTTCTTCAAGGTGAAGCTCATACAAAGCCTCATATGTAAATCTTTTCCTGATCCCCTCAGCCACTAGTGCCCTCCCTCCCAAAATACCATGTATTCGATTACTTCGTATTTATTTTCATTTACTTTTATTCTGTATATACTTTTATATGTATCTGTTTCCCACATTAGAGTATAAGCTTCTTGCAAGCAGGGATTATTTCAAAGTTTCCTCTTGTATTTCCAATGCCTAGCATATAGTCAGAATTTAACAAAAGGCTTGTTGATTATTATTTCATTGGGATTAGAATCTGTATTTTGGATATGTCCTCCACTAAAGTAAATTGACAACTCCTCCATAACTTTTCCTTAAGAGAGTTATCTGGGACAAGAGGAATTTAAATGACTTCTGAATAGTTACAAAATAAATCAACAAGCACTTATTAATCATCTACATGACATATACTGGGCTAGACATTAGAAGAGTGCTGATTAGACAGGATTTATCCCAGGTCTCCCTAAATCCAACCCCTCCCCTCCTACACTATGCTACTGTGACTCTCCAAATATCATTATTTCTCAGATGCTTAGCTCTCTGAGGATAATGACAAGGTCTCATCCTTACCATACTCTACAGATGCATAGAAAGTCTTTTGGATACAGGAGCTTAGAAATTGCTTCTTGTTGATTTGTTTAAAGAACTCCAAAAATATCTTTGCTCCAACTTTTAATGTAATAAGATAATTTTTCATAAAATCCAATTTAATTTTAAGAAATTACTGACATTTAAAGGTAATTTAACATTCACAAAAATTATAGGCATTATCTCATTTGAGAACAACCCTATGAATTAGTTAGTTTCCTTTATTTGACCAATGAGGAAACTGAGATTCTGTCAGTTTATAGAACTTGCCCAAGGTCATACAGCTAAGAGGATGTAGGCAGAATCTGAACTCAGCTTGCTCCTGCCTACAGAACCAAGACTAAGTCCACCCACCTCTGTCTCTATTAAAAGAAAAACAAATCTTAGTGTATATGAGGATGCTCTATAACATAAATTGACTGATCAAGGCACAGGATAGCTACCACCTAAGTAACCCTTATTATAATACTTAGGGACCATGAAAAGGATTAATCATCTAAGGAACTGTGGCTAAGGACTTTCTGGTGCAAAAGACTATTATCATATTTGAGGATTTTTTGTTTTTATTTGGGGCTTTTTTAAGCCAGGAATTTATATATTGTCTGATACATTTCAAAGTGTAACATCTTATTTATTCAAAATAGAACAGTAGAAGCTGCCAAAGTTAAAGCAGGTTCATTGACTATCAAATGAGAAAATATTCTCTAGGAATCTTCCCTTGGTGTAATTTAAGCAAACATTTTTAAATGAAAGGAGAAAGAATAATCTGCTCCTCTGGTACTGACTTTTGCTCAAAGAAAACCTACTGGTTTATTCTTTATTCAAAGGTATTTTGTTTCTACTAGGATATATGAATGTATGAATGAACAGATGGAAGGAAGGAAAAGAGAAAGGGAAAGAAAAGAGACAGAAAGAAAAGATGGAAAATCAAGAGAAAGAAGTGAATGAAAGGAGGGAGGAAAGAAGAGAGAACATTTATTAAACACTTACTATGTGTCAAGCACTGTGTTAAGTCCTGGAGATACAAAGAAAAAAGATGATTTAGCCCCTGTTCTCAAGAATATCACACCCTAAAATTGGAAATACTACAGATAAAATAAAGTTTTTCTGAAAGGTAGATGAAAAGTTCTCGAAGTCCTAATGGTTGAATGCATAGCAACAGCAATGATTACTTAATACTGAAGACTTGTGCATCTCATGACCTTCTTATCACCAACATTCATTTCCATTTATCTAAACACAATAAAATTTTACGGATGCACCCTCCTAGCAAATATTCTCATTTAATAGACTATATCACTGCAAGAAGAAGAGACAGGCAGGATGTGAGAGTGATGGAAGGGATGTGTGGCACAGAGTGCTGGACTTATCATAGGCTTATCCTCTCCAAACTAAACATTCTCATTCAACAAAAGTGGTGGCCTCAAAGCAAGATGACTGCCAGAAGACTTAATGTCAACAGATTAGAGTAATTCTACAAGTGTGGATAGTTTGTAGCTGACTTGGAGAAACAGCTGAGCCAATACATGGTTGACAACAGTGGAACAGAAAAGTAGTGGGCAGCTTTCAGAACTCTGATACAGAGCACTGAATTTACTCATCCAAACCATTACAAACACCAATGTTGGTTTGACAACAATGATGGGGAACTCAGAAGTTACTCAATGAAAAACAAGAACTCCTCCATCACTTAGAAGCCAGCATTTAATCATCAAGTAAAGTACACGTAAAACTTAGAGAGATGCAGGATTCTTGGGTCAGTAAGAAGGCAGACGAAACTCAGTTTTACAATGATAACAATAATTCAAAGGGCTTTTATGATTCCCTGAAGGCTAATTATGGGTTAAAGACCCTAGGGTATAACTCAATTACTTGGTGCTGATGAAGTCACATTGATTAGTGACAAAGAAATGATCCTATGGAGATGGGATGAACATTTCTACAACATTCTCAATGGGCCATCATCAATCAATGCTAAAGCTTTTGATTATATCTCCAGTTGAAGTCAATCTCTCTCTTAGCCAAATTTCCAACTAAAGAAGAGGTTTGGAATGCCATTATGTTCCTCTTGTGTGGCAATGTGTCTGGTACTCATTCTTTTCCAGCTGAGATTTTCAAAGCAAAGGGTGCATTGCTTACACAAAAACTGACTGAAAATTTTTCAGATTATATGGCAAGAGGAAGTTATCCCCCAGGAGTTCAATGATGCCTGCATTCTCCATCTCTGAAAAGGAAATAGGTTGTCCTGTTACAATAGGGGGCTCTCTTTCTTTCTCTTAGTCATTGCTGGTAAGATTCTTGCCAGAGTCCTTAATAAGCTGATCCTTCATCTGGAAGACAGTCATGGACCTGAGAGCCAGTATGACTTCAGAAAGCCCTGAGGAATTGATGATATGGTGTTTGCTACCCAACAACTCCAGGAGAAATGCCAGGGGCAAAACCATCCATACATGGAACCATTGGTTACAACAATTGGAGAAATTTTGAATTTCTCAAGGTAAATGAACTTACCTGAGAAGTATATTTTCCAGGGATGTGCACATAGAAGATGAGGGTGATACATTGCCAGAGCTAGTTCAGTGTTCAGGAAAGTGTGGGGGAGAAGAGGTATGAGGCTGCCTACCAAATGGATCAGCTACAAAGCTAATGTACTAACCTAATTGTTGTATGCCTATGAAACCCGGAGAGTATACCTGCACCATCCCAAGAAACTGAATCACTTCCATTTGAATTGTCTCAGGAAGATTCTGAAGACCAACTGGCAAGATAGGTTACTGGATACTGAGGTCCTTTCATGAGCTGAACTGCCAAACATTCAATCTCTACTGCAGAGAGTGATTCTGATGGGCTGGTCACATTGTTTGAATATCATACCTTTGTCTAAAGTACTGTTTTATGGAGCTCTTCAAGACAAGTGCTCATATGGAGGTCAGAAGAAACAATATAAGAACAGTGTCAAGGACACACTGAAATACTTTGGAGATGTGGTAGAGAATAGCACAGGATTACCCAATTTGGCCTGTTCTCCTCAAAGAAAGCACTGTACTCTATGACCAAAACAGAATTATAGTAGCTAAAAATCAATGTAAATTGCACAGATTTAGAGACATTTCCACTCTTCTAAGCTCCTATTTTCCTGGCCAGCCACAGTCAGACACACTGTACCCCAACATTGTAACGTTGTTTTGTTCCTCTTCAAACCTAAAAGACAACTGACTAGAGTAGATTTGAAGACCTAGGGATCCTTAAACTATATCAGTAAGTCAAATGACAATGAGAAGAGTATGGAGGACATAGAAGAGGATCAAGTGATGAGCCCCAGTGCTCCTTCAGCTTCCTGGAAGAAATAAATTTGTTGACTCCTATTGAATTCACATCATATAGTAGTCAAGCATCCCACATGTATTCTTAACAGTCCAGGGCCAAAATGGCAAGGCTCTTCCCAAGGTGGAAGATGCCCCCATTTCCCACTTTCTGAACTGGGTTCTGAGGCCTAGACAATCCACAAAAGTAATAAATATAATTTTTCTTTGTATTGACTGCCTATTTCTAAGGTAAAAATATTCACACTGAAATTTTACAATTAACTCTTGGGAACTTATTAGAACTGGGTTCTAATACACTCTTATATATGTAGCAATAGGAACAAAAATACTAGACAAAAAGTGAGCACAATTGAATACTGCTGCACTGTAGCAAATGAAGAACATGATGAATTCAGAGAAAAATTAAAAGATTTGTATGAACAGAGGGAATAGAGAAGAACCAGGAAAACAATACGCACAATAACTGTAACAATATAAATAATACCAAAATGTCCCTGAACTCATTAAATACAATGAAAAATTTTGGTTCTGCCAGGAAGACCAGATGAAACAGATCGTCTGCCTCTAAAATGAGTTATGGAAGACTACAGGTGCAGAGTATTGTATATACTATTAAATGAGATTCCTTTATTAGTTGGTTTTATTTAACTCTTCTTAATCATTACAAGGAAGATGTCAACAGGTCTATCAAAAAGTGATGTAAAATAGCATTGATACATTTTTTAAAGTTACAGCGTTCTCTGTATGTGAGCAAACTGAATATATTTCACAGGAGGTGAAAATTTGTGATAAATTACCCTGATGATTTAGTAAGGAATTGTTTGGGCATAGAATATAGAATAAACACTTTCACAAGCTTAAATATTTTAAGGATACATTCCTAAATTCAAGTTAGCTTTAATTTTTCTTTTTTGAAAAACACTAAGAAGTTAGATTTTTTATAATTTCATTTTAATTTTTTCCTCCTTTTTTCTTTTGTTTGTTTCTTTCTTTTTTTTTTAAAAGACTTGATCTCCCCATCTTGCCCAGGCTAGAGGTACAAGTGCTTCTTACAGGCCCAATACTATTAGTGATCATCACAGGAGTTTTTTACCTTTTCCATTTCTAATCATAGCTGAATTGCCCTTTCCATAAGAAACTTGGTGGCTTTCCTTCAGGCTCATCATTCTAATACCATACAAAAAAGATATCTGATTCAAATACCTCATCATAGTTCAGAACTCCTGAGCTCAAGAGATTTGCCAGTTTTAGCCTTGCTGGTAGCCAGATTAAAGTTATATGCCATCACACCTACTTCTCCTCTTTTTTCTAACAACTCTGAATTACACATATAAATTATTAGAAACATACTTTTTATTAGTAGTCAAAAGAGGGGAAAGAGATAATTACAAAGATGAAACAGAAGATTTTTATTATAATAAATAAAAAAGCTTTTGACACACACAAAAATTAATGCAGCTAGGATAAGAATGGAAGCCATCAAGTGGGAACAAATCTTTTTGTCAATTTTGTTGAATAAGAGTTTGATATCTGAGATCTATAAACAACTTACCAATCTCTCTCTCTCTCTCTCTCTCTCTCTCTCTCTCTCTCTCTCTCTGTCTGTCTGTCTGTCTGTCTGTCTCTCCCATTTGCTTACTCTTCACCCTTCCCTCTCTCAATGCCTCTTTCTCCAGATGCATGTATAAGATATATTTTATATTAATTAATTAATATTAATGCATTAATTTTGGGTGCAAAAGCTTCAAATATACATGATATCTATCCCCATAAGATAAGTGGCCAAAAGATATGAACAAACAAAACAAAATAAAAATTGCAAACTATTAGCAATCATATGAAAAAAATATTTCAAATGCCTAATACCAAAGGAAATGCAAATCAGAATAACCCCAAGGTTTTACATCACAGACAATAAAATGACAAAGATGATAAAATATGGCAATAGTTAATGCAGGGATCATGTAAAGATATTTCATTGTTGGTGAGGCTGCAAATTAGTACAAGCGTTTTGGAAAGCAATTTAAAATTGTTCTGATAAAATAACTAAAAATTCATACTTGTTGACTCAGAGATTTCACTGCTGACATATAGTCAAGGGGGGTCAGAAACAAGAAAGACTCTACAAACCTCAAACTATTTATAGCTGTGCCTTTTTGTGGTAGCAACAAATGGAAAACAAAATAAAAGTTCATTGTTTGGATAAAGGCTGAACAAAATGTGTTAGATAAATATAACTAAGAAATACAAATATGATGAATACAAAGAAGCATGGAAAGATGTAAAGTAATGCAAAATCAAAAAAATCAGGGCCAAATAATGTACACACTGACTACAACATAAATCAACCACACACACACACACACACACACACAAATGGAAAATAAATGTTATAAAATGACAACAAACAACCTTGCTCTTAATTTAATGAGAAAATATTTCACTCTATTCCTTTGAAAAAGGTCCAGAGGTATGGAACATTGCACATATTGGCTTTTTTTTTCAATACACTGATAAGTTTTACTAATATTCCTTTTCTTCCTCTTTTTTTTTCAAAAATAAATTCTCATAAAAATGGCACACAAGAAGGGATTAAATATGGAGAAATAACTGGTGGGAATTGCAGAGATGTTAAAAACATAATATATTAACAAAATGTGTTTTAAAACTTACCTGTCATTAGTGGTGTTAGAGGTTCCTTGGCAATGGAGTGATAGGATGGGAAGCAGCCCTTTGACAACTCAATATCATCAAGTGCAATATGTCCCCTGTGACCTTTCCCAACTCGACCTTCAAAGGTGACTTGGAAATCCTCCTCATTGTGCAGAATTAGTTCTTTCTTCTTCCAGTAATTGCCTTGTTCTCCAGTAAGATGGAGTAGAACGTTTGTCTTATTTGTGATTGATATCTGAGAAACAGTTAATGCTCCAATACCCTTTCCATACATGTGATAGTGGAAAGTTAGCTAAAAAAAAAAAGACATTTAATATGATTATATTCATTTTCCTCATCTTCAATAATTTCATATCATACGTATGCCATTTTATTTGTAATGCCTGGAAGCTAGTTGGGATATTTAACCATTCTTGCTCTTTTCAAATTCAGTTGCAAACACAGTTACCCACAGAAGAGCTAGGATTGCTCCAAACTCAATAGCTGTAATAAAAAATTAGTGAATGGAACCCCAAATATTCTAGCCCACCTGGTAGCACAGTAAACTTCCCTGACATAGTCTCTGAAAAATCAGATCATCTCTATTCCCTAATGAGTCCTCAGAACAAAATTTATTTCTACATATCATCTACATTGACCTTATCTGGTCACATATCTACATTCAATATTACATATTTATAATTTCTCAAAATGAGGTAAAAATGACTTGTCTAAGGGGACAGAGGTGGGAAATGATAGAGCAAGAATGAATACCCTTGTCTTCTGGGTACAACTGGAAACTGCACAACAACATGAACATCAGAGGGTGTCCATAAATAACCGTGACCAGCTTTGGAACTGATCATATGCCTTGAAGGTTATTGGGGCAGAGAACCAACCATTTGGCTATAATTTCTAATCAGTCCTGTACTGAGTGAAATGTAGAGCCTAGTCATGGTGAGAACTTGTGATGGTTTTGCCTTTGGTTACCTAAATGGCACAATGGGAAAAAAAAAATTTTGATTTTGGCAGTCAGCTTAAGTTAGGTATATGATTGGTGTGTCATTATCCATTTTCCTATTCTCTTGTACCATTTCATCACACCCACATGCAAAAATAATCGAAGATTTTCCATAGATAATATCTCACTTTTCCTTTTCTGGATAATGGGAACATTCCTGCTGAGGGCAATGTAAGCTAATCACCAGGAAAACATGAGCACATGAAAAATATGCTCCAAATTTTACTCTTTCTGAGTTGTTCTTTCTCAGTGGAAATTTCAAGATGACTCAGTTCAAACTGTAAAAATGCTGCTTTGGGGTATTTTGCAAGGTCAAGCATAAAAGGTGTTTTTCTTTGGAATTGGCAGGTAACTGCTTACCTGATAAACATATTTTTTTATACATGAAAGAATCAATCATTACCAGCACTGACCTTTCACTTACTTCTCTGTATTCAATACATATTATAAATATTCATACAATGAGCTATTCATCATTAATTTTTCTATATTTCTTCAAGGCATGCTTTATTATTCTCATACAGATGCTTATAACAGCAGGGACTATGGTTCTGGGGATAGGAAAGAAAAGAGAGAGAAGTCCTACTTGGTTGTAAAAAGGTTCTTTAAAAATCATGGCATTATTGAACTAAAAATACTTTAAACAAATTTTTGAGGAAAAAGAGCATTTGAATAGTTACCAAATTAGAATTTTGTCTTTGTTTTATGATTACTTATATTAATGCCTATTCTGACTAATTTGCATGATTTTACCTGGTATTCATTGTACAACTTTTTTTTTAATTCTTTAGTGTTTTTTTAAAGGATTGGATGTTTAAGGGAGATAAAAAGAGTAACTTTGAGATTCTTATGTAACTATGAATAATTATATAATTATAAAAGAACTTTGAAATTCTTATATAATTTATATTCATTAAAATATTATAGGAAGGGAGGGAAAGAGGGAAGAAAAGACAGAGAAAAAAGACACAGAGAGAAAGAGAATATATCTCCAACACACTAAGGAAATAGAATAATAAAATAATCTTCATATTTTTATTCTCATTTCAGTAAGCCTGTGAGCTAAGTATTATTATCCTAGTTTTACAGATGAGGAAACTTAGTACCAGACAGGTTAAGTAACTTGCCCAGAGCACAGAGCAAGTAAATGTCAGTCAGGTTTAAATTCTCAACTTCTCCTGTCTTCAAGTCTGCTTCACTTTGCGTTACACCAAGCTGATTTCTAGATCAAATAGGATTTAAATGACAAAATACGTTAAATGAAATATCAAACAGCAGGAATGGGAGCTTCTTTGCTCTTGAAGTAATTATGATGAGAATAATTCCTCTACAAAGCAGATCAATCAAAAGAAGCCTTTGAAAAAAAACTAAAAGAAAAGTTTGTATACTCATATGTTAACAAAGATTAAACCAATGTTGCTCTATTTCCAGCTGTGTGACTTTTGCAAAGATATTAGTGTCTTAAATCTATATTGCTCAGAAGACTGAAACCTATTAATTTATTGTATAAATTGATGTAAAGTACATCTATCTAATTCATGGAAACTGCTCAGCATGTCTTCCTTAACAGAAGACACCTGCTTCTATGGTAGCCAAAAAAAATCTACTTACTATTAAGCATCAAAATTACTGGATAAAATGAAATGAATGCCAACATTTTCAGCCATTGAATTATCTTTTTCTTAATCTAGCGATCTGTGGATCTCATTTTGTTACAAAAATCCTCAACCTATCACTCACCATCTTCCTCAATCTGGTTCTTCCATAGTTCCACACTAATCCCATTCACACATTCCCTTTCTAGGATATTATTCATAGTTAATGTCCTTTCATGAGTTTGCCTCTTATACCTCTGTACTTTGGTACAAGTGGTCCCCAATGTGAGGAATGCACTCTCTTTTCAACTTTACCTTGTAGATACTCTAATTTCCTTCAAAGCACAACACACTTACCACCTCTCTCTATCTCTCAGTTAGATTTCTCTCTGTCTTGAAATTATTTAATTTAGTGTCTCTGTATTGAAGTCTTTAAGTTCATATTGCTTTAACATTAATGTAAGCTCATTGAAGACAGGCACTGTTACTTTTGTCTTTGTATCCCCAGGGCCTATCACTGTACCTGACACATGTTAGGCACTCAGTATTTGTTGAGTAGATTTGAATTCGTGAATGCTATCTTAACTCAAAATTCACAAGTCAGCACCAAAGGAACATATGATATGCATGTGTGCATATGCATGTATAGGTATGTGTGTAAGTATATATGGATGCAAAATGTATGCCTTCTTGATCTTCCAGCATTTCAGAAAACACCCCTCTACCAAATTAACTTCAATGAGTCAACTTGCACAAAGAGAATTGGCAAGAGCTCTGAATATATAGGCTTAAGAAAGCAGCCTGTAGCAAGAAGAGATTAAGTGATTTGCTCTGAGTTATACACAACATATATCAGAGGTAGGCCATGAAATCAGCTCTTCCTGGATCCAAAGTCAGTCCTCTATTTAGCAGATAACATTCCATGGTCCTGAGCCTGTCTTAACAAAAATGAATAAATAAATAAATTTCCCACACTCACTTCTTCAAAGTGCAAGAGTTATATATAAATTTTGATTGTTTTCTGCCTTTACAATAAGGTAAGAAAAAGTAATAAATCATATTCCAGGTATGTATTGTATACTTAGATACATATACATGCACGTGAGTATTATGTGCATATATCCATGTGTAGATAATGGATATAGAGATGGTTTAGATAGTTATACGTGATAGATATAGATAGATAAAGAGATGGAGGTAGATAGAATGCGGATAATATAAATACAAATAACAGAGAGAAGAGAGAGGAAAGAGAGAGAGAGAATAAAAGTTCTGAAACTACTATCCCAACCTTAACTCTACTATAGCAGAACATGTTCCCAGAACAAGGGTGATACATATTCCCCCAGGATTTTAGGGGAAATCCAGAAATATTTTTTGATTGATTTTTTTTTCAGTTATCAAGTACTTATTTTCTATCTCTCTGACTACCCTCCTCTACCAAAAAAGAAGATAAACCAAACTCATAATAAATACTAATAGTAAACCAAAACAAATTCCCATGTGTACGTTCAGTTCATCTTCTCTCTGTCAAGATCCAGGGAAACATTCCATCTAATGGTGGAGGCAACATAAAAGCAACTATATGAAAACAAGATTCATATAGATGTATGTTTGTGTGTCTACATGTACATATAAATACATATAAGTGTGTGTGTATAAAGAGAGAGGTGTATGTGTAAATAAATAGGATAAATTGGAGATAATAATGGAATAAAAACACATATATATCATAAATTTTAGAATGATGATTTTATAAATTTGAGTCATTGATTGAGTAGTTCTTTGTTGTATTTTCATATGGAGAAACTAGGTGTTCAGACACTAAAGGCTTCTTTTTATTATCAATACCATGACAATTTGAAAATTGTAAGCTAAACTGTTAGTATGGTGATCGTCACTACTTTCATTTCAGGACAAGGCTGTTAATTTTTCCATAGTTTGCTGTATCAAAATTGTGCCTAATCATTGTCAAATGACTTGGAATTCCTGGGGCTCCCTGAGCTCTGTGGATAGAATACTTTATTAATGAGTCTGGGATCTTGAACATCTTTACCAAAATGAGTTGTTTAAAAGATTTAAAGCTGGAAAAAAGAATTTTGGTTTGACGTATCCCTTTTTGGTTTCACTGAGTCAAGCATAGATCAATATAGTGAATTATCAACCAGAATTCAGTCAGAATCATCAGTTACCTATATGTTCTTCCTTTTCTGCATTTCACTTTCAGGAAAAATAGCAAACTACAAAGTTAATCATTGTAAGTGTGCTTAGTAAATGTGTTGATATCAGGCAATTGTTCAAACTGTGTACATAGTTTTCAGTGATTTTTATTTGTAACCAATCCAGATTGAGCTCAGATTCAGACATCTACAACTGTTCATACAAATAAAAACTCTGCAGTGAAAACTGCTGTTCAAAATGATGACCAGGAAGTATAATCCTCAGCCATAAAATAGCTTCATTCCATTCATAAAAAATTTCAAGAGGAAAAAAATTAGAAACAACATCATGTTCATTACACTAGATTTAATAAGGAAGAAAAAATGAACTAACACGTTTTTAGAAAGATTTTCAGCAATGCTTGTCAAACTTCTCAGCCCAACTTTTAAGAGCCTTCATAACCTGGATTCACACTCCCTATAAAGTCCTCATTCTCTATCCTACTTTACCTCAGTATGAAGTCTATTCTAGCAAGGCTGTTGTCCTCATTTGCTTAACAAATATTTCATGTTTACTCTTACCTCTGTTTCTTTATTTAGGCTATTTCCCAATCTCCAGAAACAGCTTCCTTCCTAATTATAACTAGTTAAGTCCTCTCCATCCTTCATGTTCTAATTCAAAATTCTCAATAATTTCTAAGGCTCCTTCTAGCTCTAAATGACACAACAAATCTCACTTCCTCCATGAAGTCACTCCCTACTAGTCCAGCCCTACTCTGACCTCATTACTATTTTTACCAGTTAATCAACTACTGCTTTCTGATGTCATGTATTTCTGCAACTGTATACATTTTGTATAGTACTTAGTTTGTGCCTCCCACACATCTTCTAACTATAGGACAGATCCCTATATTGCGTGCCCGTTTTTCCTCCACCCGCACCTTCTTCTTACTCAATAACGTTCCAAGATGAATACACTCCAGCCTTTCTTTGTTTCGGGAATGGAAATACACCTTCGGTCAATTTGCTGAATTTGACTGTATTGGTCAGCAAGTTTTCACTAAGTTTTTCTTTCCTTTTCCATACCTTGCAGTTTTTGCTCCTTCTGCTTATCACTGGGCTAGAAATGTGGGCTTCTTTCATCGGCTGCTGAGGAAATAAACTCTTTATAAAGATGTAATGACCAGATGGGTCTTGAAAGGTGTGATCAGCGACTGGCTCGGTGCCTGTAGTGGGGCTGATGCCAGCTTTTAAATTCCAGTCCAAGTCATCATTTTGATTCTGCTCCCAAAAACAAAGGTCAAATTCAAAATCACAGCGTCCAAAGGATGTGCCTAAAAAAAAAGAAGTCCATGGAAAGGTAGGAAAAGATGGGAAAAATAGATTGAATTAAGCTAATAATATTTTTTAAAAATGAAGTGATCTTTACACATTAGATAGAACCTACTATCTGAAGATGTTTTAAAACTGTAACTTTCTATAAATGGGAAACTGATCGTAAAATAGAGATTTTGATAAAAAAAAAAAAGGTGGGCAGATTCCATGGTTTAATTCAACTCATTATTTAATTACTTCATTTAGATACAAATTTTAATATCTTGCTAACCGAAACATATATATGAAATCAGCTTGTAAGAAGAAATGATATCAAAACTAAATTAGAAGAAAGGTTAAAGAAGATATGATATACAATTACAACTCCATTTTTGCCATTCAGAAAAGTTACTGACATAAAAAAAAAATGAAAAAAGAGGAAAGGAAAAAAGAACTATAACAAGGAAAAGTCATTGACACTATTGTACTTTTCTAAGGAAGTTTCAGTAATACAAATCAATTGCCACAACAAGTAAATACATCTAGAAGCCATCTTAGTCTCTATGCCTAGTGGAGAGATATATTACTCAATAGCCACAATGATTTGGAATGTGGGGTTGTTGTGTTTGTCCTTCATTCTCAAAGAGGACCATGACATCAAGATGATGACATGACTTGCAGTTGACTTTGATTTGAGTGAGGGAGGGCTGTGCAAGGTCACCAGCCTCACTTTTCTCCTCCAGGGCCATCTGGGTCCAGTGGTCTGAAATCCATCAGGACTACTGGAGATGGCCCGAGATGTAATGTGAGATTCTGGCCATTTTAGATTAAGGTCTTATCACATTCTCACTTTGAGTGAGACACATCCATTCAACGAATAGGCCTTTTTAAGTAGTTATTCAAGGGATGGACCCTTTTAATAAAAAAAAAAAAAAAATCAAACTGGGAGGGGAAGACCTGCAGGGTTCCTGGATAAAAGAGAAACAGTTACTCTTAGTATTTACTACTTGGTTACTATTTAGTATTTACGTTCACTTGGTGCTAGGTGGGTGGGGACTTATTGTTCAGTCTATGACCTGTTGTCCAGTCTATGAGCTCCAGAGTGAATTGAATTTAAGGCTTGGTCTTTGAGCAAGAAATCTAGTCAGTAAACCCAAAGGGAAAAAGGCAGCTTTTGGCCATGGAAGTGTACCTTCCCCTGGGTAGAACACCCCAGACAAGGAAGAAGAGGAAAGGACAGGAGAGGACAGGAATACGGAGAGAGGGACGTATATGCTCCTATAACTTGAATGAGGGGAGACTGTTTTTCTATTCCATGTGTATCCTTTTCCATGTACATCAGTGTGTAGCATACTGCTTGACTTAACAAAAAAAGTTTTTAAAATTCATTTTACAATATTGCAGAGGATGTGTTATGAAGACATAAAATGGAAATATTATATGAGTATTAGTATATCACTCCACTTTTACATCCATTAGCTCTCTCTCACCTATGACCGACCTATTCCCTTTGTTATCATAATTCCCTAGATATCTTTTATGTCAGTTCCTCCATGCATGTCATAAGTGGTAATATGTGGCTACTTATGGCTACCATACATCTCTCTATTGACCTTTGGGTCACTCTAAATTTTGATTCTTGGGAGACTGTGAAGTTCTGAGATTCATAACCATGCTAGATGAATACTGCTGTTAAAAAAGGTGGATTATTGCTTTTAAGTGAAGTTTTGTGCTGTTAAAACAATTATATAATTTCCCAAACACAATCTAGCCCACTCTTTTTTAATCTTTTAAATTATGGATCCAATTTATTGATCATGTGCAGTGTCTGTATTATATATATATATATATATATATATATATATATATATATATATATATATATATGTATACACACACACACACACACACACACACACACACATATACGAGTGCTGATAGACAACTGCTATGGACTGTCCATTCAATTGTGTCAAAATATAAACAGCTGACTTTCTTCATCTGTATGGTTTTTTCCAGGTGAACTGTAGTTCAAATTGTTTATTTGTTTAATGTTTGCAGATCTCAGTGAGGAGCATCTATACCAATCTAGAACCTGATACAATTAGGGCCATGTAATGAGCCAAATGTAAATGCCGTCTGAAAAACATCATCTGTTGGGAATTCTTATTCTTCTTCCCCTTAGACTTCAAGATAGATATCTTCTGAAGAGTGGTGAACAACACTGATGAGGAAACACTTCCCTATTTTAAGCATATTTTATATGTATGAATGTGCATATATATCATCAATGAATTATATGACTATAAACATGTGGTCTGGTGAAAAATTTCATTTGTGAAAGTCTATCTGTTACCCTTTCATATTTTCATTACAGGTGCCTTTAAGACATGCATAGATTCATCTTTCTTAGAAATATGTCACACTGAAGAGGGAGACAACAGGAGAAAGACAGTGATCACTTTTTAAAAAACTCGTATCCTACACAATCTAAAAATAGAAACAAACTTACCAAAGAAAATAATAAAAAAAGCAATTTTAAAAACAAAAATTCTCAAAAAGAAAATGACTTTATGAAAAAGGAGAAAGAGAAATGAATAAATGAGTTAGGAAAAATAATGCTGCTATATCATTAATGAATGTCTGGTTGTGGGATAAAGAGTGAATAAACAAGAGAAGGTAAAAAAAAAGCTTTTAAAACAGTCCTGAATCTGACACTAGATTAATCATATTAAAAGACTACAAGGCTCACCCATAGCATATTGAGTGAAACCTTAATGGAGTATTGAGGAAACAGAAATAAGAGTAGCATAGGATAATAAGGTATAAGCTAGTTAGATTATCACACAGGTAAGACCATAGATCTACAAATACTTTATCCAAATTCCTCACCTCTTTTTATTTAATTATAGCATTTCTTTCTCCCATAATCACCTCCCAACCATGTATAACTATCAAAATTCTATGTATCTTTCAAGGCCCAGTTCAAGCGTCATTTATTATTATACATTTTTTTACTCCCCCAACTGTATAGTTGTTCCATATCTTAACCAGTAAAATACTATACCTCTTTGACATTTATCATATTTTCTGTCTTCTATCATGCTTATTTAAAATGTTATTGTTTAGTGGCATTATTTCCATATTTTATCCCCTCCACGAAATGGAAAAATTGGTTAAGTACGGGGAAAACATCATTTCAATATGCACATTTCCATCTATACCGATCACAGTTCATTGCATATGATAGATAGTCATTAAACATTTGCTAGATGATTGAACAAATTCAATGTTCTTTATTAAATGCTTATGATCATTTAATATACATGAAAAAGAAAAGTGACATATCTGAGTACAACAAAAATACATAGCAAAAATGCGTTGTGGCACTGTTCAAAACCCTGTTTTGGTTATTAAAAAATAAAAATAAGAAATATGCTTAATTGTCTACAAATCCAAAATAACTTCAAAAGAATATAAATTGTAGAGCATGGATCATTGTGCATAGACATTCTTCTCACATATGCTCTGAGCAATTACTCAGATATTTGCCAAAGTAGTGTTATTTCACTGAATATAAGGAATCATGAAATTTTAAAATATATAATATTCCTTTACTGATCACTATCAGAAGAGCTCACCGTAAGAGCTTGGATTTGAATCCACTTTTCAGGAGCAGCCCCCAACATGTTGTTTCAGCACCAAAATGCTCTGCAGAGCACCATTTATATGATTAGAGAAATGCTTCCTGGGAAATTACCATAGCAACTCCCACTTGAATAACCTAAGAGGTAACTTCCTACTCCAATTAGAAATGTGAATTATAATGTTACAAATTTTGCCTAACTTGAAAATGCTCTCGCTTCTTTATGGATAGTCTTACCATCATGGCAAGAGTGAAAGACATGGACCTTCTAAAGGAGGTTGGTAAGATTGGGTAAGCAAATGAAAATGTTTTGTAGCTTGAAGGGTATAACCTTAATTTAAATAAATATACAATAAATGAAAATGCTGTTTACTTTATATGATAAAAAGCGTTTTGAAAAACTTGTTATAAAGCAAAACTTGATTGTCCACCTTTTCTAATGGTTTTAAATATTCATGTGAAGATATGCTTCCAGAATTTTTGATGCCAAATCATCAGTGAGGAATGAAGACGTGCACTCATGAATTCTTTGATGTTGCCTGACTACAATGAGATCTGAACCACTGAAACTTTTATTTTCTGTGGTTTTTATCTGGTGACATGAGGTGGGGGAAAGTAATCTTTAGAGTAACTTCCTGTTCTTGAAAATTTAATTCCACTTCAATTCAACAAACATATGAAGTTTCCTATGTTATTTACAAGTCACTGTGTTAGGACTTAAGGATACAAAGAGAAAATGAAAACAATTGCAATCTTCATGATGCTCAATTCTACTAGAGGAAATGATGTGTATGTAGAGATATAGTCAACAATGACTCTGAAATAAGAGGTCTTATATTCAAATCCTGCTTCTTATCCAATCTGAACAAGACATAACTTCTTTGGGCTTAATTTTCCATGTATTTGAAATAAAGATGTTAGAATAAATGACCTCTTAATTCCTTTCTAGTTTTAAGTTTATGAGCCTAACTAACTACAAAGTAATTTCTGGGAGACCAGAAATGGGAATCCTTTCTCTGAAGAGAGAGAAGATGGTAGGAACAGGGAGTCAAATATGGCTTCATGGAAAAGACATGCAAAAAATCTGGTGCTAATTACCCACTGTGCTTAACGGTGATTACATCACCAAAAGGTACCACCTCTGACCATATCTGTCACTTTCATTCCCTATCCTAAACCAGGACAGTTACTTTTCATTCATTTAATTATTTAAGGAGGACCAACTTGCGTCTGCTGGATTCTTAATCAGGCAAATGTGAAAAAACGTAATTTTATTAGGTGTGTTTGCGTGTATATGTATGTATACATGAGATGTCGTTGTTCATGAAAAGTAAGCAGTTGCAATTCTGGAAATTTGATACATTTAAAAATATGTTAATTCTGACATCAGCATCCCAAATGTTTGCCATGTTCACTACTACTTCTGCATAATCATTTATGACTCTTTTACAGTGCACTTGAAAGAAGCAGGAAGAAAAATATATCTTATCAGAGAGATGAGGCAAGCACAGATTTTCAGCTTTAGACATTTCTTCCTTTATACGCTGACTTTAAACAAAGTCATTACGTGATCTGTTCATACAGGATTATGCATGGAGAGTAGTAAAAATATTCCTACCTTCAACAGGGAACTATAGAAGTAACTGGTTGAAACTAGAGCTTTTTGCTTAGCCTTAGGGAAGCTAATCTATCTGATAAGTCAGAAGGCCAAAGCTATTGCTTCTTTCTTTGAATACAGAAGTCTGCCAGGATTATGTTGGCCATCACCTTAAAGATCAAATCTAGGAGGGAGAGCAAAAAGCCATTACTGAGAACCAGTCATCAGTCACTTCACAAGTATTTACCAAAGGCCCAAAGAGTACAGCCCAGTTCTATTTGCTCTAAATACACTTTAAAAGTTATGACTTTTCAAGCTTCTCTATTCTCTTTTCTTGATTTTAGAGGGAGGAAAGTAATGGCAGCATCCATTCTCATATTCACAACTTGCTGGCAGAAGGAATCAGCCATGAGCTTTAGAGAGCTGTCAGTTGTGTGTTGTGATGTGATTTTTGTTTGCAACACTTTAAGACAAAAACTAGATTCCTGCAAGGCATACTTTACCAGCCTTGGCTACATTAAAGAGGACCCTGAGGACAAAAATTTGTTATTGAATAATAGCCCAAAGCTTCCATTCTAAAACTAAGCACCCAATTTTAGATGTGGGTAATATTCCTTCTTAATTAATCATTAGCAATCACTGATTTAGTTCTCCCCCAAACAAGAGGGATTTGGGGCAATGTAGGGGTTGTTTTGAAAATCTGGGTCTTTTTTATGAAGGACATTATAAAATGTGTGAGTGCTGTCAAGTTGAATTTCATTACCACATCTAAATAGGAAAATGAGCCGTTGAGTACAATTTCAAAAAAAATTTAAGGAGATAAATTCATAGGGATATATGCAAACCTTGGCATTTAAATTTTTTCAAAGACGTAGTCTGGATAAAGGATGAGGGTACTTGGTTTTATGGATGTTTGTTTAAGACCTGGAGTTTTACTTAACCTTCGGATCAATATTCCTCAACAGTGCTGGATGACTGCTACAGTAATGGTTTTCGTTCATAAAAGTACAGAAAGTCCAAATCAGTGAGTGAGTTTGGTGTAGTCAGGAAGATATGTATTCATGGTTGTCTGCCTCTAAGTAGGTCACTGAATCTCTCAGCACCCCCAAGCAACTCTCTAAGAATATCAAAAGGGGAAAAGATACATTGAGAAAAGGAATCACATTCTGAGAGTTCCCTTCTTTAATGAAATCACAGTCCCAGTCCAAAAAGAAATGATTATTCTGATGATATTCCAGATCAAACTGAGGGCCAGTCAGACAGATAAACAGACATCTGAACAAGGGAAGTGATCCACTGTAATGTGGAATAAGGTTTCTTTTAAAAAGGGACATTGCAATATGCTTAATGGAAAGTATCTGGAATAGTAACGCCTCAGAAATCCCATCACATCACATACAATTAAGAACGCTAACAGCATTTTGCCTAGAAAAGAAGAAACTTAGGAGAAGGAGGAGGAGAATCACTTAGGATCATAGATTTAAACCTTATAGATCAACAGACCAATCTCCTCATTTTACACACAAAGAAACAGAGGCTCAGAGATGTGAAATGAATTGTCCATGGACACCCATAGAGTTAGTTGTAAGGTAGAGCTAAGTTTCCAATTCAGTTCCTTTGATTTCAAAGCCAATATGCTTTCTACTGAATAGGATAGTAAGAAGTCTTCTAACAGTCTTTGATAAGCAAAAATTACAAGGAGATGGATTTGACTTCATATAAGCAACAAATTCTCAAAAATTAGTTGTTTGACAATAACAGACTCCTTGTTAAAGTACTGAGTTCCTCCATATCATGTCTTCAGTTTTTTTAATAAGAAATGAAGGAAAGGAAATTCAAGCAGAGGAGCTAGAGGATCTCTACGTTCTTTCCAATTCTGAGGGTCTTTTATTTTAACGTTCTAATGGCTAAATCTCTACTTCCACGTATATGTTTCAATGCTTAGTTTCTTCCAACAATAGTGTTTTTCCCTCAAACTATTTTTTTTCTTATTTAAATAAAAAAGCTACTCAAGCAATCAACTGTTCTCTCTTTTAAACTGTTTTCTCCAAATAAATAGCATTCCTAAAAATAGGACAATGGGTGACACCACTATTATCCTATGAAAGAGTAATTTCCTTCAGCCTTCCATTATCAGAACAAAAGCAACTATACGTACTCTAAAACTCTCTATAGTGGACAACTAGAACAGATTCTCTCAGCTGGACAGGGGACTACTGTTGATTATTTTGGAGACCTAATGAAAAAGCTTTTGAGCTTCAATCACTGCTACAGCCTGAAATAATGAATCCTAGGAGTTCAAAACAGCTGATCCTTCCTAGTGAAGCCTGGCCTATTAACATTTAAGATGCCTGACCTAGTTTCTAACGTAATCTTCCCAAGTAAAATGAAAGTCATTCAATGTCCACTCAATAAAACCACAGAAACAGTGTCTACTTGTCAAAGGACTCATTTCCTTAGAAGAGTAAAGTTCAATTTCTTGGATTATAATATAGGTAATAACCAGTCAGATTTCTATAATGCTTTAAGATATTCTTAAGGTGCTTTACTCACAAATCCATGTAAAGTAGGATAGCACAAATATTATGATACCCATTATACAGATGAGAAAAGTTTAGGCCCCGGTGGCTTCAGTGATTTATCCAGGATCATGTATTTATTAAGTGACATGCTTGCATTTGAACTCTAGTATCTTCTCACTTACACTATTTGATGCTGTCACTTGTGTATTAATAAAAATTAAAAACTCAGTAAATAATATGTATTTTTGTTCATTTGTTTTCAGTTATGTCTGACTCTTTGTGACCCCATTTGGGGCAAAAATACTGGAGTGGTTTATCATTTCCTTCTTCAGCTCCTTGTACAGATGAAGAAATTGAGGCAAATAGTTTTAAGTAACTTGCACAGGGTCACAAAGCTAGTCAGTGTTTGAGGTCTGATTTGAACTCAGAAAGATGAGTCTTCTTGACTCCAGGCCTGGTATTTTATCCACTGCACCACCTAGCTGTCCCCCCAAAATACATATATGTGTATATATGTATACACACACACACACACACATATATATACATATGGACTGATTGGTACTGCCCTTGTGTTTTCACTGATAAATAGACAAAGCATTTATTAAGTTTACCATAAAACAACAAGGTACCAGGAATGAAAATGAAGTGACTAGCACAGAGTAAACAACCACTAATTGTTTCTTTTACCTAGCTATTGAAATGCCAGAAAGCACAACATTCTCTTCCCTCTAATGGGAAAAGAAGGGACAGAAAGGGAAACAAAGGATTCCTGCCCTTCATGAAGGATTGGAAATGATCTAGGTTAGGGGGTGGGGAAAGGGTGAATGTAATGATTCACTGGGAGACTGGTGTAATGGTCCAGATGAGATATGAGTATAACTGGAAAGCTCAAGACAAGACCTTTTCAAACTAAGTGTGAAGGATAAGAGAGTTTGAGAAATGAAAAATTCCTCTGAAGTATCACACCTGAGTAACTCAGAGAATGATATTAATCTATATATAAGTAGAGAAATCAGCAGGATTTAGAAAAGGATTTAGGGGTAAGATAATGAATTTGGTTCTCAATATGGTGAATTTGAAAGTGCCAGTGGAACAGAAACTGGACATATTCAATAGGTAGTTGGAAATGTAGAGCTCACCTTCAGAAGGAAGATAATATTTGGAAACTGAGATTTTGGAGCAACCACAGAGAGGTGTTAGTTGAACTTGTGGAAGTGAATGAGGCTATACAAAAAGAAATCGGATATAGCCTCCTTCATTTTGCCTATATTTAATGAGTTGTTAAAAGTTCAGCACTTCTCAATTGTGGATCAGACCCCATAAGGGGACATGAAAAATTTGGCAACAGTAAAAGTTTTCAGAATGCACGGTGACCAAAGATTAATTAAAAATCAAACACATAATGAATCCGAGGTGTTTCTGGTGGAGCTTGCCCAAGAGGAACTGCTATAGCCTTGGCTCTAAACACAGAGCATGCACACTTTGCACCATCTCAGCCAAAATGCTATAAGGAGTTACAGATTTCTGTTTGTTTTGTTTTTGCTGAATTTTTTTGGAAGAGATGGGAAAGAAAGTAGACCTGTGATTTTGCTGATCTGGAGAGCTCCCATCCACCAGTGTTGGTCAGTAACTATACTGTAGTGTTATTATCCTATGATCAATAATTATACTATAATATTATTATCCAGATGGAGACAGGATTAGGGATGTGTAGGAAAAAAACGAAGATATCCCCTCTGCTGTTTCAAGCTGACTTCTGCTCTGGAACTAGCAGGCTTAGAGAGTTGCCTGAGTCAGTGAGACTTTAAACCTGGGGTCACAAATACAAGACCTCAGTCCTGCTCTTCTTAACTCTGAGCCCAACTCTCCACTAATTTACACAGCCTCCAAAAACTATTGGCTGCTAAAATCACTCTTTGTGTATATTGACCATCACTTCAGACAATTAATATTTGTCCTTAAGGTTCTTAGTAATGCCTTCATGGCTCTAGATTACCTTTTCTATTTAAATCATAGATATGTGAATTACTTCAGAGAGGCAGAGAGAGAGAGAGAGAGAGAGAGAGAGAGGCACAGAGAGTGAGAGACAGACAGACAGAGTCAGTCAGAGACAGAGAGAAAGAGAGAGAGAGAGAGAGAGAGAGAGAGAGAGAGAGAGAGAGAGAGGCGTATCAAGGAAAATACAAGCAATATGTATGTGACACATTTCTTTTTGTCCTTGGCATTTTGTTTCATGTGTATATTTCTAGCAATGGGATCTCTGTGTCATAGGTTATACTTTTTTCAGTTATATTTTTCTCATAATTGCATACAATGGACCAAATCACAAGAAAAGGTCTCCTATTTCTTTTAATTTACATTTCTTTTATTATTGGTGATTTTGAACAATCTGTTAATGATATGAGATTCTTTCTCTGAGAGATTGGTTCACATACTTTGACTACTTATGTCGTGAGGAATGACTTGATTGCGCACATCTCTATTATTTTCCTATACAACTTGGATATCAAACCATTACCAGAGGTGTTTGATGTGAGGATTTTTTTTCCCATTCTATAATTATTCTTCTTATCCTTGTTTCACTGATGTAATTTTCTTTAAAAAGTTTACCAATTTCACATAATTGAAAATCTAGTTTATCTTTTGTAATCATCTCTATCCCTTGTTTTCCTGAGAATTCTCCTCCTAGACATACTTGTAAGAAATACCTCACTCGCTTTATTCCCCTCTTCTTAAAAGTGTTATGATATTTCCTATTTAAAATAGAGGATCAGTTTGGGATTTATTGTGGTTATCGTGGTATATGATGCTCATATAAGATCTTGATCTAAACCAATTTTTTCAAGCCAGACAACTTCCTAGTTTTTCCAGTTGTCCTTGTCAACTAGGAAATTATTTCCCAAAGTTATTTATCTTCTTGAGGTTATAGAATGCAACTAAGCCTCTAATTTTCAGATAAAGAAACTAAGATTAATGGGACACAAATATCTTATTCAAAGTTTCACACACAGGGAGCAGTAGTGCCAGGATTTGAATATGTGTCCCTGAATTCTAAACCCAAGAGATGTTAGAAGAAAAAGAATTTACATCTTCCACTCCTCTCTGATTTTGAAACATATTGTGTTAATATGTTTCTACCTGTTCATAGTCTGCCAGAGATTTTACAGTCCTCATGACTTTTTTAAAATGTAGCCTTCTAACTAAAAATGAGTTTGTCATTTACGTCTAACAATCAGTTGGATTTCAGCCACACACCTGAATGCAATTTCAGTGATACTGCTTTTCCCTCTTTTCTGTTCCCGAGATTTCAGAGCTTTGCCAAAGGCAGCATATCCTGGGATAATAACAACATTCATAGTTCAGCGGGTGGCCATGAGCCACACAAAGATTGTAACACATACTCAAAAAACAAGCAGAGAAAATACATAATGAAAACAAGCAAAATGGAGTCAAAAACCACTATCTTTGTTTATCATAAATATTTATAAAATGAGAACCCAAGTCAAACATGGATTCCTCTTAAACTTTATTCTAAAGTTTATTGTGTTAGGGTTTTTTTAAGGGCTAGAAAGTTTTGCTGTTTTTCCTCCTATACAACATCAGGAATTCATTCAACCCTTTCACCCCAATATTAATTATGCAAGTGGCCACCCATGCCACTCGCAAAGAAGAGTTTCAGTCAGATGGAGGGTTAGGGTCTCTTCCTTGCTGTGTTCTCTGGGTGGTTCAAGCGTCTATTCAGGAAGAACTTCCAGGGGTAAAATGGAATGGTGAAAATGAATTTTTTTTGTCTGTCTTACTGGACAGGGGCCTACCTTTGTAAGCTAGGACACCTTGGCATACTTTGCAGGATCTCAAAATTGGTCAGTTTTTCAGGGGGAGGAGAAAGACTTCTGACAGCTTTTAGATCCTTAGCCCAAGCAGCTACAACAATGTAAGTCCAGGACTGCATTTAAACTTCAAAAACTTAAATATTTGCTTTAAGCTACATTTTTGGATGTGGGGGAAGAGATCTTAGTGAAATTACAAGTAAAACTCAAAAGCAAACACCTGCCCTACTTTCCAGAAAGGGTTGTTGTGAAGATGAAAAGAAAAAAGCATAGAAAGAAAAATGGGCAAGTTACAGGTACAGAAAATGACTGAAAAAATAAAGCAAAAAAAGGGGGAGTTGTTAGGTACAGATGAAAAACTAATTCTTTTGGGTAGGAATTTTAGAGCTGAAAGGGTCATCTGAGTCAACCTCATCACTTTACAGATGAGGAAACTGAGAAACAGAAAAGTTAGTGAACTGAATAATGCTGGGTTATTTCCATCATCCACCTTTTCTTCTCTTTCCCATATGCTCTAAACCTGTACTGAAGAAGTTGAAAGCCATTCTAAAAGGATCCTGAAGATTTATATTAGTTAATCTCAATGGGGGCATGCCTAATAAATGGTAAACTTTTGACTCCTTCACAGCTGACTCCCTATCTCGCTCCCAGACAAGAGCTATTCCAAGCCTTCTCCTTTCTTCAAGCATCCTATAACATAAATTCCCGAGGTCCTCTCTCCAAATGAATTCAACTCATTTTAATAAGAAAACAAAAGCTATTTATCATTTAACTGTCTCTTTTCCTCTATCCTACCCTTTAAGACATTTGACATTATCCTCTCTTGTCCTTTGCTCCACTAATAAAGAGATGGCCCTTCTCCTAACCTTCCTTCTCCTAACCTAACCTTCCTTCTACTTATTATCTTAACCCTATCCACTTCTAACTTCTAAAGCTATTTACCCTTTCTGTCATCAGTGCTTTCCCTCTACTATCTTCAATTTCTTTTGACAGATGAGTTGTCTTCCTGTTGTCTACAAACACATTTAGGTCCTTCTCCAAGCCTTCAAGAACCTCTGATTGACCCTAGCAAACACTATGGAAAAGTTATAAAATTGTCATCCAATTTGACTCCTTCCTTTAAATGCCAAACTTTTAGAAACAGTCATAGAAAATTTCCCCCTATTTTTCTTCCTCCTCATTTCTCAATCCCTCCTATTTTGATTTTTAGCTTCACCAATGACCCAAAACTGTTAACTCCAAGGTGAGCAAAGGCCTTTTGATCAATAAATACAGTTAGCAACAGCCTTTCACGTGCTCAATCCTTATTGGTCTCTCTGCAACATATTGC
This sequence comes from Notamacropus eugenii, assembly GCF_028372415.1. Lineage (NCBI taxonomy): Eukaryota > Metazoa > Chordata > Mammalia > Diprotodontia > Macropodidae > Notamacropus > Notamacropus eugenii. The sequence goes on along the minus strand of NC_092874.1, from coordinate 59,864,464 downwards.
AGTAGAAGTACTAGAGTCAGAAGACATGAGTTGGAATTCTGTCGCTGTTACTTTCTACATGTGTGGCCCTGGAAAAGTTGTTTCATCTCTCCGGGCTTCAGTCCTTGTATGCAAAATGAAATATTTGGACTAGATAATCTCAAAGTTCCCATTCAGATCCTGTGACACAGGTGATCATTCCTTCCTCTTGAAATCTCTTTCTCAGTTGTCAAAGTATTACATTCTACTTGTTGAACTCCTATAGATCCTATACCTCATCTCAATCTCTTCCGATGGATTATCACATATGTCCAATAGTCTCATCATGGCTATCTTCCAGTGCTTTCTCCTGGGGCATGCTTTCTCTCTATACTCTGTCTCTGTCTCAGTGATCATAGCTTCAAAAGATTTAATATCTCTAGCCAGATAATGCCCAAATCTACATATAAAATTTGCAAGAACATGAGGTAATGCTGAAATTTCATTGATCACCTCTGACCATGTCACTCCCCTGCTCAAGAAGCAGGTCCCCCTTGCCTCTGGAATTGAAATATAAACTCCTCTACTTGGTCTTTAAAACCCTTCATCTTCCAGGCCCAGACTACAATCTCTGGCTATTTCACATTCATCTCCTACATTCCAGCAGGATTGACCCACATGCTGTTTCCTCTGGGTTATACTGACTACCAATTCTGTGGATTTTCAGAGGCTATTAACTTAAAAAGTGTTCCTTCCTTCAATCAGCCCATTGGAAATAAAGCTCAGGTCAAGTGGTAACTTGTAGGAATCCTATGTATGTTCCCCAGTTGTTTTCCCAGAATTTTCCTCCAGAAATTTCTTTGCATTAAATATTGTGTATCTAATTAAAATTTAAAAGAAGTAGACTGGCCTGGTCTATGGAGGTTGTGGTAGGGCAGTCGCTGGAGAATATACAGATATTCCCTATCTGGTTCAAGTCATCCCGAGGAATCTTATGGAAAGTCAATTTCCATCCATGTGTGATTGAACAATTGAATGTTATTAGGAATGGACTGACCTTTAGGAGATATGTCCTTACATCCAACACAGGCATTTCCTTCCCAGGCTTAGTACAAAAAAATCATTTGGAAGCTTTGAGTATATTTACCTCTGGTCATGATGACTCAGGAGTTCATATTGTGTGAAGATGAAGATTTTTCTAATTAACCATGGATTTAGGAAAAACTGACCACTGAGGAGATGCTGAACCAGAATTCAGCTGGGCAGACAGTTGCTGCTACTCAGCTGGACTTGGCATATCTCTTAGTTATCGGGCTCTTCACAGAGTATGAAATTTCTGCTGAATGGGCTAATATACTGGAATCCCTAGTCTCCCTCTTTGATGGCCAGCCACAGTCTTCAGCACCTTAACCTCCTGCTCATCTGCGTATTTCAGAGATCATACAGATATCTTTCCTGTGGGAGTGTTAAAGTGCTTCTCCCTTCTCCAAGAGCAATGACACTTACCATAGGCATAGCAGAAGTCTCTTCTCTTTGACTTCCTCAGAGCCTGGGTTAGAATGTTCATCAGTTACCACCAGGCACAAGTCAGAAGAGGTCTAGCCTCTTCATTTTGACAGTTTTTCCTGGTTCAGAACCAATTCCATCAGTAAGGGTGCTCTGCTTTTTACTTTGTAGATTGTCTTCAGGGCAAAATGTGGGGTCAGTGACCACCGGTCACCGGTTTGGTGACCACCACCTATTCCTACTAAGCTTTATGTAGGACAAAAGGATGGAAATAGTCTGTACCCTAGACTCAAGCATGCAGCTGAGTTATTCATGTCTCAGACTTTTTCTAAGTTTGAAATACTTTATTTTGCAATGGTTTCCTCCTGACCAGTGGTGAGGAACCTGTGGTCTTAAGGTCACGTGTGACCCTCTACTTCCTCAAGTGTGGTCCTTTGCCTGGATTCAGAGCACAGGATTACATCTATATTTTATATTTAATTTTCCAATTATGTATCATTTTTCTCAAAAGAATGAAAGTTCCCCAAGAGTAGGAATTGTTTCCATTTTTGTCTTTGTATCTCTAGCCCCGATAATTGTACTTGGCATACAGCTGATGTTTAGTAAATGTTTGCTGAATGAATAAATCACAGGGCTGACTGGAAAAAGGTATATAGCATGCTCTAAAGGCTATTTGCACCTTGTTATAATTTCATCTTTCAAAGTAGTTTTACACTGTTTTTATAACATACTTTTAAAGGGTCCCTTTGACTAGAGTAAGGGTCAGCCATTGGACCTAATCACCTGTATTTGTAAACAGAGTTTTATTGCATTAAAAAAAAATGTGAAAACAACTATTAGCTTGAGGGCAATACAAAAAAAAAGTTGGAGCCAGATTTGACCCATGCTTTGACAAACCAAAATGGAGACTCAGAGGTTCTTAATCTAGGTATATAGGTACTATGAGAATACATCATACATCATACATACAGGACTGAGAATACACCTTGATTTTTCACTATCTCAAAACTGCAATGTAGTATATCTTTCCCTTCTGAATATAAACAACAAAACTTCCTTATCCTGAAAAGGGGTCTTCAGGATTTTCCTGACTGCCAAAGGGGTCACACAAATAAAAGATCAAGAATCCCTAGTCTAGACACTAGAAGCTCTCAGGGAATTCACGTTGGTTATATAATAACTGAGCAATCATCAGGTGATTGCCTAACAATGAGGAAATCCTCAAAATAGATCAAAGCAGGAAGGGATAATGAATTTTGTTTTGATTTATAGATTTTCATCATTTTTAATATGGAAAGAATTTATAATTCAATTGTCTTCGAAGTTACCTATTTTCTAAACTCCCCTCCCTATTCATTCCACAAAAAAATCTATCAACACTTTCAAAATGAATCATCATTTAGAATTAGGTGTGAGGCAAAAACAGCCTTGCTTTTAAATGGTTGGCTTCATTTGAACTGCTTTAAATGCTTGTTTACACTTTCTTTACATCAGCTGTTCCAAGGTGGAAGGGAAACACAAGGAAGGGACTGACAAAGCAACGACAACACAGAATAACATTACTTACCACAAATGAAAGGGTTCTCATCAGAATTGTCAGCACAATCATCTACAAAATCACATCTATTATCCTTTGGGATGCAGTGCTTGTTAGCACATAGGAATTCCTGAGCAGTGCATTTTTTCTCTGAGATGATTAGAGGGAAACAGTCTTGAAAGGCAATATCATCCACTGCTACATCTCCTATGTAACTGACCCCACGTTTTGCCCTGAAGACAATCTACAAAGTAATGGAAATAATCATTGGAGAGAGTTGTCATTCAACAAATTCAGGGGCCAATGCTGAGCTAGATAGCACCTAGCAGGCTGACTCAATACAGCCAGAAATCTGGGGAGCCAGTTTATCTCTAGGTAGAGCCAAGTGGAAGCATGGGAGTAGACCAACTTAGTCGTAAGGGTAGAAGTCAATGCACCATTACTAGTATTTCTACCAGTGAAGGAAATCAGAGATAACATCTTTCCTATTTCATAATTTCATCAGATCTGAAAATGAGAGACATGAATAGTTGAGCTGATTGGTTAGTCAGCCAATAAACATTCATGAAATGCTTCTTATATACCAGGTAGCATGCTAAGCACTGGCCATATTCATAGTTCACTGCAGGAAGAGAATTCATAAAATCACAGCTTTAGAACTGGATGGGATTTTTAAAGCAGTATAGCTCATTGTCCCTCACCTTTGCAGATGAGCAAATTGAGGTTTAGACAAGGGAAGTACCTTTTTAGAGACTTGCCTAAGATCACACACATGGACAGTGATATGTACTCTTGATTGCAAAGTCATCAGTGTTCTCTATACAATGCTACCTCTCTAACAGCTGCTCTCTTCTTTTACCTTTGTTCCTCATCTGCCTCCAAATATATTTGTTCAGATGAGTAAAAGGTACTGAACCTAGCTACCATGTTTTTATTCTTAATTGAGTACTTTTTTTACTTTTACCAAATCTATTAAGTGTAAAATGCTTATGTTTCCCTTGATCCATGTGTGCCAAATAACATTCTAATGTTTCATTTTGTTTGAAAAGGACCTATTGTAGAAATCAAAAGCCTAAAAAAAGCAAATCATAATAAGAAGGATGAATACTGTACTTTCAAAGATCATAACTTGAGTTTGAAGCAAACAAGCAAACCAAGGTGATTGGACAATTATGAAAACACTGCTTTACCAATACATTCTCTTATTTTTACATCACGACTTTTAACATGAGGTTACTAAGCAGGTTTCTCTGATACTCCATAATAGTTCCCTGGGCACAAATATCTTTCAACACAGGAAGCTTTCTCTCATTTTTAGTGAATTTAGAACAATTGTCTGTGAGCTCTAAAGAATAATGGGCAGACCAAGCTGCTTTGATCCTCACACTTTATCTTGAGCATAAACTTTGTTACTTTCTCCAGAAATATGATGACATTCCACTTTAACCCAGTTGTCATCAGGCTTCCCAAATTCACTTCCAACCTACATTTTCTGTTGCGTTAAGAGATAGAGGCCAAATGTTTTACTCCCTTTTGTGCTTATTTGTGAGGTATTGTGTTTCAAGTACACAACTAGTGGGATAGGTTACCACCATTAGATCTCTCACTACAGTAAGGAGATGAATTAAACAGATTTTCAATCATTTCAAATTTCAAAAATTTGTACAAGAGAAATGCAGCATTTTCTTTTAGAGCAACTATGCAATGACAAAAGAAAGCAACAATAACAACAATAAAAAATAGAAAAGACATGAGAGCATATAGAGTCATAATTCCTGTAAAGGAACAATTAGGAAAGCTGTAAAGACTGTGTGCCTGAGACAAATATCTGGATGGAAAAAATATGTCCATTATATAATTTTTCCTCAATCAATAATAATTGAACTGAGTCTATCTTTTAAAAAAATGTAAATCTCTCTGTGTAATGATTTTTCAATAGGTCTGGTTTATAAATCATAATTTACTGATGTTAATATTAAAATCCATTTAAGAAAGAACTGATGGCATCTGAATGCAGATTAGAGCATATTTTATTTTTCTTAGAGGTTTTTTGTTTGTTTTCTTTCACAACATGACTAATATGGAAATATGTTTTGCATGACTGCATGTGTATAACTGTATCAAATTGCTTGCCTTCTTAATGAGGGGGAAGGGAAAGGAGTGAATTTGGAACTCAACTTTTTTTTTTTAAATCAATGTTAAAAATTTTTCATGTAATTGGAAAAAATAAAAAAAAAACATATTTATAAGCCATGGGAATATACAAACTATTCACTATGGGAAGATACCCAAAGAATAGACAATAATCTACCTCAGAATTGTGACTGTCTTGTTTCTGATTTCTATGCCCACATCCCATAGTGCCTGGCAGATTGTATTCACTTAATACATGTTCGCTAGGTTAAATCGAATACTACTGTGATCATTTAGGGTAAGGAAGCAGAATGTTGGTTAAAAAAAATGATTTATACATACATATTATGCATGTATGCAGAGAGAAACATAATGAGAGGGAAGATTAGAAGGAAGGAGGGAGAGACAGAGAGAGAAAAAAGGAAAAGAGAGAGAAAGAGAATTCATAAGTAATCAAGAGTTGAATATACATGGGTTTACCAAACAGATAGGGGAAGACGAGGTGAGAGAAAAATATATGTGGGTATGAATTTAATTCAGAAAAATATTATGAAGCAAACATAAAATGAAAAGTATTTCTTCAACAAGAAACATTCACAGTGAAAATACTTAGATTACAAACCTGAATATTGGACTGAATACCTAAAAACACCTCTACTCTTTTCCACTGGTCACCCTGCTGGCCAGTCTGTGCCCAAAGTTTGGTTGTAACATTACCACTCTTAATGAGTACCTAGGAAAAAAAATAATTGTCTATCAATAGTATTTAACTATAGTATTTAGTTTTAACATGCTTTAAATATGCTTTCAAAATCCCACCTTCAAAGCTTCTTAGAGAATTAACGGAGTCTGTGTTCCCTTTGTATACGTAGTACTGTTCAGTAAGGGTGGTAGCAATAATAAAAATCATAAGAATTATTATTATAGAATAATGTTGCATCATATCTTTCTAAACATTATCTTATTTTATAACAACTTTGGGAGATAAGTGCTATTTTTGTCCTCATTTTACAAGTAAGGAAACTGAGAAACAGAGAAATTAAGTGACTTGCCCAGGATCATATAGTTAGTAAATGGTTAAGGACAGATTTGAACTCTGGACTTCCTGACTCTGTCCAATGTTCTATCCACTGCACCACCTACCTGCCTCAATGAGTATTTAATAAATGTTGCCTAATGAGAGTTAATATAAATGAATATATGAGTGTATATTGTTTGAAAATAATCTATGTCATTGGTTAATTTATTAATCATCCATCAAGCATGAAGCGTTTTTTTTAACAACATTTTTGAAGACTGTGGAATAGAATTTTACTTCTCAAGACTGAAATGACCATAGAAATTAGAAATCAGTGCTTTAACCCCTTCTTTTTAAAGTGTGGAAACTGAAGTTCAAAAATATTAGATGCCTTCTCAATCTCAGTAACAATACAATTATTAAAAGATGGGTTAGATTCTGGGTTTGTTTTTTTTCTAGTTTGTTTTTCCCAAAAGGAGAATTCAGATAAGTCTCAGCAGGTACAAAAGTAACATTAGTTTATTGGCTCCAAGCGATGATAGAAATTTCTCTTTATGATGGCAAGAAAGAGACCTTCAAGGGAACTACTGATAATCATGGGAAAGACTAAGAGAAGTTAATGGCTCAAAATAATTGACTTAAAGGATCTTTAATTTATTCCTTTGGAACGTTACATTCTTTGACATCCAAAGAATCATTTAAAACATGTTTTATGGAGCTTTGGACTTCTGAGAATAAAGCTAACTTTAATGGTTGCCACCATTATCTTTCTTTTTTTAGAATAATTTTCAAGACATTTTTCACAAAGCCAAACTTTCTGATCTTCATGCAAAATACCACCTCTTTCAACTTAACTGTCATAAAATTCTTGGTCCATAAAATTCAAGTTAATTCAACATATTATCAAAGTCAGCAAAAGCACATTTTCTAACCAAAAAATAAAAAGCTTTTGTAAAGAGTCATTATAAGGAATGGAAAATGAATGCATCTGTCTGCCTTCCTCTGATTTTCACATTTTAAACAAAGCACTCAAGGGAAAGAATATCAGAATCTGCAAGAATTTAATATCTCATTATCCATGCACAAAATGATTCCATTGTTGCTTATAGAATTAGCATTTTCATTGTTCTGCTATATTTGTTTCCTAATTTCTGACGTAGGTTGACAAAGCACCTTCTATTAATATGACATTTTCCTCAGGGGAAATAAAAGAACATGGAAAATATTACTAATTAATCTCATAATATCTATTGTTCATACAGTAAACAGTTCAAACCATTATCATCTTATAAAAATGGAACCCAAAGTTACAAGATACAAGGTGGCCTGACCACATCTGATTTGATGCCAGTTAAAAAGGGTACCTTGTCTCTATTTTAATCTATTTAAAACTCTTACACTTGTATTTTTTTTTTATAAAATTAGGAACATCTCAGAAATTACAGTTAAAGTTTCAATCCCAATATGACTGAATATTAGAGTGTTGAAGTGGAAGATTCCTTGGATTTGGAATCAGAGGACCTTGTTTTCCCTCCTGTTTCTTCCACTTACTGCCTAATGACCTTAGGCAATTCATTTGACCTCTCTTGCCCTTAGCTTCCTCAAATGTAGAAGGGGATTGAATGCATAAAGTCCTGTCTGACCCTAAATCTACAATCCTAACCAAAAAAAAAAAGCCATCCACGTTGCTTTCTGTAATTCTGTAATTCCTTTTTCAGTGCTCCAGGTCAAGTACAAGATGAGGTAGACAAGAGTAGAAAGGAGATGTTGGGCAGGGAGAAAGGAGGAGAAGAAAGGAGAGAAGGAGGAAGGGAAGGAAGTGTTTTAAGTTTTAAAAGGACCATATGTTTTATTAGTTAAACATTTCTTGTATGGTATTCTTTCCTATTCCTTGAATCTTGTGGAGTTTCTTATTGTTCATGACTGCTGAGTTTAAAGTAAAAAAGAAAACAAATTTTCTGAGGATATTACGCTATCCTTTAGGTAAAGCAGCCTTTTGAAATTATGAAGAAACAATGAATATGAGTGATTATTTCTATATTAGCTCACACTAGTTTATCCAATTAATCAATCCATTAACAATCATTTTCACATAACAATGAATATTATCCTGGGGAAAGACTCTTTATCTCTCTTTTTTATCTATCTATTTATCTATCTATCTATCTATCTATCTATCTATCTATCTATGATATATCAATATTTAGCACATAGATACTGTATCTATCCATCTATAAAGATAGATATCAGATATAGATATAAATAGATATTTGAATGCTGATGGGGGTATAAAGGACAGAGAAAGGGAAAGAATGTACAGGGCCCTTAGTCTCTACCAAGGCACAACACTGGGGACTAAGAAAGAAACGGGCAGTGGAACCTTAAAATACTTAGGTTAACAAAAAACTTATACAGATTTTGTATTTACAGTTCTCCCCTAGAGCTAGACTGGTACCAGACTGGTTCCAACTCTCCATATTTTTGTGGCATACAGAATATGGGACAGGCCCGAATCTTCTTTAAGATACAAAGGTTGCTTTAGCAATTTTTCTGCCTGAATGACTTGCTTTTTAAAAAAAATAAAAAGTGGGAGATTTTCTTTCTGGAAGATTTCCCACACAAACAAATGGGAAGGAGAATGGGCTTAAGTTAGATGGAAAATCTTTTACCATGATGAAACATTACATTTGACTTATGAAAATGAATAATATGTTAAACCATCAAATAAAATGATCATTTCCCAGGGCCTAAAAGTAAAACAGGATGAGCCTAAAGGATATTATATGGTAGTCCTAAAAAAAAAAGAAGAATCTACTATTTCTTTTTTATTGTGAGAATGTGTTTGTCTGCTAAGTGATGACAATTGGTAGCGGTCCTTCTGTGACAGAATCAATATTTACCAGGGTCCTCCTAGCCCATGTAGGTTAGGCTAGTTCATTCCCTAAAGGGCAAGGAAGTTGTGCTCAAAATATATTTGGCAGAGAGCACTTTAGGCATAGTTGGTAATCTCAGGTTGTTTTTTCAGCTTCCTGGTCACCTAAAACCATAAAAGGTTTGCCCATATAGAGCCTGGACCATTTGTACTAGGTCCGAAGACCCCAGTGTCACCAGATTCTGCCTTCCTAATGCAATATGTTTTCTGGTATAATGCGGAATGCAGCTAAGTGTCAGACCCTTGTTCAATAACCTTTCAATACTATGGCCAAGTCAACCATTATTCAATTGTTAAATGACCCAGGAGTATCTAATTTTGGATCTAAACTACCAGGGGCCTGGTTTGAGAAAAGTTATACCCCAAAACATTCATTCTAGTCATACAGGAAACAGTTGAATCATTGAATCATGTAATTTGTCGTAAGGACTACACAGGACTGTTAAAAGAGCATTATATTTCTAGTCACAGTACCTCATTTCAAACCCTGACTTTGCCACTTGCCACCAGTGTGACATTGAACAAGTTACTTAATTTCTTTGAGTCTTGTTTCTCTCCTGTATAAAGTGAGGGGGTTACAGAACAGATGTGTTAATACAAGGCTTACGACACTTTTTAGTGTACCTGAACCAGATTAAAATGTATTGAGAGAGACAGCTAATAAATAAGGATACTCTATAATTATAACAATATTGATATGTAAATATACATCCTGTGTAGATCTTAAGGTTGGTCCTGTTCAAATTTGTATTTGGCCTCACTGCAAGGGATGATACTATGGTCCTTTTCAACTCTAAATCTATGACCTCAAGTTGGGAGAAGTCTAGAATCTTAGAATACTGAAGTTATCTACTCTAACCTCCTCATTTCACAAGAAGAGGAGGAAGAAACTAAGAAAGCTTAATGACCTGCCCAGTCCTGTTTTTTTCTCATCATCAACCTTTGATCACCCTACTCTTCTGCTGGAGATCGTCTCCAGATTGAGAAAGTCACGCAACCATGCTTAGTGGATTCAAGACATATTTAGGTTATGAGGCAAATTGGCCAAGGTCATATATTGTTAGCTTGTGGCAAGGCCAGGATGAAAAGTCATGCATATGACTCTACAAGTCAGTGATCAGTTTATTCCCTGATACCTAAGGGCAGGTGGAATTAATAAAGATTGGCAGCATCACCACAAATAATATATTGGGAATTCTGTGTGGATGTGTACACTTCAAAGCAATTGGGGGGCTGCCATTTGCGTAGAAAGACCACCGGAGAAGAGAACATTGTGGTAAAATTCAAAACAATTGAGCTCATGGCTTTGTGTAGGTCCATTTTACCACACTGAACTCAGACTATTGATTCTAAAAACTGTCTGATATATTCTAAGAATCAGATTGACTTGCATGGAACTGTAACCTCTGAGAGATGATAAAGGTCATAATTCATGTACAGAAATTTACTTCTTTGGGTCTTATCCTTGCTAATACTTTTCTCAGTCATACCATATGGGAAGCAGTGAAGTGTTGATAATTGTTCATTTTCATTTATTAGCAGGCTAGGTTTTAATAAGACTAAATTACAGAATATGAATTTTCATAGAGCAATTCTGTAAAATTCAATTGCTGAAGCAGTACCTGGAGAGAGCCAACTGTGGCTCCGTTCATGTGATTCCAAAACACTATCCTACATTTTGGCCCTGTAAGTGAAATAACCGGAGTCATGATGTCAGCAGTGTGACCAAACTTTCCATTTGAACTGTCGGCATAGAGATAATAGCCATCTGTGGTGTTTCTGTAGAAAGGAAGGATTTGTTTTGTTAGAAAAAAAGAAATTATAAAATTAGTAACAATATACTAGTGGGCTACTTTAAGGTTTTCAAAGGACTTTCATTATAATAACCCTATTGAGGTATGCATTACAAATTATCATCTCCATTTTTTCAGATAAAAAAACTACACCCAGACAAGTGAAGTGATCTATCCATGACTATATGCTTTACTAACTGTGTGACCCTGGGCAAGTCACTTAACCCTGTTTGCCTTAGTTTCATCATCAGCATTCAGTTTGTGCTGTCCAAAAGGTGGTTGATGATGCGGAAATGTAGCACAGGAAAAAGCCTGGGGCTGTGTACACAGATCTCAGATTTCATCTGCAGAGTGATAAAAACTGAATCAATAGAGATGATGAGGTAATCAAGTGTGAAATGTACAGATGAAAAAGGAGGTCCCAAAGAGAACTTGGGATATATCCAAATTTAGAGTATATATATGGTAGGGGACATGGATGATTGCAAGGGTAATTTACATGGGAAGATCTTTACCATTTATTAATAGGCCCATGTGATCTGCCTGGCTCACATGGAAGCCTGAGTCACATGAAGCCTGTGGTGGAAGGGGTTTGCTGAATGGGTTGAACAGAAAGGGGTAGAGCTGGAGTACAGCTGAGAGGAAGTTAGTCAGAGAGCAGTCGGAGTTGGGAAGGGCAACTGGCTAGTGAATGGGAAGATATTGTTTGTGATTTGTTTAAGGGAGGTGGTTTTGTGGAAAGTGTAACAGAGGGAAGGCTTAAGTCTGGTGTTGCCCTATGCATTGGGTATAGATTTTATTACTATGATGGATTTGGCTTTCTAGTGTCTGAATAAATGTTTTGGTTCTGTCTTCCACATAAAGAACCTGTTGTATTCTGTGATTCAGAATTGCACCAGGATATTCATGACTGCCATAGGCACTGTGAATATTGTGTTGGTGCTACAATGATGATCCAGGAAAGGAGACTGGGGAGAGTTCAGAAGAAAAACCAAGAGGAAACAGTTCACTTACTATCACTACATGGATGAATTTGAGATATGTGTATACAGCCCCAGTATATTAGCCTGTTATAGACCAGATACTAAGCTAGGCACTGGGGATAAAAACACAAAGAATGAAATAATCATTTTCTTTTCTTTTTTTAAAAGCCAAGGAAAAACAAAGTTTATTAAAGATTTGCCATATTGGGTTGACTCTTAAGGGGCCTAAGCATTTGTAATGCTTGCATTAACAAGAGGGTCAGATAGAATCTCAGCTAGACAGAGTCAGAGCTGGATTGAATCTGAGCTGAAAAGATCATTTTCTATTCACTCATAATATGCACTTAATATGTACTTTTTATCTTGACCTCTCTGCAACATTTGATACTGTTGACCACTCTTTCCTCCCAGATGGTCTTTCCTTTTGGGACTCAGTATCAACAAGTACTTAGGAAGTGCCTATAATGGACCAGGTACTAGGTTAGGCACTGGAGATACAAATACAAAGAATGAAACAATCCTTATTCACAGTTTATATTTTAATGGGGAAACAAATTTATGTATATGTATATATACATGTACACACAGGTGTGTGTTTGTGTGTGTGTATGTATACAAAGTTAATAAGCTTATACATTAAACTTTAAATAGAAGGTAATTTGAGAGGAAGGGTACTAGCAGTTGGGAAGATTGAGAAAGGTTTCATGCAAGAGAACTATATCATAAAGGGAGGGAAAAGGTACTCTCTGAGATAGATACAAGGAGGAAGTGCATTCCAGGCATCAAAGATGGCCAGTACTAAAGCAGAGAGATGGGAGATGGGAGAGTCATGAGTGAGGAATTGAGACAAAAACAAGTCTGCTGGGTCAAAGAATGTGGGAAGGGAAGTAATATCCAATATGATTGAAAAGACACATTGGGGCCAGGTTGTATAGGGCTTTAAAAGCTAAAGCTAGAAGTTTATATTTAATCCTGAAGTAAAATGAAGCTGTAAAAATTGTCAGTTGAACAGGAAAGTTATATGATCAGAATTGTATTTCTGGGAAATTTCTTTGACATCATTGCAGAGGATGTATGGAGTGGGGAAAGAATGGAGGCAGGGAGAGCAATTAGGGGGCTGTTTGCAATACTCAAGGCAAGTGGTGATGAGGGTCTCTGAAAAGAGAATGAAGGTGTCAGAGAAACAGCAGGTACTGGCTGGGATGTGTGGGATGAAAGAGAGTGAGCAGTGGATAAATAGCATTATTTTATTATAATATTATTATTATGTATTATTAATATACATATTATTATAAGGTCATCACATTTGTCAATTAAGAGATCACAGGTAATTTTGGAGAGAGCATTTTCAGTTGAACGATGAGGTTAGAAGCTAGATTGAAAATAATTTAGGAGTAAATGGAGGAGAGGAAGGGGAGGCAGGAAGTATAGACAATTTGTGTATGTGTGTGTGTGTGTGTGTGTCTGTGTGTGTGTGTGTGTGTGTGTGTGTGTGTGAGAGAGAGAGAGAGAGAGAGAGAGAGAGACAGACAGACAGACAGAGACAGAGACAGAGAGAGAGAGAGAGAGAAAGAGAGAGAAAGTTCATCTCAAAGTGCATGCAATATTCCACACTGATAGCCCAACACTTTTCCCTTCATCCATTTATTTAAGTGCTTTTAAAAGCAATAAACAGATATTTATTTTCCTTCCCTTCTCTCATTAAAGGAAAAAAGAAATAAAAGTTTTAGTAACAAATATGCATAATCAAGCAAAATACCTTCACTGACTGTATGTGTGTGTATGTGTGTGTGTGTGTGTGTGTGTGTGTGTGTGTGTGTGCGCGCGTGTATGTGATTATGCTCCCTATTAAATCTATTACTTCTCTGACAGGAGGTATATAATATATTTCATCAGTATTCCTTTGAAATCATTTGCATTGATCATAGTTTTTATATTCAAAATTGATTCTCTTTACAAAGAGAATTGTTGCATTGTAAATTATTCTGATTCTTCTTATTTCCTTCTGTATTTCTCTTCTTTAGTTTATAAAGTCTTCAAAACTGTTTTCTAATGTTAATATTATGTATAAATTGTTTTTATTTTTCTGCTTATTTAACTCTGTATCTATTCATAAAAATTTTTCCATGTTTCTGAAATAATCTATTTCCTTATTTCTTTTGAGAAAATAGAGTTCTGTCACATTCAAATGCAACAATTTATTTAGTCATTCATTAGTTATGGGCATTTTTATATTTTCTAGTTTGTTTTTTCTGCAGTAAAAAGAGTGGTTTTAAATATTTTTATCCATGAAGGACCTTTTCATTTTCTTTGATTTTTTTTGAGGGGGGAGAGTTACATGCCTAGCAATGGTATATCCTGGTCAAAGGTCATGCAATATTTATTAAATTCCAGGAATATAGCTCTAAATTGCTTTCTAGAATGGTCATACCCCTTCACCTTCACAATACATCAATGTGCCACAGCCTCCCCAACATTGAAAGTTTTCCATTTTTGTCACCTCTGTCAAGATGGTTGAAGTGAAATGGAATCTTAGAAATGATTATTTAGTATAGATATCTATCTTACACTATAGGAAAGCAGAGGGGAAGGGAGTAAGCAAGGGGTAGAGGGATGATAGAAGGGAAGGCAAATGGAGGAGAGGATAATTAGAAGTAAATACTTCTGAGGAGGAACAGATTCAAAAGAGAGAATAGAATAAATGGAGAGGAGCAGAATAGGATAAAAGGAAATATAGTCAGTCTTTCACAACATGATTGTTATGGAAGCGTTTTGCATGATTACACATGTACAACCTATATCAAATTGCTTGCCTTTTCAGTGGGGTTGGGTTGGGAGGGAGGAAAGGAGAGAAGTTAGAACTCAAGGTTCTAAAAACAAATATTAAAAACTGTTTTTCCACGCAACTGGGAAATAAGACATACAGGTAATATCCTACAAGAAAATAGAGAAGAAAGAGATGAGAGAAAGGAAAGGTGTAATAGAAGGAAAGGCAAACTGGGGAAATGGGCAATTAGAATTCATGATGTCTTGGGGTGAGCAGAGGGGAAAGATGGGGGAAAATTTGGAACTCAAAATCTTGTGGAAGTGAAGGTTGAAAACTTAAAATAAATTAATTAATTTTTAAAAAGAAGTGATTGAGTATCCATTTTTCTACTTAGTAATGGCTTGGACTTTTTAAAATTATGGATATGGATAAGAAAAAAATCTTCTTTAGAATCTGGAGTAGAGGAAGATATGGATATGATATCAAGTGTTTGTGACAGGAAGAAAGAGAAGGCAGGTCATGATGAATGACCCTGATTTTCTCAGAAAAATGAAAGTCAAGCTCCTAAGTAAGGAGGGTGGAGATAGACATTTATGGGGGGCCTGAGAGGAGAAGAAAAGGTGTGAATAACCACTGACCTAAGATTCAATTAGTGAAGGGGGAGCTGAAATTAGATTATATAAATATGCAGGTGTATCTACTTAGTAAGATTACCACTTCCTTCAATTCCTTTCAGCAGTACATGAATAGAAAAAGACAGGGTGTAATATAGGATAGAGGTCCATTCATACTTTATAGATGGTATAGAAATCTCCATCACATAAAACTCTCAAGAAGGCTGACCTGGCTGAAAATACTCTAGCTCACTGTGGTTGTTTTGGCCACCACAGAATACTGCCTGTGTTATTTAATGTATGTGAGTGTCTTTTCTTCTTCCTTTTCCTTTCTTTCTTTTTCTTCCGTTCCTTCTTTCTTGCTTCCTCCCTTTCCTTTTTCTTTCTTTCTTCTTTTTGGCAAAATGCAGCATAGATGCAATGAAGGATAGGATCTGTGAGAGCAATGAGCATCTGTCTTCTCTAGGACTTAATAAAGTCACTTAGAAGTCAATTAATACTTGTTTATTGAATGAATAAATAAATGAAGAGGATGAAAAGAGGTAGTAAGTACACAGGAAAAGAAGTGGGCCCACTGTCAAGTCAACCTTGATCTGGTCAAATGATTTAACATCAGAAGCTGGTATCATTTCATCAGTGGAAATGACATTTAAAAAGAAGACATTTTTCTGGGTCTGGAGAACAACAGCATGGCAGATGATATTTCTCTGATCCCTAGAATCTCTTGAACCTCTCTAAAACAGAAATTATGCACCAAAAAGAAAAGCAACTTTAGCTGTTTCCATGGTCTATGGCACCCAGAATCCAAAAGAAGCTTTAAAAAAACATAGGAGCTGCTGCTCACTGACCTTGAGTTCACTCAGCACCCCTACTTCATCTCCTATACTAGCCAGCAGTGGAGAGGCTGCACCAGCAGGCCCCATGACACAATACAGGCTCCTAAACCCTGGTCCCCTCTCCTTTTCTCCAATGTCATGGAGACCCCATCTCCAGAATGTAGAAGCTTGATTGGGTCTCATTAGCTCCTCTTTTTGGAGGTGAAAAATCTACATGTGTTACACATCACATATGCTTCCATACTTTTTCAGCGTATCAGTTGTGCTTTTTCTCCTGTCTAAAAAATTTTTCTTTATCATATGGGGTGTCTTTCTCAGAGGGTGAGGTGAGGACACTTGGGATAGTGTGGTGATATAACAAATAAAAAAATCTTTTATAAACTTATTTTTTAAAAAATCATACAAAAATTTAAGAGGCATTATCATTTGTTTTGCCACTGTCCTCTAAGGATCATGGGTCCTTTACATCCAAATTCAATTGAAATCTTTTGTTGTGTGTTGTATCCCTCATTAAAATATGAGCTCCTTTAGAGAAGGGATTATTTTGTTTTTCTATTTTTATCCATAGCAGTTAGCATACTACTTGGCACATAATTAAGCACTTGATAATTCTTTCCTTACTTCCTTTCTTCCTGCTCTCCCTTCTCTCCATCCTCCTTCCCTCTCTTCCTTCTTCCCTTCCTTCCTTCTTTCCTTCCTCCCTTCTTCCTTCCTACTCATTTAAGTTTAGCTTCTCTTTTTCCTATTCACAAAACATGGAATGATTCCCATTTAGTTCCCTGTAGGTTTTTTACAGTGTGCAAAAATGCACATTTTCCTTAGGCCAGAATCTAGGAACATCCAGAAACCAACTCTGAATTCCCCCTTGTCCCTGCCTTGTACAAAGCTACTTTCTTGCTCTTGCTTCAAACATCACATCACTCAAGTTATAGCTTTTACAGAGAAATCAAAGAGCTTCTAAAAAAAGGAGTTTTTGTTCAAAGCAGTAAAGAAAAGAGGAACCTGAACCATTTCTGGAATGATGTACCTTTACTAGTACCTCATCTCCCAAATTAAAGTGTGATATAAATAACTGTTTATTTGTATATATTCAAATATGTATGGATGTATAAATTTATACATGTACATATATACACGTAAAATTTGTAATTTTAAGTTAAAATTAATTGAGAGCAATTGTGTTTTGAGAATTTCTCTCTAGTCCTTGGGATCACTGGGGACATGCTGGGATGATAGAAAACCAAACTGAAAACCATTAAATTAAGCTGTAAAATCAGAAGATTTGAGTAGATGACCCCTACAAGTCCCTTTCAGCTTTGAAATTCTATGATTCTGTTTTTTGAAATTTTAGCTCACTGTGATTACCTTGCTCCAATCAAAAGGCATTTCCATTTGGCCTTTCCAGTTTATGAGCTCTCCTGAGTACCCGGGGCAAGGCATCAGTGGGAATGGTCAAGGAAAAAATGCTATTATCTGTTAATCTGGGAGTGTTTTTAATTAGATTCAACTCTCCATGCCTTTATCACATGTCTGTCATAAATGTAGAACCCTAGACTCCCCTAGCTGGATGCTAGAGGAGAGATAGCATTTCTCTAAGAAATTGTTTCTCATTGCAAGGGCTTTGTATTGTATTAGGGGAATAAGAGTTTACTTTTAAACAGTCCTTTAATGTTTACAAAGTACTTTCTTCATATGACTGTGAAGAAAAAGCTTAAGTATTTTTCTACCCCTTTAGCAGATAGGAAACTGAGGCTCATTGGAGTGACTAGCATAAGGCTGTGAATACATTTTAAAATGAGGATTTTGAAACCAAATCTGGAGACAGCATGGTACTGTGGAAAGGGTATTAGATTTGGAATCAGAGGAATAGAGTTTGAATTCTGATACTTAACTATGTGACTTTGGACAATCCATTTACCTTCTGGCTTCATGTCCTCAACTGTAAAATGACTAGGATAGGACTCAATGGCCTCTAATATCCCTTTTGGTTCTAAATCTATGATCACATGATCCTGTGGTTTTCCTGAGTCCCAAAGAAGTGGTGCTACCCACATGGCTTCTATTTCCTTTATTCTAATATATAATCTCTTTAAGGATTTTTTTTTTTCTGTTGAACTGATTTCAGACACAGAAGTAGAGAACATTGGGTATTTAAAAAAAAACAGCATAGTTCATCTAGTCCAACCCACACATTTTTCAAATAAAGAAACTGAAATGGGGGGAAGAGAGAGAGAGAGAGAGAGAGAGAGAGAGAGAGAGAGAGAGAGATTCTTATGCAAGAATTAAATGCATTTAAAGTAATGATTTAAAAAAAAGCACAAATCCCCTTTAAGTGAACTGTCAGCATTGTTAAATGTGATTATTATTATTCATTGTAATTAAAAGAGTTAACATTATACAAAGGATAAAGAGTTACCCTCATAGAAGGAGTTTTTAACCTGGGGTCAGTCAAGTTATCTTTAAAAATATTTTTAAACTGTATTTTAATCTGATGGTCTACTTTTATAATCCTATGCCTTTTATTTTACACATTTTAAAACATCATCCTTAGTTGAAAGGCCTCACCAGACTGCCACTGGGGTCCATGACAGAAAAAAATAAAGATTAAAAGCACCTTGCCTTGGAGTAAAGAAGACCTTGCTTCAGGTCATTTGACATATACTGGCTGTGTGATCCAAGGTCACTCACTTCAGCTCTCAGTGTCCCAGGCAAATTTGTTAGGCAATTAATTGAGGAATGACTATTAATCTGCATTGGTAAAGAGAGTTTTCTCAAATCCAGAATGTCATAGGTCCTCATTCACTCCCCCCAAAAAGATGAAAAGATATCATTATACATATATATATATATATATATATATATAAAATTTTAAACACAATTTTTCAGGAAAATGCATTGAAGATGTTTGTTGTGGTGGTGGTTATTGATGTTGTTGTATAGAACAACCACTAAATAGATGAAGAAATATGGCATTTTCATTCAGAAAAGGACTAGTAAAATTGAATGGAAAACTTGGAGAACATAAGTTCTCCATACTGAGTTAGTTACTATGGTTATTTACCATAGCCTATTAATTTGAAAAGTTGAAAAGACTTTACTTAAATGTTCTCCTATCTAAAAACTATTTAAATCAATTCCTTCAGAAAATCAAAAAACATGACCTTTTAAGATATGGTACCTAAACTAAGAAAAATGAAATCTCTGCCAAAGTATGTACTGCCCTTATTGGATCATTTGAGAGGAAATTGACCAAAATTTCAAGCCTCTCAAATATCAACCTCAGTACCTGTCATTCCCCAGTTATATCTTTATTCCTTCGGGCTTTGAAGGCTGTTCAGTCTTCAAAAATCCCTGGTTGAAATGAATATCTGTGGGAGGCTGCACTCCATCAACTAAATCATTAGTTATCAGTTAATATAGGAGAGATTAGTTGTCAGCCACATAAGAGCAATGTCCTATGTGAAGGGAATTAGTATTGATACTTGGATGATAAGTAGTCCAGGAAGGAAAAAAGGGCATTTAGATGATGTTGTACAGAGAACTCTGGGCTAGAATAAGGAAGATTGGGGTTTAAATACTTCTTCAGATACCTCCCAGCTATGTGATCCTGGGCAAATCACTTAACCCCTGTGTGGCTCAGTTTTTCCACCTATAAATAATAACACGACCTCTATGACAGAGTTGCTCTGAGAATCAAGGGAGATAACATAGAAAATGCTTTGAAAATTTTAAAGTACTTTATAAATGCTAATTTGTTATTATTTTTATTATTAAAGGATATGAATTAAAGGATATGAGTCTGCCACTACAAACAAAGACAGTCTTATGTATAAACAATGTGCTTTCAAGATTAAATACCTCTATCTATTCCCTCAACTTTGATACTATGGCTGTACAGAATAAAATAAAAAGTGAAATATTTTCTCTAAACCAATACAATCCTAGTAGGGAGTGTCACTATGCCAAGCAACATAAATTGTTGCATAAATTTCCAACAAAAAGCAATCTATTAAATGTTAAAACACACACACACACACACACACACTTTCAGCACAAGGGAAAGGAAGGCATACAAGGCCAGAAGATAAATTTTAAAGCCAAAAACAGGCAAGTCACATTTGCATTTTAAACTTGGGCGATGAATGCTGGACCAGGGCAGCAGTATGATAAGGAGCTGGTGGTCACAGAGGCATTAATTGGGGTATATGATGAATGTGTGA
This sequence comes from Notamacropus eugenii, assembly GCF_028372415.1. NCBI lineage: Eukaryota > Metazoa > Chordata > Mammalia > Diprotodontia > Macropodidae > Notamacropus > Notamacropus eugenii. The sequence goes on along the minus strand of NC_092874.1, from coordinate 59,844,167 downwards.
TTCCTAATGGAAAAATGAAGAATTACATACATATTCACTACAGTGTGGAATGGGTTTATTCAAGCATGTAGTTCAGAGAGAAATCAACAACAGTAATGATCGTAGATAACATTTCTGTCACCCATAAAATAGAAGCAGCTCCTATCAGCCTTTCTTATACAGGAAGGGAATCATGAGTTTTAGAGTGATGTATTTAATAAACTAGAACAGCACCAAATTCCAGTTCTTTAGGATTATATGGCTTTACAAGTCAGTTTTCTCGCAAAAAAAAAAAAACCCATCTGTAGGTAGATAGTGTAAGGATTATGGCCCCCATTCTATAGATGAAAAACTGAGACTTAGGGGATTTACACAATTTGCCCAAGGTCACATTGTTAGTACATTTCAGAGGTCTTTCTTAACTTCAAAACTAGCATTCTTTTTATTGTATCACAATATATCTCTGTCAAAGGATATTTAAGAAAACACATACAATCAGGGGCATTTAAATATCTGGGCTATACCTTAAAAGATAAGGATCACAAGAAAATAACACCTAGTATTTATCCAGTGCTTTAAGGTTTATAAAAAGTTTTATCCATGTTATTTGATCCTAGTAACAATCTTGTAATGTTAATGTTGTGATTCCCATTTTACAGATGAAGAAACCAAGACTCGTAGAGGTTAAGTGAATTTTCCATGTCACAGTAAATATCCGGGGTGGGATTTGAACTCAGGTCTTCCCAACTCCAACTTTAGTCTTCTATCTACTATGTCATCTAGCTGCCTGCAGCCAAGAGTGGAATGCATGGAAAATGAGCTGATCAGAATTGATTTGACTTGATTCTTATAAATCAAATCAACAGGGCTTCAAACTGAAAAGAGAAGGAAACAGTTATTTCTGTCTACTAAGCTAGTTACCAAAGAAAGTAGCTACTATATAGTTAGAAAAAAAAAGCGATTATGACACCTAGAAATACAAAGGAAACAAACTAATAGAAAGGTGAAAGCCACAGAAGGCATAGCCTTAAATGTCTCCACATAAAAGTATACTGTATAGGAAACAAGCAAGATCAATGATTCTAAGACAATGAAATAAACTGGGCTTTATCAGCAGCACGGAGACTTAATGGAATATGTGCCATGACTTGAATATGACTCTTGAAATATATGCTTTATATAAAAAAATCAGGAGAGGTAGAAGTGGATGGTGTATCTGTGAGTAATGAGTGTGTATTTCACAGGGACCTAATAGAAAATTTTCTATTTAAAATGATCGAGAAGAAAGAGTAGTTAATAAGCTTCTGGATTGTTAAAATGGCATGGTCCTCTGGTGTCAGGATTGCTGAAACTCAGAAAGAACCAATGCTAGCAAAGGACAATTTTTTAACGATTTCTGAGCTTTCTCACAGAAAAAGAACAATCCGCAAAGGGATATGCCTGCTTTGGGGGACATATCAAACATTAATAGCTAGTGACATAGAAGGTGGGGATACTCTTAATTTTGTTTTTTCCTTTGGAAATGATCAGTGGACTGGAAATGAGAGAACGAAAACTATTGAGCGTTGAGTGACAAATAAGAGAAAAATAAGAAAACATTTAACTTCCTTTGAGGATTCAAGTCACCTGATTCAGAAAAACTAGAGTGATGGTTACACAAGAAACTAACTAACGTAATTTTTGAGACACTCATGGTAGACTGGTAGATAAGTAGAAGACAGGTGCTATTGTTAAACTAGATTTTAGTAAAGCATTTTTGAAGTGTTTTATACTATTATTGTGTAAGACAGATGTTGGGTGGATAATAATAGAATTTGATGAATGCACAATTAGTTGATAACCAGAAACAAAGGGTAGTTATTTATGGTTCACTGTCATCATGGAAGAAGGCATCCACAAGGATCCTTTGCTCTGGAGCTATGAAGTTAATCATTTTTATTAATGACTTGAATAAAGGGATAGATTTTATGGTTATCCAAATTCCAGATGACATGAAACTTGAAAGGATAACTAGTGTGTTGGATGACATAATCAGGGCTCTTACAAATCTTGACATCATTTTAGAATATGATAAGAGTTCAATGTAAAGTTTTGCACTTGGTTTCTGAAAAGAAACTGCATGTGTATGAGATGACGAAGGTGTGGCTTGATCACTATCCATCTCAAAAAGAACTCTGATTGTTAGGGGACCTCAAGCTCAATGTGATTCAGCAATGTGATGTGGCAGCCAAGAAAACGAATATGACCTGATGCATATTAAGAACTGCATTGTACTGTGCCCCAAGAAGGTGATATTCCTTCTGTAGTCTGCCATGCATGATTACAGCACATTTAGAATATTACGTTCACTTCTGGGTACCAAGTTTTAGGAAAGGCATCAAAGGACTGGAAAGGATGCAGAAGCTGTCAATGACAAAAGGCCTTGAGTTCATACCATAAGAGGAATGAAAGGAACTGTGATGTTAAAAGAAGAGAAAATTTAGTTAGAGTCGTAGGCACTTTCTAGTATTTGAAGAACTGCCATGTGGAAAAGGAATTAAAATCTTTTGGTTCATATTTGGAAGGTAATAGTAGGAGTAAAACTGAAAGATGCTTAGTGGCAAATGTATGCTTGATGGAAAAGGAATTATCACATCCACATCATCATCATCTAAAAATTAAGTGAGCTTTCTCAGGAGTTATTAGATTCTGCTGCATTGGAGACTGGGTCCATGCCTCCAAGTCCAGCACCTCTCCCAGTGGTCGTCAGTGTCATGCTACCAAAGAAACAATATACAACCTACTCACTAGTAAAATTTTCAGTGAAGTGCTATACTAGAGCAAAGATGAAAGTATATGAGGAATTCTTTAACATACAAACAAGATTCCAGTTTATATTCTGTATTATTTGATAGGGAATCTACCCTGTCTGATGCAATATAATGAAATCATAAAAACCTTTACAATCATTACTCAAGCTCTATAAACTGAATATCTGATATATTTAAGCCATTATATATGAAAAAGAGTTTTTAAAGAATAAAGAAAAAGTCAGTTATATCTATCATATATATTTTTTAATCTGACAGTACAGGCCATGTTCCATACCCATGGACCTTCCTTGCAGGTCCATCTCTGAAAAGTGGAAAGAGATCTGTTCTATATCACTTTTTAGGGGTCAAGCTTGTTCTATATAATTTTATAAGTGGAGTTTAAGTGCCCACATTCCTTTTACCTTTATTTGGTGATTGTGAGGTAGGACAAAACTCATTAACAACCCTAGGTCTGACACCAAAAAGAATAGTCTGTACTCCCCAAGTTATCAGGATTCTCAAAGAGTCATTTTTCCAGAAGAAATTGACATCTTTTCTGTTTCTTAATTGGGTGTCTCAAAATAACAAAATGTCTTATTTCTGGACAGATTCATATATATTCAGCCTATACAGATTTGAACAAAGCAATGTGGAGATGTTAATGGGATTTTTCTTAAACACTTACTTTTTATTTAAAGGTTTATTAATCCTTATTTTTGGATCACACCAAAAAAATTAAGGAAAAGCAATTAAAAATACTTGATCTGAAACTGTATGTAACATTTTGCTCCCATATTTCTAAATTTCTCCACCAAGAGGAGGGAAATTTTCTCCCCTCCAGTATCAAGATATGCTATTGCAGTAAAGCTTTTTAGTGTTTTTTTACATCAATTATTATATTCATTTGGCATTCTTGGAACATATGGCTAGTATGAGATCTCTTCCTCAAAGGGAATAAATATTTTAAGGACTTAGTTCAAATAATTTCAAATAATCTTCCAGAAAATTTGGACCAAGTCATGGCTCCATGCAATGCATTATTATTTCTGTCTTCCCATAGTTGTAGAATATTTCCATCTTTTGTCATCTTTGCCAATTTTGTCAGTGTAGAGTGAAACATCAGAGTTGGAATCATATTTTCTTGGTAATACTGATTTGGAGGAATCTGATGTGGTTGATGATAGTTTGCAATTCATTTTTTAAATATTCTGTGTTCATATTTTTGACCACTTATCCATTGGGGAATGACTCTTCATTTTATATTTTTGTCTAAATTTGCTATATATCTTGCAATTGGATTCTTTTATTAATTTTTAATTTTTAGTTATTTATTTTAAAATACTCAATAAGAAAATAAAAAGAAACATTATAAACTTAAATACTAAAACTAAAATTTGTTGAGAAAAAGGCAACTAGATTCTTATAAGAGATATCTGATATGCCACTTTTTCTTTGCTACTGCAAATACTTCCAAATTTTATGTAGATGAAACTAAAAGCTTTCTCTTTTGTGATTCTTATTATTCTACTCCTACCCCCCACTCTTTACCTCCTCCAGTGATCTAATTTTTTAATGAAGTAAGTGACCTTTTCCATTTAGGTCAAGAAGATCCAATTGTTTCATTAAGGAAATTAAAATCCGTAGAGTTTGTGACCTCCTCAAGATCATAAAGCAAGGGAGTGGCAGGGACTGAATTAGATACTCTCCAGATTTTCCATCCAGGATTCTTTGCACTGTTTTTCTACTCTAAACTTCATTCAACAACCACAAGGGTATTTGACCTTGAAATAACAACTATTTCCGAATTTCATGAAGTGGCTTTGGATGTAAATGGTACCTTGGCCTTGGGAAATAAAAATGAACTAATGAATATCATTTGTGGATATTTTATAAAAACCACCTAGAGAGCTTTACTAACTCACCATCCAATAACAAAGTTAGAAATGCCAAGTACTTCAATTAGTAACACTCACAGTTTGTGTTTCAAGGTTTTGCAACCCACATTGGTGAACAACATATTGAGGCCAGAAAAAAATGATTTGAAGAAAAATAAACACTGACAAATAGAAAAGCGTGCAGAAAGAATCTAAATGAAATGTGTGGTTTTGCTAAAGCGCTTTTGTGCCAATAGAAACACCATCATCAATGATTTGTAAACCGCTGAAGGTTGAGGAGCTTGGATGAACATCAAATGGCAGTACTAAGTCCCCCAGGACTGCCCACACAACTCCTGCTTGCCAAAGCTGTATGTCAGGCTCCCAGAAGTGGATGATATGAGATTTTCCACTACTCCAATATGCATCCAAGCTCCAAATAAATACAGTCTCATGGGATTAAGGAATTTTCATTTCTGACCTGAACCATAACCAATGGAGGAAGAGTCATGCAGAGAAAACTACCTACCAACCCAGAGATGTTTGTCTAGTGCTAAACCGTCCCATTGAAAAAATCTTTTAATTCTATAAGATTTATGTAGTCTTTCTTGTAATACAAAGTATTCCATAATCACCTCTGGTTACCAGAACCAAAATTGTTAATCTTATGTATATAAAACACAGTCAAGGTAATCTTAAGAAGAATTAAAACCATCAAATTTACAAATATCTAGGCAAATGCATGAACTGTTGTTACTAAAATAATGAAATGGTGAAATATCTGACTTATATGTCAGTTAGGCATGCAAATAAGCCTATACCTGTATGAGCGTGTAGGAAAACTATGCATTTTAACCATATTACAAATGTGGATCTGGAGTAAATGTTCATTGAATGAATGAATGATTTTGCCAACATATGAAGACCAGCGATTTGAACTCCAATGTTTGGATTTGTTTTCTGTGTTACAAAATTCCACAATTCTGCTTTGGTACATATGGGGTTTTGTTGAGCGGTGTGGCCTCTCCCGTCTGATTTTTTTTTTAATTCTAGGAATGAAAGTGAACTTGGAAATCATTTAAATGATAATAACAGAGGCAATTCCCAACACAGAAAGTTCAGATGCTTAGGCATTTAAAGAATATGTGTATTTTAAATATGTGGTTTGAAAATTCATTTAGGCATTTCTAATCAGCTCACAAGTGGTTATTTGCTCCTTAACTTGTGAGTACACTTCCCACACTTGAAGGCACGGTTATGATGATTCATAGGCTACCTTAAATTTAACTATAAATGTGCTGAAAAATGTTCAAATAATTCAAGGACAAAATGAAAAAAAATTCATATAATAGTAAGTCTTTAAGCAATCTCAAACTATTCTGTCTTCAAAGAATACTTGAAATTTTGGAAACACTCGTAGAAGCTATGTTAGGCTTCCTATAATACCTGCTCAAACTCTTATTACGTGCCTTTTATTTGCCAGGCACTGTATAGAAAAAAGAGACAAAATATAGCTTTCAATCTCCTGGAGGAGACAACATTTAAACAAACGTACACAAAGCAAGCTATATACAAGGAAAATAGGAAATTATTAACCAAGGAAAGCACTAGAGTTAAGAAGGGTTAAGAAAGGCTTCCAGTTGAAGATGGGATTTCAGTTGGGATTTAAAGGAAGCCAGTGAGTCAATATTCAGAGAAAAGGAGGGAGAGCATTCCAGGCATAGGGGACAACTGGAGAAAATATCAGGAGTTGAGGGGTGGAGGGTCTTGTTCCAGGAACAGCTGGGAGCTAGTGTCATAGGATTAAAAAATAGACATGGGTGGGGGGGGGGGGGGGGGAGGTTTAGGTGTAAAAATGACTGCAAAGATAGGTGGAATCTAGGTTATGAAGGATTTTGAATGCCAAGCAACCTTCTTTTTAATTCTTGGAGGCAACAGGAAATCCCAGCACTTTACTGAGTAGGGGATAGGTTAAAGTGATTTAATTGGACCTGTGCTTTAGGAAAATCACTTTTACAGCTGAATAGAGAAAGCATTGGAGTGGGGAGAGACTTGAAGCAGGCCAACCTACCAGCAGGCTCTTGCAATAATCAAAGTATGAGGTGGTAAGGGCCTGTACCAAAGTGGCAAAAAGGGCGGAGGAGAGAGGGGGCATATTGGAGAGAGGTTGCAAAGGAGAAATTGTCAGACCTTGGTAACGGCTTGTCTGTGGGGGGAGAAACAATGAGGAATTCAGCGAGACTCCAAGGTTGTAGCCTGAGGAACTGGGAGGATGGTGTTGACCTCTGTAGTAACAGGGAATATAATGAGGGTTGGGATGAGGGGAGTGGAGGAGAGGGCTTAGGGGAAAAGAGGAGCTCTGATTTGGACCTGTTGAGTTTAAGATGTCAAATGGACAACTAGTTGAAGATATCGAAAAAGCAGCTGGAAATGCAAGATTGGAGGTCAATAGAGAGAATGGGGCAGAAAATGTAGGTTTAAGAGTCACCAGCATAGAGCTGGTAAATTAAATCCATAGGAGCTGATGAGATCACCACATGAAATAGTACAGAAAAGGGCCCAGGACAGCAAACTGAGAGATACTTACAGTTAGAGGATGTGATCTGGAGGAAGAAACCAAGGAGATGGAAGAGCGCTCAGACAGGAAGGAGAAGAACAAGGAAAGAAGAAAGTTTCAAGGAGGAGGGAATCATCAACAGGATAAAAAGGCTGCAGAGAGCTCAGAGAGAATAAGAATTAAGAAAAATAAGAATTGGATTTGGCACCTAAGAGAACATTAACTTCTGACATAGCAGTTTTGGTGGAATGATGAAGCCAAAGGCCAGATTGTGAGGAGTAGAGAAGAGAGGAGGAAAGTGGAAGAAACTATTATAGATGGTCTTTTCAAGGACATTAGCTATCAAAATTGTTTAGCTGGGATCAAATGAGTGTGTTGGTTATTTTCTGGATAAGTAAGACATGGACATGTTCATAGGCAGTAGAAAATGAGCCAATCAGAAAAGGAGAGACTGAAAATAAATGAAAAAGTGGGGATGATGGAGAGGACAACTTGGTCTATACAGAAGGTAGACAATATTTTATCACTTTGTGGAGAATAATTTATGTGTCTACCTCCAGATTGCACATTTAGTTTAAATAGTTTTCACTACTTCAATTATTTTCCATGAGTAAGGTATGTATACTACCCAAGTAAGTCTTGTATATGCCCATGGCTTATCTAATAGACACAGTGGTTGGAAAGCATGGATGGATATGATATGAGGTCAGAACACCACACCTCCTTAAAAAGTAGGAGAAACAACATGATACCTGCAGGGAATGGTGGACAAGTTTCCTGCAGCTCCACTAAGTTAGACACTTGATGTTTTATCATTAGGAACACCTGAATGGAATCATATCTATCTGTGCCATTATAGATTGTTGGTTTTAGGTGTACACAGTTTCACAATATTTTTTTTTTTTATCCCTTGAAGTAATGGGGAATTGTACAAGCTTATGTTCACAGTCTTGACCCCTTCCTGCTAACTGTCAACAATGAATAGTGAATAAACTCATTTCTCCAAGAAAAGACAAAAGTAAAATTGGAGAAATAATGCAAATTAAAATATGACAGTAAAGTATAATAGTAAACATATAAATAGTTGTTATAACAATATGACAATTATTGTCATTTTTCAGTTGTGTATGCCATTTTGTGACCTCATTTTGGGCTTTTTTTTTGGCAAAGATACTTGAATCATTTGCCTTTCATTTTACAGATGAGAAACTAAGGCAAACAGGGTTAAGTGACTTGCCCAGGGTCACACAGTTAGTAAGTGTCTGGGATCAGATTTGAATTAAGTCAATGAAGTCTTAAGTCTTCCTGACTCCAGGCCCAACTCTCCATCTACTGCATCATCTAGCTGCCTTTACATGAATTAATAAATCTTTACATAAGAATGAGATGAGTGTAAATCAAGGAAATGTTGAGGAGCCAGCTTCCTCTCTTTGCTTTCAGGTTTGAAAATCTTTCTCTTCTCTTTCTACATCTGAAATTGATCCTGAAGAAAATCTGAAACCACATGTCTCTCTTGAAAAAAGAATATAAATTTTTTCCATCTCCAAAGATCTTATAACAAATCTTTCCCTCAAGTAGGCATACTTACCACTGAATAAGAGATTCTCTAGCAAAATGTCTCAGATTTGACTATAGACTCAGATTATTTAGTACATAGGCTTAGCAACTTTACTAGCAATAAGCAAAGCCCTATTTGGAGCATTTCTATAAAACCATTGTTTGGGCATAAAATGTATTTACAGCACTATCATCAATTGGAATTTATTTCAACTTTCTTTATCACCTTAACAGTACTTAGAATAATTATTCTAAAGAAAGTCTGAAAAATGTGACTCCTCCTGAGCTACCCCACAAAAGATTTTGATTCTCCCTCCTAAAATAAGAGGTCCTGTGTCTCTTCAATTTATAAAAAGATATAAAAATGATCCCACTTTGTAATACTCTGTAAGTAAATCATAAGAAACCAGGAGGTGAATCAAAATTACTACTCTCATCAAAACATATGAACCACTTCAGAAATGGGACATAACTTAAAAATCACATAATTAGGCACTAGGTTTGATTCTCAGAATAAGAAAGTTGCTGACAACACTTTATGCTTTATGGAATTCAAGGAAAATCAGACACAATGGAACATAAGCTGAAAACTGTAGGGGACCTTATTGATAATCTATTGAAACTATTTTCAGTTCAGTGGAAAGGAAACAAGCGCAGAGAGGAGAAACAACTTTCCTCGGGTCAATCAATGATTTGAATGTAGATTCTCTGAAAGTGTGACTATTTGCTTACATTTTTATAAAGGATATTCTTCACACTTATCCAGACCATTCTAATAGTAAATAGAAAGTCTTACACTTGGGTTCAAATTAGCAAATTCTTAGGTACAAAGAGTCACGTCCAGATTAAAGTTTTGAAAAATAAATATCCAAGGATATTGGGTTATTTCAGTCTCAATATGAGTCTACAGTGAGATACGAAAGACCAAGAAAAGGTAACATAAACTTAAACTCTATTTAAAGAGGCATAATATGGTGGACCAGGGATTCGATAACCTTGGTGTTCTTTGCCCTGATCAGATGACATGCGGAATATTATATTTCACAATGGGTGCCATATTTTAAGAAAGGACGATGATAATCTAAAGAGAGTCCGAAAGAGAACTAGTTTCATGAACATACAGCAACAGCAGCACCACAGTAAGGTTTGCAAAGCATTTTACAGAGATTATCTCATTTGATCATGCCATATGAGGATCATTTGAAGGAAATGTGAGTATTTATCCTGAATAGAAAACTTAGGAGAGAGTTCTAGGCATATCTTTCTTAAAGGATTTGAAAGGTCACGTTCATAAGGTATTAAATTTTTGGTGGTTTGTTCCATAGACTAGATCAATCTAAGAACAATGTCTAAATGCTGCAAACAGATATTTTTAGGATTGATGTAAGGCAGGCCTGCCTCTGTCTATAATCACTGATGATGGCTGTTGGCCACGGGTCACATGACAGCTGTCTGAAATCCTTTGGTGGGTCACAAGTGGCTCGAGGACCATATGTTGTGCAGGACTGATGTAAGGAAAAATTTTCTGACAACTACATCTATGCCAAAAGTGAAATGGTCTGATTTAGGAGGTAGGAGATTACCATTTACTGAAAGTATGCAAGCAAAGAATGACTGATCACTTGTTGGTCATTTCATTGTTTTTTGTCTATTTTTGGATTCCCCAACACTGAGGACAATACCTAACACCTGGCATATCACAAGTATTTAATAAAGCTTGGTGAATTCAAACAGAAGTTGGACTAGATCCTTTCCAACCCAGTAACTCACTGATTCTGAATCTAGCAGTGCTGCTACAGTACCACTCATTCCGTTAAAAACAATGACCAATCATCATTATAGCACCCATGATGAAACATGCTATACGTCTCCAGAGACACAACTGATAATCTCATTGCATATGGAAGTATAAATTTTTCTTTATTATTCGGGGGCAGGGGTATCAGTAAGCACCCCAACATACACAGGGGGGCCTGCTATCGCAAGTTCTTTGTTCTACTTTTCTAAAAGGAAAGGCACTTTTTGAGGGGTTAGCAATAAGTTTAATAAAGTACATGTATCCTTCAATTAGTTCAAGGGGAAAAGTCAGTACCCTGAAATTCAGGGAAAATACAGAGAAATCAAGAGTCACAGACATGCTTCCAAATGATTGACCATTAACATACATACATCTTTACCAGAGAGGGAAGCACCAAACATCTGGGTTTTCCTGCTTAGCAGCTTCCCAGAGTCTCATCTGGCACACAAACCTTCTTCCAAAAACTAAGCCCCAAAGTAAAAGAGCACCTCAGAGTGTTTATACACTTTTTAGAGCCAGAGGGCATCAGGAGAATCAGTGCCTCATTAAAAAGAGGTGTGGGCCTTGCTACAAATTTTCCCAGGCCCATCAATGAGTGGGAAACAAAAACAAAACAGCAAAAACAAAACAACAAAACAAAAACAGCAAAAGATTCTGTTTGACTTGCCATTACGGTAGGCCATGACCAATGTGGGGATTTGTTTTGCTTGAATATAAATATTTGGATTGGGTTTAAATATTTGGGTTAAATATTGGGTATTGGGTTTCAATATTTTTATTGGGTTTAAATATTTGTATTAAAAGGGAAAGAAGAGAATTCAGAACTAAAAATAAATTTAAACTATATTTAAAAAATCAAAAATAGCCCAAAGTAAAATTTATTCTTCCTAACTAATAGGAACTGCATCAAATTTTCCCCTGACCAAATTTCTAACTTTGATAGGTTGAACAATTTTGTTAATGACTTTTTACAATATCAGTGTTAATTTCATTGCTTCTGCCTAAGTTAAATGCTAGATCAAAAAGGGTAAAGTAAACCTCAGCTGTATTAAAGAGGTATAATATATAGGAACAGGGACTTGACGATCTTGGTATTCTTTGCCGTGGTCAGATCATATGTTCTGTACAACCATTTTGCATGACCTTTGACCTTTAAGTCTGGTCAAAAGGGATGTGTCCATTCATTCAAGAGGGTGTTCTTGAAAACTGCTGGTGGCGCAGCACTGAATGATGCACTAGGAAAACACATCAACTTACTAAAAGTATTGTTTGTCACTATATACAAAATGCAAAAGAAATAGAAACTATAGTTCTTGATGTTGAGCAGATTACAGTTTACCTGGGATAGGGAGATAAGGCTTTCAAACATGGATTCAGAACTGCTGAACTTCAGAATATGATACATGCCAAATTACTTGTATTACAGATAAGGAAATTGAGGTCCAGCATGGGGAAATGAGTTGACTTAAAGTTAAAAAGAACCAAAAAAAGTATACATTTAGAAAAGACATGAATAAAATCCACAAAATGAGGCATATGCCTACAAAATAGTGGGTTTTTTTACAGCTTGACATATAAAGACTATCCCTACTCTGCCTAAAATACTTTGAGTACCATGTTTATATAGAAGCTTCTTTGCCTACATTGTAACAATTAAAATTATGATAGAAAACAATTCAAAAATTTTAATACTTCATATCAGTGTGTGGTCTTCAGGAACATGACCTGGAGTCATAATCAGGGGACAGAATCCAAGAGAAGTAATCAGGGTAGAGCAACCAAGGCTTTGCACCAGGGTACCAGAATTTAGAAAGTATCCAAAACATCTGCAAACCTTCAGTGGTATAGAAACAACTAATCTTAGTGTCTAGTTAGCAAGAATGATTAGTACTCCCCAACAGCAACGACTTCTCAGTACCCCAGGGTCTCCATTCATTTGTGTTCAGTTTTCTGGAATCTCTGACTCCACCACTACAGACAATGTGCGGGCCTTTCCCATTTCCTCAAATGGAATTCATCTTTAAAAGTTGGTTTAAGGACATGTTATATGATGTCAAAACAAGGTGCTAAAATATCTAATTATAATTCAGTGGATATCCATCTATATGTGTTCTTAGACACACTCTCATAGTCTCCATTCACAAGACTTCATTCTTTATCTCTGCAGAACCTCAAAGTTGGAAGAATTGTTTTCTTATATTCACCTTTTGCATCTTCTGTCTTATATAATCATTTTGTCTAAAAGACTAACCATTCAAAATGCCTTTATTTTGATAAAAATTTTTCTTCATTCCTTAGGTGTTATATATGCACAGAATTGAGAAGCTAAAGAAATTTAGCAAAAGCCTATGAGAATACCAATTTGCCAATATAAATCCCAATCCTACAAATACACCAATGTGGTAACTCAAGAAGGCACTCCACTGTCATATTCTGAAGTCTTTAATGGGTTCACAAATTAGTGTTGGGGAAGGCCTGAGATGTCAGTGAACTGAACTATGTCTATTTATCCTTGGTTGCTTAGAAAAACAAAATGTCAACATCCATACCAGTATTTCTATGTTCAAATTTGAAAACTGTCCAATGAAAGTATAGCAAAATAATTTAATTTGGAATGAAGAGATCTAAATTCCAGGTCTCTCACAAACACATTCAAGTAACTATGACAAACTCTTAGAGTCTCTAAGAGCCTCCGTTTCTTTGTCCATAAAATAGAAATAGTATACTCATACAATCTAACTCACAGTTGTTTGGAGGAAAACATTTTGCCAACATCTTGGAATTTTCAAGAGGTTCAGATGAGAAAAATGTCTTCCAAAGGACTTGCATTCAGCTGTTTTTGTTGGTTGTTCAGTTGTTTCAGTAACGTCTGATTCTATGATCCCATTTGGGGTTTGCTTGATTTGGCATGATTTGCCATTTCCTTCTCCAGCTTATTTTACAAATGAAAAAACTGAGGCAAAATGGGTGAAACGACTCACTGAAGGTCACACAACTAGAAAGTGACTGAGGACAGATTTGAACTCAGAAAGATAAAATCTTCATAGCTTCAGTTCCAACACTGTCAAGCTGAACATCGCTTTGCATTCGAGTACTATGTAAGTCTCCATTCCCACTGGAAATAATTATTGTGCTAAATCTGAGTTGCAATTACAAATGTAGCTCTGACCAACTATGTACACTGGATCAATTAGAGTCCTTTTCCAGAGAGAGGCAAAAAAAGGGGATAACAAGACAGCATCAAATTTAATTCAGTCATTCTTCAGTAACAACTTGTTTTACAATTCTTGGTTGTTTGTAAAGTGATGCCATTCACATGCATCACCTTTGACCATGACAGTGGCCTCCAGCAGAGCTAGTAGAGCCTTTTGTTGTTAGGTACATAAAGTGATCCCTCAGATTTACAAGCTCTTTGATTGAAGAGATAAGCAAACCTTTATTCTTCTCTTTCTCAAGACCATATTTACATGACAAGATTCATTCTGCATCATTCTTTCTTTGGACTTGGTCATCAGTGTGCAGTATCACTGTTTTAATGCCTCATATAGCTGGGGAAAGATTGCTATAACCTGTCAGCCCTTGACCTTTATGTTATTCTACAACTTGACTTATCATTGCTGCCATCATGCTGATGGAAAGGTATTCCAAATATGTAAAATTTTAGGTATAAACTACAAATCTTTTAGATGGCTTATAATTTCAGATTGTGAATTATTCTGATATACGCCTTAATGCAAAAGCTCATACCATGTATATCCAACAACACCACTGAAATCTCTTATTAGGCAATGTTTCCAATAAGCTGGAGAATGGTATGATGTATATAATTCTTTTTTTGTAATTTTCAGAGTACAAATATATTATCTACTGTGAGAATTGTATAAAAATGAATGGGTTTAAAGTGTGGAAAAATATGGTCTCATTTATAAGAGTATATTTTCCTAAACTAAAAGATAGAATGACTTTCAGTTTTGTGGAATATTTTATGTTCCCTTATAGGATACTCTGACAGGGGCTCAATATCATATATTTTAGAATATTTATTTATTCTTAAAATATGACAATATTTTCTACAACCAAAAGTAAAAGGTTTCCCCTGTCCCACATTACGCCTTCTAGAAACTATACTGTGAGTACAGTATTAAAGGGTTTTGTCAGATGGTGCTTTAGTCATCAATACACATATGTGTGTTTTATCAGAAAACTTCAGTCATAAAGAGAATTAAAAGCAAACACTTGCAGAATTTTTTTTTGCTTTGTAGGGAATGTGATCAAAATTTAATTTTAAAACTAATTTCCCCACAGAGAAAATCTCAAGATATTTTCATAATGACTTTGTATTATTTTCCCTCATGCAGAAGGGTGATTATCACCTGAAATAAAATCAGATGGACCAAGTCCATATTTTTGAGAGACATAGGAGGCATATATTGCAAAGAAATTGCTCTCCTCCATTAAAGGAGAGAGTTTCCTCTTCTGGGACTTCTCATGGCAATGAAATCATAGTCTAGTCTGGTGCTCAAATCCACGTATTTTTGAAAATCTACTGGAAGACAATAACCCAGGGGCCATATATTAGATATAAGACTTTATTTTAGCCTTACAAAAGATTTTCTAATGGACACTCAAAAATATCAGTTTTCTCAGCTGGAAAATAAGCTCCTGAAGAGCAGAGACTGTTTTGCATTTTTTCTTGAATTCTTAATGCCTAGCCTAGTACCATGTGTACTGTAGGTGATTAATAAAGAATTTTTATTTTAACTGGACAAAATTTTAAGCTGAATTCCTTTAAAAAAACCTTTTCTTTCAAACGATCTATGGATACACCCCAGGACACTTTTGGTCTTACTCATGTCTCCATGTTTCTGACTTTGTGTAGAACACATTTTTCCCATTTACAACAGAATCACAAAAATACCATTCCATTGCTCTCTGATATTTATTGCCATCCTGATTATTGTATAATGTCTTAAAGGCCATTAACAGAGAGATTAACAATAACAGAGACAGTTCACTGAGTGGACAGTGATAGAGACTGGCTGCCATGTATAACCCATGAGATAACCCAACCTTTAAAACACACAGGACAGTTTCAGCAACACATTTAAAAGGATTTTATATAGTGCTAGCTTGCCAGAGACTAATTATATTTTAATGAAACTTATCTTCCAGAATCATTCTTAAAAACTAATGTCTGAGAGGGGTGAAATGGTTTCATTACTACTTTGTAAAATAATAAAGAGAAAGATAGTGAAGGACTAATTCAGACTCTGTTTCATTCAGGCATATTAATCAATTGATTCATTGATTTTGGTGCAGGATCTCATCCCCTAATGCCTTGGCTTTTACTCTGGTTGAACTTCCAGTTACCAGTCTCTTCCTACTCTGATTCATCATCCATGCAGCTGCCAAACTGAACTTCCTAAACCAGATCTAATATCACCCACCCTACTCATTAAATTCCAGTTGATCCATATTGCCTTTAGGATAAAATATAAAATCCTCCACTTGACTTTTAAGCCTTTCATAACTGGGCTCTAATGGGTCTTCTTACACTTTGCTCCCTTACATTCTTCACAGTCCAGATATTTCATTTGTAACACTGCATCTCCCCAAGTCTTTGATTTTCACTATTTGTTGCACAAGGTTGGAAGGCTCCCCCCCTCCCCACCTTTACCTTCCGGCTTCCCTGGCATCCCTCATAAATCATTTCAAACCCCACCTCCTTCAAGAGACCTTCCACATGCCCACCTCAATTGTTAGAGCCTTCCCTCTAGGACTATCTCCCATTTATACTGAATATATCTTGTAGGTACACAGTTGTTTGTGTGTTGTCTCCTCATTAAAATGTGAGCTCTTCAAAGGCAATAACTATTTTTGCCTTTCTTTGTAACCCCAACACTTAGCACAGTGCCTTGAAAGTAACAGGTACTTAACAAATGCTCTTTGATTGACTAATAGATTGATTGCCAGTACTGTACTACTGACACCCTGTAAAATGGCATATGAAGCAGAACCTGGAAATTTCATTCATTCCAATCACACTTGATATAAGAATATACATGCAACAATTATGTCACTAAGGGGATAGACATTGCTGGAATTAAAGAATAATTTTAAATCTTTTCTGGAACACCTGATTTTGCCAGAATAATGGATAATTTCATTTGTCCATATCTGTGTTATCAGTTGTAAAAATCTTATGAAAAAGAAAAACAGAATATTTCATTTCTAAAACATCTGATTAATGAGTTTATACCTTGTAATTTGTAATGCTTTTGGATTTTTTTACCAAATATAATTTGAAACAAAATTGAGAGTTAAGATGGAAAATAAATTATTATATAATAAATTTATATAGCAAGAAATACATGATGTAGAGGATTGAAGGGTTCTCTAATTGTCTAGAAAGACCTGAGTTTAAGTCCTGCTTCTTACACATAACAACTGTGTAACTCTGGATAAAACATTGTCCTTCTCAATGCTTATGGAAATTCTCTTTGGATTATAAATTGCACATGAGGTGCAGATCTTAAGCGATAAAGAGAGTTTCCTCCCTGGAAGTTCCCCAAAGCCATGGAATCACAAGTCTGGTTCAAATATCTACATAAGCATACATATATACATACACATATGTGTCTGTAAACACACATTTATCCATAAAATCCAGCAGCATCTTGCTTAGAAAGAGAATGGATTACCATATAAGTTCTAGCATTTAATAACCATTTATATGAGATACTTGGTAATGTATGGTTAAGGTTGGAAAAAAACTGGCTACTGAAAAAAGAGGCAAGAATTTCTGAAAGAGACGCCATTGGATTTAGGAAAATGAAAGCAGTATCAGACAGCATTAAAGGGAGGAGTGCATGGGCAGTGTGAGGGACAGAGGTTCAGAAATGAGAAAGGAATTAGAAGGAAGGTCAAACATTCCAAAAAAGAGATGGGGAAAATTAATTTTTTTCTCCAGTTTCTTGATGTCATTCTCACTACCAAGTTGCATATTAATGCCTTAAGTCATTATTTAAGAGAATATAGGTAAAATTCCTTCCTTTTACTTGAGAAATTTAATATCCTCTGTAAACGTATCTCATTAAGATTCCTATAAAGCTACATCTCAATGTCCTTATTTTCATGGCTGAGCATGTCAAATGACTGTTAATGTCTTCTCTCTAGGATGAAAAAGCGGAATGGTTTACTCATTGCAAATGACGCAGAATACCTGAAACTGAAGGATAATGTATCTCCTGAATGGGCATAAGCTATCAGGATCATTGACCTTTAGTGGACAATTGTACTCTTGCATAATGCCAACATATGCTCTAGACAGGAGGGGGAAGGAGCTAATTTTTCAGCCAACACTCTTCATGACAGGTTAATAGAATGAAAAAAAAAGAATCTTTTTATTCAGCTGAGAGGAATGCTAGCTATGACTCTAGTCGGCAGCAAGTTGTTGCCCCAATTTTTATATTTGCTATGGCTGTTGTTGTTTACTCATTTCAGTTATGTCCAACCCATTTGGGGTTTTCTTAGCAAAGATACTGGAGTGATTTGCCATTTCCTTCTCCAGCTCATCTTTACAGTGAGGAAAGTAAGGCATAAAGGGTTAAATGACTTGCCCAGGGTCACACAGTTAGTAAGTGTCTGAGGCTGAATTTGAATTCAAGTCTTGCTGACTTCAGGCCTGAAGCTCTATCCATTGCACTATCTAGCTTGCTTTTTTTTGCTATACTTACATCTTGCAAAATTATTATGATAATGCACATTTAAGAGATTTTATCAAAGACCTAAAAATGATACTGCACAGCTCTATAAAATGATTTTTTTCAAATAATTCATTTTGTTTACTCTTTTTATATACACTGACTTCATAAAATGCCCAATGGTACAGCAGAGGCACTTGCGGTAGCCATGTTAGTGGACAAATAATGGCTATTTTGTCCTTTCTTGTACCATTAGTTCTAACCTTGGTGCAGTGGAAGGAATATAGGATCTTAGAGACACAGGGCAGAGATTCTAGCTCTGCCATTTACTGGCTGTTTAGACTTGGATAAGTCATTTAATTTTCTAAATTGGATATTCTCATCTGTAAAAGAGAAAAAAGAAAAAGAAAAAAAAGAATTGAATCAGGTGACCTCTAATGCCCCTTCCAAGTTCAATTCTATAACTGTGTGATGCTCCCCATAAATTCAAGGATAAAAGTCAATAACAAATGTTTGAGAACTGATGGAAGTATAAAGAAAAGAATAATCTCAGAGGCTAGTAGAGGAAAACAAAAACAAGAGAAACAAAAATAGCTGAAAATCCACAATGTAGGCGATCAAATGTATTATGACGCAGCAAAAATCCAGAATAGAACTCAAGATAGAGTTCACAAAACTCTTCAGTGCAAGAGTTAAGATTATAACAGAATTATTCTGAAAGTGTCCTATCTGGTTTATTTAGTTTGTGTTAACTTAATGAACTATTTGTGATTAGACTTATGATACCATAAAAAATGCTGGAAATTCATTTCTTGCATCTTTCTAGAATTTAGTAGGATATCTTGAAGGAAATATATATATGTGTGTGTATATATATATATGCAGATATATATTCAATATCTATATGTGTATACACATACACATTTTAAAGATAAGCATAGATATGCAAAACCAGATATGAATGGATGAAAACTGGTAACAAAAATTATATGATAAAAGTAATAATTCTAAAAGTTAAGATGCCTCCAAACCTTATCACACCAAACATTTCCATTCTTGAAAATATTAAGTAATATATAAAAAGTTTGAATTTCTGTCTGGCTGCTTGAATACAGTGAAACATATATATATATATATATATATATATATATATATATATATATATATATATATATATATATATATATATATAAAATACAACTCTTTCGCAGGATTTTCAAACAAAACTTGAAGTTCAAACATTACAATAATAACAAAATATAAAATACCAAAATTTTAAAATATCAAAATGCATCAATATAATTCATAGAAAGATAGAAAATTATTTTATAGGTAAACACTCCAATGATGAAACTGTCTACAAATGCAAATTGTCATTTCCTCTTCAACTTACAGTCTTAGAGAGTTGCTTAAAGCAATACTATAAGCTCAAATAGAAATGGGTGCTTGCTTGTAGCATATATTTCTAGTTTAAAAACCATAAATTTCACATTATTTGTGTTGCACTGTATTTTTATTTGCTTTGTTAAACGTTTAACAATTGCATTCTAATTTGGTTCTTGAAGACCCATATGCTGTGTTTGACCCCCTCCTCCAAGTGCTGAGAAGTTAAGAGATTAGCACAAGGTCAAACAACCAGTGTGGGTTGGAAATAGGAATTAAATCCTGTTCTTCTTGGCTCCAGGGCTGTTTATCTCTTAGACAATGCTGAGTCTTTCATATCACTCACACAAAGAATTAAATATCAAATCAAAAGAGCATATCTATCTATGATAAAAAAAAATATTTACATGAAATAAAATACCTTTCGGAAAAAAATTGCAAATGGACATTAATAAGAGAAATTAAACTATTATCATGACAGTAGATGAAGAGCTATGGAAAAAATAGACAACTGCCTATATTGTATAATCATATAGCAAGTATTCAGTGTGGAGAGGCAACGGGACAGTTGAGAGACATCTGGACTTGCAGTCAGGAAGATTTGGGTTCACACCCCATCTTATGCAATTATTATCACAGTAACTATGGACAAGATATTTAACTTCTCTGGGCCTCAGTTTCTCCATCTATAAAATGAGAATAACACTACATTATCTACTTCACAATTTATTGTAGGGCTAAAATGAGATTATATATGTGTGTGTATAATGTATACACATATGTGTATGTATATATACTCACATATTATGTATGTGCCTGTTTACATATGTATATGCATATACATACATCTATATATAGTCCTTTGCAAATTTTAAAGTGCTTATCAACATCAGTTATTACCATGACCCATGATCAACAGGTAATACAGTATAATCATGCAAAGAAATCCAGAATTCACCTAACCTATGAATCTGTCCAGCAAAATGCCATAATTCTTCTGGCTACAACAAAAGATCTCTCTTTTTTTCATATTGTCATCTTACAAACTTATACTGTCCTCCTAAGGAGCAGAAATATCTACCACAGCAATTTTTAAAAATGAGTCTTAACCCATGAGAGACAGAGCGGATGATAAATGGCAGTGAACAGAACAGAGTCCTTAAGAATAAAAAGAACTGGACACAGCCCCCATGCTTATACTTATTAGTTATGTGATCCCAGAATACTCATGTAGCCTCTCACTTCCACTGGAGAACTCTGTAAAACCATAATATTATCTCCACTACTACTAGTACCTCACCCCCCAGAAAAAAAAATATGTATTTATTTTGTTTCCTATATTTCATATGCTTATATGTATACATTTCATCTCCCTCGTTGAGAGTATAAGCTTCTTGAGGACAAAAACTATTTTTCTTTGACTTTGTACTCCTAGCCGCAAGCTCAGTGCCAACACACCATGGGAACCTAATAAATGCTCAATGGCTGCTTTAAGTCAAATATGAGTTGGCATTCAACCAGCTTCACTGAGGAAGTCACACGGATGAAATAAGAGATTCCAACCAAAGGAAAAAATAATAACGCATCACTGAACTGAGTCATGAATTCAACTGTAGGTAGATCCTATTATCATCTGGTTAGTGAATATGGTCATGTAACTATACTTCTTTCAGTATGACAGAATAAATCTAGAATTTCATTCTATCATCTTTGCCATCTTTCTTCAAAATATTTTATAACATGGGACAAAATCTTATTGTAATATGAATAAATGAATAAAACACTTACTACGTGCAAAGCACTGAGGATACAGTCATAAATGACACTATTCCTGGCTCTGAATCTTCGGATGACACAAAATAGAGCCGTTTCAGGTGGTTCCAGGGAATAAAGCTAACATTTCAGGAACAGGTTAATTTATTATTCAGTATGAATTGATAAGTGGCACCACAATCCAGCATGAAGGCAAAGGTTTTTGGACAGGTCACCGTCAATACTGAGTTACCATCCTAGTCTCAGATACAGTAAATGAGTTGTAATCACATAAACATGATGAGACCCACCAATGAGTGACAGCCTGTTTTTTTCAAAATATTAGAATGACTTTGATATTCTGTCCATACTTAGATAGCAAGAAGTATTTCAGACTTGAACCTACAGACTAGGTATACACTCCTTGCTAATTAACAATAAAACATTATCCTGATTGGGGAACCATAATTGGCTATGATATCTTGGTTAATTCACAAAGTATTTCTTAACCACAAATTGTGCACCAAACACAATTAGTCTATTCCAAAGAGGAAAAAAGAAATATCTGCTGGTATCATGGCACTTGCATTCTGCTGAGAAAAGAATGGGCAAAATAAAGCATACATAGGTAGGTAATCGCAAAGGAAATACAAACCAATTTGGGAAGGGTGGCGACTCTGACACCAATACATCTCCCCAGAATTACTGATATCCACTCATTATCACTCTCCTAGGCACACTCTACTTATATAGTGAAAGGTGGTTAATCTGATATTGCAGCATTCATGACATCCTATATCCTACCTTGGGTTCTCTGCCCAGGTTCTCCTTCATGCCTGAAATGCCCCCTTCTGCCTTTTTAGAATCCCTGCCTCCATTTACCAGCAGCACCGCATTCTTAAACTGTTTCTTGGCCTTTGTAACCTTTAGCACTTGCAGAGGGCTACTCAATGGCAGTAGGTTAGGTTGCATAGCAGATACAGCTTCCAGGGAATAAAGCTGAAATTTCATGGACAGATTTATCTATTATGCAGTATGAAACGGTAAGTGGCTCCACAATGCAGATTCAAAGCCAGTCACAGCATCATGTGTGAGCAAATTTCTCTTTGTATCCCCAGTGCTTTGCACAGAGTAGGTGCTTTATTCATTTATTCATATTTCAAAAAGATCATATCACATGTCACAAAATATCTTGAAGAAAAGTCTGGAATATCAATTCTAGATTTAATCTACCATACTGTAAGAGACTTAGGTACATTACCAGGGAGACATTTGTTCAAATCCTGCCATGGACTTACTAGTTGTGGGACCCCAGGCAAATCACTTCATTTTCTTAGGCCTCAGATTCCCCATCTATAAAACAAGGAGACTGTACTCGATAACCCCTAAGGTCTCTTGCAGCTCTAATTGGATGATCCTGCTTGCCTTTACCCTGCAGAGCACATGAACTTTCTCAATTCACCCTGTGGTAAATACGATCATCTCTTGGCTTGGGCTTTTATGATTGAATGCCTTCTGGGAACGGTCATCCTGCTCTGGTGGCTGCCTGAAGAGCTGCCAAAAGTATGAGTACTAAAGGATGAGTATATTTATAGCTTCCATCACAGGACCACAGCTGCAGAGCTGGAAGGGACCCTAAAGATCATTAAGTCTAACCCCAACGTGTTACAGCCGAGGAAGCTCCTTTGTCGGGATTCATGAACTGCTCAGGCATACTCCAGCATTTAATCTACTGGCTCATGGAGGGGCCAATTCATTTGTCATCCTGTTCACTGTCATGAATAGACAGATATCCTCCTTGCAGTGTGAAAGCCCTTGATAAGACTTCCCTTTTGGCCTGGACATTTTTTGTGGAGGGCTGCACGCTTGGCTCTTTTAAAATGCAAGTTGTTGATTCTGTGGATGCCAAGACAGGGAGACTTATCTGCATAAGACCTCTATTTCCAAAGAGTAGTCCCAAGTCACATCATTCCCTTATTCAGAACCTACTTTGGTCTAAAAGAAAGAGCATTAGTTTGGGAGATACGATTTCAGAGCTCAAATCTCAGCTCTGCATTCGGCCAGCTAGAAGTGAGGCATTCTTTCTTGGCTCTATTGCACCAATCTGATTTAATCCTTTCAGCTCCAGAACTAGCACTCTGTACCCTTGATTGATGATTATCCTACACACCACCAAGTATAGCAAGGCTCCAACCACATTTCATTTGACTTCCTGACTCATTCATCATCTTCCTACCCAGTTTACATCACAACCTCTCAATTCCCTTGCCAGCTCTTCTCATTTTTGGAACAATTAAATATTGCCACAAGAAAAGGTGTGGCATTCTCCTCCCCTACAGTTCCACTCAAGAAGGAGATAGTTTTCCAAAGCAGTATAAACCACTGGGCACTACTCCTCTGTGTATGTGGTTTCCTTCTATCATGAATAGGGCTTAATGTAGTAAAAATCGTGGTAAAGAAAGGAGAAACAGTGTGACCAACAGATCCAAGATCTGGTCCTTTGTTCTATAGCCTCAGAATTAAATTTGTATTAGTTACACAGACTAAAGAGACTCTGGGGGAGAGATTTACTCTAATTAAACTCCAAAATAACTTATTAAAATCTAGAATATAGTGTATGTCTGAGTCCTGAGTAGAAGGTCCCCTTAGGAAAAAAGGTGAGTGTAGTCCTTAAGCTTTTCTGGACCCATCAGAAATTCATTAATTCTGGATAGAAATATTCATTTATAAGGAAATATTGATATCATAACATGAAGTTTCTAACTTAGGTCATTAACAGCTAAGTATCTCTGCTTAGCAATCCTGATTAGGAAGTCATATAAGCAACACTACCTATTAGATAGGTGACCCAGGGCAGAAAGACCAAATGGGAAAATATATATATAACATACTTGCCAAATGTGAAAATACCAAAAATAAATGAAAGCAGTAATATTAACTACCAGTAAAGGGAAGCCACTGGACTCTACATCCTCTACAAATGTATCCTTGTAAGAAGCTTTAATTACTTGAGGATTTATTACCAAGACTAATAATTCTAAGTGAGTTTATTATATGAGATAAGATCTCAGGGATTGTTCATGTTCAAGGTATATATATATATGTGTGTGTGTGTGTGTGTGTGTGTGTGTGTGTGTGTGTGTGTGTGTGTGTGTGTGTGTATGTATAAATTTGACCCATGTGTCATTAAGTTATATTGGTTTAGGGAATTCTTTTATCAGTCAAAAAAGGACAGGTTTAATTTTTATTTGTGTTTTTTCAGAATTGGAAATTAAACATTTCATCCCCAAAGGACAATTCTTTGAAAAATTATGAGCAGTTGAAGAGATAAGAATAGTTATAAAGTTGTCCTTTCAATTCAATTTCAGCCTTTAAGAAACTGACAAAGACCTTGGAATTGGGAGTAGCCCTAAGATGTCAATCCTAACATTGCCCCTTTGTAAAAGGGGCAGAAAAGGACAATCCACAGCTTGTTGGAGCACAGGAATCTGATAATGCAGTCATCCAATTTTTGTACTTTTGAAAAGGCAATAAATATCCCTTGAGTTTGAGGGGCCAAGCACTGCTGATTTGGCTGTCATTTCACATGTTACATGGCAAAGCACTGCTATTTTCAGGTGACCAATTTGACAGACATGGATTTCAAGGAAGGTAGAGATGGAAGACTGAGAGAAGGAGGATGCAGAAGGCAAATTTCACTCTTAAATCTTATCCTATGAGAGGTAAGATTGGAAAGTTTATATCTGTTTAATATGAAAGCCTAGTCTTTGGCTTAGAAAATTTCATTCATTGGCAAAAACTTGCTAGAACAGCTATTTCACTTTATAAAAATCTATTAAGCAATTACCTTGGCCTAGATGCTAGGGGAGGACAAAGTTTATATAAAGTAGGACCCTTGCCTTCATGAGTCTTACAGACTAGTAAAAAGCAGAAAAAGTGCTAAAATGTATTTACATAACAGTACAGATTTATATATTTACACATATATGTGTAGATGATAAATATACAGTGGTACAGTTAACTTTATATGTCTATACTCAATCTATTGAATTCACTTGGATTTCATTCTTAATTGTCCCAAATAACACAAATTTCTGACTATATTAAAAAGAATCTATGTTTTTCATGATGAAGGTTTTTTAGGGTTAAATAAATTACCCCACTCTTTCCTCAACTATTGCAATGACTTCCTATTAGACCTTCCTACTTCTAGTCTCTTCCCATCTTCAATTCATATATCACACAGCTGTCAAAACTGCCTGCCAGAGGTAAGGGCTTTACCATTTCTTCCTGCTACATAAGTAGTTCTTAAAGGCAGTCAATAAATAAACATTTATTAAGTGCCAACTATATGCCAGGCACTAAGTGCTGAGGATACAAATAAGAAAAAGACAGTTCATTCCCTCAGGGAGCTTAAAACCTCAGGGGGTGGTAGAGGTAGAGGGGGCACTTATGTGGCACAGTGAATAGAGTACAGAGCCTGGAGTGAGGAGGACCTAAGTTCAAATCTAGCCTCAGACACTTGACACTTAATGGCTGTGTGACCCTGGGCAAGTTACTTTATCCCAACTGCCTCACCAAAAAAGAAAAAAATCTAATGGGGGAAGAGAATGCAGAAAGAAAGCTGAAAGGGGGTAGGAAGGTGAGGAGGGAAGAGAAGTTACCTGGCCCTGAGTGCATGGTGGCATCCAAGTCAAGGAAAGCAGATGGTGGGAAATGAAAAGTTGTTTGACCTGGGACCCTCTTTAAATGGAAGCTTCGGGAGCAGAGAATACAAAAGGTACTGATGAGATGTGAGTACCCAAACTGATGATGCAATCTTGCAAGGTGATGTTTTCTGGCATAAGGTTTCCTAGGACTATGATCATGTTGGAATCCAGTCTAAGTAGTACAGCTAATAAGAGATTAAGAGTTAGCTCCTATGGGAGACTTCCTTAAAGGGAAACTTGGGGAAATGTTATTTGATCTGCCTTCCAACCTTCCAATCAGATGTGCACAGGGTACCGGGGCTCATGTTGTGGTGTGGGTACTTTGTCAGCTGTAAGATCCTTGGTTAGCTTTAAGATATTATTTACATCAATACAAAGATAGTTTCTATTTATATAGTACCTCAAGATTTGTAAAATGCTTTATACATAGGATCTTTTTTGATCCTTAAAACAATCCTGTAAATTAGATTACTATTATCCCCATTTTATAGATGTGGAAATTGAAGCTAAAGTTAAATGATACAAAGTCACACAGCTAGTAAATATTTGAGGCAGGATTTGAACTAAGGTCTTCCACGCTCCAAGTCTAGTATTCTATCTACTACCCTATGTGTAGTATGCCCCATATGATACCCTACTGAAGAAAACAGAAGTGCACACTAGTCAGTAACACAGGGAGAAAAGTATGGGACTGTTTGAATGATCCAACCCCAACAGCAGTTTCTAGTGAAAGTGTCCCAGGAAGCTAACCTTGGTGTTGTGTTAATTATTTAGTTTTTTACCAGTAACTTGGATGAGGGCAAAGATATCATGCCTATTAAATATGCAAGTGATACAGAGGTGGGAGGCACAGCAAAGTAGATAACACAACTGGAATGTGAAAGATATGTACGCTATAATTATGAGTCAAACATAATAAGATAATATTTCATAGAAGTAAATGTAAGGTGCTACACATGGTTCAGAAGTATAAGAGTCAGGATGGAGCTGGTCTAAAAAAGATCTGGAGATTTTGGTGACTTATAAATTCGACATGAGTGTAACAGAGAAATCAAAAAAGCATATGCAAATCTTAGGCTGTATTAGGCGAGCTCTAATGTGAAAGTACATTGTCCTGTTCAGACCATATCTAGAGTACTGCATTCAGTTCTGAATGCCACAGTTTAGGAAGGATGCTGGCCAGCTGAAGAGTGCTCAGAAGGAGGATGACTGGGATGGCAAAGGACCTTTAGGTAGATTATGGTGTCTGGTGATTGACTGAAAAAATAAGAAATGTTTTACCTAGATAAAGCAAGACTAAGGGAGGATACCCTTGCTGTTTCCAAGTGTCTGAAAGGCTGCTACATTGAAGAGGGATTAGACTTATTCTCCTTGATCCTAATGAGGGCAGGAAAAGGTACAGTAGATACACACTAGAGATGGAAGGTACATTTAAGGGAAAACTTCCTAATAATTACATGTACCTTAGAGAGGAATGGAGTGACTTTGGGAGGTCCAGGTTTCCTCTATAGAGGTTGTTGGACATATGCTGCTGATGGGAACTCAGATTGAAATAAATGGCCACTGAAATAACGTCCAGCTCTGGGAGTCTGTAATATCTTTCCAGCTATATTATCACCGTCCTCTTTCACATGCTACATTCCAGCCAGATTAACCTCTTAGCTCTACTCTGAACTCCACATTTGTGTGTGTGTGTGTGTGTGTGTGTGTGTGTGTGTGTGTGTGTGTGTGTGTGTGTGTACAGGTTACCTTCCATGCTTGAAAAGCATCCATTTTTTATCTCAGTCTCTCAGAATCCTTTACTTCCCTTTAGGCTCAGTGCCGGTTCTCCCTTCTTGATGTAGCCCTTTCTGGTCCCCAAATCTAAAAGTGCCCCCTCCATCCTTAAATTTCTTTTGAGATTGTTTTGATCTCTCCCTTTTCCCATATCACTCTCCACACTTTGATATTTATCTGTGTCCATGGCAACATCCTCTTGTAGTATATAGATTCCTTTAGGGAAGAAACTAAAATTTTCATCTTTCAACCCCTGGCATCTAGCACATTGCCTGGCATATAGTAGGCACTTAAATGCACATGGAATTAATTTTTTAAAATGCAAAGAAGAGACTTTATTTTAAGGGAAAATTCCACAGCATCACTGAACAATTTTAGTAGTCATCTCAAATCGCCTCTTTAGGGATATCACTTAATCAACATATATTTAATGAGTGCCCACATGTATTAAATATGCAAAAATAGAGATACATGCATTGTTCAAGCCATAAAAACAACAGTACTTTTTTTTAACATTGTTAAATTTCAACTACTAATCCTTTTATCTTTCTATATGCTTCAAATTAGAAAGAAACATGTGTCCTCATCTTGGACAGTAAGAGCTTCCCCCTACCTCCTTTTAAATACAACAACAGGATCCAGGACTAAAAAAGTAAGAGTTTATTTAGGCAACTTCATAATTTTATGATTAGTGAAACTGAGGCTCAAGGAAGTGAAAGAAGTTATACAAGTTTAGAAAAGTAGTAAAAACCATGAAACCAGCATTCAAATTCATATTCTGACTATAAATTTACTGTTCTTTCCATTATTCCAAAGAATTATCTACCATAAGCTTATCTAGCATCTTAGATTCATAAAATCAGAAAATTTTAGAACCAAAAAGGATCGTAGAAAACAATCAGTTTAATATCCTCACTTTTCAGTTGAGGAAATTGAGACAGGACCATCTTCTTGCGAGAAAAGGTCACAGTCAACAGAGCAATTGTTGTGAGAATCAAGGCCACTGAGAAGAGTCCTCGGGACATACAGCTGTCTCTTGGTTTCTAAATACTGTCTCTTTTTAGAAGGATTTGAATAATGTTTAGCAGTATGGATCTGTAAAGTGGATGATCGTCACATGATACTCATTCTTACTACTTAGCAATACCTGAGCATTATGCAAAACCACTTAAGTTCTTGCTGCCAGAACCTTAGTCAAATTAGACCACATCATATTCCAAAGAAATACTTATTTGACTAGAAATTGTAAGGAGGGCTTCAGTAAGGTCTGCTGACATCTACCCTGACTTTGCTCCATCTCACTCCCTCCTTCCCAACAGTCATGAAAAGGAGGAGTGGGAACATGAACTGACCTGACCTAAATTGTCTTTGTGACTCACTTCTCTTCTGAAATTCAGAGCTATTAGAAGGCTAGGAAGCTCCTCAACTTCTTGGCGCTGGAAATATGATCATATGTCATTTCTATTTTCTTTCTAGTCGTGTCCAGACAGGCTTTGCTGTTAATTCACTGCACTACTCTTTCCAGGAATAATTATGTCATATTTTTATGATTATCACTAAAGAGTCTATTCCATGAAGTAGAAGTCATTTTTGATAGATATATTGTTGCAATGATCCATATACTTGAGAGTTCCCATCAAAAGTCATTCTTCTTTTGAGCAAAACTGTGCCTTGATTGTTTGGGGTTCTGCTTCAAAAGTGCTGTCTTGATCAAAGACTTGATTATCCCAGTTACTTTGTCTCACCCCTCTCATAGAGATTTGGAATGCAAACACACTGGAAAATGGTGGCATAGAGTGTGAGGAACTGCTTCCCTCAAAGTCTCCTGTCTTCCATCAGGCTCAGTAACAAAGTCAGCAAAATACAATCTTCTTCAGTGAGGGAACACTTTTAGTTTTTTCTTTGGCTCCCCAGTAGCAGATAAAGCATTTAATGCCTAGGAGAACCTTCATTAATGCTTGTTGAATTGAATTGTACCAAGATACAACCTATGCACGAGGGGAGTGCCTGAAATAAAAAAATTCTAACAATGCACCAAAAATCAATTGTAACAGAAAAAAAAAGGTGGAAGGCGTCTAGATACCCCCTCAGGGAGGTCTGAGAAAAGTTTAGATTTTAAACAGGCATTTTAAGAGTACCAAATATGGAAAGAAGAGGACATATTCAAGAATGAAAATAGAATAATAGTACACACTTATAAGGAGAATTTCAGAAAGAAGAAAACTCAGAGATTTGAGGGGAAAATGGTATGAGTTACACAGTAAGGCTTTGAAAGATTTGTTGCAAACTGGAAAGTTAGGGATAGAATGCTCTTTTATGACAGATGGCAAAATGACCAGAAATGTCACATTAATAATGATAATAATAGTATTCCCTCTGTGGATAAAAGTTCTGTGAAAGCCATCAACAATGTGTCAAGAAAGAAAATCTCAACCAAATATCTGATTCATACTGATTTGTTTGTAGAAATTGAGGAGTTCAGGAGAGCAATTCAGGATCACGTCATTGTCATAGGAAAAATGCTGCCTAAGGAACTATCATTTGTTTCTCAAGGTGTGTCCTAAAACCAGAGGATCATGACAATGATATAGAGCTTGAAGGAACCACAGAAGCCCCCTTATCCAACACTTTCTGTGAAAATGAAAGCTGATACTGCACTTTATTTTGTATATAAATCATTAAGAATTATATCTAATCATTATATGTCAATACTTATGGATCAAATGTGGAATTAACTGTAAAGTCCTCAATTTTAGAGCTTGTAAGCTATGAGCTTTTGCTGACTACAGAGGGATATATCAACCTTGTCATGAAATGCTTGCCCATCATGAGACTTTCAAGAGGATATTGACCAACTCTGTGTTTTCACCATTGCCAGGGATTCTGGAGATCTGCTCTTGCAAGTGAGTATGAATAAACAAAATGTAAGCCCACTCTTCACCATTCTTATAGACCAATCACAATTAGAATTTGGTTTCCATCACTGGACATTATGTAACCAATATATATAGAAAGTTTCTTTGACCATCAAAAAGGTCTTTAGCTACTAAGCATCCATTGGCATTCTTTTATTGGCAATTGCTAGCTTTGCTAAGAAATTGATCATGCTCATTCCTTTATGCTTCAGTTCTTTACTACAGATTTTTTATCACAACACACCATTTACCAGATAAGGAAATGAAGTCCCAGAGGCAACAGATGTTAGAGCCAGGATTTAAATCAAGATTCCTGCACTCTAAATCTCAAATTTTTCCCCTCTATCTCACTGGCTCCTCATGATACAGCAATGCACCAAAAATGAGGTCAAATCCAGAACTAGGTCCTTGGCACCAGAAATTTAAGAGGGATGATCTTTAAGGATCACATCCTTAATTGATTTTTACTGATCAAGTCAGATTACACAAGAAAAGATAACAAAATGTGCAACATGTCGCAGACTGTACAACCTTGTTGCTAAGCAATTACCTAGGGTGATACGATCTGATGCTCACTCTCTCTCATAGACTGACAGGTGACAAATCGTCCTTCTACAGAGACCTCAAAATGCCTTGGAGAACTCATCCAATAAACCCTACAGGAAACAGATCATTATCAAAGTCTTTTTAATTACAATTGCCAAGATCTAGCACTATCAATAAAATAAACTTAAAAGCAACATTTTTTTCAACAATGCAGGCACTCCGTCATATGATACATACTGTAACCCATCCATGGGATTTTTATCCATGTCCTCCTCAAAAACAATCTACACAGTGGATGGAGTCTGTCTCTAGATCTCCTAAAAAAATTGATAGCAATGACACAGATGGCTTATTCTTTCCTTTCTCTCCTTACATGACTAGTCTACCTCCTGTACTAGGCATACACCTTTCTCATGATAGTGCTTACACCACTTTTCCAATGCAGTTCTTCAATGATAGAATGTTACAGATTAACATGGTGTCCATGTGCTTCCCTACAGCCTTAATTCTCTGGAGATTCTCTCTCT
Organism: Notamacropus eugenii; assembly: GCF_028372415.1. Taxonomy (NCBI): domain Eukaryota; kingdom Metazoa; phylum Chordata; class Mammalia; order Diprotodontia; family Macropodidae; genus Notamacropus; species Notamacropus eugenii. The sequence continues at coordinate 59,812,299 of NC_092874.1, read as the reverse complement.
CTCTCATATATTGTCACAGAAAGAGTCACTAGGATAAAGAGATGAACTTTTGTTTCCATAGAGAGCAGAACGTCTTTCAAAAACTATTTTTTCCAAAAAGTAACTCAATCTGCTCTCCTTGCAACATTTAATTCTGAGTAGCATTTAATTGCAGTATTTATACATCCAATTCCACATCATAATGTAAATAGCTTTTTGTTCCTGCTCACCAATATAGATAGCCACTATTTTCTGGAAATTTTTAGGCTAAGGATAAGGACTATACCCATTATTTTATTGTTATAAGAAGAAAAAACTTCCTCTACTCTAATCAATGCAACAACCAACATTAATTTCTCAAGACTCATGATGAAGCACACTGCCCATCTCATGACAGGGAAGTTGGTGAACTCAATTTGCAGGTTGAAACATATATTTTTTGGATGTAATGAAGCAATCAGATTTTTCTTGGTAATGCATATATATTACAAGGGTTTTCTCTTTTACTTTTTCAACTGCAGGCAATAGAAAGAAGAGAAAATAGACATTTGTTCCCGGAAATAAATTTGATTTCAAAAGATTCATCACAAAATACATAACATGCAACTTTGTACTTCTGACAAATGCGCTAGTTCTCTGCACAGTAACAAGTGCTTGAAATGCTTTCTTTAAAATGAACTAATGGGTATGAGTTCATTAAAACTCATTTCAAAAATTACCTTCTTCAAAAATTAAAATAAAATTGAGATAAAAGTAAAGGCCCACACTTTGGTTCTAGAATTCATATGTACCAATATGTGATGGATCAAACAAAAGTTCATATGAAAAAAATCTGAAGGTGGTAGTAAGTGGTACAAGTTCTACTTACTTGATGGTAAAACATAACAGCTAAATATTTAATTTGATGGAGGACTACGTTAACTGAAGCAGAAAGTACAGAATCAGGGTCTTCTACTCTATCAAGCAGCAAAAGCAATATTGTGTTGGCTCAGTTCTGGATGCCACATGGTAAGAATGACATTTACAAACTGAAACTCATCTAGAAGAGGGGATTCAAATTTATGATATAACTCAAAACCATGTCATAAGAATTTTGAAGAAACCAGAGATGCACTGCTTGGACCAAAGTCCCAAGATAAATTTCTCTCTTCTAGCTTTTGAAGAAATATGATATGGCATAGGATTTTGAAGATTTTCTTGGTCTAAAAGGGTAGAACTAGGAGTATTTGGTTGTTGTGTTCGTCTGTTGCCAAAGAAGATCATGCCAGAGAAATGATAACCTGACTTGCACTTGACTTTGTTTTGACTGAGGGAGGGCTGTGCAGGTCACCAGCCTCACTTCTCCTCCAGAGTCATCTGAATCCAGTGATCAGATAATCATCAGGATGACTGGAGATGACCCAGGACACACTGGCCCCTTTAGGTCAAAGTCTATGCAGGTACTCACTTAGGGTAAGGTAACACCCATTCATTGAATAGGTCTCTGTAAGAAGTGGTCAGGGCCTGGCCCCTTTAATGAGGCAAGGAAAAGAAAGACATCAGGTTGGGAGGGAAACAGCAACAGTTACTATTGATAATCACTCTGAAGCCAGGAGGGTCCAGAAGAGAGGCTTTAGGCAGGGGGTAGCAGCCCCATGGTGTCTGAGTTCAGAGTGCAGTAGGCTCAAGGTTCAGGGAAAGGAAGGGAAGGGAAGTGGAAGTTAAGGGACTAATTGGTAGAGCTGCAAAAAGGCTGATTTCATTCCTGTATACAGAAAAATTTCTGAATCACTAGAGCTGTCCAAAAATCTAACAGGGATTGCTAATGAAGTATTGGATGAAAACCTATCTCTGGAGGTCTTCAACTAAAGGCTCGGTGATGACTTACCAGAGATTGTAGGTTAGATTCCTGCTTAGATATAAATAGGCCTAGATTATCTCTGAGAGACTTTCCATCACATTCATCATCTATGGAATATGATCTAGTGACTCTGGACCTAAAATTCAAAATCCTTGTCTTTCCAAGAAAGCTGAAGACAGTCATTCTTCTAAACGAACAAACAAACAAACCAAAAGGGTTATTTAAAACCTATTTTACCTGGAATGAAAGAGTTAGCTGCTTGCCTAAGTTTAATTAGCCCACGTAGATTAAATTGGGGCAAATAGAGTCAATAGAGCTCTGGGCCTGGAGTCACACATTTCTATTTGCCTCAATTTTCTCATCTGTAAATGAATCAGAAAGAAAATGGCAAACTATTCCAGTATTTTTACCAAGAAATCTCCAAAAGGGGTCGCAAAGATTTGGACACAACTGAGATGACTGAACAACCACAACAAAATCTAAATTTTCATTCCAGTGAATCAGTCTAATAACTTCTGCCACATAGATGTCTGAAGTCAATGAAATAATACATACCATATATTGCTGACTTTACAAATTACCTCATTATTTCATTGTCATGAAAAACTCAAGGAGTTTTCTTTCATGAGTAATGTAGTTTGAAATATACTGGGGGCTTGTGAGATGGCAAAATATGTGTGTTTGCACTATAAATACAAATACATGCTAAAGAGATTTACATACTTATAGATTCCTACATATTAAGTATCTACAGTTATTTCTTTTTTGGTCTAATCCTGTAAATTCACTGGGTTAGGGAACTGGAAATGAGGAAACTCATTCACCTAATGCAAAAGCTTTACAACCTTAGCCTTAGAGAGTGGTCTGGGGACACTGAGAGCTTAAGTGACAATTGGCACAGCTTTTTGAAATACAAGGTCATATCTATACCACAGTGAACTGTCAGAAAAAGACTTGTGGAAGATAAATTCTCTAATTGGTTACAAATTTCAATATATTTCAATGTTTAATTGTTTCAAAAGCCTCTATAATCAAATTTTTATTTTGAGGCATTTCTGTCATAATATTAGCATTACCATATAATTGTGTCATATAGATGGAAGGGGAGGGGAGTGAATATTCTCATTTGCTGATACGTTTTTTTTCAGTTCTGGGAGATTGTTCTAACTACTATTATGTTCACTGGAAATATATGCATTTCTTAGTTCTGGTGAGTATATATCTCTAAAGCACTTTAAAATTTCTGCAGTGGGAAGAAGACAGAAATTTTTTTTTTCATTTAATTGAGATAAACTAGAAATAAATAATGAATATGTATTTGAATATTCAAAATGTAATTGTGCAGAAATTATGTAGAAAAAAGCTGTCACATAAAATATTCAGAAGATGGCGGAGTAGAAAGACACACATATGCAGAGTCTCTCCACACAGCCCATAAAATACCTGTAGAGAGGAGCTCTCAACAAATTCTGGAGCAGCAGAAGTGGAGAACAACAGAGTGGAGGAGATTTCTAGCCCAGGGTCACCTGAAAGACTCATGGGAAATGCCTATTGCACTGGACATGGAGTGGATCCCAGCCTAGCCTTGGCCACAGGACTCACGAAGAGCCTTTGGGGGCAGAATCTCCAGTCATGGAATCCTCAGTCCAAGCAGCAGCAGTTCCTAGACCCCTCAACCCACAGGCACCAAAGGTCAATGACAGGGTATTTTCAGCTGGCCAGGAAGGGAGAAGGGCCTTCCCATAGCTCCAGCAGGCAGCGGCCATAGAGCCTGCACAGCAGCCTGTACAGAAGCTCCACTGTTGGAGCATAAAAACCCCTGGGGACAATGAAGAGCTGAGTCTTACCTCAGCCCTGTGTTGAGGCCCTGGGGGAGCTGGTCTTTGTCTCACACTGAATGGTGGCCCTGCCCATCCAGCTTATCTGAAAATCAGCCCCCAGTGCTGGCTTGGTGAAACTGGAGGCCAGGTGGCTGTGGAGAGGAAACTGCTAAGATTCTGGGCACAAAAATCCCTCCCTGCATGCAGACCAGTACACGCTTGATCTTGCCACCTTGGAGGAGCTGAGATCTCACAGATTCCCAGAATATATCCTACTCTTGACAAAGGACCCAAAAGTCAAGTAACTGGTTGAGGAAAATGCCCAAAAAAGGGGAAAAAAATGAGACTATAGAAGGTTACTTTCTTGGTGAACAGGTATCTTCTCCCAGCCTTTCAGATGAGGAAGAACAATGCTTACCATCAGGGAAAGACATGAAAGTCAAGGCTTCTATATCCCAAACATCCAAAATAAATATTCAGTGGGCTCAGGCCATGGAAGAGCTCAAAAAGGATTTTGGAAATTAAGTAAGAGAGCTGGAGGAAAAATTGGGAAGAGAAATGAGAGAGATGTAAGAAAAGCATGAAAAGCGGGTCAGCACCTTGCTAAAGGAGACCCAAAAAATGCTGAAGAAAGTAACACCTTTAAAAATAGGCTAACTCAACTGGCAAAAGAGGTTCAAAAAGCCAATGAGGAGAAGAATACTTTAAAAAGCAGAATTAGCCAAATGGAAAAGGAGGTTCAAAAGCTCACTGAAGAAAATAGTTCTTTCAAAATTAGAATGGAACAGATGGAGGCTAAGGACTTTATGAGAAACCAAGAAATCACAAAACAAAACCAAAAGAATGAAAAAATGGAAGATAATGTGAAATATCTCATTGGAAAAACAACTGACCTGGAAAATAGATCCAGGAGAGACAATTTAAAAATTATGGGACTACCTCAAAGCCTTGATCAAAAAAAGAGCCTAGACATCATCTTTCATGAAATTATCAAGGAAAACTGCCTTGATATTCTACAACCAGGGGGCAAAATAAATATTGAAAGAATCCACCGCTCACCTCCTGAAAGAGATCCAACAAGAGAAACTCCTAGGAACATTGTGGCCAAATTCCAGAGTTCCCTGGTCAAGGAGAAAATATTGCAAGCAGCTAGAAAGAAACAAAGCAAGTATTGTGGAAATACAATCAGGATAACACAAGATCTAGCAGCTCCTACATTAAGGAATTGAAGGGCGTGGAATATGATATTCCAGAAGTCAAAGGAACTAGAACTAAAACCAAGAATCACCTACCCAGCAAAACTGAGTATAATACTTCAGAGGAAAAAATGGTCTTTCAATGAAATAGAGGACTTTTAAGCATTCTTGATGAAAAGATTAGAGTTGAAAAGAAAACTTGACTTTCAAACACAGGAATGAAGAGAAACATGAAAAGGTAAACAGCAAAGAGAAGTCATAAGAGACTTACTAAAGTTGAACTGTTTACATTCCTACATGGAAAGACAATATTTGTAAGTCTTAAAACTTTTTTCAGTATCTGGGTAGTTGGTGGGATTACACACACACACACACACACACACACACACACACACACACACACACACACACAAAGAGAGAGAGACAGAGAGAGAGAGAGAGAGAGAGAGAGAGAGTACATACAGGGTGAATTGAATAGGTTGGGATCATATCTTAAAATAATGAAATTAAGCAGTGAGAGAGAAATATATTGGGAGGAGAAAGGGAGAAATGGAATGGGGCAAATTGTCTCTCATAAAAGAGGTAAGTAAAAGACTTTGCAGTGGAAGGAAAAAGGGGAGAGGTGAGAGAAAAACATCAAACTTACTCTCATCACATTTAACTAACGGAAAGAATAAAATGGACATTCATTTTGGTATGAAAACCTATCTTACAATACAGGATAGTGGGAGTGAAGGGGATAAGCAGGGTGCGGGGGATAATGGAAAGGAGGGCAGTGGGAAGAGGGATCAATTTTGGGGAGGGATAGGATCAAAAGAGAGAATAGAAGAAATGGGGGGCAGGATAGGATGGAGGGAAGTATAGTTAGTCTTGCACAGTATGACTATTATGGAAGTCATTTGCAAAACTACACAGATATGGCCTATATTGAATTGCTTGCCTTCCCAAAGGGAATGGGTGGGGAGGGAGTGATGAAGAGAAGCTGGAACTTAAAGTTTTAGGAACAGCTGTTGAGTATTGTTCTTGCAACTAGGAAATAAGAATTAAAGGTAATGGAGTATAGAAATTTATCTTGCCCTTCAGGACAAAAGAGAAGATGGGTATAAGGGAAGGGAGGGATGTTAGAAGGGAGGACAGATTGGTGATAGGGGTAATTAGAATGCTCGGCATTTTGGGGTGGGGGGAGGGGAGAAATGGAGAGAAAATCTGGAACCCAAAATTTTGTGGAAATGAATGCTGAAACCTTAAACAAATAAATTTAAATTAAAAAATATTCAATAAATGGTATATTTTTTGTAACAAGAAGAAAAATTATATACCTTAGTATCCATGTAGTATTAAGTTATATAATTTATACTATATATCAGTTGCAGTATTTCTATCTTAAATGAATATCTAACAAACTTATGTGTACATATGTACATACAAGTATATATAAACATATATATATGCATATATACATATGTGCATATATTTATAAACATACACAGAATATACAAACACACAGAGAGATATAAGTTGCAAATGTTGTCTTCAGGGTATTTCATTCAGTGGTAAGCATCTCTACTCACTATAGCTCCTACATGGCTAAAATTGTTCTCATCGAGGTAAATAACATTATATTAAAACTGTCTAATCAAAATTAAAAACCTGATTCATTCATTTAATTAAAACAAAAGTTAATTATTGATATGTTAGAAGTGTAAAGAATAGGAACTTAACTCTGGCACAATACAACATAAGAGTACCTGCTATTATTGAGGATTTAGAGGTACAATTATACTTATTTTCAGTGCTATGATAATACTACAATGAATTCTGATTGTCTAAAAGTATTCTTAGATGTAAAAGCAAATTATTACAGTTTATATTTCTGTAAAATTACAGTGAGGCATTCTTTAGATTAAAAATCTTGAGAAGCTAGAAATTATTAGGGAGTAGTGAAATATATCAAAGTATGTCTATGAAATAGAAGCATATCTTCCTCCCAGAAAAGAATCTAAGCAAAAAGTCTAGTATTTAATGTTGTAGGGACTGAAATTTATGTAAGTGATCATTGTTGCAGAGCAGAACACATTATTATATTTCCAATTTTACAGAGTCTGTTAAGGATGTTCACATCGAGCAGTTAGATATAGAGTATGACGAAATACAGAAACAGTCTGTGAAAACAGCCTGCATTACTTAGATTCCACACAGTCTATAAAGTGTGGGACTCTAAACAGATGCACAAGATATGAGGCAATGCAGGTATACTTGCAACAATGGGGCACATAATTTATTTCATTTGCAAAAGAATGGTTAATGTTCTAGTATCAATAGGGCAATTGAGATACCCAGACTTTACCAATATGTACTCCTCTAAAGAAACTAATGTATTCTCTTCTGCCACAGCAACTCTGAATAAGATGTTTCATGTCCAAATGGCTTCATAGCAACTACAAAACCAATTTTGTGACGTAGAGAACTTTTTAAAGTAGTTGCCCTCTCTTACTTATAAATGATCTTAAAGTGTAAGATAGCAAATCCAAAAACAAATCCATTTGTTGTGGAATCAGAAGAAAGGCCTGTTCCTCTTTGGCTAGAAATAGAAAGGTAAAAGAAAATGAAGATGAAAGAAATGTTCAGAAATGATTAGCACCATATAATTTAAAGGAAAATTCAGAGCACACCTGTAAAATTCACAATGATTAAGCAGGGTACACTTTTTCTTCACAGAGTATAGAGTTGTTATAAATGAGTTTCTTTGTGACATATAAAACTCATTTTTATGATCACCCTTGAAGGACAACAGACATAGAGTGATTTAAACAGACATCCTGCTCTATGAACAGTGTGGTCTAAAATGATCAAACTTCTTGGGTCAATGATTTTATATTTATAGGGCTCCTTTTGGGTGTTATTAAACAACTGTTAATGGGGGAATCTATTCAAATGAAATGGATGTTTGGATTCAATGTTGACTTTTCTTATCTACAGGCATAAAAAAATTAACAAACTGAGCCAAACAAAAGTATTTTGCTTATAATAGATAAAATTAATAAATAAATTTGCTAGTGCCAAGTTAGAGACATTGTTCATGAGTAGTGACCAGCATTTTTGCCTTGCTGAGAGGGGCTTATGTAATTAAGTTGATTTTAAAGGTCACAACAAGGAATCTGAGATCACAGGAAACACAAAATGGCAAAGGGTTATATAATACTTGAAATTCCAGCTCTTTCTCAGACATATTTTAAATATGCAATAGCTACACCATCTGAAACGTAGGTGCTCCTGTACAATTTTGCTTTGAGGATACTTCACAATGACACAATTTTTAAAAGTAATTTCAGCGAGGTAGGGTCAAACTTTTCCTCTCAGGTCACCAGTGTTACTCAAGGTATATACAGAAGGGAATATATTTTATTTTTCCTTGGGCCATATTATAATTCTATGGTTCAATCAACTTATTAGTTAAGAAGACAGATGTCATACCATAAATTCCTTCTCCAGGGATATGTCATAACAATTATTAAAAAGTATAACACACAAATCATTCTTAGAATCCCAGTAGGAACATCAAGTTGCATATACTTTACTCATTGGCTCCAATGAAGTACAAAACATGAAGTAATTAGTTCTATAGAACTTTGCCTACACTCCTAGGTCAAAACAAGTTGGGGGCTTTAAGAAAAAATTACCACAAATACAAGGAACCAATGTGAGTTCACACTACTCACCTCTTGACTAAGGAGTGAGGGATTTAAGATCCAAAATCAGGCAGACATTTTTAGACATGGATGACCAATGTGGAATTGCTTGACAGCCTTAAACATGGTCTTTACTCAATGGATTTACAAAAAGCTATTTAAATTCTCTTAATATTCAAGTCAACATATTTAGGTTGACTGATTTTTTTTCTTTCCATTGTTTTTCTTAAAATTCATATTTTCCAAGGAGTCCCTTTCTGACCAACAACAGCTTCTGTTCTAATAATAATAAAATAAATTGCATTTTTTCAGGATGTAAAATTAAACTTAAAACTTGATACCTCTTTCCTAAAGCAGATCCCAAGGACACACAAATCTTGTATATAAGAGCTGAGCATTTAGGTACTAACTCAGAAATTGAAGTCCTTTAAAGGCTAAAAATTCTGTGATGAATGAGGGTGTATTTATTATCATGCTTACCAAAGCTGGCTAATAGCATGAACTACTTAGCATTTTGAAAATTGCTGAATACAGAGAATAAAAACTCTCCTCACTCTGCCAACTAAGTGAGCATGGTGAATTGGATGCAGAGCTATTCTAAAAAAAATTAATAAAACAGGAAAACCGACCTACTGCAGTGTTTTCAAGATGAAAATAGAGTTTAATACTGTGCTTTTACATTGTGAAAGGATAAGTAATAAATGTGTCAAGCCTACTATCCTTAGATTTTATTCTGATGTCTCTACTTTCATTTTTATCAGGCAGCTAGAAGGAATAGTGAGTACCAGACATGGAGTCAAGAAGACCTAAGTTTGAATCTCTCCTCAGACATTTACTAGCTGGGACTTCAGGCAAGTCACTTAACCTTTCTCAAACTCAGGTTTTACAGATGTACATATGTAAAATGGGTATAAGAACAGCATTTACCTCATGAGGTTATTATAATACACTACATGGAAAGCTCTTTACAAACTTTCAAGTTCTAAGTTCTATATAAAACTCTTATTATTCTAGCTATTTTTTATCACTTAAGAGTGAACATGATTCTAGATGATCTTTTTTTCTTTCAAACTCAAAATTTATGGAGATATGATAGAATGATAATGAGTTATGGCATATTCAGACGGACAACAGAATCAATTAACTCAGCATTTTTTGTCAGTTGAAGACAGTACAAGCAAAATTTCAACAGTGAAATTTCAACAAACAGTAGCCAGCTGTCAAGCCATGATCAAAGCACAACGTTATTAATCATTGCTGTTGTATATTATTTCAGCATGCTGATCGATGCTGCTGAGCTTTAAAACCAAGAGATGTTTAACTACAACTCATCTTAATGGGTAGAAAAATAACAGAGATACCAAACAAAGTCAGAGAAAAAAGGAGGAAAAGAGTTGTGAAATGGACTTTAACTGTAAGCTTTAGGTAAAATGTTTTTCCTTGAGTATAACTCTACTTTGGCCAGAGGCAAATAGGAGCTGGACAGTATCTGCAGATCTGACTTTCTTTGAAGTATTATTGGTTCAACCTGATCGAATATAAAACTCAAGCAGTAGAGAAAGATCTAACACACAGTTATTAACAAAGGTATTTCCTCGATGTGACTGGGAACTCCAATGTCATTTTCAATAAGGTGTTCTAGATGCCAACAAAGGGAAAGGAGGAAGATTTTATCTTTCAACACGGTACATATTGCTTATTGAATAAAATGTTTAACAGCTAGAAGTCAAGAGATTTAGCTACGTTTTAGTGAAAAAATGAAAAACGTTGGGTGATTTCAGAAAAGCAAAGAAAAATTAGACATCTTGACCTACATCAATAAAATGTGCGAAGGGATTGCCATGGTGAGAAAAAAGAGGAATTGTGAGGAAAGGAAAAGAATATGCAAAATAAAAGTGGAGAAGTGTATGTCTGTGACGCCTCTTCACTGGCAGTCGACCATATCTGGAACACTCTCTCTTCTTGCCTCCATCTCTGATTTCCTTCAAAATCCAGTTCAAATACCTCCTTGTACAGGAGGCTAGTCCATGCTGCCTCCTCAATTGACTTCCTTTTCAGTTACTCTGTATGCATCCGACATGCATGACTTTTTGCATGTTGCTCCCCCAGTGAGATTGTTAGCTTTTTCAGGCCAGGAACATGCTCTCTTGTCTTTCTATTCCTAGCACTTAGCAAAGTTTCTGATACATAAAGTTATAATATGTTAAAAATTTAGAGTTGGAAGGGATCACAGAGGTCATAAAGTCCAACCCATTTCATTTTTCAAATGAGGAAACTGAGGTGTGACCTGGTTAAGTGACTTGCCTAACGTCAAGCAGGTAGTAAGCTACTTAGGCAGGATTAAAATAGAGGTCTTTTAACTCCAGAACCAACGTGTTTATCACTAAATCTTGCCACAGTTTAAAAGAAATGAGAGCAAAAAGAGAAAAGAGGTAGTAAGGTCAAGAAGTATGACAAGATATTTTAAATTTTAAACACGTAAATTTTTTTAATTTAAAATATAATATTTAAAGGACATAGAACTCACATTGTTACAGTTCTTTGAGTACGTAAGGCATTTTCCTGATAATCACATATGATAATAGCATGTTATTTGAACATTTTGTTGTTTTCTTGTTCAGTCATTTTTTTCAGGCATGCCTGACTTTTCATGACATCATTTGGGACTTTTTTGGCCAAGATACTGGAGTGCTTTGTCATTGCCTTCTCCAGCTCATTTTACAGATGAGGAACTGAGGCAAACAGGGTTGTGTCTTGCCCTTTTTAGAGATGAGCAAATGGAGGTGTTAGGTACAGCAGAGAGTGCTAAATTTAGAATCAGAGGACCTGGGTTCTATTCTTGGTTCTCCCATCTATTTATTACACAAATTCCTTTATTACCTTTGTAAGTTATATTCTACATAGCCTTGAGTTTCTTCCTGTGAAAAACCAAGTGTTGAATTAGGTGACTTCTGAAGACCCTACCACATGCATGACCCTGTGTGTAAGTTTGGAAATTGACAGATTTAATCCCACTTCACTTAAAATAAGTGAAAAGATGCTCAATCAATCAAACATAGGTCAAAGAACGGAAAGTCTTTGCAAGGCATTTGCTCAAGTGTAATGATGCCAGATAGGAAGTAAGTTCCAACCAACTGAGGGATTACATCATGTCCTCTAAGTCCTGCATAAATGTGTCCAGTTTTCTGGAATCAGTGTATTCCAGAAATTGGAGCAAACATGTTTCCAGTAAAACCCTTAAAGAGGAGGTGTATAAGGGAAGGAGAGTTATTCAAGTCAGTCTTGACTAGCCTCCTGCCCCACTCCCAATTTTCCCAGGTCAGAAGGCTATGTCTTCTGAACTTTAAAGATCTAGAGTTTGGGGAATTTTGAACTACTCATCAACATCCTAGATCTTCTCCTAGTGATAGCAATAGCCACAACAGAGGCATTATCTCCATTAAGAACCATATTAACTTTCCTTTGAGATCCTCACACATCAGAAAAGTAGGGCTTCTGATAACTGGGAAATATTAACTAATCCTTTGCCACTTGTGATTTCTAAACTTGAGCTTTCCCATGGATACTATATCTATTTATGATAGAAGGTGTCACAAACTTAGTGGAGGAGGTGAGGGTGCCAATATGTAGTGAGTGGTGAGGGCCAGAGAGTGTTTCGGATCAATTGTCCTTGCAGTTACCAACTTTAGTAAAAACACATTTTTTCAGAGCTACTAAGGATTGACTGACTAAACATGTTCTCAGTTGATAATCTTGGAAAGATGCACACTGGGAGATACCAGAGCAAAATGGCATTAGGGAATCACCCCTCACTCCTTATGGTAGGCCGACAATGATAGGAGATAGAGTCTTGCTCTGCAGACCTGACTCTTTACTGGAAATGGGATGATGCAGGGAGAGAGAGGGAGAAGGTCATAGAGAAAAGGGTCAGAGCTAAAATCAGAACCTGGGCCTTCTGATTTCAACCCTATTTCTCCTTCTCCTGTATCACGCCAGTGTTGATATCTTACCTTCTCTGATCTTCAAAACAATTCTGTGGGATTTTTGTTTACTTTTTGCTTATTGTTATTATTGTTTGGTTATTATTTTTGTTTTACAGATGAAGAAACTGAGAATCAGTTTACACACCAGAATTTAAACCCGTTTGTTTTTTTTTAATTCAAGGCCATTGTTACTTACAAATGTAAATGTCTAAGATTGATTTTTTTTTAATTGGACTTGTGATTTTTAACCTTATGGAAGCTCCTAACGAACAACTTAGTACAATATAGATCAGCATCTGCTTTGCAATTTATGATGTTAGACAGAGGTGTCAAACACACAGCTCCTGGACCTCAGCCCCTCAACAGAACATGTTCACATCTCAGTGGAATAGTTATTCTCTTTCATTACTTGTTAACCAGAGTTGATAGACAACCTCAGGAACAGTCATTTTTCCAAGGGCTTATAAGCTGTGAGTCTGCTGCCATGATGGGGTCTTTGGCATTCAAGTGTCACTAACCCTTGTATTAATAAAACGCTAACATTATTAGTAAAATGGTTAATTATCAAGAAATTATGTGTGTCTGTCTCCACATATGCATATGTGTGAATACATTCATAAGAACGTATACAAACACACCTATATGTGTGTATACATACATATATAGTATATATATGTGTGTGTTTGTGTGTGTATGTGAATGTTTTAAATAATTTTATAACCACCATTTTTTTATACAACTGCAGAAAAGGTATTCTGGTAATGAAATACACATACACACAAACACATGCATAAAAATACATAGATGAATGAGACATTCTTTAAGAGTCCTTCAGGGGAAGACGACAGGTAAATTCAGCTATGGAAATATTCCTCACTAAAATTCTAAACTTTGCTCTTCTGATACTTTTAACCCAACCAACTTTTTTTTTTTCATAACACCAGGAGACTGAATTAACACTTCCTAAGGAAGCTATCCAAATGAGCAGTCACTTACTTTGTATGATCCACTGATGGCCTGTGATTTTCCTCTCCATGATGTATACTAGCTCCATTTCCAACTCCCCACCTAAAGGTATTAACAGCTTGAATTCTTTCCATCGATTCTGATTGATACCACTTACATAGATTTCTGTTTTCAAAGTTGCAGAATTCCATAACTGAGGAAAAAAGATAATAAGATGTTGGTCATAAGAATCACATGAGTGGATAATAATTTGATCTTATCTCTACCTCAATAATTCAAAAGATGTTGATTTTCTCCAGGAGGATACTTCCCCAATAACATAGATAGCAATTCCTCTCCACAGCAGCGGACTTTCCTCTGGAGTTTCTGAGATAGAAAATTGCATCACCCTGTGGCCAACATGATGATAAACTTCGCAAGCTCAATTAGGCTGGTTCTTGAATACCTGGTAAACTATCCATCATTTGGATGGTACTTAATGCTTTTCTAACTTTGTAGGACCTGCCAAACTGTGTGCCCTCTCTTCACAGCCTTCCAAACTGAAGGACACCTGCATAGAAGGATGAAGTACCAGTGGAAGACTTTAGCAGAGAGGGAATTCTCTTCTGAGATTTGGTTGAACAACATACTTCAAATTGGAGACAAAATTTAAACTAATTGTGTGGATGATCTTTTTTTAAATATATTAAAAAATATTTCACCTACATTTTCTTGGCAAAAGTCTTGCTTTTGTAAACAAGTAAGACTGATTTATCATTTTTTAAAAAATGAATTGACTTCTATGTAAATATGTTGACATTATTTTATTTTTGAAAATGTAATTTCTAACAGTTAAAACCTTATTCTTCTAAGCAGCTATAGGTCTTGTATCCTGATCTCTCCTCCACCCATGACTGCTTTTTGTTTATTTGCTTCATCTGTTTATGAAATCCCTTCCCCACTCATACTGATAATACAGAAAAAAATTTATAAATTTTGGTCTATAGCATTCTATGAACCCCAATGTGGAAATCTATGAATTCTACATCATTGAAGGCAGAACTGAGCATTGCTCACTGTATTTTAGCCTTCAGCAAATTGTGTGGAGGTGACCCTAGCTTTAGAAGGCCTACACAACCTCTTTCATGTCATACCATCCTACAACAGGCCTGGAGACAAACTGTCGTCTGAAGGCCCAGGCTAACCAAATTTGCAAGACTGACAACTAGGTTCTTGAATATGTCAACAACTCTTAAATACATGTCTAGGAAATTATGGGAGATCTGCAGTCTTTATCATTTGGAGGAGCATACAATGACAGTACATTACTTTACAGTATCAACTTCTTTTTTTCCTTTCTTCCAGGGTCTTTTCATTCATATATATTACTAATACAAAGCCTTTTATTGCAGTGAAAAATAGTTTAGGACACTGCTGATGAGAAGTATGACTATCCAACCAGTGGGTCAAAAAACTGCCACCATTTCCCAAATATATCCACGTTCTAATGAAAAAATCTATAAGGGAAAGTGTTCTTTAAAGCAAATAGAATCATGTTAATTGTTATAACCATATGGATGTATATCTCCCTAACTTCTTTGAGAAAAGATTTGAGACAGTTCCTCCCTACTGCCAATCAAGGAAAAATTTGTGGTTAATCTAGAAGTCATCATAGATTCTCAGACGCTAAATAGCTAACAAGAGCGTACTCATCATTGTTCTATCACACAAAGATGTGGCAAATATAGGAGGGTCACAGAGTCAATTTTAGTACAAAATGATATTCATTAGTTTTCAATCCCATTATAAGTAAACAAAATGGTTCCAAGATTGTGATAGTGATAGCACCAAGTGGAAATTCATTTGAATACTTTGAAGTCATCAAAAGTCTGATTGCCAAAAATCATAAATTTTATCACTAAAGTGACTAAGTTAGAAATTAGAAAATCTAGAAGATCTTGAAAAGCAGACATGGATTGTGAATAGTAAGGTTTTTTGTATGTATTTTAAGATTAAAAAAAAACTATTCTCATTTATTTCTGAAAGAGTACCTTATTAATCTTTTATTTCTCATGAGAAAATGTGTGTACAAAAACATTTAGCGTATCATCTTCCATCTGTGATGCATGATATAATTTCCTTGTTAATTTGAGATAATTATTATCCAATCACAAGCATACAGGGTGAGTCATCACCAGTCTAATTCTATGAATTATTTAGTCGAGGTTGGTTAGTAAATTCATGGCGTGCAGATTCATTAAGAATTATTTTGTCATGGTTAAGAGAATGCAACACCAAGAGCATTCATTTAAAAATGAATCCTGGAATTTGAGACCAAGATATCATAAACCACTAAATCAGATCTGAACTTTATCGCCTGTATTTTTAAGGCACTGAAACCTGTGCCATGATGCAAACTCATTTGATTTCTGGCTGAAGGAAATCTACTCAATTATTCTCATTACTGTGACAGGGTTCCTATTAAAAATATGTAATCTATATGGGGCAAAAAGGAATGATGTCCAAAGTTCATGACTTCTGATCTAGAATTCAATCCATTAAATAATACTAATTTTTCTTCAGTCATAGTGGCAATGATTCTGGAATATTTCCATTTTAAATTTAAAGTTTTGGCACAGAAAAGTTCCTAGAAAAGTATGAAATGGCCTGCTTTCAGTACATTCAAATTTGTTTCTACCAAAGGTTACATATAAGTAGCCTTTTTCATGTCTTCTAGATTTCTTATGACTAACATAATTCTTTATTGACAGAGAGGCTTGTGGGAAGATTTTCTTTTCCCAGCTGAAAGTGGGACTAGAGAGAGAATCATGGGACAAGGGTGACTCTCAAGACAGTTCAGAGAACCTTTGCTCTCTGCAGAGAGAGAAATGACCTGGGACTAATATGTAATAGTGGTGAGCTAATGTCAATGAAGGTCATTGATTCTCCAAAATGCATACAAAGAGCAACAGTCAGGGGCAGCTGAGGCCTTGTCTTGCTCACTGATCCACTTAAGGAGTGACTTGCTTACAAGGAAGTTTGTTTTTTGCCTTATTTGCCTTGATAGACATGGTGAGATGCATTCCTACCTATCTATTCTCTTTTCTCCAGTTCATCAGTGCTTGAACAACTGGCATTATGCCCTTGGGAGTTCTCTGCTTTATTTAACTCTCGTGTATGTGTTCTCTGTGTTAAAAGAGAAATTCTCCATTTGGGCTTTTCACCCTGACCAAAGAGACAAAATTCAGGACAAAGAGAATTAAAAAGAGTTAATTATACGTATGTCAAGCAACACACTGACAGGCTAATCACTAAAGATCAACAACGGCTTTTTGTAGTTTTTGTAGGTAACTTTAAGACAATCCAGATAGCTATACCTCTGCAAAAGTGGGTGGATTCTTACACCTCACTTCCTTACCAAAGTAGCAAGAACTTGACAATCTGCAGGTAGTATAGGGCAAAAAGCAAATAATTAAAAAAGTTTCAAACTTAATGTCTCCTTCCCCACCAGAACCTCTCCCAACACTAACTGATAAAAAGAGCTGGGAACAATGGGATACTGAGTCAACATGACTTTCAACATCTGTATTTCTGTAATGGAATTTGGATCATTTTAATAAAGAGATTGTAGCCATAAAAATGCATATTGATTAATAGTTATTAATATGTCTTCAACTTCCCTTTGGATGGCCATAAGTAATAATAGTTATGATTTATTCCAAATTTTTGATGTCTTCCCCTTTTCAATATCTTGAGAATAGGCATGTTAATACTCTCAAAATTGTGTTGCCTCCAAGAAGGATCTATCTTTTGTATATTTGGCCTAGTTCAACTGTATTTCTTGCTTTTATTTTCTTTAATGTCATTTCTATTTCTCCATGTAGCATATTAGAAACTATTATATTAGAATGCAAATATGTTGATTGTACCATCATTTATAGGGAACATAGTTTCTTCTATTAATCTTGACAATCCTTTTCTACTTTTGTCTTTTTGTTACCTTCTCCCAAGTTTCTGCATTGATTTTTCTCCACAGTAATCTGATTTAAAGTTGGGGGTTTTTTCAGACTTTCTCTAAACTTGAATTTCTTTCCATCATTTCCTACTGTTTTATGATTTGATATTGCTCATAAGCTTCTATGAACTTCTTTTGGAAAATTCTACAAATATAAAAATTATATATACAAATATTCTACAAAGAAAAAGTATAAAGCAATGTTTACAGCGTCTTTTGTCTTTTATATCTCTCTATTTGGCAGTGATATCTAATATTTCCAGAAGATCATTTCTGAGGACTTCTACTGTCAATATGACAATTAAGTTTTGATCTAAATTTGCTTAGGAGACAGTGACAGTCTGCATCAATGTCTGTTCTTTTATCTATTTCTCATTTTCCAGAATCAACAGCTCATTTTAAAAGATAACTTTAGAAGACTGTTTTTAAATGCATATGTCTTCTAACTTTTTCTTTTGATTGGATATTGATTTTGAATTTTGTTCTAACCAGTCCAATTACCCACAGATCACTAGTTTAGAAATTCTTCCTGAATTTTGCATTTTCATTTATTTACTGGTTGTCATGGTTAAAAATCCATCACCTAGTCACTAGAGAGAAAATAATAAGATACTAATTGCCTTTGATGAATTCAATTAATTAGACCTTGATGAACTAAAAAATGCTAAAATAAAAAGTGACAGATTTGAATTTTGCTCTACTGCAAGTGATATTTTTATAATTGTGGAGGCATCATGTCTTCCCCTTCTGTCATAAGCCATAAGATCTCCTCCTCTAGGTGGCAGTGGCAGAGGAAGAGGAAGATTTCTAGCTCTGCTACCACCCCTGCCACCATGTCCAGGAGAAGGTGGCAGGGGTCCTCTGTGACAGCTCATGTCATCATAATCTCTTCTAGATGGGGGCATAGGATGCCCACCATGACCTGGGGACATTCTATCAAAGTTTCCTATTCCCAGCATGGGAA
This sequence comes from Notamacropus eugenii, assembly GCF_028372415.1. NCBI lineage: Eukaryota > Metazoa > Chordata > Mammalia > Diprotodontia > Macropodidae > Notamacropus > Notamacropus eugenii. The sequence continues at coordinate 59,793,868 of NC_092874.1, read as the reverse complement.
ATCCTACAGGGTATCCTCATCGATCATCAAACATCATTGTGAAACCACCATAGTTATAGGTTTCATCATGGAAATTTGGATCATAGGGTTGTGCACGTCCTTTTATGGGAGACTCAGGTATAAGATCCAGTATGATCTTTATGCATTCCACAGCTCTATCTGGCTTTCCCCCAATAAGAACAACTCTATCTGTGGAATGAGGACAACTTTCCTGGAAAATCTTGATAACTGTCTAAGTGTTCTCTCGAAGTTCTTTGATTTTGGCACCTTTGACCCCAATAATTCCTCCTGCCAGACTCTGGAGAATCAACAGTCTTAAGTCACAGACAAAGCCACTTCCTTTATAGTGTTGGTAATTTAAGCATTCCACAGCATCAAAATTCAGCTGGAGCTGGCTGGTTGCAGTGGGTGATGGCTATTCAGTCTCCATTTTCTTAGATTAAATGGGTAGACAATCACACAAAGCTGCTTTCTCTTCTACATCACCACTGCCCCCGTTGGTCCAAGACAAACCTGTCCCACAGTTCTTGTGCTTGAGTTTGTGGCTTTGTGTTTTGTGGCCTCTGGGTCTTTCAACTAGAAGGTAAAATGCTGCAGCTTACCTGGTGCTGAGCTAGCTTGTGCGAGAAAACAGAGGCCAGGTGAATTCTTTCTGGATTTTCCAGAGTTTTCCTGGAGCTAGCTGTGTTAAGTGTGGGGGAGGGGTGGTCTGGCTACAGCAGGTCTCCTCTGTGAGCTAGAGCATAGGCAAGCTCACCAGTTGGTGATTCCATCTGCTCTAGTGTCTTCCCAATTCTTCTGGGGTAATGAGGCATGCCTGGGGTCCTGGTGTTGGCAGTTGCGGGCTCCATCCCCCTGGGGCTCAGGATCTCCTCCCAGTTTGCTGAGGTGGGGCTGTCTGGGAGAGCTCTGGTCCTTCACTGGTCCCCTTCAGCCACAGCAAGAGGGACTCTCCTTAGCAATTTCCTAACCTCACATGCTGAGACTGTTTGCCCCCTCTGCTGATTCCACTGTTCCAGGATTTTTCTGGGGAAATATTTTATGGTTCTTTCAAGGTCAAGAAGGGGAGAGCAAGAGCACTTACTGATCACTCTATCATCTTGGCTCCTGGAAGCTCAAGCAGGTTACTTACAGACGTTTAATCTGCGGGCTGATAATCTCAGGAACAGCTCCTGCAGATACCTGAGGCTCCGCAGCTCTCACTTGCTTGGTTTCACTGGACTTCCATCCTGATCTGATATGCCCAAGATTCCACAATGCGGCCGCTGCTTCAGACTGGCTGGGGCTTCCTACTCAGCCTTGCCACAATGGGACATGCTGGTATAGCCTGTGGGCTCCTCCAGTCCCATGCAATGGATCCTTCCTGTCAACCTTTCAGACTATCCTGAGCTGTGAATCTGCCACAGTCTGTCTCCTGTTGGATTCTGCCCCTCCAAACTCTGGTCAGATTCTCTTTTCAGAGGTATCTGAAGGAGTTTGTCTTAAGAGCTTAAGTGAGTAATTGCTCTTACTTTGTTGTCTTGGCTCCATCACCCCTCCCAAGAACATTACTTGATGAGATTCAGCACTGCCACTTATTTAGACAAAGGCATCCATCTCCACCTAAACCAGTGGGAGACTTTGGGAGGAGGGGTGAGCCTGATGCTTTATGGCTTGAATTCCCCTAAAGGAGATTCTGTTTACACTTTTATCAGAAACTAACTCTCCTAGTAAGAGTGGGATCCTGCCCAATCCTGGTTCCTCAGAGATTGCACCAATCTCATCAGCCCAGTCCTTCCAGACTTCTAGGAGTGGTCTCTGAATGAGGAAGTAGAGAAAAAAACCTACTACTAACAAACCCGCTAATAATTGGTTATTAGCAATAGAAAAAATAATTATTTCTCTCATCTAGGTATCTATTGGACTAGATGAGGTCCTTTTCAACTCTAATAGTCTGTGAGGAATCTGTTCTTTAGAAAACATGGTTGATGGGACCATACTTGATACCACTGTACTTGTTATTGGAACATAAATCCTGAGATATGTAGCCCCTTCTGGGACACAACAGATTATCTTGACCTTATTGCAGTTTCAGAAAGACAAAGTTCTGTAATTCTATATCTACCATATGTGTGTGTGTGTAGTAATTCTATATCTACTATATATTAAGAAATTAATCTAATGTTCTCAACCTAGCAGAACATTCCTATATTTGCCATGAGATTATTTGTTGCAAAGAAAAGTAAATAGGGTTGTTTATTTGAAGATGAACCTATAGCATCCATTCAAGAGTTTACCTACCACAAGAAGCTTCATCTGAATTGTCCAGACAGTTAGATCTGAAATCACATTTCTGAATGTTTTTAACACAGTGGCCATTTGACCTACACACAAATTCATCATCTGTGCAGTTGTGGGGTGGAAGAGTTACTGGAATCAAGGTTCCTGATGGTGGTGTTAAATTCATTGGTAAATTTCCTAGAGAAGAAATAATAAACCAATGTTAATTCAACAGATTTTTAGTTTCTTTAATTCCACTAAAATGTAATGAGTAATGCTGATAATCAAGATTCCAATGATAATTCTAGCATTCACTGAAAAGGAAATAAATCTCCTGTGGTTTGCTCATCTGCTTTCACCTCTTAGCATAGTTGTTATTTGTAAACTTTTAGTGAATGTGTCAGGGTACAGGCTCCTTGAACTTTCCCACATGGCCAACTCTCTGCAATTTGCCTGAGACATCAACCCATCCCAGGCAACTGGCCTTTCATTATGGCCCCAGGTCCAATTTTCTATTACCTCTAACCTAGTCGAGCTCTTCATTGTCTGTTATCTCCAGATTGCTCCTTGCCACTTCCCACCCTTAATTCCTTCTAGTTCCCTTCTCATGGTTACCCCACACTACTTGTCCACTCCCATCCAGATCTTCCCACTCCTTGACCACAGTACATAAAATCCATATTGCCTCAATTAAAAAGTGCAGATTCCTTAAGAATCTGGTTGATATGATGGATTTATAGAATCACATTCACCCTAATAAACCTTGTCTTTGGATGAAAGAAGGCTTGGTCGAATGCTTTTCTTTTGGTTTTTTTTGATACATAATTTATTTATTTTTCAGTTCTTAATATTCAATTCCACAAGAATATCAATTCAAAATTTTCTCCCCATTCCCCACCCCAGGACAGCATATACCTCATCCACCCCTTCTTCCAGTATGTCCTCCCTTCTATTACCCACCCTTCTTCCATTCCCCTTACCCTTTATTTTCCTGTATGGCAAAATAGATTTCTATACTCCATTGCCTGTATAGCCTAATTTCTAGTTGCATGCTAAAATAATTTTTAACATTCATTCTAAAAGCTTTGAGTTCCATATTCTCTCCCTCCCTCCACACTCACCCTCATTGAGAAAACAAGCAATTCCATATAGTTCATCCATGAGTAACAATGCAAAGTGCTTCCACAATAGTTACGTTGTAAAAGACTAACCACATTTACCTCTGTCCTATCCTGTCCTTCATTTATTCTATTCTCTCCCTTGACTTCTTCTCCCGCAATAGTGTTTGCTTCTGATAATCCCTTTCCCCAATTTGCTGCCCTTTCTATTATCTTCCCTCTCCTATCCCCTTCCCTCTTGCCATTCTGCAGAGAAAATAGATTTCCATATTCAATTGAATGTTTTTCCCTCCTTAAGCCAAATCCCATGAGAGAAAGGCTCAATTATTTCCTTCCATCTCCCTCCTCTTACCCTCCATTGTAGAAGTTCTTTCTTGCCTCGTGTACGTGAGATGATTTGCTACATTCTACCACTCCCTTTCTCTTACTCCTAGTACATTCCATTCAACAATGAATTTTATTTTTTTAGATATTCTTCCTTCATATTCAGCTCATCTTGTGCCCTCTATCTATGTATATATGCATATATACACACATATATACATATACATACATACATACACACATGTACATATACATACCTACACATATATAATATACACATACATAGATACCCATACATACCTACATATATATTCCCTCTAACTACCCTAATACTGAAAAAGGTCTCATGAGTTACAAATAACATCTTTCCATGTAGGAATGTAGACAGTTCAAATTTAATGAGTTCCTTAAGGCTTCTCTTTCCTGTTCACCTTTTCATGTTCCTCTTGATTCTTGTATTCGAAAGTCAGATTTTCTATTCAACTCTGGTCTTTTCATTAAGAATGCTTGGAAGTTCTCTATTTCATTGAATAACCACTTTTCCCCTGAAGTATTATACTCAGTTTTGCTGGGTAGATGATTCTTGGTTTTCATGCTATCTTCTTTGACCTCTGGAATATCATCATATCCCAAGCCCTTCAATTCTTTAGTGTAGAAGCTGCTAAAATCTGTGCTATCCTGATTGTGTTTCCACAATATTTGAATTGTTTCTTTCTGGCTGCTTGTAATATTTTTGCCTTGACCTGGGAATTCTGGAATTTGGCTACAATATTCCTAGGAGTTTCCCTTTTGGTATCTCTTTCATGAGGTGATCAGTAAATTCTTTCCATTTCTATTTTACCTCTGGTTCTATAATATCAGGGCAGTTTTACTTGATAATTTCTTGGAAGATGATGTCTAGGCTCTTTTTTTTAGTTGTGGTTTTCAGGTAGACCAATAATTTTAAAATGATCTCTCCTGGATCTATTTTCCAGGTCAGTTGTTTTTCTAATGAATATTTCACGTTGTCTTTTTTTCATTCTTTTGGTTTTGTTATATAATTTCTCGGTTTCTCATAAAGTCATTAGGTTCCATTTGCTCCATTCTAATTTTTAAAGAACTATTTTCTTCAGTGAGCTTTTGAACCTCCTTTTCCATTTGGCTAATTCTGCTTTTTAAAGCATTCTTCTCCTCATTGGCTTTTTGGACTTCTTTTACCATTTGGGTTAGTCTATTTTTAAACGTCTTATTTTCTTCAGCATTTGTGGGGTCTCCTTTAGCAAGCTGTTGACTCACTTTTCATGTTTTTCTTGCATTGCTCTCATTTCTATTCCATTTTTTCCTCCACATCTCTTACTTGATTTTCAAAATCCTTTTTGAGCTCTTCCACTGACTGAGACCATTGCATTTTCTTTTGGAGGTTTTGGATGTAGAAGCCTTGACTTTGATGTCTTCCTCTGATGGTATGCTTTGTTCTTCCTCACTCGAAATGATAGAAGAGAATATCTTTTCACCAAGAAAGTAACCTTCTATAGTTTTTCCCCCTTTCCAGGCATTTTTCTAGCCAGTTACTTGGCTTTTGAGTCATTTGTCAAGTGGAGAGTATATTCTAGGGACCTGTAAATTCTCATTTCCTCCTAGGTTGCACAATCAAGGGAGAGGAGTTTACTCCTCTTCTGGCCTGCACTGTGATCTGTGAGCAACCAAAAGCACCCTTTTCTGCGCTGGAACTGTGAGTAGGATTCCCTCTACACAGGCACCAGCAGCTTTATCACACCAGTGCTCCTCCTCACACCAGTACTGCCAGTCAGAACTGAGACTCAGATTAGCTGTTTGATTCCCCCAGGGTCTTTAGGGTGAGGGTTCCAAAAGTGGAAGCTGGTGCCACAGTGACTGCTGCTGTCCTGGGGCCAGTGCTTGTACCAGATTGCACACCCCTCACACCCAGCTGAAAGAGCTTTTTCACTGGCCTTTGAAGCTGTCTTTGGCATTTGTAGGTTGAGAAATCTGGGAATGGCACCCTGAAGTCTGCTCCAATCCTGTCTCTGCTGAGCCACATGACCAAGGCTGGATATAGCTCCATTCTCAGCCCAGCATGAGAAACCTTTCTTGTTGGCCTTCCAGGCTTTCTTGGGGTGGAAATCTCTTTCACTCTGTTGTTTTGTGGCTCCTGCTGCTTTAGAACTTGTTTAGAGTCATTTTTACAGATATTTTATGGGCTATGGTGAGGGGGAGAAATAAAGCAGGATCATCTTTTTACTCTACCATCTTGGATCTGTCCTGGGTCAAATACTTTCAATGCAGATCCATGTGCTGCTATTTGTGGGTCCCAGCACCTCTGAACCTCAATAAATGAATGATTTGTCTGAAGTCTACATCCTTTGACTGGATCAAAAATTAAGGGATTTTATTAAATCCATAAAGATATATCTGTATATTTTGACGTATAGATCTGCAATTTTATCAATAGAGGGAACTCACAATGAGGAACTCCTGCTAATATAAACTGACATTTTCTCTGTGAGTTATAATCTTAAAGAATTTGCTGGGACCCTGAGAGTTTAATGACTTGCCAAGGGTAACCCAGTCACTATTCTATGCCAGGTCTTCCTAACTCCAAAGATTCACTTTAGTGACTATGCCATATTGCCCCTCTTTTGTAGGAATTTGAATAATTACAGAGCATAATTTCCAAAATAATATACCAGTCAACTTGAAAGGGATCCGTCAAAGTCACTTCTGCTCTTGCAATATCACTTAAAAACTAAAATAACTGGAATTCTTTAACTACAGCTTGAAAAGAATAAGAGGAGACCATCTACCTCTCCTCATCCAAGCCCCATCCTATGAAATTAGTTGGGAATATAGCTAAGTGATCTCAAAAATTCAAAAAAACTTTCCTCCAGAGAGATGCTGATAATTTCACAACTCCCATGGAAATTTGTTATATCTTTTATTTAAGTGTATGAAAGGAAACTTTCTAATGAGGGTCAGATGAAGGAAAATGAAATTTTCCTTTGTACCTTGGTAAATGAGACATTTTGGAGGGATGAACACCTCCTTCAATCACACAGCTGTGAAGAAATTATAAAAAAGTAATGCTGAGTCAATTTGCTAGGATCCGTAAAATATTTAATAATAAATCTAACAAAATACTGTGATATTTTTATAGGTCTCAAGGGAATAAATGGAATAAAATTTTTGAGATGCTTCAACAATTATACGGGGTAAGCTGAAATATCCTCCTCTTACCCAATCATCTCAGGACGTTGGAATTTTGAAACACCAGAGTGGAGGTTGCAGTGTTGATATGATGCTAGTGGTGGTGGTACTAGTGGGGGGGTGGGGAGGGGGGTTGTGATATACATTTTACAAGCAGTACATTGCTGCAATTAAATAACAAAGCTTCTGTGGAATCTACCTTAACCTAGAATGTCATCAAGGTGACGTTCTTTGTATGGGTTCAAAGGAATAGGTGTACTTGGAAAAATAACTGTAATTATACATGTATTTAATCCAAGATGATTCAGAATTGTCTGGCTTGGCTAATTCAGAATGTTATAACCTGTGGTTCTAATGGGGCCAAAAGTACAGTTTTTATTCCCATAAAAGTAAATTATTTGGGACTGAGAAAATTCTGTTCATTGGCCATAGAATCCACTCCTAACTTAGCCGGCTTTCTTAAAAGCATTTATTTTAAGAGGTAAACTGAGTGTATGACTTGGCACAACTTTTAATGACTACCAGAAAAAAAAACTCCAAGCATATAACATATTTGACGTGAGGTTCAGAGGATCATCTAATCCAAATTGGATACCATATTTCAACTATTTTTTTTCCTATAAATATCTTGTAACAAATATTTTTATAATCCTCATTCTGGATTCATGGAGATTTCCTGAGGAACCTACTTTTTCTAGCTCATAGTTTATTTTACCCCACTCTGTCCTCCCTATAGCCTGAACTCTACTGATATTAAAGTAAATAAAATCAACTTCCCTGTCCCCTAGTCCTGTATAAGCTGAATTGACTTTAGGTATATGACTTTCCGAATAACTCAATTAACATGCATTTTTATATAACCTCTACTTCCAGGAAACATTATGGAACTATTTGGCATACAAATTCTGCATTTAGAAAAGAGATTCAATTTTAAGATCCAGATTTAAATTTTATTCAAAGGAATTCTTCCATCATAAACTTTAATATATTTAAGCTTCAGAAGGTTGAGTTTCTAAATGAATATAACACCCACACAAACACATTCTTCTATAGCTTTGCTTCTGTCTGTTTAGGGTCTCCCACCATAAAAGGATATAAAAATGCCTTCTAAAACTTTTAAAACTCTTTTTCAATTGAATGATACTGCCAGCCTTATTGTTCCTCAAACACATCACTCTGTCTTCTGCTCCCTGCATTCTCTCTGACTGTCTCCCCTAGAATGTACACACTCCTCATCTCCTCCTCCTAGCTTCTCAGAGTTTTCAAATCCTAAATGAAATTCCATCCTTCACCAGAAACTTTTTCCTACACCTCATAATTCTACTGCCTTCCCTCTGCTGATTAATCCTAATCTTTCGGGGTCTGTAACTTCTTTATAGGGAGTAGTTTGTTGTCTCTACCATTAGATGGTGAAATTTCTTTTTTTTCAATTTATTTATTTTTAGTTTTCAACATTTATTTCCGCAAAATTTTGAGTTCCAAATTTTCTCCCCATCTCTCCTCTCCCCTAACCCTAAGACACCATGTGTTCTGATTAACCCTTCCCTCAATCTGCCCTCCCATCTATTACACCCCTCCCTTCCCTTACCCCTTTCTCCTCTATTTTCTTGTAGAGCAAGATAGATTTCTATACCACATTATCTGTATTTCTTATTCCCCAGTTGCATGTAAAAACAGTTTTTAACATTCATTTTTAAAACTTTGAGTTCCAACTTCTCTCCCTTCCTCCCTCCCCACCCATCCCTAATGAGAAGTCAAGTAATTCAATAAAGGTCATATGTCTAGTTTCACAAAAGAATTCCATAAAAGTAATGTTGTGAAAGACTAACTACATTTCCCTCCATCCTATCCTGTCCACCATTTATGCTATTCTCTCTTTTGACCTCATCCCTCTCCAAAAGTACATACTTCTAATTACCCTGATCTTCCATTTGTCCTCCCTTCTATCATCTCCACACCTCACTTATTCTCTTCTCTCCTACTGTCCTGTAGCGTAAGATAGATTTTCACACCAAATTGAATGTGTATGTTATTCCTTCCTTAAGTTAAATGTGATGAGAGTCAGTTTCACTTTGTCCCTCTCACCTTCCCTCTTTTCCCCTCCATTGAAAAAGCTTTTTCTTGCCTCTTTTATGAGAAATAATTTGCCCCATTCCAATTCTCCCTTTGTCCTCCCAATGTATTTCTCTCACCCCTTAATTTTATGTTTTTAGATATCATCCCTTCCTACTTAACTCACCCTGTGTCCTTTGTTTATATATATATATATATAAAATCCCTCCAACTACCCAAACACTGAGAAAAATCTCAAGACTTACAAATATTACCTTTCCATGTAGGAATGTAAACAGTTCAACTTTAGTTCAACTTTCCTGTTTACCTTCTCATGATTCTTCGATTCTTGTGTTTAAAAGTCAAATTTTCTATTCAGCCCTGGTCTTTTCATCAAGAATGCTTGAAAGTTCTCTATTTCATTGAATAATCATTTTTCCCCTAAAGTATTATACTCAGTTTTGCTGGGTAGGTGATTCTTGACTTTAATCCTATCTCCTTTGATTTCTGGAATATCATATTCCAAACCTTTCTATCCCTTAATGTAGAAGCTACTAGATCTTGTATTATTCTGATTGTATTTCCACAATACTCTAATTGTTTCTTTCTGGCTGCTTGCAATACTTTCTCCTTGACCTGGGAACTCTGGAATTTGGCTAAAATATTCCTAGGAGTTTTTCTTTTGGGATCTCTTTCAAGAGGTGATCAGTGGATTCTTTCAATATTTATTTTACCCTCTGGTTCTAGAATATCAGGGCAGTTTTCCTTGATAATTTCATGAAAGATGATGTCTAGGTTCTTTTTCTGATCATGGATTTCTGGTAGTCCCATAATTTTTAATCTGTCTCTCCTGGATCTATCTTCCAGGTCAGTTGTATTTTCCAATGAGATATTTCACATTGTTTGCTATTTTTTCATTCCTTTGGTTCTGTTTTATAATTTCTTAATTTTTCATAAAGTCATTAGCTTCCTTCTGCTCCATTCTAATCTTTAAACAATTATTTTCTTCAGTGAGTTCTGGGATCTTCTTTTCCATCTGGCCAATTCTGCATTTTAGGGCATTCTTCTCCTCATTGGCTTTTTGGATCTCTTTTGTCATTTGGGTTAGCCTATTTTTTAAAGTTTTATTTTCTTCAGCATTTTTTGGGTCTCCTTTAGCAAGCAGCTGACTCATTTTTCATGATTTTCTTGCACTACTCTCATTTCTCTTCCCAATTTTTGCTCTACTTCTTTTACTTCATTTTCAAAATCCTTTTGGAGTTTCCATGGCCTGAGGCCAATTCATATTTTTCTTATAGGCTTTGGATGGAGGAGCTTTTTCTTCTCTCTGCATGCTTTGGTCTTCTTTGTTACCAAAGTAAGATTCTATAGTCTGATTCTTTCTCTGGTTTTTGCTCATTTCCCCAACCATTTACTTGACTTTTGAGCTCTTTGTCAAGGTAGTTCTCTGCTTCCAGTAGGGGTGGGTGGTGTACTGTCAGTCACTTGATCCCTCCACAACCTATGGACCTAGAGTTCCAGAAACAGTGGCTGCAGAGGGTTCCTCTGCCCCCTCCCCTCTTTGCCACTCTGAGGCTGGGGCCAAGGTCAAATCACTCCACTCTCCTGCACTGGTCCTACAGACTTTTCCCACTGACTTTCCAATTTATCCACAACATTTTGGGGTCATGAAGTCTGGAAACCACCATAGGTGTGAAAGATTCAGTCTCTCCAAGGCCTGTTCAGGTCCTGTCTGTGCTGACATAGCCCACACTGGATTGTGTCCTGCCCCTTGTGTCATATGATAGACACTTCCCAGTGACCTTCCAGGCTGTCTTGGGAGGGAGATTTGCTTCATTCTGTCATTTTGTGGGTTCTGCAGCTCTAGAATTTGTTTAGAGCCATTTTGTACACATATTTGTTTGACTGAACTTGGCGGTAGTGCTCTAGAAAGTCTGTGCTGTTACTCTGCCATCTTGGCTCCACTAGACAGTGAATTTTCAAATGCGCCATCTAGGTGATGAATTTTCAAATTGAACTTCAAATTTCAAAAGGCTATAAAGCCAACCAAGATCAAAGTAGAAGGAGTGTTGGTGCATGGTTTTCTGTTTGTAGGTGACCGTTCACTCAATGCAGCCTCTGAAGCTGAGATGCAACAAAATATGGATCAATTCTCTACTGCCTGTGTTTTAATTAACATCAAGAAAACACAGGTGCTCCTCAGCCACCACCACACCATCCATGCATGGAACCATCAGTTACAACAAATGTAGAAGTTTTGAATGCTGTGGATTAGTTGACTTACCTTGAGAGTGTACTTTCCAGGGATGTACACATTGACAATGAAGTTTACGTACACATTGCCAGAGCTAGTTCAGTGTTTTGGAGGCTCCAAAGAAGTATTAGACTGACTACCAAACTGAAGGTCTACAGAGCCATTGTTATATGCTTGTGAAATGTGGACAGTCTTCTCACGCCATGCCAAGAAACTGAATTGCTTTCATTTGAACTGTCTTAGAAAGATTCTAAGGATCACCTGGCAGGATAAGTTACCAGAAACCAGAAGTCCTTGCTCAAGCTGAACTGTCAAGCACTCAAATTACACTTCAGAGAGCACAAATCCCAAAGTTTTAATTATCACCTTTATTGGCATACTGAATACTGGGATGATTACCCATCTACCTTCTTTTCCCTTTGCACTAACAGAAAAATGAATGCCCACTCAGAACTATATGTATAGAGATAGAGGGTTAAGATTGAGAAGAATGGAAGAAGAAAGAAAGAGGGAAAGGCTATGAAATATGATAGCAGGACAACCAAAGGAGAGAAAAAAATAGATGATTTTTACAGTTTGTTTTCTCCTCATTCCACCCCCACCACACACATACACACACACACACACACACACACACACACACACACACACACACACACACACACACACACACACATACACACATACCCTTATTCTCTAGGCCCCAGTTTCCTCCTCAATAAATAGAGGGTAGTTGGAACAGTTGACCTCCCAGAGCCCTTCAAGTCATAAATCTATGATTTCAAATTTTCATCATGAAAATAATTCCTCATTTCAGTTCAGGAGTTCAGAAACAACCTGTTTCTATGGTCTCTACTAAAGCAAAATTCCCATGGGTTTAAATTCCTTTGGGCTTTGAGATAATAAGATTAACTTTAAAGTAGCTGACTTAGAAAATATTAAATCTTTGAGATCTTTCCTGAATCTATTAGTTGTCAGTGCACTCTTGCTCCTCAGAATACCATGTATGTACTTACTTAATAACATCTTGTCTCTACTATAGAACAGAAACTCCTTGAGGGCAGGAATAGTTTTACTTGGGGCTCTGCATCTTCTACAGTTTATCACGTAAGCAGACACTTAACAAAGGTTCATTAGATTTGATTAGTTTACTGGGTATTTCCTTTTCTAAAAATTAAATCTGAGGTGGCCAACAGTTCCACACTGTTTTGGGGATGTAGGTATTGTGTAAATATGTATGTTAATTGAAATATTCAGAAACTCACATGCCTAAAGCCAATAACTCTACTCAGAACTGGGTTGGGGAAAACCCCTAGTACCCTCTGAATTTCTCATTGGCTCCATTATCTTTCAATTGTTTCCTTCTTGTGTATCCCCACTCTAAAGTAAAATACAAATTCCCTGAGGTGGACCTCTCCCTGAATGACCTCCCCTTCCCTTCTAATTCTAAACTTGACATTTAACAAAATGAGCTTATATTCTTCCTTTACCCCCAACCCTATTCATCCTCTGAGATTCCTTAGTTTAGCTCTGTTGATAGCACCACTGTCTTCCCAGTCACTCAGATTTTAAATCCCAAAGTCAACCTCGATTCCTCTCCCAATGTCACCAGTGTCATTCCTAGAAAGCCTCTCATTCCCATTCCCTCCCTTGTCTGCTCACAGCTAAAATTCTAGTTTATACTTTTATTATCTAACAGCTAAAGCAGGATTTTAGTATATTTTAAGTGTATAGAACTTTACTATATTAGAAAATGTATGCCTTTCATTTAATAGAAATAGCATTTTCACATATACTGTGACCCATAACTACCCACTAAGTTTTCCATCCTAACAAAGAAAAGCCAAAAGCAAATGACAAAGCCAATATGCCTGAAAGTGTCCCACATGTACATATCCGGAGGTTCCTACCTCTCTAAGGGAATAAAAGAGGAATATTTCCTCACCTCTTCCTCAGGCCAAATTTCATCATTACAATTACAAAATGCTGGATTTTCTTTACATCATCATAATTATTCTCACAATTATACTTTTCCAATAGTTTTCTCTCTGTTCCCTTGCCTCCAGATTCTCCTTTATCATCCAACCTGCATGTTGTTGCCAGAATTATTTTCCTAGCACAAAGCTTCCATGCCTTTGTCCCTGCTGGTCCCTCCATCTGGAATCTGCTTATAATATTTGCTTGTTAATAGCTTATCTATGCTACAAGGCCAACTTAAATGTCACTAACTTGGTGAAACCTTCCCAGTCCTCCCAGCTAAAAGTAATTCTCCTCTCTGCTTCCCTGGTACTTTCCTATACACAAATTACCTTGTCATGAATTGTCAGTATGTGTCCTGTCTGACCTACTAGACTGTAAGCTCCCAGAGCCAAGATCATGCATCTCCTTTAACAACTAGCACATTGCTCTATGTATAAAGAATGGTAACTTCACCTGTGATTTTACTGATAAAGAGATCTGCAAAATGAAGAAATTTCCTCTGCTTATATGCAGGCTGGCATTTTCTCTGCAACTGATTGTCCTAGAGAGTTGTCCAGAGGACAGCATATGCAAGTTCAGTTAAATGCAACCAACTGTGATTTAGCTGTTTGCCAGTGTATCATACAGTGCAGCATTAGTCCTTTTGGACACACTACTGCCTTGACAAATGGCAGGTGTGGAATTGTTAGACCATATTGTTTGGATGGTACAATTTGTTGTTGAGTTATTCAGTCATGTCTGAATCTTTATAACACCATGTGGGTTTTTTCTTGGCAAAGATACGAGAGTGGTCTGCCATTTCCTTCTCTAGTGGAATAAGGCAGAGGTTAAATATCTTGGCCAGGGTCACACAGCCAATAATTATCTGAGGCCATTTTCAACTCAGGTCTTCCTGACTCCAAGCTCAGAACTCTATCCACTAATCTACCTAGCTGCCTCTTGGATGGTCCAATAGATTCTGATAATTTGTCATCTCAGACATTCTATCATAGACACAAATTGCTACAGTCAAAACTTTTTAAAAAATTTATGTATACATTTATATACCAATTTCTTTATCATACGCTTAAAATGAAGGGATTATACAAGATGGCTTCTAAGGTCCCTTCTAACTCTAGATCAATGATTCTAGGATCTTATGAGCATGTTGATTTTTGTTTTTAATTAAAGGGCTACCCTTTGAGTAACTTAAAGAAGCCTATTCATTGAATGAGTGTATCTCACTCAAAATGAGGATGTGATATGACCTTAGCCTGAAAGGACCAGGCTATCACATTGCATCCTGGGCCATCTCCATTCGTCCTGATGAATATCAGGCCACTGGACCCAGATGGCTCAGGAGAAGAAAGTGAGGTTGGAGACCTTGCACAGCCCTCCCTCAAAGTCAGCTTCAAGTCATGTCATCATCTTGATGTCATGGTCCTCTTTGAGTATGCTGGACAAACACAACAGATCTATGATTCTAGGATCTTACAAGCATGTTGTTTCTCCTGATCAAATATAAGCTCCTTGAGAACAGAGACTGCTTCATTTATGTCTCTGAAATGGCATGTTTAGCCCAATGCCTGAGATGTATTAGATGCTTGATAGCTGTTTATTAAGTGATCAATAATAATGGTTAAGATATGGTACCCCACCCAGACATCGAAATAGAATGTCATATGTTTTTATTCCTTGAAGAACTGCTCATTTCAAAGCAGAACGCCTATTTTACTGAAAAACAGTTATTCTTTATTTGTGCTCCATTATAACAGATTCAGTTATTTGTTAACATATCACACAGGGTAACATTAGTCCTTTTTGACACACTACTGTCTTAACAAATGACAGACATGGGATTTTTCAGACCATACTCAGGATGGTACAACAGACTCTGACATACATAATCTTCCCAGACATTCTGTCATGGACACTAACTACAGGTAAAGTATAGGATCAATTGAACTGCCTTTTAACTGTAATGTGAGTATTTTAAAGGGCCTTCTTTGTTTTTGACATGGACCTTTGCATAAATAAAAGGGAGAAAAAGCATTTCCATTGTAATTTTTGAGTGGGATGACTGGGCTAACTGACTCTTTGTATTTCCTAATTTTGTTTTTGAATCTTAGGAACACAATAAAAATTCTAACTTGTGGTGATCCCGACTAGAAGGCTTTTAATTTACATACCTAACCATTTTCAAAGTTTATGGTAGGTAGACTGACAAAAAGCCAACAACAGTTTAGACAAATTAAAACTGAACTTTCTGATTCTTCCCCATTCTATTTTACAGTACTATTAATAACCTAAGCTCATTTGCATTTTCCCCATGTTCTTGCCATTATGTTGATATTTAGCATTTCTCAGAAGGTCTTCACATCTCTTAGCTACGTGCAAAGGGAAAAGGAAGCTTAATATGCTATATATTAATATAGTTCTTCATCATCCTGGGAAAAGCAGAAATACTAAGCAGGTTAATACTAAAAGAGTACTTCACAAAGACCAAGTTCTGGCCCTCTTCCTCGCCATTCTTCAATTTATTTTGACTACCATGAAAAAATAGCAAAAGCAGAGGAGACATGAGAAAAAAACTGAAAAATGTTACATGAATAAAGATGGTGATTCAGGATGTAACTAAAATGATAACTAAAGAACTAGTCAATTCAACAATCACAAATAATTAGTAAGTCAATTCAGTTATATAAATCAGGAAAACTCATGAATTCATAAAATGAAACTTTCATTTTGTATCTGCTGTGATCCCACATTCTAAAGTTGCAGCTTGAGTTTCTAAGTTAACTGAGTTGACTTATTGCTTTTTCTTTCAAGAAATGTATATATCCAACAGCTGACTGGACTATGGAGAAGAGCAATGAAAAACAAATATATTTCTACGGAATGGTAATGGCATGGATAAAGGGATTTCCTCACTATCTCTGTGAGGTACAAAGTGTATCCTCATTTTACAGATAAAGAAGCTAATGCTTAGAGATGTTAAGTGAATTTCCGAAGACCTCCAAGTCACCCAGAGATAGAACCAGGCCTCCTGACTCTAAAATCCGGTCTTCATTCCATGACAACAAATAGATAGTCCAGATTGAAGTAAAGTTGTATGAATGGAAACCTCTTAGAATCTTAGGTATGAACTCCCTATCAATTCTATTTTGAATTTTCCAATCTAAACATCATTTTAATGAGCAGAAAAAAAAAAACAAAATAGGAGATCTACCTCCTTTCTGTCATAAATCACTACCTACTCTAGGAAGGAAGCCAATTTCTGATCCATTCTTTTATCCTTTTCTTTTCCCCAACATGTCCAAAAGGAGAACATCTTTTGACCATCTTCAATTTCCTCACCATTCACAGGTGACACTTAACTTCAGCAGCCCGGACACACAAAACTCATAGAACTGCATTTGTAGGAATCCTCCATTATTTTCTCTTCTTCCCATCTTCAGTATATATCTTGCAAAATTTAAGTGAGTTGATGAGTATCCTGAACACTCCTATTTGTTGCTTTAGATAATTCTCTATGTTACTCCTCAGAGCTCTTCTTCTTTTTCTCTTTAAATTTTAATTTCTGAGGGTTTCCCATCCTTTTAAAGTTGGCTTCCACTCAAAGATTTTAGTCCTGAGGTTGCTACCTTTTTTTTCCCTCAGTTTTTTGAAATTTGCTCACCCATACACAGGGGGCAATCAAATTATGTATATCTGTCATCTGCTTTATCACAATTTCTAAGGAGTAGTTGTCACTTCCCCCTGCCAAATTTCCTATCATCAAAGTTTCTAGCAATCAGTTCCTTCTTGCTGGTGATAATTCAAATGCAGAAAGGAACTGCTTCCTCTTGAAGGACAAAATTTTCTAAGGCAAGATGAGAAATCATTAGCTGCTCTATTCTTGACAGATTTATATGTCAATATTAATGTATTTGATAAAAATAAATATAAGACTTTAAGGTTTGCAATTTACAAATATCATCTCATTTGATCCTAACAATAACCCTATGAGCTATTATCTCTATATCACATATGAGGAAACTGAGACAGGTAGAGGTTAAATAACTGGCCCAGGATCACACAGATACTAAGTATACATGCCTACATTTGAACTTAGTCCTTCATGACTCCATGTTCAGAGTTCTATGCATTGTGCCATCTCACTGCCTCTACTATCCAACTATCCTTGCCTGGAAAAATATGGTTCTAGAAAAGCTTGAAACTTTTCTTGATTTTCATGCCTCCTGTAAGCCCTCATACTTCCCTGTGATCCACTGTATTCAGCTAATAGGAAGAAAAACCTCACACCCAAAGCAAAGGAGCTGCTCAAAGAAGAGGCTATCACCCCTGAGCACCACATGGTTCACACTCTCCTTCTAGAACAAAATTAATTGTTTATTTGAAAGACTTTTCTCTTCCTTTTAGGTTACATTTAAACCTAGAACTATTTTTTGTCAAGGAAGCAATTAAGCAAAGTAGGTGAAAGGTTCAAAAAGAAGCTGAATCACAAGTGAAGGTCAAGTGGAAATTAAATTAGAAACCAGAGAAGGCTAGAGAATGAATGTGGGCTAGTAGAGAAAGACATTCTAGGGCAAAGTCTACATTGTCAAACAGGGTGAATATGTAAGAAACCAGCTGATTATCAAAAAAGGAAAAGAAAGGGAGATATAAGCAGGGATTTTTTTTTTACTCTATATGATATGTATTAGGGTGCCTCAGTTTTTAAATCAGGCAAGACTGGGGTTAGGTTCTTCACTGGGGAAGGTCAGGAGAGAATACACAGTTAGAAGGTAGCAAATGTATTCTCAGTTTAGATAAGAAGCAAGAATAGTTCTGTTCATGAATACATGGGAATAACATATCTACACTTCTTTGTTTACCATAATGAGCCATGAACAAAACAGGACTGAAAGAATAAGCACTTTTCTCCTCACAAAGGTTCTACTAAATTTTGTTTTCATTTGAACCTCCTGGGACATTTTCATCAATTCCTTCATAAAATCCATGCTTTCCACAGGCTTTGCAATTTCAAAACAAAGTTTCTTTTGTTATGGAGCCAACATGAAAACCACATGGCAGAAAGTTCCATGCTTTCCTCCAAAATTCAAACCAGAAGCCTGGGGCTAGCGCAAGTCTGCAATTGATTTTTCGCATCTCTACCCCAGCCTCTGGCTGTTCTCCTACCTCCTTGTCTGAAATAGCAGTGATGGAAAGAAGTCAGGAGGAGAATTAAGGACAACAATGGCCAAATAGGGAAGAGGAGAAATTTGTGTGTTCTCTTCTCCTTCTCTATATCTCTCATCATAACTCCTTCCTTTTACTCTCAGGCCCAGAATGCTATGACCTCTTTGGGTTATTCCCAATGTTTTGTTAAGTTAAGAGAAATGAGAAGTCTTTTGCTTTTTGAAATTGGAGCCATGATGATGGCTGGCATTAGAGCCAGGGAATGGGGAGGGAAGGAGAGAATGGCAGCCATAGCCTCTTGCATGTCTTTTGTTCCCCAAGTGGCTGCAGCTATGCCTAAGAGGAGCATCAGATAGAAGTCATGGGTCGAAACTGCTATCCTCATCTTTTCACTTCAACAGTTTACCAATCATAAATTTGCTAAAAAGAGATGACAAAAGCATTTCCATTGCTTGTCTTTTTGCCTACAAGGAGCAGCAAGGGCATAGGTAAGGCAGATTAAGGATACAACCTGTAATCAACGTTGTCAACAGTAAGCCTGAGAGCTTTATCGTTGAACTACTTCAGATCCGGGAGGAACCTCAAAGGCTATCTTTTGTTAAACTTCACCTCAAGAAGAATCCATTCTATAATATGCAAAAAATCAACTCTTCTAGATAACTGGCTATCTAGTCTTGTCTAAAGAGCTCAAATGAGGGGAGACCTACTCCCTTAGAGGTAAATAATTTTGCTTTCAGATAGCTCAAATAATTACAAAGTTTTTTCTTTATATCAGGATGAAATGTATCCCTTTCACAACTTCCATTCCTTTATTTAGTTCTTTCACATTTACAAAGGGTTCCACATATATTATCTCATTTGATCTTCAAAAGAACATTGTGAGATAGGTGCTACTATTTTCCCCATTTTACATATAAGGTCAAATGGGGCTCTAAGAAGTTAAGAAATTTGTCAGTGGTCTCATTGACACAAGCTTCAAAGTTTGTACTTAGGTTTTCACTGAATCAACGTCTTATACTCTGTCCACAGTCACCATAAGACTGGTCAAGACAAATCCTCATAGTGCTAAGACCTAAGGCAACACTTTCAGGAGAAGTAGGTCATTCTGCTGTAAATCTTTCTTTACTTCGCTACACAGACATGCATAGTACATTTTATTACAGTGAACACTCTGGGACTTTATTTTTCATTTTCTGAAGGTGAATGTTTATTGAATACTCAATCATAAAACACATTATTCATATTCAATAAACAAAGATTTCAAAACAACAAAATTTATTGTTTTAATTTACAAATAAACTCTATTTGAAAATATAAAACTTAAAAAATGAGACAAAAAATATGCCAATATTTTTTTTGAGACATTAGGGTAAGGCGTGGCAGACCTTAAGTTTCCAAAGAAATATTTAAAGAATGCAAGTTACTACAAATATTGATTCTTGATTGCTTTGAGGGAAAGATTGCAATATGAGATGGTCTATAATTCAAAGAGATGAAATCAGTAAGTTAATAATAAAATATGAATTCTGTGACAACATTTTTAACACTTCACAATAATTTGTTCTAGTGTCAAAGCTATAGGACCATGTTTCATCTGTTACCGTATCTTTTAAATATTATTGGAGATGTTGTAATGTCTTATTTATTGCTCATTTAAGTGGAGGGAAGTCTTTGGGGGCTGTCATGGGAACACCACAAATTTTTTCTCGCTGAAAATGAGGAAAATGCTATACAGATTTTCTCTATTAAAAGAAAAAACATTCTGAAGGATTCTAATCATTTGTTTTGCCCTGGAAAATTTCCTTATTGTCGTTCAGTTGTGTCTGACTCTTCATGACCCCTTAGATCTTACTGTTCATGGGGTTTTCTTGGCAAAGATATTGGAGTGGTTGGTCATTTCCTTCATACATGTGCAAACACACACTGTATATACATATGTGTGTGTTTATATAATATACAAACATAGAAATAACCACATATAAAAATATACGATGTGTATAGTATATATACATATACATATGTGTGCAGTGTATGTGTGTATATACACATATATGTGATATGAAACAAAGGCTTCCAGTTTCAGATGCCACCCTCCTACATGAAACTTTTTCTGATTCCCTCAGTTTTTAAGACTCTCTCCTATGATACTACTTTGTTTTAACAAGTATAAGCTTTATATTAGCTTATTTGCTTCTAATCTCCCAAAAGAAAAAAAGACTCTTAAGGATAGGCACTATTTCAGATTTATCTTTGTATTTCCAGAGGCTGGTACACTTCCTTATACCTACTAGGTTCATTATTCTCATGGTCATAATCAGCCAGAACAGTTGTGAAGGCAGGAGTAAAGTAAAACCTGGTCCTACGACAATAATAAAAATAATTAGAATGCGTATACATAGCACTTTGTGGTGTAGAATGTACTTTAGAGAAACTATCCCATGTAATCTTAACAAACAAGTGTGTGAGTTGCAAGTTGGGTTGCAAGTATTAGTACACTTGCTTATATGTGTATAAATTATATATATATAGAGAGAGTATATGTTTATTAGTATACTATACATATATATATGTATATATATATATACACACACACATAGCATATGTTTATTAGTATACTCACTCATCCCTTGATGAGTGACAAAGGTAAAGGTCAGAGAGACTGTGATTTGCCCACAGTGAAATTCTGAACCCAGTTCTCTTTGATTGAAGTCAATGGACATTACCACAGGGCACAAAAAACTTGGGAAAGAAGTAGATTTAACACAGAAAATGCAAAGGAATGCAAATATTTTTAGTTCTCCTGTCACATTTCCAAAAGAATGTCTTCCTTTCTACTTCTCCCAAGAAGAAAACAAAATCAAAAAACCATAGGCTTTGTGATGGTAATAAAATGACATAGTAAATCTTTTCTCTTACCAGGGTAGAGGGCGCAGTCCATAAAAGACAAGTCATCAATTGCAATGTCACCCGTGAAGCCATCCCCAACAGCAGCCTCCACTAAGATCTGAGAAAGCAATCAGCACAGATGGTTGGAGTGTGGAAGGCATGAGCATCCTATTAAATGTTAAGCCTGAATTGATGCTCAAGAGATTTGCTAGGTTACACACATCTAAATCAGCCTTAAGACTTTTCTCCCACATATACTTTAGAGAGTGAAACTGTTTAAAAATGGCTAATCATTATTATATCTCTTTCTTATTCACATTAATCACATTCAACTCCTATGACATTTGTGAAACTCAGAAGAGCTACACTGCCACTGAAATTTCAGTAATGTATAAAATGCTTATAAAATGCCTATTATAAATGGTAGGTTGTGATTAGTTCTGAGATTTACTATAATAATATTAATCAAGATGCATTATTTTAATACTTATGCAAATGGGTTGTATGCTTAATAGGCATTCCATTGAAATCTGATAATATAGAACCTAAGGACCACTAAAGTCAGTTTACGAAATACAACCCTTTATCCCTCTTATACCTCACCAATTTTGTCCAAGGAAGCTAACAATGTTTTTTTTTTTCCTTCTCAGCTTGATTCTAATTTAGTCTATGCAACTACTATGTGCCAATCACTAAGCTAAGTTCTGGGCATATAAATAAAGGGGAAAACAGTCCCTGTTCCTCAGGAAACATATTCTTTATTTAAAATAATTTGTTTGCATGACCCCAGTATGCCATCCCCACTCCTTTCCAGAGAGACATTCCATATAACACAGAATTTTTAAAAGTTAAAAAAAGGAAGACAAAATTTCAACATAACTGGTAAATACTCAAAAATATATACGATGTTTTACAACCATTGACCTAAAGGAGTGAGATGAGGGTGTTTTCTCATATCTCTTCTTTGGGGCTAAGGTTGTGCTTTGTAATTTTTCAACATTTATTTTCAATATGTATAGTTGTTTTCATTATTGTTCTCATTGTGTTTTGTTTTCTTGTCTCTACCCACTTTACTTTGTATCAATTCATGTAAATATTCCTATATTTTTCTGTATTCATCATAACTGATTATTCCTTATAACATAATAAATTATCATACTATTCCATCATGTGATCACAGTATCATGTACCACAATTTGGTTAGTTAATCTTTAATTGATGGGCATCTATTTTTTTCTTCTTCTTTTCTGCCATAAAAAGAGCTACTATAAATATTTTATGATTTTCTTTTTATGAATGACAAAAAATAGCAGAATCTCTGAGTCAAAGGGTAGAGATATTTTAGTTACCTTATTTGCATAATCCCAAATTGCTTTCCAAAATGGTTATATTAATGCATAGAGAAGCACACATTCTAATGGAGAAGGCAACATGCAAATAACTAGGCATATACAAGAGACATATAAAATAAATGAAAATAAATCTGAAAGGGGAAAACAATCTGGCTGGAGGGACCAGGAAAGGCCTCCTGAAGACGAGATTTTGTCTAAATCCTAGAGGAAGCAGAGGTAATGGAACATTCTAGACATGGGAGATAGCCAATGTAAAGGCACAGAAATGGAAGACAGTGCAGTGTTTAAAAAACTACAAGCAATTCAGTGTGTCTCTAGAAAGTAGAATGTATCAAGGGGCATAAAGTGTAAAAAGTAGGAAGGGACCAATACATTATTCCAATGGGATTTTACATTTGCTCTTAGAGGTAACAGGAAGTTAGTTATTAAAGCTCAATGAGCAGGGGATGATACGGTCAGACCTATACTTTCAAAAGGGCCAGAAGGTGGCACAGTGAATAAAGTGCAGGGTCTAGAGTCAAGAAGACCTGAGTTCAAATTCAGCTTCAGACACTTATGAGCTGTCTGACTCTGAGAAAGTCACTTAACTCTGTTTGCCTCAGTTTCCTCATCTGTAAAATTAGTTGGACAACAAAACCGCAAAGCACTCCAGTATCTTTGCCAATGAAACCTCAAATGAGGTCATGAAGAGTTGGATATAACTGAAAAGACTGAACAGAAACAATATATTTTCAAAAACTCACTTTGGCTGTTGGATAGAAGATGGATGGAGATTTGAAGTAATTGGGTAAGAGATAATGAGAATCTGAACTAGGTTCATGGAAACGGTATGGAGACAAGAGATGTTGGGCTTTTGATAAATTTGTTAAAATTTCTTATTTCTTTAATGTCACATTGGAAAAGAAAAAGAGTCAAAAGGAATTTGCTTTCTATAAATCCCTTGAGATCTACCATTCCCATAGGGGGCAGCTAGGTGGTGCAGTGGATAGGGAGCCAATGAGATATCATGATTTTCTGAGTCATCAAAGTGTTTTCAAAAATAATGAGCCATAACTCCCCAACATATTATTTTGATGCCTATTCATGGTATGAAGGTGACCCCAGATTATCCATGATTATACTAATGGAATGCAAGATTTGGTAGCTGTGACCATTCCAAAAAAATCTCTTAAAGTAGTCATGGGCTACCAATTTTTTGAGGATAAGCTGAAGTATAGAACAGAAGTGAGGAACCTGTGGCCTTGAGACCACATGTGGCCTTCTAGATTCATGAGTGCGGCCTTTTGACTGAATCCAAATTTTAAAATTTGGATTCAGCCAAAAAGCCACACTTAAGGATCTAGAAGGCCACATGTGACCTCAAAACCATAGGTTACCCACTCCTGGTACAGGATATACTTATGACTACTAAGACTGATCACTTAGTCCTGAGTTATTTTTCCTAGTAATTTAAGATATAAAATTAAATGCAAAATATTCCTTGACCCTAGATGACCCTTTTCTACTTCTTCAGAAAGGGTGGCAGAGATGCAGAAAAGAGAAAAGAGAGTACAAAGAATCATTTATTTTTTAGACTTCTTAACAATGCCTTAGCTCTTAGAACCCTCAAAGTGAATTCCTTGTCCAATAATGAACAAACAAACATACTATCAAAGGAACTGAATTAAACCAACCTTGAATTCTCCTTGAAAAATGAAAACAGAAAATAGCAGGGAGTTAGTGTAAAGGGGGAAATAGTTCACAGGTTCTCCTACTAGAAAAAATAATGAAGATTGGATGGTATTGGTAGGTATGGGGGTGGCAAGGTGTAACAAACTTGTCAAAGGTCCAAAGACAATAGGAAAAATAATTTAACAGCACATTTGGTCATCTCATATTCAGTGTTCATAATAAGTACTTGCAAGTGCACAATTATGAACATAATTGCAATTAACGGGCCAATATTTATTTCAGAGGGTGAAGAGGTAGGGAAATTCTACAAAATTTCATGAAATCTTTCAGATTAAATCAATACATATTTTGATACTCAGTGACTTTAAATCAAAAATGACAAAAGGCAGGGAGAGTGAAAAATGTAACCCAAGGGTAATGAGTGGAAGACATCAATCATGCAGGCTACACAGAAGCCACTTATCTAAATATTAGGAATAATTTCTCTCAGAAAGAAATAAGAAGGTATTGGACTTGGTAAATACAACAACATTCAAAAAAGTGATTTTTTTTTTTTGTATTCTTAGCAAATAGAAAGTGCTGAGTCATTGATATAGAAGTCATTCCTTAATCATTTTGGGTACACAGAGAACACTGACTTCTTAGAGCAATGATAAAAGTTAATACAAATTTAAAAGAATAAAAATAATAGGGGGCAGCTGGGTGACACAGTGTATAGAACACCAGTCTTTATGGTCCAGAGGGCCTAAATTCATAAATGGCCTCAGAAACTAGCTGTGTGATCCTGGGCATATCACTTAACCCCAATTGCCTCAAAAAATATAAAAATAATTAAAGATGTGGTACAAAATTAAAAGATCTGCAATCTGTACTACTGAAAAAGGTTATTGATGTCCCAAATTGGGAAGTGAAGGAGAAAGGGATATTGAAACTGACCAAAGTAATTTCACTTAGAAGTTTAATTAACCTTTGTAAATCAAGTGCTATTACAAGATCCAAAAGTATGAAACATTCTTTCATCAACAAAACTTGACCTACCTGTCAAGCAGAGTAATCTATGGGCAACATTGGTTTAGAATATAAATTTGTTTATAAAAACTTATATAGACAGATGGTAGAAGGTTGTTATTGATATTGTTTCATAAAGCAAAGAGGTTAAAAATAGTTTTTTAGAAATCTTGCAAATTATCGAACCAAGCAAAGTCATACCCTACCCCTACTCTAGTGCACGTCCTCATGGCTTCATGCCTGGAGTATTGCCATAGTCCATTGGTACACTTTCCTGTCTTAAATCTCTCCTCACTCCAATCCATCCCTCATTCAACCTTTTCTTAAAGCTCAGGTCTAATCATGCCACCACCATCTACCCCTACCCTGCTCAGTAAACTCCAGTGGCTCCAGTAGGATCAAATAGAAAATGTTCTTTTTGGCATTCCCAGAATGCCCTATGAACCTAGGTCCCTCCAACTTTTCCAGTCTTCTTACATCTTACTCTCAGACTAATTCTCTTCATTTAATGACACTGGCCCGCTGGCGGTTCCACAAGCAAGACACGCTATCTCTTGCTGCTGGGCATTTTCTCTGGTTGTAACCCAGGCCTGGATTGCTTTTCCTTCTTATTTCCATCTATTGACCTCCCTGGTTTCCTTTCAGTCTCCCCAAAAAACCAACCTTCTACAAGAAGCCTCCCTAACCCTCTGAATTCTAGTGCCCTCTCTCTTTTAATTATGCCCTCTTTATTCTGTATATAGCTTACATCGGATATATTTGTTTGCATGTGGTTTCCCCCATTATGTTATAAAAGACTCCTTAATGGCAAGGAGTTGTCTTTTGTCTCATTTTGTACCCCCAATATTGAGCATGGTACCTGGTATCTGGTAGGTACTTAATAAATACTGATTGATTGATAAAAAATGAAACTTAAATTGGGAAAATAACCAGCAAACAAGAGACAGAAATTGTCTGCAAAAATGTTGAAAAGAAACTTCACCATCAAGGTCTAAGGAAGTACCACATTTAAATTTTTAGGTGTGTTTATAGGATGGAAAAAATGTGAAGAAAGTAGACATGGGAAAAAGAATCAGATTAGACTAAGCTTACTCAAAGGAGATCCCTTTTCAAAGGAATATAAATTTGAGGGCATTGAGCAATTCATTTTTAAGGCATCTGAAAGTATCAAAGACAACAAATGCGTAAATAAATGGACCTTATTATTGACCAAAAGATAGTGAAAAAGAGAATATCAATAACTGTTAAGTCATACAACCACTTTCCATTCTACATAAAAATTATATAAGGATATTGTATATGGTCATAAAGGTTATTCTTTATATGAATATTAGAAGAATATTATGTTTTTCATAAATAATATTCCACAGGAAGCGACATCTTTAACTCAACTGACTAAAAGGCATAAAGAATATAAGATCCCACCATGAAACTTTGTTGACTATTAAAAACACATCTGATTCAGTAGAGTAAAATGATTCCTCAAAGACTATCCTTGAACCAGTCTCCTATGCACAGAATTCAAAAGAAAGAGAGCGTCATCCTAGTTGGTCCTTCAAATTCTCCTGGGTATCTATCACACCATACTGATTATGGAACTATAGGGCTATGACTTTATAGTTTGGTGAGACCACAGAGAGCATCTACTTCAACTCCTTCATTCTGAGGATGAGGAGAAATCTCAGGGAGATTAAGAAACTTGCTTGAGGTCATATAGGTAAGTGGAGTGAGTCAGAGGTAACATTTGAAACTATATCCTCTGACAGCAGACTCAGTTGTCTTTTCTTTCCATCATACATTAAATTGGTCTCACAAATTAAATCCATCATCACTTAGAAGCATTTACCTAATTATCTGCACAGGAAACAGCAAATGGATGGATGATGCCTATTGCCCAGTCTAAAAATGCAGTTGGACAAATATTAAAGTATATTCCAGTATGTGTACAGTACAGCCACTTCAAATGGACAATGGGTTGGGGCTAAAATTGAGCAGAACAAGGGAATAGTCTGGATTGTCTTCATCCAGACTAATCCTTCATCCAGACCTGCCTTCAGGAAATTAAAAAGCTTTTTTTTCTTAAATAACTGCAAACATTTCCTTGAAACAAAGGTCTTTTTAAAAATATATATATATACATATATGAATATGATTTTATTGTTGTGTTTGGCTATATGCTGTGGAACCCTAAAGTCTCTAAGAACTGAAAACACAAATCACAGAAAAGGTAATGAAAAGTCCAATCATGAGAATTACCAGTAACACATTTCATACAAAGAGAAGGAGAATTGGAGTTAAGGACATCAGCAAAGAAATGGATAAACAAAAATAATAATAATAACCTGCTTACATGGTGAGAGCAAGCAATAATCAATAAATAGTCCATCTGCCCCATAATAGTATTCATGTAACAAAGAGAAATAAGAAAGTTCTCCAAGCCGTTAGATTGCTCATCTTTGTCAAAATTGTGGGAGGTTGTGGGCAATAGTAGCACGAGATGAATGACAATGGATGGGCTGTAATCATCACTTTTGGAGGGAATATCTGTATCAGTAAGACCACCAAGACATCAGGTTATTGGAGTAATGAGCCATAATCTCAATGCAAGATCCTAAAAATGCTATTTTGTAGTGTTTCCACCTCAGAATCCCTTGAATAACTGATTATGTTACTGATACTGGAGTAAGAAGTTTTCTGATAATAAATCACTTTTCAAAAACATCATTCTTTCCCCCCCAAAAATGTTGAGGTTGAGTTGGAGCTTCCTATTGTCTCGTAGTTAATTTGATCTTTTAAAGAAGTTTGAAGATCCAAGAAACGGGGCAGTATATCAAATAGATGGTATTTTTTTTGGTAATATAGTCAGAGGAAATCAAACCAGGAAAAATTCTTGACTTTGAGGGAGTCATTTGTTCTTTCCGGAACATGTTTTCCTAAAAATATCTCAGGGAAAAATACACATGCATATACACAAAAAGCATATCACCCTAGCAACACATACCTACTCACACATCACCCTTAAACTCTTCAACACTAATTGTCACTAATTCTAAAGAGATCCACAGTCTGGGGTCTTTGGTGTCTTCCTCAAAACTCTTTCCTCCTGTAGACTACTGGATGGGAGGAAGAGGGGAAGGAAGGTGAAGTATGCTTTATGACACATCTACATCTGCCAAGGGTCTGCCATCTCTGCTCTCTGTGCTAATGTCCCCCTGTGGGAATTTACCAGAATGGCACTAGAAAATGCCCTAGAATTTATTTAACAAATACAAACCCATACCTGAAGACTCATTCCCTCATTCTGAAAATAAAATCAGCTTTTTAGGGTCAGCCATAATGAGACTGCCTTTCTCCTTCAACTTATATTCCTCCTAGTATTCTGCACCTGATCTTTACTTCCGCATTCTTTTTCCATATAATATTCCAATCTTCACACATTTCACCAAAAACTCCCAAGAAATAGCTCCTAACAACATCTGTTTGCCAATTATCATGATGAGGAAAGCTTTTGGATAGTCTTTTGAAGTACCCAAGTGTTTGCTTCCCCTATGCCGCTATTTGCCTTGCTCCAAGATTATCTATAATTTGGGTAGTCCAAGCTGTAGTTCTAATTGCCATGACTGGTTTGTTGTATAATCTACAGGACATATTTTAGTTGGATCCAAATACTTTGCCCTAACTGTGGGAGATAATATCAACAAAAATGAGAACTTTTCAGGGATGATAAATGGTGTGATGTAATTCGCCCATTTTGGTCCACATTGTTCATGAATTATGAGAGATTTTATTTAGAATAAAATCAAATAGCCTCATCCTCAAATTAGCTCCAATGTGACCCAAAAGTTCTCTCTTTGTGTATGAGGATATAAAATATATGGATATTTAGAAACATTTGGATGATTTTTTTTTCCAATTTCTATTTAAATGTTTGCCATCTTTTAGATAACCATAGTTTCAGTTGATATCAACAGTTCAATTCACCAAACATTTATTAAAATATATTGTTTACAAAATTACAGATTAAATATGAAAAATACCACAGTTCTTACCCCAAGGCATTTAGAATCTAACTGGGAGATCATAAACAAATGTGGTTCAAGGTAAAATGTGATCAAGATAAAAGAGCAAGCCAGATAAAGTGCTATAAGAAAATCTGAGTTTAGAAACAACCAAGCACTTTCAGAAATTCATTGTATTTTCCACAGGGAAATTACTTTTAAAAATAAAACCAATACTCCTACAGCCTATTCCTCTTAAAGATGTTTTGTGAATTACTGTAGAGTTAGGGGGAAAATCCAAAAAAGTTTCACATAGAAGTTGTCGTTGTTCACTGGTTTCACTCATGTCTGACTCTTCATGATCCCATTTGGGGTTTTCTTGGCAAAGATACTGGAGTACTTTGCCATTTTATTCTCCAGTTCATTTTCCATATTAGGAAACTGAGGTGAATAAGGTGAAGTGGCTTGTCCAAGAACACATAGTTTCTGAGGCCACATTTGAACTCAGGTCTTCCCTACTCCAGGTCCTGCATCCTATCCACTGTGCTATCTAGCTGCCTTAAGTAGAAGTTAGCATATAATAATAGCATATATCCAGGGAAAGTTTTTTGTAAGTGATAAGCAACCCACATTGAAAGGGTTTTATTTTTGTTTGTTTTAAAAGAATGAGATTTTTCTTTTAGTACGTTCAACATGCAATTTTCATTTATGCCATCAGAAAATACTCAGATCTCAATGCTTTTTCACAATTTTTCTGTTCCTAATGTGTTGGAAATTATTACAAAATGATCATATGCCAAAGACTCAAGTATTTAAATCTATTTTTCAAGAGTTCAGCTTAAGCTTGAATTTTCCCTTTAAAAACCATACTTGATATCCTTGAGTAGCTTTTCAGTCAACTGGTCCTTGATGTTTTTCCCCACAACTTTAAGGAGTATAAACTTCTTTGTCATCTGTTGGCACCAGTATCATTAATACAGAAAGGAAGGAAAATGAAAGTTGTCATATGGAGTGATCCAATTTCCTGCCTCTGGCAGGGGTCTAAACCTGAAGGAGAAATCCCCATCTGTATAC
The DNA here is from genome assembly GCF_028372415.1 of Notamacropus eugenii. Classification (NCBI taxonomy): domain Eukaryota; kingdom Metazoa; phylum Chordata; class Mammalia; order Diprotodontia; family Macropodidae; genus Notamacropus; species Notamacropus eugenii. Next base: position 59,763,531 of record NC_092874.1, on the reverse strand, counting down.
TCAGTCAACAGTCCTGTACTTCACCATATAATCAAAATTATTTAAGGAGCCCCTGGCAGACCAGCTTAGACTTTGACATCTAAAAGTTCATACTTAAGGAAGTGAATATTTGCTTGCTTCATTATAAGTGGTTTTCATCACCTCTGGAAAGGCCATTTATTCCCTACACACCCTGGAAGCTAGACTTGATGAACCAAAACTTAGATTTAGTTTGATAAATTTTATTTCTCTAACTCTTGGCTCCTAGCACTATAGCAGCAAAATGAAAAGGCATCACAGAGCAAAATGACTATAATAGTGGAACAAAATCAGTCATTTATCATTAGAAACATGTTTCATAAAGTTCATTTCTATTTACTGCAAAGAACTGGGCATCGGATAAGAAACTATAAAATGGATACCATTCACTGATGGTGAAATAATCCAGGGCAATGGGAATAGCTGACATTTATTTAGGTCTTAGAGGTTTACTAAATGTTTTAAATAATTAATCTCCTTTGGTCCTCACAATAAATCTAGGAGGTTATTGGCTATTATTATTCCAGTTTTACAAGAGGGGAAACTGAGTCTCAAAAGTTGGGAGATAAACTCACAACTTCACAGCTAATAAGAGAGGTGAAAGTTGATTATAGTTCTTGCCTAGTTCCAAGCCAAGTTACTGTGACATACCACCAAGTACAACTTGGTCCCTTAGCTAGAGATCAAAACTAGACAAAATATTCTAAAGGCTTTTAGAATGATGGACAGAGAAAGATGTTATACCTTATTATCTTATTACATGCCAGCAGTTTCATGTGTAGTGCTCTCTCTCAGCCTCAGTTTTCTCATCTGTAAAATGGGGATAATTAGAGCAACTACCTTACAGGCTTGGGGGGAAGAACAAGTAATATAATATGTACAGCGCAAACCATTATATAAATGGGAGTCTTCTACTACTATTACTACTACTACTACTACTACTACTACTACTACTACTACTACTACTACTACCACTACTACCACCACTACTACTACTACTACCACTACTACTACTACTACTACTACTACTACTACTACTACTACTACTACTACTACTACTACTACTACCACCACCACTGCCACTACTGCTATTCAGGGGTAAAAGAAAGAAGGTAGTCAGATGCACCACCAAAAAGGAGCTTGCCACTTTTACTAAGCCTGCCAAACTGGATGAAGAAAGTGTAAGGATCATAAATCTAAAGAGAAAAGTGACCTCAGAGTCCTTCTACTTTAACCTCCCCATTTTAGAGATGAGGAAACTGAGGCCCAGGAAGACTAAATGACTTGTCCAAGGTTACATTCTTAGCAGCAGAGGTGGAATTTGAATCCCAGTCCTCTGACATCAAAGCCAATTCCCTTTTCACTATACCATGCTCCTTTCTATTACAAACAAACTCTTACTATATTGATTGATCGATCGATAGATAGATAGATAACTTGCTTCCTTACCTTTTTCCCACAATTTCCTCTGAAAAGCACCAATTCTGGAATCAGCAAGACCTGAGTTCAAATCTAGCCTCTGGCATTTACTAGCTGTGTGACCCTGGGCAAGTCTCTTAACTAGGTACAAGGAGTGTCCACATTTTAACCAGAAAGTAGAATATGTGATGGAGGGATAGTATAAGATAAGGTTAAGGGAGATATGCTAAAGTGGTATTTTAGATGGTCTTGATTACCATGATTGATAGTTTGATTCTATGGTACCTTGTCAAAATTATCAATCATAACACTGAGTGAAGTGAGCAGAACCAGGAGAACATTATACACAGTGACATCCACAATCTGGGAGGACTGTTTTTATAGACTTAGCCTTTCACAGCAGTGCAAGGACCTAAAACATTCCCAAAGGAATCATGGTGCAAAATGTCATCCATATCCAGAGAAAGATCTATGGAGTCAGAAGGCAGAATGAAGCAAACTGTTTTCTTTTTTGTTATGTTTGGTTTTATTTAGTTTTACTCATGGTTTCTCCTATTCATTTTAATTTTTTTACAACACGACTAATGTGAAAATGTGTTTAATAAGAATGCATGTGTAGAGCCCATATAAGATTGCTTTCTGTATGAGGGAGGGAGGGGGATGGAAGGGCAAAAAATTTAAAACTTATGGAAGTGATTGGTGAAAATTGAAAACAAATAAATAAATTTGGAGGAAAATATAAAACAGAAAAGTTTAAAAGACAAAAAAAGTTTTAATCACAAGCCCAATCCCTAAATGGTAAGGTCTATGAAGACAGGAACGATTCTTTGTGCATATAGCAATCATTCAAGAGATAGAGGTTCAGATCAAATGAATATTTATAGCATCATAGATACAGAAACAGAAGGGACCAGAGAAGGCACATAATCAACTTTATTTTACAGCTGTGGAAGCAGACTAGGAGAGATTATATAATGGGGCTAAATTCACCCAGGTAGTAAATAACAGGCAGAGGATTTTAAGCCAGAGCTTGATTCTGTAACCAGTGTTCTTTTCCCTGTCAAATGAAGGAATCTTGCTCTGAACCAGGCTAGATAGAGAGTTAGCTGGAGGGGTGACCATGAGGCAATTTTACAAAAATTCTAGCACGATATCTTTCTACTACCACACTTACCTTTTTTAGAGCCCACTGACATGTTTAGTTCAGCCTTGATGACTTTTTAGTTCCCCTGATTCTTTCCAGTCATACATTTCTGTACGTAAGCAGGGCTGGAATCATGTGGTTTGTCTTATTTGTAACCCCACATATTTCCCCCTACAACTTCATTCAGTCTGTTTCCAATTTAGCACAGAAACAAATGAGAACAAGAGGAAAAACCTGTGTCCTGGAATGTTTACTGAATGCTTCTAATTTATTGGGGCCCTGTGGAGCATGGCCACCCACCTGCTACCAGTGCTGGGCTCTCTCTCTCTCTGCCTCCACAATCTTCTCATACAGCTCTCTAAAGGTGGGAAGAAAGGAAGAGACAGATGGATGGAGAAGGAAGGAAGGAAAGAAAGGAAGGAAGGAAGGAAGACTGTGGCAAGAATCATGGTAATTTTAGACTTTGCACTTGGTTATTCAATTGGGAATTCTTTGTGTTCTTCCTCTTGAATAGGTGAGAAAGAAATCTGGAAAAATATCATCTCTAAGCATTCAGCCCAGATGAGACTGATCTGATTACCTGTTTCTAAAGAGAGCAGCTGTTCACAAAACAAAGGTTATTTCAGTCACACTCCACCCTACCACTTATAGATGTGCAAGGAGGGTCAGAGTCTGAGATCATTTCCCCAATATATAGTTGGGTCTCTCTAGAAACTCTCCTAAGTGGATTTTAAAAGGGACAAATGTTGACCAATTTTAAATTAATTTGCTAGCTGCAACTCTGCAAACTCAAGTGCTATTATAGAACAACCTCTGGGGAATCATCTACCATGAAGCTCATTTCACATCTCATTTGTTACTTGAATGAGGATAAATAGTTCCTGATTTCTCCAGTTTTAAGAACTTCTGTGAACCCTATTCACTTGAAGTTACAAAGCAACATCTAATTGGCATAAGGTCTGTCTATGAGGAATAAAAATATAGTGAAAGAGTAAGAATGACTGGTTGCTCAGTGAAGAAGATGAAGCTCTATTATGCAAAGCAGAAAAATAGGGTATAAAGAAATACTTATAGTGATACCTCTTCCAACTGACTATTTCATAAATGACCTCCTAGAGAAGAGCTCAATTCCCTGCCCAGAAACAGTTTTAGTATTTCTAAATTATGTATCATATTACAATCAAGAAATAAATTAATTTCAATCTTCAATAGACTTAAAAATTATCATTATAAAATGAGGGTGCAATCAGACCTTAATATTTCACCATGAGATTAATTTAAATCAGTCACAGAGGTAGCATGCCTTATATTAACTAAAATTTTCATTTTTAGTCCCTCTTTTTTGTGCCAGTCATCCCTCCAAAAAAAATACTAAAGCTAAAGAAAAAAAAAGCAGGGCTGAGAATTATCCTTGATCTTAACACACATCCAATCTTTGCTTCTTGTCCTCAGCCCTTATACCACTTTGTCTCTATGTTCTCTTGAACTGGATGTCAGACCCTCAAATTGGGCTACATGTTGAAGCCCTCATCCGTCACCCTCACATTAGTCCCTTCCATTCTAAGCCCAAATTAACGACCTCCAAAAAATGAAATGTTAGGGTCTTTAGACTCACCATTACAATTTGATGTTAGCAAGTACTCATACTTTTGCCTTAATAAATATATTATAATATGTTATATTATATATTCTAATATATAATATAACATATTATAATATATTATATAACATATTATAATATATTATATTATATATTATAATATATTATAAAATCATATAAATAAATAATATAATAAATCATAATAAATAAATAATATTTATTACTATTAAATTTACAGAGATAAAATTCCAGTGTGGCATAACAGTTCTACTAGATCTTTAGTTAGTAAAAAAAAAAAAATGTTCTTTATAGCCATTGCATTACAACAGGAAGCCCAGTCAATTTAGTGCAATTGATCAGAGCTTTGCCTGAAGCACCTTTATTCCACAATGGACACTTGGCCCTAAAGCCAAGTATCATCTTTGTCACTTTCATCGTGTTTACCCTACCCACTTGAGCCTTCCAATGCCTATCAAAGACTCTGTGAGTTTGAATCAGACAATCCTTATCCTTTGCCTCAAAACCCTTCACTAGCTCCCTTAGCATTCCTCTCCCCTTCTTTCCTTTCCTCCTTCCCTCCCTCCTTTCCTTTCCAACTTTCTTTTTACTTTTTTCCTCAAATTTGCCCAAAATGCCCCCATCACCAACATTTGAATCTTCCATCTGTCAAGCATCACTTTCTGCTTGACATACACAATATTTTTCAGTGATTATTCAACTATATGATGTCTTCACTGCCCTGTCTTAAACTGATATGTCTTGCAAATTTGGGGGTGGGATTAGGGAAGATATCACAAAATCATATCACAGAATTTTCAAGGAACCTTGGAGCATGCAGTTCAGAATTTTAATATTAGAGATAAAGGAATTAACTTCCAGAAAAGCATGATTTCAGATTAATATCACTGTGCTAGAAAATGAAAAGAGAATTTCTGTGGAATCTAAAGATGACTCTAAAATTCATTTTCAATTAAAACCAGTTCAATATAGAAGAGAAGATGGCAGATTTGAAGTCCAAAGATCTGGATTTGAATTTGTCACTGCCATTTCCTACTTGTGGGAACAGCTGGAAGTCATTTATTTACTTCAGTTAAGCTTGAGACAGGTTAAGCCCAGACTCACACAGCTAGTAAGTGTCAGGAAAATTTTGAACTCAGGTCTTCCTGACTTGAAGTCTGGCACTATCCATTATGCCACCTCGCTGCCTTAGGGTCTTACTATACTTCTTTACATTTGCAAAGACATTTTGAAATTTTCAAAGACTTCAAAATGTGAATTTTAGTATTTATTAAGTCAATAGGATCATATACTTAGAGATGAAAATTTCCTCAGAGGACATGAGTTCCAACACTCTCATTTTACAGATAAAGAAAGTGAGATAAAGAGATATTTGGTAACATTTCCAGGGTCACACAGGCAACAAAGCTCTAAGATAGGATTCAAATCCAAATTTTCCTAATTCCAAGTCTAGTGCTCTCTCCATTACAATCACACTAAATAGTTAAGTACCTATACACCAAATATATTTCAGATTTAGGCCAAACAACTAAACTTATGTAAAATGATCTTGTGGAAAACCATTTTATATGAAATTTATTACTCTAGAAAGTTTGGAGCTTCTCTATTGTGACAGAAGATTAACATAACCTGTTTTCAACACGTTGGTACCTAATAGCCCATTTATAATTCCCTTCCAATTCACAGAATTCTACAATAGGAACCTAAAAAAAGACTGTGCTTTGCCTTCTGTAAAGTGTCTAACTACATGCCTGCTAAAAGATGATCCATTATTTTGTTCAGCATCATGAAGCAGGTTTTAAATTTGAGACACTTCCATATTTTATTTAAAATATCATTAAGTCCACAGCATAAAGTTATAAACACATGGCATCATATAAGTAATGAGCCAAAAACAGTTGCACTAGAATTGCATTTCGGCATAACTATTATGCACATTGTGTCTCTACTTTGTCAACAAGATGTGTACTGTTTTCAGAGTGTTGTTCATTTTGCTTTGAAAAAATACAAAATCTATCTTACTTGGGAAAATTTAGCCAGCCCCAGAGCCCTCTAAACAATTGACCTGCATTTGAAACTTACATCCAAAGGCATAGTCAACTAGAACTCAAATGTGATTGATTACAAAAATGTGAATTTGTCCCTCCCACAAGTAAATTCAAAGAAATAAGATTTTTAAAAAAACCATTTTTCCAGTACCTTCCTTTTTGTTGACTGATGCCAGATGCTGTAACTGATTTCTGTTGTTTTCTTCAGCTCATTTGAACTGTTATTATGCAAAATTACACTGAAATTAAGTACAGCTTCAAAATAATTTTACTACAGAACTATAAACCCACGGTTTTTACAATGTATTCATCTCCTGATTCAATGTATTTATTCTAGTAACTACTAAGATTTCTGAACCTATAAACAGAGAAGCTTTTCTGGGAAGTGTACAAACTATTATGTACCATATTTTGAATGTGGGTGGCTCTCATGAACTCTAGATCCCATAATATATCTTACAGTGGTCCAACAATGTTATTCATAAGGTACAATAATGATAAACTATTATCCCTACGTTACAAATACTACAGGATTTAATTCTTTCTTATAGTAAATAATTTAAAAGGATGGTACTTAATATCATTGCTAGGTCTGAATCCCTAAGAGATTAAAGGAAAAGGACTTTTATGTACAAAAATATTTATAGCAGTTCTTTTTTTGGTGGCAAAGAATTGGAAATTGAGAGGATACCCCTGAACCGGGGAATGGACAAACAAGTTATGGTATATGCTTGTGATGAAATACTATGTGCTATGAGAAATGACGAAGGCAGTGGTTTCAGAAAATCAAAAAAACCTAGAAAGACGTAAACTGATGCAAAGTGAAGCAAGAACAAGTATATTGTACACACTAAAAGCGATAGTGTAATGATGATCAACTGTGAAAGACTTAGCTGTTCTAATCAAAACAATGAACCAAGACCATTCTAAAGGACACCGGATGAAAAATACTATACTCCAGGGAGAACACTGGTGACCTATGGGTGCAGGTAGAAGCATACTTTTTTCACTTTCTTTTTCTTGGTTTTTTTGCAACATGGCTAATATGGAAATATGTTTCACATGATTTCATGCGTATAATTGATATTATATTACTTGCCTTCTCAATGGGTGGGATAGGAGCTTCAGGAAGGAAGCATATTTGGAACTCAAAAGGTTTTAAAAACTTAACGTTTAAAAATAAACAATAATTTTTAAAAAGAATGGCACTTGACTCCCATTTTATATCAGTGTTATCTGAAATAAGTGATTATTTTAGAACTATCAGCAAAACGTTGTCAACTTCCTATAACAAAAATAAGTATGCCACATTTTGCTTTTCAGTAAAGGGGATATAAATTAAATACAAAATGCTCATAAAAAATGAAACTGTCTTTTTTTTTTTAACTTCTTCTAGATCTTTTATGGGAATCAAATTTGGAGATACCTTTTTTCTTTCTTTTTTCTTTTTTGGTAAATAATATTTTATTTTTTTCCAATGACATGTAAAAATAATTTTCAGCATTCATTTTTTATAACATTTTGAGTTTCAGCCTTTTTATCCTTCCTTGCCTCTTATCTCCCCTCCCCAAGGCAGCAAGCAATCTGATATAGATTGCACCTGTGTAAGCATGTTAAACATGGAGATACCTTTTAACAGCTCTCAGTGACCACAGCATGAATTCATTGAATGTAATGCTGGCCCAGGTCCTCAGTTGTCATCCTAACTGTAACCTATCAGCCATAAGACCTTGGATAAGTCATCTCACCCTCTTTGGTTATAAGTTTCCATTTCTGTAAAATGCGACACTGAGACTAGATTTTTAAAGCCTATGACAATTGTAAAAAATTCAGTTTTCTAAAAATACAAGATATTTGCATACTGGGATTTTATCTCATTCCCTTTCACAATGGAGTCCATCTTTTAGGTTTAAGAGCAAAAGTATGGTTCTAAACTAAGAACAAAGGGAATCTCTGCAAACTCCACCTTTGTCTTGTGCTGTAGTTCTGCTGAACAGATCACTGGCACAATTCTGTCTTAAGAAAACTTAGGAAAATTCAAGGGCTGTCACCTTGGTTTTAGCTGACACATAACAAGTTACTTTTGCCTTTTTGTTTTGTCTCTGTGGTTTTCAGTCACTGACCAGGCCCCCATTCAAGAGGCATGTCAGTCCTTAAGCAGAGAACACACTGAAGAATTCCTATTACACTACCAGTTGGAAACTCTAGATTCATTTACGTTGGTTTCTCTTCTGTGTACACAGGCACACTACTGCTGAGTAAAACAGTTGCTGGTCTTTCAGGCTGGGTCTCAAGTTGGCACAGCCCTTTGGTGAGCTTTGACAGCTGGTACTCAGCAATGAAAATAAGAAATTGGATTTTATAAGTTCATCCAGAGTTGATCAGAACTACAGAACACTGAAGTTAAAAGGGATTTCAAATGCCCTCTGGCCTAAGCTTCTAGCCACACAAGAATACCTCTGACAACAAAGCCAATGAGTGCTTCCCCCCACCCTTTGCTTACAGCCTTCCAGTGACAGGGAGCCCTTCCGCCATCTATAACTGTCCATTTTACTTTTCAGCAGCTCTAATCATTAAGCCATTTTTCCTGACATCAAATATAAATGTGTGTCTCTGCAACTTCCACCAACTGCTCCTACTTCTGCCTTCTAGGGCTAAATAAAGCAATCCCTCTTCCATAGGACAGTCTTGCAAATCTCCTCAGTCTTCTCTTCTCCAGATAAAACATTCCCTGTACTTCATGAAGTATGGTTTCAAGAAAATTCACCATCTTGATTATCCTCTAGATAATCTTTAGTTTATCTATGTCCTTTCTAAAATGTGATGCCAGAACTTATCAAAATACAAGTGCAATCTAAGCAAGGCAGCAAGAGTGTCCTCTCCTTGTTGCTAGAAGCCAGGACCTTCAGGTAAGTTGCAATCCTCACAACATATCAGGAACATGGGTGTTATTTTTATCCCATTTTACAACTGAGGAAACTGAGGCACACAGAAGTTAAAATAACTGGAAAAGAATCACCTACCTAATAATTTGAATGCAAACCTTCATAACTCACTGCAATGTACTACCTAGCTACGTCAAGTGAACTCCTGACTAGACGTGCTTCCCCAATCACATACAAATAAAGTCAATTTCTTAAACCGAAGTATAAGACTTTACATTTATCCCCATTAAATTTAATCTCCTTAGCTCCAATGTGATTCTCTAGCCTGTTAAGATTTTTTTTGGAACCTCACTCATTCACTTACTATATGTTAATTATTTTAAATATTAATTTCAGAGAGTGATTTTTATGACCTTATTGATATCCCTAGATTATGTGGATCCTCCATTGACTAAAGCAGTGACAATAAATTATTATTTTTCATTACTGACAAGCTTAATATAATTCTCTTTATGAAGAACTCATCTCCCCAGTTTTTCATGTTATCATAAAGAGCAAGGCTGAATCATGCAGTCATCTCAGCATCTCTGTGGACTATCCCCTTCTCCTGAAATGTCAATAGTAGAGTTTTGAATAAAATGTGGAGTAGTCAATATATATTTATGCCAGTAATTTATGTATGATATACAGCATTGGGCTTTAGAGAGGCTTGCTTTGTCCAGTGCTCCAGTCCATCCATAAAAGTCATTATATACTATTTCTATAACAGGGCAACTTGGGAGGAGAAAATGCTACAGCTCTCCTTATGGTTCTCATTAATCGCTCATGTGTGGGAGGTGTGTGTGGCAGATGCTCCATCTGGTAATGACAGCTGTACGTGTTCTTGAGTCAAACTTGGTGACATCAGAGGTAAATAAAGGCTCTAGATGTTTTAGGCAACTACGACACTGAGTCCTTGTCCTATTTATCAGGTAGGATAAATTCTGAATTGTGACTGTTGAGATATAAAGGCCATCATTAAATAACTTTAGTTCAGTGTAGCAAACTCCATTGTGTCATTGTAATTGTGTCTGATGGCTTATTCTGGAAAATTCAAAATATGGATAAACAACTTTTTTTAAGTCAGGAATGCAGGCACCATGTTAATAATGAACAAATCATTAAACAACAAGGAAACAAAGGCTTGGATCCTCTGTCACCAGTATTCTTGACTAAGATGTTCAAAGAAAATAACTCTGAGCTGACAGAATAAAAACAGAAAATCCCAAAGTGGGTAAATGTCATGATGCAGGAAAAAAGAATAGACATTTTAGAAAAACAGTTACATTACAATGTCAACTCTTGTAAACCTAGGAAGCGTTTCATTAAGAGAAAATCATAAAATTTAATTAGTAGGGAATTGAAAATCGGTAGAAGATCTAAAAAACCTCAGTTGCTTACCTACACTTGGAAGGGACCATGGAGTATGAATTTCCTCTATGATATACCCATTTAGGAGCTATCTCTGCTTGAATACCTCCAATGACAGGAAACTTACTATTTTCAAAACAGTTCATTCTATTCTCTATTTGTAAGACAGTTTTTTCCCCTTTTTAAGGTCAAAATAATAATTGTTTTAATAATAATAATAATAATAATAATAATAACAGCATTTATATAGAGCTTTAAGCTTTGCAAAGTACTTTATAAATATTACCTTATTTGGTCCCCAAAACATACCTGGTATGTAGGTGCTATTTTTAACCTTATCTTACAGCTGAGCAAACTGAGGCAGATAGGAGTTAAGTGATTCTCCCAGGGTCACACAACTAGCAAGTGCCCAAGGCAGGATTTGAACTCAGGTATTCCTGACTCCAAGTCTAGCACTCCACTCAACACCTAGCTATCTATCTCTGTCTACCACACTAGTTAGACATTAGTTCTTTCTTTCCCTTGAGCTCTAAATAAATATGTTACAAACCTCTTTCAGGTAAAAACCTTTAAGGACAGCAAGGATATCCTAAGATATATATTATATGTAGACTAAAACATTTCTATTTCATTCTGTAACCAGAGTCAATTCAATTCAAGAAACATTTATTAAGTGCCTACTCTGTTTCATGCCCTGTTCAGTACTTAGCACAAGGAGTCAGGGCTGTTTTGTGTGGAATCAGAAAAGCAGTACCTACTGTCCATAAACTGCCTCTAAGTGGCATTGAAAAGCAGAGAGAAATTGAGTCCTGTCCTTCGTGTTGATGTCCCTAAATAAAGATTTAGGTAAGACCTCTGTACGGCAAAGCAGTGTATATTGTAGAGGAAAAGGGTGTCAATTGTTTCTACATGCATCAATTTAGCCAAACTTTTCTTTGCCTCCACTATATCCCCTTCACTTTCCCACTTTGTCTTTTCTTCCCCTATTCCTTTTACCAGATGTGTCCTCTCTGTCTCTCTCTGTTGCATCCCAATTTCCTTGTTGATAACAACTGCTTGTTAAATATCACAACGCTCTTTTTTTGTTCAGCTGTGTTATGATCTTTTCAAAGTAGTATTGGGTTACTTTCATTTTTCTCATCCTCCAACCAGACTATAAATGCAGAAAAAATGATTTCACATCTAAATTTTGGAAACTCTAAAGCACCCAAAATGATTCTCTGTAAGCAGTAGATGCATGACAAACATTCGTTGAATGAATGATTCTCCATTTCCCAGTGCAGTGTGCATTTCTTGGAAAGGCTAAGACAGTGGAATGTGTTGGAAACTTCCTAAAGTCTTCATAACAGAGAACCTCAAAGAACAGATCAATGACGACTATGTCACAAGGTGAGCAAGAATCGTGTCCTGGATAACATATTCCCTCTTCTCTGAAGTGCACTTGGGTAAGATGAGGAGGAATTTTGGTCCCTTCAAAAGCACCGTCTTTGGCTTCCAAGTAACTGAGAATGATAATATTTCTAGTTATTTTGTAGTTTAAGATCAAAAGGAAGAAAAAAAGTAAAGTAATAATAGCAATAATGGCTAGTCTTTATATTTCACTTTCAATAAAGCTATGTTACCTCTATTTTAGGAAGAAGCATGTGGGTTGTTCCTTTGTTTTGCTTAGGAGTAGTAAAGTCAAATTATGCAGTCAAGAAAATTTTCCACTGAAATCTATGCAAACTTTGAAAGACAGAATCATTGATCATAATTATAACCAAAATGCTATCTCCTAGAAATATGAGGTTGATGTTCAGATTTCACTAAAAAATAAGTTTAGCCAATGAAACTCTGGTCCTATTAGGAATAATCTCTTAAGTTTGACATTTAAAATATGCTCTTCTGTTTCACAGATATTTTTATATCTTACAATACAGATATTTTGAAAGATGACACTAATTCTGAGTTCAACAATGTTAATTGGAATACCACCACCTTATATTGTTAAACTATTGAATTTAATCTTTTGTCAAACAAAAGTTCCAATTTGTCCAGCAAATAGGGATATCTTATAAATCACATACTAAGTCCTCCAGAAAAGATTATTCCAGGTTCAAGGTACTCTGTAGGACGACATCAGATACAAGTTGTAACTGACTGATATGTATGCTTTTGCTAGTCTGTCAGAGGATGTAGTTAGATAAAAACAAAGGCACTTAATTAACTAGCATATTAAAAAAAGGAATGACTTCCAGTGCCAAGATGGTGGTTGTGTCGTTTGTTCTTCATTCTCAAAGATGATCATGAAATCAAGGAGATGATGACATGACTTGCAATTGACTTTGGTCTGATAGAGGGAGGGCTGTGTTAAATCACCAGCCTCACTTTCTTCTCCAGAATCATCTGAGTCCAGTCGCCAGATATCAATCAGGATGACTGGAGAAGGCCCAGGATGCAGTGAAAGTCCTTGACCATTTTAAATTATGGTCTTTCTAGGTTCTAACTTTGAGTAGGCAACAGCCATTCAGGGAATAGGTCTCTTTAAGAAGTGAGTCAAGGGATGACCCCTTTGATAGAAAAAAAATTAAATTGGGAAGGGAACACCCTCAGGGTTGCTGGCCAAAAGAGAAACAGTTACTATTTACATTCACTGTGAGCCAGGAGGGCCCAAAAAATGACCATTAGGTGGCGCTTGGGCAGGGACCTCTTGTTGTCCAATCTATGAGATCCACAGTGATTGGGGTTTAAGGCAAGATGGTGGAGTGAAGAAGGAACCCTCTGAAACACTCCCCAATTCTCCTCCAAACAACTAGAAAACCACCTAAGAATTGACCTAGGAAAAGGGAAGCAGCTTAACACCCACTGGGGTGGGAAGGGAGCCAGGCCCAAGAGCAGGAACAGCAGCCAGTCTCACTACAAAAGACCAGCAGCAAGGCTCCAAGCCTAGGGCAATCCACCAGTGAGGCCCCACTTTCCTGCAAACCAACAGTCCCTGGGCAAGAGATCAGCTTGTGCAGTGCAGTAAGGGCCCACCCCAAAGACCCCACCCCAAGCACAAGCCACCAGAGAGACCTTGACCCCATTGCTAATCAGTAGTGAAACACCACCAGGAGACTGGCCAACAGCAATACCCCACCTCTGAGGTCTACCAACAGAGAGACCCTGTTTCCATAGCAACCCAGCAGCAAGGACCCACCCCTGGAGCAGGTCAGCAGTGAAACCATACACCCAGGGGAGGCCAACAGGGAGGTCCCACCCCCCAGTAAAAGCCAGAAGAGAAGACTACCCTCCAGAGAAAGCAAGGAATTAAGCCCTGAAGTTCAGTGAAAGCCAGCAGTAAGACCCACAGCATCAGCACAAAAAGCTTGGGACAGTGCAGGGCCAGAGCGCAAATCTCACATAAAAACCAAGTCACCAAAAAAAAGCAGAAAACTTAGCAAAACAGCAACAACAACAAAAGAGCTTTACTATAGAAAGATACTATGGGAATAGGGAGAATCAAGGCATAAGCTTAGAAGAAGACAATAGTTTCAAAATGCTACATGTGAGGTCTCAAAGAAAAATATAATTTGGTCTCAGGCCCAAAAAGAATGTGGGGAAGACCTTGAAATGAATTTTTAAAGGCAACTTTAGAGAAGAAAAAGAAGAAAAATTGGGAAACAAAATGAGAGTAATACAAGAGATTCATGAGGGAAAAATTGTCAATAGCATGGGGAAAAATATACAAAAATTTACCAAGGAAAATAACTCTTGAAAAATAAAATTGGCCAAATGGAAAAGGATGAAATGGATGAATATCTATAAAAATGTAAATGAGCCAGATTAACAGAAGAAGAAATAAGGTACTTAAATAATCAGGTCTTAGGAAAAGAATTTGCAAAACTCATTAATGAACTTCCTAAGAAAAATTCCCCAGGACCAGTTGAATTCACAAGCAAATTCTACCAAACATTTAAAGAACAATCAATCCCAATACTATATAAACTATTTGGAAAAGTAGGTGAAAGAGTACTACTAAATTCCTTTTACAACATGAATATGGTACTGATGCCCAAACAAAAAAGAGTCAAAACCTGGAAAAAAAATTATAGACCAACTTCCCTAATAAATATTGATGCAAAAATGTTTAATAAAACACTAGAAAAGAGATTACAGCAATATATCACAAGGATCCTACACTATGCCCAAGTGGGATTCATACCAGGAATGCAGGGCTGGTTCAGTATTAGGAAAGCCATCAGCATAATTGACTGTATCAATAACCAAACCAACAGAAATCATAGGATCATCTCAACAGATTCAGAAACAGCCTTTGACAAAATATAACACCCATTCCTATTAAAACACTAGAGAGCATAGGAATAAATGGAGTTTACCTTAAAATGATGAGTAACATTTATCTAAAACCATAAGCAAGCATTATTTGTACTGGTTTGGATAAGCTAGAAGCTTTCCCAATACAATCACGTTTGAATCAAGGATGTCCATTATCACCTCTATTATTTAATATTATACTAGAAATGTTAGCTTATAGCAATAGAAGAAGAAAAAGAAATTAAAGAATTAGAATAGATAATGAAAAAACAAAAGTATTACCCTTTGCAGATGAAACGATTTTATACTTAGAAAATCCTAGAGGATCAACTAAAGAACTGCTTGAAATTGTTAACAACTTTAGCAAAGTTGTAGGGTACCTGTTGGGGTGTAAGCTCAGTTCTCACATGAACCGTCACGGGCAGGTAAAAGTGAGGGCTTCTTGATTGCGAGCTCTCATGAGCCCCGCCCCCCCCCCTGCCCCCGCCCCGGGAACAGCTGGGAATTGAGGAGTGAGACTCGAGCTTTCTTGTTTTTCCACCTCTTCTCAGTGGAAACTTGCTGGGGAGAGCATCCCACCCTTGAGATTGGTTTGTGGTCTGAGCACACCTTTTTGTTAATTAGCTAGGGGCTGAGAGCATGCACGGTATCCACGTGCGAACTATGCAGCTGGGAGAGCTTAAATGGGGACAGGAAAGCCCGGGGAGGGGGGGTTCCTTTCTCCTGGGGAAGAACTTGCCCTGCATGTTGACATGTAACTAAGATTCTTAATAAAGCCTACCCCTTTGTTTGACTCTGGAAGTCTCTTCTCTTGATACATTTATCCACCTGACCACCAAAGACCTGGAGATAGATAAGATGACCCAGGCAGCCCACGGCAATTAGGCCAGGACACCACTCATCAGCATTTCTATATATTGCCAGTGAAGTCTAACAGCAAGAGATAAAAATATTCCATTTAAAATAATTGTTGACAATATAAAATACTTTAGAGTCTACCTGTCAAGACAAACCTAGGGACTACATGAACATAACTATAAAACATTTTTATGCAAATAAAGTCACATCTAAACAACTGGTAAAATGTTAATTGCTCATGGGCAGGGCAGGCCAATATAATAAAAATGATAATACTATCTAAATTAATATGTTTGTTCAGTGCCATACAAAACTATTAAAACTATTTTATAGAGCTAGAAAAAATAATAACAAAATACATCTTGAGGAACAAAAACTCAAGGATTGTCAAGGGAATCAATGAAAAAAATTTTAAAAGAAGGTGGTCTAGCTGTTCCAGATCTCAAACTGTTATGATAAAGTAGCAATTATCAAAATAATGTAGTCTTGGCTAAGAAATAGAGTGCTGGATCAGTGGAATAGATTAAATATGATTTACATTATAGTAAATGACATTAGTAATCTAGCATATGATAAACCCAAAGATCCAAGCTTTTGGAACAAAAACTCATTATTTGATAGAAACTGCTGGGAAAACTGGAAAATAGTATGGCAAAAACTAGGTATATAACAACATCTCACACCATATACCAAGATAAGGTCAAAATGGTGCATGACTTACACACAAATACACGTAAGCAAATTAGGAGAGCATGGAATAGTTTATCTCTCAGAGTTACAGATAAAGGAAAAATTGATGACCAAAAAAGATATAGAGAGCATTACAAAATATAGAATACATAATTTTGATTATGTAAAATTTAAAAGATTTTGCACAAACAAAATCAATGCAACCAAAATTATAAGGAAAGCAAAAAGCTGGGGGGAAATTTCTGCAACAAACATTTCTGATAAAGTTCTCATTTCTCACACATATAGAGAACTGAGTCAAATTTATACAAATGTAAATCATCCTCCAATTGATAAATGGTCAAACGATATGAACAGGAAGTTTTCAGACAAAGAAGTCAAAACTATCTATAGTCATTTGAAAAAAAATTACTCAGAGAAATGAAAATTAAAACAGCTCTGAGTTATCACATCACATCTATCACAGTGTTTAATGTGACAAAAAAGGAAAATATTGGATGTAGGAAAACTGGAACACTAATGTACTTTCTGATGGAGTTTTGAATTGATTCTACCATTATGGAGAGCAATTTGGAAATATGCCCAAAGGGCATAGCTATTCTTAGCAATATGATGACCTAAGACAATCTGAAAGGACTAATGATAAAGCATGTTATCCACCTCCAGCAAAAGAGCTGATATTGACTGAATATAGAGTGAAGCATGCTATTTTTCACTTTCTTTCTTTTTTCTTTTATTTGAGTAGTCTTGTACAAAATGACTAATACAAAATATTTTATATAACTGCACATGTATAATCTCTATTTGATTGCTTACCATCTACGGGAGAGAACGGGGGAGGGAGAGATAGAATTTGGAACTCAAAACTATAAATAACAATGTTAATGATTTTAAAAAATAAAAAGTAGTAATAAGCACTTCTCCCATGAATATAAAGCACACTTTTTCACAAATACACATAAAAATGAAGGGAAGACAAACGTAGGTACTTGTGTGGAGGGGTGTGTGTTGCAGATATGTGTGATCAGGGAACATGGTAGACAGACATAAAATTAGGAAATATATGTGTCCAAAGCACAAATCTTTAGCTACTTAAAGGCTCTTGACTTTGAAAAAGGTGAATAGGGATTGACAGACAAAGGTTTATAAACACTGTCTCAAAACAATGAGTAAAACCAACTGGGAAAGATCACTATTTCCCCTTAAAGAGGAAATAGCATACTTTCCTTTGACTAGAGATACTATAGAGTCCTTGCTGTCTCCTCTACCTGGTCTCTCCATTCCAGTTTTTCTTTTGTTTGTTGCTGTTTTTAAAGTCATGGAAAATCATAATGTAAAGGCTGTGGGGCCAGAGAACATGTGGGAGGGTACATGTAGGAGGGTACATGTAAAAAATTATGTGTTCATCCTTCATTGCTGAAGAAGACCATGCTATCAGAGAAATGATGACATGACTTGCACTTGACTTTGTTTTGAGTGAGGGAGGGCTGTGCAGGTCACCAGCCTCACTTCTCCTCCAGAGTCATCTGAATCCAGTGACCAGATATTCAGGATGACTGAAGATGACCCAGGATGAGGCAATTGAGGTTAAGTGACTTGCCCAAGGTCACACAGCTAGTGAGTGTCAAGTGTCTGAGATGAGATTTCAGCTCAGGTCCTCCTGACTGTTGCACTGGTGGCTCTAACCACTACACCACCTAGCTGCCCAATATAGAAAATATATGGCAAAGGACATACTTGGAAGGGCAGTCACCTGGGAAACATATATGGCTAAAGTACATACATGAAGGTGCAATTCAGACCTCCCAACTTGCAGAGCCCCCATTGTCGTTAGACAGTCTTATTGCATGCATTGTTCCCATTGATTCAATTCTGTGGTTAATACCTACCCTACTGGATGATATGTGCTAGCAGACCTTTAGTCACTATTGGTAACTACCACCAGGCACATATGGGACATTTCCCTGTAATTCTATTTTCTTGCTGTCGTTGGAGTCCTTAACTGAGGTGCTACACTATCCTTCAAAGAGGCACTGAAAGGTTAAGTTATATATCATCGATTAGGATAAGTCAATTACAAAAAGATTCAGTGATTTCAGGCACAATTTGAATTTAGATCTTTCTGACTCATCATAACCCTCGTTTCTTTTTCTTAGCAATGACTTAAGATAGAGCTTTTTTAGAAAGGAAAAACACACTGAGTCTTTAAATGGAGTAGGTGGAGGGGGAGAAAGGGGAAACCCTTTACAACTTGGCTTTTTCTCCTCCATAAAGAGAGTCAGAAGCCAAGTTAGCAGAATGACCATCCAACCAAAGAGTACCCTCAAGTTTTAAGCATATCTATGCCTATAGATGTACCTATAGATCTATAGACATGTGTGTGTTTGTGTGTGTGTGTGTGTGTGTGTGTGTGTGTGTGTGTGTGTGTGTGTGTGTAAATTGGAGGCAGCATTACATGATGGATAAGGAACTGGGTTTTAGATAGTTAGATGACATACGTATAGATATTAATACTGATATTTATACAAAGATTTCTTTTAACCTTAATTCCTAATCACTGAGGGCAGGGTCTCTCAGAAGTTTCAATGTGATTTGGGATTAGGTATTTCCTGTTGCTCCTTAACTAATGTACCATCGCCTAACATACTCCAACAACATTATTTTAAATGCCGGCCAGGTCTCTCTAGGTTCAGGGTGCATCAGTTTGCTCAACCCAAACATTTATCTAGTCTTTTGTGGACTGATTAAAAAATAGGAATAAAATTAAGCCTGGCAGGGAAAGCAATTTTGTTTTTCTCCTGTCAAACTTTCTTCTTTCCTTTAAACTGCATGTATCTTCAACAAGATATCTACCCTATAGTTAGGTTTCTTTTTGTGTGGGGGAAGGAGCAGGAGGGTGTCTGGACTTGGGATTTTATTAGTTTGAAGAATTCCTGATTTGAAGTACATTCATGCTTTATCACTACCAGTGAAAACTAGCAGCACATTTTTATTTATTATCTTAAATAGTTAACTAGACCACTAAATGATTAAATGTCATGGTTACCCAGCCAGAATGTGCCAGAGGCAGGTCTTAAAGCCCTTGCCTTCTGCTTTCAAGGCCAGCAGTCATATCATACTGCCTTGAAATTCAGGTGGTGGTTGTTTTTTGACACTAATGTCAGAAATTCCCGGGGGAGGAAATGTTCCCCTCAAATGACAATCATCACTTACTACGTAACTTATAGCCTCAGTGGTGTAAGTGAGGGGCTCTGAAAGATTAAATTATTTATCAGGGATAAGGAAAGGGAATCACAAAGAGGCTGAGTGGTTTGGGATGGGATTGTAATCCAGGTTTCTCTGCCTCCACTTCCTCATCACTCTCAGTCCTTCTCACTGGAGAGTGGAGAGATGAACTTCAAAACCTCCACTGAATGAGGGAGCCCAGATCAGAACATCTCCTTTCTTGGCCCCACCACTCTTGGACTTCTCTGACTTTTCCACTTTTTCCAGGCTCCCCATATCCAGCACCTTCCCCATCCCACCTCTGCTTTTGAGCTCCCTTGATATGTTATATCCGCGCCCCCCCCCCCCCCAGGAGATTTTAAATCTTGAGGGCAGGGACTATCTTTCCTCCCTATATTTGGTATCCCCAATGCTCAGTACAGTATTTGACATATAGGAAGCACTTAATAAATATTTATCAACCATTTATTGACTGACTGACTCCCAGATCTATCTACCACAACTTCCTGCCTGCTATTTAGGGTTTAATTTCAATAGATCTGAATAAAAAGCAATAAATTTTTTAAACATATATCAAAATCCTCAGAACCCTGAGCAAACTGCCGCTGTATATGAATAGAACTGAATGAACTATGCAATTAAGTATACCTATCAGTGTTGCTATGGAAGAGCAGTCAAAAGGACTGCCAAAGTATGTAAGTTTTGCTACAAAAATTGATTTTAAAATCAAATATCCAAGAAAGAATACAAAAACATCTTTATATTTGAACAAGGGCTAATCATTAAGTGTATCAAGCGATTCTTCACATTTGAGCCAAATGAGGAAAACGTTCAACTTGTCTAGAGCTTTACCAAAAATCTGAAGAGAATGGTTCAAGAATTTTAAGGTCTATCCAGAAAACATAGATCTTCCTTACCATTCAGTTTTATTTCCTTTTTACAGATGAGACAGAGGTAGACAAAGGTTGTCATTTGCCAAGGGTCAAGCAGTTGGTAAGTACCTGAGGTCATATTTAAACTCTTACTGGCTCCAGGTCCAACACTCTATCCATTGTGCCATCTAACTGATTTTCAAACTATAACTCAGTCAATACGCAAAGCCTTTCAGCAAGGTAGGAATCTGCCCAAACTTTTGCTATGCTAACATGACCCTCAAAAACAGAGACACACTCGTACAGTCTGACATTGGAGGGTAGAGTGACTATTTCATATTCATCTTAAAAACCCACTTGATATAGATGGTCTTTTTTGTATTACAACAAAATACCTATTTTAACTATTTAGCTGTGATGAAGTTCACCCTTCGAGGACCCCCATTCAAACTCTAATCAGTATTAATCAGTTCATTATGATCCTATAAGGGGGAATGACTGTTAGTAATTATTTTATTTATATATTATATCCTTTACTTATCTAGTAATATATATGTACTCAATCATTTAATAATATGTATAAGAATACGCAGTGTATTAATCCATAGCTTGTATAAGACACATAGAAATATAGGTTCTGATAGAAGGGCCCTATAATAGGACTCAAATTTTAATGTAATGTTCATTACTCATTTAACAACTATGGAGTACACTGGTACAACCACAAAAGTGCTGACAAAGATATCTTCACCCCTTTTTGTTCAAATGCCATGAACAAACCAAGCATGGGTGGTGGCATTATATGAAAAGTTCCCCCTGATATGTTCTTGGAGCATATGTATAGCTTGTACCATCTCCTCCTGCCTAACCTAAGGAGAAGCCCATCCATGTCATAACCACTTAGTCAGTAGACATATTCCTTGCTTCATCCAACTCATGACCCTGCTGACAAATCATTTTTGCTTATTTTAGCTTTTGTGTCATATGTCAGCCAATGAGATTCCATATTTTATTATGTCTTTTGCATTTTGGGGTATCAAACTCTCTAAATAGAATGGCCCAGAAGAAGGGAACATGGCAGATTGTGAGGAAGATCTGAGGTCCAATTCATTAGAGGTTGAACATGGACCTTTTAATAAAGCGCTATTCGCTCAGAGCTCTGCTTCAGTCTCTTTTATTATAGGTTGGACAATTTTTATCCCCACAGTTATACTATATAAATAATATGAATACTATCCTGTACTTTGTAACAGTTGAAAACAACTTTTATTTTAGTATTCTTTTAAAATCTGAGTTCTCATACCATGCAAAGTGCTGTAGAAAGAAGATAAAACTGTCAGGTCTAGCCATTGCAGAATTCCGTTTATTAAAATGAATTATATCACAATCATGAGAAAATCATAACTACCCACTGAACGTCTAACTCAGAAATATCAGTGTCATTGGGAAATAGTTATGGTGCCTGTTTCAATAGTCAGTAATGTGATAAGAGAGAAGAAATCTGTTTCCATTTTTGTCATCTAGGAAGTCAAAACTCTTTACCAGTTCCTATTCCTTGCCATCAACACAAACATCCTCTTTGGCTAATCAGCAACCAAAATAGCTATTGCTACATGTAAATAAACCAATCAAGACATATTATGTGCTTATACAGAGAGAAGAAAATTCCTGTAATCATTTCAACTTTACTTTTGGTTAAGCCGATCAGCATGCTCTGTCTTCATAACAACCTGATTGACAAAGACATGAAAGCACTGCCATTTGGACAATTCACAAGGACTAGACTGACCACCCAATATTCCAATTAGGATGGTCCTCAGAACCACTATATAGTTACAGTCAGGGAAATAAAAGTAAGTGAAAATTCAATGGATACAAGAGCTACAATGCTCAGAAAATATTTCACTTCTCCAATTACAACAAGCGTAAAGAAGGCAGGGGGATGAAATCCAAAAAACAAGACATAGGTACCTGTTCCATCGTTCTTTATTAAGCTCTTGGTTGTCAGGATCAGTAAAAATTACAATAAAAGATCCCTCACAAAAGCCTATTACATCCTGAATTTATTCACAGGAATAGTGGAAAAATAAGTATTCAAAATATTTCTTGCTTTAAAAAAGATATCTTTCACTATTTCTACCAAAATCAACTCGTGAAGAATATTATCCAAAATGCGATGGTTTTTATTAGGAGAGTTTTAGAACCAAGAATGAGCAAATAATTTAAACAAAGTGCCCTTTGTAATACTGAATGATTCAATAAAATTGTTGCTGTTTGGATGTCACAGTCACATCCAACTTTTTGTGATCCTTTTTGGGACTTTCTTGGCAAAAATACTTGGAGCGCTTTTCATTTCATTCTCCAGCTCATTTTATTGGTAAGGAACTAAGGCAAACAGGGTTAAGTGACTTGCCCAGGGTTGCATGGCAGGGCAGATTTGAACTCAGGAAATTGAGTCTTCCTGACTTCTGGCTCAGCACTCTATCCACTGTGCCACCTAGCTGGCCTCTTCAATAAAAAGAGCATGAAATTTAGAGTCAGAAGACTAAGATTTGCATCCTTTCCTTGTCACTCAGGTCACTTTGCAAGTATCTTAAAGACACTGAGTGGACTTAAGCTTCCCCATCCATGAAATAAAATGAACTAAATGAACTCTAAGTTCCTTCTACCTTTAAATCCATCACCCAATGAATACAATATGGATGTCATAAGATTTCCCTACAATTTTATAAAGAACTCAATGGACATTTTACGTGATGTTATGGTCATTTACACCTTAAGGAATATTTCCAGTAAGGCAAAGACATAGATTTACACTTTTAAGGCCTTTTTAGTAAAGGATTAGCCTAAATGTAGATGAATATCTAGTTAATTCCACTTTGAATTGACCTTGATTTCATGTTCATTTGGAGTCATCACAATCAGAAATAAGCAACAAAAGATATCCTAAAATGTTTCTCTAAGAAGCAGAGTAGGGCTCAATCTATTCAAATGGGAATTGAGGCATACTACATTCTCCTATTCGTATGAAGGGAATGCTACTCTTCAGTTCTCTGAAATGGAACTATCCTTCCCTTATATGCCATATACTTTAAGCAGTTCAAAAGATCTATGTGGATATAAGATACCATACATATCTTATTATCTCTCTGCCTGTGGTACCAAGTTTGATAGGAAGGAAGACAACCTATTGGAGTACTTAAAACCTTTTCAATTTGGTTGAGCCTTCCAAGTTTTAGATTTCAATGAGATAATTTTTAATACACAACCCAGAGTCTCAGGACCCAAAAGAATTTCTGGAAGACTTTAACAAGGATTTTTAAAAGCAAATTAGAAAACAAAAAGAAGAAAAATCAGGAAGAAAAATGAGAATAAGACAAGAGACACAGAAAAAAAGAGTCTATAGTATAAAAAAAATATACAAAAATTTACTGAAGAAAAGAACTCCCTAAAAAATGGAATTGGCCAAATGTAAAAGGAAGTAGAAAAGCTTACTGAGGAAAATAATTTCTTAAAAATTAGAACTAAACAAGTGGAAACTAATCACTCTATGAGACATCAAGATATGATAAAAACAAAATTTTAAAAATAGAATAAAATGTGAAATTTCTCATTGTAAAAACAACTGACCTAGAAAATAGATCCAGGAGAGAAAGTATAAAAATTATTGGACTACCTGAAGGCCATCATCAAAAAAAAGCCTGAAAAAAAAACATCTTTCAAAAAATTATCAAAGAGGGAGCTAAGATGGTAGAGTAGAAGGACAGACCTACTCTTTGCTCTATCCCCAAAGTCCATAAAATACCTGTGAAAAATAACAAATTCTAGAGCAGCAGAAGTAAAAACTTTTGCACAAATAAAACCAATGCAACCAAAATTATAAAGAAAGCAGAACACTGGGGGAAATTTTTGTGACAAGTTTCTCTGATTAAGATCTCATTTCTCAAACATATAAAGAACTGAGTCAAATTCATACAAATATAAGTTCTTCCCTGATTGATAAATGGTCAAATGATATGAACAGGAAGCTTTCAGAGAAAGAAAGCAAAGTTATATTCATATGAAAAATGCTCTCAATCACTATTGATCAGAGAAATGCAAATTAAAACAAGTGTGAGGTATCACCTCACACCTATCAAAGTAGCTAACATGACAAAAACAGAAAATGTTAGATGGAGGAAATGTGGGAAAACCGGGACATCAGTTATGAACTTATCCAACCATTTTGGAGAACAATTTGGAATTATGTCTAAAAGTCTATAAAACCATGCAAACCTTTTGATTCAACAATACCACTGCTAGGTCTGTAGCCCAAAAACATCCCCCCAAAAGGGAAAGGACCTATTTGTATTTATAACAGCTCTTTTTTTTATGGTGGCAAAGAATTGAAAATCAAAGAGATGCCCATGAATTGGGGAATGGCTAAGCAAACTGTGGTATATGATTTTAATGGAACATTATTTTGCTGTAAGAAATGACAGGCAGGATGATTTCAGAAAAGCCTGGAAAAACTTACATAAATTGATGCATAGTGAAGTGAGCAGAATCAGGAGAACATTGCATGCAGTAACAGTAATACTATTTGATGAAAAACTGTGAATGACTTAGTTATTCTCAGAAATACAATAATTCAAGAAAATCTCAAACGACTAATGATGAAGCATACTATCAGGCTCCAGAGAAAAAACTGATACTGATTGAATGCATATAGAAGCATATTATTTTTCACTTTCCTTCATTTATCTTTTTCTTTTACTTGTCTTCTTGAACAAAATGACTAATATGGAAATGTTTACATAATTGCACATGTATAACCTATATCTCATTGCTTACCACCTCAGGGAGTTGGACAGAGAAGGATGGAGAGAAAGAATTTAGAACTCAAAACTTTAAATAAAAATTTTTTAAATAGAAAATATGTTAATGCCTTGAGGCAACTAGGTGGTACAGTAGACAGAGCATTGTCAGGTGTCAGGTGTACCTTGATTCAAATCTCACCTCAGATACCTACCAGCAGTATGACCCTAAGCAAGTCACTTAACTCCAATTGCCTCAAAAAAAAATTTTTAATGCTTTTTTGTACAAAAAAAAATGTCTTAGATCAATGTTCAATTATGTGACACCTTCTTGTATAAGAAGCTTCCCAGAATTACAAAGTTTAGTCATTAGGTCAAAGGTCCATAATATTTGAGATTTCTCAGAATTTTGCATTTGCAATAAATCTCTAAGGTTGCCTGGTTCAACTCCTTCTTTTTAGAGATGGGGAAACCAGGATCTAGAGAGGTTTCATGATTTACCTATGATCACTCAAATACTGAGTATAAAGGGAATGAACTAATACAATTCTCATTCCTTGACTCTGTCTTATACACTTTTTACTAGTGACTCCTTAGAAAACTGTATTTTCCTAATTTTATATTTAAAGCACTAGTGACCTTAATAACTCACCACAGCATCCTATATAAATATTATTTGTGGTTTTCAAATAAAGTTTCACATTAGAAGCAAACCAAAGAAATTAATGATAAGTTTTGTAGGGAGTTAAACTAAGGCAGCTAGCTGGCACATTGGATAGAGTGCTGGGACTGAGTCAGGAAGACTTGAGTTCAAATGCAACCTCAGACGCTTACTAACAGTGTGACCCTGGGCAGGTTGCTTAACCCTACATGCCTCAGTATCTTCTGTAAAATGATCTGGAGAGGGAAATGGCAAACCATTCCTTGCAAAGAAATCCCAAAAAAGGGGTCACAAGGGTCAGATACAACTGAAAATGATTAAACAGCATCAAAAGGACTAAATTAATAAGCTAATTAAATAGGAATCCTTTCTTACAAAGGTAAAAGTCTTTTTCCCCCACAACAAAAGGAACAATGTGAGGAGCAAGTTAAGGTCTATGTAAACATGACAGAACATAAGGCAATTCATTTTCAATCAGCATTTCAAATGGAAGCAAATTGACTTTAGAGTCAATCTCATTTTTTTATTACAGTCTAATTTTTCATTACATTATTCCTAGTCCTTGATATAATATGATTTTTTCATCTTAACAGCACAGTGGAAAAGTACTAAAAGGTTATCCTGTTGGGACCAATTAGGAAAAATATTTTTGAACTTTCAGTGCAAAGGATTAAGTTTTTCAAGTTGAACAATGTCATTTATTCATGGAAACGTAGAACTGGAAAAGATTTAGTGGTCATTTAGGAGAACTCTCTCATCTTGCAGTTAAGGAAAATGAGTCACAGAAAGGGGGTTGGGGGGTGGTGAATATCCCACATATAAGTGACAGACAAGTCCAATGGTCCTTTCACTATACAATGTCTCCTCTGATATCTAATCATACTGCCATTTTATTAAACACTTCTATACAAGTAAATCATAGCTAAGGCAATGAATTTTTGTCATTTTTTTGTACTAGGAAAGAACTGGAAACTAACCAAAAACCCATCAATTGTGGAACAGATAAACACATGATGGTCTATGAATGTAATGGAATACTATTGTGCCATAAGAAATGATGATAGGGATGGTTTCAGAGAAATCTGAGAAAATCTGTATTAACTGATGCAGAGAGAAC
Source organism: Notamacropus eugenii (assembly GCF_028372415.1). NCBI lineage: Eukaryota > Metazoa > Chordata > Mammalia > Diprotodontia > Macropodidae > Notamacropus > Notamacropus eugenii. The sequence goes on along the minus strand of NC_092874.1, from coordinate 59,736,474 downwards.
AAACCAGCAACACAATGTATATAATAAAAACAATATTCTAGGGACAAACTTTGAAAGAATTAAGATTTCTGACCCATGCGATGACCAACCAGCATTCCAGGTGATGAATAATGAAGTATGCTATATGACCTCCTGAAAAAGAAGGTTTTAAATTCATTTTAAAATGGTTTTAACCAAAAAAAGATGGTTTTAAGATGAAGAATGAAAAGTGCATTTGTTGACATATAAAATGCAGGCATTTGTTTTACTTAAAAAATGTATATTTGTTGCAAGAGTTTTTGTTTTCTTTTTTTCCAATAGAGGAATAAAGAGAAAGTAAATGCTTGTTGATTTATAAATTAAATTTTTGAAACAATATTGACTCTTTCACTTACAAGTTACTAAGCTTCTATTGGCCTCAGATTGCTCCTTTAAGAATGAGGGAGGTGGACAAGAAAGACTTTGATGTCACTTTCAGCTTTAAATCTATGATCTTGGAATCCCAAGACAACCATTATAGAAAATCAGGCAAAGGAAAGCTCCCTGGATTTTGAATCAGAAGACAAGTATTCTGCTTTATGCTTCCTAAGTGGGTGACTTAAACACATCCTTGCATCTCAGATCTTTCATCTGTAAAATGAAAAGGCTGGACTAGATTATATAAGGTTCTTTTCTAACTCAGAATCTATGAGCTCTAAATCTATAAGGTTCTTCATCACTTTTTACAGTGTAGCTTTGAGGCAACTAAGCAATAAAGAAAAATGGTACGTAGACATTATTGTAGCTATCTTCACTAGTCAGTAATTAAAATTTGGACTATCATCTTCTCTTAGTACTCCTTAATCAAGGGTAAATTTTTGATGATATGCTTCAGCAGGGTAGATTCAGGCTCCTTCTTAAGATAAGAATGAATATGCTAAAATATAGAATATTTTTTGTTCCAAAATATTGTGTGCTCATGTGTATGTAAGGGTTAAAGATATACTTGGCTGAACTTATCACAGCGAGCTCAACTGTCAACAACTTCAGGCCGCCATGCGAATACCTTTCAAAAGCTTTCAACATACTTACTTCTTTTTCAACCAACATATCATAAAAATATAATGTTGGTATTATCAGGATTTTCCTGAAAACCAACATAGATCTTCTTTTGTTTTACTTTTCAAAGAGAACATCAGCACAAACAAGAAAAAAATCCCTATAGTCCACCTTTTGAAGTGAAGGTTGTGGGATTTTTTTTTTACCTTTTCAGAGTGAAATAAGAGTGAATATATTAATCTGGCTCTTGCTAGGCAATTCCCAAATAGAAATCTCAGTGTGGAAAATGAGGAGCACTTTAATTGTTTCCTGTACTACACAGCAGAGTTACAAACATATCAAAAGGTGGTGTGTGTGTATGCGTGTGTGTGTGTGTGTGTGTATGTGAGAGAGAGAGAGAGAGAGAGAGAGAGAGAGAGAGAGAGAGAGAGAGAGAGAGAGAGAGAGAAAGAGGTAGAAAGGAGAAAGATCTAGACAATAAAACAAATTAAACCAATGCTGTGTGTGTGTGGTGTTAGTTCATGCTTGTATTTTATGACAGCCTTTGTTTTGGGTGCTTGTAATTGCTACCTGATTAAATGGAACAAAAATTGATTGAATGATGTAACTCACTCTGCTAAGGCAAACCTTTGCAAGGATATCACATAGTTTTGCGTATACAGTGCTGAGTTTAGTTCCCAGGTTTTTGCAGCTAACATATTCCAGGAAGATGGGCACCTTGAGTCTAAATTTTTCAGCATCTATAAAGGTTGTACCAAAAAAACCACAAAAAACACCTTTTATTTGATCTAGAAAAAGATGTTTAGATGGCTGTAGATCTCTGTTAGATGGATGCTTACAGTCATCTTTGACCAAAATGTTGAATAACATAGCCACATCGATTAAAAAACCAGTAAACGTCATGAAGTATCTACTATATGCCACATGGCTGGTTAAATGCTAAAGATTCAGTGAAAGGTAAAAGACAATTCCTGTCCTCAGGGAGTTCACAAAATAATGGGGAAATGTGAGACTGTAGATCAGCAGAGTTGGAGGCATACACACATATACACATATCATATATATGTATGTGTGTATGTATATGTGTGCATGTGTACATATATGTATACATGTATATGTATGTGTGTGTCTATATATGTCTATAGACATATAGAGAGTGAGAGAGATGGTAATTAAATCTATGGAACCTGTTGAGATCACCAGGTGAAGTAATATAAAGAGAGAAGAGAGGAGGGCCCAGGACAGAACCCTGAGGGACAAGTGCAGTTAAAAGGCATGATCTACAAGACATGGTCTACAAGAGGTAGCAACAAAGCAGAAAGATAAGGAGCTGTCAAATGGGTAAGCAGAGAAATAAGAAAGCAAATTCCTGAAAGCCTAGAGAGAAGAGAATACTGAGGAGAAAGGAGAGAGTGATCAGTGTTGAAGTCCACAGAGATCAAGGAGAAAGAGGATTGAGAAAAGGGCATTGGATTTGGCAACTAAGACATAACCTCTGTGGATTCCATATTATAATATATATGGAATACTAGTAAATTCTAGATGCGATACCAGTGTGTGAATCATAAGATGAGAAGCAGAGTGGCATAGCATATACAAAGTTGAACAGGGAGTCAGGGAACCCTAAGTCCACGCCCCATTTCTACATGAACTAATTTTGTGAATATTAGCAAGTCACTTAATCTTTCAGTGCCTAAAGTAATTCTCCCAAACTGTAAATTGCAGAGAAGTTAGCAAGATATATTGGTAAAGAGGGTTTTCCCCCACAGGAGTTCTCTACAATAATGGAATCAGAGTCAAAACTAAAATAAAATAAGAGAGAGCAGAAAATATATTTGGGGGCACCATGGGGAAAAATAATTCTATAGGCATATCCTGCCTAAGTCATTAACTTACTTGGTAAATGCTAAGTCCAACAACATTTCAGGGGGCACTAAGTTTCATTGGAACAATATTATATATAAACCAATCCAAAGAATTTAAGTGCCTGTTACATGCCAGGAACCTGCAATACATTATATTATGTTATATTATGTTGTGTTATAATATATCATATTATTTCATATATGATATAATTTATAGAATATAAATATAAGTATATATAATATATTATTTATACATAAATATAATGGAACAAACAACTTTATCATGGTATTCTAATAATACATCAAAAAAATCAGCAAGAAGTAACACTAAGAGTAAATTTAAATAGTGTTACATTCAACTTACTTTTTCTTCCACTGATATTGAATTCTAACTCTAATAAATTTCCCCTCTCTCTCTTTCACTCCCAAAACCAGCACTCTACTTATTATCCTTATTACTTTTTGCCTAGATGACTGAAATAGCCATCTAACAGCATTTTCCTTCTTTTAAAAAATTTTAATGGTTGAGTCCCCATAAATTACTGAATAAAATCAAGGCTCTTTAAGTCAGGCTTTCAAGGGTTTTCACAATATGGCTTTTCCCTCCCCTTATTTCACATTATTTTGTTTTACTTAGGCTATACTCTAGCCAAATTTTACAATTTTCTGTCTTTTCAACTTGTTCCATCCTTTTCACCTTTGACCAAAGCCAACACCTAAGGTGTATGTAATGCGCCCCTCTTTTGCATCTGTCTCCCATTTCAAGACTTAGATAACACATGATAACAAGACATGGATGGGTTACAATCTGTAAGAGCATAAAAAAATTGGTATTGGTGAAAGAAGTACTTATATCAATCACAGAGTTATTAAAGTATGAAAGAAAAAATACACATATTGTTAGACAGAACTTCACACACAAAAGACATTGGGAGCTGGACCAAATGTCAAAACATACATTTGAGTCCCAGTTCTGTGATCTTCAAGAAGTCACTTAAAGTCACCTGGCCCATTTCTTCATGTAAAATATAGGGCAGCTGGAATAGAAGTAGGGGTTCTTAACCTGTGATCTATAAATTTTTGCAGGGGGGGAAGTTTCACTATTTTGATAACCGTGTTGTGATTCAGTCCCTTCAGTCATGTCTGACTTTTCATGATCCCATTTTGGGTTTACCTGGCAAAGATGTTAGAGTGGTTTGCCATTTCCTTCTCCAGCTCATTTTACAGATGAGGAAACTGAGGCAAAAATGGGCAAGTGCCTTGCCCAGAGTCATACAACTTATAACTGTCTAAGGCCAGATTTGGCCTCAAGAAGATGAGTCTTCCTGACTCTAAACGTGGGATTCAATTCACTGTGGCACCTTACTGACCTTTGATAACTACTAATTTCAATAAAATTGGTTCCCCTTGTAAATCTGTGTATCTTATTTTATGCATTTAATAACAGTATATTCAAGTAGTCTCCATCAGACTGCCAAAAGGGTCCATGAAACAAACAAAGAGGTTAAGAGCCCCTGGACTAGATAATCTTTCAGGTCTTCTTTTCTTCTAACAGCCTATGATTCTATATCTGCATAATACCACTGAGATCAGAAATCCAGAATCACTCTGCTCCTGAACAGAAGCATCTGCTTATATAAAATGGATATTTTCATTCCCCAGCATCAAGCCAAATGAAATACACATAACAGTTGCCTAATGTTTTTAAATGAATTCAATTGCTTGATTTTAGGTAGGTATATACAATAACTGTACAACATATCGGTGATCTCACAAATTTGAGTTCTCTCTGTAGACTTGCAGAGGGTGAATCATCCATGGCTTCGTCTTTTATACCCTTGCCCTAAACAATGGCTTCACCACACAATAAAGAAGCCCTTACTTCACTAGATCTGTCCAAATTTCCAAATGCAGTCTAGTCTGAACTTTCCCATCTATGCACATCTGAACCCAGATCATTATCTAGCTGCAGTGTTGTCCAGGATACATGTCCAGAGAGACAGGCTCAATGGATTATCCATCTGACTTCATATCTCCGTCTGACCTAGAGGCACTTTATCCACTTGACTTTTCCTATAGGGATTGCTAAGCCAAACCATTGTGTATGGTTATGCATCTTGTTTAGGAAGCATGGGTCCATTCCAGAGAATGATGTAATGAATGAGCACAATGCCATTTGCACACTGGGGCATTTGGAGGAGCTTATTCTCTATAGAATCCTTGTAGCTGAACTGAATGCAAGCTGTCCTTCATGGCAGCCTGGCAAGTGTATAACTCAGCTTCATGTCTGAAGTTGATAATCAGAGGAGCGTTAAATAATATTATCTGCATTGGTGCACCTCTATAAAATCTCATGTATGATCTTAACATATGCACTAGAGCTTTTGTTGAAATTGCAAATGTTGATGGCAAATCTCCGACTTGAATCTCAGTCAGAATGGATCTGCTAGAACTCATGGCTGAAGTCTGGCAGCTAGGTGGCACAGTTGACAGAGCACTGAACCTGGAATCAAGGACTGAATTCAAATCTAGCCTCAGACATTTACTAGCTGTGTGACCCTTGACAATTCACTTAATCGCTGTCTGCCTCAGTTTCCTTAACTATAAAATGGGGACAATAGTAGCACTTACTTCCTAGAGTTGTTGTGAGAATCAAATTAGATAGTATTCCGTTAAAAGCTCTCAACATAGTAGTCACTTAATAAATGCTTATTCCATTCTCCTTCCCATGCCCCTGAACACCAATCCCCTCTACAAAATACCTAACAATCACAGGTAAATTACAAGGTTCCCACCTAAACTTCTTAATTACAGGAACTATGCCTTCTCTATCCCTCCACCTATCCCCTCTCTTTTCTCTCCTGTCACTATACAGATATCTTACAAAGAGGAGGGAGAGGGGCATTCTGCAAATGCTATAAATTGGCTAAATTTCCTCACCGAGACCTTCAGTAATTAATATGTATTCTTCCTTGATTGGTTTATGTTCAGACCTTTAAAGAAAGACATCTACTAAATTAAAAAGCAGTCATAATCTTACTGAGCTGACAACATAAAAGTTTCAGGGCAAGGTTGCTGAAAATGCTCTCCATTAGTAATATTATGACAAATTAGGCCATGTCTGAGGAATCGGTAATCAAGGTCACTAAAAAGCAGTCTCTTGAAGCTCATTTAACATTGGCAGTAGTGTCATAATGGGAGGAACCTTGGATTTGGAATCAGAAGTTCTGGATTTGAGTCCTGGCAATGGCATTTAATAGCCTTGTGACATTGAACAAATCCTAACCTCCTTGAGATTCTTTTTACTTATAATTAAAATGGGAATCATAATACATGCTCTCTTTTGTCCTGATAGAGAAGTTATTGGGGATCAAATAAGAAAATGAACATAAAGTTCATTTTATAATGCAAAGAGAGGAATAAACAAATAGCTCTTTTTATTAGCAATGAATAACATGACTACCTGATAGTTATGGAGAAGCCATAGAGTTTTTTAAACAACATTTTTATTAACTTCAATGAAATTCTTAAATCAAGTTCAATCAATTAATTATTCTAGACTAGAGGCATTAAATTAGTCATTGAATGCTGTAATTTTAATAGAAATGAGTAAAATTCTCCATATACAACACTTTATTTTAAGTACAAATGCTTATAATTCTCATAGAGTGCAAATAATAGATTAATTGTAGATCTATATCAAGAGAAGGAATCTCTACCCCAGTGGAAACCAACTGGGGAGCTCCCCACACTGATTCAATCACAGGGCCAGAATTCTGTACTTTTTACTCCCCAAAGAAAAAATAAACACATCTTTCTAAACCAGATACTATGAAGATAATTTTGGAGAGGGAATACCCTGTCATCCTTATCCATATAGATTCTCTTATTTCCACAGATGATACTAAAGTGGGCTAAGCTAAGAGTATTGGCTGCTTGACTCATACAGACCATCTCAGTGGGTTCTTTTTTTACTGAATGTGGAAAAATTTGAAGGCATAAATCAAATTAAAATGATGATATTTCAAAGAATTACAGAGGAGACTGGTACTTTCTTTTCCTGAGCAGGAACTATGTCAAGCATTGATTTTCCACCAAAGATTCAAGCCAGCACTAGGCTTTATCAATATAAGCAAGAAGGGCCAGACAATTCAATATTCTAGTCCCATTTCAAAAATCACTTAGGAGACAAACACAAAATTGAAGTGAAGAAAATTAAAAGGAGTTTAGATCATCAACGATAAATATACATTTGAAAGAACTTTCAAATGTTTATCTAGATAAGAATGAACCATTCCATATAACAGAAAATAATCCCTTCTTTTCAAGTTTTAAAACCAGATTCCATATCATTGTCAGGTAATTTTTTTTCCACCATCACATGCTGAGAACATCCACAGCAGGCATGCTATAGAACAGTACAGTCTGGGGAAGGAGAATAATTCAGAATTGGTAACAAAATGCCACCTTTGCCCTCTCACTTCAATCCAGCAAGTACACTAACTAAATTCAATGCCATGATTGTATATGTGCCACATATGCTTGTTGTGGTATGCAACAGAGACATCTTGGAGTGGAATATGGTCCTGGATTTTCTTATTCCATCTTCCAGTTTTGACAAAGAGCTGGAGAGAATGGACCTTATTAACTACTGTGGAAAGGGGTTGATATAAATTCTCAAGAACCAAATATTTCAAACCAAAAACTGGGATACAAGGCAAATGAAATTTGCCTCACTGACATGTTACTTAGGTTTCTAAATTGCCATTTTCAGTCAGTGTTTTGTGTTTTTATATCTAGAATCATCACCTGTCAGGCCAATGGAGACCATGTTCAATACCAAATGGATGAGAGGTCCAATATTTTAGAGTTGTGATTTGCACTGCCCTGTGAGGCAGTTCTATCACTAGAAAGAGCATCAACTTGGAGTTAGGACACCTGTGTTCAAATCCTAGATTAGGCTACCTGCATAGCCATGGGCAAATTATTTAAACTCTCTAAGTCTCAGTTTTCTTATCTAAAGAATGGGGCAGATGATGCTCTAGTTATCTATCCCACAATCTTATTTTGAAAAAGGCACTTTTGAGGAAGGTAAGTCTTAAAGTCCTTTATTAACAGGAGATTATTAGATCTGCTTTATACATGGATATTTATGTGTACACGTGTCTATAATATAATATAATATATATATATGTATATATAATAAATGAACGAACAGACACTCATTTTCATGGCAATTATGACGATTCTCCAACTTATAGTTCTACTTTTTGTCCTCAACATTTTGTAAACTATTTTAGGTTTACTGTAATTTTTACTGTTTTGACTGTTTTTACAATTACTATTTGCCAGACATTTGAATAACTGGAACTTTTAAAGTATTTAAAATTGGAACTGCCCCCAGAAAATCCAAGAGATATGACTGAGAAACATATATGCTGGTGTACATGTTGAATGATGGGCTGTGAAGAAATGTGCTACATTTTGTCAAAAAGTATTTAAGTACATTTTAACCTCTCCTCAAAAAAAAAAAAAAAAACGTACTTATTGAAGAACATCATGCTATTGCAAAGCATAAAATCCAGTCAGTAGTAATTACAGTGGTATAATTTGCACTTCATTCACAACCAATTTGTGGTGGAAAACAGGTTAGTCAATCAATAACCATTTATGAAATTCTTACTATGTGCCAAACTAGATGCTGGCTATACAAGAATAAAAGTGAAGCAATCCCAGCCCTTGCATTCTATTGGATAGACAACATGGGTACACATTCACAATATGCATTAATTATATTTTTTAAAATACTCCCCAAATGAAAGATAGATATAAAAACAGACGGTTATATTTCTAAGTTATAATGAATAGTAGTATAGAATAAAGTGGTTAGTAGTCATTAATTAGTGAGGTTTTCCTTTGTTGTTGTTTTTCGTATTAATTTAATCATCAGCATACCAAAATTTTATGTACTAACATTGGGAATGCAAAAATGAATTTCATTGCCATTGCTGTTAAAGTAGCAGCAGTTTAATACAGTGCTTCATTAAACCATCATGGTTTGACATACTGTAGGTATAAAGGAATTGGGTTTTCTTCTGGCTAATATTGGTGTCCCAATGAGAGTTACCTCTAGGTGGCCCTTCTTCTGATTCTTCAGATTTGTTTAAATATATAATATATTTATTTTTCAATTCTCAACATTCACTTCCACAAAAATTTGAATTCAAACTTTTCTAGAGGGGCAGAGCCAAGATGGCAGAGTAGAAAGACACACATACTCTAGCTCTTCCCCCACAGCCCACAAAATACCAGTAAAGAATGACTCTCAACAAATTGTAGAGCAGCAGAAGCCACAAAACAATGGAGTGGAGGAGATTTCCAGCCCAGGGTGACCTGGAAGGCCGACTGGAAAGGTCTGTTGCAGTAGATGCAGAGCAGAGCACATTCCAGCCCAGGCCACGCAGCACCAGGAGGAGCAGGATCAGAGCAGATCTCAGGGGTGGAATCCCCAGAAGCAGTGGAGGTTCCCAGACCCCTCAACCCACAAGCACCAAATAAAGCTTCAAAGACAATCAGTTGTTCAATATCTACCAGGACATCTCTCATGGCAGGTCACCATGGAAATAAAATTTCCCAGAGCAAGGAAAATGGGAAGAACAATGAAAAAAAAGAAGAGGAAGAAAAGTTGTTGATCATGATGGAATGACCAGTAATGACTGAGAATTTTTAACAAAATGTGAACAATGCAATATTTTGGACTTTTACATGGAGAATCCTATTTGACTGAAAAAATATTTTTGCTGGGAAATACAGTTATACTATTAGGACCTGTGCTGTAAGTGAAGAAAAATACAGAACATGTAGATATGGAAGAAATTGAAGCAACTAAAACAGAAAAGTCACATAAATGGAAAAAATGAGGAAAGAAGAAAAAATGCTTTTAAGAGATACTGTAAAGAGAAAGGGGGAAAAAAATACCAGTAGTATGTAGTGGTTGCTGATCAAAGAAAAATAATTTCTTTTAGAGACCCAACATCATATATAATTTTCTACTCCATGAGGAAGACAAGGAAGTTGTAATTCATGCCCCAGGAAAATCTTTGGAATTGAAAGACAGAAAAGCAAAGAAAATTCACTCATGAGTTGGGAATTAAGGAAGCTGAAATCGCTTGGAAACAGGATTCTAGTCTTGTCAAAAAAAAATTTCTACCCATCTCTACCCACCTCCCAACCCCGGACTGTATGTATCCCATTCATCCCTTTCTCCAGTCTATCTTCCCTTCCTTTACCCACCCTTCTTCCATCTCCCTTCCTCTCTATTTTCCTGTAGGGTAAAATCTATTTCTATACTCCATTGCCTGTATATCTTAATTTCCAGTTGCATGCTAAAACAATTTTTAACATTCATTCTTAAGGCTTCAAGTGCCATATTCTCTTCCTCCCTCCACATCCACCCTCATTGACAAAACAAGCAATTCAATATAGGTCATACATGTGCAACAATGCAAAGCACTTCCATAATAGTTATTCTGTAAAAGGCTAACCACATTTCCTTCTGTCCTATCCAGCCCTTCATTTATTCCATTCTCTCCCTGGACCTGTCCTCCCACAATAGTATTTGCTTCTGATTATCCTTTCCCCAATTTGCTGTCCCTTCTATTATCTTCCCTCTTCCATCCCCTTCCTCCTGCCTTCCTACAGGATAAAATACATTTCCATATCCAATGGAGTGTATGTCATATCAGAGAGCTCAAACTAAAATCTTTAAAGGCAATTCCAGTCCACCTAGGACAAACTAGGGCAGCTGGATGGTTCAGGATATAGATCATGGGATTGGAGATCAAACTTGTCTTCTAAGTTTATATCCAGTCTCAGACACTAACTAGCTGAGTGACCCTGGACAAGTCACTTAACTATGTTTGCTTCAATTTTTCGTCTGTAAAATGAGCTGGAGAAGGAAACTTCAAACTACTCCAGTATCTTTGCAAAGAAAACCCTAGATGGGGTCACAAAGAGTCAGACACAAGAGAAACAACTGAACAAGCCCACCTTCCATGTTAAAATTTGGAACTTTTATCTATACCATTTATCATAGATATGAATATGAAAAAATAGATTATCTGTCAATAGATACATCTGATTTAAGATTCAAGGACTGGAGGGATCTGACTTTGATCTCTTTGCATTTAATCTTTTTTTTTTCATTTTGGTACATGTTTGGTCAACTTCAAAATAGTAGAGGAGATTGGTCTTTCAATATTCTTCATACAAAAATGATCTCCAAGAATGAACAAAATATGTAAAAAAAAAAATCTCTTCATAAGAAGGAAAAGTCTGGAGTTTTAAGAGGAGATAGTAGCCATTTCATATAATTCAATTCACAATATAACAATATTAGTAACACTGCTTCAGAGCTGCTTGTTACCAAATCATGAAATAGCTGTAATTAGGTACTAAGTTCAGCAGAAAGGCTAATAAAGTCTAGTGGCAGTGTGCTCCTCCAATTCTTTGAACACACACACACATACACAGAGACATGAACACACACACCAGGTTTTGTTAGAGCAGGTCCAAGTAAACAGGCAAAATCCATGCCTCAGGTAGCATTAACAGTTTTATAATCTAGATTCAATTATTTCTTTGGTGCTCACCAATTACACAGATTTGTCATAACAATTATATGTTACATATAAAACAACTGAAAACCAGTTGGCTTTTTGTAACAGCAAGGACCCTGGCCTACACAGAAGGGCCTTCTGTATAGGTTCTTAGATCTGCTTTTCTAAAAAGGAAAGCAAATTTTGAGGGGTCAACAAACTACTTTAACAAGGAAACATATATCATTCACTTAGTTCAGGGGGAAAAATCAGCGCTCTGAACTTCAGAGAGATTAACAGACAGGGCTTCCAACTGCCTGACCATAAGCAATACGTACATCACAGATCAACAGATAGATCCAGTTGTGTGACCATACATACATAGTTACCAGAGAGAGAAGCACCAATATCTGAGTTTTCAAAGCTGGGGCTCCTTAGCAGCTGCCCAGAGTCCCATCAAGCCAAACACTTTCAATGAGTAATTCCCAAAGTAAAATTTCACCTCAGAGTATTTATATACTTTTCAGAGCCAGAAGGCATCACAATCCTTGAGAATCAGTGCCTCAATAGAAATTAATCAAAGGTGTGGGACTCCCCTAATCAAGCTTCCCTTAATGGGCAGGCTGATCAATGGGTGGGGAAGACTTTAACTCGCTAATTAACATTACACTTCTCAAGAGCAGAGATTGTTTCATTTTTTTTCTTTCTTTTAAATATCTTAATATATCAAGTAGCAAGTATTTTTATTCATCTTTCCCTCCTAATATACTCCCTTCCATCATCATTGTTCATTTTTTAAAAAATTCTTTCAATATATCTCCACCTGATCCAGCAAAACAAGTTTCCACATTCACCCATGCTTCTTTCAGTATTTTAAGCTCATCACTTCTGTGTTAGAAAGTGAGTGCCATGTTTCACCTTCATTATTTTGAACTTTGAATTTATCATTTTCTTAAACATAGTTCTAAAGTACATCAGAGTTGTTTTTGTTTCTAATATTGTCACTGTATAAATTGTTCTCCTAGCTTTGCTTGCTTCATTCTGCATCACTTCAGAAAGGTCTTCCTAGTTTAAAACTGTCCATTTCTTATGAAAGAATAATATTCCATTGTATTCATATGCCACAATTAGGTTATCTTTTCCCAGGAAGGTCATCTTTCAGTTTCCAATTTTTGGCAACCACAAAAAGAGCTTCAATAAATAATTTTTAAATTATTTGCCCTTTTCCACTTTCTTTGTTTTCTTTGGTGTGTATAATGTCTAGCATATCACAGGGATTTAATAAATATTTGCTGAGTAACTATTCATTTTTCATGCATCTGTTTTTCTAGGTATATATATACCTAGTCATAGTCATATGACCATAGACATAGACCTATATATAGTCATCTATATCTATATTTACATTTAACATAATACATGAATCTGGAAGGAGATAATAGATTCAAGATGTAGAATAAAACAAATTTTTAGGCATGGTCAATGCAAAAATTTGTTTGCTTGATAATGCAAATTCACCACAAAGTTATCCTCTTCATCCCCATGGAGTATAAAAAGTAAAATAGAAAGTTGGCTAACTGAAAATAAAATCCATTTTATTATAATAAAGCACTCATGAAATTACAAGGGTTCCTAACCACTGGGCCTCTTTTGCAGTATGATGAAGCTTATTCTTTCCTTCTGAGAATAACATCTTAAATATATAAATAAAAATTCAGAAGATTACAAAAGAAACTAATTATATTCAAATACCCTATGTTAGAAACCAGTCTTTGATTGGCTTCCTGATGACTGATTTATAAATGTTTTCAAGTTTTCAAAAAATTTCACCTAAATTATTTCATTTGAACTTCATAACAACCATGTGAGACAAGTATTTTTGGTGTTATCATTCTCATTTTTCAAATGAGAAAATTGAGGATAAGAATTTAAATGACTTGAGGGGAGGGGCCAAGATGGTGGAGTAGAGAGACACACATACTCTAGCTCTTCTCCCGCAGCCCATAAAATACCTGTAAAAAAAAGACTCTCAACAAATTCTAGAGCAGCAGAAGCCGCCGAACAATGGAGTAGAGATTTCCAGGCCAGGGTGACCTGGAAGGTCAATGGGAAAGGTCTGTTGCACCAGACATGGAGCAGACTTCAGTCCTGTCTTGGCTGACTAGGAGAAGCAGGACCTTGGGGGCAGAATCCCTGGCAATAGCAGCAGAGGTTCCCAGACTCCCCAACCCACAAACACCAGAGGCAGCTTCAAAGGTCAGTGAGAGAGCTTTTTCACCTCCATGACAAGGGAGCAGGGTCATCCCCTAACTTTGGCCACAGACTGCAACAGCAGCAGCAGCAGGATGTTGTGACTGAGGTGACGGTGGTTGCAGCAAGCATTGTTGGAGTGCTCAGCTTGGAGCCCCTGGGGGAATTGAATAGCTGATCTGAATCTCAGCCAGCCCAGTCAGGCTGGGGAGTAAACTCTGCTCCCTGGATTGTGCCACCTTGGAGGAACTGAGAACTTACAGGTCCCCAGAGTATACCTTACTCTTGACAAAGGACCCAAAAGTCAAGTAACTGGTTGGAAAAATACCTAAAAAAAGAGGAAAAAATAAGACTATAGAAGGTTACTTTCTTGATGAACAGGTATTCTCTCCCATCCTTTTGGATGAGGAAGAACAATGTTTACCATCAGAGGAAGACACAAAAGTCAAGGCTTCTGCATCCAAAACCTCCAAAATAAACCTCCAGACGATGGAATAGCTCAAAAAGGATTTTGAAAATCAAGTAAGACAGGTGGAGGAAAATTGGGAAGAGAAATGAGAGCAATGCAAGAAAATCAAGAAAAACAAATCAACAGCTTGCTAAAGGAGACCCCCAAAAATGCTAAAGAAAATAACACCTTTAAAAATAGGCTAGCTCAATTGGAAAAGAGGTCCAAAAAGTCAATGAGGAAAAGAATGCTTTAAAAAGCAAAATTAGCCAAATGGAAAAGGAGGTTCAAAAGCTCACAGAAGAAAATAGTTCTATGAAAATTAGAATGGAACAAATGGAGGCTAATGACTTTATGAAAAATCAAGAAATTACAAAATAAAACCAAAAGAATGAAAAAAATAGAAGATAATGTGAAATAGCTCATGGGAAAAACAACTGACCTGGAAAATAGTTGCAGGAGAGATAACTTAAAAATTATGGGACTACTTGAAGGCCAGGATAAAAAACGGTGCCTACACATCATCTTTCATGAAATTATCAAGGAAAACTGCCCTGATATTCTAGAACCAGAGGGCAAAATAAATATTGAAAGAATCCACCAATCACCTTCTGAAAGAGACCCAAAAAGAGAAACTCCTAGGAATATTGTAGCCAAATTCCAGAGTTTCCAGGGTTAAGGAGAAAATATTGCAAGAAACTGGAAAGAAACAATTTGAGTATTGTAGAAATACAATCAGAATAACACAAGATCTAGCATCTTCTACATTAAGGGATCGAAGGGCTTGGAATATGATATTCCAGAAGTCAAAGGAACTAGGATTAAAACCAAGAATCACCTACCCAGCAAAACTGAGTACAATACTTCAGGGGAAAAAATGGTTATTCAATGAAACAGAGGACTTTCAAGCATTCTTGATGAAAAGACCAGAGCTAAAAAGAAAATATGACTTTTAAACACAAGAATCAAGAGAAGCATGAAAAGATAAACAGGACAGACAAATCACAAGGGACTTACTAAAGGTGAACTGTTTACATTTCTAATTGGAAAGATAATATCTGTAACTCTTGAAACATTTCTCAGTATCTGGGTAGGTGGAGGGATTATACACACACACACACACACACATGCATATATATATATATATGTATATGTATGTATATATAGCGAGAGAGAGAGAGAGAGAAACAGAGACAGAGACAGAGAGCACAGGGTGAGTTGAATAGGAAGGGATCGTATCTAAAAAAATAAAATTAAGGGGTGAGAGAAGAATATACTGGGAGGAGAAAGGGAGAAATGGAATGGGGCAAATTATCTTTCATAGAAGAGGCAAGAAAAAGCTTTTCTAATGAAGCGGAAAAGAGAGGGAGGAGAGAGGGAAAAAGTGAAGCTTACTCTATTCACATTTGGCTGAAGGAAGGAATAACATGCATACTCAATTTGGTATGAAAATCTATCTTATACTACAGGAAAGTAGGGGAGAAGGGGATAAGCAGGGTAGAGAGGGATGATGGAAGGGAGGGCAAATAGGAGGAGGGAGCAATTAGAAGAAAACACTCTGGGGAGGGACAAGGTCAAAAGAGAGAACAGAAGAAATGGGGGGCAGGATAGGATGGAGAGAAGTGTAGTTACTCTTACACAACACAACTATTATGGAAGTCATTTGCAAAACTACACATATATAGCCTATATTGAATTGCTTGCCCTCTCAGTGGGGATGGGTGGGGAGAGAGGAAGGAAGAGAAGTTGGAACTCAAAGTTTTAGGAACAAATATTGAGAATTGTTTTTGGGTACAACTGGGAAATAAAAAATACAGGTAATGGGGTATAGAAATCTGTGTTGCCCTGCAGGACAAAAGAGAAGATGGGGATAAGGGAAGGGAGTGGTAGTAGAAGGGAGGGTACATTGGTGGAAAGAGCAATCAGAATGCAAGGCATTTTGGGGTGGAGAAAGGGGAGAGATGAGGAGAAAATTTGGAACTCAAAATTTTGTGGAAATGAATGTTGAAAACTTAAATAAATTTTTAAAAAAAGAATTTAAATGATTTGCTAATAAGCATTCATGGTAGCATCTGAACCCACATTTTCCTTCCTCCAAGATCAACCTTATAGACACTAAACTGGGCTACCTAGTCAACATCCCTTGGTGAAGGATCATTGATGTGCCCTGCATTATAACTTGCTTTTTAAAAACTAATCTTTACTAGACTGAATATAAAAGGGCTTTGGTTCATTAATATAAATATGAATATAAAATTATTTATAAACTGAATATAAAATGGTATGGTAAATAGAGTTTGCCTAAAAGCTAAGATGACCTGTGTTCAAATTCTGATTTTTACACATACTGTGTGACCCTGAGTAAATCACAGTCGTAATTCCCAGGGCTCTAAATAGATCTCTATGAATGTTTCAGGGGTGTCAATATACATTGATGGAGGGAATTTCATCATCTGGAAGTTTCCTTTATTATTAAAATCACAGATCCAGTCCTTGCTTCCATTCTTGTAAAATGTCCAAGATGGGCTTCTCTATGCCTTTAGTTCTCTTTCAATGGTCACTCCAACAGACATTAGTGCAAATGTCACTTCTAATTTGTATAGGAATTCTTCCAAATCCCTTAGGGCAGTGTCACTGTACCGCAACTTGCTGTACCCAATTCCCAAGGAAATTTCATGCAGGTGGCACAGAATGTCATGAATTGTACTTGGCTGCTATCCAACAGGCCCACTGGGGAAAGGAGTTAGCAGGGATTTTTATAAGGTTGGGCAACAGATTTGTTTTTTGTGTTTTTCTTTTTAGAAAATTAAGAAAACTATATTTCTTGCAATGACTAAAATGTGTTTAGAGATAGGGCTGAAGAGTACTCAGAAGGAAAACAAGCTAAGGTGGAGGCAGGCTAGGGTCAGATGAACACAGAGGAACAACAAAGATGCCTTTAATTCTGTTTAAGTACATATTCACTTCTTCAATTAAAACCACTTTTATCATCTGTTTTTGTCTTGAATCCTCAAATTTTCACATTTATAAACTAGAATGAACTTGTGACCAGGAGATGAGACAGCCTGGTGCAGCAGAAAGAGCTTCAGCCCTTGAGGCAAATGGATTCATACTAGCTGTGTGACCTTGGGTAAATTATACAACCTCCCTGGGACTCATTCCTCATCTCTAGCATAAAGAAGATGGAATAGATTGCTTCTTAGGTTCTTCCAGCTTTAGTTTTATGATCCTGTGAAGGGGAAGAGCCCTGAATTCCATACTGCTAAGAAATAGCACACCCCAAAAGCTCCACAATAGGAAGTCGAGGGGTCTGGAATCAGGCTAACAGCAGAAGCACTAATGCCTAACCAATGTCTTAATGTTTGGGAGTAGGTAAGAGTAGTGGCTTGTCAACTAGCTGATTATTCTTTAGGGTTGTTTGGATTCATGTCTCCAGAAATGTTTTCTTATATTTAGATTCACCTTTCTAAATTTCATTACAACAGATGATAACAATAGTTTAGAATCATAGGAATACAGTGTTGGAAGGGACCTTGGAAACCATCTATTTCAACCTAACTAAGAAAACACTCCACAGTATCCTCTGCAAATAAAATATTTCTTGGAAGAGCAAAGGTGACTACAGAGAGATTCCTTGTATAATGGGCTGCCATATCATATTCAACAGAATTTCACGATGAGTATACAGTGTATCTGACAATCACAAAAAGTACTCGAATTTTCTACTCAATCTATGCAATTATCAAATTTGTAGCATGGAAAGAAAAGACAAAAGAATAAAAATAAACTAAATCAGAGAGAGAAAAGCACTGCATCTACACATTGAAGGAAGTGATACATTGGGGAAATGATCCATAGATCAAAGTCAGATGGCAGTATTATGGATTAAAAGGTCATTTACTGCAACATGAAAAAGAATTCTACCTTTTTTTGCATATATACTACAAGAGAAGTGCTGCCAAAGTACTAAAGATGGATTTGGGGGTTGAATCATTTAGTTGAATTCTCTCTAGGTGATAGAGGTTCTATGGATCTCCGCTAAAGGTTATACACGGCATATGGAAGGACTGACAGTTACAGACTGATCAGTTAAGGAACAGTTCTGCCACAGTGACTATAGAACTAGTTATACTCTCATCCTGTTCCCAGGGACCTTGGTTTTTAACTTCAGGGAACAGACCATATGGGACTTTTCTTGAGGTCACTGCTTTGGGATATTTCTCTATGGTCTATGAGGCTATGTCAAATTGGTTATGCAATAAACAGTGTTGAGTGTCAGATTGAAAGACGAATTTATACAATTGCAAAATCTCTGTTTTGTTAGTTCTCATGTCTAATTTCATAACAGAATCAGATAGACGAACCCTTGGGCATTACCACATGGAGAAGGCCATCTGTAACTCCTCTGTTGGTTCCAAACTCAAAGAGGGGTTACTGTTCATTCCCTGGAAATGCTTTAGACCCCAGGGCAATTGGTTTCTCTGCTGGCCCATAACCAATGCTGTGAGGTCTCACACCTGCCAAACTGCCCATTTTTTATAACTACCCCAAAGAAGCTGGGAAATAAAATTAACGAATCTTAACATTGAAATGGAAATTTTACTTAAGGCACAATTTACTTACAATTAATTTTTTCAAATCAAATAACATATCATTATGACCACTGTCACACAGTCTTACATTCCAACACTTTAAAAATGTTTGCATGTGCCTTTATACTGTGATAACACAGTAATATTTCATACCCTATATGGAACATTAACATTTGCACCATCATCACACAACCATCCCTACATCAGGCTAATCCCAGTGGGATATCTAGGAAGTCATATACAATGGTAAATATTTTTGATCTACTATATAAAACATTTAAATATGTTGCTTCACATCAGGTTAAATGGTGAAGATTAGTAACCTTTTTTTATACGTCAAAGTCTCAGAGAATTGCCTAGAGCAAATTTCCCTGGGTAAAAAAGCTGTGCTATATCAAAGACAGGGTTTACTGACTCCTAAATGGTCCACTATCCATTATACCAAGTTTCCTCCCTAGATATCATCTCATCTCACACTGTATGATTATTTCATATAACATCTGATGCACAGAGAGGTATCACATTGAAGTAAAATGTTGGATTTGGAATCAAAAAGGCCTGCATTCAAATCCTGCCTCAGATGTTTACTAGTGGTATGACCCTTAGCTACTCATTTAACTTCTCTCAGCCTGAATCTGCTCATCTGAAAGAGGAGAGGATTGAACTAGATAACCTCTAAAGGACATTTATACTTTTAAATCTATGATCAGTAATGTATCACATATCGTATTTCATATCATAATAATCTGTTATTTATCACTTAGTCTATGACTAGGATCCAGATCTTTTGATGAGAAATAGAATCATGGCTAGAATGGTTAAAGGCCTAAGCTTAAAATTCAAACAAATTTGTTCAATTAAAAGAATCATGTTTGAATGAAGCAAGCAAGAGGTTTCTTTCAGTGTTTCATAAGAAAATCTACTAAATCAATGATAAAATAAAAAAAATTCTTAATAAGTTTATTTTCACTTGAATTCAGGGAAGAAGAGAAGGGGGGGAAATAGCTAAATGACCTGGGGAGGGGGAAATATCTTCTCACCTCTCTGTTCCTCAGGTTCTTCGTCTGTAAAGTTGGAGTATCTAGGTTATACTCAAGGTCTCCAGCACCTTAAGGATTCTGCATTCCTTTTCTCATATCAGAAAAATTTGAAATCTTTCAGGAGAGTTATCATTCCAACAGAACTGCTTCTGAAAGCCTTCACCTAACCTACAGCTGTTTTCAACATCATTCACCTTTAGGAAATCTCTTCCTTCATTATTAAGGGAAATGGAAGAGGGGATCTCAAGTAAATGTTATTTGGAAAACATTTAATTAAGTGATAAAAGTTTGATACAGTAACTTGGATCAAATTACTCACCTCAACTTGATTGATTCAAGAAATGGCAATTTTCCTTATTCTCAAGACATTTTGTTGATTTCCTATTTTACATCATGAAACCATACCTGAAAAGGCTGAGGTGAGGCAATGTTGAGAACTTTCCTTTTCCATATGTTGCCTTGATTTCCATATATCTGCCACAGTATATGTCCCTTTGTGTTATTCCAAATTCTTTGATAAATCACCAGTCTGTAAATATGCTTTCCAAACATGTGATAATGGAAGCGAAAGATGCAGCTTTGATTGTCAGTGTTATTAAGAACAGGACTGAGCAACACAGCTCTGTTTTGGAAGACCTGTGGTTCTGAAGACTCTATGTAGAGATAATGCCCTTTAACTGTACCCAAAGTATTATCTTTCATTGGTCCTGTGTTGAGTGTTGAAGTAGAGCCCTGGTTTCTCGTCCAATCAAAATCATCCTCTTTGTCTTGTTCCCAGTTGCAGAGCCCATTTTCAAAATCACAATAGAGTTCAGGTGCTGTAATTGACAAATAACAAAAGACTGAATGATAAATAACAGAAAGAAATAATAATTCACAGAATATCGTATGGTTAATCCTCCATTACCAAAATCAAATTAAATCAAGAGTAACTGCAACTGTTTAGAGCACATCAAAAACAGCAAAGCCTTTTAATCTGAGAACAAAATCTGGTGGAATTCACAGCTTCACTTGCTTATTTCAAGATTAAGATCATTTTTCCACATTTTAAACGTTTTGTTGAAGTACATTCATAGTTTACAAAATCAAAAGCCAATACCTGAAAAGTTTTTACAGAGGTAAAGTTGTAGGCTTTTATTACTTATTAACAATTTCCAAAACCTTCACATCAGAAATCCCTACTGCTAACTTGTTTTTTAATGCAGTGTATTGTTTAAATCCATCACTTTCTCTCCATTTTCTTTGCTATCACTGTGGCCAAACAATTCATAGCTGGTTTGCTGCAAAAATCTTCCAATTCTTCTGACTGGTCTCCCAGACTCGAGATTCCTTCTAACACAGCATTCACACTATTGCCAAATCAACATTTAATAGTTCCCTAATTTACTCAGTTATCAAATACGACATCCTTTGTCTAGCATTTAAGAGAAAGTATGATAAGCTAATCCTACTGTATCTAACTAATCATATTTTCAGGCCTCCTCTCTATTCCATATGCAGCATATGCATAGTTACACCTTCATAACTTAAAATTATTTCCTTCACCATGAATGACCTCTGTCCCATCTTCTGTCTACTCAAATCCTATCCAGTCTCCTACTTATTCATCCACATAGCCTTACCTATGTACTCCATCCCCTATCAATCATATTTTCTTTTGATTTTTTCCAGTTGTTATTGACTTCACACAATTTTCCCTTGTTTTGGTTTATGCGTGTTAATTGTTTTATTTATTCAAATTGCTATGAGTCAAAAGAAATACTAAATAGTAAATCTTTTCGGAAGGCTCTTGGCACAATATTCAGTGAATGGACAAAGATTAAAGGAAGGCTCCCAGCACATTAGTGCTTATCAAAATTGCAAATTATTATCTTTAAAGGCAGAAAGAACCGGCCCTCAACTGTGGAAGAGATGCAGTATAATTGTTGACAATGGTCTCCTCCCTTCCTCAAAAGATCATACACAGCTATCTCTTCCATAGACTCAATGCAGCCCCTGAAGCTGAGATGCAACAAATTATGGATTATTTCTCTTTGTTTATGCTGATTTTGGCCTAACAATGAACCTCAAGGAAATACAGGTGTTCCATCAGCCAGCACCAACCACATCATATGTATATGGAACCATCAGTTACAGCTTGCTGAGGATAAGTTCACTTACCTTTGCAGTGTACATCCAAGGATGTACACATTGATAATGGGGTTGACACATGCATTTCCAGAGCTAGCTCAATGTTGTGGGAGAGAAGAGGTATTAGACTGACTACCAAACTGAAGGTCTACAGAGATGACCTCATTGTTGTATGCCTGTGTAACCTGAACATCTACCAGCACCATGCCAGGAAAGTAAATGGTTTCCATCTGAGTTGTCAGAAAGATTCTGAACATCATCTGGCGGGATAAGATACCAGACACTAAAGTCCTTCCTCAACTAAACTGCCAAGCATTCAAACTTCTGTAGAGAGCACAACTTCAATGGGTTGGCCATGTTGTTCAAATGCCAAATGTATGCTTGCCTAAAAGACTATTTTATAGAGAACTCACACAGAGCAAGTATGCTTATATGATGGTCAGAAGAAGCAATACAAGGACACTCTCAAGGTCTCTCTTACAAACTTTGGAATTGATTGCATGCCATGGGAAACACCAGTACAGAACCACCCAATATGGTATGCCCTCATCAGAAAAACTGCTGTGCTCTATGAGCAGAGCAGAACTGAAATAGCTCAAAAGAAACATGAGATGCACAAATTTATAGGATCCACCCCAAATGTTCACTCAGACTATTTGTGCCTGACCTGTGGTAGAGTATTCCAAGTTCATATTGGTCTCCTCAGCCACAGATGAACACACTATAATGACTCTAATACAGTGATGTCATTTTGGTCCTCTTAGGGAACAAAAGACAACCACCTTCCCAGAAATTTAGGTGCTAATTATGAACTATCTTATGTAATGTGCTGTTCTTTAAGCATGAAAGTCTTCCTCCTCCAATAAGGTTGCAATCTCCATGAGATTCTAGAGCAGGGTGCAAGAAGGGGTTATCCATCTTCACACTTAAAAGAATTAAGTACTTATACATACAGCAGAAAATATTGCTATGTCTTTAAAAGGAATATATAATTTTCATTTTGATGAATAGTGGCAAAGTGCTGATCTACAGTGGGAGAAAGGGGTTTCCTTATATCTCTGTGTACTAATGAAATCACAGGTCTACTCAATATCCTTATACACACTTCCAGGATTTTAGAGGATGCCAACTTCATATGTAGTGCTTGTTTGGACTTATTTGGAAAGGAGGGAGAGGACATGGAGATGGTGTGTGGTGGGAGTACAGTGAAAGAAAAGTGAAAAAAATAAATGAGGGCCTCCACTTTTTTTAGCTTCCTTATCATAGGTTAATATTTTCTAAATTTCATGTACATTATCTTTAACTATCCATCTCTGCAACTACACTTGGAGTTTAAGGTGAAGTATTACTAAAATGCAATAAACAAAATTCTCCATGAATAGGTGCAGTGGAGCAAGCCCAAATCAACTGATGCCTAGGAACTGCTGTGACTCCTCTCAGGCCTAACGAAGGTAACCAAGTGAGGAAATGTCAAATGAGGGGTAAACTTCCACCTGATATTTCTTCACTTGTGGATAATCAAACCCAGCTGTGACTTAGACTGAGCAACATGCAGCGTGATTCCCCCAGGTGTCAGTTTTTAACTATAGAGCAGAGGAGACTATCAGGTATCTGAGCTTTTAAAATGTATTGTATTTTTAACTGGTGCTACAAGTAAGACATTTTCTATGATGTCTGACTGAACACTGCCCATATAGTGAATTTTCATTTTCTAGGTCAATGTCAGGGGAAGAAGCTACCCATCCCTACCCTAAAAGGAACCAAATAAATACATGTACATGCAGCAGGAAATGTTGCCCTACCCTTTGAAGGTATAGAATTTATCCTTCTTTGAAAGACTGTCCTTACTATGCCCAAAGGGCAACCAAACTGTGTATATTCTTTGTTCCAACAATACCACCATGAGGTATATATCCCAAAGAGATCATAAAAATGGAAAAGAAACTATATGTGCAAAAAATATTTATAGCAACCCTTTTCATGGTGACAAAATATTAGAAATTAAGGGGATGCTCATCAATTGGGGAATGGTTGAACAAGTTGTGGAATATGAATGTAAGAGAAAACTTGTGCAATAAGAAATGAACATGCAGATTTCTGAAAAACCTAGAAAGATTTGTACAAACTGATGCAAAGTGAAATGAGCAGAATCAGGGAAACCTTGTACACAGTATCAGCAACATCATGTGATGATCAACTATAAATGACTCAGCTCTTCTCACCAACACAATAATCCAAGACCAGCACAATGGACTCATGAAGGAAAATGCCATTCACATCAAGATAAAGAAATGATGCACTCTGAATGCATGTTGAAGCATATTTTATCACTTACTTTTTTCTTTCTCATGGTTTTATTTCCTTTTGATCCATTTCTTTTTCCACAACCATGACAAATACAGAAATATGTTTTACATATATGCCTCAGAAGAGGCAAGGGGAGGGTAGAGGAGGGAGGGAGAAGGAGAAAAACAGGAACTCAAAAACTTGTAAAAATGAATGCTAAAAAATTTTCTTGATATATAATTGGGGAAAAAATAAGAATACTATTTTAAAAAAATTGTGCTCACATTGCCATGGGTCCTTCAGACAATACAATGAGGATAAAGAGTGAATTAGGATGCTAGCTGATCACAAGGATCATGTGTGGTTATTTATTCCTACTAAGCAACTAATCTGACAGATTTTTTTCAAAGTCTGGCTTGCCTAGCTACACAGACTTTCAAAGACTACATGAAACTATTAACACTGCCAACACATCCTATCAAGATCATCCACTGATGATCATTGAACATAACTTTAAATATTAGGTAGGTGAATTCAGTGCCTCCACCAAAGTTCTATTCTGTATGTTTCAGACCAATATCACTCATAGGAGTTCTCAAAGGAGATTCCAATAAAGCACAAAATCTGAGATCCAATCAGTAAATTGACAAGCATTTTATTAAGAACCAACTATATAGAGTATTCTGAAGTCGGTGTAGTGTTAAGCTATTAAAGTTTAATTAGCTAAGACTTTTGGGACACCCTAATAATTCCAGGCACTATGCTTAGTGCTGGCAATGCAAAGACCAAAATCAAACAGCTCCTTCCCTCAAGGGACTTTCTTTCTGTGGAAGAGAGAACAAATACACATTTGTGTGGATGCAAAAAAACCACACAAAATACAAAGTAGTTTTGGGGAAAATGAAGTAGTAGTTAGAGGATCATAAAAGATCATACATAGGTAGCACCTGAACTAAGGAAAAGGTGAAGAGAGAGTATATTGCACGTATGAAAGGCAGCCCAGTGCAAAGGCATGGAGAGTCGAAATGGGATATTACATTTAAGGAACAGCAAGGAGGGCAATTTGACTAGACCAAAAGCGAAGTGAAGGTGGATATAGTAAAATTATAAATTCCTAGGGCAGCTAGAGGACTGGCCCTAAAGTCAAGAGAACCCAAGTTCAAATTCAGTCCCAGACATTCACTAATTTTCTGACCCTGAACAAGTCACTTAACCCCGATTACCTTGCCCCCCAAAAAAACTTCTTAGTAAACTGGGAAAATTTCACTATTATAACACCATTATTTGAAACATTGCCTAGTTAAGCTAGGAGACAGTCATCTTCAGAGTGTTGATAACCAGTTAGTTAATTATTGGACACAAGGAGTTTTGTAATCATCTACTAAAGCTTGGAAATGCTGTGACCTGCATAGAAGGGAGGCACAAACACAATGATGATCTCAAAGGGAAGGAAAAAGGAAGGGAATAAGCATTTGGTTAAGGACTTACTGTATGCCAGGCACTGTGCTAAGCCTCATCATCATAATAATTAATAATAATAACAACAACCCTAATACCTAACATTTATATAGCATTTACTGTATGCCAGGCCCTGGACTAAATACTTTACAATTATTTCCTCACTCGATCCTCAAAACAACCCTGTGAAGTAGGTTCTATTATTACCCTCATTTTACAGTTTAGGAAACTGAGGCAGAAAGAAATTAAGTAACTGGCCTGTGGTCACACAGCTATAAAGCTATATAGGCCTGATGCCTATAAACTCAGTTCTTCCTGACTGTAAGCCTAGCACTCTATACACCGTGTCTCTTAACTCCTCACAGATTCTGCAAAGTATAAGAACTGCGTCCATTGGAATTGGTGGCAGAATCAACTTGGGTACTTCCAGAACACTGTCAAGTCTTGAGCTGCAATATCCACTATTTTATTAAATCATCTCTAAATTCCAAAATCTCAGCCCCATAAAACGATAATGGTATTGTCCATGTTTCATTTGAGGTTATAATTTCTTCTTTCTTGTTATTTAATAAATATACGATTGGCAATGAGGAGAAAGTTTCACCTTTCAACAAGTGGCCTATGTCCTTGTAGGAGAGGAGCAAAAATTGTCTTCTTGGGAGATAACCTGAATCTAGCCTGTTGGACTGAGCTTCTGGAGCAGGTGCGTTAAGGATTCTCCTGGACTACAATGTCCAAATGGCAAGGCCTGAGAACTAATAGTGAACCAAGAGACCTTGATTATCTTTGAAATCAGTCTCAGGTCATCCACCTAGGATAAAAATGGCACAGTGAATTGAAAGAAAAGAAACAGGATAAAAGGGAGGCTAGAAATACTTACTGCAATGAGCTTCATCCGTGTTATCTCCACAATTATCCACTAGGTCACATAATAGAAGACGATGTATGCAAGCCTTGGTCTGTCTACACCAAAAATGATCAGGGCCCTCACAACTCGCAGCAGGAGGGGGAAGGGTGCAGTTCTCAAATTTGATATCATCAACAGCTGAGACCCCATCATAAACTCCAAGACTGACTTTTTCCAGTGACAAATGGAAGGGCTGAGTGAGGCGTCCAAGTTGAATGAATGCTTTGGACCATTGGTTTCCCTGGTTGTATAATACTCTCCAGAGAGCAGTTGAGTAATTGGTCCCCTCTACATGTAGCTGCATCTCTGCTGCTCCCACTGACAGACCATAGTTATAAAACCTGGGAAAGAACAGAAAAAAGAAAAATGGAATGGTTTATGAAACATATGAACAATTCAGAATGGTGCTGGCTACTACTGGATCAATGCATCATTAAGTATAACAAATGCTACTTCTCTTCATTTCCTGAGACATCACTTTGTACACCATATGGGCATTAGCTTCTCTGTCACTGCTCAGCCTCTCATGTTTTCAGAATCCTGTATTTCCATTCTAAGGAGTTCAGCATATAATGTAGGACTCTGCGTGATTAAAATATAATCGACAGTTGGATAGAAAAATTTGTCATCTTTAGAAATGAACACAATAAATTCTGACAACATGAACTCTGAAGTAAAATGTTAATTGTGTGAATTTAATGCAATGCCTTTCTTATAAGTTTCTACAAAGGAAAACAAGAATGTTTAATAAATGCAAGAGCATGCCTACAACTTATGCTCTGTAAATAACCTCAATAAATGAACTTCCAACTTTTTTCTTTTTTTAATGAAAAGAGCAAGATTGAAATGTGGTAAACTTCTTTGAGTGAAAATGTGTATGCATTTACTTACTCATCATCACGAGCGTACAGCATCAAGATGAAGACTCTATAAATGGTTACAAAAGGTCCTACCCAAGAAGTTAAATGAAGTTAGCATAGTGCCTAACACATAGAAGGTGTTTAATAAGTGTTTATTGATTATTCGTTGGCTACTTTTGACCCTGAAATATCAGAAAGAGGTAATAGTACAGACATTGTCTCTGGTAACTGTCATTTCTGAGATATTTAACCAGTATGAAACAATCATCACAGTGAGGAGGCCAAAAGAGCAAGGAAATCGCTTCAGCCAGCAGAGCTGATACCCTTGCCCAGAAAAGAGGTATGGTCAAAGACAGTAATCATTTAGAATACAAATTCATCTGTGAAACATGATGGAAGATTATGAGCATCACAGGCTCACAGTACAATGAAAAGGAAAGGAGCATGCATCAAGTTTGGTGTTTTAAGTAACAAAGTAATCATCTTGAGAGCATTTACAGATGAAACTAATGCTAAAAATGAAGAGAAAAAATAGATGTGAAATGGAGCATACCTGCCAGCAATATTATAGTCATTTATTGTTATTATCTCAAGCAGGAAAATCACTACATTTGGACTCTAATAATTCAGTAACACATGGGCTATATTGGAAAATGGAAATGTCCCTTGCAAAAGAGCAGTCAGGAAAAGCAGTTGGGCCTGACCAAATATGTGCAACAGAAATCTATCTTGGAGTTAGTGTAATTTCAAAGGCATGCAGGGAGGGATTTTCAAAATGTCTTAAGAAGGAAAGGATTCCAAGTCAATGGCAAACATTGTAGATGTCATCAGTAACTAAAAAAGATGATATCGCTGACCCAGCCATATGGCAGCCCTTTCCTCTGTCTAAGGTCTTTATCATAAGAATCCATGAATATACTAAAAATGTGAGAAGGAAACAAGCAGGCTTTTAGCTTGCCCAATGCAAGCTTACTTGGTCCCTCTATAGGAAATGGCAGAAGGAGAAACACTGTGCATGTTTGAAGGGTAGGATTTCCCATTGCACTAGTGTGAGCCCCATTTCCACATTACAGAGGAAATGCTTTAGAGCCAACCACAGCTTCAGAATCACACTAAAGTTTAAAAATATAGAGAATACAGATTTTTATGTGTGTGTTGTTTTACATGCTTTATACAATAATAAGAACTTCATGCATATTGACTGACTGAGTACTAAGAGGGGAAGCATATCATTTGGTAGATCAAAATAAAAACTATCCAGATTTCTATTAGTTTACAAAGTGCTTCATTTAAGACAAATCTGCAAGATTCTTGGATAGACACAATCACAGACATTAGCCAAAGACATTAACCTGCCACAGAACCCATCCTACACGGCACTCATAAAAAAGAATGATTCCAGAAAGTGAAGTTCTTCAGAAATTCATGTTTTGAATCAAGTTCATTGCAACAAGCTCTGAACCATCAGAGGAGGTTGTCAATAAAATCCTTGAAACTCAGAAGAGACGGCCCTATTAACACACATAGGAAAAATCAAATGGATGAAGAATACATATTATGACATGCAAGTTAACTGTTCAGTACATTTTTTGGACTGTATTATACAAGTCATTTCATAGAGTGAGCTGAGAGTTGCCCTTCTTGGTTCTGGGACTTTTCTGGTACTAAGACTTTTGAGACCTGTTTATGACTGTGTGGTAACCCAGCATTGAATGGACTTAAGGTTTTGCCACTACATGGCAATGTGGAGGGACATCTAAGTCCTCCTCTGCCCAAGAATTATGGAAGAATTTGGGGTAGCTGTGTAAATTAAAACAAGAAAGAGCTACCAATGTGGTATCTCAGTTCTATCATTCAGATGACATTAAGTAACTTATAGTGATCATGGGGTACTGCTGGTTCATCTTACCATAGCATCATGGTAACCTTTCCCTCACTCCAGCTAGCACAGGCACAATCAACTAAATGAACTTGCACCTTGCTTATGTCCCAGATGCCTTTTTCACTTTTCTGTTTGTTGTGTCCTAATTTAAAGGGAATGACTATCAATCCTGAAAAGGAACCATCCATGCCCAGAGGCAACCTGGTGATTTCAAGAGGTCTAAAAGTCCTGGGATCCATTGGGCTAGAACTGAAAGGCAGTAAACAGTGGAGTCCCCAGCCATTACTCCAGTGTTCTTTGAGAAAAAGGCTACTAACATGAGAAATACCCAAAACTTGGCCATCTTATCAGCAGATCTGTACTGTAAATTGTTTGCACAATGCAAAGTTGAGGTGGAAATGTAAAATGTCTAATTAATAGTCCTGCAAATTGCTTGATATGCTTATGAGGACTAGGTAATAGCCTCTCAACAAATACAAAAATAGTTTCCAAGTTAAATAATAATAGGTTATTAAATCCCATTTTGAGTTGTTCTGCTAATGCTCAATATGAATCTTTCATGTTTAGGATTTCTTTTTTATACAGAAAAAAAAAACACCTGTACCATCCACAGGATTTAGAAGGGGGTTGGATTTTCTCTTGCTGGCAGATTGTGTACAACATGGACAGATATTCTCTGCCTGGTTCCCATCTAACACAAGAAGGTTTAGCAAAACTTCTAGCTATGTGTGACTGGTAGTGTGTAGTGATAAAGAGTATTATGGTTGAATGAGGAACCAGAACTGATGATTCATGAGTTGCTGAGTTAAAACTAAGTGCACTTATGTCTAAAAATAGTGTTCTAATTCTTTGTGATTCCTATTCCTTCCTAGCAGCAAGGGAATCAAAATCGATATAAATGGCCAGTTGTAAAATAAGGCAATGATGCTTTTCCTATCCAAGTTCATGTGTCAGTAAGAACATGATGCCCATTGTTGCTTTCATGTTTATCCCTTCCTGATGTTAGGGGAATTAAAATTCTAATAGGAAAGTGCCTGAGTGACCAAAAGATTTATTAGAGATTCCACTTTCAACCATAGTTGATGCAAGAGTCTATCAGAGTAGTGGAAGCTAATGACAAAAAAAGGACCTATAAGCAAAGGTCAAGACAGTCCCTTGAGCATGGTAGTATCTTCAGGGATCATGACTTCTTGAAATAAAAGAAATGCTAGCTATGGACTGTGAAATGGAACTGATCTATTGAGTCAAATAGAGAGTTGAACCTAAGGAGAATTTTATTATAACTCGAATTACAAATAAAAGGTCTTTGGGGACCAGTTATCCCAGGCAAAAGAAATCTAAAACCTCCATTGCCCTCACATGTTATTTACAAGTATACTTAACTACCATTGTACTTTAAGTTTGAACCCACTCTTCTCAAGGACTTTATATATGCAGTGTGAAAATTCATCCCTATATGGGGTGGGGTGAGAAGTTTTTGTAGATACTGATCTTAATATACCTCCTCAGTAAATTATTTTTCTAAAAGATAATTGAATTTTACTGGATGAATGATATTAGGGAACACAATGAATGGGAGCTCACAAGTGATAATATTAAAAAACCATAACCCTGAGGGTACCCCTAAAACCTTAAAGGGAATAGTAGTCAGTCTTCCTCTGGAGTCCTGACCTAGCATCATGAGTAAGTAAAGGGAATGAGTCCACAAAAAGAATTACATCTGATTTCTGTTACATAGTGGTTTCTAAATCTTAATGCTGTTTTAAACTATTAAAACTAGATGCTCAATGTTGTGGGTCTCCACAAAATACAAATCACATGATACAAAAGGTAATGAAAATGCACGTGGTTGGTATAAGTAGGCTGAAGCATATTAACAATGATGACCACAGGAAGTGTTAAAATATGTCATCAAGGACATGTATGATTAGAAAACAAGATAATCAGACATACAGTGAGACCAGGAGATAAGTGGAATCCTGTGCTGATATCCACAAAATAACAAAAGATTCAAAATAAAGCCAGTATGTTGTATAGACCATGTGTGAAGGACTTAGGCAAGAAAGCGGACAAGAATTGGATAGGATGAGAAGTCAGGGACAAGTTTTGGTCGCAACACATAAATGAGACCATTTACTTGTCAAAGTCCATGTGGATGGGTATCTGATAACTGTATGGAAATTGTCAGATAAATTGAAAAGACTTATCCCAAACTTGGGTATGATATTATTTGTCAAGTGTGTTCTTTACTTGTTTAGAAAAGAAATTAATAAATAAAAGCCCTGGCAAAGAGAACCCCAAAACTTGTCTCATCATGGCTGTATGCAGGAAATCTCATTTAAAAGACTATACTCAAGGAAAACATTGCCACTCTTTTTAGAGACTCCAAAAGCCTTGTTTTTAGAAATTCCAAAATTCTTCAAAATATCATATTTCTCCAAAAATGCCCTAAATTAAAAATTCCATCCAAGGGTATTCATCACAATCATGTCTTGGGCTTTGCAAAAATTTTCATATGTTAAATTCTTTTGAAGACAAAAACAAAAGCCAAAATGTCAAAATTCACAGAATACCACTTTATTCCTCAAATTCTGCCTGGATAGAAATTTTAATTGACCACTAAAGAATAAAGTCAGTAACTGCTTCAAAGGAAATAGACAGTATACCACTACAAAGTCCAGCTTCATTCTCAAGCAGAGCAAAAGAAAGATGTTCCATCAATTTACTGTAGTATTAAAAGTTACCAGAAAGATAAGCTGCAGCCTGGTCCTGTCTGGCTGAACGTTGGACTCTGGAGTTTAGCAACCTGTGAAATGCTGCTGCTCATTTTTAGAATGAACATAAAGTGTCCTGTTGAGAAAAAAAATAACTTCACCTATTGGATCCAAAATAAAAAATGTCATGTATTGCAGTAAAGATGGCTAGCCTATACAATACCAAATGGGCACTATTGTTTTTTAACCAACACATCATGCCTTTTTTAAGTACACAGTGGGTCACAGAATTTGTCTGAAGGTTGGATGCTAATTCATAAGCCATCTAGTCCAGTTTATTTTTCTTAAATGCTCTTCTACATTGTCGAGCAGACGGTTATCCAGCCTTGGCTTCCAGACTTCCAGTGAGGAGAAAGTCTTCTCTCTAAGAAATCTCGGCTTTGGAACAACTCTAATGTAGGAAGGTTTCTTTGATACCCAGTCAAGCTATGCTTCTTCTGCCCCTAACTCTGCACTCTGGGACAAAACAAAACAAACCTAAATCATCTTCAAATTCTTGAATGTAGCTATCATGTGTTTCCATCTTCTCATTTCTGACCTAAACATCTCTCTTTTCTTCAACTGATTCTTTTATAATGTGAGTCTAGCATTCCTCACTCTCCCAGTTTCTCTCCTGTGGATTCCAATTTAGTCTTGACTCAAGTTTTACCCACAAAATGCAAAAGCAAGTGCTAAGTTTAATCAGTTCAGTACAAATAAATTTTCAACTCATTTTTGGGGGGTAAGGAGTGGGGGAAAACATTATTCAACATGGCATGGACAAAATCCCTTTGGTGACTTTTCCCATTTCCTTTTAGTTTTTGTTGTGCCAGAATAGATATAATTTAAACTTACTGTTCCTTAACATCACAACTGAGAAACGGCGAGACTTTCCCATACCCACATCCTCTTTGTGCTTCTTACCTTGAGGTTCATTATAAGTATGATCTTGAGCTGGGGCCTGTTGTTGAAAGTCTATGGAAAGGGCCCTGCTGGAATTCCGGACCCAGTCAAAATGATCCCCACTGTGTGCTTCAAACCAACCACAGCTATCTATTTCAAAGTCACACGTGGGAGCTGAAAAACAAACACATATTTAATTATGTGTTTCTCTCTGTGTAAATTGGTTGTTTTCAGTAGATGTGGTTGAGTTCTGTAATTCCCTTTCTATATGGAGATGAACCTTTCCTTATACATTAACAAGTCTCTTTATTATATTATCAAATGAGATAGTATTTGTAAAAACAAACAAACAAACAAAAAACTGACAAACCAAAAAGAAAAAAAAAAGTAGCACAGTCCCTGGCACATAGTAGGGGCTATATAAGGGTTTATTCCCTTCCCATTCTCTTCCCTAATTTCTCCCAGAACCAATATCTGGTCCAAGAAGCAATGAGACAGCAACTTGCTCCTGCTGTCCAGGGTATTTAGACACAGGAAACAGAGTAATCCTTGATACTATGCTATTATTATGTGGGATATCAGCCTGAGTTGGTACTCTAAAGGATAAACTCCTTAAGAATTAAAAATTTTATACCACTTTATGTTTTTGGAATCATTTTATATCTATTAACCTATCAGCCTTTTGATAACAATGTGAGGCAGGTAGTACATGCATCATTTCCCAAATTGTAAAATGGAGCTAAGAAAGTTCAACCTAAGAATCATCAGCAGAGAGATGATATTTCTATCCATCGAAAGCAATAAGATCAGCGAGCGAAATAGTTTAAACATAAAAGAGAAGAGTGGATAATGATCAATGGGCTTGACCTGCATGAAGATCCAGCAAAGAAAGTAGTGAGACAGATAAGAAAAGAACCAGGAAAGAAAGGTTGTCATGAAAACCTAGAAGAAAAGAAGTTTAGGGATAAGAAAGTGACTGAAAGTATCAAATGCTGCAGAGAGATCTACAAGATGGATGAGGGGAGAAAAGCTCATTCAATTTTAAAATTAAGAGGTCACTGGAAACTTTGTAAAGAGCAGTTTTCAATTGACTGATGAGGACAGGGTCAGAAAGGTTAAGAAGGGAGAGGAAAGGAAGTAAGTGCATTGATGGTATACAGCCTACTCAAGGAGTTTAGCCACAAAACGAAGGAGAGATACAGCTTATGGGATAATAGTTAACATGATACACTTTATCAAGTAAGACTTTTTTTGAGGATGGGAAAACATGACCATGTTTGTAGGCAGTAGGGAAACAGCTAGTACGAAGGGAGAAATTGAAGATTAGTGAAAAAATAGAGATGAGAAGAGGAACTGCAGGAAGAAATAGGATGGAAGGTAATGCCTGTGCACATAGAGGACCTTTGCCTCAGCCAGGAGCAGGGCCATTTTTTAATAAGATGAGTCAACCTGGTCAAAGAACATAGTGAAAAATGGTGTAGTATTGAGGTGAAATGAAAAGAAAGGAAGATGAGGGAGCTCTCTGAGAATGGCCTCCGTTTATTTCATTGAAATATGAGGCAAAGTCCTCAGTTGAGATGAGATTAGGTAAAAGAGAGCCATAGGAGTTTTAAAGAGTGATGAAAAAGTTTGGTAAAGTTACTATGGTGAGTGAGATAGCGAGTCAATTAGGAAAATATAAAAGGATTGCCTTCTGGAAGTGAGGTCCCAACTGGGGTTATGTAACATAAATTTGCAGTAGATGCAAGGAGCATAGTTTCATGATTTTGTTCAGCCTAGTTGAGTAGCTTGTAAGAGTGAAGGGTTCACTCAAGTATTCAAATGTAACATCATCAGAATATACTGTCAATACACCACATTTATCTGTATGCATTGTCATCCTGACTCTTCAAACTCCCTAAGTACAGTTTAGCACCTCACACACAACAGACATAAATAAGGGCCCACTTAGTGAATCTTTCAAACAGTCCAATCCATCAATGGTCGTTGGTCATAGATCTTTTGTGCCTGGCACGTAACAGCTATTTAAAAATATTTATTAACCGATAGTATAGCACTATACATGTAGAAAAAATGAATAAGTACTGAGCCCAAAATGTCCTTGAAAGTTTGGGTTTTTTAGGTAATTATTTGTCTCAGACAAATTTATTGTGACTTTCTGAAAATAGTAGCGAGAAGGGCAGGGAGAAAGATGAGGTAAAGGTTAAGTTGTAGTCAATTCACCAAAAGACATTTTTTATAGAGTAGAATAACCACTGGACTTACATCCAAAAGATTTGCCACTTTAACAGCCACATGACTATAGGTAAATCACAGTGAACCTATCTGAGCCTTAGTTTTCTCTATTCCCATGAAATGGGAATAGTGACTGTTCCATTTCTTACCTCATGGGGTTCTAACACAAGTCCTTTCCAAATTTTAAAGTGATATAGAAATATGAACTTTTATGACAATTCTTTACATTGAGATTGAAAGAAATCTCCAAAGTGATATTCCATGCAGTTCTGATTTTTCTCCTTTTGTTTTCTTTCTTCTTTCAATTTTCAATCTTGGGATATTTTTAAAGCATAAAATTTCTAGTATGTGGCTTGGGAATTACATTTATGATTCTATTTTTAAGGTAACTGAGTTGTCATCAACTCGATATTAATCTACTATTTGTCAAAGAGTAACTGCTAGCTAAATGCACTTCCTAAATTCTATAAAGTACATATAGAAATATCTATACATATATTTAATAATTCAAAAATAACCAAGAAATATAACAAGGAACCAGAGTGAAAGGCTCAGAAGCTGTAAATAATATGTGGAAGTCATTAATATTGAACATGCCAAAAGAAATGCACCCCAAAATGTTTAGATCAAATGGTAGACAATGAAAGAATGTCCATGAGATAGAAAGTCAACTAAAATACTTATATCTATGGGAAAGAACTCATGTAAGAAATTAAGGAGCTGTTGAGGAATGATATAGGAATTTCACATTTTCAGGGGAAAAGAAAACTTTTACTTTAGGGGATTTGGGGAAAACATGCCAGGAACAATGATTGATTTACCATGGGGAGAAAATTAAAGAAACTCTAAAACAGATGGTTATATCAAGAAGAGAAAAATTTTCTCTAAAAAAGAATTTCAACTAAATGGGTATGTGTCAAATCCTGTGTGACTGACGCTAAACTTAAAAGAATGAAAATGTGGTGACACTTGTATTTGGATTATAGAGTAAGGGATACATTTAGCTACACCCAAAATTTGCCCCTACGCAGCATCAAGAACTTGGACATTTGATGTGTGCAGTTGATTTTCTATAAAGTTTTGCCCTTTTCAGATAATTACTTTGTGCTTGATCCAAAATCAAGGAGTGGAAAATATACCATCCACAAGGAAGATTAACTCTACAATGCTGAATTTTCATGTTAGAGTTTTTATGATATTTTATATTGGAAAAGGACTTTATAATCAATTTGTTCATTTTCTTCAAGACAGTACTTAGCTGTGATGTTGCTGTCACCCTGACAATTTAAAATTGATTGAGTACTTCACTTTAACACTGTGAGTGCTTATTGTACATAGTTTCTATAACATGATGAAATATTTTCTTAATCTTAAGGAACTTACATTCTAACAGAGGATAACAAATAAAATAACAAAGTCCAAAGTTTAGCACATATCTATTCATATTGTCAACAACACAGAATTTTATGTTTAATTACTAAGTCTACTGGTTTAATTCTTTAGTATTTTGTTAGATCTGGGATGTTCAGTGTGTATACTCCCTCCAATGGTACAGTTCACAGCCCATGTGCTGTTGTCCATGTGCCCCCATAAATGCTCTGCCAGGAGCACAAAGTGCTGAGGTCTTTCCTCTGGTTTTGTTAAGATACCGATGGAATACATGAGTTTGTAATGAGTTGATGCTTTGCCTTCATTCCATGTCCTATCCCACCTCCTGTTCTGATCACACATTATTTCTCTGCTATGAGTTATAATACTTCTCTTGAGCAATTTTACATTAGTAATATTCTGCAGGCTCCTTATACCTATCTTACGTTTGGGAAATTGTTCAGTGCTCTTAATGAGGTCAAGCTTCTCTCTTAAGCAAGGCATATTCTTTGTTTCTTTTTAACAATAATCCTTGCCTAGTGATATAATATGGCAGGGAACATGGAATGTCATGGTCTTGAAACACTTCAAATTTCAAATTATCTGGTTTCTTAAAGTGATCAATATAGAAATACATATGATTAGTGAAAGAATTATCTTTAAAGGTCACTTTAACTCTCAATGCCCCACGAACTGAGCTACAAATTGCAATTAAATACCATTCCACATCCTCTTTGAAAGTTTCCCATAGCAGAAGGAGTCCTACCAAATACTTTTTATGATACAAATATGGTTCCAGTACACAAACCAGGAAGAGCCAAAACAGAGAAAGAAAATTATAGACCAATTTCTCCAATGAATATAGATGCAAAAATTTTAAGTAAGATATCAGCAAAAAGAATACAACAACTTATCATGAGAATAATACATTATGATCAACTAGTATTCATACCAGGAATGCAGAGAAGGTTCAATATTAGGAAAACTATCAACATCATAGATCATATCAACAACAAAACTAACAGAAACTGCATGATCATTTCAATAGATGCAGAAAAAGCTTTTGACAAAATACAACACCCATTTCTATTGAAAACACTGGAGAGTACAGGAATAAATGGAACCTTCCATAAAATAATAAGCGGTATCTACCTAAAACCATCAGCAAGCATATATGCAATAGGGATAAGCTAGATGCATTTCCAATAAGATCAGGGGTGAAACAAGGATATCCATTATCACCATTGTTATCAATGTGGTACTAGAAATGTTAGCTTTAGCAATAAGAGAAGAAAAAGAAATTGAAGGAATTAGAATAGGCAAAGAAGAAACTAAATTATCATTCTTTGCAGATGATATGAAGATATACTTAGAGAACCCAGAGAATCAAGAAAAACATTGAAATAATAAATAATTTAAATAATAAACAACTTTGGCAAAGTTGCAGGTTACAAAATAAACCCAGATACATCACCTGCATTTCTATATATTACTGACAAAGCCCAACAGCAAGAGATAGAAAGAGAAATCCCATTTAAAGCTAGGGTAGGCACTATGAAATATCTGGGAGTCTATCTGCCAAAATAAACCCAGGAACTATATGAACACAATTACAAAACACTTTTTGCACAAATTAAGTCAGATCTAAGTAAGTGAAAAAACATCAGTTGCTCATGGGTAGGCTGAGCTAATATAAAAAAAATGACAATTCTGCCATCATTAATTTACTTATTCAGTGCCATACAAACAAGCCACCATCTAAGTATTTTCTAGAGCTAGAAGAAATAATATCAAAATTCATCTGGAAGAACAAAAGGTCCAGAATATGAAGGGAACTAATGAAAAGAAATGCTAGGAAAGGTGACCTAGCCCTACCAGATCTCAAATTGTATCATAAAGCAGTAATCATCAAAACCACTTGCTACTGGCTAAGAAATAAAGGGGTAAAACAGTGGAATATGTTAGGTACTCAAGACACAGTATTCAATGAATATAGCAATCTGTTGTAGATAAACCCAAGGACCCCAGCTTCTGGGATAAGAACTCACTGTTGGACAAAAATTGCTAGGAAAACTGGATAACAGTGTGACAGAAACTGGGCATAGACCCAAGCCTGACATCATACACAAGAATAAAGTCCAAATGGATATATGATCTAGGTGTAAAGACTGATACTATAAAGAAATTAGAAGAGCAAGGAATAGTGTATTTGTCAGATTTATGGAGAAATTTTTGACCAAACAAGAGATAGAGACACATTATGAAGAGCAAAATGAATAATTTTGATGACAGTTAATTGAAAAGTTTTTGCACAAACAAACCTAATGCAACCAAGATCAGGAGGGAAGCAAAAAACTGGGAAAGAATTTTTGCAACAAGTGTCTGTGATAAAGAACTTTTTAAAAAATATGGAGAGAACTGAGTCAAATGTATAAGAATGCAAGTCATTCCTCAATTGATGAATGGTCAAAGGATATGAACAGGCAGTTTTCAGAGGAAGAAATTAAAGTTATTCATAGTCATATGAAAAAATGCTCTAAATCACTATTGATGAGAGATGCAGATCAAAGCAACTCTGAGATACCACATCACACCTGTCAGATTGACTAACATGACAAAACAGGAAGATGATAAATTTTGGAGAAGATGTAGGAGAGTTGGAACACTAATTCCTTGTTGGTGGAGCTGTGACCTGATCCAACCACTCTGGAGAGCAATTTGGAACTATGCCCAAAGGGCTACAAAAATGTGCATACCCTTTGACCCAGCAATATTGCTTCTAAGACTGTATCCCAAAGAGATTATAAAAACAAGAAAGGGTCCCACATGTACAAAAAATATTTACAGCAGCTCTCTTTGTGATGGCCAAAAACTGGAATTCAAGGGGATGCCCATCAATTGAAGAATGGCTGAACAAGTTATGGTATATGAATGTAATGGAATACTATTGTACTATAAGAAAATATGAAGAGAAAGACTTCAGAGAGGCCTGGAAGGACTTATATAAACTGGTGCTGAGTGAAAGGAGAAGAACCAGGAGAACTTTGTACCCAGCAACAACCACAGTGTCTGAGGAATTTTTCTGGTAGACTCAGGCCTTCACAGAATGCAAGGACTTAACAAATTCCCAATGGACTCTTGTGGCAAAATGTCTTCCACATCCAGAGAAAGAACTATGGAATTGGATCATAGAATTAAATAGACCATTTTCTCTTGTGTTATGTTCTGTTTTCTTTTATGATTCTCCCAATTATATTGTCTTCTATGCAACATGATTAAGGTGAAAATTTATTTAATAGGAATGAATGTGTAGAACCTATATAAGATTGCACACTCTCTAGGAGAAGGAATGGTGAAGGAGGGGGAAAGAAGGAGGAGGGAGGGGAAAAATCTAAGATATATGAAAGTGACTGTAGAAAACTGGAAACAAATAAAATAATTAAAAAAAAAAAACAAAGTTACCCATAATTGTGAACTCACAATATTGAGTAATAACAGCAACAACAATAATAAATATAAAATAGGTTGCACTACATTGAATTTGTAAAGAGATTTTCATCAGCCAGAGCTCCTGCACTGATGGATGGAAGGAAGAAAGGAAGGCAGCAAGGAACAAGGGAATGAAGGAAATCAGAGGCTTTCTCCTCTTCTAAAGGCAATGGTAAGAAAGAAAAAAGAATAGCCATTGCCCTCCAGGACCTTAGGGTGGTGGATGAGACTGATACAAAACAGGTACAGATAAATGAATATAAGGTAATTTTATGAGGAAACAAGCATTAATAACTAGAGGAAATCAGGAAAAAAAAGTCTTTATAAGAAGGAGACACTGAGGCAAAGCATGAAAGAAAAAGGATTTTAAAAGGAAAGGGAGAAGTCACAGTCCACTCTCCTTTCATGATATTACTTTGTATTTTAAAGCAATCACAGGGCAGAGTCAAGACGGTCTAGTAAAAGCAGGAACTTGCTTGAGCTCTCCCAATTTCACTAGTAAACAACTTTAAAATAATTCCTCAAAATGAATTCTAAAGTGGCAACACCAACAAAAGGAAGGGATTAAACAATTTTTTAGGCCAGGACACCTTTGAAGGTCCACCAGAAAGGTTTGTCTCACTGGAGTGAGAGGGGAGCACAGTCCAGCACAGACTGTGACTATACAGATGATGTCCCCACCAAACTAGCAACAAGTCTTGGAGGTGGCTAAATATGCCATGGCAGATTCTGGAACTCTCAGCCTACTGATGGTAAAGGGGTCAGATAATTGGTCAGAAGGATAATATAAGGTAATCTTGCTGACACAGAGTGCGCAACTCTATTGCATTGCCCATATGTAGTTCTGGTTCATACTCTCAGGGTGAGAAGGAGCATTAGCACAACAGATCATGCAACTACAATGGAGAGATCATGGTTCCAGGGCAGAAAAGAGTGCTTGTGGGTGCTTACAGACTAGAACATAAGCAGAGATGGCAACAACCACACCTCTCCTTAGATCACACCACCTTGGAAGAACTGAAAGTATATAGGCCCCCAGAACTGGGTCTGAAAACAGTAGCATGAAAATACTAATGCTTGAGACAGTGCCTCTTCTGCCCTGGAAGTAGAGCCAACTTTAAAATGAAGCTACAGTTCAAAAATTAGGTTGAGAAAATGAGCAAACAACGATAACAATAACAAGGAAGCCAACCATAAAAAGTTATTATGGTGAGAGGGAAGATCAAAATACAAACTCACAAGAAGATAATTAAATCAAAACAGCTACATGCAAAGCCTCAAAAGAAAATGTGAACTTATCCCAAGCCCTGGAAGTGTTCAAAAGGATTTTGAAAGTCAAATAAGACGAAAAGAAGACAAATTGGGGAAATGAGTAAGAGTAATGCAAGAAAATCATGAAAAAGAATAAACAGGTTGATAAAGAAGACACAAAAAATGCTGAAGAAAATAACACCTTAAAAAAACAGAATAGGCCACATGGTAACAGAGGCACACAAGTCTATTGAAAAGAAGAACTCTTTATAAAGCAGAATTGGCCAAATGGAAAAAGTGGTATAAACATTCACAGAAGAGAGCTCCTCAAAAGTAGAATTCACCAAATGGGAAAGAAGGCACAGAAGCTTAAAGAAGAAAATAATTCTTAAATAATAGAATCAGGCAACTGGATGCTAATGACTCCATGAGAAATCAAGAAAAAACAAAATAAAATCAAATGAATGAAAAAATAAAAGAAAATTTGAACTATCTCATTCGAAAAACAACTGACCTAGATAATGGATCAAGGAGAGATAATCTAAGAATTATTGGACTACCAGAAGGCCATAATAAAAAAAAAGCTTATATATCATATTTCAAGAAATTACCAAGGAAAACTGTCCTGTATTCCTAGAACCAGAAAATAAAATAGACTTTGAAAGAATCATCTGATTGCCTCCTGAAAAATATTCCAAATAAAAGCTCTCAAAAATACTGTAGCCAAATTCCAGAGCTTCCAGGTCAAAGAGAAAATATTACAAGCAGTCAGAAAGAAACAATCCAAATATGCAGCCACAGTAAGGATAACACAAGATTTAACAGCTTCTACATTAAAGGACTAGAGAACTTGGAATATGATACTCTTGAGGGCAAAGAAAAAAAGATTATAATCAAGAATCACCTACTCAATGAAAATGAGTATAATCATTCGGGTGAAAAAATGATCGAAGATGTTCATGCATTCTTGATGAAAAGCCCAAAGTTGAATAGAAAATTTGACTCTCAAATACAAGACTCAAGACAAGCATAAAACAGCAAATAAGAAAAAAGAAAGCATAAGGGATTCAATAAGGTTCAACTGTTTACATTCTTACACAGGAAGATGATATTGTAACTCCTATGAAATCTAAAATTTTTAAGGCAGTTAGAAGGTGTGCACACAGAGAAGGGGGGATGGGTGGAAGTTCACTATGATGGGTTAATATCCAAAAAAAATACAATTAAGGAGAAAAGGAATGCACTGGGAGAAGGAGGAAGGCCAAAGTAGAATGGGGTAAATTAATTCACATAAAAGAGAGACAAAAGATCTTTTACAGAGGAAGGGAAGATGGGGCAGTGTGTGGCAGGTAACACTTGAACATTACTTTCATTGGAATTGACTCAAAGAGAGAATAAGATAAACATTCAGTTGGGAATAGAAATCCATCTTACCCTATATGGAAGTAGGTGGGGAGAGTGGTAAGAAAAAGGGCACTGATAGAAGGGAGGATGGAATTGGGGTGGCAGTGGTCAAAGGAAAACACTTTTAAGTGGGACGGGGTAAAAGAAAAGAGAGAAGAATAGACAGAGGAGTGGGGGAAAAAGAATAGAAGGAAATGCACAGTAGTCATCATAACTGTGAATGTGAATGGAATGAACTCACCCATAAAATGAAACTTAATAGCAGAGTGGATTAAAATCCAGAATCCTACAATGTGTTGTTTACATGAAATATACTTGAAACAGAGAGACACACACAGAGTAAAAATAAGAGGCTACAGCAGAACCTATTATGTTTCAGCTGGAGTAAAAAAAAAAAAGCAGCAGTATTAATCATGAATTGAGAGAAAAC
The DNA here is from genome assembly GCF_028372415.1 of Notamacropus eugenii. Classification (NCBI taxonomy): domain Eukaryota; kingdom Metazoa; phylum Chordata; class Mammalia; order Diprotodontia; family Macropodidae; genus Notamacropus; species Notamacropus eugenii. The sequence goes on along the minus strand of NC_092874.1, from coordinate 59,693,309 downwards.
AAAAGCATAAATAGATCTAATTAAAGGAGATGAGCAGAGAAACTACATTTTGCTAAAAGGTACCATAAACAATGAAGTAATATCAATATTAAACATATATGCATTCAAATTCTGGAAAAGTTAAATAACTTTCAGGAGGAAATAGAATCACAATAGTGGGGGGTTGCAAACTTCCCCTCTCAAGACTGGATAAATATAACCAAAAAAAGAAGCATACAAGAAAAAAGTTAAAGAGGTAAATAGAATTTTAGAAAAGTTAAATATGATAAACATCAGGAGAGAACGGATTTGGAACAGAAAAAAATATAACTTTTTCTCAATGGTACATGGAACTCACACAAAAATTAACAATGTATTAGGCTATAAAAGCCACACATCCAAATGCATAAAAGTAGACACATTACATGCATCTTTTTCACATCATAATGCAATAAAATTAAATTCAATAAAGGGCTATCAAGTCATGGATTAAAAATTAACTGGAAACTAAATAATCTAATCCTAAGGAATGAGTGGATCAAAGAACAAATCACAGAAACAATCAATAATTGCATTAAAGAAAATGACAACAATGAGATAACATACCAAAATTAGTGAGATACAGCCAAAGAAGTACTTAAGGGAAAATTTATATCTCTAAATACCTATATCAATATCTAAATCAATAAAATAGAGAATGAACAGATCAGTGACTTGAATATTCAACTAACAAAAAAAAGAAAGAGAACAAATTAAAAATCTCTAATTAAACACCAAATTGGAAATTCTGAATATAAAAGGGGAGATTAATAAAACTGAAAGAAAACCATACTAATAAATAAAATTAGGAACTGCTTTTATAAAAAAATTAAACTATTAGTTAATTTGATTTAAAAATAAGAAAATCATATTAACCAGTATCAAAAATTAAAAGAGTAAATATGAAATTAAAGCAATCATTAGGAGCTCTTTTGCCCAATTATAGGCCAATAAATCTAAAAAATCTAATTGAAATTGATAAGTATTTACAAAAATATAAATTGCCCACATTAACAGAAGAGGAAATAGAATACTTAAATAATCCTATCTTAGAAAAAGAGACTGAACAAAGGATCAATGAGTTTTCCAAGAAAAAAAATCATCAGGACCAGGTAGGTTAGCAAGGAAATTCTACTGAACTTTAATCTCAATACTATATAAACTATTTGTGGAAATGGGCAAAGAAGAAGTCCTACCCAATTCTTTTATGACACAAATATGTGGCTGAAACCTAAATCAGGAAGAGCAAAAACAGAGAAATAAAACTATAGGCCCATTTCCTTAATGAAAATCAGTGCACAAAATTTAGATAAAATACTGGCAAGGAGATTACAGCAATCTATCACAAAGATCATACACAACTAACAAGATGGAATTTATAACAGAAACATAGGACTCATTCAATATTAGGAAACCTGTCAGCATAACTGACCATAGTAATAGCAATACTAATGGAAATAATACAATTATCTCAACAGATGCAGAAAAAACTTCACAAAATATAGCACTCATTCCTATTTAAAAACCAAAGCAACACTAGAAAACATAGAAATAAAAGGAATTTTCCTTAGAGTGATAATTGGTATCTATCTAAAATCAAGAGCTTACCTTCTCACGAAGGTTAAAGAGTAGTGAGGGAGAGAATTTGAAACTCAAACTTTTTAAAAACTAATGTTAAAATGCTTAAACATAATAAATAAGATGTTTAAAGTGGAAAAAATAAAGCAATCACAAAAAGAGTCTGTCTGGTCTCATGGCACACGTATGTAGTCCAAACTACTGGGGAAACAGAGACTAATGCTAATGAATGACTCAAGCTTTGGAGTTCTGAGCTACAGTGTGCTAAGCCCATTGGCTTTTTCCACTAAGTTTTGTATTAATATGAGTTCTGGGGGGAGAGTGGGGAGCAGAGAGGAAGGTAAGCACAGGGTTGCCTTGAGGGATGAATTATCCCAGATCAGTAATAGAACAAATCAAAGCTACCATGAAGCTTTGATTAAAATCAGACCTGTATTTAGCCCCAGTCCTTTCAAAATGGGCAAGATAGAAAGACCAAGTCTTTATTTAAAAAGGGGGGGGGGGGGAGGGACTGTCATCTCCTTTTATCCTGTGAGCTAGTGTCTCATATGAAAGCAGCACCAAGATAAGAAATATTCTTGTGTTATCATTCCCTTATGGGAGTGTAAATGGGATCCTGTCATCATTCAACAAAAGGCCCTAATGGACGCACAACCCCTATGTCTTTGTATGTATGAATTGGCTGGTGTCTGTGAAGTTTTCCTAGAGAAATTTCTTAAAGAAGAATTTTAAATATATCTCTGATGTTATCTTCAGGGGACTGGTGATTAAATGAAATTTTTTGCGCTATTATTTTTTTAAAGTTGATTTAAAGAAGGAAAAAGAATGCTGATCGTGATCTTTAAAAATCTAAGTAATGAGCTGAATGGGGAGGGAAGGGGGCAGGAGTACAATAAAACCATACATACCCAAGGACACAATAATAAATTACTCTGGAAATAGTTAAAAAACTGTCTTTTTCAAGGCTTTCTTTTTCAGCGGAATGATTTTCCTCAAGAATACTGACGTGTGAAATGACAACAGGCTTATTGCCTTTTAAAGTTTCCTTTTCTAATTAGTAAAATATAGGGGGCAGCTCAGGGGGGAGGGAATCTACTGAAGTCTATTCCTTTGAAAGTACATATCAAACATTCTAAAATCTCCATTTTTAATGCAAAATCAAAGTTGAATGTAAAGGAAAAAATGTTTCAACTTCTACTGGCTCATATCATCTATACAAGAAATTTGCATTCCAAACCTCTCTTTATTTCCCCCTCTCCAGATCTGCAGAAGAGAGACCTTCAAAATATACTAAAAATATGAGCTAGAAGTTTCTAAAGCCACTTACCTACAGTAATAAAGGAGTCAGAGCTAAGGGAAGACTATAAACAGTGTGGCTTGTTCTCATTCCTGTGTTATCGATCGAAGCTAGAGAAAGTGACAAAACCATGCTGACTGGATTCACTACTGATTTATGTTACATCAACTCGAATGGATGTCTTCACTGCACCACTGAAATCCTTTCACATCTCCCTAATCACTCTTTATTCCATTTTTTTTCATCCATCCTTGTATTCCATGGCACCCTCTCCTTCCTATCCTTTTGTCTTGGCTCATACTTCATAGGGGAAAAAAATTAAGACCATTCACTGAGAGCTCCCTCTTCTCCCTTTCTCTTCACCTCACATTACTCAGATGGATCCCCTTGCTATCTTTTCCTTCCACCATCTCACAAGAAGAAGTGGTTATTCTTGTTGCCATACCAAACCCCTCCTTGTATCCTTGATCTCATCCCTTCCTGTTTTCTCCATCAGAATGCCTTTCTATCATTCCAACTGACTGTCTAATTTTCAGTGTCTCCTAATATACTACATCCTTCTCTGCTGCCTACAGACATGCCCATTTCTTCCCCATCCTTGAAGGAAAAAAAAATTCCTTATGTGATGCTACCATTCTTATTAGCTACTATCTCATATTTCCTTCTTTGCTAAATTATCTGAGAAGGGAATCTACACTAACTCCCTTCTACATTCTCTGCTCTCATTTAATTATAAACCTTCTGCAGTTTGACTTCTGACCTCTTCATTCAGCTGAAACTGTTCTGGCCAAAATCGCCAAGCATCTCTTGCCAAATCTGATGGTCCTTAATTCTCCTCCTTCTCAATCTCACTGCAAGCAGGCACTAACTATTGACCTCTTCTGGATACTCTTACCTTTTTCACTTTTCCTCTATCTGACTTCACTGTTCAGTTCTCTTGGTGGATTTTCATCTACAAAATAGTTATAGCCTAGCATAGTTAGCTAGCTACTAGGAACAGTAATAGCAATAGCTAGCATTTATATAGCACCTACTAGGTAACAGGCACTATGTTAATTAAGCACTTTACAAATATCTCATTTTTGAGGTAGGTGCTGTTATGATTCCCATTTTATAGTTGAGGAAACTGAAGAAGACAGAGGTTAAGTGACTTGCCTGAGGTTACATTTAAGAAGTATCTGAGGCTAGATTTGAATAGGTATTCCTAACTCCAGGTCCAGTATTCTATCCATTGTATCACATTGCTGCCATATGATGAAAGATGGAGTCATTGGGGGAAGAGGATGGCCTTGAAAGAAGCCAGGAAGTAGAAATAAGTAGGAATATTTAATATTTGATCTTAGAGAGGTAGTGGAGTATATTGAGTCTGGAAATCACATGCTCAGACCCACTGTTTAGGAAAATTTTACATGGTGAAAGGTGAGGCAAGGAGACTAATCAGAAGACTTGCAGTAATCTACTGTCTCACAAGGAAAAGAGTTGGGTTAGAGGAAAGTCACTACTATTTAAGACCTCCAACAATTCACCAAGGGTCTTATAAAATAATACTTAATATACTTAAGAGATGAGCACTTGATAAATCCAGAACTAAAAAGTACTAGAGAATGGAATCTTTACTCAATTTTTAAAAACTGTTGGAAATAATAATTGTACTGTGATAGTAAATTTATTCTCATAATTATTAACGATAGTATCTATTCATAATGATGATGGTAATAGCTAGTATTTATAGAACCCTTTAAGGTTTGCAAAGCACTCCTATGTTCTTTTATTTCATTCTCGCAACAACCCTGTGAGACTGGGACTTTACAGAGGAAACTGCAGCGGGGAGAAGTTAAATGACATTCCCAAGGTTACAGTTAGTAATTGTCCGAATTCAGATCTTCTTCACTCTAAGACTAGTGCTCTATCCACTGGGCCATAGAGCAGTCTTGACATTTCACACCCACTGAGTTCAAATCCCCCACCTTATATAAAGTCATCAACTAAGATGACTAAGATCCTTCATGAAATTTTCATTAATCATTCCATCCTGTATTTTTTATTCTTTTCTGTGGATTTCTACAGTGTGTCTAGAACATTCCCTGGTAATTTCATGTCTTTTCCATCTCACCTAGCAAACACAGGTCTTCTATATCCCAAGTCCAGTGATCTACTGCTCTACCATGCTTTTTCTTGAGAACAGCTAATTTTTGTTCTATAATCCCCACAGCACCTAACACAGTGCCTTACACCTGGTGAGTACTCAATCCACATTATAATCCTACACCATCAAATGTTACTTAAGTGCTTCATTTGGGACATTTTTGTTTTCTTGAGAGGCATCTGTTGATAGGGTGAAAAAAATGAAGATTAAATATTCAACAAAGACTCTTTGAATGTTGAGTTTAGGAAACACTGTTGTATACTGTGTTCTAAGCCCATTGGTTTTTCACTAATATAACCATCTAAACACTTTTTTTTTTGGCAAGCTCATTAAATAAAATTAAATCAACTTGCTGTTACAGAAGAAACTTTCCAGTTTAGTGAAAGGATAGAGAGATCATTAGGCAGTTAAGTGGCTCAGTGAATAAATTACTGGGCCTGGAGTCAGGAAAACCTGAGTTCAGATCTGGCTTCAAACACTTACTAGATGCGTAACCCTGGACAAGTCATTTAACCTCTGCTTACCTTAATCCACTGGAGAAGGAAATGGCAAAACGCTCTAGCATCTTTGCCAAAAAAATACCATGGATGGTATGGTCCACAGGGTCACAAAGAATCAGACATGACTGAACAACTAAAAGATGATTAAGTCCTCCATCCAGTCTAATTCATTCAATTTTAGGGCAGTTAGGTGGTGAAGTGGATAAAGCTCAGGACATGGAATCTGGAAGACCTGAGTTCAAATCCAGTCTCAGACACTTACTAACTTGTGATCCCGGGCAAATCACTTAATCATGTTTGCCTCAGTTTCCTCACTGCAAAAATGAGCTGGAGAAGAAAATAGCAAACCACTTCAATATCTTTGCCAAGAAGACCCCAGAGCATGTCATGAAGTATTGGACATGACTGAAACAGCTCAGCAACAACAATGGCAGTAACAAAGAGAGATCAGCATGGTGGTAAAGTTATAAAGGGCAAAGAGAAAGAAGCTGCTGGTAGAATTTGATGAGGAATTCAATTGGTTTTTGTTGTGTCTTCTATGTATTAAATATCGTTATAATTTATGGAGTTTTTCCAGTTACTTGTGAGCTTTCTCAAATACATCACATACAGTAAAAAAAAAAAAAGACACCAAGGATGTTTAAGATGAATTAGGCAAAAGTAAAATTCTAGCAAAAAAGACAGTGACAAAATAATAGCTTAACTAGATCAATTATACACAGAAGGCAGAACAATTAGAACCAAGCTGAATAATCAGAATAAATCCACTGAGTAATTTTTTCCCAAAGCAATAATTTTCTGGGAAACAATTAATGGCATTATTAGTGGAAAATAAAGGATTAGGCCAAATCTCTTCACTTTATTACCAACTCTACTAGAAGATCTTGGATGAGAGTAACTACCTACATTTTGGAGAGGAGATAGTATATTAATTACTCTCTGTTTAAAGCAGCAGGACTAAAGTAAAGCCTTTGTCTCAGATGGAAGGCACATAAGCAGAAGCATATGGATGAATTTCATACAAAGTAGCAGTCAAGGCTTTCTCCAGTTCTTCTTGGGTATTCGTTCTTGATATTTCTGGCTGTCTACTTTTATGGTTGGTCTCTGTGCTCTTTTCTTTCCATCTCTCTCTCTCTCTCTCTCTCTCTCTCTCTCTCTCTCTCACACACACACACACACACACACACACACACACACATACACACAAACTCTCTCTCTGTCTCTCTCACACACACACACAATTTATTTATGAACAAATTACTTGCTATCTGATAATGAGTGGAAGAGCTATCACAAGTCTCTTCCATTTTCTTTTTCTTCTCTATCCTCTCTCATTCTTTTACTCTCTGTTCAGTTTCATATCCAGGCTCCCTTTGAATACAAGACAGGATGATATGAGAACTTATCAACTGAGAATTGATAGTTTTTCCTATAGACCGTTTTAGAATAGTTCATCTTAATTCTCCTTTCTTGAATAAGATTATACATTTATTGTATGGGGTTCCTTTTTTACCAGAACTTTATGTACATCCAAGTTCTAAAGATCCCCAGATCTCTGCCTCCTAAGAACAAATTATTAACATATGCTACCAAGGTAACAGTTGAGGTATCTATCTATCCATCTTGTTTTTTCATCTCAGTACATGCAGAGTGCACTTTTTTTCTGGTCATGTGTCATTGACGATATATTTTATAATATGTCTCATGCCCAAGTTGTTGCTGATCATTATTGGTGATATACTATGATCTACTTATGTTCATTGCGCATCATGGAAAATGACTTCCTTATTTTTTAAAAAACAGATACTTCATTTTTTGCTGGTAGAAAATTCCAATTAGAAAAAAGAAACAACCAAAGAGAAACCCTTACATTTCTCTAAGCTATTTTACTCCTTTCATTATCTTCCTCAGTTTAACAAAAGAACCATTCAAAACAAAGACTAATCCAACTAACAGTTCTATCTAACCCCATACCAAAGGCACTTGCCAATGTTACTACAATTTCTTTTCTTTCCCCAGGTGATCAATAATTACCATGAATGAGAATTAATGGAGTTGTTAGCTTAACATCAATGAAATGATAATCCTTCACTAATAACACCTTATTACAACTTTCCATAATTATATAACACTTGAGTAGTTTGGGTACTGGAATCCTGCATCTGGATCTTTAATTTGAGGACAGAAAATTAAGATGAAGGATTAAAAAAATGATTTAACTTTTGTCAGCTGAAAATGATTTATTTACCATAGGATACTTTTGAGAGAACTTTTAATCTAGTCTGTAGTGATGGGGAGGAAGAAATGAGATATGGGAAAAAGGGAAATGCCCATAATCTGAACATATCACTATAAAGGTTTTTTAAAAAAGCAATTTATAAATATGCTGATCAGTGACTTTTATGAATATCTTAATCTGCTAGACCTAAAATTTAAAACTGATAGACCTACCAGAGAAGTTTGTTTTTTCAAATATGTATTTCTTAGCAAATATTAAATAAATATAATTGATCATCAGGCTATGACACACACAAACAGAAAAGAGAAGGTAGAGAGAAAGACAGCTCTGGGGAATTCATATTTTCTCATAATGCAATTAGATCATGAAAGATAACTAGTATGGATTGCCTATATAGATTAAATCTACTGTTAAACTAGAGTGATAAATGAGAAAACCATAAATATAATTTATTTCAAAGTACTAAAACAATTTTTTTAAATCACTTCGTATGAACATTATTTCTTAGAACATTATCCTGGGCTCTTCTCTCTTCTGGAAAGCAAACATGTTTCTGTGATTGGATAATATATCTATCTAGGAAAAATCACACACATTCACACATGCATTTAAACAAGAAATCTAAAACATTCTAAATCATTTTTTCTGTATTGTACTATGCTTCTTAAATGTTTATAGAATTATGACTTCAGTCAAAAACTTATCAAGTGTAGGGTAAATGAAATAACAATTTCCTGCTCCAAATTAGAAATAAGTGCAGAGTCCACCATTTAAAATAATGATAAATAACTGCATACTCTAGGCTGGAATTCAAAAAGGTAAAATTGGATTTCAGATACAAAATATATCATTATAATTTATGGAGTTTTTCCAGTTACTTATGGGCTTTCTCACCTGTAACACATATGGTTTTAAAAAATCAAGGATATTTAAGATTAATTAGGCAAGCAGAAGTGGAATGATATTAAAAAAAACTGCACAATTAACAAAATATAATACAACTCACACTACTCCTACTCAGCCCAGAATAGAACTGAACCCAGTTTATCATCTATTTATAATATAGGTCCAAAATAAAATATTTAAATGATTTCTTTATGCTATCCATCCAAACGCATACCATGGTTTCAAAAGCATGCATTATTCATCCACTTAGTTTTCCCACATGGATAGCTAAAATTAATCCTAGATCTCATTTTGGGGGTGGGGGAAAGGATGCTGCAGTATTCCTGGACTCAATATAATCAGCACAATATTACTTCCAAAACATTGTCTCAGCAACACCTCTCCATCCATAGGAAATCTCTTTCATTTGAACTCTGTCCTACACATCCTCCTTGGTAGAATCCTACACATTTATCATGTATTTCCTATATATCATAAAACATTCCTCTGTAATGTTTTAGAACATGTGGTAATCATATCTCAATGCCATCTGAAAATAGGAGGATCTAAAGGGCCTCACCATTTATAGGGCTCTCCTTTTATAGGGATTCCTTTCCTCTCCTCTCCTCTTTCTCATATCCCCTAAAACCTTATGCCCTGTACATGGATTGAACAAGGAAGGGTGCCTCCCCAACCTCCATTCAATGGCTGTTTTGGACCCTCCTAGCTTAGAGTGAATGTCAATAGTAACAGTTTCTCTTCCAAACAACAACCCTGAGGCTGAGGCTCCTGCCCCTTCCAGTGTGATTTATCTTTATTAAAGTAGTCATCCCCCCGACTACCTTTTAAAGAGTCCCATTCACTGAATGGGCATTACCTCACTTTAAGTAAGTACCTTTTGAAAAGGCCTAGTCTAAAAAGGCCAAGGTCTCCCATTGCATCCTGGGCTGTGTCCAGTCATCCTGATGAATATCTGGTCACTGGATCCAGATGGCTCAGGAGGAGAAAGTGAGGCAGGTAACCTTGCACAGCCCTCCCTCTCTCAAAACAAAGTCAAGTGCAAGTCATGTCATCATTTCTCTGATGTCATGGTCGTTTTCAAAAATGAAAGACAAACACAACAACCTCTTCCCTCCAGACTCTCTGTTAAACACCCTCTTGACAGTAGCGAATAGTTTCCTCAATATATGCCTCATGCCAAAATGCAAATCCAACCAACTCTCAGGTACCATATCACACCTATCAGATAGACTAGATAAAACAGGAAAATAATAAATGTTGAAGAAGAAGTGGAAAAATTGAAACACTAATGCATTGTGGGTTGAGTTGTGAACTAATCCAACCATTCTGGAGAACAATTTGAATCAATGTCCAAAGCGGTATAAAACTATGCATACCCTTCCATACAGCAGTACCACTTCTAGGTCTGTATCCCAAAGAAATCATAAAAATGGGAGAAGGACCTATATGTACAAAATATTCTTACATCAGCTCTTTTTGTGGTGGCCAAGAATTGGAAATTGAGGAGATGCTCATCAATTGGGGAATTGCTGAACAAGTTGTAGTATATGAATGTAATGGAATACTATTGTTCCATAAGAAATGATGAGCAGGTGGACTTCAGAAAAACATGGAACGACTTATATGAACTGATGCTGAGTGAAGTGAGCAGAACCAGGAGAACATTGTACACAGTAACAGCAAAATTGTGCGATGATTAACTTTGATAGACTCAGCTTCTCTGAGCAATGCAAGGATTTAAGATAACTCTAAATGACGCATGATGGACAATGCTGTCTACATCCAGACAGTCTGAATGCAGATCGAAGCATCCTATTTGCTCTTTTTTTTTGTTTGTTTCTTTTTTCTCGTGTTTTCTCCAATTGGTTCTAATTCTTCTTTATAATGTGATGAATGTGAAACTATGTCTAAAATATTGGTTCTAATTCTTCTTTATAATGTGATGAATGTGAAACTATGTCTAAAATGAATGTATATGTATAGTCTGTGTCAAACTACATGCTGTCTTGAGGAGGCGGGGAGGAAGAGAAAATATAAAACTCAAAATCTTACAGAAGTGAATGTTGAAAACTAAAAATAAATAAATTTAATTTTGAGAGAATAAAACAAAAAAAAACATGTCGACTATTTTATGTTCTCCCTTGATATTAATAATCAGAAGATTATTGAACAAATATATCTATCTCCATTGCCCCATTCATCAAGGAATATTGTATGATTTTTTATGTATGCATGAAAGCTAGCTTCAGAGAAGATGGCCATTAAAGATTCATTTTACTTTAGTGAAAAAAAAAATTTAAACCCTAATAGCAAATAAACTCACACAATGGGAAATGCAGAAGATATACAAACAAAAGATACCAAATAAACATCACTAACATCATTATCTAAGAGAGAAAATTTACAGAGCCAGGATAGGAATTCACAAACTAAAACTCCAAATCTAGGGATCCTTCCACTGAATGACACTCCTCATAGTATATGCATTATTAATCTCTAATAGATTAATTAATTAATTAATCTCTGATAGAGAAAATCCACCATGGGAAAAATTATTATGCATATAGTAATGTTTTCACATCCACTGGTATGCATTTATCACAACCAACACTACATACATTTGGAAAATAATAAGCATGTGTGCAAGGCACACTATTTATTGAGTTTAAAAGAATGCTTGCTTATCCATAATGTAGTCACGTTATATATGTTGTTGAAGCTTGATGTTTATTGAATAAAGATCAAAATGATAATATTTGATGCACGTACAGATTCCCAACCCCTTCAAAAAAAAATAAAAACTTCCCACGTGGGTTGTCAGGCCAGGAGAAGTGAGCAGTAGACCCAGAAAATCACCCTCCTTTTACTCTAGTATGCTAAACCTTCAAAGATTCACGCAGACAACCTCACTTCTTTGAGAAAATAGATAAATGACAAAAGGTAAACTTAAATAAATGCTTTAGAACACTGCCTTCTGACCAGACTTTTCCATCTACACCTCAGAGAGGTTTTGATTCCATGCAATATCATGCCCCACTCTGGACAAACTGAAATCTCATCTCCATGATAACTGACTCCACTTTTTATACTCAACACCTATTCAGCCCCCTCAATTGTGTCTCCCCTCTGACTGGAGAGCTCATGGGTGGGGCACTAAACTCTTATCCAAACCTTCCAGATGTCCAGGATCTCAGCTTTCCAAGTAACTTGGAAGTTTTCCATTAGTTTCTCTAGGTGATTTAACTCCTTGGATCAGGCCTCTTGCAGGACATCCCCTAGTGTCCACTCCCACTTCCTGCTTTCCTTTCTGTGTTCTTTTCTTCCATTAGATTGTAAGCTCCTTCAGGACACAATCTTTTTTTCTTATTTGCATTCCCTGCACTTAGCACAATGCCTGGCACCTTATAAATGTTTAATAAATGTTCACTGAATTGAATTGATTTTAACTTTTCTTTTTGATTATAAATTTAACTTTCAATAAATATGAACATTTTTAATATATGAAAAAAAGAACAAATCAGGAAGAAGCCTTTTGTGGGGAAATAGCCAGATCAGGGAGATCACTCATCTACCCCAGGTTCAACCATATACACAAGTATAAATTACTGACGTAAAAGCTGTACTACCCCAGAAGGTAAATTTAACTTCAAAATTAGAGATTTGAAAAGCATTGCCAAAGATTTAAAACAAATATTACAATATTATAACAACCTTTTAAATTAGTTTATCAATCATACACTACAATTTGTAGCAGCCAGAACATAGGGGTGACAGCACTAGACCTGAATTCAAATCCTTTCTCAGACACATGCTAGATGTTCGATCTTGGGCAAACCACTTAGCCTGTCTGCCTCAGTTTCCTCATCCATAAAATGTGGATGATAATAAGAGCACCTACTTCTCAGGATTGTTGAGAGGATCAAATGAGATAATATTTGTAAAGTGCTTTGCAAACCTTAAAGCTCTATGTAAATGTAGTGGTTGTTGTTATTAATCATAATAGAAAGTAATCACTATTCATCAAAATGGCGGCAAGCACACTGGATGTATCAAGGCCAATCATTCAAAGAATATCTGTAATGGATCACTATCCTTATGTCTTTGCTTCTCTTCCATGACCATCCTGATTTGCTTTAGGTTGTAAAGATTAAGCCAGGCATACGGAGGGGTCGAGATTACACTGTTCCTAGTGGAAGATTGAATTCTTATCATTGTCATTATTAACCACTCTTAATGAAATGATACGTGCTTAACGTTAAGGTACAAAGTAAAATGCATACAAATATTTGCAGGGTGAGTAGTTACTCAGTGCTTTCACATACCACAATGGACTTCATCAGTTCCATTTGGGCAGTCAGGTGTAAAATCACACACTTTGCTAGATAAAATACAGCTTCCATCTTCACATGGCACAAATCCAACTTCACAATTGCCAGACTGAGTAATAGTCTCTTCCCCTTCAGAAAATAAACACAAGGCATCATTGACATCAGAACATTCTTTTGAAAACTATGCTTACAAAAAAGAAGGTTGGATATTGGAAGAATTCATGGTCTGAATTGGAATAAATTGCGTTGAATTTTGTTTAATTAAATCAGAGTCCTCACTGTGACCAACGATGACAAGCAGAGCTTTTCCTAGGGACATGGTATAATGAATAAGATCCAGGACTAGGACACAGGAATACCTGAGTTCAAATCCTACTTTGGACACTTGCTCACTCTGTGATCCTGGATAAATCATTTCATCTCTCTGCATCATTTTCATCATCTGTAAAATGAGGTGGTTAAATTTGAGGTCCTCTTTAGTTTCCTCTCACCTCTAAATCTATGATGCTCTGATCCTATGTCTGTGGTGTTAGGGAAGGATGGAATAAACTACCTTCCCAAGAGAAGCATAACTCTCTGCTGCAACCATCATCCCTGGGTCTCAATTCAAAGGGCTCTTTTGGGTCACCATATCCATTGTCAAAGAGTCATCCTCTTTGAGAAATAGACCGTCCTTTCTCCTGTTATATATATATATATATGTACAGCTGGGACCAGAGAGGTCTCTGTATGACAATGTCCCCTTCCTCTGCCATTCAATTTTTATCAATTTGCCAAGATCTCTAACTATAGCTCAGATTGGAGATGAGCTTAATTAAATAGTTATAGGTTGAAATCAGCATAAAAATCTTCCATTTTACTGAGCAAATTCATTCATCACATGTGAATATACATAATAAGCAATGTGGCAACTAGTTCTGATAGACTGTCATTTGTGGCCTTAAATTAAGGAATTAAATAATTCCTTGAATGAATTTCTCTCTATAAATTTATGATCCACTACAGTAGAAAGACATATAGGCCCTAAGTCCAGAAGAGCCGCAAGAGAAAAATCAAGAACTTGACAATGATAGGTCTAAGGCAGTGAGAGATTCTGGATTTGGGGACAGTAAATTATAAATGCAGTAAATCATGGGACCACTAATGGAGATAAATGAGGACTGAGTTGGAGAAAGAGATCAGTAGAATAGGAAAGGGTCAAGAAATTGAGATCACAATAAACATTAAGGGAAGGATTAGTATTAGAATCTTTGTAGAGCTTAAGAAACAGAAGACTGCAAATGGTCAGGAGAATAGTAAAGAAGACCAAAAAACAGGAAAAAAATAAAATTGATGACTTTGATTCACTTTGTCCTTATTATGATCTTCAATTCTCAATGTATACAATAATTAAACATTATAAACCAAGTTCCAACCATTCTTTAGGGGTATATAAGTTTAAGCACTCTAACTAACATCAAACTTTACTTTACTACCTAGATGAACTTAAGTATTACAAAGGGAAAATTTGACAATTTTTTAAATTTTTAATTCCTACTCTAAAATATGAATTTCATTATATGCTTATCTGCATTGTCAAATTCATATTGCAAATGATTTGCATAGAAGTGTCTGTAAAGGTATGTAAAATGAATCTCTAACCTAATTGTAAATTGTTTCATTAAAGCAAAAATCCATAACCTTTTGGTATGTCATGGAGTCCTTTTATGGTCTGGTGAAGCCTATAGACTCTTTTTTTCAGACTACTGTTTTTGAAATACACAAAATAAAATACATAAGATTACAAAAGGATTCAAATCTACTGAATTATTTTTCCCATCCAAGTTCTTGGACCCTCTATAATGTATTCAAGACCACTTCAGTATCTGTAGACATAGGGAAAGAACCTTTGCTTTGAAACAAGTCAAACATGACAAGAAAGAAAGAAAGAAAGAAAGAAAGAAAGAAAGAAAGAAAGAAAGAAAGAAAGAAAGAAAGAAAGAAAGAAAGAAAGAAAGAAAGAAAGAAAGAAAGAAAGAAAGGAAGGAAGGAAGGAAGGAAGGAAGGAAGGAAGGAAGGAAGGAAGGAAGGAAGGAAGGAAGGAAGGAAGGAAGGAAGGAAGGAAGGAAGAAAGGAATGAAGGAAGGAAGGAAGGAAGGAAGGAAGGAAGGAAGGAAGGAAGAAAGAAAGAAAGAAAGAAAGAAAGAAAGAAAGAAAGAAAGAAAGAAAGAAAGAAAGAAAGAAAGAAAGAAAGAAAGAAAAAAGGGAGGAAGGAAGGAAAAGAAAGAAAGAAAGAAGGAAGGAAGAGAAAGAAAGACAGAAAGGAGAGAATGAAAGAATGAATGAACAAAAACAGGAATGAAGGAAGGCAGGAGAAAAGAAAACAAGGGAAGGAGAGAGGGAGAAAAGGAGAGAGGAAAGAAGAAAAGAAAGGATATTTATGGAGTTGTTACTACAGGACAATTCTTTATAATACTGATGTCAGGAAGTTGGGCCATGGCTTAGCTAAGCATCCTTTGGCATATCTTTCCCCTCACTGAAGTTATGTTATTTGAACAACAGAATATCCAGTTCAGTATGGCAATAAGACATGTAACAATGTGATTTTCATTTTTCTCTTTCCTCTCAAACAGGCCTGAATGGGTCCCAGTAATAGGAATAAAATACTTGCCTTTGCTTTTGTTGTTTGTACTTGAAAATGACTTGAGAGAAATGCCACAATCTGGAGTTATACTGATGTCATCAATGGCAACAGTGGCATTTTCTGAAAAAACGGTGGCTTGTAAAATGAGCTGTAACAGCAAAGACACAAATTTTATCCTCCCAAAAAATTCATTTCTAGAAAATTCCCCGTGTGGGAAATAAAAACTTTTTGCATCTGCCTAGTATTTCAATTTCTTGAAATTCTTTTGGGAACCAAAGAAACCAAATCCCGCATTTAGAAGGCCACAAATGCTTTGACAGCAGCTTAGGTCACCTTCATAGCTTCAATAACCTCGTTTCAAATAAAAATGGCAGTATTCATCACATCTGAAGGGATGGCTTCCCATTGGAACCATTAAGAGTGATATGCATTGTAAATGAGCTACTTCTGGTAATCAACTGTGGTAGTTTACAACTCAATTTAATTGAGGCATGAATTAATTTGTAATGGGCCTGCTGAAGGCAATGACACATTTCCATATAGGAATATGTAAATACATACATATATATTTGTGGATATACATACATAAACCCACTTAGAAAGATATATAACACAAACACTAACCCCACAGTCACTCATTAATAAAATTCATATTCTAAAACAACCTAAAGCCACATATTTAAATGCAATTAAATCTAACATCTTATCAATTACTGATGTTATTTTTCAACACATCACATATGTACATGTATATACTTTCTTCATAACTTCTGATACAATTTTGCTATCCTCTCAGATAAATGAGGACCTAAAACCAGGAAGATCAGAATACAAGAGTCACATCTAATACTGGATGTACGACCCTGGGAAAGTCACAGCTTCTCAGTACTCTAAACAATGCACTGAGTCTTTAAATTGCAGCAAAGGTTCTGATCTGCACTGGAAGAGGGAGTTTCCTCACCTGGAAGTTCCCTCTAGATCAATAAAATCATGGGTATAGTCCCTATCTTCAGTTAAAAATTAAAACAAACCAATAATAACAAAAAGAAAGCTTCAGGAGTAACCTCAAAAACACTTCTGAAGAAGAACATGCATAAAACAGCCAGACCACAGCACAATCAGAAAATCAACTTTAGACATTTTTACTTCCAATACAATTTACCAACCCCCTAGGTCACTGCACTGAAATCTGCATCCATTGCAAAACAAAACAAATAGGTTGCACATGAGCATTGGATTACTTTTTCATATTAACTTGGCATAAGTCCTTCACACCATGTGGAAAGCTACATCTTTGACACTGAGATACAAAATCTTCAGGCAAATCAAAGAGAAAGTAGCTAAGTGATTGACTTCAAGGTATGTTTTTCTTCCTATTCAATGTCTAAGGATGTGTACAGGGCATGACAGAGAAGGGTGAAGAAGCGAAAATCATGACCACTGATGGGCAATGAATCTCAAAAGGGGAGAGCCTAAGCCAGAGTCACTCTCAGAGACCACAGGATAAAAAAAACCAAATGAACAAACAAAAAAACAGGCCTCCACTCACCCTGGAAACATAGATTTGGATAGCATCCTTCCTCCCATGATAAATGCTCATACCAAGAGATTCCTTTCAGATCACTTGAATATGATCACTTTATAATACCCTAATTGTACAACTGTACTGATCCCAAGGTACAAAGATCATAAGAAAGAGAAGGAACCCAAACCTAAATGTACCACTTCCTCAAAGATGTAGACATATCAATAGGGTGTGGCTAGCAAAGCTGAGACTAGATGAAGTAGATCTCCATGTTCTTTATCCAAATTACTTGTGAGGAATTCCAGACTCTTTCTTCCTCACACCCATCTTTCTTGTGGCCAATATAACATGTCACCCCAAATATCAGGTCTCCAGATTCACCAGGCATCCTCAGCTCATAACTAAATATTCCAGTAAAGTTGGTGCCTGTTGACTCTTTTTTTTTTTATTCAGATTCACTGGCTCTGTGTTTTTGAGGATGGAAAGAACACATTCTATTCAGCTGATTAGCCAGATTGTGACTGATACAATTGTGGCTCTGATTGTGACTGAACAATATAGACCCTCTTATAACTCTGTAAGAGTCTTGATAATTCTTTTATGAAAACAATTATTCACTTGCACCTAAATGTGCATGCTTTTACTCAAGGTCTAAGTGACTGGATTTGTTTTGAACAAAGACAGTTTTTGCAATTTATCATCAACTCTTATTATCAACAGTGAACTTTTTCACATTATAGTTTACTTATAGGAAACCTTGTTTTCGAATTTTTAAGTTTGCTGCAAATAAGCAATTACTGGTCTCACTTGATTCTTTCCTTTGTCAACCTCTCGAACTTCTTTTATTACTCTTTTCATGGAGCTTTCAGGTTCATTATGCAAAGCCAAAAGCAATCATTTTCCCTGCTCTAGGGGAGGCTTGAAAGGGTAACAGTTCTATTCAGATTGGTGTTTCCGCATCAGTCTGCGAGGAACACTGTTTTATTCTCAGAATAGAAGCCAAGACTAATTGGAGCATTGGAGAATTTTTTGGCTCTCTTCAATTGGATCTTTACAATACAGTAATATTACCTTCCTGAAGAAATTGCCAAAAAGGTCCAGATACTTATATTTCAATGTCAGCCTTCCAAATCCAAATAAAAGGATGTAGAATTTATCCACACCTTTGTTCTCCTATACTAATACAGATAATACTGTTAACTATTTACTTAATTATGGTACTTATTTCTTTAAATAAATGAAAAGAAATAAAAGAAATTCATCTGTTCCCTTCATCCCACTTCCCCATCTGGGAAGAGGAAGTTGGGTATAGGAGACAGAAAGTTATAGAGCACAGAAAGAAGAGGTGGGCTCTGGTCCTGTCTCTGACACATACAGACTATGTGACTGAACAAGGCTCTTAACCTCACAAGGACACATTGAATTTTATAAGGCTAGAAATACCTGAGCAGACCCTAAGCTGCACTGAGAAAGGAGATTCCCTTACCATAATCTCCCTATATCAATAAAATCTTATGTCTGTCTCTCAAAAAAAAAAATGTATCCTTTAAAGGTTTTGGTTAGAGATTAATTCTCACCTTAAGGCATAAGAAAATAAATGGATAGAGTGCTGGGTCTAGAGTCAATAAGACTCACCTTCCTGAGTTCAAATCTGGCCTCAGACACTTACTAGCTGTGTGATCCTGGGCAAGTCACTTAATCCTCTTTGCCTCAGTTTCCTCATTCATAAATTGATTTGGAGAAACAAATGGCAAATCATATCAGTATATTTGCCAAGAAAACCCCAAAGGGGTTAAGGAAAAGTTGGACATGACTGAACACTAGCTCAATTCTTAAATTTAATCAATTGGACCAACCAGAATTATTGAGTTCAAGTTAAAGCCAGTACTTCTGATAGGAAATTAATCAATTGATCAATCACACATTTTCCAAAGAATAGGTTTTGAGAGTTTCAGAAAAGATGCCTCAACAAAAGTACAATAGGAAAAAGGGAAAGACTCCACTTTCAGAGAGGCAGAATATAATTTAAAAATTAAAAATTAAATCAATCTTAGATGACCCAGATTCCCAAAACAAGTGTTATATTTACATATATAAAGTTTAAAACTCCTGTTTGTTATTTTGCATTTTAAGTAGGTCTCATGTTTACTTCATTTTTCATCTTTGGAAAAATAGGCATTGATTTTCCAAAGAAATTCTCAACAGGCTAAGTTAGCCTCTAGTTCTATCATAGTCATTTAGATAGATTGCTTTCAAGAGGAAGAAAGGGAAAGGTGAGAGAGAGAGAAAAGAGAAAATACATAGGAAAAGAAAGACTATGAGCAATAAGAATAAAAGAAGGAAAATAGGAATATAATGATCTCTTTGCAATTAGTCTGAAGAGGTCACTGGGTTAGAGTGAATACTGTAGAAGTGTTGCCTTACAAAATACATTTTAATGAAGGCCCAGAATCCAATCACCAATAACCAAGTAATTTCAGAAAGAATACATTCTCACTCTTGCCCTATAAATCTTAACTTTCAGTGAAACTTTCAAATAATGTCAAGAAATTAATATTGATTATAATTATTGATTCCAGTAAATACTTGACATCTAGTATCAGTCATTATTATAGAGAATTAAGCACAAATGTCAAATTTATTATTTTATATGACATATTATTCACAACAATAGTAAATCTGCAAGGAACATAGATCAATATGGTATCAGTGTGAGGCTCCAAAAATGTGTGCCTATGGAGCAATACAATATTCACAAGGCATTTGGAAATGTTAACAATACCAATAGTCAGTCAATAAACACGTAAGTGCCTACTATATGCCAGGTACCAGAAAATATGGAACAACCCATGCCCTCCAAAGTTTGCAGTCTAATAGTGTAGTGTTGCCTCATTATTACAGTTGGGGACATGAAAGAGAACTTATGGAATCTCTAATTTTGAGCTGGAGAGGACTTGAGAAGACATGTAGCCCAACCTCCTCACTGAACGATAAGGAAATTGAGACACCAGCTGACATACTGGTCAGACACTAAGCAACTGAGATGGAATTTAAATCTAAGTCCTCCATTTACAAATCCAGCATACTTTCCCCTGCTCCATGTATATTTTACACTATCACCTTTTTCACAAGAGACATTGTCCTACCACATCACCCTACAAACAGTCTTTCCAGAAACCATGACTTCAGTTATTGAGCCTTAGAAATCTTACCCTCTCGCCTCGCTAGCCTAATTATTATATGTAATAATATGAGACTATCATGTCTAATCAGCCACAGACCCTGTCCATATTCCTGCATTGTGCAGACCCCTCTTATTCTCTGAGAGTGATAATAAAATTAACAATACTATTTCTTCTGAGCAAAGCACTTCAATTAACTTGCTTTATGGCTTGACTCACCAATCTCATAATTTCCTAGACCAAAATATTCTTCCATAGCTTTCAATTGCCTACATATGCCATTGCTCCCTCCCAATTAAAATAGAGCTTTTTTGAAAGTAGGACTGTATCTCTTCCATATTTATATGTTCCCAATGCTTAGCATCATGCCTCATACATCATAAGTGCTTGATAAATGATTTTCCTTCATTCCTTCACTCTTAGACTTAAGTATAGCAAATGAGAAATCTGAGCAGATCAGAATTTATACCTGAATCAGAAAATATCATTACTAATTATCTTAGAGCCCTTTTATAAAAATAAAATAATAAAACATAATACCTACAAACACAGTAAACCATGGAAGCTTTCTTAACTCTATAACTGCTAGAATAAAGAGGAAAAACTTCACAGATTACCCAGTATTTCTCCCTCCACAATAAGCTGAAGAAACCTAAAGTTCAGCCTCTTAGTTTTCTGGACATGAGAAATGATACACTCTTGGAAATCATCGATTTGTCTTTTAAATAACCATTTATTCAAGGGTAACCCATTAGAGACCAGAGACTACCTCAGTCCTTTAAAATTCCCATACTGAAGGAGGCTGACCTTAAAGCCTGAATCCCATTTGTCTGCTATGACTAAGAACTCAGCATATTGATATACAATAATAAACAGACATGATAACATCTCATGGATTTTAGAGGTCAGAAAAGGCGAGTTCAGAACACACAAAACTTGGCAGCATCCAGGTGCTAAAATACATTTAGATATCTAAGAACCTCAGAATAGGATTAATTCCTGGTAGGTGAAACAGCTCAAAAATGACTGGCAACCAAAATCACAAGGAATTTATTTCACAAACTTATTAGCGAAACCACAATCTGGACTGTGGAAATTCCAGAGACATTCAGATTACACAAGAGCCATCTTCATATTGGAAGACTCAGTAAACCAAATCAATTCCAAGTTCTTCGAAGAATTAATAATATCTTTACTATTGAGACCAGACTTTCAGAACAAAATGCATTTTTGCTTATGTTAAAAGATACCAAAATTCTGGAATTGCCTCCTTCTTTACCATTAGTAAAAGGACTTCTAGAAGGACAGAAAGAAAACCATTGACAGCAGAATTTTTCTTATATGATTATCATTATTATATGATCTAGCTTTAGTTAAGTCACACATCATAACTTTGGGAATGACCCAAGGTTCTCAAAGGCTAAACTAACAGACTGAAAGTTCTATCAGATCCTACACACAGCTGAAAAAGTTTTGAGTAGAGCCCCTGTGTGTTTTTTGAACCAGGTAGTCATATAGTAGATAGATCTCAGAACTTGGAGTTAAGAAGACCTGAGTTCAAGACCAGCCTCGGACACTTACTAGCTGGGTGACCCTGGATAAAACAGTTTGAACTTTTGATCTAAACAGCACCTTGTTTGAGCTAAATAACACTTCTCTCAACACCTATCATGTCCAACAGTAATTCTTGCAGAAAATAAAATGATTTTCCAAAATATTCTTATCTCTCCCACTTCTCATGACATTGCTTTCAGCCTCTTATCTATTATATTCCTTGATATGAATATTTTGAGGGTACAAACTGTTTCATTCTTTTCTTTGTATCCTCAGTGCTAAGTACAGTGTCTAGTACATGATGAAGGTTTAATAAATCCTCACTTAATGACTGATCCTCCCACCAGAATCCATGAAGGTCAGTCTTTTTTTAAGAAACGTAGATAATCAGTCACATTATAATCATTTTAAAAATAGAGTATTGGTCATGTATATTAAACATATTTCAGCAATCTATGATTTTTCTGGTAAGGGTTCTTCATTCACTAAAGTAGATTGGAGCTCTCTATGACTTAGTAGATACTGTCGCTTCTTAGAATTTCCATAATCAAAAGATCCATCACCTTGATTTGATGAGTTTTTTGCAGCTTACCAAGATTGGTCCTTAGACAAGAATTATATGGTTCCTTATTTAACCTCTGCCTTTCATACTTAGTAGAACTAATAGTGCTTTTGCTCTATTAACATAATCTTGGAGAGCATCAACTCCAACTCATATAACATGAGGTATCAAAGGAAGACTTTCTTTAAATCCTGTTTTCCCCTACTACAGTCTCTCTCCAAATCATCCTTTACAGCACTTCCAGATGAATCTTCCCAATGCAAAATCATAAGTGTGTCACTCTCTTGTGCAAAAATCTTCATTAGCTCCCCATTGATGTCCTATGCTTTAATGTGACACATTGGTAGTTCCTGTACAATTAAGTACCATATGTATGTTATGTGGGTATGTATGGGTGGATGGATGGATGGATGGATAGGTATGGTGGGATACTGTAAAAAATTCCATTGACTAAATAGAATCTGGCAATTAACATATATGACAACATCAAATAAACAATTTTTGATATTTTCCCTACTTACCTGAAAAGGCAGAAACGACTCTCCAGATTTAGAATAAATAGGGATATTTGCTTGTGTCCACTGAGATTTGGAAAATTCTAGCAGGTCACCTTGCTTCTGTAACTCACCATCTACAGATGTCCTTGTAAAAACTGAGAGTTGTGAATTCTGGGACAAATGATACCAAAACCGTACCTGTTGAAAATGTTTTAAGGGAAAATTAAAAAGGTCATATTTATGTGTACCAATCATATTTTACATAGTTTTATTGACAGATAATATTTTTATAACTTTAGCCTTCTCAATTTACTCTTCCTCAAGGAACAGGTATCACCCAAAGAAAGATGGTTAGAGAAGTTTTCATTTAACCAATTTATTAAGCAACTATTTCATGCATGGGAGACATGAACATGAAAAATATGTGGCCCCTATTTGAGACTCTAGGATGCTCACAGTCCGTTTGGATAGGTACGAGGCACATAAATAACTATAAACCAGGGAAGGCTATGGTACCTAGGAAGACTATGCCAAGGTAGATTACATAAGAGAGAAAAATAGCTTTTCTGAGAGTTCAATGAATTTAGAATTCAAAGTGATCTCATTAGAGGGAATCTAGTCCAACCCCTACATTTTACAAATGAGCAAACTGAGATCCAGGGATACTGAGATTTTTACATCCAGGTCCTCTTGTTCCAAATCCAGCACTCTTTACACTATATCAAGCTGCCTCCCAAAACTGAAAGGAAAATAGGTTATTTTCAGTTGGAGCAGTAGTTAAAAGTTAATTGAAGAAATATTATTTTGGCCAAGCATGATAGCCCACATCTGTAATCCCTGCTTCCTGGTAGAAGGCTGAGGAATTCTTGAGCTCAGGAATTCTGAATAAGAGGCTGACAAAGTATGCATACTTAGTATGGCACCAATATGGTGAGTCCTTAGAAAGCACATGGAAGGGGAGGCCACTGGGGTGCCTTGAGAGGGGCAAACTAGCCCAGGTTAGAAACAGCATTTCCAACCTCCATGCTCATCAGTAGTGAAATCTATTCTGTGAATAGCCACTTAATTTCAAGATTTAGTAAAATAGGGAAAAAGAGAAGGACAAGGATGAGAAAAATGAAGAAGAAAAGGTGAAAGAAGAGAAGGAAGAGATAGACGAAAGACAGGAAGAGAGAGGAAAAGATGGCTCTTGAAGGATGGGTAAGACTGAAATGGATAGAGATATTGAGGGGATACATACTAGATATGGGAAACTGAACAGCAATGGAAAATTAATTACAGAAAATGTGGAGTATTATATGAGAAAAGTGGTTGCCTTGAGTCTCACTTTGTCTGGTACATAAGTGATGAGAAGCTTTTGAAGGTTTATAAGCAAGGAACTAAAGTGGTCAGAGAACCACCATATAAAGAATAACCTGACAGTGGTAAGAAGCATAGACTGGTGAATAGAAGAGTAGGGGGAAAGGAGTTAGGAAAAATGCTTTGGATGCACTATATCAGTGAGCCAGGGAAAAGCCAATGAGAGCCTACTGTAGAGTGTGGTAACAAATAGTGGAAATGGAAAGGAATCATTATGGAGGTACTCTTAATGAAAATATGGCGATAAAGTTCAGTCTCAAGTCCAGTAGGCTTAGAAAAGAGTCTGGATATTAGAAAGATAAAGGAGAAGGAAGAGTCAAAGATGACTGAGATTTTGAGCCCAAATAATTGGAAAGATTAAGGTTCTACCGACAGAGAAGGGGAACTCAAGATGAAGAGCACCCTGGCTCAGTGGACTGGCAGCCAGCCTTGGAAGACCTGTATTCCAGTCTTACTCTGAAACATGCTGCCTGTGTGATCATGAGCAGGTCACTTAACCTCTGAGTGCTCCAAGCAACTTTCTACAGCTACAAATAGCAAAACAGAGGCTGGCCTACATTAATAGAATTCCCTTACCTGGGAATACCCTACACAAAGAAGTCACAGCTCCAGTACCTATCCCTTAAGTTGATGTAATCCTTTATAGTTAATAAACACTTTTCTCATAATAGCCTGTAAAGTTGGTTGTGAAAATACTATTGTGCCCTCTTCTTGGGCATAAAAACTTAAGCTCAGGTAAACGATGTGACTTGCTCAAAACTATAGAGGTAACAATCATTGGCAGAATCAGGACTTGTAAGTATTCTGACTATAAGTCCAGTGTGCTGCCCTCTCCAGAAACTCTGCAGATGAAATAGCAAGGCCCTGGAGTCCAGAGGAAAGGTTGGAACTTGAGTTAGAGATTTCATAGCCATCCACATAAAAGTGAGAGTTGGAGTCATACATAGATAAGAGCATTAAAGGAAGGATGAGAGAAATAGAGACAGACAAGGGAAGAGGAGAGAGACAGAGAGAAACAGAGAGAGAGAGAAAGACAAAGAGAGACAGAGAGAGAGACAGAGACACAGAGAGAGAGAGAGAGAGAGAGAGAGAGAGAGAGAGAGAGAGAGAGAAGCTCTATATCTTGGAGAATGTCTCTATTAAAGAGGCAAGAAGAGAAAGAGGAGCCAATGAAAGGCAGAAAGATAGGCCAAAAGAATAGGAGAAAAAGTAAAAGAGTTCAGGGTCACAGAAGTAAAGGGAGGAAAAAGGGGTTGTTGAGCAATGTTAAATATGGTACTAGGGAGAAGAACTAAGAAATGCCATTGGTTTCTCTTCCAGAACAGAAGCACTAAAGATGGAGAGAGCACAATACAAGTACACAGACACTTTAGGGTATTACCAGGAAAATCTACAAGAGGATGGTTATTTACGGTGTTACTCTGTTCCTGTGAAGTTGGCCCAGAATTCTTCTTCCCTGAAAACCTGTTATGCAGCTACCTAGGCACAACTTTAAAGAAATGAATAGACTGTTTACCAGACAGCTGAAACTAGGCAGCTATTTACCTCTATGAAGCAAGCATGAAGATAAACAAGCCCTTTCAACTTCGTATTTCAAAAAGAAATTTTCAGTTCTGAAATACACCATGTCCCAAAAGTCTTAGGATAGTCTTAAGCTTTAATAACTTCAAAAGTAGAAATGCTACAAGCATTTTAAAAATTTAAAAAGGTATTTAATATTTTAAATGTTGATTATCTTCTTACTAAATTCAATAATGCCTTGTTCCTCTAGTCCATTTTTGACCTTTGTAAAACTCCTGAATTGCTATTCAGTGACTGAAAAGATTATCTTTGTAACCCTTGCCTTGAGGTCATCCAAGAATAAAGTTTTGATGCCATACAGGACAGCTTTAATGTAACTGCACAAGAAAAAGACCAATGGCAGGTAACTGACATGGTCAAACAAGAGAACCTCCCCTGGCGATCCAATAGGCTGAGAAAGTGGTATCCAGTACCTGTCACACACAAAAAAATGCATAATGGAATAGGTCTTATCTTGCAAACTTGAAAATGAAAAACATTTTTAAAAAACAACATGCTTAAATAAATATAAAAGAAATGTGATATATTAGTAATATTATAGAATTTATGCTTGTGAAGTTATTAAATCTTAACTGCACTAAGGCTTTTAAAACATGCTGCATATTCAGATCCATCTGTATGAATTATCATTTAGCCAATTTTGACTTTCTTTGATTTACTCACCACAGAACTTACAAGGCTTATATGATACTATATTTTGTACTCCCTTATATAATTGCAGCCCCTAGAGAAGTAATGGAATTAGGTTTTCAAAAGAGCACATGGTACATTGGAAAAAGTGATGGATTTGGAGTCAGAGGATCTGGATATGAATCATGACTCTGAGTCACAGTCAGTATGAATTTGGTCAAGTTACTTGGACTCTATGGGATTCCATGTCCTCATCTATAAAATGAAGAGTTACACTAGATTATCTCTAAGGTTCCATTCAGCTCTAAGTCTAAGGGTCTATGACATGCACTAATAGTGGATAGATCTCTCTCTCTCTGGAAAGATCCCTCTGTTCAAACCATACCCCTGATGCTTACTAGCTATGCAACCTTGGACCAGTCCCTTATCTTCTCTAGGACTCAAGTTCCTCATCTGTAAAAATTACAAGGAGATGTCCACGGTCCCTTTCACCCCTTGTTCTATGATGCTTTGATCTTACTGCTTTATTCTCCATAGAGAATGTAGTTCACTAAGAGACAGAATAGCATACATTCAAAACCCACCTAAAATTTGTTCATCCTTGCAGGGCTCCATAAAACATTAAGCACCACCTCTAAGAGCATGCAAACACTTCCTCACTCTAATTCTTTGCACATTTTTCTAATCCTATCCCAATACTAGAGATCATCTTCTCATCCTACACTCATGTTATTAACAATGACCTGTTATCATAGTAATAGTCCTTTCTTTAGGGGAAGAAGGCATTCAGAGAGATTTTAATCTCTTGCCCCTTCACCCTCCATATTTTCTTACCAAAGTCTCTAATACAAAGAACAGTTACCAATTATAACACCACCTTAAGTATGGTAACAGATTCTATAGTGAAGAAAAAGTTCAGGATAGTTAGTGGAGCAATAGTCATTGGCTTGTACAAGATAAGCCATACCATTGTGATCATACAGAACTAGATTAAGTTCTGGAAGAGAACTTAAGCTCCACCTTGTTCAATCTCTTCATTTTACTGTTGAAGAAATTGAGGGCAAGAAGGGTTAAGTGACTTTCCCAAAGTCACTTTTTATTTCTCTACTATCTGGTCTTCCTACAACTTTATAGCTGAACATACTGAGCTGACATAATTTCAACATATTGAATTTGTAAAATGGCCATCTCATCCTCTCACAAAGAGATGACCACTAAAATTTAAAGTTGGAAAGGAACACAGAAATGAAAAAAGGAAAGACTGTCAGGAATAGAACTCTTTTCTAAAAGCACAGAGGGGATCCATTTCAGGTGCTCTGGGTTTTCATATCCTTTTCCATTGTTTCCTTCATCCTTAAGCATCTATTCCTTTATTTTGACAGCTTTGCTCTTTTCTAGGTCCCCTGTTCATAACCCTGCAGGAAACTAGTTCAGAGTCAATGAAAGTTGCCATTCTCAAATGTTCCCTTTTCTTAAAGTTTCAGCTCAAGAGATTATATTAATTCACTTTAAAATATCATTTTAAGGTTCACAGAGTGTCTTCTTCCAAACCTGAGCGGCAGATAGGTCAAGTAGCTTGATCGCCATGAAATACCCACAATGGAATTGAAATTCACGGATGGTAAATGATTCATTAAGGGCTAATAATACATAACCAAAGTCAGATTATGAAACCAGGTCTCTCCTGGTCCAGGGCCCTTTCTAGTTCTTCATCTTATATTAGAGTTTTACTCTCAGTTTTCACATTAGCTGGGTCTTTGCCACCAAATGAACACATGCCCTAGCCCTTTTGGAATGACCCAACTTTAAATGTTTCACTGCCAGTTTTAACCTTCATATTTGTGGAGAACTCAGAATCAAAATGCTTGTACCTTAATTAAAATATTGTGGAAAGATTTAATTAGTATTCCCCAATAACAATTAAATTTTAGCTTCCTATCGTAAATTACAACATGTCCTGAGTTTGTTAATATGCAATAGTGAACACTATAAAATAAGCTGTACTGGAGAGGTGCAAGCCCCACCAGGATTCCAAAGTATCAAGCTGTCATTCACTACATAACCATACTTTAATCATGTATAGGAGCAAGCACCAATGGGATTCAGCCTGAATTGGTAAGTATTTGAGAATTTTTATTTAATTTGCCATTTTCACAGGATTTGCATAAAAATTTGAAGGGAGTTACTTTTTTTTTCTTATTGTAGGGTGAATAAAATTCTCATATTTCATGAAAAATATATCTTTTTAATGAAAAAACAGCTAATAAAAGCTTTTTGATTCTAGTGTATTATCATACATGCCACTTGAATATGCAGTGGTCTATTTTAAACTCAAATAAATAAATATACACACTTATACACATATATACAAGTGTGTATATATATATATGTATATGTGTGTGTGTGTGTATATATATATATATATATATATATATATATATATGTATATATATATATATTTGATTTGCCCCCTACTAAATTGCAAGTTGCTTTTAGGCAGGTACTATCAACCACTTAATATCTGTGTGACTTCAGGCAAGTCAATTAAGTTCTCTGGACCTCAATTCCTTCAAATGTAAAATGAAGGAAAGGCATTAGATGATTTTGAAGGTCCTTTCTAGACTCAAGTCTATGAAATTTTGATCCTGTATCTTGGTCACTTCTATATTCCCATGGCACTTTACATATTAAATAGTCAACAAATATAAATTTAATGACTAGGTGGATGAATGTAAAAATCTGAGCCCAAGAGGAACTATAGAGTAAATCCAGCTGGACGATAGGCTCCTCAGCTACCTGTAGTCCTAGCCCCTTAAAATTTATTCTAAGCAAAGCTTCCAAGGTAACTTTTCTCAATTACCATATTGTAAATTTCCCCAAATGTATTTAGCTAAGATGTACTAGGAACTAAGGTTTCAAAGTCCATCAGTATTCTTTTATTTCAAAAATATTCTCTCCAACCATTCTCTTCCCCAAACTTTCTGCTCTAGTCATATTAAAAATACATTTTATAAAGGTGTTACCAACTGTATAGGTCATGACCTTCTACCCTTTAGGAAGTCTCCCTTCACCCTCTTGTCACGCCACTTTTGTGCCACAGTCCAAAACCCTATTCAAGGGAGAATGTTCCAATAAAGTATGTTATCTAAATAATGTCAAGAAGGTAAAGCCATAACACCTTTACCTTGTAGCTCTATCCTCTCCCTCTTTACTCTGTGTACTTTTGACGAGTATCCAATCTAAACGAATGCAACAAAGACATTTATTCAGCACCTACTCTGCATCATTCAATTCAGTATTAATCATCTATTTCATATAAGACATCATATTAGGTGGTGGGTAGCTAGGTGATACAATAGTGTGGCAGAATCAAAAAACTCATCTGACATCAGATACTTCCTAGCTGTGTGACCCTAGGCAAGTCATTTAACCCTATTTGCCTCTGCTCCTCATCTATAAAATGAACTGGAAAAGGAAAAAGTGAACTATTCCACTATCTTTGCCAAGAAATCTCAAATGGAGTCACAAAGAATCATACACAACTGAAAAATAACTGTACACATATGTTAGATGCTAATGTATATATATATATATATATATGGTATCTATATCTATAGATCATCTCTACTCAAATGCTAACTAACAGTTTTATATTATCTTCCCTAAAGAAGGTAATTTCATTGAAAGATTATTCTTATTCATACTTTTAATTCTATGGACCTCAAAGCCATCGACTTTTCTCCTCTCACTGAATCTGAGACAATGGTTTCCTGTGTCACCTTTTCTAAAGGGAATGGTTCTCTTTAATACTGTCCTAGAGTAGCTAGTGTTTCAAAAACAAGCATCAGTGAAGAACTCAGGGCCAGAACTATCTACCAAAACCTAGCACGATTGTCTAGGAGTGTCTCGTGCATGTGAATCCCCATTCACCAGACCCTCAACAATCATTTGAAGATGATTACTCAGGTAAGCTAACTTAATGCTGTACCTGCTAATACAATATCAAGATGAATCAACTTCTGTGGGAAAACTTCTCCCTCATCTGTGAAAGATAAAAGAATTCAATGGGAATACTTGAATACCAAGTCATTTAACATATTCCTTCTCCAAAAATTAAAAGCAGAATGTGACTTGTTTGAAGGAAGGGATGATTTTGTTTTTGTCTTGCCCCTCAATGCTTAGCACATTGTCTTCTATGGACTCTTGTGTCCAGTGGTGACGAGAGAGGAGCGAGTGAGGTTTTCATACAGGGTACTTTTCATCCAGAGGGTACTGACAATACATACATACATGCATACATACATACATACATACATACATACATATATATATATATATATATATATATATATATATATATATATATATATATATATATATATATACTCTTTCAATAGGTAGAAATAGTTGAACTTAAAATCTTACCAAAATAATTCTTTATAAAACTATGATGATGTAGTCCCTCCCTGACTTTCCTCTTCCCTCCTACCAATGAGGCTACATCCCAGATGAGTTCACCCCTCACTCTTTTCTCCTCTAGCCAGGAGAAGCCTCCTGGTGTCCCAGGGTTCAGATCTCCCCACAATAGGTGGTGGTCTAGGATTTCTCCCTTGTGAGGCCTTGTGTCCTAAGGTGTCAAGTCTCTTCTCTGCCTTTCTCAATTGAATTTTTCTTACCTCTCACCCCAGACATTCTTGTGGTGCTTATCCTGGATGGAATAACTGTTAGTTCAAGGTTTTCATGATGAGTAGGGGTGGAAATAAGCATTTATATAACTTTTACTATATACCAGGCAATATGCTAATAGCTTTTTTTTTTTTTGGCATCTGGGAAGTCATCAATGGGAATATTTCTTCCACGTGTACAAATTACAATCCATCTGTGTTTCCTTACTCTGTTGATCCTTATCCATATTTTCCCATAATTCTTCAAGTTCCACTAATATGCTAAAAGGCCTTCTCTTAGATCATATATTGTGGGGTAGTAGGGGAGTACTTGAACTATTTGTTATGCTTCACACTGTCCACATAACCAGTCCATTTTCTCTTCTGATCATAAATTTTCTCAGTGATGGCTTTTAAATCATGGCTTAAGTATATGCTCCAGAAGAAAGAGTATTGGATCTGGAGTTAGAGAAACTAGGTTCAAATCTCAGGTTGTCATGTATTCGTGTATTACCTGTGTGACCTTGGGCAAATTGCTTAGCATCTCTGGCTTTTGCTTCCTCAATTGCAAAATAAAGGAATTAGATTAGATGTCCTCATGTCTCCTTACATCTCTAAATCTCTGAGCCTACAAGTGTACAACCATAAACCATGACCTACTTGTGCCTATCATGGAGAGCTAATGCCCTTTAGGTCTCCAACAAATTTTACTTCTTGGAGTTCAGGATGTTCCAAGATTTGCAACCATACAACAGGACAAGAAGAATTTCTGCACCGAAAGTAGAATAACTACTGACTCATGTGCCTACTTACCCATTGTTATAAAATCTTTATAAGAAAGAAATACACAAAGAGAAAAGAGGTCTGCAGAGGAGACCATAACTTTACCATCACATAATTGGCTGAAAGATGCAGAAAATGAATACAAGATGTTTTTTGTGTTTATTGTTTGTGGATCACCAAAAAGAGAATTTTATTTAGTAGGGGAAAAGGCAGCCTGAATAGCTTTCCCCTAACAAGAAGTATATCATGCATATGTTAAGATTAGACATGATTTCTTGTCAAATGAAGCCTTGGAAGCAATTCTGTCTAAAGGCTCTCTGATTATTAATAGAGAAAAAGACAGAAGCCAAGAAGGTCTGCACTCAACAAAGATAGAGTCATGGAAGATTTCTTGCCAAAATTCCAAGTGGAAGAGAAATTCCCTATAAATGGTGAAGAATTCCAGATGTTCCTGTTTGTGCATGATACATTGATTGGATCAAGCTCCAAAACATTAGAGAACCTGGTCAATGAGATGCATGATAATTCAAAACTAATCTGTCTAATAATTCATATAAGTAAAAGTAAATGGATAAAAATGACCTAAAATTAGATTATGCTGTACAGTTAGATGGTCAGTCCACTGACTTAGTATATCATTATATATTGTGGAATGATGAGTTGGACCCAGGATTAAAAAGAAGGAAAAGGCTAGATTCTATTTGGGATATGGCCCAGTGCTTTGAATGATCCCATGCTGCTCCCTAACACAATTAATTGTATTTTCAACACCAATTTTGCATATAAACATATATATGTAAATATGTACACATACATATGTATGTATTTATCCATATATACACACATACATATGTATATTGTATATATTTGTGTATATATATATACTGTATGTATATATATATATATATCAATCCATCTAAAACTCTAAAGTTTGCAAAATAAGCATGTAATCAGTAAAAATTTATTAAGTGACTACTATGTGCCAAGTGCTTTATATGTACATTGTCTCTTTACCAACTCATAACAATCTTGTTAGTGCTTAATACATGTGCTGAACTGAAATGAAACATCTCTGGTTACTGTTGAAGACATGTGCTTTCTTCTCTAGGACGACCTATGAAAGCCAAATTTTTATTGATGACAAACATAAAATAATTCCGAGATTGACCGGAAAAGTAGCAATATCAAATCTAGAATTAAAGGTCTAAAGGGTCAGATCAGACTGATATGAGAGGTAGCAATACTAGTATTAGTACTAGTTGTGTTTTTTGTTTCTTGTTTTCAAAGAGGAACATGACGTCAAGGAAATGATGGTATGACGTGCAGCTGACTTTGATTTGAGTGAGGAAGGGCTGTGCAAGGTCACCAGCCTCACTTTCTTCTCCTGAGCCATCTGGATCCAGTGACCAGATATTCATCAGGATGACTGGATATGGCCCAGGATACAATGGGAGACCCCTGTCCTTTTAGGCTAAGGCCTTTTCAGGTACTCACTTAAAGGGAGGTAATGCCCATTCAGGAAATAGGCCTGGACTCTTTTTTTTTTTTAATTTTGTTTTCAGTGTTCTACAATCACTTCCATATAACATAGGTTTTTTCCCCTCCCTAGCCTTCCTTCCCCCCTTCCTCCCTGAGATGGCATACAATTTTATATATAGGTTCTACACATATATTCCTATTAAATACATTTTCTCCTTAGTCATGTTGCACAGAAGAATTAAAATGAATGGGAGAAATCATAAAACAAATCAAAACATAATACAAAAGAAAATGATCTGCTACATTCTGTGATTGAATCCCCCAGTTCTTTCTCTGGATGTGGAAGGCATTTTACCTTAAGAGACCACTTTAAGTACTTGCATTGTGATGAAGTTCTAAATCTACCAGAAAAAATCCTTGCACACTGTGGCTGTTGCTGTGCGCAAAGTTCTCCTGGTTCCGCTTCTTTCACTTAGCATCAGATCATGTAAGTCTTTCCTATAGGCCTGGGCTCTTTGAGAAGAGAGTTAAGGGTTGACCCCTTTAATTGAAAAGAAAAGCAAACTGAAAAAATCAAGTTGAGAGGAGAAGGATTGCTGCTCCAAAGAGAAACAGTTAGCATTGACATTCAGTGTCAATTCACTGAAAGCCAGGAGGGCCCAAAATATAGCCATTAAGTGGTGCTGGGCCAGGGACCCATTGGGGTCAAATTGTATGAGCTTCAGAGTGAACTGGGGGGAAGAAGGGAAGGAAGAAAGGAAGGGAGGGAAGGAAGGAAGGAAGAAAGGAAGGAAGGAAGGAAGGAAGGAAGGAAGGAAGGAAGGAAGGAAGGAAGGAAGGAAGGAAGGAAGGAAGGAAGGAAGGAAGGGAGGAGGGAGGGAGGGAGGGAGGGAGGAAGGAAGGAAGGAAGGAAGGAAGGAAGGAAGGAAGGAAGGAAGGAAGGAAGGAAGGAAGGAAGGAAGGAAGGAAGGAAGGAAAGAAGGAAGGAAGGAAGGAAGGGGAAGGAAGAAAGAGGAAGGGGAAGGAAGAAAGAGGGAGGAAGGAGGGAGGAATCTAGGCAGTAAACCCCAAGTGAAGTGGAAATTTACCTCCCTTTGGAGAGGAGAAGGAGAGGGAGAGCCGAGTTACCCAACTAGCTAGGTTCCCATTCAGCCAGCTTGGTCTACTCACAGGTTGTGTTTGTCCTTTATTTTCTAGTACTAATCCTAGTAGTAGTAAAGTAGTTAGTAGCAGCATTAAAAATAACTAACATTTACATACTGTTCACTATATGCCGGGCTCTGTGCTAAACACTTTACAATTATTATCTCATTTGATCCTCACTCCTTACAACAGTTCTGGGAGGTACATGCTATTATCATGCATATTTTACAGATGAAGAAATTGAGATTAAGTGGCTTGCCCAGGGTCACACAACTGGGAAGTGTCTAAGGTCAGATTTGAACTTAGGTTTTACCGACTCTAGGTCTGGCACTCTATTTTCTGCACCATCTAGTTGGAGAGGAGACTACGGTATGAATGATGCAGTAATATATATATATATATGTATATACATACATATATATGTATATATAGTGAGGCAATATGTATGCTCAATTAATGACTTGTTAACATTCCAACTAGCAGAGTAGGACTATTTTAGTCCTATTAAAACAAGGACTATTTTCATTTATATGAAAGACAAAAATAGATTATGGACTGACAGCTCCATCAAAGGACTGCAGACAATCCCTTTCTCTCACCCAGGACTATCTCAGCTGAACACTCTCTCTAGAAAGTTGGCAGATAATAAGCAAGGCTCTCCTATCTTAGGAACAACTGAGAATAAAGGGGAATTGATTATTACCATTGCTCAAATTGCCCCATTTGAAGTTGCTTCTACATAGGACAAAGAAGTGTTGATTGCCCTTCAATCAATGAGACTAAGTCTCACCAAAGATACAAAGAATCTTTTTTTTCACTTAAGTAACATTCATCAGAACTTTATAGAATTAAATGAATCCACTGAAATAAGAATTTTTCAAGATTTCATGGTAAACATAACACTGTTCCACTTGACCTTCTGATCTCACCACCATTGGACCTGTTCTCCATGAGTTTGGCAGCTATATACAGTTTGCATTTATAAATGCATAAGTGTACACGCCAGTGGGCATTTCTCCCTCTGGGTGTGTCTTCATTTACATACTGGATTCAATCAAGCCTTTTACTTAAAAGATTTTTGCAAAGGAATAACTTCAATTTACTTCCTCCTCAGACCTTATCTACAAAGTGACATGGTCAGATAAAAACCCAGTAGAGAAAGAAAAGGGCTGAGACTGTAGCTATACAACCACAATCCAATCAGAAGAGACCCCAAATCACTGAACGTTTCATTCATCCAGTTCTGATCAATGATAAAGCAGTCTTGGCAGCAGAAGAAAACACAGGTCCATTCTACAGGGGTTTAGTCAACCTCCATACTGCATTCATTGGCTCCAGCCTCTAAGGGTAGATGCATTGCCATGAAACCTCCTCTATTGATAGAGTTAATTAATACACAAGAGAATTTGCTTGGCCCCTCTCAGATGTTTTTGTTGAAAACACAACTTATTTCTCCAACACAAGCCATTGTTTGAATTCAATTCACCCTTACACATCACAAGCCTCTAATTAACCAAAATAAAAAACAGCAGACTCATGTTGTTTTAAATGAGAGGACAAGGCCTTCAGCAAGCCTTCCTTTTACTAACTTGTGAAACGGGTAAGATAAAAAAAGTGACATTTGAAAAGTGCTTCTAATTATTTCCATGCTTCATCAAAAGTATAATAATTTAGGCTGGCCATTTAAAACATCCTACTTCACGTATCAATTTTAAAGAATGTTTTCCCCATTATCTTTCAGATAAAATGAGCTGAGTTCTATGACCAACTCACTGAAAAGAAATTAATCAAAATGCTACTAATAAAGGCAGCTTGCTCCCATTTGCCAAGAGTTTTAAATGCATTATATTGCTGTCACAGTCCCTTGACCTTTGATGTGTTACCAAGAACTTCGAGTGATTTGATAATTTCTAAACATGTGCACCTATTATCATATTTTAGAGGTAAAAATCTGAAGTTTAAAATGTTTTAAATCTTTGAATTGTCTCCCTATTTTTAAAAGATGTTGAATATCTCCCTTTACTGTTAAAGCAAAAACATCCAATTAGGTTGATGCACAAGTTAGAAAATGCAGGAGACTTCATATTATGAGACCACATATTTTAGTTTATGGATGAGGCAAGAAGTCCCTAAGATTACAAGATCTTACATGTTGTATTCTCTTTCTGCTTTCAAAGAACAAGCTTTGCTAGCCCCAAGGAGACAATAAACAAACAAACAGACAAATA
Source organism: Notamacropus eugenii (assembly GCF_028372415.1). Taxonomy (NCBI): domain Eukaryota; kingdom Metazoa; phylum Chordata; class Mammalia; order Diprotodontia; family Macropodidae; genus Notamacropus; species Notamacropus eugenii. Next base: position 59,656,487 of record NC_092874.1, on the reverse strand, counting down.
AATAAATAAATAAACAGAGGAAGTAAGTAACTATTGGGAAAATCAATCATGTTTGAGATGCCAGCATCGTGCAAGTCATTATCTGAAAGCTGGAGCAACTAGATGGGTCAGAGGATAGAGTGCCCAGTCTAGAATCAAAAAGACCTGAGTACAAATCTGACCTCAGACACTCACTGGCTGTGTGATCTTGGGCAAGTCATTTAACCCTATTTGCCTCAGTTTCCTCTTCTGTAAAATTAGCTGGAGAAGGACATGACAAAATATTCCAATATCTTTGGCAAGAAAACCCCAAATGAGATCATGAAGAGTCAAACATTACTGAAATGACTAAACGACAAAATTTGGAAGTTTTAAGTCTTCATTTCATCCTTTCTTCCCAATTATTATTTTGTTTTCTTTTGTTTCTTTTATAAAACTCTCCACATCCCATAATTGTGCTTCAGTGATATTAACTTCTACTTCTTCCCCTCCCTCAGTATTTCTTATCCAGGTCATGCATTCTCTTCTTATTCTCACTCTGCTTCTTTCTAGTCCTTCAGTACTCACTCTTTCTCTACCTTCTTTGCCATTTCAGGTACGACTCCCTGTGTTGCTATCAGTCAAGTATCCTCTGTACAACCCATTTCTTCTCGGATTTTTAAAGTAGTATAGCTCTGTACCCTACTGGATACAAATCCAAGGGGAAAACATCAGTCATTAAAATTTCCTAAAATCATTATTTTGGAAAAAAAAAATTAGGTTGTCATTCCCATGATGTTATCACATTCTACTATGAACAGCATTCATGGTTATACAAATCTGCTTCAGATTGTTATAATCTATTTAAATATGGAAAACAGAATATTAAATCTCCTCTAAAAACATAGCCTGACTTTTTTTTTTAATTCTAAGAATAACTTGCATGTTTTGTCAATAATCCATGATCTAAAAAGGCCCATAGTCAGGCTTTCTAATAGTTTCCATGTATCATGGGTGTTTTTCTGAATATTACTCTGACAAAACAGAAATGGGACTGGCTCAGAATTATAGAGCTAGATGAAGAGTAAAGCAGGTTTTTATTGGGATAGTCCTCATCAGTGGCAGCTCCTTCTGAGTGAAGCCAGCCATATTCCTCTATGTGAACCTCTTCCAAGACCTTGTCCAGCCAGCCAGTAATCACTATCAGGATATTGGTATAAATGGGAGGTGGAGAGGTGCCAGTGACAGCTTTTCACTGTCACTATTGCTGGGCAGCTGACAAGAGGAGTCACTGATCACATCAGCATTTCCACAAAGTGTAGAAAGAGGCTGTTGGGTAGTGGTGGGAGAGTTGGATCATTCCATTATGTATGAGCCAAAAATGCTTGACAGAGTGATGTTATTTGGTGAGAGGTGGCACAAGACAGTTATTTCATGCCATGTACTACAGTCTAGTTGCCTAAAAATATGCTCAGATTTCCACAATTGTATAAAAACCTTTCCCTTGGCTCTCCTACTCCAACCAGATATCCTCCAATTCCTTTTAAAGTTGTGCAAAAGTTTTCTACATCTTATTCCTTCTTCCCAACTGACTCCAATCCCCATTGCTATACTGAAACTGCCTCTCAAAAGTTGACAATGATCTAGTCAGAGAATGTGAAAAGTTTCTTTATACCCTCCTCCTCCTTTTTGATCTCTGTGTGGTATCTAATATTGTTGGCCACTCCCCTTTCCAGTCACACTCTCTCCCTTTGACTTTGAAGGCACTCCAATCTCCTGCTTTTCCTGCTGTCTCTGTAATGGTCCTTTTCTCCCCAACATCATTGCATGTTTTCCTTTCTCCACTTCCTCATGGTGAATGTTTATCAATGTTCTCCACTTTGCTCTCATCTTGATGTGACTCTAGACCAGTCATTAGACTTGCCTGTCTTAGTTTCCTCATCTGTGAAACAGAGATAATAATAGCACCTACCTCCCGCAGTGGTGAACATAAAATGAAATATCTGTAAAGTGCTTTGCAAACCTTAAAGCACTATATAAAATCAGACCATTATTGTTATTAATCTCTCCTTTGGCAGTCTCATGCATTACATTTGCATGGCTTCTATATCTATGCATCACATGGTAGTCAGAGGAAGCAATACAAGGACATGCTCATGGTCTCACTGAAGAACTTTGGAATTGATTGTGAGACATGGAAGACACTGGCAGAGGACCACCCAGCATGGCATGCCTTCCTCAAAGAAAATGCTGTGCTCCAAGAGTGAATGAAGCAGAATTGCAGTAGCTCTAAAGAAACGTGAGATAAACAAATTTGGAGTTATCTCCTCTCCAAATGTTCAGAAGGACTATTTATATCCAACGTGTGAGAGAGACTTCAGAGCCCATATTGGTCTAATCAGCCATCACAGCCACTGGACCTTGACCCCAACATAGTGATGGCATTTTGGTTCTCTTGAGAATAAAGAACAACCACCCACAAATCAATATCTATGTATCTATGCAAATGATTCCCCATTCTGAATCTCTAGCCCTGTTCAATCAACCAAAACTCCAGGCACCTTAAAGACATAGTCATTATTAATCCTGATTTACTGACAACACCTTAAACTCAACATGACAAAAACTAAACTTATTGCCTTTTTTCTTAAACCTGTTCTTCCTTCTGACTTCATTATTTCTATTAATGGTATGCTTTTTGAGTCACTCTCTCATTTTCATTACATGGATTTTGTTTCCCTCACCTCCCAATACCTCTGGCATCTGTTTCCTCTTTAAAAACCATTATTATTACCCTATTGCAAACATAGTCCATCATTCCACCCCACCTGGACTACTGTTTTGATCTTCCCATAGATTTTCTCAAGCTCCATGTGCCTTTCTCCCACCTCCAACCCATGCTTCACAAAGCCGCCAAACTGATTCTGTCTTCAGAGCTATCCCTTGCCATCCCTCTGCCCAAAGCTTTCCAACATTTCCCGTCGAGTCTTAAGAAAAATTTGAACTGCAGTGCTTGGCATTCAAGGTCTTTGTAATCTGGCCCCACTTTTCCAGCTTTAGATCATTTGTCTTGCTGCACATTCTTCACTCCAGACTAACTGGATTCTTTCCGACATCCTCACCTACCTAGACTTGCTAAAGTTTCCTACTTCTGTGTCTGCCTCATCCTGTTTGCTAGTCTTGGAATACCTTCCTCCAACTCTGTGCTGGTTGAATGTCCTACCCATTCTTTTGTTTTGTTTTAATGTTGCTTTTTTCTATACCTCAGTCATTTTTCCACAGCTGATATATTCTACAAGCCAGCTCCAGGACCCACCATTTCATTGAAATAACTCTCTCTCAAAAAATCAGATTCCTGCTCTATTAAGAAAGACTATTTCCTGCTTCCAGACCTCCACAGAATATTTCCTCAGGACAAGACAGAGAGAATATCCAATAGCATGGACATAGGAATCCTTGGGTCACAAGACCCTATGGCCTTTCCTCTTAAAATCTCTTGAAAAAAAAAAAAACTTGACCAAAGAACACAGAAAAGAAAGCAGCCATCAGAACATTGGCCAAGCATAGACGTCACTGCTGTTTGAGGATGACCGCCTCAAGGCAGGAAAAGGGGTCCCAAAACTCAGCTTGTATTTCTCTGTCTCCTGATTTCAGCTACTTCCACACTATCACTCTCCCATTATTTGCTTTCACCTCCTTTTATGCTTTTTTATTGACTCAATATTTGAAATTAACGAGCATCCCTGGGTGAAGGACATGATTTCTCAAAGGGGCAATGGTCCTAATGAATCCAATCTTACGCCATCAAAGCTTCATCAAAGATTATAATCAGCTGTGCATCGCTGCCACGCTGGTAAACCTAATAAAAATAATGATTATTATTACTATTGATAATAATAGCTAATATTTACATAGTATTTTGTAGTTGCAAAGTACTTTCCATTTATTAACTCAGCGTTCCTTTTGACAAGAATGAATAATTTAACAATTTTATTTAACTTACAGGTACGGAGTGCAGTAGATAGAGTGCTGGGCTTCGTCAGGTACACAAGACAAGCTCAAATCCAGCCTCACTGACCAACTGCCAGCTGTATGACCCAGGGCAAGTCACTTAACCTTTCTCTGCCTCAGTTTCTTTATTACAATGGAGATGTTAATAGCACCTATCTTATAGGTGAAGATCAAATGTGATAATACTTTTAAGGTGCTTAGCACAGTGCCTGGCACATAGTAAGTGCTTAATAAATGCTTGTTTCTTCCTCTTCCACGTGCTCCTCTGCCTACTCTGTCTCCTTCAGTTTAGTCACTTTTGTCCTTTACAATCCTGCACCTGCTCTTTCAACACCGATCAACATATCATCATACCTACATTCTTTCTTACCAACATCATTAAAGCCTGGAATAGTGTAGTGATGGGAGCATTATAGATAATTATGTTCTTCTCCCAATTCTTGCTCCAGCTAGCTATGGGACCTTGAGCAAATTCCTTTATCTCTCCAATGCTTAGCATCTTCAAGTTCTATGGTTTCAAATCCTATCAAACAGGACAAGAAAGTGTAAAATGCCTTAGTCTGCTTCTGCAGATTTTCTCTCAGCCTTCCTTTCCCAATTAATCATTATGTACCAAAAATTATTACAAAGAGCCCATTAATTTTTTTAAGAAAAAATATTATTTCTCCTTCACTCACCATTTCAATCAAATTCCAATCATTGCTAGCTGTTTCCAATACATAGCAATACAGGAGCCCATTAATTTTATACCCTCAGCCTTGTTTTATTTAAGTTCCTACTGGGCAAACTTTTTGCAATTTGTACAGTATCTCAAATAGTCAAGCTCTACAAATGACAATGGGCTTATTAACCACCTCATTCTACATTTTCTAGTTCACTGACAACAATGAACAAATGTGCATTAAGTCCCACCCAAAAATGATTAGCTCCAGGCTGCCAGGTGGACTAATCCTCATACCTCCTGGATATTCCAAGGAAAAATGCCAAGTTTCCACCAGATACCAAAGGTGGTAGTATGCTATAGGTTTTAAATGAGGGCCTACATCTTAAGTACTGATTATTTACAGAACATGTGGGCATGGGCTATCCATACATCAAGCTCAGGTAAGTCTTGCAAAATGACCCTAAAACCATCCATTTGGAAAACTAGCTTCAAAAAGACTCCCATGTTCCCTCAAAATCTTTAAAAAGAAAGACAGCTCTATTGACTTGTACTTTGCTTGTTATATGAGAAAATGAACGAATTACCTAATGAAGGTTCTCTCTGAATCAAGGGATGTTCATTCTGCCCCTCTACAGCTTTTTTCTAATATGTTATATCTATTGTTCAGGAAGGACAACTATTAACAGAATGTTCTGATTAGGATGACTGACTGGGAAAGTTAATTACCAGAAGCCCCTGGGTATACTCATTTTTTAGTGGAACTTTTGTACCAAAACAACATATATCACCATGTGTTAATAAAGGGCATGTATAGGGCATTCACATATGGTGACATGCTATATATATATGTATACACATAAGCATATGGTGATATGTGATATGTATAAGTGTGTGTATTCATATAAATATGTATATGTTTAGACAATTTTAAATCAAGGGACACTTAACAAATTAATTCCATCTGCAAATATTGTCCCAAACAGCCAATAAAACCCTTGCTTCTTTCCCTCTAGAGAGTAAACAATACAGTACTAACCAATTAACCCCATCTCAACTGTAAATAGGTCTACTCCATCTTTCTAGTAGAAAGAAAGGGCAGCAGGCGGGCACCTAATCTAGAAGGACTCAGCAAAGTGTAGAAAGATCAGAGAAGTATGGTTTTAGAGCTATATTAGGAGGTCATTTTAGTCCAACCCCTCTCTTTTACATAGACAAGAAAATTGAAGTCTAGAGACTTGACCATAACTACAAGGACGTAAGCATCACAAGTGGGATCGGAAGCCAGGTTCTCTGACTCCAGGGACGGCTGAGTCATGCAGTGGATAAATGACAGGTCTGGAATCAAAAGACTCATCTTCATAAGTTCAAATGTGGCCTCAGACACTTACTAGCTGTGTGACCCTGGGCAAGCCATTTAACCCTGTTTGCCTCAGTTTCCTCATCTGTAAAATGAGCTAGAGAAGGAAATGGCAAACCACTCCAATATCTTTGCCAAGAAAACCCCAAATATGGTTATGAGGAGTCATACACAACTGAAACAACTGAACAACAATCACCTCTGACTCTAGAGTCAGTATACTTTTCACAGTCTCCTGGGAAAGAAGACTGATTCTAGAGACAAAAGATCTGGGTCTGATTCACACCTCTGGCACTTGCTCCCCTGTAGGACTTGCAGTTAAGTCCTCTTATCATCCAAGGCCTCAGTTTTATCATCAGTAAAATGGGGTCATTAGTTTACAGGGACTCTGACACCCCCCCTCCCCTTCTTGCTCTAAATTCCATGATTCCACTCTTTCCATTCAAGTCAAGTCTTTCTTAGATCTGGCCATGTTTCCATGGTACTGACTGAAGTCTTCCTGACCTGGGAATGAAGGGAGAGGCTCAGGCACAGCAGAGATGATCCCATGGATGCAGCAATAGGAGCAGGGTACAAGAAAGCAGAAGTTGGCAGTTGGGGATAGATTTCTCCTTTATTATTGAAGGTTTTCAACCAAAGATGTACACTTGCAAGTAATGCAGAATAGATTCATCTCTAAGTAAAATATAATCACCTTGTAGACCTTCCTCCCTCTACACCTTCTTTGTCTTATTCTTAGAGGTCTTTGATTATTCTTAGAAGTATCAGTTCCTACAAGGATAAAGACAGCATAGATATTTTTCTGTGTCCCCTGATCATGTTATCTACTTCTAACCTGTCCTCCCCATGATCATTTTCCATGAAATCTCCTCAGTAGATCTATGTTCTTCTAGATGTCCATTGTCCTGAGACTGAGCCTCCTTCTCCTGAGGCAGGAATAAGTCTCTAGAGGTTTAACACCCTCTCAGACAGCAGGCTCCCTGAGCAACAAATCCCTGCAGATTACATCACTGTCAGCTCCTCACCTCTTGTTACAAAACATACCTCTACTCTTACGGATGTGTTACTCAGTGGGACCCCTCCCACCACTGAACTGAGCTTTTCCCCTTTTCTTTTCTATTGTTCCAATTCCTTCCTTTTCCCCATTTTCCAGTAGTTCTTCCTGAGACATTCCAAGAGTTATTTTTTCTTCATTGTGTACCATTGACTTGACCAGAGTATATCATACATCTACTTCTATAAAAATATCAAATATTTCATGTATTCATAATCTTTGCTAGGTGGATGTGTGCTCATTTAGTACACATGCTGCTAAAGCAAGCACTTAAGTAATTTTTTTAATGCCAGAGGTTAAGCATTTTGCTCCAGTGTGGTGACAAATACATTAACCATTGTTAAGCATCAGCTGAAATTTAGTGCCCTGAGAGAGGCAGCCTGGTGGAATGAAAACAACATTGCTTTTGGAATGGGAGGTCATAAGTCTGGATCACAGCTCTTCCACTTACTACTTCTGCAACCACAAGCAGCTCATTTCCCTTCTTTGGGGCTGTTTCCTCATCTTGAAATTAAGAGCCCTGGCCAAGATGAATTCTCAGACCTATTCTAGTTCTAAATCTCTGATTCTATGATCTTAAACGAACTACCATGAGAAAAATCTTGTAAAACTGTACTCTTGCTGCTTCTCAGGAATCATCCCTCAAAGAGGTCCCAGGCATTTCTACTGACTTCTCGTGTTCTACTAACAAGTTTGAGAGGAAAGATTAATAAGCACATTGAAGGGGTACCTGGGATACTGATATCTATGATGTCCCTTAAGATGCTTAGACTTCTAATGCTTATTTATGGAGGAAGGGAGGGAAGGAAGGAGAAAGAGAGTGATGGAGGAATGGATGAAGGAAAGAAAGTAGGGAGGAAGGATCCAAAGAAAGAAGGAAGAAAATGAGGGAAGAAAGAGGGAGGGAGGGAGGAAAGAAGCATTTATTAAGTACCTACTATGAGCCAGGCACTGTGCTGAGCACTTCACAATTTGATCCTCACAGCAACTTTGGGAGGCAGATGCTATTATTATTATCATCCATGTTTTATAGCTGAGTAAACTGAGATAAACAGAAGTTAAGTGACTTTTCCAAAGTTACACAGTTAGTACGTGAGGCTAGATTTAAACTGAGGGCTTCCTGACTCCAGTCCCAGGACCCGATCTACTTTTCTACCTAGTTGTCTCTGCTTATTTATAGTAATATAGGAAGAAGAAGAAGAAGAATAGTATTTATATCCAGTTCATGAACAATAAGTTCAGTGTCACTGGGTTATTTAAACCTAAATTTACCAATGAGGTAAAGCAGGAGAGGTTAAAAGACTGATGTAGAAAAGAAGGGAAGGTTAGGCATCCTCTAAACTAGCCACGGCAATAAGCAATAGAAAGGTCAAGAGGAAGGCATCCTAGGGAAATGAAATGAGGGAATGGAAGAAAATCCCATTTCGTTTGTTCCACATTGGATTCTGAAAGCAATCTGATTTGCAACCCCTACTGATGCCCAATTGATCTCTAGTGGAGTCTGATGAATCCTTTCAACCTCTTGAGTCTGGGCAATGAGGTGGAAAGTGACAAGTATTGATCTCTTGATGGTTTTCTTATTTTTACCACCTTATGCCAAGTTAAGTGATGACAGAGAGAAGGAGAGGAAAGTTACTGACCAGTAAATTAAATGTCCCTGAACCATTGTAGGTTGGCTTTATGCTAGAGAACTCCGGAGTTTGTGGAACCTGTGAACTAGATAAGGAAGTGTTTCTGATTGGAGATGATACTAATTTGGCCACTTTGAATGGGTCTCTGCCTCCTGGAATCCTTGGCTTCCTTCAACATTCAGCTCAACCTCCACCCTCCATATGAGACCTTTCCTGGTCTCCCCAGCTGCTAGTTCCTCCCTGTGCCCCAAGTGTTGTCCCATATCTGTTTTATAAGTGTTTTTATGTACCTAAATGAGGCTGCTAGGTGGCCTGTGTATAGATCAATGACTCTGGAGTCAGGAAGACCTGAGTTCAAATGCTGTTTCAGACACTTACTAGCTCTGTGACAGCAGACAAGTCATTTAATGGCTTTCTACCTCAGTTTCCTCACATATAAAATGGGGAGCCTACCTTCCAGCATTGGTAAGAATAAAATAATATTTGCATAATACCTTGCAAACTTTAAAGCACTGTGTAAATGCTTCTATTATATTAATACCATCATCATTATTATTACTATGTGTGTGTATGTGTGTGTGTATATATATATATATATATATATAATGTTGTTTCCCCTCATAGAATGTAACCTTGAGGGCATGGACTTTCACTTGTCCTTGTATCCTAGTACATAGCACCATGTTAGCCACACAGCAGAGCTTAACAAATGCTCACTAATTGATGAAAAACTGAAAAAATTAGGCAATTCACCTTGGTCTATCAAGATTTTGTCTTAACAATTTTGCCCCATCCAATACACAGACACACAGACACAGACACACACACAGACACACACACACACACACACACACACACACACACCGAAATTACTGATTGTTCACCATTTTATTGTTTTGACATTATATACATATTTTAAATTATTGGATAAACAGAAAAGGGGGAAATAGTTAAAGGAAAAGGGCCACAATAGTTAGCATTACCAACTCCAATTTCCAACGGCTACCAAGAGGCTGTATATTTTTTGACAAATAGTATCCTGGAATGGCAGGATGGGTGGGGAATACAAGAAATCATCCAGTTCCTCTTTGACATGATAGTAAAACATTGTTCTGTTATTACTCTCTGGGTCATTTTAAGGTGAGTTACAATTTCTCAAAGTCTCAGTTTCTTCATGTGTAAAGTGGAATAATATTACACTTGTATTATCTGACTCATTGAATTCTTATGAGGATCAGATGAAATGAAAACATTTTGTAAAAGTACAAAGCACTATAAACTAAAATGTGTCAGAGGCTTCCATTTAAAACTAATGAACTGATAGCAGTTATGGAGAAGGGTTGGGTACCTGGCAGGGAGCAGAGGCAGGATGTAATCCGGTAAGGAAAGGACCACCAAGATGAGACACACCAGGGTGTAGACCTGCGCCAAAATAAATGAATGATCCTAAAAATAAACAAAGTGGCATTAGATACACTTAAAACTACACCATTATACATTTAGTCTCAGAAATTCTTTTGTCTAGCATTAAATGCTACCAAATATCCAATTTATGTTATCATTCAGACATGACATAAATGATATTTTTGCTCATTCTCCAGTAAACTTTGCAAATAACCAAAAATTCTTCCTTTATATTTTATTTGATGAATAATACTGAGTATTTTTATATGAATCAAGTCTAATTGACTTTTTTTCAAACGAGTTTTCATCTGGAACCCCTAAAGAATGTTTTCCACTGACAATCGGTGATGTAAATAGACTCTGAAATCAAAATTAAATTAAGTGTCTAAGCTCACTGTTATGTATTCAACTTGCCCTTATGAAATTCCCATGAGAGCTCTATTTTTTGAACATCTTCAGAGTTCTGAATGATATGAACCAATGAAATAAGCTCCCTTTCTCCTGGGGCCAGCCAGCCTGACATTGTTGTCTGTACTAGTGAGGATGAAAGCTTAATTAAAGATCTAATCTGAACTTTGGCAAAATAACTGCCTCAGGATTCTATCTACAGCAGATGCGCTGAAGGCAAAGGTAGAAGAGGATAACATCTTAAATCATCTCCAACCTTAACATACTTTGGCTGCTGTCAGGGTTAGCATCACTGAATAGTGAAAACTTACAAGGAAGCTTCCTCTGCAAAACATCAAAGGCTTGAACCTGCCCTCTGATAAACACACACCAATGTGCAACTTGGCAAGTCGGCCATTGTGACTGAACAAGAGCACGTTCTGAACACCATTTTCATAGATATGTGTCAATGTAATTACATAGAAGGAAAGGAATTCAGAGCTAAATGTCAAGTTATATTTTATATGCAGCGCCACAGACTGAACCAACCAACTTTTAGTGGGAATCAGTAACACTAGAATCTAGCTACACTAGAGAATAATGGGTAAAAATTTAAAGTAGCCTTTAAAAATCTCAAAACCAAGAGAAATTATTTAACTAGGGAGCAAGGGTTAAAGTTGGTGGGGTAGGAGGAAAAGAAAAATTCCAAGGTCCATATCTAGAAATAATGGAGACTGAATTGAGACAAATCAATCTCATACTTTGAATCTCAAATAGAAAAAATAATAATAAGTCTTTATTAAGCTCTGACTAGATGCCAACCATCTGTGCTAATTGCCGGTGATACCAACAAAAAGTAAAACTGCCCCTGCCCTTGAGAAGCTTAGATTCTAAAACAGAAAGTGCTATGGGAAACACACGGGGCTTACAGTCAGAGAGATTCAAACGCTACTTTAGACAATAGCCAGGGTTCAGGACAAATCATTTAATCTCGCTCCGCCTTCATTTTGCCACATGTAAAATGAGAAGGTTTGTTTGATCTGATGGTCTCAATGGTTCCTATGATCCTATATACATAATATATAACTGTGTGATACATATAATTATGTACATTTCATGGGAACATGATCAGCCATTTTAATCACCATTATCCATTCTTTGCTTTTAAATCTAACACAGTTTTTTACTTTATGTTTTTATAGTTATGTTATTATCTGTATTTATGTGCAGGATTGTGCATTACTTGTTATTTGCAATTACCTGTAGTTATATACAAGATCCAGAGTGCTCTTTCTAATTCTAAGACTCCACAAAATGTTAAATTTGGACATATAAAAAGGATAGCTTTGATGACATTTCCAAAGAATCCCCTACTTGAGAAATTTAAAACTACAGCAAAAAAAATGCATATTAAATCTTTATAAGAACATGAATCAACAAAAAGGAATCCCCAAGGAAGGAAAAACATATCCTTGGCTTCTCCTCAATTTGACCTCTTAAAATTTCTATCTGTCTTCCAAAGCAAAAAAAGATGCCATCTCCTATCTATACTAGGTTTTCTGTAATGTCCCTAGTTGTTGGCACTACTTGAAATTATCACTTTGGGTGATAGTTATTTATATCCATACATGCTACATCACTCGGTAGGTTTCAGATTCCTTGAGGACAAGGACCATTTCATTTTTATCCTTAAATAGAGAATCAAGGAAAATAGAGGTAGAGAGCTTCCTAATCCAGAAGTTCCTAATACCAAGGAGATCACAGATCCATTCCCTATTCTTTGTATATCCTAGGCACCTGGCATTCTGTCTTATGAGATAGAAAGGGAGACAGACTAAGAGACAGAGAGGGAGAGGGAGAGAGAGAGAGAGAGAGAGAGAGAGAGAGACAGAGACAGAGACAGAGACAGAGACAGAGACAGAGACAGAGACAGAGAGAAGAAGAAGAAGAAGAAGAAGAAGAAGAAGAAGAAGAAGAAGAAGAAGAAAAAGAGATGGCCTTAGTAAACATTAAATTGAACTGAATTGCTGGTGGAACTCCATCATCACCAGCCTTCCATGAAGGTATTGTTTACTTTTTCCCCCTTTCCTTCATTTTTCTCCTCTGCCTATTCTTTCCTTACCTCTTCATTCTCTCCATTTCTTCTTTTTATTCACTTCTGTTGAAAATTCTGTAAATGACAGTCTGTAAGACTTTTTTAGTATTTGCTATAGGAGATGTATATAATTGAGTACTTAGTTATTTGCATCTTGACTCTCCCCATTAGAATGTGAGTTCCTGAAAGGGCAGAAATTATTTTTGCCTTTCTTAGTTTCTGCAGGACTTAGAACACAGCAAGTTTTTAATAAATACTTCTTGATTAACTAGTTGGTTAAAATCTTGAATTTAGCATGGGCTCCAGTCCCCATGCTTTGTGCCAGGTGGTTTGACATTCCTGGAATTCAGCACTTCCTCAACTCAGCCTATAGAAATTGACAAGGCTTAAGGAAGGTCCCAGGACCTCCAGGAAGTCTTTCCTAACCTCACTAGCATCAGTGCTCTCTCTTCTTCAATTATCTTTTGCTTGCTAAACTCTATGTATGTTGCATTCCTCCATTTAAATGTAAGTTCCTTAAGAAAGAAACTATTCTAATTGTGATCTTTGTGTCCCTCACACCTAGCCTCATGAATACCTATACCTCACACTTATATATACATACATGTATATGTATGTATGTATGTATGTGTGTGTAAATATATATATATATATATATATATATCATGTGTATTGGGTAAATGTAAATGCATGTGGATGTACACACATAGTGATACTGAGAAAATGTTCATTAAGTGAAAAATGCATGTCATTTTCAATATGAGTTTTTCTTTGCAGAGGACACAGCATTATTGGTTCATCACATCATAGTACCAGTTCTTAGTAGATGAAAATGGTTCCTTTAAGTAGACAATATGGTTCTTGATAAAATGTTCTTCTGACATCTATATCCAGCTATGAGTAGCCTTGACTCTCTCTCCATCTTCTTAAGACCACTATCATGAACACGAAATCTTAGTGCCAAGAGGAACCAAAATAAAGACAAAGAATTTATTCTGTCATGACATAATTAACTGAGTTTAAGAGGTTTGTCTAACGGATTAAAGGTCAAAGACTCTAGTGGCTGCTATTACTGTCAGGATCAAAACTGCTATTCTTTGGTATTCTTTTTTAGAAATTACCAAAGGAAAATAAATCAGGATGATGTTAAGTAGAAACAAGTACTTTTGGAGGTCAGTGAACCACAAGCTCAAAAAGTTTACAATTTGATGTCATTATTTTTTAAAAACTGAACAAAATCTTGGGATGTTTAAGCATCCCATTTTGTTTGGCATTTGGTGGGCTTCTTTTAAGGTGCTAAGCTGAGCATTTTAGAAAGATATGGAAAATTATAAAATTAGTGAAAATAAGCACATTAAAAGGAGTTATTTGTTCAAAAAATGAAAAAGATGAAAAGTACATTCCAGTACTTGAGGACTTGCTCCATGGATGGTGCTAAAATATTGCTATTTTCACAGGGAAGCTTAAACATTTTTTTTTGTTTTTATATGGTTGGAGTACATCTGCTAAACAACTTCAACAAAATCTCATAATTTGAGGCCACTGGGAAGAATTTTAATAGCAACTTTTTCTGTGTTAACTTTCCTTTAACTTTTAGAAGCACAAAAAGAAGCAAAAAGAGAAGCACACTTCTCACTAATTCAAATCTAAATATTGAGGGAAAATATTGAAGAAAATAGGGGATATATGCTTACATATGTTTCTTGGTACCAACTGAGGAAGTCAGAAGAAACAAGGTATAGTTTAGGTAGTTTCAAGAGTTAAATGCATGCATACATGTAGGATTTGTGATTTTCATGAATGTGGAGAACAATTTATGTATAGATCTTTTTAACCCCAAGACTGATCCATTATTCCACCATGATTCTGCATACACGTGACAAAAATGTTCAATACAGCAATTCTCACTAAACTTTCAATTCACTGTAAGAAAAACAATACAAAAGTCTTACCATATTCACTATTCGTTGTGTGATCTGTGCGAGGAAGAGCAAATTCTCTGGAAGACAATCCTTTCGATATTTTCCAGGGTGACTCCTTTGACCACAGTGGTTTCCAATCACAAAAATCAGACTCAAAGTTACACATAGTATAATTTGCTAGGGCCCAGGAGGAAAAAAACAAAACAGAACATGGGAAAATATTAAGTAAATGCTGCATGACATCAAACCACATATGTGTAGTACATCTGGATGAATAATGCCAATTTTGAAAAGACTGTTTTCTGACCAGTGAGTCATAATTAGTCTTTCCTAAACCACTTGAAGCTTAACATGTATTATGTGAGGCCTCACAATTTCCCAGAGTCTTCTATTCCTAATTCTGGCATACATTCAATCAGCAGGGTCCTTTAATGATACTAGGTGAAACTTCACTGCTTTTCAGGGAGTAACTAATTTGCTTGTCAAACATAAATCTGAGTGTTGTGGGGGAAAGAATTTTAAAGAGATACAGATTTAATTCCAAGCAATATTCCTTACTTTTTGCCTCACTTTATTTTCTCATTTAATAGTTTTATCCATTAATTTTTTTAAATTTGTGCCATTTGGAATTATGGATGAATTCAACCTTCTAAATTATTTATTATGCCCCACAACTTTACTTCCCAGCATGTAAGTTAATATATTAGTAAAAGTTCTTCTCTTTTTATCACCAAGAGAAAATAGATTCTAGAGCGTATTTGCAATCCATATTCTCTATTTCTTCACCTAGCCATAGGGGTATGAGGCAGCCTGATTCCAGAGGGCTCAGCAGTGAATTAAAAGCCAAGTCTGGAAAAGGTGAGGGGAAAGAGGTCATTTGATTTTGTTGTTTAGATGTTTCAGTTGTGTCTGACTTTTTATGACTTCATCTGATGTTTTCCTGACAAAGATACTGGAGTGTTTGCCATCTTTTTTGTCAGTTCATTTTATAGTTGAGGAACTAAGGCAAGCTGGGAGAAGTGACTTGCCCAGAGTCACACAACTAATCAGTATCTGGGGCCACATTTGAACTCAGGAAGAGGATTCTTCCTGACTCCAGACCTGACAGTCTATCCATTACACCATTCAACTACTCTAAGGATATATTATTAGCTTATATGTCAAATTGAACAAGAGGGCCAGCCTTGGTCCCAGTCTTCAAAAGATAGTGAGATAAACTGGTAAGGGAATGGAAATGGTACACTGGCTGAAACAGTCACCATCTCCATCCACTTTTGTTAACTCCTTTTATTTCTTACAATGGAAGGTTGGTGAGAAAGGACCAGCAAGGGGAAGACTGCCTGGAAATGGCTGGGACACAAAATATTAAAAGCACCCATAAAACTGCAGAGGAAGGGAAGGAAGGGGAAAACTACAGAAGGAAGGAAGGAGATGGGAAAGAAAGAAGGAGGTCTGGCAGAAGAAAGAAAAGAAAGGCATTTGACACTTTTCTCTATCCCAACTACTGTCTAGAGTCTCTTCTCTCTCATCCACATATCTACCAGCTTGTTAAAGCTTTGTCTAAGCTAAGAATTGTTGCTTAACTTTATTTTCAACCTTGAAAAATCTTTGTTTAGACTTCTGTCTTGCACAATGTCCTCATCTGTAAAAGTGGAATGGCATTATCGACCTATTTCCAATGATTGTGGGGAGGATGAGTTAATAAAATAGGCTATATAACTGTATGTAAATGTTCTATTAGCATTCAGGATCGTTACTAGGATGTTAGTACTCTTTAGGGATACACAAAAACACAACTATCTCCCAGTGAGTGCCACCATACAAAATGAGAGGTCTGAAATTCACAAAGACTCCATTACCACTGGATTGAACCTAAAATACATTGTCCATCAAAAACAATATCACATTCCTCATTTATATACCAGCACATTGCAACAGCTAACTAAATCTTGGTCATTATAGAATTTTCCCATTTATCTAAATGGGAATGCCTGGGTTTTTTATCTGATAGCTCATTAGTTACATGTCAACTGTTAACACATTAAAGTGGAATATGCAAACCACAATATTGCTAAAGCTATCTGTATGCTAATTAAATACTTGCACCTCTAGGTACTGCAATGCTTACTTAGGCAGTCATCTGATAAGACAAGATGAAAATGTCCAAATGGTATGTTTTTATTCTCTTAACTTATACATAAATATATTTTTCTTCACTAAACAAATTTCCAAGGCAACAAAATGAGTGGCTTGGCTGTGCTATGTTAATCAGAAGGGCTTTGCAAAGAACGAGACTCAGCCCTGATATGCCTACAGTATATAGTTCCATAGTACTGTTAAATAGCAATCTCCTATTTCCCAAAATATTGCTCTTGTCATCACTGGATACAGAGAGGAATTGACAAAATTTCAACACAAAACATGTTTACATTGCAAAAGGGAAATCCCCTTGTCTGAATAATGATAATAATAATGGTAGGATTGAAGAGATTGTGAGCTATCAGGCAATAGGCTTGAGTCACCTAGACAGCTGCCCAAGCCTTTGTAACGGGTCCTATGGAACATGCTGTAACACTTCCTCCCTCTGTGAAGTCCTTATTCCGTACTAATAACCCAGCAGGACAAAAGTTCTATTCTAATTCTGCAGTCATTTATGAATTAGAAAAATGTAGAGACTCAAGAATGTTGACCTGAGCAGACTTCTTTGAAGACGCAATTTCTCTCTGAAATCAGAACTAAGGCCTTGGCCTAGGGCACTCTTGTACAGCTAAGTTACCTCTTCTCCCTAGCACACCCCCTTCTGAAAAAGAAAGACTTTCCCCATGGGAGGCAGTCTATGTCCAGGAAAATCTGGCCCTCATTTCTGCGAGTAGTACCCCACCCAGCACTGCCTTATCTCCCAGAAGTAAGTAATGGATGGCCAGTGGAAAGAAGAGGGAGAACTCAAGTGGATGCTTGTGTACAGCAGCACTGAATATTAATCTTTCTTGGCAGTGTGGTACAATAGAGAGATCATTAGATTTGAAGACTAAGGACCTGAGTCCAAATTCCTACTGCTACCTATTAGCTGTGCAACCTTTCATTTACTATCTCTGAGACTCAGTTTTCTCATGTGTAAAGTGAGGCAGACTATATGACCTCTGAAGGTCTATACCTATAATCCCCATCATCCTATACAGAGGTGATGCACATGTATTTATGTCTGTATTTGTGTGATATGTGTGCATGTACATGTACTTAGATGGCCATGGACACACAGAACCAAAATCAGACTACTGTTTTATTACAAATGTAAGTTGGACAGAAAAAAAAATCTTATTATTTACATTTTATACCATTATATAGGTTAGTCATTTTACTTTAAAAAAAAAAGTAAACATTATTGTCCATGTGAAAGTTAATGTTTGAAATCCATTAGCATCCAACAATCTGAAAACAAATTCTCTTCAAGAATGAAGGACAAATGACAAGAATAACAATTCAAAAGGGCAATTAACTGTCTGTCCAACAGTCTGCTTTCCCCATGATAATCTGAGCATTCATAAGTTTTAGATTTTAGTTGAGTATACATATTCCAGAAAATGGCTGAGCTATAAATTATAAGTCAAGCTCAATCAGCTGAGTTAAGTATCTTCCATTAATTCCCATCCCCTACATAATTCAGAAAGTCAAGGTATAGTGAGCAAAGTTTGATCAAGTTTGAAGAAAATCTTGAGAGTCAAATTGGATTCTGGCAACTAAGTTGTGCAATCTCCGAAGATAGTTTTAGGTGCTCAAACATTAATAAAACCTGAAGAATATTCTATTCCTGTCCAAACTGGATACTTTCTTCATTCTAAAGTCCCTTTGAATATTTTTATGAGTGTTTGTGATTATGGGAAACACTCCTCTATCCGTAATCAGAGAGTAGATCATAACACCACTGATGATTTGAGAAAATATGTACTGCAGGTTCATCAGGATGATGAGGAATATTCTTGGAGTACAATAATCCTTTCCCTTGCCTAGTGAAGCAGTTTTGTATGTGCAAATCAAAAGAAGTCTCATTTTTTTTGCAAATGAGGCAAATACTCTCTAATATTACACTTTCAAGTATTTACAGAGCTTCTTGCTCAGCAATGAAGAATTCTTGTATGAAATAATATAAATATGAAATAAGAAAAAGGGCACAGGAATAAATAGGTAGCATCTAATCAGCACAGAAATGGATTGCTAATATTTTTGGCTAATATTTATAGAGCACCTGTCAGGTGCTCAATAGTGTGTCCAACTAAGACATAGGAATACCCTTTGTACTTAAGAAGCCTACATTTTAATATAAAAAGTTTGATCCCATGCAGGGAATTTTTCAAGATAAGACACAAAAAGTTATTGTGCAAAAAAATATTATGATAGCGTACATTTCCTGGGCTCTTTATAGTTTATTTATAGAGATATCAAACATGTGGTTCATAATATTCCTTAGTGTGATCTCTACTGGATTAATGTTAATTGGGATATACTTAACAATATAAATAAAAATCCAATAAAAATGGATAATATTACATTTCAAAACCAAGTCAATATGTGGCCTGAAAGGATCCTTCTGTTCAGTTTAGTGACCTCCATTTCTATTTAACACCCTGGTTTATGAAGTACCTCAGTCATAATAATTCCATGAGTTAAATAACAAACATTTTACATGAAACTGAGGTAGAGAAAGGGTTAAGGGACTTGACCAAAGTCTTGTGATCAGGATGACTCAGATCCAGGACTCTTCTGACTCAAAAGCATTGTTCCCACTACCAAACTCAGACTAACATGTAAGATTTTATAATTAACCAAATACAAATACTGATAATATTTATTTCTATATTACAACAGGGCCCTGTGAATCAAAAGACTTAATTCTAAACCCATGTCTATCAGTAACTAACTGTGTTATGTTGGCCAAGTCCCTTCACCTAACCATGGCCCTTAATTTCTACTTCTATAAAGGGAGGAGACTGAATTCTATACTTTTTACAGTCTCTTTCAATCCTAAAATTCCATAAATCCAAACTTTCTCTGTTATGAACTAGAAGGACCTTGAAACAAAAATGAAAAGACCAAGAGTTCAATTCAGAGTTTCAAAAAATTTAGTGCATATGGGCAATTAATAAATTCTTGTGGATTAACTGATAATAACAAAAGAAAAATCTCTGATGGTAGAAATCAAGATCGGATTATAATAAAGTAAAACATTGAATTTCCTATATCCATACCCAATATCCTATACTTCGATGTCTTTTGGTGCATGGAGGAAATCAATGAAGTACCTATGTAGATTTAGATGCTACAAAATATGTAAATAAAGAATTTAATGGTAAAACCAAAGAGATGTAGAATCAAGGTTTCTTAATATTTCTTCAGTAGTAAGTGGACATAGTTTTTATTTCTATATTCTCTTCATTGTCTTTCTTTTTGTGAGAGGGGGAGATATTAAAAAGGTGAAAGACTTTTTTCCAAACTTTGGTATCTTTTCCTCTATCATACTCTTCATAAGTCGATCTCTTGATGATTTTATAATGTTGAGAATAACACACACTGTAACTGAAAATCCTTAAAGAGGAGACAATTAGCAAATAGAAAGGCTTTCATGAGTGATATTCTACACCAGAGACCACGTCTCTATCGTTACATGATTGACTAAAAGATATAGAGATACAAGATTCTCTTGCACCATTGTTTGTTGACTGTCAAAAAGAGTTTGATTGGGGAAAACAAAATGCTACCTTAGAGGCTTTCTTACAAGATTTCACTAGTATATACATCCAAATTATGCAAGATTTTTAAAATATGTTTTTAAAAGTTAACTTTGTTCAATCTCTGATCAATATTATCACATCAGGCAAAAATAAAATGTCATGAATATTTATGCTCACTAGAGACATTTGCTACTGTCACAGTAAAGACGTGGTAGAGACACCAACGAGAAGAGGCCTCCTCTATAGATGATGGGGTCCTCCAGGGGCTACTGTGACAGAAACAATTTCTTAGGTTGCATCAAACTCTAAAATATTTCAGTCTCCAGGATGAGAGTTATAAACTCAAAAGAATTAAGCCGATCACTCTCACAGAAAGCAGTGGAAAAGTGTACAGTGTATGTAAGCAGGCAGCAATATAGAAACAAAGGCCAACAAAAATGAATCTGAGTAAGGCTTCTACAAAACCAAGTATGATCAAAAAAGAAGATGGATGAATCACAGGCAAAAGTCAGCAATGACCACTGATGGAGCCCTGTACTCTAGTGTTTCCTCAGTGTCAAAATAAAATGAAGAAGGCCTCCAGCATGTTGTTTGGACCCCTTGCAATGAATCACTGGGGATACATTCTCAAGAGTTTCCTAGGAAGGGGTTTGGGAAGGATGGGTGGCCATCTGAATCACTTAAATGAATATCCATATTAACAAAATCATAGATAAATTTGAACATTTGAGTCTTCTTTCAAATCTGTTATGCAGCAATTCCTCCTATTCATTATTTCTGAGAAGCACTGAGTTCTATATAAGTGGATTTTATAGATAATTGATTTCATAAATGTGTTTTTAAGACATACTTGGAAAAAATTGAGATGATATTTATGAATAAATGAATAAAAAGCATTTATTAAGTGCTTACTACATGCAAAGCATGCTGTTTAGCATTCAGGATACAAATAAACATATAAGATAGCGTCTGCTCTCAGGAAGCTCATGTCCTATTAGGGGAGACATTACATAAGGACAATTTTGGTTGCAGGTCAGGTAGAGATGCCTTTTAGTTCTTACAGTGCAGCAGCAAAACAGAGCATCATGTCCCTAATATCATTTCTGATAAAATTACATCAGATTCTTATTTGGAATCATTTGATAGCACCAAGGATATTTATGACAAGAACTTTCTTCTCTAGGTTTTCAGTAACTATGACTGTAGGCCCTGTTGGAACAATTGCCAAGTGGCATATCCACAGGAATTACTTCCCAAGATGATGACTGAAAACAGAGCTGGAAGAATTGTTGACAAAAGACCCCAAATATGGAAGGTATTTTAAGTGCTATTCAGACCATGCTAAACAGATATAGCAACCTAGACTTTTATTTGGAAGCATATAAGAAAGGTGGTGTTGGAGGTTTTTAATCATATGGCCTATGAATAATTTTTTTAGGAAAAAAATGTGAATTGTAAATTCTAAAACTTGCAAGCTATATTTTAGAAGTTTTAAATTGGTACTCCTATTTATATATTTTTTTTATTTCTGTGGTATGTGAAAAATAACATGTCCCCAGAGAAAATATAAATGTTTAATTATTAGCATGAAATACTCAATGTTAGGATAAAGTGTATAAATAATTGATACAGCATTTATAATGACCATGACATTTTTATGTTACATCTGCTGCACCAACATGGCAGCAATTAAGGAAAAGGATTATTTTCCTTTTGGTCAAAGAGAATCCCAGTGTATTAAAATTTTTAAATCCTAGGAAATACGACTATCTGTTATCTGTTGCGGATGGCTGCTTCTGTTTTCATCTGTACTGGAGAAATGCCAGAAGAGTATCAGGAGATACTGTACTGGAGATATGCCAAGAGGGTATCAGGAGGAACCTTATTGAAAGAAGAGATTGGTATTGTGTCCAAAATCAGAATGTAAGACATGTACCAGTATACCAGGAAGGAATTTTGATCAGGAAAAGAAAAGCAGAAAGCATGCTGAACACTTTTGATTAAGGAACACAAAGGTGAGTCAAAATGTTTAATCAAAAAGTGAGGTGATATTGACGTCTTTGATATCTGGTACTAAGAAGGATGGAGGCTGTCAGAAAGATGAATTTACCTAAGAGAAGTCACCCAATGGCGAGCTCCAGTCAGAATCCTATCACTTTCATAAATAATGCCTGGGATGGGAATCTGATCTCATACTTTAAAAGATTTAATGTGACAAGGGAGGCCAGGAATTTGTTTCAACCTATGTTTCACTCTATGTCCTATAAAATCCCCAAGTAACTCCTGCTATACTTTTTTTTTTCCAGTAAGAGGTTGAGAATAAACTAACAGTCATTTGAGGAACTAAAATTTACTTAGAGCTTCCTGAAAGGCTGACCATCTGTGGGCTTCTCTCCTTCCCTTTTGTGTTTGTCTTCTCTCTATCTTATCCCATCTTTCCTGTCATCAAAAGTGCTCCACACACAAGAATATTCATTAAAAAGGTGTCATTTATCTTGTCGCCATATTTATCTCTTGTTCAAAACGATATCTCACCAAGTTAAAAATCACCTCAGCAAAATAAATGTCAACTTTTAAATGAAAACTACTGTCTCTGACAGAGACAGGAGACTCAAAAGGCAGAATATTTGTGTTGTAAGAAGCTACAAAGGTCTTGGTGACTTCACACAAATTCCTAGATTACATAGTACACCCCAACATGAATGTCTTAAATTAAATTACATTTTCTTTAAAGTAAGAGAGAGGCAGCATCCCCCTATTTTTTAAAATAGGATGCTGGACTTGAAGTTTGGAAAACCTGTTTTCAGATTCTGTTCTGGCCTTCACTAATTGAAGGAGGCTAGGCAAACTCTCTGAGCCTCTGAGACTTGAAGTTATAAATGGACTGCAATTTTCCTCTGGTGGAAGGAATTCCCACAATGGGAATTCATAAATCAACGAAATTACAGGTCCTTGACATACAGGCTTTCAAATACTTATCTTTCAATAAGAAGAGTGCTCCCTGGTTGGTATTGCCACAATGAAAGAGACTTCATTAAAGTTCAGGAGCATTGGTCCTTCTGACCCTTAGAAACCAACTCATGGCACAGTTAAGCACACACGTGAATACTTAAAAGGGGTTATGATGTCATCAACATGAGAAACTTGCAGTGTGGAAATTTACCAGAGAGATTCTAACACTTTTATAAGTGAAGAATTAAGAATTAAGTAACAGGGGAGTCTGGTGCCTTGCCCCAGGTCACACAGCAAGTAAATGTTAAATGTGTGATTTGAACTCCAGTTTTCATCATTCCCCATTACCCCACACTTCCTCTATAGGTACCCGCTGTCATTGAAAAATAAGAGCGAAGTGATGGGTTTCTAGGGCTATTCCATCTTGAAACAAAGTAGTACTACTCGCTAACTTCCAAGTTGACCAGAAGAAGAAAGTACTAAACTCAATGGAGTTAGAACCCTACATAGTATATTTGTGAAGGCACAGAGAGTTTGTCTCCCATAATACCCTCGTCCTAAACACACAGAGCCTGTTCATTTTGGTTAAAAGAAGAGGTCCCTCATCAACTCCTTGCAAATGGTCAACTCTTCCCTACCCTGTGCTCTTAAGGAGTTGATTAGTAACACTGAGGTTAATTGACTTGTCTGTAGTCAGTATTAGAATCATGGCCTCCTATAATTTTGAGAGTTGAAAAAGAATTCAGTGGTCATCTTGTCCAAGTCACTCTAACATACATACCAAATTTTATCTACTCTCTGCTAAAAGCCTGCCCCAGAACAAGAGTTCATCATTATCTGGGGCAGGCCGTTCCACTCTTAGATAGCTGTAATTGTTGGCCAATAGATCCACATCAAGCCTAAATTTGCTTCTCCACAGTTTCTATTTACAGCTCCCTATGGCCAAAAAGAAGTCTTATTCCTTCTCCATATAGCAACTCTTCAAACAATTAAATACAGTTAATACATTCACCCTGAGGTTTCTCTTCTCTGGGTCTTTATGACTTCAGGATTGATCCTTCATCCACTTCTCCCTATTACTCCTTTTTTAATTGCTAAGCAGGAAAAATAGATGTAACCCTTACCTGGGGCAAAGGAACGAGTAAGCCCCTAAAGAGATAGCATTTTGTAAAAGAAAAAAAAAAAGGTAAGTTTAACAAGAATAAACACTGCTTTCCTTTATTTTTTTTTAATGAACTGAGCTATTCCCCTCATCAGAACAGATGGACAACAGATGAGTAACACAGAGACAAGCCTTAATTCACTCACAGCATGCTGAGGGATCTTCATCACTCTGGTCAGAGCAGTCCTGCTGGTAATCACATACTGACCCATAGGGGAGGCACTGGCCACTGGCACAAGAGAATTCTTCTGCTCGACAAGAATGTTGTGTCTGTGTTTCTTCACAGGCATAGGTCTGGAGGCCATCCAAGCCAATAAAACCTGACTCGCTCTTTGGAATCCCTTCAAAAACAAACTATTGAAATAGAGTTTTAAACATTTTAATGAACATATTTTTAAAAATCACTTACACAACAAGGAGTGTTAATACAGCCAATGAGTAATAAAATGTAATGCAGGATGGACATCCACTTCATATTAATGCTCTATTAATTTTTATATGTGTCTCAGACACTTACTAGCTGTGTAACCCTGGACAAGTTAACCTCTGTTCCCCTCAGTTTCCTTCACTATAAAATGGGGCAAATAACAGTACTTACCTTTTCCCTACCTTGTGAGGCTCAAATGATTTAATATTTGGAAAGCATTTAGCACAGTGAGTGGTACATAACTGTGGCCATATAAATGTTTATTCCCTTCTCCAATGCCTAACACATAGTAGGTGCTTAACAAATATTGGTTGATTGATTTACAACATATAAAAGGATATTGGTCCTACAAAAAGTGGACTGAATCAGAAGTCACGTTTGTCTACTGAATGACTGACTAGTGCATTCATCATCTTCCCTAGTCACAGAGTCAGTTTTGGGCCATATCTGTCCCATTGAGAGAGAGTATTCTGAAGAAATCTCAAATCTGAGCTCAGTCTTTTTCCAAGTTTCATTTATTCACTTAACTGAAGGAAACATTTCTTAACTGTTATCAAATGGGGCATAGCCAACTCAACAGATCAGAAGTCTCATGGGGACCCCTTATGCCATCATTTCTCTATTTAGGAAATAATCCTAGCCACAAACATCATGATTATGTTTTGTTAGCATTCCTTTAAAATATAGAGATCAAGAGGTAGGGTTATTAAAAGATTTATGCCTTCTGTTTCTAAAAATGATATATAAATTTAATTAAATTTATATATATATTCCTGAGTTAATCTAGAGAGAGAGAGAGAGAGAGAGAGAGAGAGAGAGAATGTTTATAATAGTACCTTCCACTTAGAGTTATTGTAGGAATCAATACAATCTATCTCTCTCTATCTATTGAAACACATAGATATACATAAACATCGACATATAAGGACAGAGACATATATGGTAAAACAAAGATTTTTACATATAGATATATAGATTATACATATAGATATATACAATATATATGCATTACTTAAAATGAAGTATTGCTAAGGACACAGTCCTAAAAAGCAATGTAAACCCTAAATCATATTTCATATAAGAACAAAATTAGTAACAGTTTATAGCTATTTAAAACTTCAAGATTTGTCCAGTGTGCTATATAGATTAGACCACATAAGCTCATGCAAACAACTCTGTGAGACAGCTACAACTGGAGTTCTCAGTTCACATTTTAGAGATGATGAAACAGGCTTAAGAGATTACTTATTTTTCCTTTGTCCATACATGTAAAATGCATCAGAGACAGAATTTGAAGCCAGGTCATCTTGACTCTAAGACCATCACTCTGCTCACTATGCTACAGACAATTAGAATACTGGCATTTTGGAATAAATCCTTTGAAAAGCAGAATTTAGCTAAAAATCTTGTCCCTTGAAAATTATACAAAATTTCTACTCTTACTTTGGGCTATCATACAAAAAAGCAGTCAAATATTTTGTGAGAAAACCTAGATTTTAAAACTTGATGTGAAGTCACACTTAGAACACAGATATCATTCTATTTGTTCATTAGTTGGAAACTAAGTGCAGTTGACCATGATGAGACTTTGAAAACCAAAAATGTCTTCCAATGTGCTTAAAAGCAACTCTACTAACAAGCCAAGGCAGTAAACATTGATTAAGTACTTATTACACACCAGGAACTATCTATCTATTTCTGTTTTTAGTTTTAAATCTGAGTCTGAAACTTCATTCACATTTTGTCCCTCAGTTACATAGAGTAAATAATATTCCAAAACCAGTGTAACAGTGGTGCCTTTGGGGGTTAAAAATGAGATGTCAGTAGGAAACAAAAATAAGAATGTATGTGTGTGGAAAGGTGATTGTAGCAGGCCAAGAGAAAAACTGAAATTTTCTGGGTTTGCTATAAAAATGATATAGTTCAAGAAAGATAGCCTATGTATCTTGTGGAATGCAAAGAGCAAAATATTGTCTTCTCCTCCTATCTCCTTGTTTCTCTCTTCTGCTTCTTATTTGGCAATGCAGACCTCTGAGTCTAGAGAGTAAAACAACAAGACTGGAAGAAGCAGCCAAAAGCAAAAATCTTCCCCATGATTTATAATTAAATTGCTGTATACATAGACAAAACCCATACCCATTCCTATTTTAATTCACTCTAGATAGAGTAAATGCAAACAGAAGAGGAGCTTCCCCATTATAAAGAAGCTTTATTAATAATCTCAATCCATATTGAATATAAAATCTCAGTAGCTTCCCATCAATTTTTTTAAAAGTATCAGCAATTCACATATGTCCTAGGTTTACATAGCTGGCTATGGACACACAGAAATAAAAATGAGTACATATGTGACACTGTCATATCTAATACACAGGTGAAGTCAAAATAACAAGTAATCTCTCAGCCTGCCTGAATGTTCAATATAGCTCTATGGAAAAGCAACAGAATACTCTGACTAAAGCTGAAGAAAATGAAAACCACATGAGTAGCACTAGAGCATGTTACGGCTCCCTCTGTTCTGGTAAGGAACAATAATTTTGTCAGCATAGGAACTCCTTCCACCGAAGCAGACATGATAAGTCTTGGACGCAAAGAGCTTAAGTGCTTTGCCCAGGGTCACAAATCTAGTATCAGAGGTGTAACTGGATCCCAGTTATTTCTGATTTCAAGTCGAGCACTCCATGCTCTGTGCCAGGCCAGTTTTATAGTTGTTCTATGCGTGTCATGTTGGCCTAGATGGTGCCGGAAGCATCCAGTAACCTTGAGTACATTCTAAACTTTGAAGCTCATATAAGAAAACACATTACATGCTTTCAAATCATAAATGCATATGAAATTCTTATAAAAGAGATAAATATTGATCATTTCCCCTTTAGTACCTTAAACTGTGTCATGGTCTCAGGTACAGACACTTCTGCTTTCACCCAGTCACCCATGGTTGAAGTATTACTTGTCCATAGAATTTCTTTCCCCTGTGGATGGTACAACAAAAACATTTTTATGTTATTTTTAAAAATAACTCCCTTCTGTCCCCAATTTCATTATCATAATGTTTTATTTTAAATTATTATCAATAAGATTATAGACTTAAGAGTTCTAGCAGCCAAAATGGAGGAACGATAGGCAATTACTATCTCTCTCCCTTTGTTGACCTTGAAGAGGCCAGAGAATATCACCCCAGGAAAAACCCTTGATTAGTGGGAACAACACAAGGGGTAAACAGTCTCTTAGTCCATGAGGCTAGGAAAATCACTAAGGAGGGTCCCTCTTGCTGTGGCTGAAGGGGATCAGTGCATGACCAGAATTCTCCCAGATAGCCCCACCTCAGTAAACCAGGAGAAGATTCTGAGCCCCAGGGGGGTGAAGCCCACAACTGCCAACACCAGGACCACAGGCGTACCTCAGCACCCCAGGGGAATCAGGAAGGCACTAGCGCAGACAGGATCACCAACTGGTGAGCTTGCCTATGTTCGAGTTCAGCAGAGGAGACCTCCTGAGGTCAAACCAACCCTCCCTCACACGAAACTAGGTTAGCGCTAGGGTAATTCCAGGGACACCCAAAAAGACCTCATCTGGCCTCTGCTCTCCAACACCAGCTGGCTCAGCACCAGGTAAGCTGCAGCATTTTAGCTTCTAGGTGAAAGAACCAGAGGCCACAACACACAAAACCTCAAGTTTTAGGCCCAAGAACTGTGGGACAGAGCCCCCTGTGCCCCAGATGCAGAGATCTACTTTAAAAGCCAAAAAAAGAAAGATTATCATGAGCACGAAGCAAAGCAGAAAAGAAAAGACCATAGAATCTTTCTATAGGGACAAGGACCAAAACATGAATACCAAAGAGGTCAGCATTGAGACTCTACTCCCATCTGAAACTTCAGAAGGGAATATGAACTGGTTTGAAGCACAAAGAGCATTTTGGAAAGAGCTCAGGAAGGATTTTAAAAGCCAAATTAGAGAAATAGAAGGAAAACTCGCCAATGATTTTTCAGAAATATGAAAAAATAATCACAGAAGAATTTAAAAGGAAAATTGGACAAATGGAAAAGGAAGAACAAAACCTAACTGGAGAAAATAATTCCTTAAAAGGAGCAATTGGACAGGTGGAAAGGGGATGCAAAAGTTAACTGAAGAAAACAATTTGATAAAAATTAGAATGGGGCAAGTAGAAGCTAATGACTCTATGAGACATCAAGAATCAGTCAAATAGAATCTAAAAATGAAAAGATAGAAGAAAATGCAAAATATCTCATTGGAAAAACAACTGACTTTGAAAATAGATGCAGGAGAGAAAATCTAAGGATTATTGATCTACCAGAAAGCCATGATGAGAAAAAGAGCCTGGACAATATCATCCAAGGAAACATCAAGGAAAATTTCCCAAAAGTCCTAGATCCAGAAGTCAAAATAGTCATCGAAAGAATCCACCATTCACCTCCTGAAAGGGATCCCAAAATAAAAGCACCAATGAATATCATCACTAAATTGCAGAGCTATCAAGTGAAGAAGAAAATACTGCAGTCAGTCAGAAAGTAACAATTCAAATATAGAGAAGCTACAGTCAGGATCACACAGGAACCTGCAGCTTCTACATTAAAAGATCAAAGGAACTGGAAACAATATTCTGAAAGGCAAAGGAGCTGGGACTACCACCAAGGATTAATTACCCAGCAAAGTTGAGCATAATATTTCAGGCAAGGAGATGGACATTCAATGAAATAAGGGATTTCCAGACCTTCCTAATGAAAAGGCCAGAACTCAATAGAAAATTCAATCTCCAAATGAAGGTCTCAAGAGAGTCATAAAAAGGTTAACGGGGGAAAAAAAACTTGTTACTCAATATGGGCAAAGAGTTTACATCCCTATAAGGGAAGATGATACTTGTTAATCTTGAGAATTGTATATTTATTATGATACATAAAAGGGATATACAAAGATAGAGGGAGTGGTGTAAAGTAAATCATATCATGATAAGAATGTGATTTAAGAGTTTGAAGGGATTATAATCAGAGATGTGAAAAGGAGGAGTCAGAAAAAGGTAAATCACATCACAGGAGGAGGCACAAAAACATATTGCAGTAGAGAAAAAGAGGGGAGGGAGATGAGCATTGTTTGTGGGTTACTCTAATCTGACGGGGTTCAAGGAGGGAACAAAAACTTAGTTAAGTATAGAAATACAACTAGCTCTATAGGCAGTAGAAGGAGAAGGGGGAAAGAAAAGGGAGGGGAGGCTAAAAGGGAGGGAAGAAGTAGCAAGGGAAAAGGGGATTAAAAGGGATGGGGGGGTTGAAAGAAGGGAGGGAAGACTAAGGGAGGCAGTGGTCAAAAATTAAAACTCTACTGTGGAGGGGAAGGGAGAAGGGAGAACTAAAAGCTTAAATGGGGGGGAAGGGGATAGAGGGAAAGACACAGACAATAATTATAACTGTGAATGTGAATAGGATGAACTCCCCCATAAAACGGAGATAGGTAACAGAACAGATTAAAATTCATAATCCAACAATATGTTGTTTACAAGAAACATATTTGAAATGGGGGCATATACACAGAGTAAAGATAAAAGACTGGAGCAGAATATATTGTGCTTCAGCTAATGTAAAAAAAGCAGGGGTAGCAATCCTAATCTCAGACAAAGCAAAAGCAGAAATAAATCCAATCAGAAGAGATAAGGAAGGAAACTATATCCTGCTAAAAGGCACCACAGACAATGAAGTAATTTCATTACTAAATATACACACTCCAAGTGGTATAGCATTCAAATTCTTAGAGGAGAAGTTAAAGGAGTTACAGGAAGAAATAGACAGCAAAACTATACTAGTGGGGGACCTCAATCTCCCCCTCTCTGAACTTGACAAATCTAACCTCAAAATAAACAAGAAAGCGGTTAAAGAGGTGAATAAAACTCTGGATAAGGTAGATATGATAGATCTCTAGAGAAAACTGAATGAGAATAGAAAGGAATATACCTTTTTTTCAGTAGTACATAGCACATATATGAAAAATGATCATGTATTAGGCCATAAAAACCTCACAATCCAATTCAGAAAGGCAGAGGTAGTCAATGCATCCTTCTCAGATCATAATGCAATAAAAATTATATGTAATCAAAGGGCATAGAAATATAAACCAAGAAATAATTGGAAACTAAACAATCTAATCCTAAAGAATGAGTGTATCAAACAATAAATTCTAAAAACAATCAACAACTTCATTCAAGAGAATGACAACAATGAGACAGCCGACCAAATCTTATGGGATACTGCAAAAGCAGTTCATAGCAGAGGTTTTATATCTTTGAATGCCTACATGAAGAAAATAGAGAAAGAGGAGATCAATGAACTGGGCATGCAGCTGAAAAAGCTTGAAAAAGAACAAATTGAAAATCCCTAAATAAATACCAAGTTAGAAATCCTGAAAACCAAAGGAGAGATTAATAAAATTGAAATTAAGAAAATTATTGAACTAATACATAAAACTAAGAATTGTTTTTTATGAAAAAAACAATAAGATTGATAAACCTTTGGTCAATTTGATTTAAAAGAAGGAAGAAGAAAACAAAATTACCAATATCAAGAATGAAATGAGTGAACTCACCTCCAATGAGGAAGAAATTAAAACAGTAATTAGAAATTACTTTGCCCAACTGTATGTCCATAAATTCAACAATCAAATGAGATGGATGATTATTTCAAAAATTATAAATTGCCCAGATTAACAGAAGAAGAAGTTGAGTTCTTAAACAACCCCATTTCAGAAAAAGAAATTGAATAAGCCATCAATGAACTCTCTAGGAAAAAAATCTCCAGAGCCAGATGGATTTACAAGTGAATTCTATCAAACATTTAAAGAACAGTTAATTCCAATACTATATAGAGTATTTGGGGAAAATGCTGAAGAAGGAGTCCCACCAAATTCTTTTTATGATATAAATATGGTATGGTATCAGAACCATATTTATATCATAAAAAGAATTTGGAAGAGTCAAAACAGGAAGAGTCAAAACAGAGAAAGAAAATATAGACCAGTTTCTCTAATGAATATAGATGCAAAAAAAGAATACAGCAACTTATCACAAGAATAATACATTATAATCAGGTAAGATTTGTACCAGGAATGCAGGGCTGGTTCAATATTAGAAAAACTATTAGCATTATTGATCCTATAAACAACAAAACTAACAGAAACCACATGATTATCTCAATAGATGCAGAAAAAGCTTTTGACAAAATACAAAACTCATTCCTATTGAAAACACAGGAGAGTCTAGGAATAAATGGAGCCTTCCTTAAAATAATACACAGCATCTACCTAAAACTTTCAGCAAGCATCATATGCAAGGGGAAAAGCTAGATGCATTTCCAGTAAGATCAGGGGTGAAATAAGATGCCCATTATCACCACTGTTATTCAATATGGTATTAGAAATGCTAGCTATAACAATAAGAGAAGAAAAATAACTTGAAAGAATTAGAATAGACGAAGAAGAAACTAAGTCATAATTCTTTGCAGATGATATGATTACATACTTAGAGAATCCCAGAGAATCAAGTAAAAAACCACTTGAAATAATAAACAACTTTGGCAAAGTTGCAGGTTACAAAATAAACCCAGATAAATCATCTTCATTTCTATGTATTACTAACAAAGCCCAACAGCAAGAGATAGAAAGAGAAATCCCTTTTAAAGCTACAGAAGACACAATAAAAATATCTGGGAGTCTACCCACCAAAACAAACTCTGGGACTATATGAATGCAATGACAAAATACTTCAAAAAAATAAAGTCAGATCTAAGTAAATAGAAAAACATCAGTTGTTCATGAGTAGGCTGAGCCAATATACCAAAAATAACAATTCTACCTAAATTAATTTACTTATTCAGTGACATACCAAGCAAAGTACCAGATAATTATTTTCCAGAGCTCGAAAAAATAATATCAAAATTCACCCGGAAGAACAAAAGGTCTATAATATCAAGGGAACTAATGAAAAGAAACACTAGTCCTATTGAATCTCAAATTGTATTATAAAACAGCAATCATCAAAACCACTTGGTACTGGCTAAGAAACAGAGGGGCAGACCAGCAGAATATGCTCGGTACTCAAGATATAGTAGTTAATGAATATAGCAATCTACTGTTTGATAAACCCAAGGACCCCAGCTTCTGGGATAAGAACTCACTGCTTGACAAAATTTGCTGGGAAAACTGCATGGTAATGGGGCAGAAATGGAGCATAGACCAGTGCCTGACACTGTACACAAGAATAAAGTCCAAAGGACACATGATCTGGGTATAAAGATTGATACTACAAACAAATTAGGAGAGTAAGGAATAGTGTATTTGTCAGATTTATGGAGAATGGAGAAAGCTTTGACCAAACAAGAGATAGAGAACATTATGAAGTGCAAAATGGATAATTTTGATTACATTAAATTGAAAACTTTCTGCACAAACAAACCCAATGCAACCAAGATTAGGAGGGAAGCAGAAAACTGGGAAAGAAATTTTGCAACTAGTGTCTGTGATAAAGGCATCATTTCTAAAATACATAGAGAACTGAGTCAAATGTACAAGAATACAAGTCATTCCCCAATTGATAAATGGTCAAAGGATACAGGAATGGGCAGTTTTCAGAGAAAGAAATTAAAGATATCTATAGTCATATGAAAAAATGCTCTAAATCACTGTTGATTAGAGTGATGCAAATCAAAACAACTCTGAGATACCACATTGTACCTATCAAATTGACTAACATGACAAAACATGTTAGGAAGATGATAAATGTTGGAGAAGATGTAGGAGAGTTGGAACACTAATTCATGTTGGTGGAGCTATGAACTGATCCCATCATTCTGGAGAACAATTTGGAACTATGCCCAAAGGGCTACAAAAATGTGTGCAAACCCTTTGACCCAGAAATACTGCTTCTAGGACTATCCTCAAGAGATCATAAAAATGGGAAAGGGTCCCACATGTACAAAAATATTTATAGCAGCTCTCTTTGTGGTGGTCAAAAACTGGAAATCAAGGAGATGCCCATCAATTGGGGAATGGCTGAACAAATTGTGGTATATTAATGTAATAGAATACTATTATGCTATAAGAAATGATGAACAGGAAGACTTCAGAGAAGCCTATATGGACCTATATGAACTGATGCTGAGTGAAAGGAGCAGAACCAGGAGAACTTTGTACAGAGCAACAACCACAGTGTGTGAGGAATTTTTCTGGTAGCCTTAGTACTTCATTGAAATGCATGAACTTAAAAAATTTCCAATGGATTCTTGAAGCAAAACACTTTTCATATCCAGAGAAAGAACTATGGAATTGGATCACAGATAGAAATAGACCATTTTCTTTTGTATTATGTTTTGTTTCGTTTTTGTTTTCTCCCATTCATTTTAATTCTTCTATGCAACATGCATTTAATTGGAATGTATGTGTAGAACCTATATAAGATTGTGCACCATCTCAGGGAGAGAGTGGGGAGGGAGGGGGGAATGAGGGGAAGGAAAGGGAAAAAAATCTAAGATATATGGAAATTATTGTCAAACACTGAAAACAAATAAAATCATTTAATTTAAAAAAAAAGATTATACACTTAAAGCTAAAAGGAATCTTAATGACCATTTAATCCACCCCTTAATTTTATAGAATAGAAAACTGAAACCTATGGAGTTTAAAATAGTACACCAAAACTAACAGTAACTTAAACAATACTATCCCAGGAATAATTCATATAATATTAATTGCTATGCTTGCTATGGTGTCAGTCATCAGCAAGTGTACAGAGCTGTCTTTTCTTAAATGAAATTGAATGATGAGATTTGAAGTTCTCAGAATTCTAGAGGTGACTTTCCCTCATCCTCTCAGGCAATGTCAGACAATAGAGTACAATTGCTATTGCTGTCACTTAGACTATTTGGAGGATGAGGAAGTAGACTCCAAAGGAGGGACAACACACAGATGAGATTACTACATTGATGTGAGCCAGTAAAGTCCACAAGGAGAGAGGGAAAAAAGCACAATTTCTGAAGGAAGGAAGTCTTGTATATCCTGGGAGGAAATGCCTTCCTTGATGTTTGTGTTATAGAACAAAGCCCTATTTGCCCCAGGGTAGTTTCAACTCTGACCTTATTCCAAATAGGGTATGGGTAAAAATAAAATTTTGAGAACAGGTAAAAATAAATTTTTTATAAAATTGTTTCTAGAGGAAATGGTCTTCAGAGTTTCAAATGAACTTCAGTGAAAATCTGGAACATAACCCCATCACCACCTTGGTATGTCAAGATATATAATTTTTAATGTCTTTATTCCTCATTCTCTGTCAAGGTTCTTTAGCACTCAAACCATGTATATCTGAGAGGGTGCTGACTTTTCTGGGTGAAAAATTCATTTTATCCTAATTCTAACCCCAGCATGTAGCACAGAGCATTTAATAAATGCTCGTTAATTTGTTGTTTCTAGATTAAATGTCAAAAATTACTGATCTATGAGGGGCCAGATTCAAAATGTTCACTATAGCACCATGTTTTCAACCATGATAACAAAGATGATTTGGTATTTGGGAAGATAACCACATTTCCCTCTTAACCTTCTCTATGAAAATGTCAGTCAGTTTGACTTGCCCATGTATTACACCTCCTGTGAAGAGATTGACTCTGATGTTCAAAGATGCTTGTCTCTTTGTTCTGTCATTTCCCATCATACACTGGGACCATGAAATGAACTGAATGACATCAAAATAACTCAGTCTGAGCCCTGGGATTCCCTCTATTTCTACCTTTACTATGAGCAAAGAAACTATACTTGAACATGTCATTTAGGTTCAAATCAAATTCTACATGCTGTGCATTTTTTTCAATGTAAGCATTTATCTCCTTAGTAACCTTTTCTACCCTACTACTTTTACTTTGTTTCATTTATTTCATTCTTCCCAAAGATTTCCCCTGTACTTATCCATTTCTCACTCCTTTTCTCTCTGGCCTCTACCTTGAATTTCAAATTCTGAATATATTAGAGTATATCCTACATATATTTGCATGTATATTCTGATTCATTGCAAAAGAAAAGGTATTTTTATCATGTATCTATGCCAACCCTATGTACTAAGCATATTACAATTATTACCTCATTTGATCCTAACAACAATTCTAGGAAGTTGGTTCTATAATCCCCCCTATTTTATGGCTGAAGAAACTGAGACAGAGTGACTTGGTCAGGATCACATAGCTAGTTGGTGTCTTTGCTCATATTTGAATTCAGTTCCCAGAACTCATAGTCTATCTACTGTGCCACTTCACAAAAAAGGAGTCTAGATTGAAAGAGACCACTTGGTACTGAGGAACAAGTGTTAGTTTTGTTGTCAGATCTTCTCTAGGTGAATTTGCAAGCAATTCAACTTTGCTCATTAATCTCTCTTGATCTCCATTGACTCATCACAGATTACCAAATCCACATGAATTTATTAAGCAACTCCCCTATATCAGATATTGGTGATACAAAGGCAAAATTATACATTGGAAATGGTATTTAAGGTCCCTTCTAGCTCTAAATTTCTGATGTCATAATCTGTAAAATAGGGTTAATACTATTAGCATTCACACAGTTGCAAGAACACTGATCAATATGATAAATCATATATTATCACTAAATCTTTTTTTTACCTACCAGACGTAGAACACGTTTATTTTGTTTCATTAGTAGAAATTTGAATAGAAAGTCTCTTTTACCTTGCTTTGTTACTAGACTGTCAAACTTGCTATAACATCAAAAGATGGCCAATATAGTCCAAAGTGCCAAAGAATCCCTACAGTCCTTGTAAAACCAAAGTTTTATTACGGGAGAGTGGGGCAGGGGTTTTTCCTCTGAAATTTCTTCCAAGTCTAGTAGTAACATGAAGGCCTGGTCTTCCCTCTACTGCCTGCTTTTATTATTGAGTTAAAGGCTGAAGATGGCAAGATCTTTTTTAATACCTGGCCACTAAAACTAGTGGGTGCCAAGTGACCTCAGAATTTCTGAGGCAGAATTGTCTACCAGAGAGTAGAGGGAGAGGAAGCAGATTAAGTCCCAGAAACTTCTCCCCAGTGCATTGTTCAGTCTGGTCCTATGGGGAAAACAACTAGGGAAGAGTCTACTGGGGTGAAGAGGTTGATGTCCACATCTCTACAGATTTCTCTGAAGCTCAGCAATCTTGGGCCACAAAAGTTGCAAGATCTGGGGATGCCTGACAGGCCACCAGAGAAACAGATTTTATGTTGGCTTTTTTCCCCAATGTCATGACAAAGACGCATCATGGAAACCACCTCCACAGTTGCTGCCAGGCCACTATTATTGCTCTACAGTCTGCTCCTGGGGCAGCTTTCTCCTCAGGAGGTTAAGTCTGGGCCCAATTCTCTACCAGAATTAAGTTTTCTAGCTTCTTCCAACTCTAGTAGCAACATCAATGATCAGGATTCCCATAGTCTCCATGGAGGAAGAGCTAGGGGTTTTCATACAAGGAGGGACCTGGCCACTGC
Organism: Notamacropus eugenii; assembly: GCF_028372415.1. Classification (NCBI taxonomy): domain Eukaryota; kingdom Metazoa; phylum Chordata; class Mammalia; order Diprotodontia; family Macropodidae; genus Notamacropus; species Notamacropus eugenii. The sequence continues at coordinate 59,619,222 of NC_092874.1, read as the reverse complement.
CATTGGGTTGAGTCAAAGATGGCTCCCTTGACAGCTTTCCCATATAGATGACTCTCAAAATCCAGCACCTCCTAAAGTGACAGGGGTCATGGAGTTGACATAAAAATGGTTCTAATTCTACATAGCTCTAGTCATACTTTCTGTCATGAGGGAAGGGTTGAGAAGGGACTTTCAGGATGGGACAGTTGAAATACATTTCCAGTTTGTAGATTCTGTTCACGCTTTAATGGTCTTGGGCCTCCAAGTTGGAACAGCTACTGCTGCCTGCAGAAGATGATGCTTGGCAGTCTGCTTAGCCAGAATTAATCTGATAATATTTATATAAATTTTGGACATTAATAAGGGCCAAAGCTTGAATTAAGAAGAGTCTGGACCTAATAGTCTCTTTTGCTAATCTTAAGTAAACTCAGAGAATGCCTTTTGATGTGTCAGTTAAGCAAATGGGGCTGACTTAGTAATTTCCTTACAAGACCCTTTTTATGGCATGCTAATGATAAGGAAAAAACACAGATGTCCTGGGTTATAATTTCAATTGAAACTTCATTAAAGGTACACTTTCTTGTGTCAGCAACTTCAAGGACCTGTTTAGGACAGGAAGCCTGCCACTAGAGTAGTGGGATTTTCTTCTTATTGTATGTCACAAAGACATATGCTACAGAGAGGAAGTTTACACAGCTTGGGATCATAAAACCCCACTGACACTACTTTGTTAATTGTCTTGTCTTAGTAAACTTACAATTTGTTCAGCTAAGAGAGTTCCTTTCTCACAGTAAAATATGTTTAAGCCAGACAATTTCTGTACTGGGCAGCCAGGTCTTGATCCTGGCTCCACAGTGCTATGTTACCATTTTCTTTAAAAGAGAATTAATAAATAACACATACCTTTATCCTGATGGCTTTTCTTTAACCAGCCTTCAGGTCAACAAGTCAAATGAACTGGCCACAGCTGCTTAGCTTGCCAGCCTCCAGGAATCCACCCACAGTGGGGGAAGGGAGGAAATGAGACCCCAAAGACCCAAGGCCCAAGGGCCAGGCCCCTAGCCTGGGAGGGCCCAAGGGCTCATCTGCCTCCTTGTAAGGAGAAAAGTGCAAGGAGGCTTGGAGGAAGTGGGGGAAAGGGAGGACAGGGCTAAGCGGCAGCCCCCTTCCCCATTCTCCTTACAGCCCTCTCCTGCCTGGAAATTGCCAGGAGATAGTTGTGCTTCCTGTGTCTGGGGCCCCTCCAGAAACCTATCTGGAGGCAATAAGGGACCTGCAGGAAAGTCCCAGCTAATCTAGCCCCAGGGTCACATTTCTACCACAACTCCATCCTTGTCTGGCAGAGGGGGAAGGGGAGAGGTGAGTGGAGGGGAACCACATCTCATCACCAGCCTTGTGGCCACCTGCTCCCTGCAAAACCATTCTCCACTGAATAGTTTTTTAACAGTAGCAAAGCATTTATAATTTCATCAGGGAAACTCACTCCATCAACACACATCTCAACTCTCTTATGACATTGCTGATTAATTCATCTAGTATTTATAATGTACCTACTAAGTGCCAGGCACTGTAGAGTACTAGGCCCTAGTCCAAAAAAAAAAAAAAAAAGTTTAAAAATATCAAATTGTACCTGCCCTCAAGGAGCTTATATTGTATTGGAAGGGGGAATTATACGGAAAGAAATTACTTTGTAAATACATGCAAAGTAGATACAAAATCATTTTTGGAGGGAGGGCATTTGCAATTGGAGAGGTGGAAGTTAGGACTAAACTGAGGTTTAAATGAAGAAAGAGAATGAGACAATAGTGAGGAGGGAGTGCATCCAAGTTAAAGGTCACCACCCAAGAGATGGAATGCCATGCAGAGGGACATAGATAAGGTCTAGGAAGCCTCCTGAGGAACTGAGAAGATCAATCACTTCCTACAGTCACAAGGGGAAGCAGAAGCAGAATTTGGGACATCGCATGCTGCCTCTTAACAAAAATAACCAGTTATTATGCGGATAAGCTTTTTTAATTGGTGAGTGAATGAGCACAAAATTACCTAGTGTACTGTTCTTTAGCTAGCCCCAGACCCATTCCATCCTTTACATTTTTGTAACTTTCCTGATATTGACCCACTTTTTCTCTCCTGAAATAGACTAGACCTCCAGAAATACATGATCCAAGTCCCTGGAGCAGTCAACTCACTCTGTCTCAGGATTCTCTCCCTGTTGCTGAGCTGTCTTCTAGATATGCAAGTGTATATTCACCTAGCCCATTCCATTTATAAAGCTCCAATCCAGACCCTGTTTCCCATTTGATCTAATGGGACCATCTTGTCTATCCAACTTTCTACCTCTGATTTTGAACAGTTAACAAGTCAGTAGTAAAATACCCTCTTAAAAGGGGATGCTAATTGCCTGGAATGTTATCCCTCATCTCTGCCTCCTGACTTCCTTGGATTTCTTCAAGTCTCAGCTAATGTCTCACTTTTTGCAAGAAACATTTCTTGGTCATCCTTAATCTTAGTCCCTTCCCTGAGAGATCACCTCTAGTTTAGATATTATCTGTCTGTTTATCTATGCATGTATATGCATATACCCGCACAAACATATGTATGTATAATGTGTGTATGTACATATATATATAAATGTGTATATAAATCTTGTTTGTGTATAGATATCTGTATATTGTCTCCCCTAGCACAATGAGCTCCTTGAGAGTTAGAATTAGATTGTTGTGAGGATTTTTTTGCCTTTCTTTATATTTCCAGAGCTTAGAACAGTGCCTGGCACATTGTAGGTGCTTAAAAAAATGCATGTTGATTTGACATCAACTCACCATCCCTGTGATACGTCAGATTAAAACACTCTGACCTGGCCTCCATTTCCCTGTTTGTTGTCTCCTCTTTAAGACAGAAACTGAATTTTTTTTTTATTCTTTGTATCGCCAACACCCAGCACACAGACAGCTACACAGTAATTTGTTGTCTTAATAAATGCTTTTTTGAGCTTAATGAATGTGGTTTTGTATCATGTGTAATGTTATTGCTGCCAAGTGCTCTGCATAGAGCCTGGCAAATAGTAAGTACTTAATAAAACTTGTGGACTTGTCAAGTACTATTGTATCTACAAATGGTATACACATCTAAATTACTATGATTTCTCCTGTTTCAAATCGTTTAGCTATAATATCTTAACTGTTCATTCCATAGACGAGTATAATAAACACACTAAATTAACATTCTGGTTATGTCACTGTTAATAAGTAGTAACTAAAAGGCATCTAGGTGGTATAGTGGATAGATCTCTGAACCTCAAATCAGGAAGACGTGTTCAAATGTGTCTTCAGATACTTACTAGCTATGCGATTCTGGGCAAGTTATTTAACCTCTGCCTGCCTCAGTTTCTTCACCTGTAAAAATAGGGATAATAATAGTATCTAAGGTTTTATAGTATAATAGTACCAGGGTTATGAGAACAGAGCAAAAGATATTTGTGAAATATTTTATAAATTTTACAGCACTATAAAAATGCTAGCTAATGAAACTTTTATAAGACAAGAAGATCTAAGGTACAGCCATCTATTGTCCAACTTAGAGCAGCTGATAGTTATTCTGTTTAGCTAGACTGCGCCAGGGTAGGTTGGAGTTACAGTTAGGAGAGACACGCATTTTTCTTTCTATTATTCTGTCCTCAACTTTTATTATTCATTTCTGAAGACCTCAGCAGCACCAACCATAGAGGCTTTTAGTCTGACTGTTGTGGCAAGGAACATTCATCGTTCATCAGTTTCCTCTGCTTCTATTTTCTGGGAGTAATTTAGAGCAAATGGGCTCCTTTTTGCAAAATGACTAATGGACTCCCTAAGCTGCAATTGAAGAGGAGTGAGCACATTTACATTTTCCCTACAGATTTATCAAAGCCCTTTCCAAACTGAAATGGCTATTCATGCCCCAAACTTAATGGCATATTATGAATGAGATCTAGATTTTCCTAGCATTCTCTTCCATACTGATGACATGAATCATAAAATAAAAATCACCTTCCTCTAAACAACAAAAAAAGAAATGGGTTTTTATTCTATTTCTGTGCCCTACTGTCACGCACGTATCTATTTGACCTCAATGGGTGGCACAGAAAAATTGAACAGCTCTCTAAAAAAAAAAAAATTTCAAATGATGCTCTAGTTTTTTATTAGTCAGGAAATCTCCTTTTTCTTTCCTAGAATGAGACTGATAGAACTATTTTAACCTCCAAGGAAAATATTCCCCTAAAAGTGTTCTTTTTTTGAGTTTCTTTTTTCTTTTTGTTCTCAACCTGACCTCCTCATTTCCACTAGGGACAAGAATGCTAAGACCTTCCACTCAATTTATATGAAACCTATCTAGTACAGGGTAGTACTTTGGCAAAACCTCCGTTACAGAAAACTTAATTCTATAACTTTCTCCCTACCCCTACCTCCCATGTAAAAAATAAAAGTCAATTTTATTACTTGCAAACTCCAAACATTTAAATGTTAAAAACAGACATTTCAAGGGAAAAAAATAAAAATCAATCATTAAAAAATATCAACTACCCAAAAATCCGTGTCTTATAGGGGAGGGCTTAAGAGCTACCGCATCAAGGTGGAGGAGAGAGCAAACTGCAAACCCTAGACTCTGACCTACCTAAGGTGACTAGGTTGCCCCAAGATGGTGACTTCCCTGGAGGACTTGAAGCAGATGTGGATGATTTCTCCTCCAGTATACTGTAGGGAGAATTCTTATTCAGGTAATAGCTTATCAGGTGGCCTGTGAGACCCCACTAACACTAAGATTCAGAGTCACAGGGCCAAAAATGGTAAATGATTCAGAACCAGAAGCAGAGTGCTTTGCCTGAAATGCCATCAATTCTAGGTTGCAATTTCCTCTTCAGCAAACCATCCTCCCTCTCCTGGGAGCTCTTAAGCTTTCGCCCCCACGATGCAGCACAAAAATGGACATGATGGGAGATTAGTGCAGCTTAGTGGTTCCAAAGAGAGAAGAGTAGAAAGCAATACTGAAGTATTGAACAGTGCTGACAGAGTGAGAGCCTCAATTCCTTCATAGGTAAAAATGATCATTTCCCTTCCAGCTTTAAAGGGCATATACTGTGTCAAACTAGTTATAAAATTTCCAAAAAATTTTCTCTCATTCAAAATATGTTAAAAAATAAAACATCATGACAAGCTACCTGAAAATGTACTATTGGTAAGGGAAATTCTGCTATGGATAGCAATGTTTTTCAAAGAAAATATTTCAAATAAGGTTTCTAAAGTAGACATTAATATTCATATCCTTGGATAGTGGTTATTGCTTTCCTAAAGCATGAGCTGGTTCTTTAACTTAATAATTCCTTAAACCTAAGTTTTGTGGATTTGTTTTTGTTTTCAAAGAGGTAACTTAGGGTCAATTAAAATGCTACATGATGACCTCTGCATAACCAAGGACAGCTCACTACTTTTTAGTTTCCACTGAAGGCCTGGAACAAGACTTTACACAGTGATCACTCAGCAGATGTTATCAATGAATTAAAATGAATTTAAATTGGCTCCCAAATTTACAATTCTGATTTCCTGAATACCAGTGACTTAGAGTTGTTGTCCCCCATAGTGAAAGTTCCCTGCCCCTAAAAGCCCCAACCTCCCCTTGCAACTCTTGCACCCATCTAGTTCAATTCTGTCACTCCCATGGACATTTCTGCCTCCTTTTCTTCCCTCTCTCCCTTCATCCCTCCCTCTCTCTCTCTTTCTCTCTCATCCTCTGGAAGTCCCACTTTATCCTTCGCTTCATCCTCAATCTCTTCTTTTCAGTAACTTTCCACATTCTTATGATCAGTGAAACATGGTTCTCTGCAGAAAACATTGCCCCACTGACTAAAACTTTCTCCTGATGGTTATGCTTTATCTAAACTCTTCAGAAAGAAGATACTAGTAAGAGGAGTGGGAATGTTTCTGCTCCTCAGTCTCCTTTGCTGGATTAGTATACATTTCCCATCTTTTTTTCTTCAATGAGAATCCCCTAGGACTTGGACCTGGGTCTTTTTTTCTTCATTCTCTACATGTTTGCTCTTATATTTCTCAACATTTCCCAAGTACCATCTAGATGACTCCCAAATCTCAATTTCTACCCCTAATCCCTCTCCTAAACTCAAGTCACCCTTTGGCAAAGGCTTGCTTGTTGAGTATCTCAAACTCAGCATATCCAAAGTAAAACTGATTATCTGCCACCTACATGCCTGCTTTTCCTCCAAACTTCCTTATTCGTATTGATGGCAACCCAATCTTCCCAGGTCCCTATATTCAGAGCCTCAGAAAGATCCTTGACTCCTCTCTCTCCATCACATTCAGAGTTATCATTGCCAAGTTTTACTGATCCTACTTCCACAACATCTGTCACATCTCATCTTCCATCCATATTTCCAATAATTATTTTAAGCCCTCATCTCTTTCACCACTACTACTATAACAGGATAATAGTGTTCCCTCCCTAACTTCTCCTTCACAAAGCTGCCAAAACCATCTTAAAGTACTCTGTAGTCAGATTCCCAGCTGCTTTTTCAGTCTTATATAGAAATGTTCCTCTTCAATATAGTATAGTGGCCAGATTCAGAGATAGGAAAATTTGGGTTCCAGTCTTGCATACATATGCCAACTATATACTAACTGTAAGATTTTAGATAAGTATCTAACCTATTAGAGAATCAACTTTCTAAAACTCTAGATTGTAGAAGAGATGACCTGCATATACAGAGGATATTTCTTTCTATAGGAATTCTCTATAATAGAGAGTCTATACCAATGAAATAACAGTGTCACTGCCTATCCTCTTGACAAATTCCATGTTCCATCAAAAGTGGACTATGAGTTATTACTCAACCCTGAGTCTCCATTTCCTAACTCCAAGCCTTTGAACTTATTTCTTTTCCAATTCTGCAACACATATTCTTCTCATCTCCACCCTTCAAAAATGTATTTTCTTTTAAAGAAGATATTAGCAAAAAGAGTACAACAACTTATCACAAGAATAATGCATTACGATCAGGTAGGATTTATACCAGGAATGCAGGATTGGTTCAATATTAGGAAAATTATCAGCATTATTGATCATATCAACAACAGAACTAACAGAAACCGTATGATTATCTCAATAGATGCAGAAATAGTTTTTGACAAAATACAACACACATTCCTATTGAAAACACTGGAGAGCATAGGAATAAATGGAGCCTTCCTTAAAATGATAAACAGCATCTATCTAAAACCATCAGTAAGCATCATATGCAATGGAGATAAGCTAGATGCATTTCCAATAATATCAGGGGTGAAATAAGGATGTCCATTATCACCACTGTTATTCAATATGGTACTAGAAATGTTAGCTATAGCAATAAGAGAGAAAAAAGAAATTGAAGGAATTACAATAGACAAAGAAGAAACTAAGTTATCATTCTTTGCAGATAATATGATGATATACTTAGAGAATCCTAGAGAATCAAGTTAAAAAAAAAACTACTTGAAATAATAAACAATTTGGGCAAAGTTGCAGGTTACAAAATAAACTCACATGAATCATTTGCATTTCCATGTATTACTAACAAAGCCCAACAGCAAGAGATAGAAAGAGAAATCCCATTTAAAGCAATGATAGACACTATAAAATACGTAGGAGTCTGTCTACCTTCCAAAACAAACCCAAAGATTATGTGAACACAATTATAAAACACTTTTTGCACAAATACAGTCGTATCTGAGTAAATGGAAAAGCATCAGTTGTTCATGGGTAGGCCAAGCCAATAAAATAAAAATGACAATTCTACATAAATTAATTTACTTAATCAGTGCCATACCAATCAAACTATCAGATAATTATTTTCTAGAGCTCAAAAAAAAATAATATAAAAATTCATCTGGAAGAACAAAAGGTCCAGAATATCAAGAGGACTAATGAAAAGAAATGCTAGGGAAGGTGGCTTAGCACTACCAGATCTCAAATTGCATTATAATGCAACAAGCATCAAAACTGGTATTGGCTAATTGGGGTAGATCATTGGGATAGGTTAGGTACTCAGGACATAGTAGTTAATGAATATAGCAGTCTACTGTTTGATAAACCAAAGACCCCAGCTTCTGAGATAAGAACTCACTGTTTGACAAAAACTGCTGGGCAAACTGGATAACAGTGTGGCAGAAACCAGGCATAGATCAATGCCGGACACTATACACAAGAATAAAGTCCAAATGGATATATGATCTAGGTATAAAGACTGATACTATAAACAAATTAGGGGAGCAAGGAATAGTATATTTGTCAGATTTATGGAGAATGGAGAAATTTATGACCAAACAAGAGATAGAGAACATTATGAAGTGCAAAATGGATAATTGTGATTATATTAAATTGAAAAACAAATCCAATGCAAGCAAGATTGCAAGGGAAGCAAAAAACTGGGAAAGAATTTTTGCAACAAGTGTCTGTGATAAAGCATTCTTTCTAAAATACATAGAGAACTGAGTCAAATTTACAACAATACAAGTCATTCTTCAATTGATAAATGGTCAAAGGATATAAACAGGCAGTATTCAGAGGAAGATATTAAAGCTATCTATAATCATGAAAAAAATGCTCTAAATCACTACTGATTAGAGAGATGCAAACGAAAACAACTCTGAGGTACTATATCACACCTATCAGATTGGCTAATATGACAAAGCAGGAAAATGATAAATGTTGGAGGTGTGGGAAAGTTGGAACACGAATTCATTTTTGGTGGATCTATGAGCTGATCCAACCATTCTGGAGAGCAATTTGGAGCTATGTCCAAAGGGCTACAAAAATGTACATACCCTTTGTCCCAGCAATATTGCTTCTAGGACTGTATCCAAAAAAGATCACAAAAAAGGGAAAAGGTCCCACATGCACAAAAATATTTATAACAGCTCTCTTTGTGGTGGCCAAAAACTGAAAATCAAGGGGATGCCCATCAGTTGGGGAAAGAATGAACAAGTTGTGGTATATGAATGCAATGGAATCCTATTGTGTTATAAGAAATTATGAACAGGAGAGGCCTGGAAGGACTTATATGAACTGATGCTGAGTGAAATGAGCAGAACCAAGAGAACATTGTACACAGTATCAGCCACAGTGTGCAAGGGCTGTTTCTGGTGGACCTAGCCCTTCACAGTAATTCAAGGACCTAAAACATGCCCCAAAGACTCTTGAGGGAAAATGCCATCCAAATCCAGAGAAATAACTATGGAATTGGAACACAGAATGAAGCAGAATATTTTCTTTTGTGTTATGTTTTATTTTGGTCTTTTTTTCCCCTCATATTTTCTTCTATTCATTTTAATTCTTCTATGCAACATGACTAATGTGAAAATGTGGTTAATTAGAATATATGTATAGAATCCATATAGGATCACATGCCTTATAAAGGAGAGAAAGGGAGAGAGGGGTAGAAAATATAAGACTTATGGAAGTGATTGTAGAAAACTGAAAACAAATAAATCAATTTAAAAAATGTATTTTCCTTCAAGAACCAACTCAATTACTACCTCCTCCGTAGAGGACTATCTCACTCTTCCCCACCCACTGATTTCTGGTTCCTTTTTTATTTTTAATTTTTACTTGTAATATATTTACTGATGTACTTATTCTCTTTCTCTGGATAGAATTTAAGCACATTGGGCATGAAGATTTTCATTTTTTACATTACATTCCAGTCATTAGCACAGTGTCTTGCATGTAGCAAGTATTTAATAAATGTTAACTGTTTGGTGAATCATCAAACTATTTTTCACATGATCTTTAACCTTTTTCTTCTGCTTTAAGAATTATTTTTTTGAGATGTCACTTAGAGAATTCTTTGATTGCACTCTGCCTATCTCTCTTCATGTATCTGCCTGGGTCATAATTTTCCTGTATCATATTAGGACATTTCTTCTATTTTCTAACTAATTTTATTTCTTTAGATGAATTTCTAGGGGAGAAACAGTTTTCAGCAGGATATTCTCAAAAGAAAAGACACAGTGAAATTTAAAATCTACTTCAAATTTAATCTAGCACTCTTCTCATTTTCTAGTTTCTTATAGGGAATATAGTGAACATTAAAAATGTCAAAGGCATGCTTGGGAAATAAACATATACAACAAGAGATCTGACCTGAAATTCACCCACAAATATAAACAGATGTCTTTGTCAGTGTGTTTCATTACTCTTTGACAAGCCTAGCATAGCACAAGGGTCTCCTCAGGGCAGCACCAGCACAGTGCTATGCAAAAAGGCAGGACCTGTAGCCCTTCACATAAGAATCTTGGTACAATGACCATCCCATCCCAGAAGCAGAGCTCAACTTTAAAAGTAATGAAATAACTTGGAAAAGATGAGTAAAAAAAGAGCAGGAAAGAATGAAGAACCTAACCATAGAAAGTTATTATGTTGGCAGGGAAGACTCAGAAGAGGACAACAGTGTCAAAACATCTACATGCAAACCCTCAAAGAAAGATGCAAATTGATCTCAAGCCCAAAAGAACTCCTGGAAGAACTCCAAAAGGAGATTAAAAATCAGAGAGGTGGAAGAAAAACTGGGAAAAGAAATGAGAGTGATGAAAGATAATCATGAAAAAAAATTAACAGCTTCATAAAGAAAGCAGAAAAAATAGAAAAACAGGTACAAAAATTTACTGAAGAAAACAACTCCCTAAAACATAGAGTTGCCCAATAAAAAAGGTTAAGATTAACTCCTTAAAAATTAAAATTGGACAAGTGGAAGCTAATGACTCCATGAGACATCAAGAATCAATCAAATAAAATCGAAAGAAGGAAAAAATAGAAGAAATGTAAAATACCTCATTTGAAAACAACTGACCTGAAAAAAGAATGTAGGCAAGATAATTTAAGAATTATTGGTCTACCTGAAAGCATGATCAAAAAAGGACCTGAGCATCATATGTCAAGAAATTATCAAAGAAAACTGCCCTGGTAGACTAGAACCAGAAGATAAAATAAAAATTAAAAGAATCCAATCACTTCTGGAAAGAGATCCTGAAATGAAATCCTGGGAACAGTATAGCTAAATTCTAGAACTCTCAGATCGAGGAGAAAATATTGCAAGAAGCCAAAAAGAAACAATTCGAATATTGGGGAGTCATAATCATAATGATACACTATTTAGTAAGTCTGGTATTAAAAGATCAGAGAGTATGGAATACACTCTTCCTATCAAAAACACTGGAGCATAGAAATCAATGGAGCTTTCCTTAAATTGACAAGTAATATCTATCTAAAAAAATTAGCAAGCATTATTTGTAATGGGGATAAGCTAGAAGCCTTCCCAATAAAATTGGGGTGAAGCAAGGATTTCCATTATCATCAGTATTATTCAATGTTGTACTACAAATGTTAGCTTTAGCAATAAGAAGAAAAAGAAATTAAAGAATTAGAATAGGCAATAAGGAAACAAAACTATCACTCTTTGCAGATAATATGATAGTATAATTAGAACACCCTAGAGACTCAAATAAAAAGCTATTTGAAATAATTAACAACTTAAAGTTGTAGAATATAAAATAAACCCACATAAATCATTAGCATTTCTATATATTACCAACAAAGCCTAGCAGCAAGAGATTTAAAGAGAAATTCCATTTAAAATAAAAGTAGACAAACTACTAGGGAGTCTATTTGCCAAGACACACCTAGTAACGATATGAACACATAAACAAAACCTTTTTCCTTTTCTAAAATGAATTAATTTATTGTTAGTTTTCAACATTCACTTCCATAAATTTTCTCCACCTCTCTTCTCCCTCCCCAAGATGGCATGTAATCTAATATAGGCTCTAGGTATACATTCTTATTGAACATATTTTCACATTAGTCATATTGTATAGAAGAATTAGAATGAATAACAGGCACCATGAAAAAGAAAAAAACAAAACAAAAAAAGAGAGCAAATAGTATGCTTTGATCTGCATTCAAACTCCATATTTCTTTCTCTGGATGTGGATGGCATTTCCCTTCCTGAGTCTTTGGAGTTGTTTAGGTCTTTGCATTGCTGAGCAAATCTAAGTCTATTAAAGTCACTCATCACACAATGGCTGCTACTCTGTACAATGTTCTCCTGGTTCTGCTCACTTTACTCAGCATCAGTTCACATAAACCTTTCCAGGTTTTCCTGAAGTCTATTGCTCATCATTTCTTACAGCACAAGAGTATTCCATTACATTCATATACCACAACTTATTCAACTATCTCCCAACTGATGGGCATCTCCTTGATTTTCTGCTCTTGGCCACAACAAAAAGAGCTGCTATAAATAACTTTGTACATGTGCATCCTTTTCCCATTTTTATGATCTCTTTGGGATACAGCCCTAGAAGTGGTATTGCTGAGTCAAAGGGTATGCACATTTATGTAGCTCTTTGAGCAAAGTTCCAAATTGCTCTCCAGAATGGTTCGATCAGTTCACAACTCTGCCAACAATGAATTAGTGCTCCAATTTTCCCCCATCTTCTATGGCATTTATCACTTTCCTGTGTGTCATGTTAGCCAATTTGATAGGTGTGATATGGTACCTAAGATTTGTTTTGATTTGCATTTCTCTAATCAATAATGATTTAGAGCATTTTTTCATATGACTATAAATAGCTTTAATTTCTTCCTCTGAAAAAATGCCTGTTCATGTCCTTTGGCCATTTATCAACTAGAGAATAGCTTGTATTCCTCATAAATTTCACACAGTTCTCTTCATCTTTTAGAAATGAGGCCTTTATATAGAGAACTGACCCAAATGTACAATCATACAAGTCATTCCCCAATTGATAAATGGTCAAAGGATATGAACAGGCAATTTTCAGAGGAAGAAATTAAAGATATCTGTAATCATATGAAAAAATGCTCTAAATCACTATTGGTTAGAGAGATGCAAATCAAAACAACTCTGAGGTACCACATCACACCTATAAGATTGGCAAACATGACAGAACAAGAAAATGATAAATGCTGGAGAGGATGTGGGAGAGTTGGAACACTAATTCATTGTTGGTGGAGCTGCGAGCCCATCCGACCATTCTGGAGAGCAATTTGGAACTATGTCCAAAGGGCTACAAAAATGTGCATACCCTTTGACCCAGCAATATCGCTACTAGGACTGTATCCCCAAGAGATCATAAAAATGGGAAAGGGTCCCACATGTACAAAAATATTTATAGCAGCACTCTTTGTAGTTGCCAAAAACTGGAAGTCAAGGGGATGTCCATCAATTGGGGAATGGCTGAATAAATTGTGGTATATGAATGTAATGGAGTACTATTGTGCCATAAGAAATGATGAACAAGAAGACTTCAGAGAGGCCTGGAGGGACTTATATGACCTGATGCTGAGTGAAAGGAGCAGAACCAGGAGAACTTTATGCACAGCAACGACCACAGTGTGTGAGAGTTTTTTCTGGTAGACCTAGATTTTTGTAATAACACAAGAACTTCTTACAAAAAAAAAAAAATAAATCCCAATGGTGGTTCTCAAGGCAAAATGCCTTCCACACTCAGAGAGAGAAATATGGAAGTCACTCACATAATGTAGCAGATCATGTCTGTGTATGTGTATGTGTTTGTGTATCATGTTCTGATTTGTTATACGATTTCTTTCATTCATCTTAGTCTGACTACATAGCATGACTATAGTGAAAATATACTCAATAGGAAAGTATATGTAGAATCTATACAGAATTGTATGCAGTCGTGGGGAGGGAGGGAGGGAGGGGGGTAGTGGGGGGTAGGTGGGGGGGATAAAATCGCAATTGTATGGGAGTGATTGTTAAACATTAAAAAATAAAAAATAAAAAAAATAAAAAAAAAAATAAAAAAAAAAGAAATGAGGCCTTTACCAGAGACACTGGTTGTAAAAATTCTTTCCCAAATTTCTGCTTCCCTCCTAATCTTGGTTTCATTGACTTTGTTTGTGCAAAAAACTTTTCAATTTAATGTAATCAAAATTATCCATTTTGCCTTTCATAACATTCTCTATCTCTTGTTTGGTCATAAATTCATCTGTTCATAAATATGACAGGTAAACTTTTCCTTGCTCTCCAGTTACAAAACATTTTTTACACAAATAATGTCAGATCTAAACAACTGGGAAAATATCAGTTGCTCATGGGTAGGCCAATCCAACATAATAAAAGTGACAGTCCTACCTAAATTAACTTACTTATTCACTGCCATACTAATTAAACTTCCAAAAATTATTTTATAGAGCTATTAAAAAATTACCACAAAATTCACCTGAAAGAACAAAAGGGCAAGAATATCAAGGGAATTAATTTTTTTAAAAAATACAAGGGCACTCTAGCTATATCAGATCTCAAACTATAATATAAAGTCATAATCATCAAAACTATCTAGTACTGGTTAAAAAACAGAGTGGTGGACCAGTGGAATAGATTAGGTACACAAGACACAGTAGTAAATAATCCAGTAACATAGAGCTTGCTAAACCCAGAGACCCCAACTTCTGGAAACAGAACTCACTTTTTGATAAAACTGCCAAGAAAACTGGAAAACAATATGGCACAAACCAGTCATAGATCAACATCCTTAGCCATATACCAAGGTAAGGTCAAAATAAGTACATGATTTAGACATAAAGCATGATAACCATAAGCAAATTAGGAGAGCAAGAAATAGTTTACCTGTCAGATCTATGGGGAAAGGAACAATTTGCGATCAAACGAGATATAGAGAATATTATGAAATATAAGATTGATGTTTTGATTATATTAAATTTAAAAGATTTTGCACAAACAAAACCAATGTTTACTGCCTTATGAAAGGGGGGTGGTAAGGGAGGGAGGGGAAAAATTTGGAACTAAAAAATTTTTTAATTAATATAAAAATGCATTTATATATAATTATTAAAAATGAAATACTATTTTTTAAATTATTGGGAATATAATGAGTTATTATATGTTAACTTCTGAGAAAACTGAATAGTTAATTGGTAAAAGTTATGTTTAAACTTATATCCAAAATGAACAGATCATCTGTATATGAAAATTAAAGGACAATGGTAGATAATAATCTTTTTAAGAATGACATAAAAGAAAATATATCAATTATGTAAATCATTTTTAAAAATTATATTTCACATAAAAACAATTCTGCCTGAATAATAAAAAGATTAGAATTTAAAGACCAATGCCAAAATATTTAGGGAATTAACACCAGTCTACAAAATTTAAGAAAGCTGTAACATTTTTAAGGCTTTAAAGTATTAGCTTAAAATCATCAAGTAAAATATATTTCATAAGGTCACAGTTTTAGAACTGGTAATGACCTTTAGACCTCTTATTGAAACTGACACCTAGAAAGGTCAAAGATTTCCCCAAGAACACTCAGATAACAAGCAGCAGAATTTATATTGAAACCTCAGTCAGCTAACATCAAATCTTTTTTTGTTTTGTTTTGTTTGCTATTCTGCATTATTGTGGCATGCTGGCAGAGATAATGAAAAATAATATTTAATGTAACTCTGGGAAGAAAAGAATGCTATGTGATGGTAGAGCCATGAACAAGTTCAAATATTTTAGAAAGTAATACAGCACAGCATTATGTGCTGGGTATAGCACATATTTAGTAACATACATATCTATATGTATATAATATATACACATATATATATGTTATAACATATATATATGTTATATAGTAAGAGTATATACTTTTTTGATTCAAAAATTCCTCAACTAGATTTATACCTGCAAGGAGGTTACTGATAGGAAGAAAAGTAATATTTGAACAAAAATATTTACATGACCATTATTTGGTATAACAAAAAGCTTGAAGCAAACTGTGTGTCCAAAGCAGGGAAATGACTGAATGGTGTCGTATGAACATGTAATGTAATAAAATTATACCTTAAAGCTAAAAGGACATGAAGAATTTCAAGAAATTGAGAAGACATTAATTAATGCTGCAAAGTAAAGAAAGTAGATTTAAAAGAATGATACATACATTGACTAATAGTATGCAAATGAAGATAACATGAAAAGAACCCCGAAACATTAAAAGAAACATCATATATGAGATTGGGATCACCCTCTTAAAATTAAAGCTCCTCTTTTTAAATAGCTTGTAAGTTACCAAAGTATGTAAATTACCATGCACAATCAGTTAAAATTATTCTTATACTGCTTTTTTAACCATTTTAGGAAGAATATTTTGTCTTTTATTTCTGCATTTATGTTTTGTTTTCCTATTTGTCTTTTCCATTAATGTGTTCTTTTCATTTATAGCAAACGCCCAGAATGAAAAAAAAACATCTTTAACTGGAGACAAAATCCATTGTAAAAACAAGGACAGAACTTAAACAAGATTTAAAGTGAACAAGAAACTCATGAGGGCAAGTGATAGCAGAAGAGAGGGATTAAGTGGAGAAAGGATAAATTCACCAGATCTCAGAGCAGAAGCAAATTCTGTGTAAGTAGGCCATTCCTTAAACGTATCAATGATTGAGCTCCTACTGGTCATGATTATATTTAGTTACTTAAAATAGTACCCTTCTCTTGCAATCAGCTGATAACTGACCTGACACTCATGTGTAACCCAAAAGCTGAATGAATTCCATTTCCCATAATCCTTCAATTTCCCCTTCCATTTGGGATAGTACTTGACAATACTCTCATACCAAAAAAGGACTAAATTAAAAACAAAATTTAGCAATTGAAAAGACATACACTTGACAATCTAAGAAGACATGGTCTGGAATTCTATTTGTAAAATTTTTCTATGGCTCCATATGTTTTAGTCCAGAGCTATGCATTTATTAAAAATTAGAATTCCTAATGAAGAAACTCTTACCAGAGCAGTTTGATACCTACTCTAAAATTTATAGTTTCAGAGAAGTGCTTGGGCAGTGAAATGAAGTGACTTACTCTGGGTCACGTAGTGTGCGTCAGAGGTAAAATTTAACTCAGCTCTTCTATCCTCTTAGACCTGCTCTCCATTCCCTACACCACACTGCCTGTCTATAGTCATGCCCACTTACCTTTAGATGCCCTTAAATTTCTTGATGGCCTAAGGGTTTAATCTATGGTGGGATTAATCTGGGAAAATAGATAACTCAAGTATTTTCCCATCAAAGTTTGTGTTGTAATATGAATCTATGACTTAAGTAGGATCATAGCAGTGAATTATTCCACTGCAATTAAGAAACACTTCACAGAACTTTTTTACACCCAAAATATAATTAGAATGGAGAAGGGGGCTCTTAACATTTTAGGTGTCATGGACACTTTTGATAATATGGCAAAGACTATGAACACTTTCTCAAAACTATGTTCATAAATGTACAAAATATGTAGGGTTGCAAAGGAAACTTCTGAAATAGTTATCAAATTTTTTCAAAAGTAGGTTTAAGGACCTCAAGGTAAGAAACTTTGAATCAAAACCACAAAAAGAGTAAGACACTCTCCAAAGGCACGATAAAATCAGATTGAACTTATGGCTAGTCAGTAGCCAGTTGTAGCACATGCATCAATTTGTCTCCATTTTTTTCATTAACTATTCCCCATCTGGTAAACATTTTATTCTTTCCTCTTAAGACAGGAGACACAATGGAACTAAAATAAAAATGTTTATTTTTTTATGGTGGCTACAACTAAAACTGAGTTCTACAAATCACTAGAATTATTATTCTTAATGTTTCATCATTACCAAGTAATTCAAAACTCCATCTCATGGAGTGCACATGTGTGCACATACAGACAAATGCTCAAGTGCAGACTCTAGGTTCATTGTCCCTCACTTTCCCATGCAGAGTTCATCATGGATTCAACACCATGCCAATCCTTTGTCTATATCTCACATGGTTCTCCATTACTTCTCAAATCAATTAAACTCATAAAAAAAAGAACTTCTTCACCTCCTGTCTCATACACACATGTAAGGGCTAGATCTCCTTATCACCATTTCAAACGTACTTGATGGCCAGTGACAAACAAGATGTTGATTCACTTTAAATAGCTTGGGCACATGGATAATTAATTATTTTGAACTATCTGATTCCTACCAGAACTCTCAACTTCTATACTAACCTACACTGAAACTTTTTAAAAGCTGTTGATAACAGAAAAACAGGTTTAAATAATCCTTGCCCCTACAAGGAAGCCAGGGATATTAAATACATACTTGGGAATAAGTAATTTTAAAATATTATTAACTTTAATTTCTTTGTCTAAAGGGAAGGTCTAGTTAACTACTCAGTCACAGAAAGAACAAAAATGTTTTAATATTCTTTTTACGTTATTGTTGTAACATTCTAACTAGTAACTTCGGATTCCATTGATTAACTGACAATGAAGAGTTCCAGACAAAGTATAGAAGAGTTCCTTCCCTTCTCTTTTCTTTACCTCAAGAAAAGACAAATAGAGGGGATCAGAATACTCAGATGTGATGACAGGACAGGGAAGAATATTTATAATTGCCTACATTTATCTAGTAATTAAAATATAGTATCTCCTCAAAACACCTTTTTTATTCCAGTGTAAAGTGTGACTATGTAGATGCGGTAGGTGCTTAATAAATGCTTGATGGTTAACTGATTCCCTCTCCACTCAGGAATTTAGCTATATTCTGTATCTCAGCCAACCAACTAATAGAAGGGGAAAAAAATCACTGCTGACATCATATGCCCCTCCATCTTCCATTCTTGAAATTACTTTGCATGTAAGGCCCTTAAAAGAAAGATTTTTGGATTTTGTCTTTGTATTCCTAGCATTTATTGCAATGCCTGACACAAAGTAAGTATTTAATACAAATTGAAAAAAAAGAACAAGTAGGATTGAGCTAAAATTAGCTTTCAAAATTATTGGACAGCTAAGTGATGTGAGAGACTTGAGCTAGAAGATCTGATGTCAAATCTAGCCTCAGGCATTTAATAGCTGCATGATCCTGGACAACATACCTAACTTCATTCCCTATGTTTCCTCGTTTGTAAAATGGAGATGATAATAAGAATATTTACCTCCCAGGATTTTATGAGAATCAAATGAGAATTAAAATCTTGCCCTCTTCTCCCTAACCACTCCATTTCTTATTTCTGTAGCTTTATAAACCCTAAATTTTTACTTTGCAAACTGGATATGATAAATTATGTAGAAGAACATGAAAACTGAGATAGAAGTGGGGCACAAGGAAGGAATACTGAATATTCCCATATACCTACACTGCATCTGCTTGCTTATCCAATTTCACCCACTCTCACCTCTGTCCAACTCAGTTCCAACTCAGAGCTAACTTTCTAAACAAAAGAAATAAATATGGCCAGGGCTAAGCATTCAAACACAATGTAGAAATCTGGAAATGTCCTTGGGTCCACTGTGCACCATGCAAATTCATCTCTGTGCCCTGCATGGTCTTCTTTGGCAAGAAGGACGAACACACAATCTCCGCCCTCCCCCCCCCTCATTGATGCCTCAATTGACTTAACCTTATCTACAGTTTATTCCATCCTAGACCCCACCCACCTGTTACAAAGCACAACCTTGTAAATTACAAAGTTTTAAATTATAATAGAGTGACTGGCTCTTTTGATAAAAGTCATTATTAACATTTCCTGATGCTGATAACAAGTGCATTTTTGGCTTTGATACATGCCTTAAGGCAGAAAGAGAAAATGTTGCCATGGTTTCAACTTCACACTTTGATCAAATATTCAACTTTTGTTCTTACCGTTGATCTCTGAGGACCTTTGATATCATCTGAAAAATCACAACAGATTTTTTCAACTCTCTTTTTCCTTCACCCCTGAAGCAAAAGGTAGTATGACATTGGTCCTCTCCCCATCTGCCCTTCTACCTAACTTAAAATGCCAAAGCTCTACCATCCCTTCCAACATGACCTTGGCTTTACTCCATGACTTCCCTCAGCATCTCCATCTGGCTGAACATCAAACAGTAAGGTTTGGTACAGCTACATCTGAGCAGCTCCTAATGCTCAACTATTGACATTCAAGAAGCAGTCACACAGGTTAAGAAATCAGACAGGAATCAAGGGCTATTTAGGTTCAATGGAACATAACCAGAAAAGAAAATGAAGTAGATATGTTCACATTTGATCTTTTCAATGTTTCCTCCAGCCTTCTTTAACTGCTTCATCAGTTTCTCCATGGTGTCCTGGACTTCATTGTGCAATTACTAAACATAAAACAACTTCTCTTTATTGATACAATAGCAAGCACCCTACATACATCATATATTATCCCTGTATCTAATATGACAAATTAAATTTTAGAGCATTATCTCATAGTAATTAATTGCATATTGCTCATTTCTAATAGGCATAGAGGTCAGGAGGAAAAGTTTGTGGAGTTCATCAGATCTGAGATTCAGAGTACATTTTAAAGATGTACAGACTGAGGCTGAGAGAGGTTGTAAATTGCCTAGAGTTATACAGAAGTAAGTAGCAGAATGAGGTTTCAAATTCAACATCCGTAATGCCAATGTTTTTTCCACTGTACTATGATGTTCTTAAAAGTTTATGAGTTATTCCTATCAGAGTTATTGCGTTATCGTATCTCTTGAATGTTTTCCTGAATTTTTTAATCTATTTTTAAGTATAGAAAATGAAATCATAGTAAATAAAAGAATGACTATGGTAACTATATTGTATGGTCATGTAACAATATATATACATTTGATGATAATCCAACAGTAGACTGGATTTTGCTGAGTAGATAGATGTTCAATATGAATTAGTAGCGTAATATGGCAGCCTCCAGCAACCCACCTGGCTTACAGCTTCCTTTTGTTAGTCTTTCAGTATTATATTGTATGTTTCTTGGGGGAAGGGGCTATCTTACCTTTATGTATTTCTATGCCCAGTACTTAGAACAGTGATAACACACAGGAGACTCTTAATAAGTATTTATTGGCTACTATCAACATGAGAGGATGGATTGAAGAAATTGGAAGAATGTTACCCAAGAAAAGACATTCTGAGGATATGAAAGGTATATTCTGATATCATAAATGCTGAGAGAAAGAAGAGGAATAAGACTTCTACTTGACTCCGAAGTACAAAATTAGGACCAAGGAGTGGTCTGTAGACAGGTACTGTTTGGCTCAATTTAAAGGAATATATTGCAATTATTAAAGAAATTCAAAAGTGGCATGGGCTGTCTCCTAAGACAGTAAATTCACCAAGATTAGAAGTCATCAAATGGAATTTGCATGATCACTTGTCAGGGTGTTAGAATCTGGGTTCTTGTTTAGGGGTTGCCTGTTGGGTCATCAGTTGGCCTAGATGGCTGACCTTTAAATCTCTTCCATCTCTGCGCAGCTGCATGTTATAGTAGATATTTGTTTTTAAGTAGATAAACATGTTGATAAGAGAAGGAATTTCATTGTTTTGTTAAATCTAAAAGTGAACACATGTCCTTACCTTATTATTATACAGTCCCAGAGTCAGAACACTATCTGCCATAGCATAATAAAATTGAAGATGGCAATGTTTCCCAAAGCAGTAGCACTTAGAGCTGATAAGATATGCACTTCTGGAAAATGTGCCATTATTAGCTCCCACCCACATGTAGTGACCTGAAAAGAAAAGGGGAATGTGACATTTTATATATTTAATTACTTTTTTAAACAAAAAACTATATTTATATACTTTTTTATAAAGTGGTACCAAAAAAGAACTGCTTTGTCCTAAAGGGTATAAAATAGCAATAAATGGAACCAAATGAAAATTATAGAATGCATCTCCAGCACATCATAACCTCTAGTTCTTCAGCTCCTTCCTATTGTCTTAGTCCATCACCACTCTTCTGGTACCACTTCCCTCCCTTCAAATCTTGACTTTAAAGTTAGCCATTTGGTAATGTACCATTCTCCAGCCTTTAGCCTCTACTTTGTGTCCTTCAGGGTATCATCAAATTTGGGCCACCCTCCACCATCAACTTCCATTACTTGTGTCAAGCTATAGACCACTGATGGAACGAAAGAAAGGACAATCCTTTATTTTATTTATATTTATTTATTTGTATTTATTTATTTATATGCTACACTTCGAATTCATGGTATCCAGCGTTCACTGGTCTCTCATTGCTACATGCCAATCTGTTTATTCACTTGGCCGAGTATTACTATATATGTCACCCAGTTGTCATGCCAAGAACTCATTCATCTTTACTTCTAAAAATCTTTTTGCATCACCACCTAAATCTTGCCAAAGTTAACTCAGCTATTTGTGCTTTTAATCATATCATCACCATTGTCCCATCCAGTCCCTTCTCAGATCTTGCTCTACTGAACTTTTAAAAAAATTATTCATCCTTCATCTCTTTCTGTTGATTTTTTCTCTTCTGTTTAAAAACATGCACAAATGTCCCCTATCCAACAAAATGCTATCTTCTTGCATTATCATCTAGTTTCTTCTCTGCCCTTTGCAATAAAACTTGGGAAAAAATCATCTGTATTCATTGTTGGTCCCTCTACTTCCTCACAATCATTCCTTTACATCAAGTAGTTTGACTTCTATTCTGCCTCTCAAATGAAATTTTTCTCTATAGTTAATTTTTTTTAGTCAAACCTGTGATATCACTGGTTTTGTAAAAACCCTCTAAAAGGAATTCTTTTTATCAGTGATGGTTAGCACATATAGCTAGGTGGAGACAGTACAAGGAGAGAGAGAGTTGGGCTTGGAGTTGGAAAGATTCATCTTCCTGAGTTCAAATCTGACCTCAAACACTGACTAACTGTGTGACCCTGGCAAGTCACTTAACCCTGTCTGCCTCCATTTACTTTTCTATAAAATGAACTGGAGAAGGAGATGGCAAATCACTTCAGTATCTTTGCCAAGGAAGCTCAAAATGGAGTCACAGAGAGTTGGACATGACTGAAATTATTGAACAGCCACATGCTTAGCAATATACAGTCTCTTCAAAGAGTCTCCTTGGGCACAGAGAAGTTGAGTGACCCTTCCAAAGTCTAATGAGGTGGGCTCTCTAGCCACTATGCCAGGCTGTCTCCCAAGGTCAACAATAACTCCTTGGTTTATAGATATAATGGCCCCATCTTAGCGCTCAACTTCTTTGACCTTTCTGCAATGTTTTGACAATCTTAATCACCCCATTCTTAATGTTACTCTTGCCTGCCTTAGTTCCAGTGATACTGCTTTGGTTCTTCTCAGATCTGTTTAATTATTCCTTCATAGTGTCTTAATGGTTTCATTCTGCATTCCTTGATCCTTTAATTTAGGAACTTTCCAAGGCTCTATGTTTAACATTTTTTTTGTCTTTTTATGTAATCTCCCTAAGTGATTTCATTGATTCCCAGGGTTTCAGTTAGTGTTTCTAATAAGATGATTTTAAATCGTTCAGATTCCAAAAACCCAGGCAAGTCTCTCCCTTTACCTCCACATCCACATTTTAAAATGTCTATAAGATTTTCTCTACCTGATGGATTTCTCATCATTTCTCACATTCAATACATATGAGACTGATCTCATCATCATCATCTCACCAGAATCTGTTCATCTTCCTATTTTCCCTATTTTTGCTGAGGACCACACTGTCCTCCATTGTAATGGTAATTTAAATGGGAAGGTCTTTCTCATTCATTAATAAGCCCATGTGACCTGCCTGGGTCATATATGAGTCTAAGGTACATGGAGCCTGTGGTAGAAGAATTTGCTGAATAGGTAGAACAGGAAGAGATGGAGCTAGAGCAGAGCTAAGGGGAAATTAGTCATGAAAATAGTCAGAGCTAGCAGGGATACAGGCAAGCAGAGAGCTGGCTAGAGTAAGTGAAAGAGCTTGTTTGTGATTTTGTTTAAGGGAGGCTGCTTGTGATTTGTTTAATGGAGCTGTTTTGTGGAAAGCCGAGCAGGGGAAAGGCTTGGAGATGTTGTTGTCCTTTGTTTTGTAATTGTATATAGACTATGATGGATTTGGCTTTCTAATGTCTGAATATATGTTTTGGCTCTGTCTTCCATGTGAAGGGTCTGTTGTATTTTGTGATCCAGAATTATGCCCGAATATTCATGGCTGCCATAGGCTCTGTGAATATCACTTTAGCACTACAGTCATCCAAGTCTTAAATCACAGAATAATATTTGATTTATCTCTCTCTTTATTTCCTACTCCAAATTTCCTTGAGATTTCATCTTGGTGCTATCTCTCTTATCTTTCTCTTCATTCACACAATCATAGTCCATCTTTTTTCAATGAAATATTGTAGTAGTTCTCCAAAGTGATCTCTCTGACATTAGTCATACTTTGTTAAAATCAACCTGCTGCAAAAATAGTATCTCTAATGCTCAGATCTCATCACATATGGCACAATAGAAAATATTCTTTCTATTATTTCTATTGTCTCTCATCCTTACTGTTTAGATGACCTTGGTCATCACTTCATTTCTCTAGATCACAACTTCCTCATCTTTAAAATGAGGGGGTTGGACAAGATGGTGCCATAGGTCCCTTCTGGCTCCAAATCTATGCTCCCGTGATGAACATTCTCCCAATCATATTGTTCCTTTGCCCAAAAGTCTTCAATTGCTCCATATTATATGGTATAAGAACCAAGTTTCTGAACATCATATTCAATGCCCTTCACAACCTGTCTTCTACCCACTTTTTGAAGCTCATTTCATTTTCTTTCCTTTTAAGTACCTACATTACAGTCAAATTAGTCTACTAACTCTTTCTCAATCTTACTTTATAGTCTGCTGCCCTCATTTACATATGTAGGTTCTTCCCCTAAAGTAGAATACTTTACATCTTAGATTGTTGACATTTGAAGGGTATATCTCAGATACTGCTTCTTTCATGAAACTCTCCTTGGTCCTTGCCTACTAGCTGAAAGGGACCTCTTCATCTTCAAACTGTCAAATTCCTTATAACACTTTGTCTATCTTGACTATCTTGCAGTTATCCCATTCAATCTGCATAATACTTATTAGTATGCATATATCTTACCCTATGAGATTGCAACTTAACTGAGCCCAAGTGTTGTCAGTATCCCCACTCCCTTTCACAATATCTTGCATATGGTCAATCAACATTTATTAAAAATTGACTATATACCAAATATTGTGTAATGCACTGGGCATATAAAAAGAGGCAAAAGACAGGCTCACCCCTCCATAAGCTCAGAATCTAATGGGAGAGACAACAAGTAAACAAAGAGGTACAAACATGCTATAGTCAGTCTAAAGAGGAAATAAATTAAAAAGGGAAATCACTAGAATTAAGAGGGGCTGGGAAATGCTTCCTACAGAAGATGGGATTTTATTTGGGACTTAAAAGAAGCCAGGGAATCCAGAAGGCAGATATGATGGACAGAATTCTAAGCAATAGGGAAAGCTGGAGAAAATGTTCAGAGCCCAGACTTGATGTATCTTGTTCCGCATGAACATTTGCTTAATTGAATGGAATCCCAGGGAAAAAAGGTCTTCCCTTGTCATGTAATATGACTTAACTTAAGCACAAATCATACCTGATACAACAAATCACTCAATTAGCAAACATTTATTAAGGTTCTACTATGTATCAGGCACTATGCTAAGATGGTCTCTAAGGTACCGTCTAACTTTCATACTATTCCCTGTCTAGTTCATAAGTAAATGCCTCCAGTCATGTGCACATGGTAAATTTTTATTATAAATACATAGTCTAATCTTCTTCTTAATTTCTAAAGATAAATTTGATGAAAACAAAAGGGATTAGAATTATTAGAATCATTTTCCTATTAGAATAATCTCCATCTCCACATATATGGCACCATCTCTTTGGTAGCCTTTCATGTTCAGTTAGTCTCTATTTATTCTTGTTTTGAGGGGGGTTTTTTTTGGGGGGGGGGCAATCTATGTGCTTCCTTCTCAGTAGATTTTCAGTTTTTACTCTTGGGCATTCCTTTGACATAGGACCAACTTTGAGGTATATAATACATGAAATGGAAAGGGGAAAGAGAAAAGTGTGTTGCATTTCATAAAAGGAACCAGGAAATGTAAGATCTCCACAGTCCCATGAAACTTAAGTTACAAGTTCTGTTTCACAGGACAAAATGGAGACTACATATTGCTTTTTCTTCTGAGGAAGAAAACCATTTTGGACCTTTCTTGATTTACCATATACCAAGATCCAATAGAGAAGTTTTCAACTCTATCGATTAAAACTCAAAAGCTTACCAAGTGCCTGGAAACTCTACCTTCACTTATGAAAACTGTAAGTGCATTATAGTAAATTTGTGTAAACTGGATATGCTAATCTACAAAAATGTCACCACCACATGAATTTAATCTTTACAAGGTTTTTAATTACTTTAGAAGAAAGATCATGAGTCACTAGAAAGGTTAAAAACCTTTTTTCATCAAGAGCTCATTGTAATATAGCACATGGTTTTCTTAGTGAAATTGGGCACCTCATTCACATACTAGAATAGTTCTAAAAGGCAAGTAAAATGTAAACAACTAATTAAAATTAAATCACTTCAGTATGTGTGATTCTCAGAAATCCAACTTATGGCACAACAAGAATTCTCTATTAATTTGTTCTCTGAAAGAGGCCTAGCCCTCCAGACCTGATACTACAGATTTTTTTTAGAAATGATGGGAGTCACAAGGAAGATAATACATTTTCTTGGGAAACAAGAATCAGATGAATAGGAGAGCATGTGAGTTTAAAGTACCGAATCCCAGTAGCGTAATAGTACATAAGAAAAAAATTCAGGTTATATCATGTTATGTTATGTCAAAATTCTTGAATGGAAATCTTTCCAAAGTTTACTATCAGACACTGAATGCAATTTAATTCAACAAAGATGTTTTTAAAATGTGTATGAAGTGTTCAATATTATGCAAGGCTACGGCATAAAAGGTGATACAAATGACCCAGTCCTTGAACACAGAAAGCTTCCAAAAAAGCAAAACGCATTGGGAATGAGGATAACTAACAACTTAGGATGGAGAGATGTTACATGTATACAAATCACTATGGCTCAAGTGAAAATATATTTCTGAAAAGAAAAGATAAATATGAAGTAGCATGAGAGATTAAGGAATGTAAAGATTGCTTCTAGCTTGTGGGGATCAAAGAAAGCTTGAATGTATTAAAAATATCAAAAGGCATTGAGGAGAGAGGTGGCATTTTGTTTTAAATATTTTTTTAAAAATTGTAACTTAATTTATAAGCTGTTCCTTCTATTATTTCTCTCATTGAATCAGAGGAAGGAAGGAAGGACAAAAGGGAAGGAAGGAAAGAAGGAAGGGCATGAAGGAAGGAAGGACAAAAAGGAAGGAGGAAAGGATAGAGGGAGAGAAGGGAAAAGACAGGAAGGGAGGCAGGGAAAGAGGGGAAAGGAAAGGAAAGGAAAGGAAAGGAAAGGAAAGGAAAGGAAAGGAAAGGAAAGGAAAGGAAAGGAAAGGGAAGGGAAGGGAAGGGAAGGGAAGGGAAGGGAAGGGAAGGGAAGGGAAGGAAAAGGAAAGGAAAGGAAAGGAAAGGAAAGGAAAGGAAAGGAAAGGAAAGGAAAGGAAAGGAAAGGAAAGGAAAGGAAAGGAAAGGAAAGGAAAGGAAAGGAAAGGAAAGGAAAGGGAAGGGAAGGGAAGGGAAGGGAAGGGAAGGGAAGGGAAGGGAAGGGAAGGAAAGGAAAGGAAAGGAAAGGAAAGGAAAGGAAAGGAAAGGAAAGGAAAGGAAAGGAAAGGAAAGGAAAGGAAAGGAAAGGAAAGGGGCATTAAAAGAGAAGAGAAACAAAATTCTCATTACAAATACGTAGAATCCAGCAAAGCAAATTTGCAGACAATGCATTCATGAAAATGTATGTCTCGTTCAATATGTGAAGTCCATCACTTCTCTGGCAAGAGGTAGGTGGCCTGATTCATCTTCAGTCCTCTGGATTCATGATTTATCCTCACATTGAGCAGAGTTCTAAAGTCTTTTAAAGTTGTTTGCCCTGCAATGTTGTTTTCATTGTCATTATACAAATTTTTCTCCTACTTCTATTTACTTCACTCTATTACACAGAAGTCTTCCCAGTTTCCTATGAAACTGTCCATTTAATCATTTTAATGTTACAATAGTAATTTATTATATACATGCATTACCCATTAAAGAACCCCCTAGTTTATAATAGCTGGCTTCTTTGAAAAGAACTATTATAAATGTATATGCTAGTCTTTTTCTCTTTCTTTGGTCTCTGGTATAGCAGCCAAGCTTAGCACAGTGCCCTAGTCTAAGGGACTCCAGTGGGAGTCCTTTAACAAACTGTGTGATTGGAAGATTCTGTCTTTGCCATCTAAACAAATAATAGGTGGGAGAGGGAAATGAGGGTACTGTAATCTGTTCCACAAGAACATTCTGATCATTTCAGCAAAATTTAGTCCGAAAAGTACTCATCAGAGGGCTGGGGTCAGAGTCGTGCCTCTCAGATTCATTAGTTGTGGAACCTTGGACAATTCCCCAACTTCTCCCAGTATCTACTTTCAAATTTGTAAAATGGGCATGATGATACCTATGATGCTTATCTCATTGAGACAATGTCTGAAAACTGCTTTATAAGTGCTTTGTTAAAGGACTAGGTAAATGTCAGCTTGCTTAGAAACTCTGTTTTTCTGGTTTGCTTATCTAACATTTTCATCACACTTAAAATTTTCCAGAGCATTTACACATAATATCTCATTGGATCCTCACACAAACCCTAAGAGGTAGGTGCTATTATTATCCTCATTTTACTACTAAAGAGGTAACTGAGACTGGGAAAGTTTAAGTGTCTTGCTGGAGAGCAGAGCCATTAAATGTCTCAGGCAAGATTTGAATTCACCATTTTTCTGAATCCAAGTTTGCACTCTATCCACTCTCCCGTTTAGCTACCTCAACAGTACACATACCAACAGAAAAAAAATTACAGAGAGCAGAGGCTCTTAACCTTTTTTATGTGTGTCATGGACCCTTTGGCAGTCTGGTGAAATCTACAGACCCTTTTCAGAATAATTGTCTAAATGCATAAAATGAAATGCATAAGATTATGAAGGAAACCAATTTTATTGAAATGTAATAATCTATTTTTAAAGCAAGTTCATGGACCCCAGATTAAGTTACAATAATGCCTCTAGTGATAAATAAAATTATTTCCAGGTACACAATTCATTGTAGAAAGTTAACCAGCAAAGTTAAAAATATCAGTGGAGGCAAAAGTATGTTTTCCATAATGTAGATTCTTTTTTTTCTCCCACACCAGAGCACTTCTTGCTAAGAGGTAGCTTGCCAGCACTCTCCATCTAAATAAGTAGGGCTCTCCCACTTTTTTCAAAATATTTCCATATCCAGGGAGGCAAGAATGAGTAGACAGTCTAAACTTTGAGCATGCAACCCTTACTCAGGCAAAAATCTCTGCATCTGCAAGGAGTATGAACAAATTTTATGTTATCTTGTCTTTCTCCATCTGAAAGCCATAGTCTTTTTTTCCCCTTTCTCCTTTACTTCATTCCTCCTTGCCTTCTTTTTTTTCCCTCTTTCCTCTTTATATCCCCTTCCCTTATCCTTTGTTTTAAAACACTTCACCTACTTCTATTGTAAAATTAGGAGCCAAGAAACCTGAACCAGACAAAGGTCATTTCCTTTTCTCTTTAGCTCCATGAGCTACATTCAAGTAGAGAGGGGCCAGACTTGCCCTAACTTTCTCATCATCCAAACCAACTTCATTAAGAGTACTTTTGTTTGTAGAAAATGTGTTGGGCACAATTATCACAGAAATGGAAGTAACAAATATTAGTAAACTGCACCTACATATGTGTAAATGACAATCAATAAAGGGATTTTTCACTCACCAGGAAAAACCAATACCAAATGACATTGTGTAATGGTAAACTCCATACACATGAAAAATTGCACAGATATCTACAGGGTAAATTATACTGTGGCAATATTTGTGATACTGTTAAAAACCTGCCCTTGTTTCAAAGGTCTCCTCAAGCTGTTCTGTTACCCTTCCTCTCTCTTCCCTTTGCTTGATTAACATCTAGAAAGAAAGCATCATCAACTTTCATTGTCACTGATTCTCAAAAACTTGCAAGCTACTTTCTGACCCCACCATTTAAATCAATCTACTCTCTGCAGTGCTACTAGTTGGTAGCCTCTTAATTGCTAAACCCAAGTTAACTTTACTCAATTTGAATCTTCCTTCACCAATTTGTAACATCTAATGAAAAGGGCCAGCCTCTCCCCTTCTGGATATATATTCTTCCCTTGGTATCAGTGACTCTTCTCTTTTCTGGTTCTCCTCTAACCATTTGATCACTCTTTAGTCCCCTATTCTGGTTCAGAATCACTCTCTTTCTTGTTAAGTCTGGTATTCTTTAAGTGTCTTCCTTGTGTCCTCTTCTGTTCTTTCTCTGTATTCTCTCCCTTGGTGAGCTCATCGTCTTTAATTGATGGTAACACAATAGAAAGAGTATTAGGAAGGACAGAGTTCAAATCCAGCTTCAGACACTTACTAGCTATGTGACCATGGACAAGTCACTTAACTATATTTACCTCAGTTTTGTCATCTGCAAAATGAGCTGTAGAAGGAAATGGTAAACCAGTCCAGGATCTTTGCCAAGAAAAACCCAAATGGGGTCACAAAGAGTTGGACATCACTGAAATGATTAAACTAAGGAGTACCCAATCTGTCCACTGATGTCAGTACTGCCTCTTCAACTATTTCCTAGACATGTCTGACATAGACGTCCTGGAACCTCAAATGTAACATAGTCATGTCAGAATCACCACCACCCAATCCCTCCTCCACTAAACTTGTGCCTTCTTCCCACTTCCTTATTTTTGTTGATGGCACTGACATTCTTTTGTTACCAAAACTTGAAACCCCAGACTCTTCTTAGACTCTTCCCATTCCCTTCCTTCCCTCATATCCAATCAGTAGCCAAGGCTGTGTTTCTAACTCCACATCTCTCACATTTTCCTCTTTCTTAAATCACGTGATCATCACCCAAGTTCAGAGTCGCACCACCTGTAAACTGAATTATTAAAGTTATCTCCAAACAAATCACCATTGCTAGTTTCACTCCTCTCCAATACATTCTTCACACAGACGATGAAAGAACTTTTCTGAAGTATGAGTTTGGTCATATCACTTTCAAGCTCAAAAATCTTCACTATCATATATAAAATATATCATATATAAATATATAATATAATATATCATATATGAAATATATCATATATAAAATCACTATTATAATATAAAATATAAACTCATAAGCCTTCAATAAGATCCTCTGCAATATGGATGCAATTCCCCCTTATTTAATATTATTTAACATGATTATATCTTATTTAGCATTACTCCTGGCAGACTAAATTATATAGGTATTGGAAATAGTGACCTACTTCCTATTTCTGTATATTCACACGGGCTATTCCCAATATGTCTCTGCTTTCCAGAATCTTTCTTTTCCTTCGAGGCTCAGCTCAAGTAGGTCTTCCTTCTTAAAAACTTCCCTAATTAGTAGGGTTGCAAATTGTCACTCCCTCCTCAAATTTTTCTAAAGTCTTTTAAGTGAATTTATCTTTTGTCCTCATCATACCCTGTTCTTCACTTGTCTGTGTAGATGCCATATCCTTTTTAACAGATTGTAAGTTTCTTGAAGGTATGACTTTTGTCACTGTTAGCTTTGCATCACCAGGACTTGGCAGAATGCCCTGAACCTAATCAATGGTTGTTGAATTAGATCTTCACCACTCCCCTATACATGTTTTCTGTAGTAAGTTCCTTGAGGTCAAAGACAGTCTTTGTTTTTGTATTCCTATTGGTATAATGCCTGGCACATAGAAAATTCTCAATAAATACTTTTTCATTCAGTAATTCTGGAATCAGACTGCCAGGAATTCTCAACACCAATAAAAATGTAATCCAGACAACAAAAAAGTCAGGAATCAGAAAAATCTGGTTTCACTCAGGGAGAGAGTAGCCTATCCAGTCACATGCAAAAGATAGATAATCACATATATAAAGCTGGAAGGGACCTTAGCAGTCAGTGTGTCCAATTCCTTCATTTTGTAGATGGGGAAGCAGAGTAAGGGTGGTTTAATGACTTGTCCCAGGGTCACACAGCAAGTAGAGTGTCTGAGACAGTATTTGTACTCATGTACAAACCCAAGACACTAACCATTGTACCACTTACATGCCAAACCAGTGCAAATACCAAGGATTAGAAGCAATATGCAATATTAATCATGGAGAATAAGAACCAATGACATATTTTCCTTAGTCTCTTCTCTTTTCAATGCATCACTTTAATGTTTCCAAAAGTACAAAAAAAAGGGGGATTAGTGTATGTTTTAGCTATGAAATGAATTGAAAATCATCTTAGCTCAAATTCCATTTTAACCCTATCAGATACTTTAGTACACAGATGATATGCGTGTGATATCCTTTATACATTTATGACTACACAATAATAAGCACTCAAATATAATAACTGTATTTTATAAAAGGCTGATGATTTGAAATTATCAATTAATTCACTGTGTTAGCTCATTCCTTTGAGGCCAGTAATACTATAGGGTGCTCCCTTTTTTCAATAGAAGATACAGTTCTGGCAAGAAGGCAACCATGAGGCATAAAAGAAGACAGTTTATCAAGAAAAAAGAAAATAGCCAGAGAAAACTGAAAAGGGAGCACAAAGGAAAAGGAGGCTAATAAGCACTGTTACCTAATGAATAGCAAGGAGGAGCGACAAAAAGTCTTCTAAAATGTAGTGACAGCAGGCAAAACAATAATCCAGATTTATATCAAGTGGGGATAGAGTCATTAGCCTGAGCTAGAATTTGGTACACATGCTGGTAAAGGAAAATTATGCTTAATGCCTACACAACTTGACTCACTAAAACAAAATGCAGTTCAGAAAAGAAAAAGTCAGGCCAATTTGAGATATATATTTAGTTATATTGCAAGAAAACCAAACAAATAAGTTTTCGGGAATAGGTATTACCTATGGAAAGTTTATTTCATTGAAATGAAAGGAGTAAAAGATGTAGAGCAATTCCACAAAGTAACAAACTCTTTTACTGTAGAAGATATATTTTTTAAAGCTGTAACAAAATATTTTAAATTATTTCAGGCAATTTAAACTATATTATCCTACTCCCAATTTATTTGTCAACAAGATCTACACAAAGCCTATGCTGAAGCACACTTTGGAAATAGAGGTATAATTCATTTCCTTTTTTAAGATCAAGAGGTGAAAACCAGGGAGCACAGTCTGAAATTCCACTCAAGTTGAAATGAGAGATATTTACTGAGATCCAAAAAAATTCCTTAACAGATTTAGAGTTATGAAAGCAAAAAATAAAAACCAATGGCTCTGGTCATTGCATACAAGATTAAGAACAATACAGATTTAGAGAAAGAATAAAGAAGGGAATGAAATCAAGCAGTTTACACAAAGTTATAAAAAGAAAATTATATGAACAACTTTGAATTCAAAAAAATGAAAAGCTCTGATTTTACCTATAAGGAAACAGAAGCCCATAAAGGTGAAAAGACCTCTCCTTGGTCACAGAGCTAAGGAGGACACAAGCTCGTGTCTTCAGTCTCCAAGCTCAGGGTGCCCTTTCCATCACAAAACATAATAACTCCAATTCAACAAACAAATATTATCTATGGAATGAAAGGCATTGTGTATGCACTGGGGACAGAATGATGAAAACCAATACAGTCCCTACCCTTAAGGAACAGCTAGGTGGTACCACAGTGCCTAGAGCATTGGGTCTAGTTCCAGGAAGACCCGAGTTCAAATCTAGCCTCAGATACTTGCTAGCTGTGTAATCCTGGAGTAAGTCACTTTACCTCTGTCTACCTCAGTTTCCTTATTTGTAAAATGGAGATAATAATAGCACTTACCTCCCAGTGTTGTTGTGAGGATCAAATGAAATAATAATTGAAAAGCACTTAGCACTTACCACTGGCACATAGTAAGCTATATATAAATGTTAGCTAAGATTAAGAAGCCTACTAAAATCTAACATACAAAATGAAGTATGACAAAAGAAAGGCTATTTTATGACCAGCAGAGGACCAAAATGTCATAAGAAAACAGAAGCTGGTAAAGATCGCTTCCAGGTGGTGAAGCCAGGGAAAGTATCATGGAAAAAGCAACCTTAGCCCTTATGGAAGAGCGATTTAAACAGGGCAAGGATGGAAGAGGGGTTTCATTCCAAGTAGACAGAAAATCCTACACAATTGCACAAAAGCTGGAGAGGGCAGGATGAGATCAGGCAACAACAAATAGTCCCACTGTCTAGAACACAAAGTGCATGAAGGCGACGGTGTGAAATAAGCCTGGAGATCAGCTTGTGCCATGATAGTTTTGACTTTTCAAACACTGAGTCAAAGCATATATTTTGTCAAAAATGTCTGAGCAGGAGCAAATAACAGTCAGATCTTTGCCTTAGGAATACGATTTTTGCAGCTGTATCATGACTTGGAGAACAAAGAGAATGGAGCCTAGAGACTAATTAGGAGTAAAAAAGAATCTAAGTTAGGGATGTAGTTAAGGAAACTAAATATAGGGATGAGGTAGAGAGAAATGATATATTTAGAATTGATAGGACTTGGCAAGTGATTGAATGTAGTTGGTGAAGGAGAAGAGGATTGTGGGGAGGACAAAGTGAGCTGGAAATAAGTAGAGAAGTTACCTCTGAGATAGACAGTTCACAGTAATGATAGGACATCCAAGTAAAGAACCACAGCGAGCAGTTGTAGAGCAGAACCAGGGCTCAGAGGAGTTTGGGCATTTGAGGCTGAAGGTATCGCTCTGTACATGGTTAATAATAGAAGCCACACCAGTAGATGAGTATGAAGTCAATGAATGAACATTTACTAAGCATATATCACATGCCGCACACTGTGTTAAATACTGCATTAAGAAAGAAGGGAAAAAGACAGAGATTTGTGAGACTGAAAGCATACATGAACGAGAGAAGAGGACTGGGAAGGGACATTCAGACAGTCAGTAATATGTCATAAAATGAAACTAGAAAGGTTAAATACCTTGCCCAAGGTCACACAGTGATTCAGAATCAGGGACAACTTTTAAACTCAGGTCTTCCTAACTTCAAATTCGGCAGCCTATTTTCTACACAATGTGCCCACTAAAATAGGAAGCTGAACAAGTGGAAAATGTCATAAATGAGAGAGAAGAAAGTATCAAGAAGGAAGAGATGTATTCAGTCACATCCAATACGTGGTGTTGCCATTTGGGCTTTTCTTGGCAAAGATACTGGAGAGGTTTGCATTTCCTTCTCCAGCTCATTTTACAGAGTAGGAAACTGAAGGAAATGGGGTTAAGTGACTTGCCCAGGGTCACATAGCTAGTAAGTGTCTGAGGCCATATATTAATTTAGGAAGATAAGTCTTCCTTACTCCAGGTCTGGCACCCTATCTACTGCAAGGGTTACATGCTATAAAAATTGCAGGTAGAGGAAAAGTGGAAAATTAAAATAAATATTGTCAACTGCATGGCATCTCCTACCTTGGGTAAATAATCCTAGGTCCTCTCCCTGTGCTGTTTTGTATTCTCTTCTCACATTTTTATGTTTTATTTTTCTGAATAATATTAGGAAGACTATATTTTGGTGGAAAATTCTAATTTCCTGATGATTTCAGGAAAATCTATGGAAGGAAAAATTGCATTCCAAAACGTAAGTTAAATCTCAATCTCCATTAGAAATAGTACTAAGGAAAATTCCTTCAATTTTCCTATGCTGCCTTTATTGTGAAAACTTTCAGATTTGTCTTTAAATGAACATGCAAAACAAAATAATTGAGACAGGTTAATATAATTTAGAAGACTAGTACCTCATAAATATTATTTAATATTTTTAATAAAAATGCTCTAACTCCCTTTCCTAAAAAAAAAAAAAAATACCTAGACATCACAAAAGCATTCATTTTTTTAAAGGAAAAATCCCTTTTCTCGTATGGAGACAAGCAAAAAGGTATCACTGAGAGTAGCGACTGCTTTTTTCTGACATGATCTTCTAGTAATCCCACAGTAAAAGACACTATCGATGTTTCATTGAGGAGCAGCCTATTCTGGCTTCTCACATGGATCGATACATCTGTATTCTTACATCCTTGGCCCCAGGGGGGAAGGTGGGAGGCAGAACTAAGATATTGCTAAGAGGTAAAGTTCATCTTGCAGTGAAGGAAAATTTACTAACAACTAAAACTGCCTGAAAGTTGAATGAGCTGCTTCTGAGTGTCATGGGCTCCTTATCACTTGAGGTCTTTAAGCACACCACTCTTCACACCCGCTGTGGAAGGGATTCTTTCTCAGACACAGTTTGGAAGGTATGACCTCTAAGAACCTTTCTGATTCTACAGTTTTGCAGTTCTATGACTTTTGACCCCATCAAGCCTGATGCCTCCTCCTTTGGGGACAGATCTATACCTTGTGCTTGTCTGTATCTCTTGTATTCTTGTCTGCATCTCTCCACAAATTCTCTGTAAAGGGTTTACCCAAAATATACTAGAGGACTTTATTTCAGAGGGTTTTTTTTAATTTTTTAACATTATGGACCCCTATGGTAGTCTGGTGAAGCCTACAGAACACTTCTTAGAGCAATGTTTTTTCAATGCATCAAATCAAATACATAGAAATACAAGGAAAACCAATTATATTGAAATGCAAGTATTTTGATACACAAATACAATATATAAGTATTTTAAATACAAAAATACCCCAAATATTTTTTCCTAAGATTTTAGACCTCAGGTTAAAAAGCCTAACCAGGAAAGATTATTAGACCAATTAGATTAGACCAATTAAACAGATTAGACCAATCTGTTTCAAATGAGTACAAAGAAGAGTCTTCGTAGTGTTCTGACGTTCAATTCTTGGTCAGTATAATATGTTCTGTAAAAAAGAAGCATTTGGAAAATCTAAACATTGATAAGAAATCGTTCCATTTGGACTCTGCACGGCAAAAAAGACCTATGATTTCTTGTTTTCCATAAAATTACAAGACCTAGATCACTAGACCTAGAGAGATAGATAGAAAGACAGACAGAGGTTTAGAAAGAGTAATTAATTGGGGGCATTTAGGGATCAGAATTTTGACATTCTAGATGTCAAACACCATGCCTGATGGAAAGCAGATATTTAATGCTTGTTGGTTGATTAATTGATTTGACAGAGTGTCGATGTATGAACAACAGGAAACTAGCCTGGATAAAAGCAATACTAGAACATGCTAGAAGAATTGGTGATTATGATAACTCATATGTTAGTAGAGGTATAATAAGTGATGGGAGAGGAGAAAGATGGTAAGAACAATCTGTGGTTTTCTTTTGATCAAATGGTTTTGTCTAAACATTATTGGAAAAAATGAACTTTATCAATAAAAAAAATCTCCTTTTTTCTAGTCTTTGATACTTCAGTATTTATAGTGTCTTGCCCTTGACAAGTATTTTATCCTTCATTGAAATGTTTATCAATTTTTTTTTTCCAACTACTCTCCTTGTGGTCTTCCACCTTCAAGAAAACCTCTGCCTTTGTTAAAGAAACAATAACAACTCTTTAAGCTGCTAAAGCCTTCTGCTTGTTTTCAGAGGGGAAATTTGCCTGTTTTGCAAATATTTTGTCTGTTCTTGACATTGTTCTTATGCTCCCAACTGTACATTCTTCTTTGCTTCAGTTTGACCGATCTTGTTTCATTTGGGACTTGAACAATCCGTGAAATGATTGACTTCCCCACACCAACAGCTAGTGCAACACCTCCAAGAGTCCCTAAAATGTGCTCTTTAAATGCCCCAACTTTGGCATATTTCCTTGGAGTGCTATCCATTCTCAAAAGCCACAAAATTAAAAATAACAGCGGAAAGAGAACAGTGGGACACTTGTGCATGGCATAAAAGCCAGCTCTCAACAGGTAAGTAAATAAATGTGGGGGAATCCAGCTCCATCCAACTTCCTCTGGTAAAGATAAATGCTCTGAATTAGCCTTTTATTGTCACCTGAAGTACAAATGAATGACCAGTGCTGTGAAAAAATGAAAGCATATCATAATAACTGCTTGTGCTAAGTAACTTACACACCACTAAAGAATCCTCTATTATTTTAACATATATATGAAGAACATGTTATCGGATGTGCTGGATGTTGTGGTTGCAATGTTATCTACTGAGTAAAGTGATATTTTTTTAAATGGAGGCCAAATTTTGAATTTCCCATACTTCTTAGTTGTGATGCAACAGTGGGAAAATGGCTTGTTGAAGAAAATAATTGGGGGAAGGCTAACTATCCCCTACTAGTGATTTCATTCACAATACCTTTGATATATGCATAGAGAAGTTTCCCAAAAATTTTAGAGATATGAGAAGGTAGGCATAGATGTCTATAGATACTAATGTGTTCCCTGTGTATTTTCTTTTTCTTTTTGTAAAAGTGTCTTTTTTCATTCTTTTAGAATCTTCTCCATTCTTGAGAAACCCTGAAAATTAATCCCTGTGTACCTTTAAAATTGTATTTCTTGCAGTACAAATTTCTTCCCTATGTGTATGGTCTGACTCAGCCTCCCTGATTTCTCCTTCTTAGGTATCACAACCACTTCTACAAATGGTAAACAGCGTACTGAGGCAGCCAGGTCCGGATGGGGTAGTGCTACCATCTTTAACAATAACTATGTTCTGATGCTGAATACATTTCAGGTAAAACATAAAACAGAAATGTCTTGTCCATCTTATTTGATTGTCCAGGTTTAAATGATGGTGCTAAGTATGAACTCCTCATGACTAGCGATTATTTGACTCATCATCTTTGTCTCTCCAGTGCCTCAAAGAGTGCCTGGCATAAAGAAGACAAAATGCTTCTTGGTTGATTAATTGATGGTTATAATAAAAACATCAGCAGCCATCATCTTTAATTACTCTCTCCTATCTGTGATAGAATTAAAATGTCTCAGCCTGATATTTAGGGTTCTCCTCAATCTGGTTGAAACCTAGAAAAAGATCTAATCTTTCTGACACTACTTTCCCTGCCCTTTGTATATTCTACTCCATTCTAGCCAAACTGGACCATCAGCTGTCCCCTGAGCTTGCTCCTCACTCTCCCACCTCTATGCTTCTGTGTATAATTATCCATCATGCCTTAATACATTGCCTCCTTATTTCTATCTATTTCAATTCTCTTTCCACAAAATCCAGCTCAGGTCCTACATCCTTCATGAAGCTTCTCCTCATTTTCCCAAATGGATCATGATCTCTTCCTCTTCAAAGGTTTCTTTTTCTTTCCTTTTTTTGTGGTATTTTCTTTGATCTGCTTTGCTCTCATCATATTCTACCTATTAAAATACTTCTTTGCATATCTGAATACCCTATTTATTAGATTGTAAGATCTTCGTGAGTAGAAACTATTGTTTTTCTTCTCTGTGGTTTCATTGTGTAACACTGCACCTTGTTAATAGTAGGCAGTTCCTAAGTATTATTAAGTTGAAATGAATGTCATCTTCAAAGCCTTCACATATTTTAATTCATTTCATCTATGTGATATAAATAAATATATATGTATTATATAAGTCACATATATGTAAATGTATATATGTTTCTGTATATACATATACATATACACACATATAGACGTACATCTATACATGTGTGTATGTGTATATAAATTGGGTACTATTAGGTCTAATTGGGGAACTGAAGCCTAGGAAAGTTAAACAACTTGCTTGGACCATGCAAAACGCTGGGTGACAGAGCTGGGACTAAAAGCCGCATCTGCCTCCTTTACTCATGTCCCCCCACACTAATAGTGCTTTCAGGAAACAAGGAGAACATTTAGCTGCTTTGCTGCTGTTGCTCCTAATGATCTGAGAGTATTTTAACGGAATATCCGACGTGTTTTCCTGTACCTTCTACAGTACTTAGCATAGCACTGATAATAGTGGGAATTCAATAAAAGTGATCGTAATACACTGGCAGATGAAGATTAGGTTAGAGGCTGGAGGAGAGACGCAGGGTGGAACAGGAGAAACAACCCACAAACAGTATTGCAATGACAGGGACAGCTAGAGGACAGATTTCTTTCTATCAGTTTCTAATAAGGAGAAAGACAATCTTCATTCACTGCGTGCTACGTGGGTAATCCTGGGCTCATGGAAGCCAATCAAAAAGAAGCTCTAAATGTTTGGAAGAGTTCAAGTACAAATCCCACAATGGATTTGGGATCAGTTTTCCAAACTAACCTACTTTAGAGAAGTACATCACTAGAGGGTTGGCCACTGACTAATGAATTCTTTTTGGTCACTAGTCATAAATGCCACAAACCAAAACCATTCACAGCAATTCAGAGCAAAGTTCTTAACATTCTTTGCCTCACTGAGCCCTTCAACAGACTGGTGAAATTGGTGGACCCTTACTCAGAATCATGTTTCAATTTCAGACTCAATTTCACTTAAAGGTTAGTGAAAATAAAGATGTAATTTTTCCTTCATCCAAGGGTACAGAGCCCTTGAAATGTATTCACAGACCTCTTTAGGTCTCCTTGGATCCCAGGCTAAGAGCCTGTGGTTTAGAAGTGACAAAATTGCTACCCTTGAGCTGTAACTTCCATAAGATTAAAA
The DNA here is from genome assembly GCF_028372415.1 of Notamacropus eugenii. Taxonomy (NCBI): domain Eukaryota; kingdom Metazoa; phylum Chordata; class Mammalia; order Diprotodontia; family Macropodidae; genus Notamacropus; species Notamacropus eugenii. The sequence continues at coordinate 59,578,623 of NC_092874.1, read as the reverse complement.
TGTATTTGAGAATTATAAAAATACAGCAGAGGCCATATTAATTTGCAGTTTTCTTAATATGCAAGCAGCAGAAATTCATTTCTCTCTGAGTTTCATACCATTGCTTTACTTTACATTATTATACCACAATATATCTGTGGAAGAAGGACCCCTGCTGAAAAAAAAATCACAGATCCTTAAAGTGTTCATACCATAGCTATGGTACCAATCACAAGATATTTAGCAGACAGTACTTCCATCAAAATACCCAATGGAATTTTTAATACTCCTGCAATAAAAACACATTCCTAACAATAACACAAAACAGTAGGCATCCTTCTTTTCTTACCTTTTGTATTACCACTGTGATCCTTTGGAGGTGCTAATTTAAACTCCAGTTTTTCTCTTGCTTTTGTACGCACCCAGGAAATTTCCTTGGCAGATGTTGCAGAACTCCATCCACACATATCAGACTCAAATCCACAAAATTGACATGCTACAGGGGGAAAACAGCTCTGCTTTTTATGAGGGAACAACAAAAGATCCTAGGTCTAATTCTCTCACAGATTCAACTTGAGTAAACTATTTTGTGTCTGTTATTTTCAATTAAGTAACTAAGTGTGACAACGTGGGGCCACTCCTTCTGCCTTCTCCGCTGGACCTCTTTCCCTTAACCCTCCCATGTTGTAGGTTACCATCATCCTAAGAAGGACATCTTCCCTCCCATGTCCAGAGGTTCTGAGACACCTTCACCTGAGGGCCAGGAGGGGAGACACTAATAGATGGGGGAGCTCTAGAAAGGGAAGGGGCAACTCCACTGGGTCTCTGCCTCCCAAATAAATTCACTTTTTAATAAAGTAGCATATTTCCGCTGTATCATTCAAGGGTCCCTCAAACTCTATGAAGACTGGGGGATGATAATAGTAGGAATGAAGTGAGAGAGGACAGCAAGGTGGATGGTGGAAAGACAGAGGATATATGAACATGGGAACCAGCAATCTTTCAGAACAAGGTGAGAGCCAATGGCTATAACAGGGAAGTCTGTCACATTTCTAGACTACCTAAGAGGGTGCTTATCCCTGTTAAAGACCCTTGGCAATTATTTTTGGGAGACTGAAAGACTATGTTCGGACATTCTGCAATGTCCTACCACTTAATTGAGAGGAATCTTTTCTATTGGTTGTATAACCCAAACTATCAGTTTCTTCAAAACATCTGAGTCATCATGAGTAAGGGACTTTTAATGCATTTCTCTTAAATGAAGGAGAATCTTGACTTGCCATCCATAAGAAGAACAGGTATAGGAGTTCCTTCTCAATCCCCCAAGCCAAATTACCTCCTTCTTCCCATGCACCCAGAACTTTCCTCAGTCCCTTGGGCCTTCTCACTCTGGAACTTTCTTCCTTTCAGCACTCTTTCTCCCACTAAACGGTTCCTTCTGGGTCCTCCATTTTGGGGAGAGGTCTGAGCCCACAGTCCTTTACTCCCTTCCCTGCCATGTTTCTGAGTCTCCAGGCTTTACCTCCTTGCCACACTGGGCTACCACTTCCTATTCCCTCCGCTTTTCAGCTCCCTTTTATAGGTTGTCTTACTCCGCTAGAATCTAAGCTCCATGAGGGCAGGGGCTGTCTTTTTCCTTTGTGTTTATTTGCATCCCCAGCACATCATGAACACTGTTATCTGCCTGCCTGAGCCTTTTGGTTCATTCTTTCTCCTTCTAGGCTCAGGTAGTGGGTCTCTCTGATCTGAGCCATGGGAATCAGGGAGTCCAGGAATACAAGCCAGGTGTTACAGTCAGCCTGGCATGGAGGCTTGTAGGAGGAGAGAGCAATTATCCTTGGACAGTGACATTTGGGAGTCCAGCCCAACCGAAGTCAGGCTATGATAAAGGCTTTGGCCTTGAAGCTGGTGGAACCAAAGTTGGACAGTAACTGAGATAAATTGTGAGCCTAATCTCTTCCCCTCCCTCCAAGACACTGAGATGGTATAGGAAGAATTATATCCTAAATGTGTTAGGAAAAATGTATGTTCGTTCTGGCTACACCTCGGAAGTAAATATTCCTTTATAAAAGCTAACCCAAAGTTATGTGGTTAAATGAAGCAGGATAATATCAAATGAGATAAAAGCATCTGGCACAGCACCTGGAACATAGGAAGAAGTATGTAAATGCTCATTTTTTCCCTCTATTAATAACTGAACCCTTGAACTTAGGGAGAAATGGCGATTAGAGAAAAGGGATACCTGCAAACCCCGAGTGGCTAAAAACCTTGGGGCGAGGGGAATAATAGATCTGGCCCTGAGACAATGGGGAATGGAACAAGCAAATTGGAAAGAAAACTGAGCTCCAAAGGCAAAGCACAGGCAAGAGGAGGCCACTCAAGGGTGGTGAAAATGAAGATGACTCTCATTACCGCCTCTCTTTTCCAAGAGCTAAGCAACCAGAAAGTAATTGAGAATGGGTACACTCTCTCCTATTAGTTGCTTCCCAACTTGTGGCTTACCCCAGGTTCTAGGGCAGCCTCATTACAGTTGATGGTCAAGGAATGAGATGGTGAGAAGATAACAGTGCAGTGGGCACAGGAAAATCAGGGTGAGATAGAGAAATTGTCAGTCAACCAGCCCAGACTAGAGATGAAAGAGAAAACTAGAGAAAAGTCTGCTACCACCTCTGACTTGGTACCAATCTTGACAGGAAGGAGAAAAAAAAAAAGAAGCATAAGCCTTGTGATGGCAGAACATGCAAAGCCTACCCAGCCTCATCCCCAATTTCCCTATTCACTAAATAGAGTCCTATCACTTTGCTGCAAGGAGATAGAATATTATGCATTTTGTAGATCAGTGGAGGTACCTTGACCCATGATTTCATGGGTAAAGGAATTTCCCCCCCATTTTCTCTGATTAAAATAAGCAACTTAGGTTTTTAAACATGTACATGTCACAGAGCCCTTTGGAAGTCTGGTAAAACCTGGGAACACCTTCTCAGATATAATGTATTTAAATGCATAAAGTAAAGCATATACAATTATAAAGGAAACAATCTCAACCTTAAACAATTTTCTGGGGCATCAAGATATAAAATGACTTGTCCAAGTCACATAGCCAGTATGTATTAGAAATAGAAATTGAACCTAGTCTTTGTTATTTCAAGGTCACCCCTCTACCTACTTCATCACACTGACAATGCTCATGGCAATCGTAAATGATTTAATTTGAATGAAATTCTGTAAAGTAAGAATGAAATCCATCAAATATTAAATGCCTACTATGTGAGTTACTGAATTTTGTTCTATTAAATCAGGATAGCTTTAATGAGATCTTTTCCTGAATAATATGGCAATGCTTTGGGCTATCAGTATCTAGTGGGCTATCACTGTCTAGATAAATATTCAGTGTTATCTCCAATATTGCCATTTTTTAAAGGTAGAAATTAACTAATAAGTATTCCTGTTGGTGTGCCCCGAGTTTTATAAACTGCTACTCTCCTAGCAAAGCAGTGACTATACAAATATTCACAACCAAGAAGGGATCCATGGCAGTCACCCCACTTTACCACTTACAGCAGGATTTTTCATTCGCAGATTCATGGTCAAAGCCATTTTTATGACAGTATAGACTTGTATTTGGCTGGTGTGTCCAGTCACAGGTATTCAATCTTTCTTGACATGGTAAGATTTCACCTGTTAAAAGATTAGCAAGAAGTAAAATGTGATTATTATCTACAAAGTCTAAAGTATTTGGGAGGACAGCTTTTACTTTTCGTCATGAAAAACAGTTATCCAATTGTCTAGGAAAATGTACATCTCTCGACACTGCTCAGTGTCTATTTCTTTAAGCAAATCTCTTAGCCAGGCCAAGAAAAGAAGCTAAACCTAGAGAAACTCAGAGTCTATACTGTGAACAAGTATAGGGAGTGAAATTAGAAGAGCCAGATGGAATAGTGAGTGGAAAGAGTTCTGGGTGGGAATCCAAGGAACCAGGTTCAGATGCTAGTTCAAATACTGTGTAACCTTTCACAAATCATTTAACATCTTTGGGATTCAATTTCTACCTGTATGCAATAAAGGGAGTAGATAAGCTCTAAAATTGCTTCTAAGTCCAAATTTGTAATGTTGTGATCTACTTGTCTGTGTTCCCCAGAAACATTCCTTCCTCTGGCTCAAGCTAATTATAACAAATACCTGGAAAGAGTTTCATCAATGGACTACACAAAAATCAATACTCTTGTGATTAACCTTTGCTTATAGGTGAGGGAGGAGATGAGAGGGAAAGAGCTATTTCCATACCTATCAAGACATTTCCATACCTATCTAAAGAGAAAAGATCTTCATAATTTTGTGGGGTTTTATTATTTTCTCTCTTTTAAAGTATACCTTCCTAGTTATGATTACTTGATTAAATTTCAAAAATTAAACCTAATGAACAATAGAATTTAGATCTCTGGAAAGAGCATTGAAGTTCATTTGGTCCAGGTTCCTATTTCACGGATCCTAGGATCATAAAATGATCAGTCTTGAATTCCAAAGGATCCCAGAGGTTATGGAGTACAACATCTTCAATTTGCAGATGAGGAAGCTGAGGCCCAGTGAGGCTAAGTAATCTTTCCAAAGCCATAGAGGTAATAAATACAGAGCCAGGTCACAAACACAGGCCCTATGACTAAATTAGAGGCTAAAAGATAGTAAGAAACACATGGACTGACCCTGTATTCAAACAAAGAATTTATGATTCCAGATCTGGCATTCTTGATACTAGTCTACTCCTCCTCATCATGATGCTATGACATATTCCTCCAACATGCATCTTTTATAAAAGGTCCCCTTTTTTTCCTTTAATACAAGTTCAACTTTATCATCTCCTATTTTTCCCTAATACAGAATATGTGTCTTGATACTAGCCTTCTACAGAAAAAAAGGAAGTATTACTGATAACAGCAAAGAAATCACCACAGTCCAATATATCACAGGGCACGTTTACGCTTTCCATCCATAGGGTTGTTTTCTTTCTCTATGACCAAACTTGTCTATATTATGAAACCATGAGGATAGGTAGCTTTTTGATGTTCTTGCACTACTACTTCTATCCATCTCTTTCCTCTCTGTAGTTCCTACTCTGCCCTGTCCATCAGCTTAAGGTTTTAACAACTCCTGGGATAGAAAGATGAACTCTAGAAGTCTCTGAGAGTTTCCATTGACAAATTTCAGAGACCAGATCTATATTTGGGCTAGTAACAATAGTGACCCCAGCTGATGCATCTCTCTATTTAAGAGCAAGTCCCCTTGAAGACTCAAGAGGGTCAGTTACTTGGCGATTTGAAGAGAGGTGGTACCTCCAGTCTAGCTTTGGAATTGAAACAAGAACCCATCATTTGAAGACTTATTATACAGTATTCTAAAAACAAATAGAACCCAATATAGATCAAGTGTTTTAAGGGCAATTCAGTCATCTATGGCCGAATAGAGAAGGCCTATTTATTTGTTCATATGTTTGTGATGCAAACTAAAGTAATTGGTTATGAAAATGAATTATGGGTGCGTACATAATCTGGTTTTCTCCTAATGGGAGTCTGCAAACTATGAATATGCAAATCCTTTGAAATGTAGGATCCACTAGAAATGAAATAGCATATGCAGTGGAGGGAGACTTGGCAATAAATGATCCAAAAATTGTACAATAACAATTACCATGAAACAATTAAACCCATAATTTTTGTTACTTTATATAATAGCTACAAATCTGTTGTCCCCCAGAGCTACATAACTAAGCATTGGCCATAGTTCAATTGAATAGTGCACTTCATCTCTCTAAATTGTCACTGCTCATACAAGTCAAAAGATGGAAATTACTGTAAATAAAATAGTGAAGTAGTTAAGCACAAATTGTGTGGAATTAAAAATTGAAGTTGTGTTAATTGGCATGAAGTAAATAGGAAGGGAACTTTTGCATCGGTGAACTGCTGGAACAGTTGGTTACAACAGACAAATAGGCTTCTATCTGCAGAATAAAGACTACAGGTTCACATCTGAATGCTAAATGGCCAGAACATTTCAGGGATGCACTTTCTTTTGAAATGAATAAATAAAACAATCTCTGATTGCAAAGAGTTTACGATCTGAAAGAAGCAGACAAAGCAATTTCCTTTCCCCACTCCTTAAAAAGATACAGAATAGGGTCAGAGACTCCAATATCACAAAGTGCTGTGAGCACCTGGCCAGACTTCTCAGTATCTGTCTCACTTTTCACCTGGAGCTGCTGTGGAAAATTCCTTTGTCCTTCTAAAAATTCTCCATTTGTGAGCCATGACCAGCCTGAGGCAATGCCAACATCTCAAACTTTGTGGCCGCAGTTCCTAGAACATGGCCACAATGGAAATCTTATCTTTCACAGACAGGTAATAATGAACCCAGTCAAAAGTCCAGATGTCATGGCAGCCCAAGGCCGAGATCTCAGAACTCTATTGTCAGAGTAGCTGGATACGTCTGCATCTGAGAGCTTGTTCTATTACTGCCAGCACCACATCCGCCATCATTGTCATGGTATTTCCATACTATCTTCTCCAGTACATGACTCCTTCTAATATCCCCAGGTTCTCACTAATCTTCTGTCACTTACTATTGGCTGCTTCTCTGGTGCCTACAAATTCACTCTTACATTCTCCTTCAAAAAAACAAAAAACCCTCACTTCCTCTGATCATCCAAACTAGCTTCTCTTCTCTTTTCATGGCTAAACTCCTTCTACACTGTCTGTCTCCATTTTCTCAGTTATAAACCCTATGAAATCTGACTTCCAAGCTCATCATTCAAATGAAACTTCTTGATAAGGTTATCAATTACATCTTAATTGATCAATTTAATGACTTTTTCTGAGTTTTCATCTTTTTAACCTCTCATCAGCCTTTGACACTGTTGATCTATCTCTTCTCTTGAATACTCTCTACTCTTCTGTTTTTTAGTCCTCTGTTTTCTCTTGGTTATTTTCCTACCTCCCTGGTCACTCCTCCTAAATCACCTTTGCTAGGTCTTCATCCAGATCATAACCACTATTTTCATCTCCCAAGGGTTTATGTGGAGCTCTTTTATCTTCTCATTCTTAATTATTTCATTTGGTGATTCCACGGGAGCTGCATATCTATAAATCCATCTTGAACTTTCTCCTGAGCTCTAATCTCTCACCAACTGCCTTTTGGATATCTCAAGTGCAAATTGTCCAAATTTTACTTATTATCTTCCCACCCTTTCCCAATTTCTTCACTACTATTTAGAGCACAAACATCTTCCCAGTCATCTAGCCTTATAATCTTGGTGTCATCCTTGACACCTCTCTCAAACTCACTCTACTGCTCTGATTTGTCCAAGTACTGTCATGGGTACTTTTACATATCTTGTATATGTACCTTTCTCTCCACTTACATACCTACCACTTTGGCATAGGCTCTCATCACCTCACCCCAAGACTGCATCAAGAGTCTTCTGGTTGATCAAATCCCAAATCTACACTTTAATCCATGTTCTCCTCACCTGCCAAAGTGATCTTCCTAAAGCACAAGACTGACCGTATCATACCTTCTCCTATTTAATAAACTCCAGTAGCTCCCTATTGTCTGCAGGATCAAATATAAAAATCCAGTTTTTAAGTTTTTCCCTTAGTCCCTGATTACCTTTAAAGTTTTCTGCTCCTTTAACCCCTCTCTATAGTCTTTGCTTCAGTGATGCTGGCCTTCTCACTGTTCACTGGTCACAGTCCACTATCTACCTAATCTGTGCCTTTTTACTAGTTCTCCCAAGACTGGAATGCTCTCCTCCCTCTTGCCCTCCTTCTCACTTCTCTAGCTTCCTTCAAACTCAGTTGGAATCCCACCTCCTACAGGAGATCTTCCCTGGTCCTCCTCATTGCTAGTGCTTCCCCTCTGAGATAATCTTTCATTTATATTGTTTCTATTGGTTTCTATAGTTTCTATAGTTGTTTGCATTCTGTCTCACCAATTAAAATGTGAGCTCCATGGAGACAACGTCCGGCTGTTGCCTTTCTCTGTATCCCCAGTTCTTAGTACATATTTGCATAATAAATATTTGTTAATTAAGAGATAAAATGTTTTACTTACAAAGTTCTTTACTACATTATGACAACATCAATTATACCCATAAATCAGTTGTTTATTTGCCCACCCAGAAACTACTGCTTCTTTAAGAGGAGTATTTTCTAGATCAATATATTAATACGCATTTATTAAGGGCCAGGCAGGGTGCTAGCTAGTCACTATGGATGTAAATACAAAGAACAAAATAATTCATACTCTTAAGGAGTTTATATTCTAAAGATAAGAGCTCTGGGATGGGATAAAATATGAAGCCAAGAAAAGCTCACGGTCATTGACATAGTAAATAATAAAGCTAGGATTTGAACCCAGTCCTCTGGGCTCTCTATCCAGTGTCCTCTCCATTAGACTATGTTCCATCATGTGTGGTGCCATTTAGCAAGATGTCAGGTTCTGCTACATGTGATTTAGCTTATCTTTAGGAAGCTTTTTTGTTGGAGATCTAACAGTTTATTAAAAGAAAAGAACAGCCCTAACTGACCAATGCAAGGGATCACAAAAGCTTGAACACCAGGGCATAGAAGATCAATAAGTGACTGTCTGCTGTCACAAAAGCAGAATTGAGAAGATAAGCTCCTGTTTGTCCCTCAAAATTCATAGAGACCTTGTCTTGGTAATTGCTGCTTTGTAGTCATCTTTAAACAAGCTACAAAGTGAAGTTATGGAATATGCTACTCTACAGGGTTAAAAAGGAAAAAAATAACTGATTCCTAGATAACAGAGTTTGCTTTATTTTGGGCAATTATCAGAGGTATGTTGGAGTTAGCTCAAACCAACACAAGAGCTGATTGTAATACTTTCCCCTTGAAAACAGGCAAACATTACAAATTTGGGCTTGATTTGTTGTTTTATTGACAATAAAGTGATAGAGAAAAATATTAATAATGATGGTTAAGCTTAAATGTTGTGCATACATTTTTTAGAGGGCTGATGGTTGAATATTTACCAGCATACTAACGGAGAGTATGACGTGAAGACATAAAAAGACTACATGATCTCCCATCATGTGATCTTTTAAACTGAAATTAGCTCTGCTTCCAGAAGTTCAAGGCTCCCAGAAAACATTGAGTAATCCATGCAATAAACTACTTTCTTAATTAATATTCATGACAATTTCAGTAAAAACAACATTAATTAAAAAGAATATTAAAACAAATGGAACAACATATGCTTGTTTTTCTAAATGTATTAAGGAAAATAATCAACTATATATAACCAACATCCTCATAGTCAGGTGTGTTTCTTTTTTCAAATGAAAAAGATAACTGTGCTCATTTTCAAGTGATCAGAGATTTAGAGCTAAGAGGGACCATGGCGAGCACTGCGTCTAAGCCTTTAATTTTACAGATGAGAAAACTGAGTTTCAGAAAGGTTAAGTGACTTGCTCAGAAGGATCACATAGCTACTCAGTGTCTTACCAGACTCCAAGACCAGCATTTTATTCTCTACTTCATGCTGCCTTCTCTTGATAGAAGAGATATAAAGTACTCACTGCTGAAGAATTAAAACATTTATTCCTTTAAAAATGCAACCCTTATATCATTGTAATGGAATATTATTGTGCTATAAGAAACGACAAACAGAATAATTTCAGAAAAACCTGGAAAGACTTACATGAACTGATGCATAGTGAAGTGAACAGAACCAGGAGAATGTTGAACTTAATAGCAGCAATATTGTTTGATGAAGAACTGTGAATGACTTGGTTCTTCTCAGCAGTAAAGTGATCCAAGACAATCCCAAAGGACTAATGAAGCATGCTGTCTATCTCCAGAGAAATAACTGATATTGCTTCAAAAGAGGTGGAAGCATGCTATTTTTCACTTTCATTTTTTTTCTTTTATTCAAGTCTTCTGGTACAAAATTACTAATGTGGAAATGCTATACATAATTGCACATGTATAACCTATATCTGATTGCTTACTGTCTCAGGGAGGGGGGGAGGGAAAGATTAGAATTTGGAACTCTGGACTTTAAATGAAAATGTTAAGAAAAGAAAAAGAAAGGGATACAACCTCTATATTCTATTATCAGAATACATGCTTTAAGTTTATGCTTTTAATTTTGGGACTTAGTATATTTTCTGGATGTTTGGGTATCAAATTCCCATTCTAACAAGCAAAAAAGGATGAAAATCCCACAATTTAAAATTTGTGTCCTACAACTTTAAAGGCTTTTATTTTTCCGTAGAGCTTTGTGTTGATAATCCTAGCACGGTGCATGCCAGGTAGTAGCCACTCAATTAACTTTTGTTGATAGATTTAATTACTCACCCTGTGGCTCTGACTTCTGAGAATTACTTGATATGCATTTATTTAAATTATTTGGAAAACACATAAAAAACTCTGTATGTTTCAACCAAGTGTATAAAAGCTTTTGATCTTTAAATATTCCACAACTTGAATATTTAAATGATCATACATTGATATTAACCAACTCAATAAGCATTTATGGCACCTACCAAACTCATAGTTCTGGGTTGTTATCTATTATTAATTATATTTAACAATGAAAAGCAACAAGAAGTAGTATGTCATAGCAGAGAAAGAAAGAGCTGACCCTGAGCTGAAGAAGACCTGGCTTCAAGAACTACCTGTGACTCATAGCAATTGTGTGACTGCAGGTAGCCAAGTGGAACCATGGAGAGAGTACAAGACATGGACTCCAGAAGACCTGAGTTCAAATTTGGCCTCAGATATTTACTAGCTATGTGACCATAGGCAAATCATTTAACTCTATTTGCCTCAGTTTCCTCATCAGTAAAAAGAGCTGGAGAAGGAAATGGCAAACCATTCCAGTATACAAGAAAATCCCAAATGGGGTCATGAAGAATTGGACACACCTGAAAAATGACTGAACATAGGCAAGTTACTTAAACTGTCAGTTTAAAGAGTACCCTAAGCTACCCTTTAAGTCAAGAGTGCTTACCCTGGTCTGTGAACATTTTTTCTATATTTTGATAACCATATATCAATATAATAACCTCCTTGGCAATGCTATGTACTTTATTTTATGCATTTAAAAACATTACCCTTAAGAAAGCCTACCAGAGAGGTCTGCTCAAAAAGAGCTATAGGCTAGTCAATCTGTATCAATGGAAGGAGTTTCTACACTGGGATTTCCCTAATTCATAATCTCATAGAAGACCCTGAATTTGCAGTTCTTTGTTATTTAATTATATTTAGATGTGATGAACAATATTCCAATTAATTCATTAATTTCTGTTAAATGTCAGGGAGACCAAGCCTGCTGGTTGTCCTCCCTGTCACAAGTCTCTCCCAATTTCAGTACATCTCCTTCTCAGCTGTCAAAGTGATTGTCTAAAAGCATAGATCTGATCATGTCACCCATTACACACACAGACATGCACACATACACAGAGAGAGAGAGAGAAAGAAAGAGAGAGAGAGAGAGACATACACACACACTCAATAAATTCCAATGGTTCACTATCACTGCCTGAATCAAATATTAAGTTCTCTGTTTACACCTTTAACAATCTGCTCCCTCTTCACCTTTCAAGCTTTCTTACATCTTATACTACTCAGTCATGTACCTTGAAATTCCATGACGTTGGCCTCCTTTCTGTTCCTCACACAAGACACTCCATTTCCTGACTGGGTATTGTCTCTGGCTGTTTCCTATGCATGGAATTCTCCCCCCCCCCCCAATCCCCTCCAGTGTCTGACTTCCCTGGGTTCCATCAAGGTCCAGCTATAACCCCATATTCTATATGAAGCCTTTCCTGATCCCCCTTAATTCTATGTCCTCCCTCTCCTGATTATCTCCAATTTTTCCTGTATATGCCCTTTTTGTAAGCATAATTGTTTACATGTTTCTTCCCATTAGACTGTGAGCTCCTTCAGATTAGAGACTGTCTTTTATCTTTGGTTGTATACCCAGTATGTAGAAAGATATCAGGCATGTAATAGATACTTAATAAATGTTTACTGACTGATTGCAAAAGTTCTGACTAAAGTTTTAAAAAGCATATTATGCACAAACTCCATAGAAGGAATTTTTAATGAATGCCTGCTAACAAGCATTTTAAGTTTAAAAAGTGATCTCTCCAAGGCTAAAAGGAGAGATGGGACAAGTACAGCTCATTTTGAAAGCATCACCAGATTTTTAGTACAACAAAGCAACAGCATGGCTCTGATTAATTTTACCAGCTAAGAGCACAATGCATGGCTTCAGGGAAGAACAGATTTCCATGTTCATCTTCGATAGAAAAAAAAGCCAAAAACAAGTATAACACATTTATTTTTTTAAACTAGAGCCCAGATTCCAGAGCTCTAGAAACCTGCCTTTGCATTAATGATGGGATAGAAGAATTAGTCATGTTGAATTCCCACATTTGAGGAATAAATATCCATATTTTTAAATATTGGTAAGTAATATTACACTGCATTTTTCTTTATTCACACTAAAATTCACATTAAGAAAAATAGTTTGTGGTGTACCCACCCCCAGCTGTCAAAAGTTTAAGTTTACTAAATAAAAACTTCCTTTTCAAGCAGTGCCAAAAAAAAGTGCATTCTGCCCAGCCAACTGCAGTGCTCTTTTTCAAGCTCATAACTAAAACATCACAGAAGCTCAAGAGTCGGAAGAGTCCTCACAGACCATCTGGTCAAACCTGTGAGTGAACGAGACTGCCCTCCCTAGAAAGAGCAAACCAGCATGTGGTCATCCAGCCTTAACTTGAAACTCTTCGCTGAGAAGCAGCCTACTCCCTTCTGAGGCAGTCCATTCCCCTTTGGGGACCACTATCATGGGCAGGAAGTTTTTCTTTACAAAACAGCTCAGATTTACCATTTTACAACTTCCAGCCATTGCTTCTAACTCTGTGCTCTGTGACCAAACAAAACAAGATTCTTCAACATGAAAGCCCTTCAAATATATGGAGAAAGCAGCCCTGTCTGCTAGTCCCCAGTCTTCTTTTCTATAAGCTAAAGATCGTATTCTTTGTTTCACTATTTCAAAATATCTATATGTTTTGATCAACATATATCCGTCAACCACTGTCAGTCAGAATGCACAATCAGGGGGAAATAAGACAAGGACTTATAAAAAAAATAAAGATTTTCACAAAAAGTATCAATCCACAAAGGAAAATAGTTTTTTATACCCCCTTTTCACATGGACCTATGAAGACTTAGACATAATATGATCAAGTCCATCTAAAAAAAAAAAATTAGAAAGAACAGGAAGAAAGGCTAAAAAGAAGACCAGACACACAAGGCACTTTTAAAAATTGATCATAACATACACTTAAAAATAAAAACAAACTATACATGAGCTCTAATTGCATGGTCAATCTTTGATTTTTCTCTTCTATCTGAATTATTGGCATCCTTTGTTCTCAAAGACCAAAATGATATTACTCGGTTGGTGTCAAGGTACAGTTTGTTCTACTATAGCAGATCAGACCAATATGAGCTCAGGAGGCTTTATCACAGGCCCAGCACCAATAATCTGTATGAACAAATCAGATAAAGACTAACTAAAATCTGTCAAATTTGGGAAAACAACTGAAAAGTTTAAAATTGAATGTTCATAGGTGTTCAAGGAAAATACACCCCATTCTTTTGTTGATGGGACAAAATTGGTGCAAACCTATTGAAAAGGAATTTAGTAATATAAAATAAGCAATAAAAAACTGATCATTTCCTTTGATCCTGCAATCCCTCTCATAAAATATATTTTTGAATACTATTATGTGGAAATATAGGCTATCATCTCCAGAAAGTATCCATAACTGCTTTCTTTGCAATACCAACAAAATAAAAGAATAACCAATAAAACTGATAAACCTTTGGTCAATTCGATTAAAAAAAGGAAGAAAACCAAATTACCAGTATCAAAAAAATGAAAAGGGTGAAATCACCTGCAGCAAGGAGGAAATTAAAACAATAATTACAAATTATTTTGCCCAACTGTATGCCCATAAATTTGACAATCCAAGTGAGATGTATGAATATTTTTAAAAAATATAAATTGCCCAGATTAACAGAAGAGGAAGTTGAATACTTAAAAAACTCCATCTCAGAAAAGAAATTGAAGAAGCTATCAATGAACTCCCTAGGAAAAAATCTCCAGGAGTATATGGATTTACAAATGAATTCTATCAAACATTTAAAGAACAGATAATTCTAATACTATATGGACTATTTGGGAAAATTGGTGAAGAAGGATTTCTACCAAATCCTTTTTATCATACAAATATGGTTCAGATACCTAAAATAGGAAAAGCCAAAATGGAAAAAGAAAATTACAGACCAATTTCTCTAATGAATATAGATGCAAAAACTTTAAATAAGATATTAGCAAAAAGAATACAATAACTTATGACAAGAATAATACATTATGATCAGGTAGGATTTATACCAGGAATGCAGAGCTGGTTCAATATTAGAAAAACCATTAGCATTATTGATCACATTAACAACAAAACCAACAGAAACCCATAATATTATCACAATAGTTTCAGAAAAAGCTTTTGACAAAATACAATACATATTCCTATCGAAAACACAGGAAAACCTAGGAATAAATGGAGCCTTCCTTAAAACAATAAGCAGCATCTACCTAAAATCATCAGCAAGCATTATGTGCAATGAGGATAAACTAGAAGCATTTCCAATAAGATCAGGGGTGAAACAAGGATGTTCATTATCACCACTGTTAATCAATATGGTATTAAAAATGTTAGCTTTAGCAATAAGAGAAGAAAAAGAAATTGAAGGGATTAAAATAGGCAAAGAAGAAACTAAGTTATCACTCTTTGCAGATGACATGATAATATGCTTAGAGAATCCCAGAGAATTAAGTAAAAAACTCCTTGAAATAATATACAACTTTAGTAAAGTTGCAGCATACAAAATAAACCCACACAAATCTACTGCATTTCTATATATTACTAACAAAGGCCAACAGCAAAAGACAGAAAGAGAAAACCCATTTAAAACTACAGTAGACACTATAAAATATCCGGGAGTCTACCTGTGAAAACAAACCCAGGAATCATATGAACACAATTACAAAACATTTTTTGCACAAAATAAAGTTAGATCTAAGTAAATGGAAAAATATCAGTTGCTCATGGGTAAGCCAAGCCAATAAAGTAAAAATGACAACTCTACATAAATTAATTTGCTTATTCAGTGCCATACCAATCAAACTACCAGGTAATTATTTTCTAGAGCTAGAAAAAATAGTATCAGAATAAATCTGGAAGAACAAAAGGTCGAGAATATCAAAGGAACTAATGAAAAGTAATGCTAGGGAAGGTGACCTAACCCTACAAGATCTCAATTTGCATTCTAAAGCAGCAATCATCAAAACTACTTGGTACTGGCCAAGAAATAGAGGGCTAGACCAGTGGAATTGGTTAGGTACTGAAGACAGAGTAGTAAATGAATGTAGCAATCCACTGTTTGATAAACCCAAGGACCCCAACTTCTGGGATAAGAACTTACTGTTTGACAAAAACTGCTGGGCAAACTGGATAACAGTGTTGCAGAAACTGGGCACAGACCAATGCCTGACACCATACACAAGAATAAAGTCCAAATGGATACATTATCTAGGTATAAAGATTGATACTATAAACAAATTAGGGGAGCAAGGAAAGAGTATCAGTCAGATTTATGGATAATGGATAAATTTTTGACAAGCAAGAGAGTACAAAATGGATAATTTTGATTACATTAAATTGAAAAGTTTTTGCACAAACAAACCCAATGCAACCAAGTTTAGGAGGAAAGCAGAAAACTTGGAAAGAATTTTTGCAACAAGTGTCTGTGATTCTTTCTAAAATATATAGAGAACTGAGTCAAATTTACAAGAATACAAGTCATTCCCTAATTCATAAATGGTCAAGGGATATGAACAGGGAATTTTCAGAGGAAGAAACTGAAACTATCCATAATCATACGAAAAAATGTTCCAAATCACTATTAATTAGAGAGATACAAACCAAAACAACTCTGAAGTACCATATCACACTCATCAGATTGGCTAACATGACAAAACAGGAAGATAATAAATGTTGGAGAAGATGTGAAAGAGTTGGAATATTAATTCATTATTGGTGGAGCTGTGAGCTGATCCAACTATTCTGGAGAGCAATTTGGAACTATGCCCAAAGGGCTACAAAAATGTGCATACCATTTGACCCAGCAATACCACTTCTAGGACTGTATCCTCAAGAGATCATAAAAATGAGAAATGGTCCCACATGTACAAAAATATTTACAGCAGCTCTCATTGTGGTGGCCAAAAACTGGAAATCAAAGGGTTGCCCATCAATTGGGGAATGGCTGAATAAACTGTGGTATATTAATGTAATGGAATACTATTGTGCTATAAGAAACGATGAACAGGAAGACTTCAGAGAGGCCTGGAAAGACTTATACGAACTGAGATTGAGTGAAAGGAGCAGAACCAGGAGAACTTTGTACACAGTAACAACCATAGTGTGGAAGGAATTTTTCTGGTAGACTTAGTATTTCATTGCAATGCAAGGACTTAAATAAATCCCAATGGTCTTTTAAGGTAAAATGCTTTCCACATGCAGGGAAAGAACTATGGAATTCAATCTCAGAATAAGCAGATAATTTTCTTTTGTATTTTTTTTTGTTTTATGATTTTGCCTATTTATTTTAATTTTTCTATGCAACATGACTAAGGTGAAAATGTATTTAATAGGAACGTATGTATAGAACCTATACAGAACTGTGTGCCATCTCAGGGACAGAGTGGGGAGGTAGAGGGGAAGGGCAGGGAGGGGAAAAATCTAAGATACATAGAAGTGATTGTAGAACACTGAAAACAAATAAAATAGTAATAAAAAAAAAAAGAAATGATGAACAGGAAGACTTCAGAGAGGCCTAGAAGGACTTATATGAACTGAAGCTGAGTGAAAGGAGTAGAACCAGGAGAATTTCATACACAGCAACAACCACAGTGTGCGAGGAATTTTTCTGATAGACTTAGCCCTTCACAGCAATGCAAAGACCTAAAAACTTCCTAATGGACTCTTGAGGCAAAATGCCATCCACATCCAGAGAAAGAACTATGGAATTGGACTGCAGAATGAAGCAGACTATTTTCTCTTGAATTTTGTTTTGTTTCAGTTTTTCTCATGGTTCCTCCCATTCATTTTAAGTCTTCCATGCAACATGACAAAGGTAAAAGTATATTTAGTAAGAATGTATGTGTAGAACCCATATATGATTGCATGCCATCTCAGGGAGGGAGGGAGGATTGAGAGGGGGAGCAGAGGAAAAGAATGGGAGAAAATCTAAAATTTATGAAAGTGATTGTAGAAAACTGAAAACAAATAATTAATTAAAAATATGTAAAGTTAAAATATATTTTATTTATATATTACATAGATTTACTTAGGAAGGTATTTAAAAATTAAGCTAGCTTAAACTAATGGGAACTCTGGCCATTGGCCACTGGTATTTTAAGAATTATAGGTTTATAACTCAATCCCTAATAAAATGTTAGTTGCTATCTTAAAAAAAAAAAAAAGAATAAAAGTGAATGTTTGCATTCTCTTCTTCATATTCTGGCCTCCCTTTTACCCTCTTCACCTCAATACCTGCTTGACCAACCACTATCAATCAAGTTTGTATCATTTGAAATCCCTGTTCATTTTCTGCCTGTACTTTTTCAAAGAATTTTGTCTTTATATCAATACAAGCTGGTTTTTATTGCATGCTGAGCAAGTGTTTGCTCAAGAAAAAAATAACAAAAACTTTAGAAGTACACAAATTTAGAAGACTAGAAGAGAATGCAGTCAATAAGTAGTTAATATTTCCATTTTAATTTCATACCATTTTCAATCAAAATATATAGATTTTTATCATTTTATTGGTCATGAAATTCTCTTTTTTTCCCCTACATATATTTGTGGGAGTATTAGGCTATAATGGAAAACATTCAAAAACTATGAACACTCTCAAAACATCTCTCGTCAATCAGGCTTTCTAACCTCTGGCACACTCTCATCCTATACTGTGGCAGCCCATAACATGATTGTTATTTTCTTTTCAAAGCAAATTTTATTACTTAGATGTAACAGGTTCTCTGCATTCTACCAGACAATCCAGTAGATATAAAATTTCCCTCAAGCTCAATTTTCAGAAACTTGGATCTCATTTAACTCAGATAAATTCACTAGCACCTTCAAAAAATAATTATCAGTTGGAAAAAGTCAAAATTGACTGAGTGTTCACTGTCTTCCCTATGTGCTTGAATAAAGAGGTTAATCAAAGAGAAACTGGATTCCATGACCTCAAAAAGTCATCATCCTATACATTTATTTACAGAAATACACAGAAAACAGAATGCTAACTTCAGACTTAACAACAAAGGAGAGATACAAACATGGTGTTGTGATAAAAAAAAAAAAAAGGCAGGTGATATTTAGCATGGAAGCAAACAAGTTTTGCATATTTTGATATTTAGAAAGGCTTAACAGATAAGGGCATTATATAAAGAACAGAGAGGAAGATGGTTTAGAGTAGACTCTAACAACCAAGAGAGGATAAAAATTGAGTGATAAAGGTGGATGAAGGGAGAGACACTGCTGCAATGAGGCGACAAAAAGAATGATACCTAAAGGCACTTGCTTCATATAGTTAATAATACCAATCAGATGATATTTCTACTTTAAGTTTTGGTCTTCCTGGATCATGAAGGAAGTCTTTGGTTTCAAACTTCACAAACGTCAAAGAAAAAAGCTGCCTTTGAAAGAATTACATATCTGAGGCATAAATCCAGAATTCCCAAAAGCAGCATTTATTCATCTTTACAGAACATGTAAATGACCAGGAAAACCTCCATCTTCGATTTTACCCAAATGACATTATAATAACTGATTACAAAGTGAAAAGTTGAATCAACAAACTGATTGCTATATCTACACAAAGCTAAATTGACTGATTGTTGCATAAAATTGATTTCACCCTTACCTCTGAAGTTAACATATTGATTTTCCTTAAAATGGAGTTTATAAAGATGAAAATGAATGTGGGAGTTCACAATTAAGTTTTTCGTTAATTCATCTATATATAATGCAGACCCAAAATTAGATCTTAAATCCATAAATAGCATGGCTAGCTAAATAGCCTAAAATTATTTGATTATTATATAAATAATAGAATAGCCAATTATGTCATATCTTTCAAAGGGATGATGTATATGTTTCTCTGGGAAAGCAGAAGCATGCCTTTATAGATATATCCATTTTCTTTCCCCATGAAGCTTTATTTCTCACAAAATCCTCCCACAATCCACACCACCCCTAAGCAACATCATTGCATGCAAGTCTAAAACATGGTGCCCAGCCCTTTTAGAGAGACTGGGTTGGCATGTTTGACTAACTGTAACGATTAAATTAACTAGAAAAGTTCAAGCTCTTTGCTTCATTGTACATATGCTCCAATAATTGGACTATTGAGAAAATGATGACAGCAATCAAAATAAGCCATCCCAAAATTAAGCCCCAAATGAAAACATCTCTAAAATTACAGCAGTGGTGACATTATGGAAACTTTAGTAGGCTTAATGACAATAAGGTAGGAAAGAGCATGCTCTTACTGAGATCAGGCTGACATCCTTCACTGAATGATATATCATCGATCGCTGTAGTTTCTTCCTCTCCATCAGCTGAAAACCTTTGACCTTGAATAACAACCTGTTGTACAGTAAAAGGAGAAGGCAAAGAAGCATCAGTGCCTCGCTGTCTTGTATAAAATGCATTACAAATAGAAAAGTATTACATGAATGAAGGGAATATAAAATATAGCACATATCAAATAAACTCCCTTGGAGGGGGCCACCTAAGTGGTGCAGTGGATAGAGCGCTGCCCCTGGAATCTGGAGAACCTGAGGTCTAATCTGAATTCAGACACTAACCGTGAGATCCTAGGTAAGTCACTTAACTCTGATTACTTCAAAAAAAACTAAAAAAATTTTAAAACTCTACTGGAGAAAGGGAAATGCAAAATCTCCTAAGTATTTACTAAGAATCTACTGAAGGAAATAGCAAACCACTCTAGTATCTTTGTCAAGGTAACCCTAAATGGTGTCACAAAAAGTTGGACACAACTGAAATGACTTCCTAAGCTAACATTCACCTTGGGGCTGAATATCTGCCTTTAAGAGACAGCCAAACTGAATATAAGCATGGTAGAGTAGATTTGACTGGTGATCTTCACAAACGATACCAATCAACCTTTATCACATCTCTTAGAAGATGCCTCACTTTAAGCATGGTAACCTAATACAACTCACCCTCTAAATAGGGTCTATAGTTTAGCTAGCCTTCTAAACTAGATGGCACACTGGACCTGAAATTAAGAAGACATAATTAAGTACATGACCTAAATATAATGGTGGACACTTACATCAAACTCTCCATGAGTAAATGGGACTTCCAAGAAGTTCTTCCCATAAGTAATTTAGAGATAATTGAAAACACATAAGGAAATTGACCAAAATAGGTTTTCTCTCTGAATTTTTATAATGGGGGTTGGGGAAAAAGTTCTGGGATACTGGTACGCCAGTTAATCACTGCAGATATTTGCCTTTAGGTCTCTATTTGGATATGTTAGCCACTGATAATCTATTCTGTTAAACTGCTATTCTATGAACTGAAATACTTTGAAAATTTACCCTCCTAAAGGTAGAAAGGCTATATTTCATTTCTTTGTGATTTCTTTGGGTAGCTACTGCTCTGGAGATATCTTGGTTAACTTCCTTCTAGACATATCAATTATAATCAGCAGGGCTCTAACTATCAGGTATAGGGTTTCTTAGATCTTCTGAAAAAATAAGTATTGAAAGGAGATATGGGGGGGGAGTGGAATTAGATAAAATGAAGCTCACTACTGATCACTGACTCCTGTATAGGTGTTGTGGTGGGGTTTTTTTTAAATGTCATACAATTGACAGATTGTACATATGTGTTGGAGAATAGTTCATCCCATACCATGATCTCATGCACATTTCCATATGGATTCTGACTTCATCAAGTGAATATAAATGAATGAGTTCACTTAAAATGAAAGTGATAAAGCCAAAGCTGTTCCTCATGAATGAGCGATTGTAGTGTTTTACATTCATTTGTTGGGGCAAAACAGTAACTATTTCAAGAAATTCTCACAGGTATACATCAAATATTCTGTTCTATGATTTGAAACCAATTCCACAAACATAAAAACTTATTCTACCTTTTTTCTATGCCTAATCTTGACACACACACACACACACACACACACACACACACACGTGGGTGTGTATAAACAACTTTATATAGCTTATTTCATTCTAAATAAAAAGCAGATTTTCTTTAATGCTTAAAAAGGTGGGTGTTCCCCAATCTCTATTTGCTTCAGTCTGCTTATCTGTAATATAGAAATGATAATGTGACCTACCTCACTAGGTTGTTGTCTCAAATTAAATAATATTTGTAAAAGTACTTTGCAGATCTTAAAGCAGTATACAAATGCTAGCAATATATTGTTATTATCATTGACGTTGCTATTGCTTTTGTTATTAAGCTAACCATACTGCATAAGGCAGCTACATGCCAGGACTGGCTCCGTTTAATTTAATAAACATTGATTAAGTGCCTACTGTGTATAAGACATTGTCCCAAAGTTGTTTTTTTAAAGTCCCTCACTCAAAAACTTATATTCCACTGTTGGAACACGTAAGCAGGTAGATAAGTGCAAGAAAACATAGTAGAGGGAGAGCCCTAATAAGCAGGCTCCTGAATTTCTTTGCACAGGTTCCTGAGCTTAGCTGCTGACAGAAGCTAAGGATTCTGGGAGAGAAAGTGAGAAGATAGTTCATTTTAGGCATAAAGGACAGACTGGACATAAATATGGAGGCAGGAGATGGGATGGTAATTTCAGGGAAGGGAAGTTAAACATAAAGTACCTTATAATGTCAAATAACTTTGAAAACTCAGGCTGGGACAAGACTGTGCAAAACTTTAAGTAACAATCTCAAAAGTATTTCAATTGAGGAACCATAGGGAGTCAGTGAAGATTTTTGAACAGGGAAGTAATATGATCAGATATGTGCTTGAGGAGGTTATTTTGGCACCTATGCAGAGGATAATTAGGAAAAGGATGAGATTGGAACTAAAGAAACAAATTTTGGAAGTTATTATAATAGTTCAGGTAACAGGTAATGAGGGCCTGAACTATGGTCATGTAGATATGAAAGATATTGCCAAAGGAAATATGACAGGATATGCAACTGAATGAATATAATGAAGGGAGGGGAAGACAGGAAAGGAAGAGTCAAAAAATATTCCTTGGTAACTGGACAGGGCTAGGCTAAATAGGAGCAGGAAAGTTCAAAAGAAGAGGGTGATTTTGGAGGGAATGTATTGAGTATATCTAGATATATTGAGTTTAAAGAGCTTATGAGAGATACAAAGAGTACTGTCCAGCAATTGCTTGCTGATGCAAGGCTGGACTTAAAGAGAAAATAAAGAATTAGGAGTTTTGTTTTTTTCAATATAGACATGATCATTGAACCCATGAGAACTGCTAACATCACCAACAGAGGGCATATAGAGGAAACAGGAGAGATCCAAATAGATCCTTGAGAAATTACTAGACTTGGGGGATGGAAGGAGTATCTGAACCAGTAAAGGAGTAAGCAGGAGGAGAACTCTGAAAGAATAACATCATGGAAGCAAAGGGGAGGCAGGGTTAATAGTATGCCAACAATCCTTCCTATTGGAATATAAAGTGGGCTTACCCAAGGGTCATCAGAAATACAGTGTCTTCTGAGGCTAGCTAGGTTTCTGTGATTATGAAAAGATGAAAGAATACAAGAGGGAAAGTCTTTACATGATATCCCAGCATAAAGCATCTGAGAGAATGGATGAATGAAAAATCATTTATTAAATACTTACCATGTGCTAGACATGGCTAAAATTCTAGGAATATGAATCCAAAAAGTGAGACAGTCCCTGTTCTCATGAGCAAATACATTCTAATAAATAGAGACAATACATGTAAGAGAAAGGAGTCCAGAGAATGATGGTTTGGGTGGTCACAAAGATGATGAGTTGATAATATGATAGTCAATGGACATGACCTCTTTAAAAGCAATGACTTGATTGATTTTGTGACAATGCCCACAATAAGGGCATTATGGGAAGGAAGACAGTTTATGTAGATGGCAGGGCACATGGCAGGATGGCATGAGCTGATAGGTAAATATGAAGTGAAACATAGTCCAGCCTTGGCTGGAGCAAGCAAAATATAATGGACTAGGCAAATCTGCATTCAATCAAGAATGCTTAGCCCCAAGATAGCAGTTTCAAACATGTGTAGATTAAGTTTCCCAAGAACTAATGACTATAAGCACTGAATTTGGAGTCAGAGGACTTGAGTTTGAATCCCAGCTTTGTACCAATATATATAGTATAATCTTGGGCAATTCACTGAACATGTCTTGGTCTCAGTTTTCATTTAGGCAACTTTGGGCCCTCTTTCCCCTTTCACTATTCTGCCTCTATTAGTGATCTTATCAGTTTACAGATATATAATTTTCAGGTCTAATCTCTCTACGGAACTCCAGATTAGTAGCACCAAGCATCTAAAGGACATCTATACTTACATTTACTATAAGCTCCTCAAACACACTATGTCCAAAACTGAACTCACATTCCCTCCTAAACTCATCATTCTTTTTCAAAACTTCCTTGAATGGTCTTCCCTGACTCTTGACTGTTCACTGGCTTTTGATCCATCTTGGAGTTCATCTTAATTGCTGGTCTCTTAACATCCTTGAATCTGCCTTGTTCTAATCCCAACCTCTAACATAATTTTAGCCTTGTCTTAACTGTTCTGTTTGTCTATAGACAATGTTGCTATCTGCCCATGAAACATTGGCTAAAGCCACAGTGTAGCATTTAATACATTTTTAACCACTAGACACTAATACATACATACACACATATAAAATCATTCTATATATAACTCTGTGTATCAGTTCTTTCCCGGAATGTAGATAGTGTCTGCCTTTATGGGTCCTTTAAAGTTAATTTGGGTATTTTAAATAGTCAAAATGACTTAGTGTTTGGTTGCTAAAGTGCCTAAAAAAAGGAGCAGCCCTGCTACATTTGATTTGTTGCACATGCAAAAACCTGGCACAAGTCAATACCAAAAGAAATAACTCTGGCATTATTAAACTAAGTGAATCAGAACAGAATTATTCAGCCAGCTACCTGAATTAGCTGAATATAATAATCCTTTGATAATATTTGGGGATTTGCTGCACTGACCAATGCAAATTGATGTGTTACTCATGCTACAGAGTCACTCACGGCATGGTTAAGCGATGGCTGACTTCACGATCCACCCCACACAGTCATGGTGACTTGGTAAAACAGTCAGTACAGTTCACCCTAGTGATCTTAACAATCACTGAGCCAAACCAAAGCCAACTATATATTAAAAGAGATCTGCACAATCTGCTTTTTCTGTTCTTCTATATCTATGGAAGTTCACAATTTGGTTCTTTCTCAGTTTAGAATAAAAACAAAATTAAAACTCACCAATGGTCCATAGTGGCCAGTTTTGCAATGCAGTAATCCACTGGTTTATGCTTAGTCATCCAGAGTAAGCCATTTCAAACTAAACCAGCTGTTCTCTGACATGCTTTTCAAAACCCAGTAGACTGAGAACTAAACAACAAATTACCCAGAAACTTACAAGTATATGCTTTACAAGAAAATCCCTGTTCTGTTGACAGCAGACAGAACAATTATATAACTAATAAAAAGGAAACAACCATGTTGGAGAACTGAAAAATATGAATCTGGCAGAACTGTTTGTATAACAATTTTAACAAATAGAATTCAAGTTGCTGCATGAATAGTGCTGTAGGAGGAACACAATGCAAAAGACTTTCTCTCCAGATTAAAATTTTTATGCTCCTTGAAGGATTTTCCAAGCAGTTATGCTCTAGTTTCTACTGAACGAGGAGTAAAGCTCTCTCCCTCAGAGATTTCAAGCATTCTCTGAGCTTTTAGGACCATCCATAATGATGACTTTAAAATCTGAGGCACAGGGAGTCCAGGAGAGATAGTGGAATGGAGAGGGATGAGTGGAAGGATAAGTTGTTTCTAATTTATTTAATGGCATGAAACATCTTCATATTTCATATTTCTAAAAGAAAATCTCACCTTTATATCCAAAAATTTTTTCTCCATCCAGATTTCTCTTTTTCTATCAAATGTGCCATAATTCTCTCAGTCATAGGCACATGGCCTCAAATAACTCTCTTTTCTTCACTCCTATGTCCAATTAGTCATTCATTTCTCTTAAATCTTTCTGTCTCTCAAATCCTTTCCTTCCTAATTTTCTTTCTTCCTATCACTAATGGTAGTTGAGACAGCTCACACCGGGAATATCATAGTCATTGACTAGTTGCACATCTTAAACTGTGTCTCGACCCTATATGGGGACACGAGAAATATGGCAACAGTAAAAGATTTCTGAACATACAATGACCAAAAATTAATTCAAACGTAATGAATTCAACGTGTTTCTGGCAGCACTTGCTCATGCTGCATTAGGCAACTTCACTGTGGCCTTGGTTCTGAACACAAAGCTTGTGCACTTTGCAATGCTCATGCCTTCAGGCCATGCAACACCAAAGAACATGGCTGAAACACAAAAAGGGTCATGTGTGGAAAAAGTTTAAGAAGCCCTAGACTAGATGGTTTCCCTGCAATGTCATTATGTACCCCACTACTAGATTAATGCTCCCAAAACACTTCTCTTACCATGTCACTCCTCTAATCTCGAATTCTCTATAGGATGTGGGAGGCAAGAAAGTTCTGTTTTCCACATTCCTAGGTGATAAGGGTTGTGACCTAACATGGACAAGTTAGAGGTCATAAACTAAGGTGCAGGCCCAAGGAGCTGTATGAGGAAAGGCCTATCAGAGAGGAGAACATGGAGTCACATGGCCAGGGGACAGTATCGTGGGAGATCCAAAGTTAGGAAAACTGTATAAGAAGCCTCATCTTTCTGCACATGTTGTAGCCATTCTGTAACCTTACTGGGGAGGCTACCCATCCATTCAGGGGGAATGGATCTATAGATTAATAAAGGCTTTCCTGATTTCACAACAGGCATTATTCTTTGTTTAAGGAGAGCATGTTTCTCATTGTTGGGGACTTGTTACATGGGCTCACTTCTAACAAGGAAAATCTGTAGTGTCTATAGGAAAATACTCAAAGGACTTGGTTTAATATTTAAGAAACATTTTGATTGTCTTATCTCCCCAGTTAAATTATAAACTGTTGGAGGTCAAGGACAGTGTCTTTTACATTTTTATATGTCTAACAGCATCTCACAGTGTTACCGAAGCATTATCCAAGGTACTTAATTTTTTTTTATTCAACTGAAAGACAAATTAAGTTAGTAAAGGAAGAGAATCGTTGCTTGTTAAAACTGGAGAGATTTTCAGAATGCATTTAGTCCATTTAGAAAACTGAGACCCAGAGAAGGCAAAAATTTCTTGCCCAGGATCCATCTAACAAAATTGTTTTGGTTAGGATTATTCATACATTAATTTCTCTTATCAGAAAATTGGTTATAGGAAGATGATGTTAAGAATGGCAGTTCTTTTAAGTGAAATGGGGTAAGACAAGTATAATGGGGAAATGGCCCGTGTGCAGAAGGCCTCAGGGGACATCAAACACACTCCGTGCAAGGTTCAGACCACCATGACATAAATAATATTTGCTTTTCCATCTTCAGGACAAATAAGAAAAATACCCAAGCTAACATAGTACCTTGGAATTTTTATTCTGATGTTATAACTCTTGACTTTTTTTTTCTAATATTCCTATTGATCAGCCATGTTCTTCACAAATAAAATAATACAAAGAAACTTCTTACATTAAGAAATATTTTTAAGAAATGACAGGTAGATAATCGCAAATCAATACATTCTTTCAATACCTCTTTACAATTCAGACATCAATGCCGCTTACTTTGCTTAACAGTCAAAATATTTCACCTAGGAAATCATATGCAGCAATTTATCTAGTAAAGAATATTAATTTTCCTACTAAAGCAATGCATTCACTAAAAATAATCTATGGCTTTGCCTCTAGATGGGATAGACTTTGCCTTTGGAGTCAGATTTCTGCTTTACGGTTTATGTAATGTATTTTTAGTCTCTTTGATTTTACTTCAGGACAATAAAAATCACGTGTTTATGGCTAAAATTTATCATATGTATATATAAATATATATATATGTATATTCACAGAGGTAGAGAAACAGAAAGGGAAAAATGGAGGGGGTGAGAGAGGCACTGCCATCATCGCCATCATCGTTAATACTCAAGTGACATCAATTCAATTGACCCAGTGAAGAAGACATTTTAGGGAGTTTGTCTTTTATTTTGGTCAGTGTCTATAAGCAGATAAACTAGGCTGTTTCCTCAATACCTAGCACATGGTAAGTGACTAGTGCATAATCTTCAGCAAATATAATGAAAAACAAATTTCTTTAAATTATAATAAGCAATTATTCCTCAATAAAAAATTTCTTAAATATAAGACCCTAAAAAAGGGGTTCCTAATAAGACCCTTTCTCAGAATTATGCTTTTAAATGCATTAAAAATATATCAGATTACAAAAGAAATCACATTGAAATGCTATCTTCGAAACATTTTTAATCAAGTTTAAGGACACCACCACCACCCCCAGTGAAGAATATCTACTCTAAAAGAAAAGCTGGCACTCATTATTGTTTGGGCATCATTCACCAAAACAAGTCTAAGTACTGGACATCTGCCATCATTGAAACCATCCTTGATTTCTTTCAAAAAAGTGTTCAGATGCTCTTTCTACATGAAGTCTTCTTTGATCTTCTTGTTCCCTCGGCCACCAACTAGTCCCCTTCCATTAATTTATCTTGTACTCATTCTGTATATATTCCTGTGTAGAAATACATCTTTCCCTGTCATTAGTATGTAAACCTCACTGACAGCATGAACTATTTCCTTTTTCTTTTTTTTTTTTTCTTGGCATTCCCCAATGCCCTGGTACTTTGCCTAGCATAGAGTAGGCACTTATGATAAATGCTTAATTGATTTTAAAAAGGGAAAAGACACTTGAAGTTGTGATCCCAGTTTGGCAAATTCTTGCCATTATCTGACCACTGACCAGCATCATTCTTGGACAATCTGAAAGGAAGAGACCTTCCATTTCCCCACATCAACCTGCCAAAGGGTACTTGAACAACTGAACCTGATGAGATATCAGAAGGCCATTACCTTCACTACCACAATCCTGTTGCCCCATTTGTCCACTTACCACTAGGTACTGTATGCCCATCTGCCCTGCCATTGCTTCCCAAGGTACTTGCCATCTGCCCTACTGTTTTCCCTTGTAACCTAACTATCACTTGGCCTTTCCATCTGCCATGAACTGTGCCCTCTTTTGTGTGTTGTTTCCCTCAATTAAGGTGTGAGCTCTTTGAGAACAGTGGCTGTATCCCTTTTCTATGTGTATTTGTAGTGCTTGGCATATAATGAGTACTAAATAAATGCATTTTCATTCCATTTCATATGATACTGTAGAGATGAAAGGACATGGAAAGAGAAAGAACTGGCAGATTTTTTTTTCCAGTGTGTGTGATGATCCAGAGCCTGAGCTGGAACAGAAATCTTTCTTTTGAAGATTTCTAAAAACTAAAGGGCTGAAAACATCAGAAGTCCAGGTGGAAAGGGAGTCAAGGAGGACTGTGCTCTGTAGTCTTGGAAATAAATGAGGTGGAAGGTAATACAAGGGGACATTTGGATCATTGAATTCCTGCAATCAGGCTCCCTCACAAGCTTTTCAGGAACAACATTCTTTAAATTGGACAAGTCTGTGTTACTAGTCCAGCATAGGCCTGCAGCAGGCCATTCAAACAAATGAAACAAACATCTGCTTACTTGCCAACAGACTCGAACAATGGCGTACCTGCAGCCTGGAAGATCTGTGTAACTAAAGGGTCCCCAGGGAGTTGCATGTCCTCCTGATTTTTAGAAAGCCTATAAGGTGGAAGAACTGTTTTCACATCAGCAAATAAAGAACTGAGGGAGGCAGAGATTAATATATATGCATCTGCTTTCCCTAAGCCACCACAGCATTTTAAAGCACTCCAGTGAACTGCCCTGCTATCTCAGCTCCAGAGGACTGACACTTGAGATGGCATATTTTGGAGTTCAGCCCAGTGAAATATTTTTAGCCACTATACACATTCAATCATTGTCTTATGTTTGCATTCTGTAGCCATCCTTCACGCAGGAAGGGCTACCAAAGGGTAAAAAGAAGAAAATATAAAAATGTGAGTTCTTTTGTTTTATCTACAGCCCCCCAATTCTCAATGATTCAGATCTGCTGATAGACCATAACTCTGTGTGTGTGTGTGTGTGTGTGTGTGTGTGTGTGTGTGTGAGAGAGAGAGAGAGAGAGAGAGAGAGAAATGACAAGCACTTGTAGGATTTAATGAGTGCCCACATCATTCCTGGGAAATGTCTCTGATTTTTTGGTACGCTGAAGAGCAAGAAAAAAGCTGCAGAAAGAATACATGTGTCTGTGCTGAGTACTGGGATAAAAATATAAAATTTCCTCTACAACATGTTGGACAGGGGATCATCTAGCCTTCACTCAAAGATTTTAGTGAAGGAGAACTCTCTGCCTTTCAAGACAGACCATTTTCCTTTTGGAAAGCTCTGTTAGGAACTGTTTCTTTACATCAAGGCAGATAGGCAGTATAGTGGATAGTGCACTTGGAGTGGAGTCAAGGAGACCTTGGTTCAAATCTGTCCTGAAATATTTTCTAGCAGGGTTACCCTGGGCAAGTCTCTTCATCTCCATCAACCTCATTTTCCTCAACTATAAAATGGAAATCATGATAGCACCTACCCTTCAACATCATTGTGAGGATTAAATGAGATAATATTTTTAAAGCACTTAGCACAGTGTGCTTAATAAACTAGAAGGTGCTTAATAAATGCTTATTTCCTTATATCTTCCCTTTTTATATTCACTTCAAATCTGCATCCCTGAAACATCTACCCATATTTTCTAGTTCTGTCCTCTAGATATGAACAGAAAAAGTTTAATCTCTCTTCTACATGACAGCTCTTTAAATACTTGATGATATCTGTTTTCCCTGTCTCTCGTTCTCCCCTTGTTCCTCTCTCCTATCTCCTCTCTTCTCTCTCTCTCTGTCTCTCTGTCTCTGTCTCTGTCTGTCTGTCTGCCTGTCTGTCTATCTGTCTGTCTGTCTGTCTGTCTCTCTCTCTCTCACACACACACACACACACACACACACACACACACACACACACACACACACACACACCTCAAGCAGACGCTACATAGCCACTTGTCAGGTATATTGTAGGGAATATTCTTGCTCTGGCACAAGTTGAATTGTATGACTTTTGTCAAAAGTCGCCTTCTCACTGAGATTCTGGGAGGCCCAGAGTTTTATTGACAAAATCCCTTTTCAGCTTCTACATAATTATGCTACCTTGTACATGACCAGGTTCATACAATTTCCCAACCCCTTTCCCTCTTCCTATCAAAGGAACTAGAGTAGACATTCAATTCCAGGTCTCCCGCTAGCTGATTTGTTGTGCCAAATGCTACTGATTACAATATCTCACACTATTACAAAGTTTCCTAGTTCATAACGGGCTAACCCATGCACTATCACATTTGATCAGAAGTTTTGATAGTGTCACAACCAAAGAGGATATATTAGACTAAACATGGTGACCCATGCCTCAAAGTCCAACTACTAAGAAGGCTGAGGTTGATCACTCTCTTGAACTTGAGACTTGTGAACTGCAGTTCACTGAACTAAGTTTGGCATTAATTGGATAAGCCCTGAAGGAGCAGAAGGCCACTGAACTGCCTAAGGAAAAGCTACCTGACCAAGGTAAGAAACTGAGTAGGTCAAAGCTCCTGTGCCAATCAGCAGTGGGATAGAATCCATGAGTAGCCCTGTACTTCTAACCTGGATGTGATAGACCCAGTTAAAAAATTTTAAAGAATATATTAGAAAATCTTATGATGGTTAAGAATAAGCTCCCTACCATTGTAGACTACGATCTCCTTGAAGGCAGGAACCATGTCTTGTCTACTTTTATCTCCCCTAAAACCTAGACTATCATCATCATTATCATAGCAACTTATACAACACTTCATGGTTTAAAATATATTTTCTATACATTCTTTCATTTTATTGCCACAACCACATGTAAGGCAGAAGATATAGGTGTTACTATCTCCATTTTACAAATTAGGAAACTGAGGCTTATGGTGCCTAACTGATTTACCCAAGATCACATAATTAGTAGGCAGCAGAAACAGCACTTGATTCTAAGTATTTTAATTTCCAGGCCATCCTCTACTGTTTCCAGATGCTTAATACATGTTAGTTGTAGATATTATTAATCGTGAGTAATATCCATTGAGGATAAGAAATGACTCATTTAAGCAGACCTGCTTAGATGAGGCTGGCCCACAAGCTAGCTTTAAAGAATGATCACTTTAGTATCAAGTAAAAGACCGTGGGCTTCTGTTCTGAGCTGCATATTTTTGCGTGGCTGCCCCAAGTGTTAAAATATGCAATACTATTTCTAAACTTCATGTTAGAATCATGTGATGATGCTTTCCACAATATTTGGGTTTGATAGTGATGCATAGATCAATTTGTCTTTTATGGGCTCAGAACTATTCTGAAAATGTGTCTTTTTTCCTCTTTGGGGTATTCAGTGGAATAATTGGAATACATATTACACTTAAATTCTCTGCAGCCAGAATTAGTATTTGTAGCAAATACTCTCTTTCCTCTCACTTTCTCAATATCAATCTCTCTCCACAAAGCATAGACAAGAGCCAAGTTAAAAAAGGACATTAACATTTGGGAGAAAAGAGAAGAATAATAAGAAAAAACTATATTAGCAGCCAACATTTATATATCACTTCAAGATTTATGGAGTACTTTACGTACGTTTTCTCATTTGAGCCTCACAAAAACTTTGCAAGGTAGTTATTGTTGTTATGAAAAAAAGTTGAGTGCCATGCTCAAGTTTGTATCACTGTTAAGTGTATCTAATCAGGATTAGAACTCAGGTCATCCTGCCTGGGATGGATTTCGATTAAACCCTCTGCTCATCATGCCTCCAAAGCGGGGGGGGGAGATACAACAACAATGAAAACAACATTAATAATAGACATATTTCACTTTAAGGTTGATGGAACATTTTCCCTACAATAGACAGATATAGTCAAAGTACAATTCTCATATTTTGAATGAGGAAATTGAGCTTCAAGGACTTTTCTTAGAGGCAACACTAGGATAGAGGGTAGAGAGCCTGCTCCATTCAAGAAGCTATGGTTCAAGTCCTGTCTCTCTTGAATATTCGTTGTATAACCAAGAGTAAGTCACTTAAACTCTCTGTGCTCCCAGGCTACTCTCTAGGGTTATGACTTGCAAAGGAAATACTAATCTATCTTGGTAGTTGGGGTTTAATCTTTAGGTGTTACATGTGCCGAACAAATCACAGATCTAACCTTAAGATAAAAATAGTGACTTGTGAGATGTCTGAGCTGGCTGGTACTCCAACTGGGCACTTTTGAGTTCAAGATGAGTGCTCTCTCTGCCATATGAAGTGGTAAAATGTGTGGGAAAAGACAGTCAATAAGATAAATTGTAGAATTATACATTTAGAGCTGGAAGAGACATTTGAGGTCAGAGTTTAATGAACTCATTTTCAAAATGAGAAAACTGAGACCCACAAAAAGTTAAGAGATTTGACCAACGTCACACATGTTAAGTGGCTGAAACTAGATTAGAACTGAAGTCTTTTCTCCAGATCAGTGCTCTTTCTTTGGAAGCAAGTGTGATGACTTGCCTATAATGATATGACTAGTAAGTCTCTAGGACAGGTTTAGAATCCAAGTCTTCCTGACTCCAAGTCAAGTCAAAATTATAATATTTTGAACTCTTCCAAGGCAGTGATATTTCTTTAGGTCATCTCTGTGTCCCACACAGTATGTCATGCATCACTTCACATGAATGAATGAAAAAAAGCAGGAGTTTTACTATTTACTATTTGACTCTGATAAACACTGGGGATGCACAAATAATAATGATAATAACCAACATTTACATCTAAAATCTTAAGGAATTTTATGTATTTAAACTAAAAATAGCCACTCAAGTGATATGTATTGGTATTTTAATGGCATAACTATTCAGAATTAAGACATTCAACAAACACTGAGTATCTTCTGATAAGTGCTATATAATTCTTATTCTAGGCTTCTCGTGACTTTAGGGATAAAATCCATGTCTCTGTGTTAGCCTCTGCTCCCCAAAGGGTCTCTGAGTATGAAAAGCATCCATACCTGAAATTTCTGACTGCTACTGATCTGGATGGTGTCTCTTTCCCACCGATTTGAGGACCCTGCTGAGTTTTGCCATATATTCTGAAAAGAATTGCCACATACAGTCTGGAGACCAACACTTATATTCATCTTCACATGGGTGGAATAGTGATAAAATGTAACCTGGAAAGGAGGAAAAATGGATTTAGCCCCCCAAAAGTACCCACATGGAAAAAAGAAGAATTGAAGAAAGGTGCTTAGAAGTACCTGGCATGGCTGTCGGCTGTTAGTTGGAAGGAAAACTCTGCTTTTTATGTTTGCAGGAGAAGAACCAGCTTTGGAGGACAGTGAGAGGAAATAGGCTGTTAAAACAAGAATAATGGGAACGTTAGAGTCACAGGTTTCAAAGACACTGAAAATATCAGCGATACATTCTTGGGCTCTATCTATATAAAGCTGGCATTTGTGGGGCAGAGAATGAGAATTCAGTCACTTGACATGACTAGTGGATTTTTTTCCACTCGACTCCTTTCCCCCTTACTGAATTTATTTATTTTTACAGAAGTCAAAATAATAATACTCTGTGAAATCCATACTTCTACTTAGTCATGTCAACTAGAAATAGCATAGACACTGCAGAAAGAGTATCTAGAGCAAAGGTCCAATTGTGAACCCTGAATTCTGTGTCTAGTCACATAGCAGGGGTTCAGTAAGTGCTTGAAATAAAGAAATACAAAATAGATTTTGGTAGAAGAGAGAGTTTAATAAAATATTCCCCATGAGATATGTGGGCAACTATATGGCCTAAAGTCAGGAAGACCTAAGTTCAAATCCAGCTTCAGATATTTATTATCTGTATTATCTATATGACCTTGAAAAAGTCACTGAACTCTGTTTGCCTCAGTTTCCTCATTTGTAAAATGAGTCGGAGGAGGAAATTGCAAACCACTCCAGTATCTTTGCCAAGAAAACTCCAAATGGAGTCATGAAGAGTCAGACGTGACTAAAACAACAAACCACTAGATACATGAAATATACACTGGAGCTCCTTTTGTCTGTCTTGTGGAACATGTCAGTGGGTCGCCAGTCTCACACTCTGACACCAGAGTTCCCTGTTGCTTGGAATACCATTGTTTCTTTTCCTGTCTTTTCAGGGGCTTCTATTCTGTTTTTGTTTGTCTTTCCATTTTTTATACCATTAATAACTCTAACATACTCATCCCAGCACTAAACCTTTCCTTATAACAAAGCAAAAGCAATAGAGAAAAAATAACTAAAAAGCAACTGCCTGCCAGTGCATGTGACATTCTAATCCCATGCTCTCCCACTACTCTTTGAAGATATAATGATAATAATAATAACAACAAAGTGTTTAAATTTGCAAAAAAATTGTCTAAGTGCTATTTCATTGTAGCCTTGCAACAACTCTGAGAGGTAAATGCTATTATTATCCACATTTTTACAGATGAGAAAATTGTGGCAGACAGAGGTAAGTGACTTGCCCAAGATCACACAGCTAGGATGTGTCAAATTGAACTCAGCGTTCCATCCACTAATTCTCTAAATGAAGAAAATTTAACTTATCATCTGATTTCCATGACTAGACATGCACAACACAGTTAGGAGTATAACGGTATTTTGGTGTATATTTTCTTTATAGTGTTGTAGGATCATAGTGCAAAGTCCCAGTTAGATAAGCTTCCCCAAACTCTCCCCACCAACACACAAACAACTTACAATCAATCATCAAGCATTTATTAAGGGCCTACTATTTGCCATGCTTGGCGCTTGATATATAAATACAAAAAAAAACAAAACAAAAAACTCTCTTCTCAAGTAGCTTATATGCCATTGGGGAGAAAATATGTGCATATATACACATGTATACATACACGTGTACATATAGAATAAATGAAACAGACAAAATATATAGTAAATACAGGGTCCTTAAATATAAAGTAGTTAGGAAGACACTAGCAATAGGAGAAAATCAAGAAAGGCTTCATGTAGACCATGTGTAATGGTAAGATTTAACAGTATACTTGACCAAAGAAGAATGAAGAGTCAAAACAATTTCTTTTTATGAAAATAATATTTTATTTTTTCCCCAATTACATGTTAAAACAATTTTACACAATTTTTACATTTTTTTGAGTTCCAATTCTAGCCCTCATTCCATGCCTTCCCTAAAATGGTAAGCAATCCAATATGGGTCACGCATGTACAATCATGTAAAATATTTCCCTATCAGTCATTTTGTACAAGAAGATTTGAATTTTAAAAAATAATTTTAAAAAGAAAGAAATGAAAATAGCATGCTTTAGTCTATATTCAGTCAGTATCAGTTCTTTCTCTAGAAGCAAATAGTATGCTTCATCACGAGTCTTTTGAGATTGTCTCAGATCACCATCATTCACAGTTCTTCATGGTACAATATTGCCATTACTGTGTACAACATTCTCCTGGTTTTGCTCACTTCACTTTGCATCAGTTCATGCAAGTCTTTCCAGGTTTTCCTGAAATCATCCTCCTTGTCATTCCTTATAACACAATGGCATTCCATCACAATCATATACCACAGCTTGTTCAGTCATTCCTCAATTGATGGACATCCCCTCATTTTCCAATTCTTTGCCACCACAAAAAGAGCTGTTAGAAATATTTTTGTACAAATAAGTTCTTTTCTCTTTTTTAAAAATCTCTTTGGGATACAGACCTAATGGTGGTATTGCTGGATGAAAGAGTATGCACAGATTTATAGCCTTTTGGGCATAATTTCAAATTGCTCTCCAGAATGGTTGGATCAATTTACAACTCCAGCAATAATGCATTGGTGTCCTAGTCCAACATATTTTTTTTTATCATTTATTGTCCAACATTTATCATTTTCCCTTTTTTATCATATTAGCCAATATGATAGGTGTGAGGTGGCACCTTGGAGTTGTTTTAATTTGCATTTCTGTAATCGTTAGTGATTTAGAACTTTTCTTCATATGACTATAGATAGCTTTCATTTCCTTATTCGAAAGCTGCCTGTTCATATCCTATGGCCATTTATCAACTGCGGAATGACTCATATTCTTTCCAATTTAACTCAGTTTCTCTACATATTTGAGAAATGGGGCTTTTGTCAGAGATACTTGATGCAAAAAAAATAATTCACAGTTTTCTGCTTTTCTTTTAATTTTTGCTGCATTGGTTATGTTTATACAAAAACTTTTTAACTTTATATAATCAAAATTGCCTGTTTTAGTTTTTTAATGCTCTCTGTATTTTGTTTGGTAATAAATTCTTCCCTTATCCTTAGATCTGACAAATAAAATATTCCATGTTTCCCCTAATTTACTTATGGTATTACCCTTTATGTGTAAATCATGACTTTATCTTGCCATATGGTGTGAGATGTTGGTCTGTTCTTAGTTTCTGCTATAAGTTCCAGTTTTCCCAGCAGTTTTTGTCAAATAATGAGTTTTTGTTTTGAAAGCTTGGATTTTTAGCTTTCTCATATTCTGGTCATCTACTATAATCTAATGTGTACCTAATCTATTCCACTGAACCTTCTGTTTCTTGGCCAGTACCAGATTGTCTTGATATTTATCACTTTATAAGACTAAATCACCTTCCTTCATATTTTTCCCAATGATTCCCTTGATTTCCATGACCTTTTGTCCTTCCAGATGAAATCTGTTATTTTTTTCTAGCTCTGTAAAATAAATTTTGGTAGTTTGATTGGTATGACAATGAATAAATAGATTAATTTAGTTAGAATTGTCATTTTTATTATATTGGCTCAGTCTCCTCACCAAAGACAATTTCAACCTTATATGGCTGGGATACTAGAAGAATGATAGTATCTTTTACTTAAATGGGTAATGGAAGAGGGGAGGGCACTGGGGAAAGGTAATATATTCTATTTTGGACAAATCAAGTTTGATATGTCTCTAGGACACTAAAATTGAGATGCCTGATAGGCACTAGGTGATGTGAAACTGAAGCTCAAAGGAAATGTGGAGGAAGTATAGTTAGAACTGTCATCTGCATAGTGATAATAATTAAAATTATGGAAGCTGAAAAGATCACCAAGAAAGACAGGTTAGAAGAAGAAGATAAGAGGACCAGTGCAGAATCTTATAGAACAACTGCAATTAGGGAGCAGATATAGATAACAAGCTGACTGGGAGACTAAGAAGGAACAGTCAGAGAGGTAGTAGGAAAACTTAGAAAGAAAAGTGTCACAAAAGCCCAGGGAGAAAACAATATTGAAGAAGACGAAGGCTAATGATATCAAATGCAGCAGATAGGTGAAAAAGACTGAAAAAATTCCATAAGAGTAAGCAAATAAAAAATTTTTCCTAACAATAGAGTAAACTATTTGCTGCCAAGAATGTTATTTTATCTTCATAGTCATGGAAACTTAAAAATTATTTTTGCAAACAGCTGAAGAAACAGGTAAATATCATGAAAAGATTCAAACAAGTCTACAAGTCTTTGACCTCTCAATTTTCAAGATTTTTTTTCCCTCCTCTCCTATGTTCATCTTTGCAATGAAGTCATTAAATGTCAAAGTATGTTGATTTTATTTGAAGGGTCTTATCAAGTTCTTCATTAGCAATCACAGATGTAGAAGCTGTAATTATTTTCATTATGGTTTGTTTTGTTTTGTTGCATGCTAACTCCTGATTAATGTGAATAATGAATCCTGTGAAGTGATCGCATTATTTGAATTAGCACTGCCTAATTCCATTGGGCTGGAACTAATTGCCATAATTATGGCTCTGAATGGTCTAAATTCAAATACATGAGACCACTTTATAAGATTCATTATTTGCACTAACTGTCCCAAGGATACATGATAAAACCAAGTCCACCAATCCCTTTACTTGCTCCTTCAATGAGAAGGTGTGAGTCATTCTTCCATTTAACCACAACTTCCCTTTGTCTATCAAGAATGTCATGATTGATATAGTTTGCTTGCGTCAGTAACACATCCATTCCTTGATCATTCATTGGACAATGTTCCAAAATTTAGAGTATAAAATCTACATTAAAGTTTACAAGCAGTCTAAAATCTATGATTCTGTCCCTATCACTTCATAAGGGAATGAACAGGACCAAGGACCATTTTGTCCTTTTCTGTATTTCATGAATTACCAAGGACAAAAATTCATCACCTGCAGGGAGCCTACTGGTGTTTAACCTTTCTTCTCTGTCCTAACCTAGATTGGTCCTCAGAATGGAAAAAATACAGTCTCTTTCAGGATTACCTATATACCACAATGAGGATTTGGAGTAGGATTTTTATGGATTCCTACTTCTATCTTGTGGACTTAAGTCTATTAAAATCAACTAGAATATGAATTGCTGGTGGTACACTGGACAAAGCATTGAGTCCAGAGTCAGGAAGATCTGTTTTCAAATTTCACCTCAGATAGTTACTAGCTGTATGACCCTTGACAAGTCACTTAACCTCGGTTTGCCTCAGTTTCCTCAAATGTAAAGTGGAGATCATTATAGCACCTCCTGTCCAGGGTTGTTGTGAGGATCAAACAAGATAATAATGGCAAAGTGCTTAGCACAGAACCTGACACAAAGTAAGTGCTATATAAGATTTTATTATTAGTGTTATATCATAATTACAATAATCCTGATATCCATCCTTCTAGCAGACAAGAATGATTTCTTGGACAGCACCAACTCAGGAGTTGCCTTGAGAGTAATCCCAAGTTCAAGAGTGTTCAAGTCTTACTTTCTAAGGTAAAAGTTCTTAACCTGAAGTCCATGAATGATGTTTTTAAACATTTAAATAACCATATTTTGATGTAATTATTCTTCTATTTAATCTTACATATTTAAAAACATTATTCTGAAGAGTCAGTAAGGCTTGACCATACTGCCAAAGGGAAGAGAAATGGAAAACAACAGATGTTATACTAAGTGCCTATTATGTACCAAGCATGGTCCTAAGTACTTTACAAATACTAACTCATTTATCCTCACAAGAACCCTGGGATTCTTGCTATTATTATCCCCATTTTACAGTTGAGGAAACTGAGGCAGACAGAGGTTAAATGACTTACCTAGGACCAAACAGCTAGGAAGCTTCTGAGAATGTATCAGAACTCCTTTTCCTAACTCCAGGCCCAAGACATTATCCACCATGTCAACTAGTTACTGTAGGAATCTAAGGCCCCCAGAATGGGTAAGAACTCCATTCTTAAAAGAAAACCTGCTCAAAATAAAAATTCTAGAGCAATGTACGTATTGCTTGGAGAAAGAGAAGACCACACATGTGGCCCTTAAGGCTGAAGTAAGGGAATTCCTTAGAAGTCATGAAATGTGAAAGCAAGACACTGGTACTTTGACACTCTCATTCATAAAAATGAATTATCCTGTAACTTTCAAAGCACACTGGAACAAAGTCCAAGAAGCAAAAGCGATAGAAACTAACTTCCATTGAGTTATGCTCATTTTATATTCAGCCAATGAAGCAAATGCTAATTACATGAAGTTTCAAATAATTATAATGAACAGTATAGGAATTGTTCCCAAATAATATTTTAATTATTACATTACTAGTGATGTGAATGATTCTCAAATTCAGCAAGCCTTAAATTGGTTTTATAAATGTTCATTTAACAAAGGACAACCCCAAGACTTGGAAGAAAAATTATTCTCATTTTAAAAAAAGCATTTTGAAAAGTTCCACTCATCATCTTTATTAAAAAAAAAAAACTTTTGGTCACAGAAATCAAGTTTAATGGCACATACTGTTACAAGTAATAAAAGAGTACTTGAAATAGTACCCATCAAAACATATAAATTAATTGTTTAAATATGTAATCAGTACAGTTTTATAAAGGGAGGGTAACATGGATCAGAGTTGGTTTGGTTTTCATATCTGTCTCTGACAATTATTAGCATTGCTTCCCATCAACTAGTTGCTTATCTTCTCTGAGCCTCAGTCTTCCATCTCTAAAATGGGATAATCATATCCTTAATCTTAAATAAGCCAACGTATCTAAAGTACTTTGCAAGACTCAAAATTGTAAATTTCGCCTGTGATTATTACACGATAACTGGACTGCCTTTTCTGAATTTATTAAAACACTGTAAATTAGCCTGTATCATGTTAGATAGTAAATTAAAATCTCACCTTCAAATTAAAGAAAAAGGAAAATCTAGATTCAGAAATATTCTCATTTTTTCCTGTGTGATTAAGGATTTTTATCCCTGCCTCCCATGAAGGACAGAGAAAAAATGTCTATAATATACTGCCAGTTGTCATGGGGGAAAGGACTTTCACACTTTTTTCAGTCTTAAAATTATTGCTTATAAAAATGTATGGTAGAAATCCTCTCCTTCTCTCCCTCCTCCCCCAATAAAATGCTTAGCTTTTTTACTATGTTCTTTAGTATATAAAAAAGTGTCTAAGTAATTGAGAGAAATGGAATTATGGAATCATAGGACTTTGAATTGCAAAAAAAGAAAAATCAAAGATTAGAGAACTTTATGTTTCAAGGTCACCTGGATATCATTTGAACCAATGACCTCATTTTGCAGGTAAACAAACTGAGGCCCAGAGGACTGAATGAAGTTACTTACTCAAGGTGGTATAGCTTCACAGGATATACCTCCTAGTAAAAGCTACAACATTGCCCAAGGTACATTTTTCAATTCAGCTTTTCTCAGACCTGGGTCTATTTTTGAACTAGAAGGAGAGATTCAGAACTATACAAAGTAGTCCTATTCCAGTATCACTAACATACTCATTCTGTCATCCACCACCTAGCTCTGCCTCTCCTTCTGATTTCAGGACTAGCTGAAGAGTCATTTCTTTGAAGCAAGTCTTAGGAGAGTGGGATGACAAGACTTCCAGCCTTGGCCATTAGGAAGATGCTTTCCTATCCTCCCAATAGAGTTCTCATTTTCTCTGCAGTTAGGTTGCCTATAAATACAAAATTTACAAAGACTATACATCCCATTCATCTTAGCACCATATTAATTTTAGTTTTGTTTATATGCTTCATAAATCTGCCATTGTAACCCTATTCTCATGAAGCAAATACTCAGCAAATATTTAAAGTAATTGTGCTATAAAACATGCCTGATGGACTAATTATGAAGATTACCAAATAACAATATGAATGCAAACTTTCAGGTTTTGTATTCTTAAATTTTATGTAGCTGTTTCAGATCTCACTGAACTAAGAGAAAATTCCCAGTTTAACTGGCTAGGTGTTGGAGAAAATGTCAGACTCAGAATGAAGTCTGTGCCAGAAAAAGAAAGTGCAGAAAGTCAGAAGGCATTCAAGCCAAGTACCAAAGACTCCATCGGGTCATTTTGAATGGACTGAATAGGGCCCTTGAGCCTAAAAAAAAAAACAAAACAAACTACTCCTTATTCCCCTTTTCTTTTGAAACAGAACAGGAAAATAATTCCATTTTTTCACCTTTCGTATGACTTCTGAGAGTCAGGTTGCACAATGGATAAAGGGGTGACCTTGAAGTCAGAAAGACCTGAGTGTGAGTCCTGGTTGCCTCTTGTACACACTGACTACATGACCATGAACAATTTACTCTCATTGCAGATAGTTTCTCATACTCTGAGTGACGGAGAAATGGCCTACATGAATCAGTGGAAGGAAATTCCATAGCATATACTCCACAAATATATGAAATCACATTTATGGACCTTTCTCTCCCTCCTCAAATGCTCTCATACCTAAGAAGAAAAAGAAGAAAATAAATCTCCCTACAGCCTATATGGAGTAACCAACAGGTCCAAAGGGACTTGAAAAAAGTAGTAATAGAGTAAGTAGAGTGTCTGTTTTCTACAACCACCCCAAGTAAAGCAAGTTGCAGTGCTCATAAAAGACGCAGAGAGATGAATCAACATGACAAGGTCTATGGCCTAAAGCCAAGGTCACATCTTCAAAAGGTTTGGAGACAGAAATATGTATTCAGTTGTTCCTGGAATCCAGTTAAATTCAGATAACAGGGAGGAAATACTTCCCATATCTCAGAAACCTTTGAACTTGATTATTTCTATATGGAATAGATCCTATTTTGAATCAAACCAATATTTCACTGAACACATCCTTTCAAGAGGTTGACTAGGCAACCAGAACCAAGAGGAGATATTGAAACTAGGTCTCACTTCTGAAGTGCTGTGTTAGAAAGAACCCTGACTTCAGGCAGAGAAGACCTGACTTCTAGTTCCAGTTGTGCCCCTAACTAGACATATTACCGACATAAATTATATTGCCTCGTGCTCTCTGTCTCTTCATCTCTAAAGTGGGAATAACTACTGTCACAGGGTGGTTAAGGGTCAAGCCTAATTGAAATAATGTATGCAAAGCATCCTGTAAACTACAAAGTGCTATAGAAATGTTAATTATTTTTATTATTATTATCATTCTCTTAAATTCAATAGAACTGGGTTAGAAATGGTCCTGTGGCAAGTTGTTATTGCACTATGGCTCATTCCTGCTTAGTTTTCAAAGGACTATGGCCTCAATGGATAAAATTGCTACTTTTTTGGTAATTGACTAAGTGAAATGGCATGCAAACATCTTCTCCATACTATTTGTGAAAGGAAAATCCATTAAATACCAAATAACAGGAGTCATGATCTTTATTCATTTCATTCTCATCTTTTTTTCTCTTATAAAATTTTATTGAAATATTTTGGGGTTTTTTCTGTCACCAGAATTTCTCCCAGTACCCCTCTCCCAGTACCCCTCTCCCAGTACCTTCAAGAGAAAAATAGTATGAAAAAATTAATATTTTAAGAAAATGTACAATTTTGACTGCATAAAATTTAACATCTTTGCACAAAAACATCCAATCAAGTTAAGATTAAAGAGGAAACAAAAGAGAAAATCTTTGCAAAAAGTTCCTCTGATAAAGACCTCATTTCCAAGAAATATAAGGATCAAAATTTTTAAGACAACAGTCATTCTTCAGTTGATAAACGGTCTAAGTCAGGATGTGAAAAGCAATCATCAGAGAAAAAAATCCAGGCTATCTATTTCCAGATTTTAAAAAAATATTTTTAATTACTCATAAAGAGAAATATAAAGTAATTCTACCTCATACCCAGAAGACTGGCGATCAAAAAAAGGGAAAATGGCAAATGTTAGAGTGGTTATGGGAAAAAAGAGACATTGACTAACTATTGAGTGAGTATAAGCTTTATGGAAGACATCTATAATTACACACAAAGACTTATTAAACAGTTATAGAAAGTTATTAAACTAAACCCTTTGACTCAGCTATACAACTCTTCGTGCTTTACCAAGAGAAATCAAAAAATAA
Organism: Notamacropus eugenii; assembly: GCF_028372415.1. NCBI lineage: Eukaryota > Metazoa > Chordata > Mammalia > Diprotodontia > Macropodidae > Notamacropus > Notamacropus eugenii. The sequence continues at coordinate 59,534,770 of NC_092874.1, read as the reverse complement.
AAAAGTCTTGTATGTACGAAAATATTGCTCCCAGCTATTTTTGTGGACACAAAGATGAAAATAAAAAAAAATCCCTAGAAACAAAAGAAACAAAAAAAAAAGTGTTTCAGTTGGGGAATGCTTGAACAAGTTGTATAGGAAGGCACCGCATGATAACTAGAATTACATATCAGAAGCTTGCTACTGTTCATGGATGAGATGACAAACCCCTACACTATAAATACATATCTAAAAATATGAAAATTCCACAAATAATTCAGACTGAAAGTAGACCATTATCACAAATGGGACCATTGTACATAATGATCCATAAATAATGATGATCTATAAAAAAATCTGAGAATAATTTTTTCATAGATTCTATTATATCAAATACTCATTATCTCCAAGCTAATATGAAACAAAATGTTCTCAAAATATTGAGACCAGTAAGAAAAATAGAGACCACTTGTGATCTCATAGGAAACTACCAATCAATCAATTCAATCAATAAATATTTAAGTGCCTACTATGTGCTCAGTACTGGGGATATAAAAAGAGACAGTGTTCCTATCTTCAAGGAGCAAATTACCAGAAGAAGAAACCAGTACCTTGTTTGAAACCTGTGGTCTTAGCCCTGAAGGGCTAAGTGACAGGGTCTGGGTCAAGACCAAAGCAGATCTTGAACACAGGTCATCCGGGCTCTGAAGTCAGCTCTCAAAATATATCACTTGCCTAAGATTATACAGATATTAAATGTCAGAGTTAAGATCCTAACCTATTTCCTCTGAGTTCAAAGGAAGAGCTCTTTATAAAAACCATATTGCCTCATCACAGCTTAAAGTTTCAAACCCACTTAATGACTTCTCTTCTTCATTACCAAGATATTTTAAAGACAATTTGACTATCCCTACATCAACTTTATATGCTTTACTCAAGGAATTGAAAACATAACATAATGACAAAAAATAATTCTGATGACCTTTTGTTCAAACCCTTTGACCTCTACTCTTCCAGGCAATGTCCTAATACTGAGAGAAAGGGTACAATAAGTAAAACAACATCTTATTTTACTATAATATTATTTAAACTTTTCATATTTGTTAGGTATGATTTTATATTTATGCCTTGAAAAAATACAACTTTATAAATTTAATCAATAAATAAACAAGCCATCTGTCTGCTCTCATTTAGGGACAATCCTACCAGAAGGTAACAGGATGTTCTATGGCGAAAAAATTTCTCTAGGAAAAGCTAAAGAAAGCACTATTTTATATGGCTCTGATAAATGTGGAAAGTTGTGTATAACTGCACGCCTACTAATTATTTTGCTGCAAAGCCTCATTGATACATCAATAGATTCAAAATGGTGTCAGAAGTGAACTCTAAAATTTTATTAGCTTGATATGTAAGCAAAGGAACAAACAAAGGATGGGGAGAGGGATAAACATTCAGAATTCCAGTTATCCAGTAAACAATGACACAACTTTATTTGGTGGATCATAGTACACCATCTAATCACTAGAATATTGTGCAAGTAATCAGCTACATAAATAACATGATGTATAGATGGATGTTTAGAGAATGAGAAAGCTTACACAACGTTTAAAAACTTGCTAAAAGGAAAAGGGCTCCTAACAACACAAATCAGAGTCAATACAGATTGTTTCCTCTGCCTGTGTACTCCCTCCCAAATTTCCTGCTGTTTCCCATCTGCAACCTCCACATACCCACACTATTCTATCACCATGGCTGTTCAACTGGGTAATGACAAAAAGACAAAGGAGTGATTAAAAATATTACAAAACTGAGACTGACAGAGGGCAAGGAGAGGAGCAATCCTGAAGCTAAAAGCATAAAAAAAATAGGTAACAAGACCCTTGAGTGATCAGCAACCATCACTGAACAGTCTTCCTTACCTGAATACTGCCCTCAACACTAACCAAGAGAAGAAGTACAGAGTGAAACTGTAGATAAAAGTCAATTTTGCATGCTCTTCTGGTGAAAGGGAACCAAAACCAATGACCATTTTTTAATGAGAAAAAGACTTTTCTGGGTATCTTGATCAGACCATTAAGGAAACACAATATTTTTTCCCATATTCATTTAGTTTAGAGCATTTTTTCAAAGCCAACTGATTTCAAAATTCCAGTTCTGAAGAGTTGTATTTTAAACTGTTTTACAAGCAATCTGCACATAAGATTATTATAATATGGGAAGATTTAAAAAAGTGTTTTATAGAAATTTGTCTCTTTGCAGCCTCATGGCCCTTTGTGGTAGGTATTATTATCGTCCATACTTCACAGATACAGAGATAAAAGTTCAGACAGGTTAAGCATCTTGCCCAGAGTCACATAGCCTGAAAATATCTGAGGCAATTTCAAACCCAAGTCTATCCACTATGCAATGCTGCATATAGTATTAAAATGTCCTGGAAATACACATCAGTGTGTGCCTCACTATGTCATCAATTTTTTTAAAATAATTGAACTTTCTTTTTTATTGTGAACTTCCTCATCAGCAAACATTTGAATATATGTAGGGCAAGAAACAACGCATTTCTGTTACCTACAGTTTTTAAAAAAAAAATTTGCATATAATATTTAACAAGGTAGCAACATAACGTTCTATTTGATTGTGTCCCCTTCTACCCTTCTTTGGTTTTCTTCTATTTATTCTTTAAAGTCTTTTAGAATATCTTTTTTTTCTTTTCAAATCCAGCCAATTTATCCCAAAGCCCCAGTAGAATCCCTCTTATGTAATAAATATGAATAGTCGAACAAGCCAAATCAACACATTAGCTATATCTGAGAATGTACTTTTCATACTGCATCTCTAGTACATAATCCCTGTCAAGAAGCATGAGATAGGCTTCGTCATCGATCTTTGGACTATAGGTTTTGATTACTCTTGAATAAAAGCCCAAAGGTCTTGAGTACTGAAACACAGACTAAATGGCTGTCACTAACATATTCAACAAATCTAAAGTAGAATCTATAAAATATTTTCAGTTGTTCAATATTTTGATGAATGCATGCTCTCAGAGATGTCTATATGTCATCCAAAAATGTCTATTGCAACCCATATCCATTGCATAAATACACTAGAATTGTCAGCCTCACATAATCAAATGCATGTGTCAGTAGTGATTCTATTTAGACCTGGACCACACTAGGAGGTGGCTGCTAGGTGGCACCATAGTGCACAGAATGCCATCCCTGAAGTTAGGTGGACTCATTTTTATGAGTTCATATCTAGCCTCAGACACTTACTTAGTGGTGCGATGATGGGCAAATCACTTAATCCCATTTGCCTTGGTCACCTTATCAATAGAAAGTGCTGGAGAAAGAAATGGCAACCACTCCAGTATCTTCCTCAAGAAAACCCCAGATGGGGTCACGAAGAGTCAGACACAATTGAAAAAAGGACCGAACAATAACACACTAGGAGTCATTTAGATAAAATGAAATAGGAGTGATTAAATCAAGCTGAAAGAAACTTTAACTCTTTCTGGACCAGCCTCCCCAATCCAATTCAATAAACATTTATTAAGTACCTACCGTATAGAATGTACCATACACTAGTCACAGAAGACATACAGAAAAAAAATTTAAGCCTATGGATTCAAGAAGTTTATATCTTATTGAGGAAATACATGAACCCAGATAAGTTAATTTTTAAAAAAATTAGTCTTACATATGGAATTTTCAAGAGAGTCAGAACACTAACAATTGACATTAAAAGGAAATGCAATGGAATTAGGAAAGACCTCATTAGAAGACAGCACCTGAGACTTATTTTAAAGGATGTGTTTTAAAATGTTGAGGAAGCAGTGAGAAGAAGTATACTTCAGGCATGGATGACTACCTGTGCAAAAGCAAGTAAAATGGAAAAAGGAATATCAGAATGGCAATAACTAATAGGACAGTAAGTCAAGAAAAGCACATGAAGTAAGACTTGAAAGGTAGCTGCCTGCAAGACCGTAAAGAACTAGGCTGAAGATTTGTTATCCTAGAGACAATAGGGAGCCAATGAAGGTCTTAGAGCAGTAGAAGGTTTTAGAGCACAGTCAAATCTGTATTTCAGAAATATAATTTTATGGATAAGGAGACTATGGTACAAATTAATTAACTAGTAGCAAAAATGATATTAGAATCAGTCTGGATAATTTGACGTATTGTATGTGTTTCATTACTTATATATTTCAGCTCATAATTTATTAGTTGATCAGGATAAAAAAATTCCTTGCTATTGAAGAATAAAAGAAAAACACACATATTACAGTTAAAACTTCAGACTAATGGGGTAAATTACTTTCTTCTCATAATTACAGGGCATCATAAATAACCTTTAGATTTCATATTTCTGGCAAATTGAGCACTATAAATAACAGAATAAATCCACTTTGACATCACCTGGCCCCTGGAATTATTAAAAGTATTGTCTACTTACTCAGGAACAGAACAGTGTCTCAGACTCATATTATTTTTCTCTTCTTGGCACTACTTTAATTATTGTTAAGACTAACATAATGATTTTCTTCATTTGAAAATGTTTAACTGTAATTGAAGAGCCTTATTTGAATTTGTTTTAATCACAAGGATTTTATTTGAATCCAATTCCATATTTTACAAAAATCAATGATGCTTTAATTACTTGGCATTGAGTTTTAGCACATTTCAAATATTAACAGAGCAATATTTTAATCATTCTAATAGATTTTTATCCTTGACTTTCAAAACTTCTGAAAGCACTCATTATATGTTGAACAATACAGACAATATTTTGTAGCAAAGGCAAAAGTAATTCCATAAAGTTAATTATTCAAAAATTTTCTATAATAATTAAGAAGTAATTTTGTGACTTGCAAAAACGGATCCCACCCAGCCAATGTCTACTTACCAACAAAACAACTGAGAGTGGAAACTTCAATTTTGTTAATTAGAAGTAGACTGGAAGAAACCATTTGTTTTCTAATCTGCATTTCTGTATTTAAGTAGACTACTGAAGGCATATCATAAGGCTGAATCACAATGGATTCAAATGAAAGTTATAAAATAATCTGTTTTCAGAAACGTAGGTGCTTAAATGAAGACATCATAGACTAATAGGATGGATAGAATGATGGATGTGGAGTCAGAAAACCCTAAATCCAAATCCTAACTCTGATATTCAATAACTGTGTGTCCATGGGCAAAGTCCCTCAAACTCACAACCTTGATTTATCAATTCATAAATACTCAAATAGATCTTTAATCACATCCATTTCGAAGTTCTTGTCAACCATCCTATGTACTTGTTATACAAGTCCTTCCATTATTTAATTACAGAAGGTGTACTCAATTTGGTGGACCCTTGTGAAGACATCAGGGAAGTATACTAGCTGCTCATCCGTCATCTTCCACTCTTGCCTTCTGCCCCAGCCATCTTCTCCTCTTATCAGATAGCTTTTACTTCTGTTTTTCTTTGAATTGCCTTCTAGATTATACGTTGTAGCTTCTTCACATCTGCTATGAGTATCTCCATTGCCTTCTGTAAGATAATCCTTTCTAACTGTAGTATTCTGTGTCTTGCTTTTAAATGCAATATGGGGTTTAAAAAAAGATAGACCTGGGCTTTCTTAGGAAGTTTGGGGTCTTTAAAGAAACCTTGCAATTTCCTGAAGGCAATCCAGCTCACTTTCTCCTCTTCCTGCTTAACCCTTGTCCCAACTTGTTATTAATATGTGCTGTATTTCCCAGATATTCATACTGATGGGCAAATTTCATAGGTTTCCCATCAAAATGCATTCTATAATCTGATCAAAAGACATATGTTTTCTACTTGGTCTTTCCTATGTAAGATATTTAAGCAAAATTCTTTTAAATGATAACAGATCTCAAAGAGAAAGTTCTGTAATATTCTGAGGTTTGATGTAATCAATGCCACATCATCTTTAAACAGAAGCATATGGAGTTCTTCTCCAGGAAAACTGTTGGAAACCATGCACTGGGTCTCCTCTAACACTATGGCAAACACCTATCGAAAATTTGTAACTCCTTGTTCTACTATGCCTTGCTTCATCAAATGAAACCTTGATTGAGGCTATCCCTGTGTCTTCCAAGGAATCTCTAAAGATTTGATTTAAGATTGGGAAACAGTTTATTTAAAAAGTGGCATGAAGGTATTTTTCATAATCAACAAGTTCAGTGGAATCTTCTATTTTCTATATCTTTTATTCAATTGTGATATGACAAAGATCTGATCCATTCTTTTTTTCTTTCTTTTCTCTGTGTGTGTGTGTGTGTGTGTGTTTGTGTGTGGCAATTAGGGTTAAGTGAATTGTCCAGGGTCACACAACTAGTAAGTGTCAAGTGCCTGAGACTTGATTTGAACTCAGGTCCTCCTGACTCCAGGGATGGTACTCTATCCACTACACCACCTAGCTGCCCTAGAGCCATTGTCAAATATTTCTCGAGAAAGCTTTTTTATTCGCTTCGAATATTTTCATTAGGATGCCCTTTTCATGTAAAGATGAATCTCAAAGGTCTTTTGTAGATGGGAAAATAGACATAAATATCAGTGGCTGTTGATGTTCTCACTCACCTTTTATCTTCACTATACACTTTGGTGTCTCCCCCCCTTCAGATAACTTATCTAGGGATCTCTTTTGCTTTCGTAAGTGCATCACTTCAGCACACATACATACATACATACATACATACATACATACATACATACATATATTATACAAAATATGTTTATATTATATAACAGTACTTACATCAGATGGATTGGGATATTATATATAATATACATACATATTACCTATATACAGTATATATTACATATATTATATATGTATATACACACACTATATATAGATATGCATATGTGTATGTCTATCTCTATATACATATATATGTGTGTATATATACACACATATAAAATATTCCATCTGATTTCCCCATCTCTGCTTTGTTCTCTTTGGCACTATTTTTACCTTCCCTCTAGGCATGTCCTAGACCGTATGATGTAAGTATCTTGACTTCATTGTCCTTGTTATAAAGGTCTGCAGGTCTTTTTTAAGTTTTCTTCTGTCTGTTCTCCTTCCATTCTCATCCATAAATGCCCTTGGGAGGACTTTGTCTTGCCAGGTCTTCTTTACACTGGATTTACTCTGCCCTACGCCTCTCTGCTTTATGAGACAACACTTGATAATAATGCTCATGGTACCTAGCCTCACATAGTGGTCAGGGTGTAAAGCATTTCACAGACTTTAAAGCCCTCTAGAACTATCAGCTGTTATTAAATGCTCATAACTAAATTTATTTCTACTCTCAGTCATTGTTTACTATGATGAAGCATCTTTAAAAGTAGCCAAAAGCTATTGAATTTAGCTTTTCATGCACACAATTAAATTTAGAAGTGACCCAAATTAAGAGGGAGAGAGAGCACCACAAGGGGACAGTGGATAAAAAGAAAAGGAGGTGGAAAGTTAGGGAGAGGAAAAAGAGTAACTATAGACCATACGATACTGAGAAGAATTTTGATTTGTGTGAGTTTGATTTTTTTGAGAAATGGTAAATATTTATTTGAGGTAAGACAATAAAAGGCACCAAAAGAAGCCAACATGAACTGAAATCAAAGTATAAGTTACTTAAGGTTTGAGAATATGGCTATTAATCATTACTTTTTTAAAAAATAGCTTACCAATGAAAGTGATAACTAATCAAATAGCCTCTTCTTCAGTAACAGTGGTTGAAATTTATTATCTTCGCTGAATCATAGAGAAGAATTCTTATTAATTTTGTAAAACTGTATCTTCCTCAAACCAACAGAGCAAAGAAGCATAAGAATAAATATCATTCTCCTTTGCCTAAGAAGGAGAATTCTTCAAATACCTCCATAGATGTACCAAAAATCAGAAAAGAAATCTATTAATTAAACATTCTTACCAGACTCATTTCCCTTGTAATTGTGGTATGGAGGTGAAGTCCTAGTAATTCCATTCGTCTTAGTCCAGCCCACTTGCATACCATCAAGTGTCATCACAAAGAAGTCAACTTCAAAATCACACTTCTTGTTAGATGAACCTAATTGGAGAAGAATTCATTTCAGTTTTCAAAACTCAATTTGGCTTTTGGCTTCTGATGGCACTAGTTCCACTAGTAATAATACTAAATTTGAAAGCTGATTTGTTTATCACTTTTTAATAGTTTACAAAGCATTTTCCTCTCAACAATTTTATAAAGATATTTAGTATAAATATGATTTTCTCTTTTGTGGATTAAAAAACTGAGTCTGAGACTTCTGGGTCATGTGACCAGAAATATGGCAAAGGGTCTCCAGACCCCTTTAACTCTTAAAAACTCTTCCCCTCCACCCGAATTCTAACCGCCCCCTAGGGATTCTGTCCTTCCCCCTTCCCTCCCCAGTTCTGAATTCCAGCTTCCCCAAGGTTTAGTTTTTCTCCCTTGCCCATCCTGACCCCAATCTTTCCCTCTTGCAGAAAAAGTCCAAGATCTCGGCTTCTCGGAATCTGTAGCTGAAGACCCTGATGCTGCAGATTACCAAGCAGGAGCTGGAGCGCGAGGGGGATGATCGGCTGGGGAGAAGGGCCACCTGCTTGGGGAGGGCTATGCTCCCGTGGAGCTGGCCCGGGCTCGGGGTGGCCAAGCAGCAGGAGCTGTGTCAGGAGCTTCGGGCCAGAGTGGACAAGTTGGAAAAAGAGAGATACGATCTGGAGGCAAAAGTTACTTGGAATGTCACCCAGATTGCTGATCTGACCCAGAAAATCTTTGACCTGAGAGGGAAGTTCAAGCGTCCAGCCCTGCCAAGGGTGCGGATCTCAGCAGACACCTGATAGGGGTCCTGAGGAGGGCCCAGACCTCGGGTCCCACCTCAGGCAGGTGAAGAAGGATGACAAGGAGAAGGACAGCTGAGAGTGGGAGAATGGAGAAGGAACATTGATGCCCTGAAAGGGATGGAAAGGAGGAAGAAGTGTGAAGTCTGCTGGGGTCAAACAGTGCCTCCCCCCCAACAAACCTGGGCCAATGCCCAGCCTTGAACCCTCTCTGAGTTGGAGTAAAAAAAAAAAAAAAAAGCAACTCCCTCTTAAAAAAAAAGAGGAATTGTACACCAGATACAGAACAACTGAATCCACAGGACAAAGAAGAGGGAACCCCAAAAAGGTAAAATACATAGCAATTAACAGTGGAAAATGATAATGCTTAAAACTTTACCCAGCATCCCTCCCCCTCCACAAGCCTCTGTATTCCAAACAGAGAAGCACAAAGTGATGGACACAAGGGTAAAAAAAAACTTATATTTTTAGATATGATTATTACATGTATTTGCTTTGCTTGGCTATGCACATTTATTAGGAGAGAGATTTTGTTTGTTTTTCTTGGTTAATTGAGAGTAGTGGTTAACAAGAGTAATATTAAAAGAGAGGCAATAAGTTAGCTAAGAAAAAAATTGCATCAAATAAATATCTCTGATAAGCATTTGATACCTAAACTATACAAGCAACTAATAGAAATCTATAAGATCAAAAGTTATTTTTAATAATTTTAATAATTACAGAGTTCTTAAAAGAATTACAAACTATTAATAACCACATGAACAATGCCCCAAACCACTAATATGAAAACAATAATTATATGAGAATGCCCCCAAATCACTAAGAATAAGAAAATTCAATAAAAATAATTAAGTATTTGTTTCACGCTCAGCAAATTGTCAAAGATGACCAAATAACTAATCTAGAGAGACAAAGAAAAGATGCATATGCACTAGTGCTTGGTTAGTGGATCTGTGAATTGGTACAACCATTTTGGAAATCAATTTGGACTCATTAAGAAAGATTGACTGAAATATCCATTCCCTTTGATGTAAATCTGACACTTCTAGGTATATATTCCAAGACTAATGACCATGTACACCAAAATTGGGGTACTTATTGGGGTACTCTCTAGTAACAAAGAATTGGGGAAGAAAGTAGATACCCTTCAATTGAGGGATGCTTAGCAAGTTGTCAAACTTGAATATAATGAAATACTACTACTAAGAAATGATGGATAAGAAGAATACAGAGATGCACAAAAAAGACAAAAGAGTAAGGATCAAGAAAACAATATACATGATAATTATGACATCAAAGTCATTGCAGTGTTATTAGCATTTGGCTAGCAACTCTGGAATTTTATTAGAATGTAAGCTCCTTGAGGCTGGAGATTGGTTTTGGTTTTGCTTGGTATTCCCAGCGCTTCTCAAAGTTTATTTCATATAATAAGCATTTGATAAGCCCTTGCTGAATCATGAGGATGAATTAAAACAAGTGTATTCAACCATGATTTAGTCTGGTTCCATATTTCAGCAAAGTATCATGACAATATTAAGATCATAGAAGCATGTCCCTATTCAGTCTCTACATTCTTAAACTATTTGGGATTTTTTATTAGTTGTACCTCAATAAACATGTTTTCAGATTTTCTTCCTTTGTTCATATATAGTGTAGCAAAGACTCCAAGAGCACCTAATGGTGGCTGAGACTCCTGGCTTGCTCACAGTGATGATTAGGGCTGGTTACATAAACCTAATGCTGCTAGGCTCCCTCTACAAAACAATCTCCAGAATGTTGTTTTTCTCTTTAATAAGAGTGTGACAAAACGATGATAATTTACATTTTAATATGGCACTTTCAAGATTTACAGAGCTCTTTCTTTACTACCCATGAGGGAGCTAGCATACATAGCATCGTCTAACTAATGAGGGTTGGGTGTACAACTCTGCCTTCTATCCTCCAAATTAGTACCAAAATAATCTCTGTAACGAATGAGACAAACCATGCTGCTTCCCTGTTGAACATTTTTTCAGTAGCTCTTTATAACCTCTGGGATAAAAATACCTACTCTTCAGCTTGGGAAAGCTCTTGACAGCCTGGTTCCAGCCTACTTATCCCAAGTTGCTGCACTTCACTCTCTTTCAAAGTACTTACGTTCTGACTGGAATGGACCATTGCTATTCCTTGAACTCAGCTTTCAATATCTCACTTTGGTGTCTTTGCCCATGATGCCCCGTGATGAGATTGGCTCACCTTTGTATTTTTTAATTCTTGGCATCTTTTGAGGCTCCATTCAGATGTAATCTCTCATCGGAAGCCTTTCCTGAGTCCTTTAATAAGTAATACTCACTCCCTCCTCAAATAACCTTGTGTTCACTTAACTGTTATATCCCACTCTCCCAATGGAAAATAAGTTTCCTGAGGGCAGAGATTTTTTTTGTTGTTTCTTCTTTGTATACCTGGCACCTGAACAGTAACCTTGCATAGTAGGTACTTTTTAAATGGTTGTGGAATGGGCTATAACAATCCCTTTGAGATCTAATCAGAGATTGAAAAGTATTTTAAGTGGGAAAATTGTCATTAGCAAAATTTTTAAAATTACAAAGCAAAAGACATGTTCAGGGGTATGGAATGAACCAGTTTATCCATAAAGCAAAGGGGTCGTGTAGAGAAGCAAAAGGAAATAAAGACGCAAAAGAAAGTTGAGGCCAAGCAGTGACAAGCCCCTCAATGTCTGGTAGAAAAGTTGGTAATTCATCCTACTAACAATGGAGAGTCATTGAAGGTTTGGGGCAAAAAAAAATGCTATGCCAACGTCAATACTTTAAAGACAGTCCTTTGTGCTTAATCTGTACAAGCTGGGCTCCTGGTAAAATCCTGAAAGCAAAAATATCTGAACTATCTTTTCTCAGTCCCCTGCAGAAATATCTTCACTTGGTAAAGATTTAAGGTTTTTCTTTCATTCCTTAAAGAGAATTAATTTTTTAAAAAATCTGTTTGAAGAATGGTTCTTCGTTCTTTGAAAAACCAGAGTCGAAGATATTATCTATTAGGTTACCAACTGTTCCTTATGTTAGGATCCATGTAATAAGTTCTTTCTAAAATTCAGCATCAGGGAAAAAAGTTTGTTCCTTTAAATGAATTCATATGCATGCTTCCTTTTATCAAGCAATAAATACTACATAGTCTAATATGTTTCTGTTTTTGCCTTAGCTGCTAGGGAACTCAAAAGTTATATTCAGTGTTCAACTATAAGAACGAACTCATTCCAGCTGCCTGGTAATCTATTCCTGCATTTTTTAAATTGGTTTTTCTTCTGTTTTTATTTTTAATTTTCCTGTTAAATATGTCTTTTAACATAGCATGCCATATCAATTCCCCTTTTGAGGCAGGAAGAATACAAAACGTAATTTTTTGTGATTTATTCCCTGTTTTTATTCGAAAGGATTGCTTTTAGGCATATCACCATAAGTAATGTTGATACTAAAATGCTAAGGTGGATGGTGACATAGGCAAAGTCAAGTTCCATTTTGAAAGTTATTTCTAAATCCCCAGGGATGATGAATTATAATGCTGCTTTGTTGGCCCTCCTTCCTTCACATTTTATTAAAATGGAAAAAAATCTTTAGGGCAGAAGTTTATAAGTCCCCACGGAAGGTTTTTTATTGAACAGAAATGTGGTTGCAGTTCTTCATCAATGCTACGTCTACATTTCAGAGTCTCTGCAGGGAACAAGACTAAGGAGGTAGGTGGAGAGAAGTGATTATCAGCATTAGGTGAAGATAATAAAAGTGAATAAAGACAGTGGGCGACAGAGAGGATCAAGGCACATGGCACAGGACTTCATGTATACTTACATCGATGGCACAGAGGGCCTTGGGCCTGTTAGCTATTCCTCTATGCTAATGATTCAGTTTCTCTTACGTTCCTACCTCTCAAGGGTACCCTTGTACCCTAAACACCTTCACTATGGTGATGTCACTGCCTTCAGTTACAACTGCAAGCACCTACTACCTTCTGCTATCAGGCCCTACTACTTACCAGACTCTGTGCTAGATTAGGGAAAGTAAAAGAAAAATCTGAGACTCCCCCTGCCCTCAAGGAATTTACAGTCTACTAGGAGAAAACAACATGTATGTTAAGAAGTCAACACAAAATAAATAAAAAATAGTCAAAGAGGAGTGGGGCTAGATGATAAGAAAAGACCAAAGTGATAAGCAAAGACTCCAACCAGAGGTGAGCCTTGAAGAAAGCAAAAGAACTCTAAGAGATGGAGGTGAGAACATTCCAAGCATAGCAGATATCCTGTGAAAAGCCATAAAGACAGATGATGGTGATGGTATGCCTAGCATGGGAACTGGCACATAGCGGGTGCTTAATAAATGTTTGTTAATTGATTGACTTATTGATTGATTGGATTCTGTGTGTGAGACAGCAAGTATTCCAGTCCTTCATGTCTGGAACAAAGAGGAAGTGAGTGGAAGTCATTTGAAATCCATCTGAAAAGGCATGATAAAGCTTGATTACAGAAAATATAATAGCCTTTCTTTACCCTGTAGCAAGAGTTTCCACTTAAATATTGGACAGATTCAATGATGCCAATTTGATGTCCCAGCAAAGTTTGTGGGAAATAAAGTTCTTACACCAACTTTAACTCCCTTCATTCAGCTGATTCTTATTCTTACAGTAGTACATGCCTAGACCTCTGTGAGAAGAAGCAGAAAACCAACACAAAAGAGCCAATATCCTCAGTCAAGGGAAAATTAACTTGCCCTTCCCTCCCAATCTACTCCTCCTGCTAACTTCCTGATTTCTTTTAATGGCTTCATTGTCATCCCAATCATCCATTGGAGTCACTTTTTACTCTTTTCCTTCCTTAGTCAGCCACATCCACATCCCCATCATCATGACATACTGAAAATAGCAATGGATTTAAGCCAGAGCACCTAAGTTCAAATCTCAGGATCTTTATTTACCACCTACATCACCCATAGCAAACCACAATTTCTGTGGATCTTGATTATCTCATCCATGAAATGAGGACAATTTGAATAGATGACCTGCATGGTCTCTACCCATTCTAATCTCTGTGAATTTATGAACAAAATCATTTGCCAAATAAATTCTAGGGGCAGAATCATGACATATTGTGAAGACGGTGCTCATTCTTTTTAACCTAATTACTGTAGACTGAGCTCCTGGTAAAATCTCAGAGAGACATACTTGGGTCTTATGATCTCCATCATCTGCAGATATGTCTTCCCTGAGTAAAGACTTTAGGACAACCCTTCCATTTTTCCTCCATAGTATCTCATGCATCATCCTTTATGCCCCCTATATATTACCCCATTTCAGGAGACTTTCCTTAGACTATTGTAATACCCTCCAGGCTGGTCTTCTTGCCTTTTCTCTCCCTTCTCCCATTCATCCTTCACACAGCTTCCAAAATCATTTGCCTATAGCACAGATGTGACCAAGTCATTCCCCTACCCAAAAATCCCTAATGGCCCCCCTACTTCATTTATGACAAAATGCACTATTCTTAGCTTGATATTTAGGTCTCCAATAATCTGTATCCAATCCAACTTTCAATTTCATTCTAGGTCAGTCCTCTTCCAAACTGGATTATAGGATGTTCCCCCATTTTATCCTACACTGTCCCAGTTCTGTGTATTTGCATATGCCATTCTCCAAACTTGGAATATACTTCTCTCACTATGTCAGCCTCACATCCTTCTCTTCTTTTGAGGCCTAGCTCTGATATCACAATTAACCTTCCTGGAATTCCCCCACTGAAAATCTTCATTGGTTTCAAGACTGCTGCTTGATACCATAGTAATAATTGCCTCTTCAAATTTTCTTAGAGTATTATATCTGGATTTCTTTGTCCTTTGCCCTAGGCAAACTCCAACTTCTATTAATAATTATAATATTTGCATGCATGTAATATCCTCATAATAAGCTCGTTGAAGGCAAGGAATCACTATTTATCTCAATATTTGCAGTGCCCAGCACAATGCCTGGAACAATGAAGAAACTTAGTCAATATTGAATTGAATTGAATTGAATTGAAATTAAATTGAATTTAAATTAAGAGCAACTTCTAAGATTATCGAATACACTCCCCGTTTTTATACATTAAAAAAGAAAATTAGAGAGGCTAAGTTAGTCAATGTAAACAGTGAGGTAGTGGAAGAGTGAGAACTGGAATGCAATTCTCCTGCCTTTCATTTCTTTCTGTTCTTCAGGTGTTTTCAGTCATGTCTGACTTTTTATAGCCCCATTTGGGGTTTTCTTGGGAAAGATACTGGAGTGGCTTGTCATTTCCTTCTCCAGCTCATTTTACAGATGAGGAAACTGAGGCAAATGGGATTCAATGACTTGCCCAGGATGAGTATTCATGACCCCAGGCCATCTTACTTCCCTGGCTTTTATAGCCCAATGTTTTCCTTACTACCAAAGATCCAATACCTCTATTTATTTTTCGTCAAGTTTTACTGATGTTTTTCTCTTCAAAATGAAATATTTTTTTTCTGATAAACACCCCCTTCTCCTGATCTAACCTTCCCCTGTAACAGAGGGAAAAACACAGCCACTATACCTGGCAACATCAGGTACCATTTTGCATCCCTAGTCCTCCATATCTCTCTACTAAAAGAAAGGAAGTATTTTGCAATCTGTTCAACAGGACAAAATTGGGCAACCACGCTTTAATCAGAGTTGGTGGCTTTTTGGTGTAGTTTTTATTTCTATTATCTTGCATTACTATATAATCGAAACCAAATAAACCCAACAAATATCCATTGTGACAAGCAGGATATATATGGGAGTGGCTCTCGGGATATCTTTGTTCAGACCATGCAGTGAAATTACTTGAAGAAGTACTTTAGAAAATTCTACAAATACCATTCTCTTATACCATCATAGAGGACAGCGTACATGTGTGTACAAATGACATCCATATTTTAAAAGCTTGAAATTACCGACTACAAAATGTATTTCAACTCTTCAGCATGGTGGCTGGTAGCACTGCTCTTTATACTTTAACATATGTCAGGATGATGGTGAATTCTGGATGTGTTAGAAAGAACAGAAAGTCATGAAAATATTTTCTTTCCTCAGGAGATTCTCAGCAGGGGATTTTCCTTATTATAAATTTAGTCTAATGATCAGATGTGTTCAGCTAACTCTTGTAAAAGACTCACCAAAATGAATCACCAACAAGAGCTATATTATTTAGAAGTACATTGGAAGAAGGATTTTTTTTTAATTCTCTTTATTCCTAACTTAGTAAGATCACAAGATCATAGAGCTAGAGATAAAAGGGAGTTGAAAAATCATCTAGTCCAATTCCATTATTTTACACATGAGTAAACTGAGGGCAGATCTAAGTGGTATAATGGATAGAATACCAGGCCAGGAGTCAGGAATACTCATCCTCCTGAATTCAAATCGGGCCTCAGACACTTACTAGCTGTGTGACCCCGTTTAAGTCACTTAACCCCATTCACCTCAGTTTCCTCATCTGTAAAATGAACTGGAGAAGAATATGTCACACTCCAGTATCCCATCCAAGGAAACCCCAAATGTATTCACAAAGAGTTGGAAATGACTGAAAACAACTGAATAACAGAACTGAGGCCCAGGGTTAAGTGAATCAGAATCACAGACTCAAAAGCTGCAAGAGACCCTCTGACATCATTTAATTCAACCCACTCATTTACAATTGAGGACATTGAGGCAAAGGACATCAAATGACTTTTCCAAGGTCATAGAGACAGTAAATTTCAGAAGTGGGATTTGAACCCAGGTTCTCTGACTCCAGCCACCATTCTTGTCCACTATATTACATTGTCTGGAAAACTACTGTAAAAGTTCTTGAATTATCATGTTTGGGGTTTCTGTAAAGGTGTTTACAGCCATATCCATCATCACATCTGAAAGAACCACTTTCCAAAATTAAATCTGTCATCTGTAGATTTGTCGCTATCCACGATTTTCCTAGATTAGTAACATCACCGGCACGTCATAGTGCCGCAGACATTTGGACAAGGCAGGCAGGAAGGAACTTATCAGCAGAACGTTCATTTCTATAAGACAATGACTTCTACCCTTTTTGGATTAGTGAAAGCTCATTTGGTTTCCCTTAGGCATCTTGAGGCTAGATATGCATGTAGGCAGAACAAGCAGCTCTTTAGGATGTGGAAACAGATGATAGAGAGATGCTTCTGGCTTTCCACAGCATGATTCAAGATAAGCACATGGTCACATATGGAGCCACGGTTTCTGCCCCTTGTGCTCATTCTTTCTGTGCTTAAGTGAATGAATATAACAGAAATAATATCATGTCTTGAGCTTCAAGGGGTTGGAAAAAGCACCAGAAGTTGAGGAACTCAATTTCATTCCCAAGTTTTCCAGCAGTCAAGCCCAATGAGGAACATGGCCCTGAGATGCAGCAACATGGAGGAACCAACCAAGGGAGTCACTGTCGTAGCAGCTCTGCCACATCCTGCTTGGACCCCACTTTCCCCAGGTCTTGAGGTGGTACAGGGAACAGTGCACCCTGGTTCAGGGCACACTATTTTTACACTTTGGTTCTTGCCATG
The DNA here is from genome assembly GCF_028372415.1 of Notamacropus eugenii. Classification (NCBI taxonomy): domain Eukaryota; kingdom Metazoa; phylum Chordata; class Mammalia; order Diprotodontia; family Macropodidae; genus Notamacropus; species Notamacropus eugenii. Next base: position 59,517,358 of record NC_092874.1, on the reverse strand, counting down.
TCTCTCCAGTTAATACTTCTTTGTAAAAGCTAACTGATGTTAATTGGTTAGATAATACTGGGGTGTTAATCACTGGCAATTAATATTGCGGGAACACATCATAATGAGCACTTGAACTGACAGCTAATTATTAGAAAGATACCCCAACCCCTTGGGAACAGCCCTAGAATTCTGAGGAGGAGTTATGGCCGAGCTCAGAGAATCAAACTTGACAATGTAAATGGGAGTTGGAAAAAGGATCCTTAGAGTCTTTCAAAGCTATATGTATATATCTGGCAGTTTGCATACTGCCTAGCATATGGGAGGTACTTAAGAAATGCATGTCGATTGGTTGACTATCAGTTAAAAATAGCTTGTCTTGTATGAAGCAAACTAACAGATTAAATAGAAGAAAAAAGTGTATATATTTGATGGCTCCCCTAAGGTTTGCTGGGTTTCTTTTTAAAAGAACTGCTCCCTACAGAGACACAAACACATTATTGTATTTGATGAAATAACATGAGAATCATAATTTTTTCACAACCTTCTTCCCCAGAAAAGAATCAAAAAAAAGAAACTCAGCTCTTAAAAGTAATTCTGAATTTATCTTCAGATTTTTCTCACTGACTTGCAAGTGAAATACCAAAGCAGAGACTACTCAGAGACGAAAATGGAAAGCTTTAGAAACCAAAAGGTGACCCCACCATGTAACATTTAAATTGAAATCTGTTTACTCTACAGATCCATCCCCTGCTCTTCTCTAGGGCTGACAGTTATTAGAATTTTTCATGCAACAGAGACCTTTCCCACTCAATGCTTCCTCCTGCTTTCATATTAACCTTTTCCCTGAAGCAAGACCATGCATGCTATCACAGCAAGAGTGCTAAAAAGGAGCTTCCTAGATATCAATGAAAGAAAGGACTTTGTACATCTTGTCAAACTGGCCAAGTAGTTCATCTTTGTGACCGGGCAAAGGAAGCATCTGGGAAGAGTCTTTTACAGAGGCTGGAACAAGGGGCAGAACCCTCACATTTAGCTTCTGTGGAGAAATTGGACACATACAAATGAATCCTTGTACTTCCTTGAACTTTGTCCAAGCACTTAACAGTGTCTAAGTACCCACAATATGATCACTCTTTTAAGCAGCAGGAAGAAAATCATTAACCTGCTTTAGCTCCATGGTGAAGAAAATTTTTTCAGTAATGACTTTCATTAGGTGGAAGTAATATTAGCAGTCTACATCCATGCAAGACAAACAAGAACAAAATAAAAAATCCTAAATTCAATTTCAGTGCACCACACAAGGAAATATGACGGTTTCATTGTAATCACCACTAATATTTAATCTCAACTGAAATAAAAAGATGAAACAGCAGGTAAGTTACGCCCACTTTCAAGTTACAAAATTCACTCTAACTAAAGGCCTGCTAGCATCAGATAACACATGTAATTAAGCAGTAAAAGTTCCCCATGGAGAGTAGGATTTTGAGCTTGAAGGGACATTAGAGATCATTTGGCCTAAGCTCTTTATTTGGAGAAGGCCCATAAAAATGGAAAATGTCTTGTCCAAGTTCACATAGGTAGCAAGTGACAGTCAGTACTTGAACTCAAGTCTTATGATTCTAAAGTCAAAGATTCTTGGAGTTGCATTTTTTTCCTAACACACTACGCATTCCTTTCCTAAAAGTTACTCAGTGCCACGTGAAAAAGCATTCAATTGGCTGCCTACTCTATTCCAATTAGTATGTCAGTTTGATGTTCTACATAAATCATATAGGGATAGACAGGTTCTTATAGTGGGCCTCAGACTTTAATGTAATGTGCACTACTTCATTATTAAGTTGTAAGGCTCATTTGTGCAACCATGAGAATACTAACAAAAATATCTCCATCCTATTTTACTCATATTTCACCCAGCTTGGGTGGGATGCCTTGATGCTTTGGAAAGTCCCCCAATTTATTTTTGTACCTTCAGACCATTCTCTCTTTCCAAAATGAGCGGTTGACCATCTTATGACCACTAAGTCAGTGGAGATGGCTCATGCTTCACCCATGCTTCACTGTGACCCGTCCATCCATCCCGATAATGTCATTTTTGGCCCTCAAGAGGAAGGTCTTTCAACCAATGAGACTCTGTACATTATCATGCCTCTTTTGCATATTTGGGTATCAAACACTATAAAAACAAAGCACTGGAAGAAAGGGGCATCTTAGATTGTGAGGAATATCTGAGGCCCACTTCATTAGAGGGGACCATGGACCCTTTAATAAAGTGCCAGTGGCTTAGAGCTCTATCTCATTCCTTTAGGTTAGACCATTTTAATCCCCACAGTCAACTCTAAAATTTCTCTCAAAATACTCTATTAAAACTACCCAATTAAAAGATAAGTCATACTGTATATTCAGCCTTCCATTAATGAAATACAATATCCTCACATATTAATATTTTTTGTGCAAGAACATATGGGGATAACCACATGTAGAACAAGGACATATTTCTTGCTCTGGGTCTGATTCTGCAGCAAGAGACAATGGACAAAGAGACAAAGTAGACTGGTAAAACGGAGAACTGACAGAGTTAGCAAACCAATTTACTTGCTAAGATTCAGCTGCCCTGCAAGGTGCAAGTACCTCACTTTAAGGTCATGAGGTGAGCAAGTAAGCAGAATTTTTATTCATAGTCCAATTTACACAGAAGAAGAATAGAATCGAGTTTTGTTTAGCAATGTTCCCGACAGGTATATATGTTTTTATGAGGAGTTTTGTCCATGTGTGCATTCTCCCCACTGATACAGATCACAGTAGATGGTCTTCAAGAATTTTTGCGACCAAATATATTCATCAACCTGTGGCCAATCAGGCCATGAGCCTCTCCAGATTGATTTGGCTCATCCTCAGACAATCGGCCCCTGGACCATCACCAGAGTTGTACATAAAGATTGTTTAGTTTAGAAGGACCACTGAGAGCTTATAATTTTCTGGCATGACCCTCAAGAGCTTAAAGTCATTTCCACACCACAATGAAACATCCAGTTAGAATATTAGTGGAAGATTTTGTTTAAAGAAACCAATGTAAAAACTACATCTGGGAGAATCCTCTCTTGGCTGAATTCTAATTTTTCCCCACAGTACTCCTTATCATTAAATGCCCTTAGATTGATTACATGGCGGGAAATTTAAAGAGACACAAAAGAAAGCTTTTGTTGAATTTTGCTTTCATCACATCTTAAAAGAAAAGGCATCATGGCATTAATCTGTAGGGTTTTTTTTTTCCTGTCCCTGTCAAAGAACCTAATCTAAAACAAAATAGCATATAGTATTCTCTCAGTTTTCCAATTAATTTAAACCAATGATTAAACATTATCTATGTTCAGTAGCAAAATAAATAGGTTGCTCCCAGTACATTGGATGGATTCCTTTAAGGTTAACTTTAGGGAGAACTCAGACAAGAGTTATGCATTATAGGTTAATATGGATGGTTGCAAACTGCATTGTTAGAGGCCATATCCACACCCATGAGATCACGGATCCATTTGAGCTTCTGGGTAAAATAGATGTCCAATTCTATTAAACTGTATTCATCATTATACACAAAAGATATCCAAGAATCTCTAGTCCCGGAATCCCCTCAAATGGCAGAAAACTCAATGAATCTCACCGCCATGAATTTAAGCTCAATATGATGAGCAAAGCAAACTTGAACTTTTTAACAAAGGGACAAGAGCATATACTTACAAGGCAATTCATCGTTGTTATCTTCACAGGGATCTGTGAAGTTATATGTGCTGTCCAGAGTCAAAGAGAACCCAGCATCACATTGGAAATTCCCTCTTCCTTCTTGAATTAGCAGAGAAGTGAAAACACAAAAAAGTCCAAGGAAGCAACCAACTTTGTTCATTGGAAATGTTGTAAGGAAGCTGTCCAGTCTAAAAAATATTACCCTTGTCCATTAACACTTAGTCGCTGGCTAGAATCAATGCCATCATCATACATAAATCTCTCCCTATCCCATATGTTTTCCTGACCCACTTCCACCAATGCACCAATCTTGCTGACTCTCTGGGATTCTTCATTAAAGATAATTCCTAAGTCCATTTACTCATGCTCTTTAGAGGCGTGTCTTTAGAAAATATTTAACTTGAATAATTGCACCACTCCTATAGTTAGCAAAGCCTGGACTGTATGGACTATTCATATCAGTTTTAAATAATCCAAAATCCTTATTGGCACCCTTCTTACAGCAGGAGAAGATAACAGATATACCAGCTGTGCAGACACCAATACTGTAAACCTCATAGTTAGACCAAGTCATCAAAGCAAAGTATTCATCACCTATAGAAAATCTTTCCTTCGCATTTCTTAATTCGATCCATATAAAATCATAGAATTTTATTTTAGAATTGAAAGGAATCTGAAATGTCATTTACAAATGAGATAACTGGAGGCTAGGGAAGTGAAGTGAATTTCACAAGGTCTTATAATCACAAAATTTTTTTGTTATAAAGGACCTCAGGTGTCCAAACTTTTGTCCTAGGTAAAAATCTACTCCATAATTAATAATAATAAGCAATAACCGGAATTTACATAACACTGCAAGGTCTGCAAAGTATTTTACATATGTTTTCTCATCTAATTCTCACAGCAATTGTAGGAAGTTGGTGTCATTATTATCCTCATCTTACAGGTGGAGAAACTAAGACTGAGAGAGAGGCTCAGTGATTTGCCCAGGGTCACATAGCTAGCATCTTGGATGACATTTGAACCTAAGCTTTTGTGACTCCAAAACCAGCACTCTGTACACTGTGCCACCTAGCTGTGGCACACCCTGACAGGTGGTCAGCTAGCCTTTGCTTGAATTCAGTAATCCTCAAATTACACTTCTGGATAAGTTATGTTTAAAATGTTTTACTAATACTTAGCCAAAATCTCTTTACCTGAAGCTTCTATTTATTAACATTCATTCTAAATTCTGACTAATCTATTTCTTTTATATGAATTTTTTTCATTCAATTCATGGTTGGTAATATGCTGCATTTACATCTACTATGTATCTCACCATACATACACCTTGGGTCACCTTCAATTTTGAATCTTTCAAGATTGTCATAAGGCAAGTAGGTGGTATAGCAGATAGAGCACTGAACTTAGAATGAGAAGGACCTGAGTTCAAACCCTTCCTCAGACATTTAGCAGACTTTGGAGAAATTACTTAATCTCTCTAAATTTCAATTTCCTCATTTATTAAAAATGTTGAGAACAATAGAACCTACTTTACAGGCTTACTTTTAAAGTATGAGCTAACACATGTAAAGTGCTTTGCTAGCCTTAAAGTACTATAAATACTATCACCATCATTTATAACTATTCCACAATTTACAGCCATTTAGCCTTGAAGGAAACTGGTGTTTAAAAAAAAAAGAGATGGGTTTTTGTTTCAGAAGGAAATTTGGAATTGTTGAAAACATTAAAGAATTTCTCCAACACAATCAAGATGATCATTTTCCTTCCATTCAATTCTTGACTCACTTTTTGATCAATCTGCAGTGTCTCTCCAAGATTCATTTACTTTTGGACCATTTATATGGACTATCCATTGAACTGCATTCTACATCATCTGGATAATGGGGCTTCATCATCCACTTTGTCTTTTCTATGTGCATTGTTAGGCAGAATTCTATTGAGTGATTAAGGAGGTTCTCATTAAGAAGGTTCTGTACTGTTTCCTAACACTCTAAACCTTCAAATAATTAAAGATTGCTATTATGTCCCTTTCTAAGTCTTCCTTTGGGGGGCTAAAAAATTTCATTTCCTTAAATTCTTCTTCACATAACATTGTGTCAAGATATTTATTATCCTTATTTCCCTTTTCATGTTCTACTTTGCTTATGTCACCCTTAAAATGTAGCACCTTAAACAGAACATAGCGCTGTGGATATGATTCTGACCTACCTGGGCGCATTACCTTTCTTGTTCTGGACACTCTGCTTTTATTAAGGCAGACTCAGTTGTATTACCTACTTAGTAGCCACATCAGAGTGCTGATTCCCTAAGAAAGCCTGTATCTAATTAATAGAAGAGGCAGAACGATAAACCAGATGACCTCTTTAAAAGAAATTCAAGGATGGAAAACAGAGAAAACTAGAAAATAGGTCTGAGTATTTCAATAGACTAAGTATTGGAAAAGTATATGACTCTAAGTCCTACTAACTCTTTTTAAAACAGAACTAATTCATTTATTAAAAAATACAAAAAACAAAAAATTGAGAACCAGGAAAATTGGGTTCCCACTCTGGTCATGGCTTTACTACTTAATTGTCTTTAACTCAAGGAAATCATTTTTTTACCTCTTTGAATTTCCTGTACTGCTCTACAAATTTTCTCCTCCATTTCCCAATGTCATTCTGCCCATCTTTCCATTAATAAACAAAAATCAATATTCATTAACTGCTTATTATGTGCCTAACATGGTGCTAAGCACTTAGAATTAATTAACACTCATTAAGAACTTAGGTACATAGGAAAGAATATACACATTCACTCACACACACACACACACACTCACAAAGCAGCTCTCTATCAGTCCCTTGTACTCGGCATTCCTTCACAATAGCATAAACTCACTTACATGCTATTTTTCAAGGAATGGCATTTGGATGTCACAGCCTTGTAACCCACCCTAATAGCCAAAGAATTCTGATGCAACACTCCATCATCCTCCATCACAAAGTAAGTAAATGACTAAATTCAGACTTTAAATGAGCACTCTGTTCCCTCTCTAATCAAAGATGTTGAGAGGCAGGCAAATTAAGGCACATCAGAATGTCTGAATGATTACCCTCAGTAGTACAGTTCTGAATTCATGTTCTATAGTATCTTAACAGCTTCACTGTCTTCCACAGAGGAAAAAAATGTGTTGGTGCCACAGCTGTTTATTGATTAATTTCAGGTGGTATGCTGTTTTGTTAACTGTTAATGCCCTAACCTCTGATAACAACAATAATATATATTATTTTAAGGCTTCCTCATGATTTAGACAAATCGTGTGCTGGGTTTATAACACCTACCATAACTCAATATGATGTTCTTACATCTTATGTGACAAAATACTAGGTTTTTCTACCAAAAAATATATTTTTAAATTGAATGTCTTTTATCATTTTATATGGTAATTTCCCTCTCCACCCCTCCCCATCCCAACTAGGCAGGCAGAAGAAAATAAAAGCAGAGTATTCAAGCAGTGATAGGAGTTATGATGGTTCCATCCTATTAATTGGAAGATTACAAAGCAATACAAACACCAAATAATTTACAAATGCAGTTTTAAAAGGGCTTGCTGGGATTCATAAAGTAATAGTACTTTGCAGAATACAGGTAATCTTATTTCCTTTGTTTCTTTCAAATGACTTTCAGGAAATCTGGGTTCTTGCCCATAATTTTAGTTTCTCCTTTCAAAAAATATTAACATATTTTCATCCCCATTCCCTTCTGAAAAACTCTGCTTACATCTGTCCTTCGTAGAGGACATACACTGCACCAAGAACCTGAGATTTTGTTCGTGTGGGAAATCTTTCTACCACTAACTTACAGGAATTTATACTCTTAGAGATTGTCTGAGACTTAACAAGTTTATGAATTGAAGTCAATGAGCATTTATTAAGGGCCTATTATATCACAGACAGTATACTAAGCACTGTGGACACAAAGGCAAAAACATGTTTCTTCTCTCAAGGAGCTCACAAATTTGCACAACATGCAAATGACTATGTACAAGCAAGATCTATACAGAGTAAACTGAAAATAATCTCAGAAGGAAGGTACCAGCATTGAAGGGGGACCAGATAAGGTCCAGCGAAATATAGGATTTTAAATGAGATTTTCAGGAAGCCATGAGGGAGAGGAGAGGAGGGAAAGAATTTTGGGAATGGAGGACAGCATTCACCAAAAAAAAAAAAAGGAAGATACAAAGTCAGGAGATGGAATGTCCAAAGCAAGAGACAGCAAGAAAGCCAATGTTACTGCATTGTAGAGTACATAGAGGGGCTTAAAGTATAAGAAGATTGGTTAGAGAGGGGTCAAGTTGTAAAGGGCCTCAAAAGCTAAATAGAGGATTTCGCATTTAGTCCTGGGGCAATATGGAACCATTGGAGTTTAAAGAGTAGGAAGACTCTGGTCAGATCTGCTAATATGGAACCACTGGAGTTTAATGAGTAGGAAGACGCTGGTCAAATCTGCACTTTTAGAAGGTCACTTTGGCAAGTGAATAGAAGGTAGACTAGAGTAGAGAAAGATTTGAATAAGGGAGACTAACCGTTGACATTGCAATAGTCCCGATGTGAATTAGTGAGGGATTACACCAGGGTGGTAGCAGTGTCAGAAGAAAGAAAGAAGTTTATTTATATGAGAGATGTCGCAAAGGTAGAATGGACAGGACCTGGAAATAGAATTAATATGGAGGATGAAAGTGAATAATCGATCATGATCCCTAGGTACAAGTCTGGCTGACCAAGAGGCTGGTGGCACCACTAAGAGTAATAGAAAAATTAGAAAATGGGGAAAAACTGAGGAGGGGTAGGGGAAGCAGAAATAATTAATTCAGTTTTGGATATATCAATTTAAGATGTCTACAGGACTACTAATTCAAGATTTCCAGCATTCATTTAAAGATGCAAGACTATATTGCTAATATTGTTTCTAGGACTGTATCTCCAAGAGATCATAAAAACGTGAAAGAGTCCCACATGTACAAAAACATTTATAGCAGCACTCTTTGTGGTGGCCAAGAACTGGAAATCAAGGGGATGCCCATCAATTGGGGAATGGCTGAATCAATTATGGTATATCAATGTAATGGAGTACTATTGCGCTATAAGAAACGATGAACAGAAAGACTTCAGAAAGGCCTGGAAAGACTTATATGATCTGATGCTGAGCAAAAGGAGCAGAACCAGGAGAACTTTGTACACAGCAATGACCACAGTGTGCAAGAATTTTTTCTGGTAGACTTGTAACTTCATTGCAATGCAATGACTTAAAAAAATTCCCAATGGTCTTCTAAGGCAAAATGCCTTCTACATCCAGAAAAAGAACTATGGAATTCAATTGCAGAATGCAGCAGATCATCTTCTTTTGTATTATGTTTTGGTTTGTTATATGATTTCTCCCATTCATTTTAATTCTTCTATACAGCACGACTATGGTGAAAATATATTTAATAGGAATGTATGTGTTGAACCTATATAAAATTGTATGCCATCTTGGGGAGAGGAAAAGTAACAGGGAGGGAGGGGAAAAAAACTTAAGTTATATGGTAGTGATTGTAGAACACTGTAAATAAATAAAATTAATACAAAAAAGCTTACTAGCTTTCTGTCCTCAAATTGCCTTGTCCTGTGCTTGCTTGCGTACATTATATCCATCCTTGAAGAGCTTGTAAGATTCTTAAGAGTAGGGACTGTTTTGTTTTTGTCACTTTGTCACTTTGGACTCATTATCTAGCAGTGCCTTGCATGTAGAGGTCGATTTCGTAAATGTTTATTGGATTAAAAAAAAAGATGCAAGACTAGAGGTCATGAGAGAAATTAGGGCTATATAAATAAATTTAAGAATGATCTCATACAGATGATAAATGAATACATGAGAGCTTATAAAATCATCAAGCAAGATAGCATAGAAGGAAAAGAGAAGACACAGGAGAGAGTCTTAGGGGAAACCAACCATTTGTGGTCATGGCCTGGATGAAGATTCAGCAAAGGAGACTGAGAAAGAATGGTCAGACAAGTAGGAAGATACCTAGGAGAGAACCTTGTCATAAAGACTTAGAGAGAAGACAGCATCAACAGGAAGGTGGTTGACAATGTCACAGACTATTCTTAAATATGAGAGGCAGGTTTTGAATGCAGATCTTCCTGGCTTCAAGTCCAGCATTCTGTCTACCACAGTACATCATCTCTATCTTACAAACTTTGGATTATTGTTTGTAATACATACTGTATACCCTTTTATTTGCATATATCTTGTTTTCCCTCCAACTTCTACACTGATGGATATATTATCTCGTTAGTATAACATACTTCCACCAATGCAGAAAGAAACCTATTCCCACTTTTTTTCATCCTGTATAATGTAGTTTTCCATAAATCCTCCACAAAGGATTTTTCCATAATGATGGAGAATGGCTAAAACGTTCTAGAATTTCTTCATGCCATTCACATATCATCCACAAAAAGTAAAAAATGAGGCTCTCAACATTTGTAGAGAATCCTTCTATTTTATTCTTATTATTAGATTATTCTAATCAAGGGTAATTGATTCTGTTTTGTTTTGTTTTTTTCATTTGATAACATTTCACGGTGAACACCATAGTCCTTAAGCTTTCCAGTGACTATAATGATTGCTGTCCATAACCAGATCACCTCCTTTTCCAGTTACACATTAGTCTGATGACATATTTCATTCTATTCATATTAGCTAATGATTGTTGGTAAATATAGTATAGTTCACTTAAATATGTTGCCTTTAGGATCATCAGCAACTGGGATTCTTTTAAGGTCATGGGGTTCAATGCTTCCCAACCTCATATAATTGTGGGGAAGAATGAGGATTGATGTTTTAAAAACAATTCAAAGACAGGTTTTTATCCACCAGTGAAAATCAGTAAACACATTGTACCACTCCCTAAAAGCAATCAACCCTGATCTTCCCTACCCCCATCTTTCATGAGTCCAGTTCACTGTTCACCTCTAACACCTGCCCAAGATCCATGTGCTGATGTATTGACTCAAAGGCGTGCTGGTTTACCAGCATGCTGTAATCTGAATATTCTACATTTACTTGCCTTGTTCTTTCCCATTTCAGTTACTAGCAGTTACCAGTCTCATTTGAGCAGCTCCAGATCTCATTGAGGGGACCCTGTTACATTTTAGAATGGTTTGATGTCATTAGTATGATGTCATTCACAAACAGGTTCAATTGAAAGCCCTCTATTTCTAGAGAATTCTATTCGTGGACCATTAGAAGTCCCTCATTATTTGAGGAGAATCCTATTTCCCTTCTTTATTACTCTGTGAACTGAATGAGCGCAAGAACTGTGTTACCCATTCTAGGTCACCCACAGAATCTAATACAGAGTTATGTACATAATAGACCTTCAAATATTTGTCAAATGAAATACTATTCTCAAGTTTATTTATCCAGAGGAGGGTGATATTTCATAAGCCTTTTGTACAATGTCTATCCCCCATAGGAGGATAAATGTTTTTGCTTATAATTTGTTCTGCCTTGAAAAACAAATAACCAGATTGGAGGGAGGAAAGTCAGAAGCTCTAACTGTTAAAAATGGAGCTATTGTCTAAGAGCTGAGATTTCACAAACAAATGGGAAAGGTTTCATTTTTCAAAAAGTTTCCAAGAGCACAAAGATAAACTTTCTGAACCACTTCATACACTGGGAAAATGGCATTTAGTATGTTGTATTTCCTTCTGTTTTATTCCGAGTTGTTTTTTTTTTTTTAAGTAAGTGAGGCCATTGCTGCCAGCATGTTCTCCTGAAATGCCCTGAGCCAGTCTCACAAGATGGAGCAGTCCTTTGAATAAATGTAAGATCTACTATAACAAGGCTGGCTCTCCCATTTGTGAGTCTCATCCTTCCTTCTTGTAATGTAAACTACATAAGCCGGGTTTTTGAGGTCTTGTTTCCTGTTCATTCATCAGGTACAAGCCTCCTCTAAAAAGCCATGTTGATCCCTTCCATGGAAAATTATTTAGTCCTAAAAATTTTTAAGCACATTGTATTCTCTTCTTTGCCATTATAACAATTTGCCTCATACCAAACATATTTTTGCATTTTTATTTGTTCTACCTCCCTTATTCATTTAGGAGAAGGAACAATGTCATCTTTCATCATTGTGTCCCCAGAGTCTAATATGCAACTCCCTGTTAGTCATGTTTGCTGTGTCCTTTACAATCCAAAGTATGCTTTCCTTGGCACAAAAGAAAAGAAAGCAAGATAAATAAGGATTGTTCTACTTTCTCTCAGTTTTCAGTTATCATGATTCAAACGATAAATATTTATTATGCATCTGCTATGTGCTGGACACTGTGCTAAGTGCTAGGGATACGAAAAGGAGGCAAGAGATAGTCCATGAGCTTAAGATGCTTACAGTCTAATGGGGGAGAAAATGTGCAAACAAGCTACATACAAGAAAATAGGAAATGGAAGGAAGGAAGGAAGGAAGGAAGGAAGGAAGGAAGGAAGGAAGGAAGGAAGGAAGGAAGGAAGGAAGGAAGGAAGGAAGGAAAGAAGGAAGGAAGGGAGGGAGAGAGGAGAAGAATAAGAAGAAAAATAGGAAGACAACAAGCATTTATACAACTTTTTAACATGTGAAGCACTTTAAACATGGTATCTCACTTGACCCTCAGCTTGTTACAAAGGTGTTATTAGTAAGCCCATTTTACAAATGAGAACTGTGAGGCAGATGAAGATTAAGTGTCCTTACCCTTGCCACATAATTAGTAAATATATGTAATACAGGATGCAATTCTGACCCTCCTGGCTCCAAGGAAAAGGATCCATATGTCTAAAAATACTTATAACAGCTCTTTAAGTGGTAAATAACCCCAGGATTTGTATTGAGAAAACTAGAATTTGGCTAGGGGTAGACATTAGAATAATTACAGACTTGTCTTGGAATAATCGCAATGCAGCCTCATAGGAAGAAGTTTTTCACCAAAAGGAAATTGGATTTCTACCTAGAGAGGGGTTTCTACATGACCCATCTGTTTAAGTTCTGTCTCCATGATATGGAAGTCGACACAGCTAGTTATAACATTTTGCCTGGAGCTTTCTTTTTTGAAAATAGTTGAGAGATTAATACCACTGAGTGACAAGAAGTGTATGCTGTACAGAAAATGGATATAGGAAATGAACCTAAAATGTACTTATGACTGAAGCTCAAATACTCAGTTAATATAGGAACAATCCTCATTCTTTAAAAGTGATCTCAAAATGAGATTTTTCTGCCCTTTTCCTAACACAAAATTCTTGCCCTCATATTATCTCCTACCTATTTAACCCTCAAGGGATCATCTGTAGTTTTCAGGCTTCTGAACTCTGAGGTATGAAAAGAGAAAGATCCATCCTCAATTCTGAAGCACAACTACCTTTGGCTTTTCCATCTACTTTGATTCCTGAAAGGATTTCCAATCTTATCCATGTAGGTACTTCTACCATTTGTACACATCACAACCCTGCTGAGCCTGCATGATTTTGACCATCAAGAATGCTACAGAATGTCCTTAATATAAGCATAACATTTTGGTCCTAAGTTCTTTCTCGGTTTTGCCACCCACTTCCTCTTCTCATTGTTCAAGTCTTTGACGTCTTTTCTATCCCTTGTTACAAGGTACTTAGTTAACAAATTCTTCCATAGTCTTCTTTACAACATGACTAATGTAGAAATATGTTTAATATGATTGTGCATGTGTAGCCTACACCAGACTGCATGCCATCTTGGGATGGGGAAAGGGAGGATAGGGAGGGGAAAAAATTTGAAACTCAAAACTTTGTAAAAGAGAATGCTGAAAACTATGAATTAATTAATTAGTTGGGGAGAAAAACAAATGCTTCAGGAGAGGCAGTATGTGGACAGTGTGATAGACTTGGAGTTAAGCAGACCTAATTCCAAGTCCAACTGAAGCAATTAACTTTACAGTCTGGGCAAGTTGCTTAATTTTTCAGGATCTCTCAGATATTGCCTCAGATCATACCTCTCAGCCTAGGTATTAGTTGCTAAGTCTCAGCTAGTCTGAACTGCTAGAAAGAGTTTCCACATTGGGAATCTCCAATGCTGAAAAGCCCAAAGAAACTTTATCAGTCTTACATGAATTCAATTTACTACTTCAGCCAACCATATGAGATTTGAACTTCTTACTCTCAGTTATGATCAGCTTAACACTTAACATTTTAGAACAAAACAATTGTATCTCTCAGGAACATTTTCTCTTTTATATAATTCAGGATAGAGTTAAAATTCATTGTTTCAAGAGGTTCACATTTTATTTCAAATAATGCCTCTAGCCTCAGTGATATGGTAGTTTACTTAGAAAAGGCCTACAAAGATAAGCCATATACAAGTGGACAAAAATAAGCCATTAGAAGAACAAATACTTTAAAGCTAAGCAAATCATCATCAGTGTGTATGCATGCATACATATGTGTGCGTGTGTGTATACATATATGTACATAGGTACACACACGTGCACATGCATATATACATGCACACGTGTGCACGTGTGTGTGTGTATACAGGACTTGGAAGAAAAGGTCCTGGGTTCATTTCTCAAATCTAACCCACATTCAATCATGAGAATGTTACTTCCCTCTGAGCCTCATTTATTAAATAGTATAATAATACTTGCACTCCTCAAGACAATTGTGAGGAAAGAATTATGTAAATAATTATAACTGACACCTACCTTGACTTTGCAAATTTATGAAGCTCTTTACCAATCTTATCTAACTTGATTCTCACACCAATCCTAGGGCACATGAGTGCAACACTAGATGTATTATTATTCCTGGTTTGTAGATGAATTAATTACCCCAAATCACAGAGATTCAATGACTTTCCCATGGTCACCCATATAGTAAAACTCAGGGATGAGGTTTGAATCCAGGTTTTTCTAACTCCAAATTCATCACAAAGATGGAATGTCATGTGACAAACCACAAATGGGCCAGTTTGGTTGGTTCCTATACTCTCCGTTAATGTCAAAAATACAACAACCTGGCTTACATTTTTCATTAATTAATATTGAGATAGTTAAGAAAGTTGTATTAAGCAGATTTTAATCTGAGCCTTGAGAATGATGGCATCCACTGAGAAGGGGTTTAATAAATTTGTGGATGATGATGATAATCAGCAGGTGTTTCCAAGGTTTTCCAATGGAAAGGAGAAACATGGAGAGCCATAATGACAAGAGATTAAGGAGGGAGAGTGGACAAAGCATTCAATATCAGTTGGCACCATCACAAGTCAACAAAAGAATCTAATGTTATTAGACTTCACAGCAGGAAATGCTGATCACAGGACAGAGAAATAATCATCCCTGTGTACATGGGGAAGGTGACAGAGTATCACATTCCCCTTCAGAGATATCAGCTCCTCAAAGATTACATTCACTGGAGGGAATCCAAACAGTCATGCCAAAGAAAAAATGATTTGAAGAAATAAGGAACTGATTTATGAGAAAAGACTAAAACAGCTAGATATGAACATCTTGGCAAGACAAAAACAAAAAATAGGAATTTCTACCAGTGAATGCTTGGGATAATTCCCAATGGAGGAGAGGAATAGTCTGGCTTCATATAATAAAGTATAACTCTGAGTAATGAGAGTGTGGCTATTAGTTGAATGACTAAAACACTTGGCCCTTTGCAAAACATATGGTAAGAAACAACCCTGGCCTTCTAGGATTAAAAATCTAAGCTAGACAAATAACTAAAACATGAAATTTGCCAGATGACATAATTAAATTTCAGAGGTGCAGAGTGTCTTGACATTTACGTTTGTGTTTCAGCCCTCCCTCATCTTTTATTACTTGGCAAAACAAAAAGGAAGAGAGGAGAGAGACAGGGTATGTATTATTATCAGGCTTCATGGAATGAAAATTTATAAGAAACTCAAAAAGAAAAAGATGAATGGGTGGCCTCAGAGTCCAGGGACTTTTAGGACATCAATGAAAAATTAAAAAATGTCTGAGTTCCTTTCCTCTTTACCTTATTCCACTGGAATGAATTAGACTGGAACATTCTTTCCCAGATCTTCTCATTCCTATGTTTAAAAGATGGTTGATTTTAGTTCTCTTTGAGGAACATATTAATGTTGAAAGAAAGCAAAGGAAAAAAAGGGAAAACAAGGTTGAGATATCTGCCTTGTAACATAACTACATAAATCTAGAATTGGACAGGACTTGAGTACATGTAGAATAACCAAGTCAGTTTACAGATGAAGAGATTAGTTGACTTGCCTGCCCAAGGTAGTAATTAGTTTTAGATAAGGGGAATTGAACCCAGGTGTTTATATATGTACATGTATATATATAAATACACACACATATGTAAAGATCAATACTCTTGAATAGAACACTAATTTCCAATTCTATACAAATGTAAAGCTTTCCCAAAGGATTGTGATCAGCAATATTAACAAATATTCAAGGAAAGAAAATCGGATAAGAACAAAAAGACTGAAAGGATAGAAACATCAGCCCACATTTAATAACTGCATCCAGTTCAGTTGTTCAGTGAGAGGTAAACTTCTTAAAAGAGATTGTTGTTTTTTTTCCTTTGTAACCCCCGCCCCCAACCTAACACAGTGCCTAACACATAGTTAGTAATTAGTAAATGCTTGCTGAAGTAAAGAGAATTGTTTTCTACTTCCTGGTAAGCTTCACTCATTTTACTCAGTTTTTTCTCTAATCTATCTCAATTATGCACAGAAAATAAAATTAACTTTACTACAGTTTTACTATACCTAAGTGTAATTAAAATGTAATGGAGTTCACTCTTGTGAGTTTTATACATAAAAGCAGATGAAGAGAAAACTGGTGTATATTTGTCCATTATTCCTGAGCTGAAAATCCTTTTCAATTGCCATATTTACATCCTTTGGAAAATGCTAGTTCTGCAACTATCTCTTTGATCCTGTGCAAATGACTTAACCTTTCCATGCTACACAGTTGTCTCATCTGTAAACTGAGAATTAGATGACTCTTATAGTTTCTTCCTGCTCTAAATCAAGGATCTTAGAAATACAGTCTTGAGGGCTTCAAGATCTCTGATGTTATTTATCAGAAGGCCATTGGGGAAGGATACAGACAGGAGGACAGAAAATTATGCAGAGAACAAAATGTTATTTTTCTTGCTCCACAATAGGGAAGCAGAAAGGGAGAACTCAATGAAAGAAAAAAGGGGTCTTTATAATAGATTCATGGAATATTAAGCTTGTCCAGAACTTTAGTGATCATCTTATTCAAACTCCTCATTTTATAGATCAGGAACCATTGACCCAGAGAGTAAAAAATGATTTGCTCAAGGCTATGAAGCTATATGGCAGAACTGGGACCAGGACCTAGGCCAAGGTTGCCTAGCTCAAAGATTCTAGCCTGCTGGACAAGAATATATAAAGGAATTGTGCCATAAGAGATAGAAAAAAATCTCCTCAAATTAGATAAATAAGCCTTCAAAATGCTTCAAAAGAAAAAAGACCAAACAAATCTATTCTTGCTCTGTAGGACATTTTAACAATCATTTAACTTCTCTTGGTTTCAACATGCAAAATGACGAGGATGAACTCAACAATCTCTAAAATCTCTTGAAACTCTTAAATACAATGATTTTAATTCTAATCTAAATACATCTGATGTTGCAGTCCTGAGGGGTGTCACTATGAAAGGCAGAGTTGATAGGTAAGCCCTTTCTTCTTTCTTCCCCTACTTTCCTACTTAGTAGGGACAGCTGTCTTTACTGATACTGTACTTATTTTTACACTGATCGTTTCTTAAGTGCATCTCCTTCATAATACCCTTCTCTATGGAGATTCAATCACTCACAACAATCAACTCATTTTTTATCCAAGGAGCAAAATAATGTCACCTAGCTTTCCTTAGTCCCTTTCTCTGCTATATTGTGGAGATATCTGATACAAGTTGTTCATACAATTATAAAAGCTCAGAGTCCCCAGTTAAGAAAAATTCTGATATCCAGGTAGTTGTGGGTTTTTTGTCCTTTTTTAAATTCTTTTATGTTTCCAGCTGTCTGAGAGAATACTGAGAGAATGAAGCAAGCAGGGTATATTACAATGTCAACTACTGGATAGAAGTACGAGGAGATTCAGGAAAAGAGTAGACCTTTTTAGAAACTTCCCTCAAGCCTTGAAGACGAGAGAAGATTATAACACAAAGGAAAGGAGAAAGAGAGACAAGTTCTCAGAAGCAAGAGGAAATAAAGATGATGGCAATCTAAAGATAATTTAGGTCCCAATAGTAGGTAAAGGTGTCCACATCAAGGACCAGTAAGCATCTCCATCCCTAAAGTACGATTGTCCCTGAAAACCATAACAATGATTAGCATTGGTTCTTGGTTTGGGAAGGGGAAAGAAAGATTACAAATAAAAAAACTATCTCACCAATGCAAATTATTTCAGGAGAAAAAAAAGTCATTCCTCAAAGTAACAAGATATAGAGAAAATAGCTTAAACTTTTTTTTCCCTAACAGTTGATGAATAGTTAGTGCTTCACAAGGGTTTATTGAATGAATGATCCAATGAATAATTTAGTCATTTGATCCTCTCTGTATAATCAGAACATTTCCACATGAAATTCCAATGGCTCCAGGTTCCTTCCAAGAAGAAAGCAGAAAAGGGAAAGTAAAACCTATCACATTATGGTTTTATGGTTTTGTATAACTACTGGATTATATTTGCACAAAGCAAAATGTGGTAGTGGAATCTGGTAACAGAAAGCATCATTTAAATTTAACATAATCCTTGAAGCCCAGGGCTAGGATCAGGTTTACTATGGGGCATACTATATACCTCCTAACTGGAAACGTGATGTGCATATTCACAAGCATCCCATAGCACTCTGTGCTTAAGGGTAAAATTTCACAAATGTAATGAATTTTTAAATATGCAAACTGCTGTTGGTGTTTACACAAGAGCAATTTTATTTTCTAGCAAAAATAATGAAAAAAAATTGTTTCCAGAACAATTCACAACTACTAAACTACTCAATTTTAAGGCAGATGTGCAAGATGGGTGGTAGGTAGGCAATTTGTGTGATTTCCCCATATTTTACCTGCCAAACTGAAATGGGATGAATGATATTAATGAAAACCCACGCAGTCACAGTAACCTTTGGCTTAATCCATATTTAACAAGTATTGACAGGCTCCTGGTTTGTTTGTTTTTTTCAGTCAGGATGGCAATCATTACATACCATCTGCTTTCAGTAAAATGGAACCAATTCAATTGTTAAGTTACAAATGTAAAGGCCTAAGTTACAAATATGTTTGATTAAATTGGATTCTGAGCTGATTTTTCGAGAGCATTGAGGACAGCCAGCTCTCAATTACCTAAAGGTCAGATCATTCAGGCCTTGGCTTTTCTCCTTCATTTCTGCTTTTCCATTCCGTTGACCATGATTAGTCCTTTCACCAGAGTGAACAGAAAAGTAGGAAGAACTGAAATTTCAGTGAAATTCATCTGCTGTGAAGCGATGACTCAGCTTGCACTCCCACTGTCACAACCATATTTGTATTTAAATTATTTTCAGAACTAAAGAGATTAATTTAAAAAATTGCATTGAAAATGTTTCTCCTAAAGCAAAGAATCTTAACCCTGGGTCAGGTCTGTGGATAGACTTTAGAGGGTCTATAAATTTCGTTGGGAAAAAAATACATTTTTATTTCACTAAATACTAAGGGAAATCTAATGTTTGCTTACATTATCTAAATTTTTTTCTGAAACCCACATAGACTTTGCCAGACTGCCAAAGGGGTCCATCATATAAATGCATGGGTCTGTATGTATACACGCGCACACACACACACACACACACACATACACACACACACACACACACACACACACACACACACACACAGAGTTAAGAAAATCTGTCCTAGAGGTAGCATCAATATTTTGTATGAATCTCATGGATTTTTTCCAAAAACAATTCCCTTATTTCTATATTTACAGACTACCTAGTAGTCAGTTAACATTCATTTATTAGGTCCCTATTATGTGCAAGGCACTATTTTAAGCACCAGAGAAATGAAAATAAAATGAAAAATAATTTCTGTCCTCAAGGAGATTGTATTCCACTCAGGTCCAAAGTGAAGATAAAATTTATCAATGGAGAAATAGACATGATATAATTTAAGAAGAAAATAGCTAATAAGTAGGTTAGGAAGACTTTGAGGGCACTTGATTTTAGCTTTCAAGGAATGGGAGGATTCAGAAGTGAGGACAGTATTGACTGGTAATTTGTACTTTCTATAAATTCTTACTTTCTCCTTGAATAGCTCAGGGTTGTAGCTACTCAGCAAATGAATTCATGGAAGCAAATTGCATAATCAAGTATGTCATCTCATTATATGATCTAGATTGATGGAAGACATTATCCTAAGTACTTGCCAATAAATGATGAAAAGGAATCATCTTTTCAGGAGAAAAAAATGACTATGATTTAATGGCCTGAGTAACAGTGATGAGTTTACCCATACTTTTAGCCCAACTTAGGTAAATCAAAGGAGGTGGAGCACCGTAACTTTAGAGTAATGATCACTACCAAAAGAAAAAGAAAAGACCCTGTTACTGGTGTTAGTACAACAGATCAAAGCATTGGGCCAGCAGTCAGGAAGAACTGATCACAGACACTTAACTATCTCTTTGTAGATGAGTCAGGGGTGTGTGTGTGTGTGTGTGTGTGTGTGTGTGTGTGTGTGTGTGTGTGTACATGCCAGATAAAGCAAGCAAAAGAAGGCAGAGGTAATGAATATACATACATTTTTGTATGTAGATGTGTATGTATTTTCACAGCTATACATACATATACATATAAACATACACACATTGCTAGTTGCCTATTGGACATTTTGAATTGGATATCCTGGAGAAACCTCAAACTCAATGTGTCAAAAGAGTTCATTATCTTTCTCATCAAACCCATACCTTTTCAAAGTTTCCTTATATCCATTTTCCAGTCTCCCAGGGTCACAATTTTAACATTTTCCTCAATTTTTCACTCTCTCTGTGTCAATATTTTTAATCTGTTGCCATATCTTGCCATTTCTACTCCCATATCACTCACATCCGACTCCTCTCTACTCACACAGCTACCACTTTAGGTCAGGCCATCATTACTTCTCACCTAGATAACAATCAGTTATCTCAGAGATGGGATATCTGTAGCCTCAAGGCTGCATGTGACTCTCTAGGTCCTCAGGTACAACCCTTTGACTAAATCCAAACTTCACAGAACAAATCCCTTAATAAAAGGATTTGTTCTGTAAAACTTGAACTCAGTCAAAAGACCATTCCCAAGGACCTAGAACCCCATATGTGGCCTTGAGGCCACAGGTTTCCCAGCCCTGGGTTATCCCAACTGGTATCCTAAGTCTCTCCTAACTTGTCTTCCTTCACTGGTCTCTTAACAGATCTCTTCCAACTCCAATCCATCTTCTACTTAACTGCCAAAGATATTTTCCATAAGCTCAGATCTGATCCCTTCTCAGCAAATTCTAGTGACTCCCTATTGCTTCTAGGGTCAACCTACTTTGGTTGACTTTTAAAGTCCTTAACAACTTAGTTCCAGTCTTTCCTTTTAGTTCCACTAGACATAACTCCCTTCCCCACAGTCTACAGTTAAGCCAAACTGGCTTGTTCTCTCATTCTCACACATAGCACTCCATGAATTTTGGTGCCTTTGCACTACTTCACATTCCCATAATATGCTCTCTCATCACTGCTGTCTCACAAAATGTCTCTCAAACATCATCTTTCCTGGACACCTCCCCCCAAGCAGCTACTGCTCTCCAACCACAATTACCTTGTAATTAACCACTTTGCCTTTATTTATATTTATTCTGTATATATTTGTCCATAGATAAATATTATATCCTCTGAAAGAATGTGATGTCCTTAAGAAAAGGGTCTCTGTTTTCCCATGCCTAAGAGAGTACCTGACATGTGGTGGATGAATAAATAACACATGTTTGGTGATTAATTGGTATGAACAGAAAATTCACACAGAAATAAGTATTGTAGAGGAATAGAAACCACCAAGAGTGCTTGTAGCACACACCCTAAAGAAATCATATCAATCAAAGTAACATAATCATGATTGCCAGCATTTATATTCCTCATGAAAGTTTGAAAAGCACTTTACAAATCTGATGTCATTTGATAATCAACACGATGGGAGGATATGTAGGAAGGACTCACATTGACAAGACCAACAATCCATTGAACCATCAATGACAATGTTTGCACAGTTAGTACTACTAATGAACACTGAATGCATATATTGAGTAATTAAATTTTGAAAATTGTACAATTATACAAAATATTAAAAATAAAAGCAATCAATTTCACTGCTCTTCTTACTTATACATGCTTTCTTCCTCCTCCCTGCCCTATGCTTTTCTATGTCTTAGGTTAAAACATTTGTTTATAATAATTGACTGCCCCATGATGTATTCTATTATTCCATAGGTTAAAGCATTCTTTTCACTCATTTATTCATTCATTAAAGAAATATTTGTTGAGACAGAAATAATGAAGTTAGATTGTTGTGTTCATCCTTCGTTGCCAAAGAGGACCATGCAATCAGAGAAATGACGACATGACTTGCACTTGACTTTGTTTTAAGTGAGGGAGGGCTGTGCAGGTCACCAGCCTCACTTCTCCTCCAGAGCCATCTGAATACAGGGACCCGATATTCCTCAGGATGACTGGAGTTGAATCAGAATGCACTGGGAGACCTTGGCCAATGAAGTTAGATGTGGCAGTAAAGCTAGCTATGTTAGATATCAAAGTGGAAAACTATTTTTCAGCAGGAAGAAGTGTCCAGCAAATAGTTGGAAATGTGATTCTAGGATTCAAGGCAAAGACAAAGAATGAACTACAGATCATAGAATCATCACTACAGAAGTTATCATCAATTATGTGGAAGTAAATGAAATCATCAAGGCTTGTGCAGATTTTGTCTCAAAATATTCTTTCTGAGGCTATCCATACATTCATGGCTTGTTAAGTGATAGCTGAGGCTGGATACAGGGAACACAAGATGTTTTGTCCTCCTGCAGACTTAAGAATCTCTTGGTACATTCTGACTTTTTTTACTTAGCCTTCCTTTTTTACCCAGAATTCCAGACCCAGGTAACGGCTGAGTTAATGGTGTTGCTGCTGTGAATTTCATTTGCACAGATAAAATTTCTGGCATCAGAATTTAAACCATATCATTTGCAATCCAAAAATTCTGTCCTTCCTATTAAATTTAGATATTAGTCCTTGTAAGCAACTAAAATTTATGAGCATAGGCAATTATTTTTAATACTTTCTTTTAATCATAAGTATTTGAAAATAATTTCTCAAAAGGGAGGCTTAGTAAACCCTTGGTACTCAACAGTAATTCTCCACTACTGCTTTTTCCCTCCTGTAATTTTTTTTCTTGTGCATGCTCTTATTGAACTGAAAACATGCATCTTAAATCTCAGGTGCCTCTTTCCCCACCTCCCTCAAAAAATGCTGTATTTACTTAACTGTGTACAATAAACGCTTAACAAATATGCGTTAATTAGTTGCATATGTTGCAGCCTCTCAGTAAAATATAAGCTTTTTGAAGTAAAAGACTATGTCTTCTATCACCCAGAGCCTAGCACAGTACCTAGCCTAGCATTTGAGGTTATAAAGAAATGATTATTTAATTTGTTTTAATCATTACACATAATAATGAATACATGTCCAACCACAAACTCATTTTGCTTTTCCCAACATGC
Source organism: Notamacropus eugenii (assembly GCF_028372415.1). Classification (NCBI taxonomy): domain Eukaryota; kingdom Metazoa; phylum Chordata; class Mammalia; order Diprotodontia; family Macropodidae; genus Notamacropus; species Notamacropus eugenii. Next base: position 59,493,820 of record NC_092874.1, on the reverse strand, counting down.
AATATATGTAATGCAAATGAATGCAAAAAGAATAAATGTTGATAAATAAATGAGTAAACTATAATGTTAAACAAGGAAAAATCGAACCTAGATCATCAGAAGGCTCAAATCACATTCAAGTGTTTTAAACTCCACAAGCTGATTACAATTCGGGCACATTCCCCCAGTGCTTTGGCATTCATACTCCAACACGACTTGTATCTCTCTAGCCATTTCCATGGTGTGAACTGAGCTGGTTTGTAATTAGCAGTGACAGCTATAATTTATGTGCAATGGACACAAGCCATCAATGTAACCTCTTTAATCCTATCTGAAAACAGTTCCTAGATTAAAAGTTGTTAAAGGAAAGACAATTCTCAGTTATCTGTGATGACTTTCCCAAGGATCATTGGTGTTTAGGTAGAACTCTGAAAGTGACAAGATCTAAAGGAAGTCACAATTCAGGCCTGGGTCTTGGTGACTCCTCATCTTGGCATCCTATCTCCTCACAAGTGGCAAGAGAGGTTACAGTCACATACACATGCACACACACACACACACACACACACACACACACACACACACACACACACACACACAACTCAAGAGGCCAGATGCAGCTTTATAAAAGCTGAGGGAAAACAGCAGGTACTCACTTACCCAAGGTTCTAGGTGTCCCAATGTGGGATAAGGTCAGGACACCATTTGTGTTGATCAAGAAGTTTAAAAGTGAGCATTGATGCACATAATTAACCAAAAACCAAGTCCTCTACTTCTCCCCTCCCTACACTGTGACACTTTCTCTTTGGCACTGGGTAGCTTGTTATCTTGTCTCCTCTCATTCATCCATTGACATAATCAGTCATATTCAACACTTTCAGTTAGTTTCCTGATGTGAAAATATGAAACATATACAGTAAGGCATAAGCTACCAATAATATTTAGGGAAAATTTTCCCTTCTGGGGTATTTTCATTTTCAAAAGAAAATCTCTTAAGCCAAAAGAACAAAACATGAATAGTGGAATTTGGGCAGCAGTGAGATAAGTTAGATATTCCTGATCTCAAGTAGTGAGAATCTTTTATAGTACCTTTGAAATCACACCATAAGGACAAACTCTTAATTCTCTAAGTTACAACTGTCTATCACTTCATAAGATCATAGAGCAAGAAGGAACTTAACAGACCACTGAATCCAACTTCTTTTTACAGTTGACCAGGCTGAGGATCAAAGAGGTCAAGTGAATTGTCCAGGGTTGCAACTAGTAAGGGTCTAAGGTAGGATTTGAACCAAAGCTTTTTATATTCCAAAGCTAACCTTCTGACTCATCTCTACATTGTCCCACTAAGAGAACTGGGACTTTTCTGGGCAAATGTCCTTTACGCCAAGATTCTTAACATCTTCCTTTTAGTCTTTTACTTGACATAGACAAGAAGTGCAATTGAATAGGTCAGCTTTGCCTTCTTTGATTTCTCTTGGGGTATGGCTCTAGTGGAGGTACTAATGAACCAGGGAAAATGCCTCAAGGTAGAGACTAGGAGGAAGAAGACAACAAAAGATGAAAGAAAGAATTAAGAAGTGAAAGAAAAGGAGGATGAGGATGAAATTGAAAAATCAAAGTTGACTACATCAGCAATAGTCATTAAAGAGAACTCTCTTCATGTCTACATTGTATTTAAACTGCAAACTGTAGTAATCTGGTTCCATCTAGAACTTGGCAAAGATATTTTGAACTGTGAAACTGTTGACTTGAAAATTGTTCACTCAGCAAGCAGGAAAAGAGACAAATCAAAACCCATGGCTCAAGTAAAGCCAATCTTCTTTAACCTAGGGAGACAAAGAATCATTTTAACGTAAGCCTGAACTTTAATGAGAGACTCATAAGCAGCTCTCATTGCAGTATTAGCAAACTGGCACATTTCTCCTTATAAAAAGATTTTAAAAGGCTTATTTTTCTATATGAAGGTAAGCCATGGTAATTGTCAAATGTATTCTAATTGATTTAATGTCTATTAAAATTCTATTTTCAAAAATAAAACACTCAGACTATGATAAATAAATGATCAGTCATCCATCACTGCTAGAAATATCCCATTGATTATAAATTATTTAAACTGAAATGATGTCTCAGGAAAAAAAAAACCTCCAAACATGACTCTCAGATATAGAAAATGTTATATAGAAAATAAGGAAAGAGGAAAGTCAAGTGTTTAAATGGACTTGTCACGGTCAGATAGGTATGAGACTTCAAAATCCTGTTAAAAATGACCCAAAGACAAAAACAGGAAAAAAGAACCTCAGCCCTTTTCATCTCTTCTTTAATATTTGACTAAGGTCATTAGAATTCAGCATCTCCAATTAAAGTTATCAAAAATATTCATTCCAGAATGATATAATCCTTGCCCAGGAATTTAATATACCATGAAAGGAGTTTGGTGAGCCTAAAGCCACTTTCTTTTTTTAAAAAAATACACTAAGGTGAGTTCAGGGCTTCTGGGAAAGTGAAAGAAGCAGGAGAAGAGTATTCCTTCTGCCTTCTAAAGAAAAATCATAAGCAGAGCAGTTCTTTCTACAAGGAACCATAATAATCAGATAAAGAAACTGGGTCCTAAGGTCCTGTTGGCCATTTGGAAAGAACGCACTTACCTAATGTTGTACATATATATGGAAATACAGGTATCCTTTGTTCTACTAGAACAGAATTTCTGTTTACAAAATTAATAAGGCAGATATTAAATTATCCAATCAAAAATATTTAATGAGTATCTAATACTTGGAAGAAAGGACCTATACTAGGTAATGTGGAAAACAAATTGTGTTAGAAAATCTCTTTATACATGTTCTTAAGGAGTTTACATTATACATTAACATTAAAAATAACCATTTTTTGCCTCAACAAAATTTGATTTCATTGGTCTATGGAATTCCCTGGTGAGAAAACTCCCCTCAGTAAATCAAGTCATTAACTCTTCTGCAACTCATAGTCTTGGAAAGGTACCTGGTGCACTCAAAGGTTAAATTACATGCTCAAGGTCACACATAGTCTAGGGAACTTGAACCCAAGTCTTCATGACTCCCATGCCAGTTATCTACGCACTGTATCATGCTTACTCTCAATTGTTAACAAATAACAAAGTAAAGAATGCAAGTAATACAAGCAAATAATAACAAATAACAAGTAAACAATAAGCAATATGTCCTTTAGGAATCTGAAGGAAAGATGGGCTGCTTAAGGTTGTGATAGGTCTGAAAACTTCATTTCATTTAACAACACTTGACTGGCCAAGTGTTATGGCAAATTCTAATATTAATAGATCCAACCCCAGTGAATAAAGGAGAGATGGGAGAGAAAGGGGCATCAGAAAACTCAAGATTTTCTCTTACAGAGGGCTATGTGTCAGTTAGCAAGGTCCCAGAGTAAGGAATCTTCTCTATGACTTTGAAAGATCTATAAAATAAAAGCTAATTAATATATGGACTTTTTAGTATATATATGTATATATACATATACATATGTATACACACATATATGTATATGTGTATATATATATGTACACACATATATGTATATGTGTATATATCTATATATATGCATATAGGAATGACAGCTCTTGCTGTACTAAAATTCCTAGCATAAATGAGATTCACTGCCATCTTAAACCCTTCTTTAAAAATTTTCAGCCTGATACAGTTATTGAAAAATGGAGTTGGTGGGAACTCACCTCAGATTTTAAAATGTCAAAATTTAATTCACTTTATGAGCCAAATTTATTAGGATAATTATTCACCAAGTCAAAAGACCATTATACATATTTTTGCTAATTGTACACATGCCTGTAAGCATGTCTAAATCTCATTGTTCTTAGAGGAAATATGGCACAGTGCAAAGAACACTGAAGTTACAGACAAGAGAATTACATGCCAAAGTGAAGTGAGCAGAACCAGGAGAATACTGTACACAGGAATACTGTAACGATGGTCAACTGTGAAAGACTTCGGGACTCTAATCAATAAAGTAATCCAAAACAATTCCAAGTGACTCATGATAAAAAATTCTATCCAGCTCCAGAGAAAGAACTGATGAACTCTGAGTGTATGCTAAAACAGACTCTTTGTTGACTTTCTTTTTATTTTTTGCAAAATGGCAAATGTGGAAATATGTTTTGCATGATTTCACATGTATAACTGATATATTGTTTGCCTTCTCAGTGGGTGGGGGAAGAAACTTTGGAACTCAAATTTGTTTTAAATGAATGTAAAAAATAAATAGAATGGCTTCTTTTTAAAAACTACATTGAAATCCTTCATTTGACATTTGTAGATTGTGCGATTTTGAACAAGTCACTTAACTCCTTAGACCTTACCTTCCTCATTTGAATGGAGAGAGTGATGGGACCAATAATGATAACTTCCTTGATATAGAAAATGCACAGATGAGCTAATTCCCTCAATCAATGGAGGTCAGCCACTTCTCTGCAACTTAAAGTCTTAGACTATAGTCCCAAAGCATTGGGAGGGTGAATGACTTGCCAAAACTCACACAGCCAAGTCATTGGGACTTGAACCCAGGTCTTCCTAATTTCAAAGAGTTCTCTATCCACAATATCACACTGTGTTTCATTGGTAAAATGGAGATAATACTTGACTGCAGAGCTGACAAAATCATTTTAAGAAAGCCACAAAACTTTTTAAAATAATGCAAATGTAAGTTATTAACATAAATTAAGGTATTATTATTATCATCATCATTTTCAACAGCTTGTATGAAGAATAAAATGGAAAGAGGAAAGACTAAAGGCAAGAAGATGAATTAAGAGGCTATGATAATCTGAGAATTAACTAGTTGAAACGTAAATATGCATAGGAGGTCAAACTGGATTTCAACTACCTCCAATAAAAGTAACAAAGCAAATAATTTGCCTCTACTTTTTTCATTATTAAGTCAGTGCTTTTCTGATATTGAATACATTTTTGTCATAGAGGAGCTTTGTGTCTGACGTTACCTTTCTGTTTCTACTCTGATTTTGTTGTTATTGTTTTTCTATTTGCTAAATATTTTATTAGTAGTAAATAAGGATATTTTTTAGCATTCTTTATCCTTTTGGATTCATTATCATATTGTCCATCATATTCCAAGTTCTAATGTTTCTACTACAGTTTAAAAAAACCACATAATTCCTACTTCCATCAATGTACAGTAAATCTTAACTATAAGAAGTAATAGCTTTAAAGTATGTAACAATTTTTGTTGGTCACTTATAACAATTTTTTTCCTCTACTATTGCTTTTGAATTAGTTTGGCCCAATGTTGAAATTTTTCCTTTGTTATTTTTTAAGAATATGAAATCAATGTAATTCATATTTTAATATAATTTGTTATGTCATGTTCTCTCAGAGTTTTACCAAATCTTATCCACTTCAGATAGTTTTCTTTAACTGGAAAATAATTTACAAATTAATGTTTTAAAATAATTATAGAAGAACAAAATAGATTTCATTCTATCTAGGCAACATTAAGAAAAATAGGAGGAAAAAGACAAAGCAAATCAATTTCATTACATAAAACAATAAATTTTAATGGTTAAATTTTTCTAACCAAAAGAAAAAGTATTCCAGGATATATCAAGAAATGAACATCATGAATGTATTGTTCAGTGAGGGAAATATTTAACGCACTAGATAGAATTAGATTTTTTTTTAAAAAAGAGTCTGGTCAAAACTCTTCATAAAACTAAAAATTTAAAAACATAGCAATTCTGTTAATGGTATCTGAGAGTAGAATTCAAATTAGAAAGAAAGAAATTATCATAATTACATTACAAAATGGTGAAAGAAAAGCGAATAACATATTTATAATAATTTTTCACTTGAATGGACAAAAACTTTGTTTTGTAACAGTGATAGAAGAAACAAGTAAAAATGGGAATTCAACACTCCATTCTCAGAAAATGACAAGTAAAATTTAAAATCTAAGAAAGAAATCAAGGATCTGAATTGCCAATAAGTTGGAACTAATAGATGAATTAATTTGAAGAAGCAAAGAGTATGCATACCTTTCAATCAAATGCAAAGACATCATCTAGTAGGATAAGTATTCATTATTCCACAAAAATTGCTGGGAAATCTTGAAAGCAACGTGGCATAAATTAGTGTTGATCAACATCTTACACCATAAGATAAATTCCAAATGAGAAAATGACAATTATAAAAGGTCACAACATAGACAAATTACAGAAATGAAATACCTCTCACAAAAATGTATAAAGTTCATAACCAAGCAAAGCATAGAAATCACAGAAGATAAGATGGAAAATTTTTATTATGTAGAATTAAAAGAAATTTTGCACAAACTCAATAAAGTTAAAATGAATAGAGAAACATTTGACTGAGGGGAATTATTTGCAGCAAGTTTCTTTAATAAGAATCTGATACCCATGATAAATAAAAAATGATTCAACTGTATAAGAACAAGAACCATTCCCCAGCAAGCAAATGGTCAAAAGACATGAAAAGGTAGTTCTCAAAAGAAGAAATTCATACTATCAGCCAATATAACAAAAATGCTCAAATCACTAATAATTACAGAAATGCATATTAAAATAATTCTGAGGTTCCCTGTCAAACTTTTCATGCAATCAAAGATAACAAAAAAGAAAAATAGCCATTTGTGAAAGGTCTACCAAAAAATGGGTATATTAATTCACTGATGGTAAAGCTATGAATTAATTCTGCCATCCTGGCAATTAAATTGAAACTATGCCCGCAAAGTCATAAACTGTGAATATCCTTTGATCTGACATACACTATTGGACCAACATCCCCAAAGAGATCAAAGAAGGAGGAAAATGACGCATTTCTACAAAAATATTTATAGCAGTTCTCATTACAGTAAAGAACTGGAAACAAGGGACTATTAATCAATCAATAAACATTCCATCATTCAATAGACATTTCTGAATTACTTATTGTGTGCCAGGTACTATGCTGAATGATGAGGGTACAAAGAAAGGCAAAAGTCAGTCCCTGCCTTCAAAGAGCTTACAGTTCCATCAAATGTATTGGTACAAATTATGATACACAAATATAACAATGTTATTGCTCCAATGACAAAAGAGCAGTTTCAGAAAAACCTGGGAAGAACGGCATGACCTTATTCAGAATGAAGCAGGTAGAACAAAAAGAAAACCCAGAGGAGAGAAGGAATAGGCTTAGAAAAAAAGAAAAAGAAAAAAGGGCAGCTAAAGAACTTTTTCTAGAATGCAGAGAAAAGAAGGAAACATAAACAAACAGAATAGGTATGAAAATTGTATGTTGAATGATTTGCAGGTTCACATATAAGCCTGATTTCTGAACTACTTTTTAAATGAAAATGTCCATTTTATTTGATGCCTTTTAAGTTCAAAATTAAAAAAATATAAAGTCCCTATAAAACGAAAAATATATTTGAAACTCATTTGTCAATAACTACAATTTTTAATGGTTTTAATGCCATTTACTTTTTTCATTTTATTGATATATTTGATTTTATTTACCCTCATTTCTGAGTATATCTTTTGCCTCTTTTCCAGAGATCCATCCCTTACAACAAAGGATGAAAAAAGAATTAAAAATCACAGTTCAACAAAATAACAAATAAAAACTGTGTCTGACAGAGGATGTAATATTCCACACTTACTGCACACCTCTATGAAGAGAAAAGATAGCATATTTTCTCATCCCTTCTGTGGTACAAAATTTATATATAACAATTATACAGTGTGTTGTTTGCATTCTTATGGCTGCTGTGTATATTTTTTTGATTTTATTCACTTTATTCTTTGTCAGGTCATGTAAGCCTTCCCATGTTAATCTGAATTTTTCATATGCATTTTTCTTACAACATAGTAGCATTACATTCATTTAAAACTTTCTTAAGCATTTCCCAAACAATCAGGATCTACTGTGTTACAGGACCTTTAATACCATGAAAAGTACTTCATTCATGTTAGATATTTTTTCTCACTCTGTCTTTGACTTCCATCAGGTATATTCCTACATATAAATCTCTGTGTCAAAGGGTATGATCATTTCAGTTACCTCTCTCAACAAAATTCAAAATTACTTTCTAAAATGCTTGGACCAATTTCCCACTCCCCACCCTGAGAATACTGGTGTTCATCTACATCTAACACTAACCTTCTAACACTGACCATTCTTAAGTTTTGTAATCTTTGCTAGTAAATAAAATCTCACAATTGTTTCAATTTGCATTTCTCATTATTTATCTAATGCATTTTTAAGTAATAATGAAATGACAGTTAGCTAGGTTTATGTCAATGTAAAATAGCAGTATGCCAAGGTTCTATAATTTCATTGGTGTCTGGACTCTCTTGATTTAACCTAAGCAGAAATCTATCTCTAAATCAGGATATAAGAATGAGGGAGTTGCCAAAGGGGAATGGGAAATTAGGTACCCAGGGTCACACAGCTAGTGTCACAGGATCTTTCTAATACCATGCTCAGCATTCTGTTGGTGTTTGTGTCTTAACCTTCAGTAAATATTTGTTGAGTGAATGGATGAATGAAATAATTAAAAACTATCCTGACTGGTTCTAACAAGATTCAAATCTAAACCAGAGATTTAAAGGTTAAAATTTTCTTCTAAACACGCATTTCATTCCAAATTTTCTGATTCATTTTCACCTTCTTTCACAAAAATATAAGAAACATTTCCAGCTCTGAAGTAATTCCAAGCTAATGCAAGATAGTAATTTAAGTTGTAATCTGATATCTGTATAAACAGGAATGTTGGTGCTTGCTGTGACAGGACCAACTCCCTTCTTTGTGTTGGCTTCTCTCATTTTCAGAAAAATATTTGCCAGCAAAGTTCATCATCTTGACCAAAACAGGTTGCTAATAAAAGAAATAATAATGACTCATTTTTATTGCACCATAAGGTCACTTTGTAAAGTGCTTTACTTAAAAACAACCTTGAAAGGTACATAGGATGCTATAGCCCTATTTGACAAATAGGAAAGAAGGAGAACAGTAAAGTTATGTGACTTAAAAAAAGAATGACACAGTTAATAAATGTTTTAGCAAAGAATGAAAACCGAAGTCAATAGACTCTAAGCATGTAATGCTAGTATATGATGCCACCTTCCCTAGAAAGAAGCCAATAGGATAGAATCCAGACAACATAGCTATTTTAATATGTGTCAGTACTGTCAGCTATAATAAGAGATGGAAAGTGTGAGGACTAATCTTAGGCAAGGCACAAAAAAAAGAGAAAATATTAACTTCAATGAGTTTCATAATCTTTTTGAGAGAGAGAGAGAGAGAGAGACAGAGACAGAGAGACAGAGAGAGACAGAGAGAGATGAAGGGAGAGACAGAGAAAGAAAAAGACAATTATCATGGAAATATCACCTATACTCTCACTTCTATGTCAAAGATTCAAACTTATATGCCTAGCCAGTATCTCTCCTGAATTTCAGTCCTGCATCACCAAATTGGATACCTCTGTTAAAGTCCCATTGGCATCTTAAACTTGCCATGTCCAAAACATGACTCTTCTTTTGCTCCAAACCCTCTTCTCTTGCTAATTTCCTTATTCCTGTTCAGAGGCACCACCATCCTTCCCAAACTCAAAATATGCAAATCTCTTCCTTTTTCTTCATCATTCATATCCAAACAGTTGCCAATTCTACCTCCACAATATCTCACAAAAACACCCTATGGCCACTCACACAGCTACCATCATCTTCATGTCTTTTAATGATTGCAGTAGACTCCTAGTTGGTCTCCTTGCCTTCAGTCTCTCCCCACTCCATTCACTAAACAGATGGCAAAAGTCTAAAGCATACATCTAACTATGACACTTTCTTGCTCAAGAAGCTTCCAGTGATCCTTCTTAACCCTAAGATAAAATCCAAACTTTAGTTCAGAATTCAAAGTCTTTTATAATCTTCCTCTGGCCAACCCTCCTAGATTTATTGCATATTGTACTTTCACACACTCAGTATTCCAGCTAAATTGACTTGCTTGCTATTGGCTTTTGCACATGGCTTTCCCTCAGGTCTAGAATGTAATCTCTCTTCACATTTTCTATATTCTCTAACAGTCTCTAAAGCTCAGTTCAAATGGAACCTAATAGAAAATGCCTGTCTAGTGCCCTCCTTCAGAAATTACTTTTTAATATATTTTGTATTCAATTTTCTACGTAAACATTATTTCTCTCCAATAGAATGTGCACTCTTTGAAGGCACTATTTTTTTCTTTGCACTCCTAGCATCTATTATATACTTTTCACACAGTAGTCATATAATAAATGCTTGTGGAAATAAGTGAATAAAATATTATTTACTACACATGTTAACTTAAAGAATTCAAATTAGTCTGATGTTAAGTTAGAGTTAAAAGCACTACTGTATTTAAGATTTAAAAAAAAAAACTCTTCCACTCAATTTCACTTTCAGGCTCAAGAAAAAAAATTAAGCTGCTAATGGAGATACTTATGGAAAATGAAAGCATTTTAGACTAAATTAATTTCAAAAATCGCAACTTTTTAATGTACTACCCATTACAATTTCAGAAAGAAAATCTTGGCCAATATTATTATATAGCCTTCTTAAATAAATGAGCCAAAGCAATGAAATCGGGCCATATGCTATTCAACATATTAAAACTTTTTTTCTCTTGAATTTGAGGTACTTCCTCCCCAAGGAAACAGAAAAAAAAATTTCCTGTTTATTATCTTAGCTGAATGCTAAGAGAGAGAGAGAGAGAGAGAGAGAGAGAGAGAGAGAGAGAGAGAGAGAGAGAGAGAGAGAGAGAGAGAGAGAGAAGAGAGAGAGAGAGAGAGAGAGAGAGAGAGAGAGAGAGAGAGAGAGAGCTTTTTAATAATGACAACCAGGAGAACACAGAAGTGCTTAGTTGTTATTTTGTTTCTATTTTATTTTTCAAGGATCATAATCATCTGACTGGAAAAGATATAACAAAAATATATAATAGGGAGATGAATCTGAAGATAAGTAAGGAGATACAAAAAAGCCTAGCAGACCACCATTTGTCCTGAACAAGCTACTTCTTAGGGTCCTGAAAAAAACTGGTGACTGTGGTTGGTGACCCACTTAGTGATCTTTGTAGGATTATGAAGACTTGGACTTGCATTGCAAGCCTGAAAAGGGTCAAGCCTTATCATAATTGCTTTAAAAGAAAGACTATGTAATATAATGATAGACCAATGAACCTGAATTCTAGCCATAGCAAAATTCTAGAGCACATGACTAAAGCAATGGTTAACGATTATATGCAATTAAGCGGATTTACAACTAACTCAATGACTTTAGTAAATGAGGCAAAACTTTAGTAGAGTGACCCAGGGTTGGCCTTCTACTTTGTGCTTTTCAACAGTTTTATCAATAACAGAGAGAAGCACACAGAGGATGCCTATTAAATTTGTAAATGATGCATACCAAGGAGGGTTATTACATAATACATCACATGACCATGTCAGGATCCAAAAATTTAAGAAGGGATCAAGTCTAATATGAAATATGAAATTTAATAGTGATTTATTTAAAGTTCTCTATCCGGGTTCAAAAAATAATCATTGCCTCTTGAAAGACATCCCAAAAGGAAAACTCCTAGGAATATTGTAGCCAAATTTCAGAGTTCCCAGATCAAGGCAAAAATATTGCAAGCAGCCAGAAAGAAACAATTTGAGTATTGTGGAAAAACAGTCAGGATAACACAAGATTTAGCAGCTTCTACATTTCAGGAACTCGGAGCTTGGAATATGATATTCCAGAGGTCAGAGGAGCTAGGATTAAAACCAAAAATCACCTACCCACAAAACTGAGTATAATGCTTTGGGGGGGGGGGGCGCGGAATGGATATTCAATAAAATAGAGGACTTTCAAGCATTCTTGATGAAAAGGGCACAGCTGAATAGAAAATTTGACCTTCAAGTACAAGAATCAAGACAAGCATGAAAAGCTAAACAGGAAAGAGAAATCATGAGGGACATATTAAAGTTGAACTGTTTACATTCTGACATGGAAAGGTGATATTTGTAAATCAAGAGACCTTTCTCAGTATTATGGTAGTTAGAGGAAATAGATAGGTAGATAGATAGATAGATAGACAGATAGCACAGGGTGAGTTGAATATGAAGGGATGATATCTAAAAAATAAAATTAAGGGGAGAGAGGAATATATTGGGAAGAGAAAGAGGGAGATAGAATGGGGCAAATTATCTCACATAAAAGAGGCAAGAGAAACGATTCACAATGGAGGGGAAGAGGGGAGAGGTTAGAGGGAATGAGTGAACCTTTCTCTCATTGGATTTGGCTTAAGAAGGGAATAACATACACACTCAATTGGGTATCTTACCCTACAGGAAAGAAAGTAAGGGGGAAAGGGGGATGATAGAAGGAAGGGCAGACTGGGAGAGGGGGGAGTCAGAAGCAAACACTTTTGAGGAGGTATAGGGTCAAAAGAGAAAATAGAATCAGCGGGGAGGGGGCAGGATAGGACAAAGAATATAGTCAGTCTTTCACAACATGAATATTACAGAAGTGTTTTGCATAACTACAAATGCATAACCTAAATTGAATTACTTGCCTTCTCAATGAGGTTGGGTGGGGAGGAAAGAAGGGAGAGAATTTGGAACTCAAAGTTTAAAAAACGAATGTTAAAAATTATTTTTTCGTGCAACTGGGAAGTAAGATATACAGGCAATGGGGTATTGAAATCTATCTTGACCTATAAGAAAGTAAGGGGAAGGGGAAAAGGGGGAGGTTGATAGAAGGAAGGGTAGACTGGAAGAAAGGGTAATCAGAATGCATGACATCTCAGGGTGGGGGGAAGAGAGAGATGGGGAGAAAATCTGGAACTCAAAATCTTGCGGAAATGAATGTTGAAAACTAAAAATTAATTAATTAATTGAAAACAATCAATTTCATGAGTATAGGATGAGGAAGATATGAGTAGACAAACCTTCCTATTTAAAAAAAAAAAACATGGAAAGTTTAGTTGATTGCAAGTTCAGTAAGAGTCAACAGCACAATGTGAAGTTGAAAAAAGCTATGTTATACTTGACTAGCAGTCTGAAAAGTATAATGTCTAGAGAGGGCAATGCAACTCTGCCATACTCGGAGTTGATCAGAATGTTTCTGGGTGCCATGTCCCACTCAGGGTGCCATGTCTTAAGAAGGATATGGACAGGTTGAAGCACATCCTGAGGTGCTTCCAGGGTGATGTGACAACCAGAGATCATGCTGTAAAAAAATTAATTGAAAGAAGTGAGAATTTTTAGCCAAGAGGAGAAAAGGATAAGCAGATAGTAGTCTTTGATTATTTGAAAAACAGTCCTGTGAAAGAAAGATTAATTTTACCTGGCTCTAGAAAGCAAAACTGGAAACAGGGGGAGAAAGATGCAGAGTAGCAGTCTAAGGCTTGGGCAGCTACATGGAGCCATGGATAGAGTGCCAGTCCTGGAGTCAGGAAGACCTAAGTTCAAATTGCACCTCAGACTATTACTAGCTGTGTGACCCTGGGCAAGTCACTCAGCCCTCTTTGCATCAGTTTCCTCATCTGGAAAATGAGCTGCAGAAGAAAATGGCAAATCATTCCAGTATCTTTGCCAAGAAAATCCCCAAAAGGGGTCATGAAGAATTGGACATGACTGAAAACAACTAAACAACAACAGTCTAAGAACTGAAGTAACAAACAACTTGCACTTAGGACACAGAATGGGCGGCTTCTGTAGGGTAGTCAGCTTCTTCTCACCAGAGGTTTTCAAGCAGAGGCTGGGGGACCACTTATTAGTGATGAGTTAGTGGAGATTCTTGGTCAGGTAAAAGTTGGACTTATATGGCCCCTAAGGTCTCCTCCATTTCTTATACTTTGCGGTTTTGTGAACACTTGAAAAAAATTAACTATAACATCTAATTCGCTTGTTTCAGTCATTCTGAAAACTGATGTAAGTATGGACAATCAAGAAAATATTTCATTTTATGCCAGTCTGCTGCACTTTTGTGCTTAATAAACAAATCTGCTAAGTTCTTTATGCAAAATCTTGAGATACTGAATTACCTTATAAAGAAAATTTGTAAAGTTCCTCCCTTTCTTTGGAGATTTTCAAGAAGTCAAACAATGACTTTTTTAGGAAGGAATGCAAACCCTGAAGAAAGGAGAAAAAAATGATATCCTCTCACAGTTTCTTCAAGGCATACAAATTTATTTCAATTTCCCCTTATTGTTTTTTCATATAAAACAAAGTTAGACTAGATGAGTCCTTAAGTTTCTTTTGCCTCTTAAATTCTCTATCTTGATGAGCATAGACACATTTGATTTTTAAATCTCTGGCCCATATGGTACCTAGTAGTATGACAAGATGGGAAACAATATCACCATTATATTTTTCTATTTAATGTATTTTCTTGCCCTGTTCTTTCCTAAGAGAATTTTCAAGACTGATATTCCAACTGAATACTTTATGCTACCTTTAGATTAGATCATAATTTGAGACTAGATAAAATAGGTTTAAGCATGTTAATTAGTAGCTTACTGCTCAGAATCTTAACAAGCACGAATGAATAAAATGCAAATAACAATCTAGAAAGAGCCACAGTAACCTTAATTTTAAAGCACATAAATTAAGAGAGGCAGTGTAATATAAAGGAAATCGTGCTAGATTTAGAGTCAATGGAGCCAAGTTTGATTCTTGCCTCTGGTACTTAAATATTATGTGATCTGAGCTTTAATTTCTACATTATAAAATAAGGAGATTAAACTAGACAACCTCTTCCAGTACTAATTCTATGATCCTAAGAAATAACTCTCCAGTATACAGTGATTCCCATCATCCTTAAACTCCTATAAATCACAGAACAAAACTCTGAAAAAATTTCTTTCAATGTTCTGGAAATGAACTTGACAATGGGAGAAGATGAGAGACAGGTAGGGTTCTGATTGGTTTATAGAAAGATGAATTCCAAAACCTTTCTTTTCAAATTATGCCTATTTGCCTATTTTCCTTATCAATATAAAGGCAAATACAGCAGTGTTCCTGGTAGCAGGAGGTAGCTTGCCAAATTCTAAAAAAGAAGACGTAGAAGCTTTCTAATCTTGGTGATTTTGATACAGGAATTGTTTTGTATCAAAACTGCATAAGATATATACAATCAGAAGATTATCATAAAACCACATTCCTATCTTTCCTCCCAGGCATGCATGCTGAGAAATATAAAACCAATTTGGTCACAGTTATGCATTCAATCTTTTATGGGACATAAGCTCTGTTTTTTGGTTTTGGGTTTTTTTTTTTTCATATTGAAATGCCCTGGAAACTAAGAACAATAGAAGTTGGACCTTTCCTATGGAACTGCTAACACAGCATTACCAGGATGATCATCTGAACTGCACCCATTACATTTTTGCTACTGAATCAATCAATCTGTTTGAAGTTAATGAATGCAGATGTCAGGTACTTTTCCCCTCGAAGTAGAAAAGAATTTCTATTTAAATAATGGAAATGGATCTGATACCATTTGAAGCCAAAACACCCTAATGAAAGCTGTCAAGTAGTGTGTCTTCTTTAAGACAACCAGAATACAAAACAGTGTAAAGTGCCTATCTACAGCAATAAGTAATAATGTTGCCAGCGTTGAGCTGATCCAATGATACTATATGTTTGGTGATCTTTCATGAAGTCAAGGATGACGTTTTCTATTCAATCAAAGTCAACAAGCATTTATCAAGTACCTATGTAGTAGGCAAAGAAGATACAAAGACAAAAATGAAATATTCCCTGCCACAAGGAACTTATAGTAGTAAGAATCCTGATGTATGTTCTTTCCCATTAGGAGAAAAAACAACAAATACCTGCTTATAAATGGTACTGAGAAGGATATAAACTTGGATTCAAAGTATGAAAAATAATCCCAATGGTTTCATTCTGACATCCTTTCACTGACCTCATACATCTTCTGTGACATTTTAGACCTATTAGCATTCTGTGACCTGTGATTTACCAGAGGCCACCAGTCTTCCTTTTCCTTAAATTGTACCAATAACGTTTATGTAACTAGGGTTGCATCTGATGTAGCAATGCAAAAGTAAGGACCCTGACATAGGGCCTGCTGTACAGGTTCTTTGAACTGCTTTTCTAAAAGGAAAAGAAACTTTTAAGGGCATCAACAGTCACTTTAATCAAGCACATGTATCATTCACTTAGTTCAGGAGAAAAGTCAGTACCTGGAACTTCAGAAAAAATACAGAGGCAATCTTAAGTCTAACCTTCTGCCTGCCTCTCCTCTACTTTGTCTGCCCTCTAGCCACATCCTTTCATTTTAAGAAGTCCTTGAGGCCTAAAGGGATAAATGAGCTACACCAAGATCAAATAAGTAGTTAAGTGTTAGAGCCATATTCAAGGCCAAGTCCAGATTTCAGAGCCAGGGATCTTTCCATGGTACCTTAAAATATTCCCCAGGTACTTTGAGTGGACCCTCCCGGTTAGGTTAATATTAGGAATTTTAGAGTAACAGAATCTCAGAGTTGGAAGAGAACTCACAGGATTAGTCCAACCCAGAGCAATAAAAATCCCTTTAGGCAATGTATCTGACAAGTGTTCATCTTCTATTTCTATAGACATGGATAAGAATAGTACAGAATAAAAAGCCATGAATGTATTGAGATTTGTATCACTGGAAGAAGTGCCCATGGTTTGGTCATGTTGTTTGTCCTTTGTTCTCAAAGAGGATCATGACATCAGGGGATGCCATGACTTTCATGTAAATTGAATATAAGTGAGGGAGGGCTGGGCAAAGTCGCCAACTTCACTTTCTCTTCTGGAGCCATCTGGGTCCAGTGGCATGATGTGGATCAGGAAGACTGGAGATGGCCACAGATGCAGTGAGAGACCTTGGCCTTTTTAAACTAAGGTCTTGGGGTGGAGCCAACATGGCATAGTGAGAGCACAGACTCACCTTAGCTCTACCACAAATTCCTTTGGATACCTCTCAAAAGAGAATCTGAATAAATTTTAGAGTGGTAGAATCCACCAGGAGACAGACTGTGGCAGATTTTGAGCCCAGGAAAACCCAGAAGGTCGATGGAAAGGATGTGCTACTTGGGGCTGGGGAAGCACAGAGAGCACATATTGCACCAGTGCAGACTCCGCCATAGTGGAGCAGAGCAGGAACTGCCAGGGAGGACTGAATCAGAAGTAAAGTGTGGATTCTCAACAAGCATATCAGCACAGGACAGGAGTCTAGCAGAACTGAGTGAGAGAGAAGCACAGGACCCCTGGTAACAGCAGCAGCTGCTCCTGAGACTATCAGCTCACAGATTAAAGGTTCGAAAGTCACCTACTTGAACTGCCAGGAGCCAAGATGGCAGAGTAAACTGTAAGTGCTCTCTCTCCCCTTGTTGACCTAGAAAAACCCAGAGAATAGGGCCCCAGGAAAAATTCTGGAATAGTGGGATCAGCCAAAGGGGTAAACAGTCTCTCAGCTCAGGAGGCTAGGGAGATTGTCAAGGAGAGTCCCTCTTGCTGTGGCTAAAGGAGACCAGAGTTGTCCCAGACATTCCCACCTTAGCAAACCAGGAAGCCATCCTGAGTCCCAGGGGGTGGAGCCCATAAGAACCAACACCAGGACCCCAGCTACACCTAAGCACAGCCAGAGGAATCAGGAAGACAGCAGTGCAGATGTGGATTCACCAAACACTGAACCCACCTGTGCTCTAGCTCAGAGGAGGAGATCTCCTGAGGCCAGACCACCCCTTCCCCACACCTCATGCAGTGAGCTTCAGGCAATCCTGGAGAAACTCAGAAAGACCTCACCTGGCCTCTACCCTGGCACACAAGCTAGCTCAACACCAGGTAGAGCATTCTAGCTTCTAACTGAAAGAACCAGAGGCCACAACACACAAAGTCTCAAATTCTCAACATAAGAAACTTGGGACAGAGTCCCCTGTGCCCCAGAAGCAGAGATCCATTTTAAAAGCCAGGAAAAAGGAAATCATCATGAGCAAGAAGCAAATTAGAAAACCAAAGACCATAGATTCTTACTAGGGGGACAAACACCAAAATATGAATACAGAACAAGTCAGAATTGAGAGTGTACTTACACCTAAAATCTGAAAAGATCTGGTGAACTGGTGTCAAGCCCAAAGGACATTCTTGGAAGAGCTCAAGAAGGATTTTAAAGCCAAATTAGAGAGGTAGAAGAAAAATTGGCCAATAATTTTTAAAAAATGAAAAAAGAATTCACTGAAGAATTAAAAAGGAAAACTGGGCAAATGGATAAGAAGATCCAAAACCTAACTGGAAAAATTGGACAAATGGAAAAGGAGATGCAAAAGTTAACTGAAGAAAATAATCTATTAAAAATTAGAATTGGGCAAGTAGGAACTAATTACTCTACGAGAAGTCAAGAATCAGTCAAACAGAATCTAAAGAAAGAAAAAATAGAAGAAAATGTAAAATATCACATTAGAAAAACAAGTGACCTGGAAAATAGATCCAGGAGGAAAAAAATCTAAGAATTATTGGTCTACTGGAAAACCATGATGAAAAAGAGAGATTGGATAATATCTTACAAGAAATTAACAAGGAAAACTGCCCTATGTTCCTAGATCCAGAGGACAAAATAATCATCAAAAAAATCCACTGATGGCCTCCTGAAAGAGATCCCAAATTGAAAGCACCAAAGAAAATTGTTACCAAACTCCAGAATTATCAAGTTAGGAATAAAATACTGCATGCAGCCAGAAGGAAACAACTCAAATATTGAGGAACTACAATCAGGATCACATAGGACTATGCAGCTTCTACATTAAAAGGTGGGAGGGATTGAAATATGACATTCCATAAGGCAAAAGGAATGGACTATAACAAAGGATCAATTACCCAGCAAAATTGAGCATAATATTTCAGGCAAGGAGATGGACATTTAATGAAATAATGGATTTCCAGACCTTCCTGATGAAAAGGTCAGAGCTGAATTGAAAATCTGACCTTCAAATACAAGACACAAGAGAGGCATAAAAAAGATAAACAGGGGAAAAATTGTAATTCGAAAAAATGCAAACTGTTTACATTCCCATGAGGGAGGATAATACTTGTTAATCTTGAGAACTGTATGCTCATTCTGACATTTAAAAGGGATATACATAGATAGAGGGAGTGGGTATAAATTAACTTATGTGATGATGAAAAATGTAATTTAAGGGTGTGAAGGGATTGCAACAGGAGAAAAGAAAAGGAAGAAGCAGAAAAAGGTAAATTAAATCACAGAAAGAGGCATAAAAGCATTTATTGTAAAGGGAAAGAGGGGAGGTAGATGAGCACTGTTTGAGATTTGCTCGCATCTGATTTAGTTCAAGGAGGGAACAACAGACTTAGTAAGGTATAGAAATCTAGAATCCTATAGGAAGTAGCAGGGGAAAGGGGAAAGAAAGGAGAGGGAAGATTAAAAGGGAATAGAAAGAGTAATAAAAGGGAGGTGGCTGATAGAAGGGAGGAAAGACTGAGGAAGGTGGTGGTCAAAAATAAAACTATTGTGGAGGAGAAGTGAGAAGGTAGAAATAAAAGCATAAATGGGGGGAAACATGATGGAGAGAAAGACACAGATAGTAATCATAACTGTGAATGTGAATGGAATGAACTCTCCCATAAAATGGAGATGGATAGCAGAATGAATTAAAAACCTTAATCCAACAATACGTTGTTTACAAGAAATATATTTGAAATGGGGGGATAAAGGTAAACGGTTGGAGCAGAATATATCATGTGTCAGCTGATGTAAAAAAAAGCAGAGGTAGCAATCCTTATCCTAGACAAAGTGAAAGCAGAAATAGATCTAGTCAAAAGAGATAAGGAAAGAAACTATATCCTCCTAAAAGGTACCATAGACAATGAAGCAATATCATTACTAAACATATATGCACCAAGTGGTATAGCATCCAGATTCCTAAAGGAGAAGTTAAGGGAGTTACAAGAAGAAATAGCAAAATTATACTAATGGGGGACCTCAACCTCCCCGTCTCTGAATTTGATCACTCTAACCTCAAAATAAAAAAGAAAGAAGTTAAGGAGGTGAATAGAAGTCTGGACAAGGTAGGTATGATAGATCTCTGGAGAAAAATGAACGGGAATAGACCTTTTCTTCAGCAGTACATGGCACATATACAAAAACTAATCATGTACTGGGGGATAAAAATCTCACAATCCAGTGCAGAAAGGCAGAGATAGTCAATGCATCCTTTTCAGATCATAAAGCAGTAAAAAATTATATGTAATAAAAGACCAGGGAAAGAAAGAACAAAAATTAATTGGAAACTAAATAATCTAATCCTAAAGAAAGGGTGGATTGAATAACAAATCATAGAAACAATTAATAACTTCATTCAAGAGAATGACAATAATGAGACAGCCTACCAAATCTTATGGGATGCTGCAAATGCAGTTCTTAATTGAATGCCTACACTAATAAAATAGAGAAAGAGAAGATCAATGAATTAGACAAGCAGCTAAAAAAGTTAGAAAAAGAACAAATGGAAAATCCCCTAAATTAAAAGTACTAAAAACTAAAGGAGAGATTAATAAAATTGAAATGAAGAAAACTATTGAACTAATAAGTAAAACTGAGTTGGTTTTATGAAAAAAACAATAAAATTGATAAACCTTTTGTCAATTTGATTAAAAAAAGAAAGAAGAAAACCAATTTACCAATATCAAAAATGAAAAGAGTGAACTCACCTCCAATGAGGAGGAAATTAAAACAATAATTAGAAATTATTTTGCCCAACTGTATACCCATAAATTTAACCATCTAAATAAAATGGATGATTTTTTTTAAAAAATAAAAATTGCTCAAATTAACAGAAGAGGAAGTTGAATATTTAAATAACCCCATCTCAGAAAAAGAAATTGCATAAACTATCAATGAGCTTCCTCAGAAAAAATCTTCAGGATCAGATAGATTTACAAGGGAAATCTATCAAACATTTAAAGAAAGGTTAATTCCAATACTATATAGACTATTTGGGAAAACTGGCAAAGAAGGAGTTCTACCAAATTCTTTTTATGATACAAATATTGTTCTGATACCTAAACCAGGAAGAGCCAAAACAGAGAAAGAAAAATGCAGACCACTTTCCCTAATGAATAAAGGTGTAAAAATTGTAAATTAGATATTAGTCAAAAGATTACAGCAAATTATCACAAGAATAATACATTATGATCAGGTAGGATTTATACCAGGAATGAAATGTTGGTTCAGTATTAGGAAAACCATCAGCATTATTGATCATATTAACAACAAAACTAACAGAAACCATATGATTATCTCAATAGATGCAGAAAATACTTTTGACAAAATACAGCACAGATTCCTATTGAAAACACAGGAGAGCCTAGGAATAAATGGAACCTTCCTTAAAATCATAAGCATTAACTACATGAAACTAAAGCAAGCATTATATACAACAGGGATAAACTAGATGCATTTCCAATAAGAGCAGGTGTGAAACAAGGATGTCCATTATCACCACTGCTATTCAATATGGTACTAGAAATGTTAGCTTTAGGAATAAGAGAACAAAAAGAAATCAGAGGAATTAAAACAAGCAAATAAAAAACTCATCACTCTTTGCAGATGATATACTTAGAGAATCCTAGAACATAAAGTAAAAAATTACTTGAAATAATAAACAATTTTGACAAAGTTGCAAGTTACAAAATAAACTCACATAAATCATCTGCATTTCTACATATTACTAACAAAGTCCAACAGCAAAGATAAAAAGAGAAATTCCATTTAAAGTTATGGTAGACACTATAGAGTATGTGGGAGTCTACTTGCCAAAACAAACTCAGGGACTCTATGAACACAATTACAAAACACTATTGCAAAAATAAAGTCAGATCTAAGTATTTGGGAAAATATCATTTGCTCATGGATAGGCCAAGCTAATGCAATAAAAATGATAATTCTATCTAAATTAATTTACTCATTCAGTGCCATACCAATCAAACTACCAGAAAATTATTTTTTAGAGCTAGAAAAAATAATATCAAAATTCATCTGGAAAAACAAATGATCCAGGATATCAAGAAAATTAATGAAAAAAAAATGCTAGGGAAGGTGAGCTAGCTCTACCAGATCTCAAATTGTATTATAAAGCAGCAATCATCAAAACTACTTGGTACTGGCAAAGAAATAGAGGGGTAGATCAGTGGAACAGGTTAGGTACTCAAGGCACAGTAGTCAATCAATACAGCAGCCTTCTGTTTGATAAACCCAAGGACCCCAGCTTCTGGTATAAGAACTCACTATTTGGCAAAAATTCCTGGGAAAACTCAATAATAGTGTGGCAGAAACTGGCCATAGATCAACTCCTGACACTGTACAGAAGAATAAAGTCCAAATAGGTACATGATTTAGGTGTAAAGGCTGATACTATAGACAAATTAGGAAAGCAAGGGATAGTGTATTTGTCAGATTTATGGCGAATGGAGAAATTTATGATGAAACAAGAAACAGAGAACATTGTGAAGTACAAAATGGATAATTTGATTACATTACATTGAAAAGTTTTTGCACAAACCCAATGCAACCAAGATTAGGAGGGAAGTAGAAAACTGGGAAAATATTTTTACAACTAGTGTCTGTGCTAAAGGCCTCGTTTCTAAAATATACGGAGAACTGAGTCAAATTTACAAGAGTACAAGTCATTCCACAATTGATAAATGGTATGAATAGGCAGTTGTCAAAGGAAGAAATTAAAGCTATCTGTAGTCATATGAAAAAATGTTCTAAATCACTATTGATTAGAGAGATGCAAATCAAAACAACTCTGAGGTACCACATCACACCTATCAGATTGGCTAATATGACAAAACAGGAAGATGATAAAAGTTGGAGAAGATGTAGGAGAGTTGGAACACTAATTCATTGCTGGTGGAGCTGTGAGCTGATCCAACCATTCTGGAGAGCAATTTGGGACTATGTTCAAAGGGTTACCAAAATGTGCATACTCTTTGACACAACAATATCACTTCTAGGACTGTTTCCCAAAGAGATCATAAAAAAGGGAAAAGGTCTCACATGTACAAAAATATTTGTAGCAGCTCTCTTTGTGGTGGCCAAGAACTGGCAATCAAGGAATTGCCTATCAAATAGGGAATGGCTAAACAAGTTGCGGTATATGAATGTAATGAAATATTATGGTGCTATGAGAAATGATGAACAGGAATACTTCAGAGAGGCCTGGAAAGACTGAGTGAAAGGAGCAGAACCAGGAGAACTTTGTATACAGCAACAACCATGGTATGCAAGGAATTTTTCTGGTAGTCTTAGTACTTCATTGCAATGCAAGGACTTAAAATATTTCTGATGAACTCTTGAGGCAAAATGCCTTCCACATCCAGAGAAAGAACTATGGAATTGGATGGCAGATAGAAGTAGACCATTTTCTTTTGTATTATGTTTTATTTTGTTTTGTTTTGTGGTTTCTCCCATTCATTTTAATTCTTCTGTGCCACATGTATTTAATATGAAGGTATTTATAGAACCTATATAAGATTGGATGCCATCCCAGGGAGGGAGTGGGAAGGTAGGGGGGAAAGTGTGGAAGCAGGGGAAAAAAATCTAAAATATATGAAAGTGATTATTGAACACAGAAAACAAATAAAATAATGTAATATTTTTAAAATGTATGTGTAGATCCCATATAAGATTTCATGCCATCTCATGGAGGGAGGGGAGAGGGAGAAAATTTAAGACTTATGGAAATGACTCTTGAAAATTAAAAATAAATTAATTTTAAAAAATAATCTAAGGTCTTTCCCAGGTCTCTAAGTTGGTAATACAGATTGATCAAAGTATGAAAGTATCCACAGTGCCTTATATATAACTGGTACGTAAAAATGCTTATCAAAACCATCTACAAGATCCCAAAACCTTAACCTAAATCACAGATCCCTCAAGTCCAGATACTAATTCTTAAATTATTTCCAGCTCCCTACACTAGGAAGTAGATTTCAGAGAAAGGTTCCAAATTTCTCTATGTGTTGTATTACCATAGACAGTGTCTCTGCCATCAACCAACAAAAATAGAAACTCTAAGAAAAATATTTACAATTAGATTAGGGTATATTAATCCCAAATTAATTAATCTAACAAACTAGATTAGCCAATTCAACTTAAAAATATTGTAGCAAGTGCCTAGAATTTGCCCAATGATTGTTTCAGGACATAAGAATTGTCAAAGTGGTCATGTTGACCATCTTTGTATGAAGGCCAAAGTGATCTTTGCTAGGTGCTACCAGTGTTGACCCTGCAAGAATTAAACCTCAAAAGGTGTGTCATATGCCCTGAAACATTCCATAAATGTCTCTCAGTAATAAGTCTTGGATCTATCATCCTCAGTATATACAAATACTTATTAAAGGTATTTCTATTTTCTATTTGTGGTACCTCTTGAGAAAACAAACTCTAAATTTATTGTATGTTTTTTAAAGATAGTAGTGCCTCTTATTTTTCTAAAATTTCCCTCTTTTAGAGTTCACATAGGACAAATACAAAATAGGCCAAAGTCAGGATTATCTAGAAGCACCTTTCATTTATTGTTAAGATCTATTTAAAGCTTAGTCTATTTTTTTATGATTAAACTCCATTTATGTGAAAACAGAATAAAATGTATATTCAATATTTTCCTATATGTAAGGAAATATAGTGAGGTGAACACAGAAGCCATTAGAAAGGATACAGTCTTATTCTAGCTGTCCAGCTATCTATTTCTGTATTCTGATGCTGATGTCTATGGTTTTTCAAACTACAACTCACTAGAAGAAAAAATTCCAGGTTTCTCAGGATTGTCAGCCTCCTCATGCCTGAGGCCAAAATTGAATTTGTGCCATGTTGTACTTGAACACAGGCAATCAACCTTTGCTTACAATGCATGGAAGTTGGAAGCTTACTTTCTGAGAAGGTTCTGCTATTTCTTCAAATGTCATTTCATAATATGTTACAAATCAAAGTAAAAGGTAGAATGAACAAATATTAATTACAAGTGGATGTTGGAACTTAAATGTACGAACATCTCACCTCCCCAAGAGTCTGAGGATAACCTCTTTGCCTACATTTACTTTCTAGCAACATGAAGAGAACTTTCAATTCTCAAATACTTAAGGGCATCTGTAAACTTATCAATGTGACTATCTTCTCCAAAATGCATATAAAAACCTATTCAAGCCTGCCCATCCTTTGCATCTTTCATGCATGCCTTCCCCAGAGATAAATAGATAGTGATGACCTAATGCTTCTAGTATCTTGTAGTCACTTAATAAGTAATAGGATAACACGTTTGATTTAGATCCAGAAGCCTCAGAGGTCATCTAATACCATCCCCTCATTTTACAAACTAAGAATTGAGGCCCCAAAGGGTTAAGGAACATAGTCACTCAGGAAGTAAGAGACAGAGCCAGGATTCAGCATCTCCATCTGCAAATCTGATATACTTTCCACTCTACCTGTGCCTTTTTTTCAGTCTCTGTTTGTTGAATTGAATTGGACTCATCAGAGGAAAGGAATTATCAGAGCATTAAACTGTGTGTGAGCATTCATTTTAATTCAAATATAAATATTTTCAGTCTCTAGGTAGTGATCAATTTCTTTATAGGAAAAAGGAGAAAGCAGGATGCCAAATTATATTGAGTAACAAGTATTTCAGAATCCCTATGGCTGAGGTTTCCTTAAAAAAAAAAAAACTTTCTAAAGGATAAAGTCAGAGTAGTTACAGTGACCACAAGCTATCTGGACTATTTAATAATTCAGAAGAAAGTCAGAATGGGCACCACTCTCCTAATATCCCTTTCAGTTCCCTAAATTGTGCTATCAGCTACCTCTTCCCCTTCTCCCTTCTCATGACGCATGTCTAGTGTCATTTCACTTGTCACTTAGTGAAACCTAATTGCTATCACAGAGGATATCAAAGTGCACGTTTATTTTCCTTTATCTTCATTCCCAGAATATGAACTTGGGCCCATAAACAGAACCATTACCTTTATCTACAGAAAAGATCACAGTGGAGGCTGAGGTTGAAAGAAGTTAGTAGGATGAAGAAGTAACATATCCAGGAGCTTTCATTTTGAAAATATTAAGTCCCTCTGTGGCTGTTACTAAGTCACAGTTGACCAGCTACACACTTAGTCTCAAAGCTTTCTGCGGTTGATTTCTTATGGAAGAACATTTGTCTCCTCTTGTTTTATTACTAAGAATACAACAGAAGAAATTACTAGAATGGAATTGTTTGTGTGGTTTTTAATCAAATAGCAAAGAGAGTCAGATAACACCCAAATATCAATGCACAAGGTTATTTTTATTATCCTATATCTCTATCTAATAACTTCCCCAGACTTGAGTTCCTCAGGACAAATGTTTTCTCGAAACTTAAAATACTGTTGAAATTTTAAGTATTATCACTTTTAACATAGCAGCAGCAGCAGCAGCATTATTACAATGAGGCCATCTGACCTGGATGGCATCAGACATCTTTACATATAGTGTAAAAGACATTGACGACAGTCTCATGATTCCCCCCAAAAAAGAAAATTCTACAAGTTTCTTTAATATCCTGTCTTAATCTATAGTGTATCTCATGTTTGCATTTAAATCAGATTCATGTGAACTCTGTGAAAGTGGTCAGACACATCTCCATGTCACCAGACCACTAGGCAGAGCTGTGTGACAGGTCACCATTGTTCTACTCTATCCACAGTCTAGAAAGGTGTAAAAGGCTCTGCTTAGCACACAGGTCACCAAAGGGATATTCCAACTCCCAAGAGAAGTGTTTCTCTTTTAAATCTGCTGTGATTTGTCCCACATTTTCAACATTTAGCAGAAATAAAAAACAAATTATGACCAATGTGTATATAACAGTTCTTTAATCATATTGAAGGCTACTAAGTCAATCCTGAGTCTTCCCCTTTTCTTAGTTGTAAAAGACAAACTCTTTTATCGTTGGTCTATCTTACTTTCAATATTTTTACTGTGGATCTTCTCCATGACTTCCAAATATCTCCCAAGTGAATTATATAAACATGACCATACATGAAGTGCTGCTATGAATTTTACTGGGTAGATATCTAGCAATATGTCAACCCTGGACTAAAGAATCAAGATACAGAAACACAAAGAGCAAAGCCATAATGCTCATTTCCTTCCTCGTGCTATAAATTGGTACATACACCTGCCTAATGCAAAGGAGAAAATGAATAGGAGAAAACTATATTGAGGAAAAACAAGTAGATGTCACACTGTGAAAAGGTAAAAATGAAAAACAAAGCAGAAAACCCAGAACATACAGTTAGGAACAAACATAATCCTCAGGTCTGCTTCTGAAAATTAGTTTATCCATTTTTAAGCTTGAAACTTTAATACGTCCCTTCCTGTCACTCAGTGAATCATAAACCTCGGCCATGGCCATGTTGACTGCCATGGGCTGCATCCATAAAATAGACTCTTAGATGAAAAAAATTATCTAAATTCAGTAAAGTAAAGGGAGCGAGGGAAAGATGTCAAATAAGACTTGGTTAAAGCACTGACAGGACAAAAGGGCAAGTCCTGTAGTTTATGTTCTGGCCAAAGGAAACTAGCCTAAATTCAACATGGAGATTCTCTACATGTCATGGCCATTCATGTATGCCACAATGGAAACTAACAGACCAAGAACACTTGGTCAGGGAGGCAGATCTGGGTGCTTGTACATGCAAATAGGACTACAGACCCCTATATGTATGCTGTCTTTTATAAACAAAAACCATGACATCACTGACCACTATCAATAGGACTGGTACCTTTATATTGTTTGTTTTTCAGAAGAGGCAACAGATCTGTGCTGACTTAAATGTTCCTATGGTTTATTTATTCTCCAGTGTGAGCAGCAGCACATCTTTACAGGTAGCTGAGCGGCAGCATGAAATAGGGGTGGGAGGGAAAGAATTGGAAATGGAGTCAAGAAAAACTTGGCTCCAATCCTCCTTTGGATCCTTACTTGCTATTTGTGTGTCTTTGGGCAGATCACTCAGCTTTTCTGAATATTAGATCCTCTACATATAAAATGGGAACAATAATACATTGTAAACAAAAACTCAAAAAGCAGTGAGACCACCTCAGAATCAAAAAGACCTGGATTCAAGTCCTGCTATTGACAAATACTCTCTGTGACCCTACATGCAAGCCATTTAACCTCTCAGGGCCCCAACGCAGTGGGGGACTATGAATTAAAGATGAGTTGCTTATCTGCAACTAATGGACAGTTCCCACACTGGAATTTCTTTACAAGAATGAAATCACAAGTTTGGACCCTCTCCCTTCAAAAAAAAAAAGTCTATTACAGGGTTTTAAAAATTAAATCATATAATGTATGTAAAAATACTAGATAAATATCAGTGACTGTTCTTATGTAAAAATGGTTCAGCAAAAGATGGCACAATGAAACGTAGCATAGTAAATGTGCTAGAGAGAATCTTGAGTAAATGGACTTTGACTTCAATAACAAGATAGTCTAACCAACTGGTCTATTTATCAGTATAACAATACATCACTAAGAAGATTTGGGGAGTCAAAAGAGGACATTCATATTTGTATCACATGAAGCCACTAATAATTTTGCCAAGAATATTTCCTTTCCGATTGTATGGAAACAGGATACACTGAATTATAATGCCCCAAACTCTTTCTATAGACCTAAGTTTCGAAAGAATTAAATGGGTCTAAAAACCATTTAATCAGGAGGTAAACATTAAGTCTTAACCCAAAGAGCCTTTCTATGGCAAAAAAAAAAAAAACAAGTAAAATATGAATGAATGTGGTTTAAATTGGAAAATCATTCACTGTGTAATAGAAGTACCAAATGGTTTTGTAGATGGAAAGTAAATGAGCTGGAAATGAGAAAGTGATGCACCAGGGAAGCAATTCTTCATGTGACACATTTCTGGAGTTGGATATGATCTGAATTGACCACCTCTCTGAATCCCCTTGAGGTGGAAAAGCTAGCATTAAGAGAGTAAAATACTGGAGTTGGAGATAAATACAACTCTGCTAACAAATGGGGGGAAAATGCCTAAATTACCTGGATAAGGACAAAAGGAAACATACTAATGGAACCAAATGACTATCATAAATGCTGTTTCTCCATAGGCAAATAGAAGTGAAGATTAAGGCAAGTTTTCCAGACATTTCAGGCAAAACACTTCTGAGGATAGGGAGCAAAGGGAGTTTGGGGGAAAAGGAGAAGGTGATCTATGTGGAATGAATTCACAAATAATACATCTTTCTGCTTCCCTTTGCCTAGAAGAAATAGCTTCAAAATAAGCTAGTTTAATAAATTACTTTTATTTGTAAAGCTACAAAAGATGCTTTAATGTCTTAATACCTAAAATTCTCAATGGAAATATTCAGATGAAATCAGTAACAAAGCCCCATTTGGATCATGTGACCAACTTCAATGACTTCCATTGTAATATATTGGGCAGCCGGGTATTGTCCATCTGATAATCTAGGAACAAATGATCAAAACGTGAAATTAAAAATAAACTTTATCTCTCTTAACGGCACAACCTCCTTAGGAATAAATCATAATTAGACTATGTAGTAGAGTGGAAACGGCATTGGACTGAGAGGCAGAAGATTTGGTTTCAAGTTTTAATTTTGGTAATTGTTACCAGTTTGATTTTGAGATAGTTGCTTCCTTCTAGTGGGCCTTGGTTTGTAAAATGAGAAGGTTACCTTAAATCCCTAAGGACATACCCACTGCAAATTCCCTGAAGGATGAATTATCTGATTCACTTCCCACACTGCCCAACAGATATTAAGTATCCAAATATTTTAAAAAATAAAACCAATAGTTACATAGGATAGTAAAGTAGGAAGGAGAGTATGGTGGAGGAATAGGGTGAGGAAGAGAATAGAAGAACTTTGGTTTCATTTCATCATTGAGCTCATTAATTCAGGTACTTCTACTATGGTAGATGGTACCTAATTCAGACACCAGGCTACAGGATCCTACATGATGGTTCAATTCAATTCAATAAACATTTATTAAGCACATAATATAGTGCCAAGCAATGCCTAAGCATTAGAGATTCAAAAATAGATAAAAGATAGTCCCTGTCATTAGGGAGCTTGCAGAGTAATGGAGAGGACAACGTGCAAACAAACATATACAAAGTAAAGTACAAGACAAATAGGAAATAATTAAAAGAACTTGAATTAAGATGGGTTGGGGCATAATACATGATAATATCCAGATCTTGGTAGTAAGACACATACATAGAAGTCCTTTGGTTTCAAATTTCACCCCAACAACTTGGAAAGCAATTTTTCCCAAGGAAGTTGCATCGTATTAATTGAAGATACTTAAAGGAAAAGAAGGTTGAAAGGGAACAGAAGTTGGTACTTGCTCCCTTGTCAAATGGTTTTGTACGTACCATTCTACATATAAATATTCTAATCCTTGCCTCAGTAGAATATAAGCTCCTTGAAGATGGGAACCGGTTTTCAGTTTTATTGTTGGGTTTTTTAATCTATCCTTTACACATAGTATGAAGCTTATATAAATATTTGTTTAATTTGACTCTACAAGAAAAGCTCAACACCCATCTGTAAATAAAAAAATCAAACTCTCACATGGACCTGCCCACAGTTGGTAACTCCTGATCCAAGCTATAACCAGGAATAAAAGGTATAATGAGACTTAGAGGTCAGTGGCCAAGAGAATTAAGCCCTGATTCAAAGTTCTACCTGAGTGTTTCTCACCTGGCTGCTAGGCTTCTACAATAACAGAAATAATGATGTCATGGTCATCAGGTTCTGAGGACCTGAAGAGGTCCTCTCTTTTCTCCTTAGTATGCTAAGTATTTTGCCATATATATATGTATATATATATATATGGTGGTATATGGGTAAGAAGACACAAAAGGAGGAAGGAAAAGTCAGACAAAGTGATAGAGATCAGAAGAGCCAGAAAATTGGCAATGATGATAAAGGATGGAACTATTCAAGAGGTTATGTAAAGAGAGCCATACTAATAACTGCCAGTCGAAATATGAATTGGCCCAATTGTCTTTGAGGAAAAGAATTTGGATTTATGAAACAAGTAATTAAAATGCCCATACCTTTTGATTCAGAGATCCCATTGCCAAGTCTATACCACAGGGAGGTTAACGACAGAAAGAAAGGGCCCATGCATGCTGAAATATTCATGGTAGCATTTGAAAGTAGTAAAGAACTAAAAAGAAACTGGGTGTTCATCAACTGGAGAATGATTTTGTGTTATCTGCATACTGTAACACATGAATATAATTAAATATATAAGGAAGACTTATATGAACTGATACAAAGTGATGTAAGAGCCTGCAGGAAAACAACGTAGACCAAAAGAATAGGGGGGTGGGGGGTGGGGGGTAGGGACTGAATGTGGCTGAATGAAATAGTTAACACTCATATAGTGCTTATTACGTGCCAAGCACTGTGCCAAAGGATTTGCAATTATTATCTCATTTGATTCTCATAACAACCCTGAGAAGTGGTTGCTATTATTATCCATGTTTTACAAATGAGGAAACTGAGACAAACAGCATTTAAATGATTTGCCTTGGTCACACAACTAGTAAACATCTACAGTTAGATTTGAACTCAAGACTTTTGACTGCAGGCCCAGTACTCTATGTTGGCTCTGGAGAAAGGGTTGAAAAAATGCACTGCCCTCCCTTCACTGCAGAGGACAAGGATGACAGATGGGGAATGCTACATAAACTGCTGTACTATGGTTTTGCTGAACCACTTTGTTGTTATTTTTCTGTTTGAGTCTTTGTTAAAGGTTCAGGGGTAGGAGTAAAGATGATACATTAGAAAATTGATGTAATACAAAATTAAAATTCATCAATCAAAAAGGTAAACAAAATAAGTTAAGATACACAGTAACAATGTTAACTAGCATATTTTTTCAAGAATTAAGTCTATATGTACAATGGATATTAATATATTTATTAATACTTTAGCTTTACAGAATATCTATAAAACTAAGAGTGTTGGCCTGAAGCCAAATAAACTTTTTTATGTTAAGACAATAATCCTGGTTCTCATCGATATTTTCTATGGCTTTCCTTTTTAAAACTTAGGCCAACTCAAACTTAATCTTCAGAGTGTACATTTTTATTACATCTCAGGTAGAAGTATTCAAGAGGACAAGTGCAAAACCTATTTGGTTACTGAAAACACTGTCAAATATTTTCAGTATGGCAAAAATTTTATTCCTAAGTTCAGACCTATGCGTTGGATACAAAGAGATTTTTAGGTAAGAATTGGTAGATATGTACATTCTACTTTTTCTCTACTTTAGATCTGGAAATCTAAGTTAGGCTGTTTGTGTTAACATTTCATTTTTATTACTTTTCTCAATAGAATCAAAATGAAATAATCTGTAACAGATTTCTTTTCAGATTCCAAAAGCATAAATTTATTTTGCTTTATTTCAGTCCAGATATATTTCACCAATAAAATAAAGTCAGCGTGGAAAATCCCTTCACTGATAGACAACTCTCTTGTAACTTGTTTTCTTAGAAAATTGTTTGTCATATAGAGATCTGAAGTAACTTCTCAATGATCAAATAGTTACTTTATGTGAAAAGTAAGATCCAAACCCAGGCCTTTCAGAATCCAAGGCTGGCTTATTCTCCACTATAGCACACTGCATCTCAAATTTTAGGAATTCTAAAGATCTATGGATCATCTAAATGACATTTTAAAAGGGACAAAAATTATTCTTAGGTTAGTACTGTAATACCTTACAACAATAATTACAGTAATTAGTTCATGTCAAGCCTACCTGGGCAGCAGGGGTGTAGGGTGTGTTCAGGGAGGACCAGTACCTTTGGTGTGATGGCTGCTAAGCCCTTTTCAGGGCTGCTTTCCACCTTTGGTGACCACCCAACAGTTCCACCCAACTCTTACCTGTGGGTTCAAGAAGCTTTAGCATGTGCGGTGGCCACATCCCAGTAAACCATTTCAGCAGACAGACCAAACCAGGTTGAGGGTAACCAAGGGGTCTCAAACCCATTGGTGAGTTAGGGAGATGTCTACCCCAAGCATATGAAGACTTCTCCTGGTGGAATGGGCAGATGAGAACAATTTGTTCCAATGGACATGAAGGCAGCTGAAGCAGGTGATGTAGAATGCTTAGAGCTTTGTGAGACACTGAAGATGCCAAGCTCATTCACTACATCCTGAACCATCATCAGTCATCTTGATTCTGTCCTGCCATTGGACTATGATAACTCTGGAGGAGAGAATGAGGCTGATGACTTTGTGCAACTCTCCTTTACTTAAATCCAATTTACACACAAATCAAAAGACATCACCCATACCATTTTACTATTATACCTCAAAGTCCTGTGGCAACAGGAAAGTGATGAAGCAGCAGGTGTGGATACACCGGGAACTGTAGTCGCAACTCTGCACACAGGCAGCCCAGGCTATAGGTCGTCTCTCACTGGAAATAGCAGTGGAATTTGGCAGCCCCCCTGGGTGTCTGAGCAGCCTTTTAAGGATCACACTGCTCAGCTCCTGGTGTGAGAAAGGGGCTAGAAAATGTATCCTAAAAATTGTCTGCTTACCCAAATTTAGAGAAATACAGAAAGATTCTTTTGTTTTGTTTTACAAACTGATGTAGAGTGAAGTGAGCAGAACAAGAATTTATGCAGTATCCACAATAATAGCATTAAGGGAAACAACTTTAAAAGACTTCACAACTTTGACCCAAAAAATACCCTGTCATGACCATGACCATGCTCTTAATAATAGCATTCTTCTCATCTCCAGGCAGAAGTGTGTAGCAGGAAGCGCCCCAACATACAGAGGGAGCCTGCTATCATAGGTTCTTAGATCTGCATTCATAAAAGGAAAGGTAACTTTTGAGGGGTTAACAATCACTTTAATCAAGCACATGTATCATTCCTTTCACCAAGTACACATATCAATCACCTGCTTCAAGGGAGCCAGCACCCTGAACTTCAAAGAAAATACAGAGAAATCAAAAGATCAACAGACATGGCTTCCTCTGCCTGAATTCAACAGACAATTGGACACCAATGGTCTGACCATAGTTACCAGAGAGGAAAGCACTGACATCTGGGTTTTCAAAGCCAGGGAGCTCCTTAAATTGGCTTCCCAGAGTCCTCATTTGGAACTCAAACCTTCTCACAAAAACTAAGCCCTAAAAGTAAAACCTCAACTCAGAGTATTTATACCTTTTCTAGAGCCAGAGGGCATAACTCTCTGACTCAGTGCCTCAATAGAAAAAAACAAAAGGTACTTGGAACTCTCCTACAAAACAACTTCCCTAATCAAGCTTCCCACAATGGGTAGACCTATCAATGGGTGGGAAAAATCTTCTTTAGTCACATTATTCAATCAGAGGCACTATTAGTAAAACAAAAACAGCAAAAGATCCTAATTTGATTGCCATCACAAGGTGTAATGGACTAAATATACAGAACCAGAACCTCTTTCTCAAATTGTCAATATCTTGACTTGTTTTCCTTGACTATACATATTTATATATGTATAAGGAGGAATTTTTGTTGGTCAAGAAAATGATGAGTTAGTGGGTAGTGGTGAACATTAAAAGCTTCAAAATAATATTCCAAAATGTACAAGTTAAAGAACAAAGGAAAACACCTGAGAAAGACTTCAGAGCTATGATCAATACAATAATTAATAACAGTTCCAAAAAGAGATGGCTTATATTTGGCAGAGAATGGACAGGCTAGAAGTACAAAATAAGATATATGGTTTGGGGCATGAGCAACCTGTGGGTTTGTTTTGGTTGACTATATTCATTTGGTAGGGGAAAGAATTTTACTGGGGATGTGGGGAAAGGTGAGGTAGACTTAAGCTATGCAATGAGAAGTATTGATATTGATTTTAAAAAGAAATATCAATGAATTTTTATAAATAGTATATTTTATTTTCCTCCAATTACATGAAAAGATAGTTTTCAACATTCATTTTTTTATAAGACCTTGAGTTCCAAATTTTTCTCCCTCCCTTCCCTTCCTTTCCCCCTCCCTAAGATGGCAAGTAATGTAATATAGGTTATAAGTACACAATCATTTTAGTCATATTTCCAAATTAGTCATGTTGCAAAAGAAGAAACAAAAAAAATGGGAATAACCATGAAAAGAATTCAAAAAAAAAAGAGTGAAAATAATATGCTTTAATCTGCATGCAGAATTCATAGTTTTTTTTCAGGATGTGGATAGGATTTTCCATCATCAGCTTTTGGAATTGTCTTAGATCACTGTATTGCTGAGAGGAGCTAAGTCTATCATAATTTATCATCACATTGTGTTACTGTTACTATGCACAGTGTTCCTTTGGTTCAGCTCACTTTACTCAGCATCAGTTCATGTAAGTCTTCCTAGGTTTTTCTGAAGTCTACCTGCTCATCACTGCTTGTAGTACAACAGTATTCATCACATTCATATACTACAACTTGTTCAGCCATTCCCCAATTGATGGTCATCCTCTCACTTTCCAATTCTTTGCCACCACAAAAAGAGCTGCTACAAATATTTTTATACATCTAGGCCTTTCCCCTTTTTTATGATCAATTAAATATTCTTTAAATATTTCAAAGATCAAAAGAAATTTCAGAAAGTGATGCAGACAAGCAGAACAGTTGTAAATAACGTAAAATGGGACACAAATAGAGAAATTAAGGGCTTTTTAAATTTTTTATTTATATAAGTATACATAATATATGACATAGTATAAATATACACATATAGTACAATATATTACACCTATATACTATAATATATATGGAATATGATACAACATATGACATATAGTATATATTGTTAGATTATATTATATACTATATATGCTATCTATGACAGAAGTCCATAATTTCTTTTTTTATTATAATCCTCTTCCCTGTTCTTTGAATTTTGAAATGTTTGTGTTTGTCAATTGAGTTCACAATTATAAAGAAAAAAAATTTTTAAGAAATTATTAAAAACTTTTTTAGAACAATTCAGTTACCTGGATCAAAGACTGCTTTGCATTATTAGTCTCTGTATGGCTAGTTTCTTCGTGCCTAATACACATTTAATAAAAGTTTGTTAAACTGAATTTTCTTCAGAGGATTCATGGAAGCTACTATGGAGAAACTATATTAGTCCCTTTCTTGAAATTTAAGGAATGTCAGACATCAAAGTAAGAATTTTAGACACGGAACATGTTGGTGGCATTTGTTCAGGGGGCATGTCAGGAACCATGGCATTTGACATCAATCTCAGACATTCTACCAACATCTTGACAGGAAAACTACTTGGTGTATTGAGAATGCTACTAACAGAGAATGGTACTCTCAGCGTAAAGGACTTTCTGATGAGTAAAACACAAACTAAAACATTCAGAGATATTTAGAATTCAAAATAGAAGTCCACAAACCACAGACCTGGAGTTAAACCTGACCCATTCTTACCTTACAGGCCACAGAAAAGCAGGTGGAAGGCCAGATTTGTCTCAAGCATTGTAGTTTACCAAAAACTGATCCAGCAGGGTTTACTTAAGAGAAAGAATGCTAAACATTGAAAGATTGAGTGAGAGTAGGGAACACTAAGAGAAAGAACTTAGAGTAAGTGTATGAATTATAGAAAAGTAAATCTAAGCTGAAAAGGAGCAGAATTGTCCCTGGAAATGACTTTAAAAACCCTGATAGGAACAGAAGTAGCCCCAGGCAAAATTGACAAACACATGCGCGGTAGTTTAAGGCCTGACCTCCCTGTCTGGAGGGCCTTCTTCTGCCTTCAATTGCTTCTGCTATCCAGACCTTTCCAAAACTTGAATTCCTAGATCGGAACTTCTGCTTGCAATTTGGCCAGACAGAGTTTCTCACTATCTAACTTGCTTTAAAATCTTGCCCTCAGGTTAGGATCTCAGAGCCTTTCAAAATGATACGTAGTTAATCAGATGAATTAGTCCATATGCTAAAGGGAGAAAACTAGAATAGATCTGGAATCCCTATTACCTTCTTTTTGAGCAAAATACATGAATTTCAAGATAATGCTAAAGAAATCCCAGTAAACAATTTAATTAATAACAATGTAAAGAAGTAGTAATTCTGATTAAATCCATGCCTAGTCACATTCCAGAGGGCTGTGATGAAAGCTAGTATTTATATAGCCACAAGGTTTAAGAGCTGCTAGAAGGTATGGCAGATAGAGCACCAGGCCTGCAGTCTGGAAGACCTGAGTTCAAATCCAATCTCAGACACTAGTTGTGTGACCCCCTATTTACCTCAGTTCCATATCTGTAAAGGTCAGACATGACTGAAGAACAAAAGGTTTACAAATGTTATCTCATTTTATCCTCACAACATCCCTAGAAAGGATGCTATTATGATCCCCATTACAGATGAGGAAAAAAAAGATGGAGATAGATGGATGGATGGACAGACAGACAAAGAGATGGACGGATGGACAGACAGATGGACGGACAGATGGACGGATGGATGGACAGACGGGTGGATGGACAGACGGAGAGATGGATGGATGGACAGAGATGGACGGACAGACAGATGGATCGGTGGATGGATAGACACATAAAAGTCAAGTAACTTGCTCAAGGTCACACCATTAGGAAGAGTCTGAGGAAGACTCTGAATTCATCTTCCTGACTACAAGTTCAGAACCGTTGAGACTGCCCATTAACCCATACATAGAGGAGAAACCCTGTGCCACAATTATAAAATAAGCTCAAAAAAAGGATTCCTGTAAAAGGGCTAAAGCAGTGAGTTAAACTCAAATAAAAATGGATCCCTGCAGCCTATAGACTTAGAAAACCAAAAATTAACATTATCTATGTTTTATTTGTATTTTCATTTATTTTGTTAGACATTTCCTACATACATTTTAATCTGACTCAGGCCAAACTCAAGACTTTTGCCATGTGGTCTTGATAGGTCTGATGGAGCAATGGGACCCCTAAAAAAGGGTCCTTGAACTTTCCCACAAATTTCAGCAGCCCAGATCTCTGGCATTCACCAAAGGCATCCAGCCCATCCCTGTCAATAATGCTTTCAACTGTCCTTCTTTGTGGCCCCAACCTAGACCAGCTTTTCATTCTCTGTTATCTCCAGACCACCCCAAGCTATTTGCCATTCTCCATCCCACCCAGATCTTCCCACAGTCTTTTTCCCTATGAAAGTATCAGTCTTGTGCTTATCAAACCTGTGGACTCACTAGGAATCCCAACCAGAGTTATAATAAACTCACTATTTGGACTGAAAGTAGGCTTGCCTGATTGAATTCTCATGAGGCAGACCCTTGCATTTCGGGGTTCCTAGCACCCACAGACCGCATCAGTCCTCCTTATTTTTCTCTCTGTTATTCCTTCCTGTCTTTCCCTTCCCTCCCTTACTTCACTCTTTTTCTCCTTTTTTTCATACCTTAGCCTTCTTTTTCTTCTCATCTCTCACTCTGGGTCTTATTCTGTCAAACTTAACAAGCCATAAAATGGAACTGAGATACTGTTCTAATTAGTTCATTGAATAATTTTTTTTATGTTCCTTTCCCTTAATTTAACAATGAGATTAATTGAAAGTTCTGAATTTCTTTTTTTCCCCTACAGCATTTTAGGTGACGAATCAATGGTCCTCAAATAACAGAATATTCCCCACCCTTGCTCTATCTAAACATGAGGCATTTATAATTAAACTGTACCTGAACATGTTTTATTTCAGTTTCAAAAGGAAGCTCTCCCAAATCAGGACAAGGTAGTCAACTCTGGATTGCTTTTAATGAGAAGGAAAAACCTCAAATTTTTTTGAAAAAGCTAACTTGGAGAAACACAGTCCTTGTATCATTGTTTTTAATACCAGGGCTACACACAAAACAAAGTGACAGCATATAAAATTGAGCTCACACCATCCACACCCACTATCAGCTCGATTATGACAAGCTAGCAAAAAGAGAACAGAGGAAAAAGCAATGAAATTCCAACAGCAGGGAAAAATTTAGGCTGTATTTTACTTTGGTGATATTAGGCAAGCTGTGTGATGTGTTAGCAGTGTCAAGAGGCCAACATGGAAGAAACAAGGTTTAAAAAAATAGTACACAGGAACAATGACTGCTCTTTTATTGAGCAAAGCAACTTGGAAGGGTACTTTAAAAATACAATTGCCAGTGTAGTCATTTAGTGATTTTTGCATTAATCACTTAATGAAGGGGAGAAATGATCTGAAAATCTTTCATTTCCTCATTTAGGAACAGTTCTAAAATAAGACAGGAAAAATAATTCCTGTTTTATTATCCTGTAGCACTTAGGACCAGATTGGGAAGAGTGAGGAACCCCAGGCAACGATAAGGAGAAGCTCAAGTCAGGGCCTGTGGAAGAAAGAATACTCAATAGCTAGAACACATCAGCTCTGAGGAATAGGGGAATAGAAGTCAGTCAAGAAAATGTCAAGGAAATATTATGCACTCATCACTCTTTAGCTCACAGTTGTTACTGAAAGCATCCCACCAGAAAATCTAGTATTTCAATTCCATTGTGTTCCTCAAGTTCTGAGTTTCTGAGAACTTTTTCTATCCTTGCTGAGAATATCCTTTGATAGGAGTGGTAACAAGCCATTTTTTTTGAGGGGGGAAGGCAGGGCAATTGAGGTTAAGCGACTTGACAAGTGTCCGAGGCCGGATTTGAACTCAGGTCCTTCTGACTCCAGGGCTGGTGCTCTATTCATTACACTACCTAGCTGCCCCAGCAAGACATTTTTGTACCCAGGGCAAGGACCACATACCATGGCCAAAACAAAACTTAGTTGGCCTTTGAAAGGTACTGCACAATGGTCAAGACACAGAGACTCTAAGATTAAAACAATAATAGCTAACTTTTAGATAGATCTTTAAGTTTTATAAAGCCCTTTACAAATATTGTCTCATTTGATCTTTGATCTCAGGCTATATCCTCATTTTATAGATGAGGAAACTGAGGCTGAAAGAGATTAAGTTACTTGACCAAGGTCACCCAGCCAGTATATAAGACAGGATTCCAGTTTGGGTCTTCTTGACTCCTAGTCCAGTATTATCCCCTCTGTGCAACCTAAGCTAGGTTTCTTCTGGGAAGGTTATCATGGGAAGTAGGAAGCAATAAAAGAACTTTCTATTTTAACTAATTGTTGTCACTTACAGATGATATTTCTTAGTGTTTCCATGCTGTAGAAGAATCAGAGCTGTCATTGTCCTCTAAATTTGGTGCTCTGGGACAAATCTCCTATTACCCCATCCAAGTTACTGTGTGTTCTGAAGTGGGGCAAAAGAGATATATGCTTTATCTATAAAAATGCAAATACCAAAAATATTTGATATCCTTTGCAACTGAGGTACCACAGATTTTTGTTTGTTTTATATGCATTTATAATCTGTTATTCTCTCTACCTCTTACTATAGAAAAGTGTGGGGGGGAAGTAAGGAAGAGAGAGAAAGAGAGGGGGGGAGGGAAGAATGAAAGAAAGAAAGAAAGAAAGAAAGAAAGAAAGAAAGAAAGAAAGAAAGAAAGAAAGAAAGAAAGAAAGAAAGAAAGAAAGAAAGAAAGGAAGGAAGGAAGGAAGGAAGGAAGGAAGGAAGGAAGGAAGGAAGGAAGGAAGGAAGGAAGGAAGGAAGGAAGAGAGGGAGAAAGAGAGGGAGAAAGAAAGAAAGAGAGAGAGAGAGAGAAAGAAAGAGAAAGAAAGAAAAAAAGAAAGAAAGAAAGAAAGAAAGAAAGAAAAAGAAAGAAAGAAAGAGAAAGAAAGAAAGTCAAAATGGCAGAGTACAACTGAGTTCTCCCAACATTTCCTCCCAAACAACTTTAAAATAATGGCTCAAATGAAATTCTGGGGCAGCAAAGAAAGCAAAAGAGCAGGGTGAGTCATTCTTCCAGACCATGAGAACTTAGGAGGTCAAGAAGAATAGGTCTGTGACACTGGCATGGGAGCTGATCCAGAGCCCACATGGCAGAAACCTCATCTGTGAGCCTTGGAGGTAAAGACAGCAGAAGCTTTAGAAGTTCTGAAGTCAGAGATGTTGAAGGAATCTAGCAAATGGTCAAAAAGAGATTACAAAGGACCTGTGTGCTAGCACTGGGCACAGTACAAGGCACTGTTTGGCAAGTCCATTGTCCAAAGTCACTGATGGCTTGCAGTTCCAGGGTGGAGAGGAGTACTTTTGGTCACAAGGGAGCAGGAGCCCTGACAAGCAGTAACACTTGCAGCTTTAAGCAATCTCAGGAGGCTTTTCTGGATGAGGACCAGAGTGTGGATGACAAAAGCACTTACCACATCTCTCCCCAGATAACACCATCCTAGAAACAATGAAAACTTCCAAACCCTGAGAACTAGTCCTGAAAATGGCAGCATCAAAAATCCTGAAACTTGAGACAGTGCCCACCCTAGGAACAGAAGCCACCTTTACCATAAAGTCAAACCCCAGAAATAGACTGGAAAAATGAGTAAAAGAAAAAAAAAAGGAACATGACTCTAAAAAGCTATGTTGACAGGGAAGATCAAGACTTAAACTCAGAAGACAATGAAGTCAAGAAGGAAAAGAGGGAATCTGACAAAAGCCTAACAAGAATTCCTTGAAAAACTAAAAATGATTTTAAAATTATACAAAAGTGGTAGAGGAAAAATTGGGGAAAGATATGACAATAATAAAAGAAAATTATGAAAAGACAACAATTTTTAAAAGGAATCACAAAAAATACTGAAAAAATAACACCCTAACAACCAGAATTGGCCAAATGATAGAAGAGGTAAAAAAAAAAATCAGAATGAAAATAACTCTTTAAAAAGTGAAAAACGCTTTTAAAAGGGAAAGAGAAGGAAAACAGAAAGGAAAAAGAATAGAAGAGTATGAGAAGGGAATGGATGGAGATAAGAAAAGAAAAGTAAAAAAGAATTAAGCAGAAATGAGAACAGGGGAGAATCTGACTTTTTATTTAGCAACTTATCCCTACTTCCATTCCACAAATATCAGGGAATGGAACAAGAATTCAATTATTCAAAAAACAGGGATTAAATGCCTACTATATGCAAAGCATTACTTTTCTGACCCCAGATAATTCAAGATAAAGGTGAAATACAGCCTCTGTTCACTGGTATTTGTAGTGGAAGGTCTCCAAAGATATAGAACTCTAGTCAGTTATTCATTGTTCATGTTTGTTGCTGTGAATGTCTAGAGTCCAACATCTCCCCAAAAGCAATTAATGCAAATTTGATTTTTACTGTAATTCAGAATTTCCAAGTACTTAAATTTTGTTTCTAGTTTTTCAGTCAAGAGCTTTTTCTTGGTTAGAGCATAAGACTCTCAATATTTTTTCCCTGTCTCTCAGAGTCCCTTGCTCGGCAGTGCTTTCAACATCTACCAAGAACACTTTAACTAATCTCACCATAATGTAGATGGTCTCTCTAGACTGAAATTCCAAGTTACTTTCTGCTAATCAGTGATGTTTATACTTTTATTACACAGGGAAGAAAAAACAAAATTTTTAAAGATTCTGTTTTCTTACATTTAAGAAAAATATCTTCAAAGTCTATGTAAGTTGAGCATATCCTTTTAAAGGTGTCCTAACTGCTAGAATCCTAGCAGAAAGAAAATTTCAAGTAGATTTCTGTAGACTCCATTTGCGTGCTCACATGCATACTTAAATTAGACCTTTGAAGTTTGCTATGTCTACTATAGCCAAAATAAAATCTTCAGTGTTTATTCTATTTCTTCAAAGGTATTGAATAAGACTTTCCTAAGAGTCAGACTCAAGATACAGAAAGTTCAGTGATTTCAATATACTGGCCATCTATTCCTTTATAAGACTAAGTGAAGAATGAATTAGGAAATGTAAACCATAAATAAAATAATATTATGTATAATAAAAACATAA
The DNA here is from genome assembly GCF_028372415.1 of Notamacropus eugenii. Lineage (NCBI taxonomy): Eukaryota > Metazoa > Chordata > Mammalia > Diprotodontia > Macropodidae > Notamacropus > Notamacropus eugenii. The sequence continues at coordinate 59,450,868 of NC_092874.1, read as the reverse complement.
AAGTCCTGAGAAGCAGTGTTGCACAGTGAATGCAGAACTAGTCTTAGAGCCAGCAAACTGTTCAAGTCCTGCCTCTGACACATACTGACTGTGTGACCATGAGCAAGTTACTACTTTATCTTTCACTGCTCTAGGAAACCCTCTAAGATAATGAATTACAAAGAAGATGTCGATCTGCATTAGTGGAAGATATTCCATCAAGCAAATGTCTTCCCAAATATACAGAAGCAAACCAATTACGGGGCAAGGGGGGATTCAAGTGAGGAGTCAAGTAGAAGGACTGACCTGCTTTAGCTCTACCCTCATAGCTCATAAAAATATCTGTAAACAATGGCTCTAAACAAATTCTAAAGTAGCAGAAATCACAAAATGACATAGTAAAAGAGATTTCCAGCCCAAGACAGACCTACAGGAAAGGTCTCTCATACCAAGTTCAGAACAGAGCACAGCTCAGCCTTGGCCACAGGGTGAGGCAAGGACAGGACTAGAGCAGGCTTCAGGGTATGAAATCATGGCTAGAAGCTGCAGTTCCCAGGTTTCTCAACCCATAAACACCAAAGACAGCTTCAAAAAAGGTCAGTGAGAAAGCTCTTTCACCTGGGTGAGAAGGGAGTAGGGTTCAGCCCTAGCTCTGACCACAGAGAAGCAACCACTGCAAGAGCAACATCTATTTTTGGATCCCTTAGTCTAAAGACCCTGGGAGATTTGAGAAGTTGATGGGTCTCAGTCCTAAGTGACAATCCTGGGGTGAGGAGGAGTGCTGGCTTGGTGGAACTGGTGGTGATTTTGGAGAGGAAATCCTACTTGCACATACTGGGCAGAAAAGCTTGTGGTTGCTTCTAGACAAGAGTACAGGACAGGAGAGGAGCTAACTCCTCTCCCTTGATTGTTCCACCTTGGAGGAAATGAGAACTTATAGGTCCTGGGAGTATACCCTCCACTTGACAAATGACTCGAAAGTCAAGTAACTGGCTGGGAAAAAAATAAGATTATAGAAGGTTACTTTTTTGGGGATCACATATTTTCTTCCATCCTTTTGGATGGGGAAGAACAAAGCATACCACCAAAGGAAGACATCAAAGTCAAGACTTCTACATCCAAAACCTCCAAAAAAAATATGCAATGGTTTCAGGCCAAGAGGAGTTCAAAAATGATTTTGAAAGCCAAGTAAGAGAGGTGGAGGGGAAATTGGGAAGAGAAATGAGAAAGATGCAAGAAAATCATGAAAAGCAAGTCTACAGCTTGCTAAAGGAGACCCAAAAAATGCTAAAGAAAATCACACCTTTAAAAATAGACTAACCCAAATGGCGTAAGAGGTCCAAAAAGCCAATGAGGAGAAGAATGCTTTAAAAGCAGAATTAGCCAAATGGAAAAGTAGGCTCAAAAGCTCACTGAAGAAAATAGTTCTTTAAAAATTAGAATGGAGCACTTGGAAGCTAATAACTTTATGAGAAACCAAGACATTACAAAACAAAACCAAAAGAATGAAAAAATAGAAGACAATGTGAAATATCTCATTGGAAAAACAACTGATCTGGAAAATAGATCCAGGAGAGACAATTTAAAAATTATGGGACTGCCTGAAAGCCATGATCAAAAAAAGAGCCTAGATATCATCTTTCACGAAATTGTCAAGGAAAACTGCCCTAATATTCTAGAACCAGAGGGTAAAATAAATATTGAAAGAATCCACCAATCACCTTCTGAAAAAGATCCAAAAAGAAAAACTCCAAGGAATATTGTAACCAAATTCCAGAGTTCCCAAGTCAAGGAGAAAATATTGCAAGCAGCCAGAAAGCAACAATTTGAGTATTATGGAAAAACAATCAGGACAACACGAGATCTAGCAGCTTCTACATTAAGAGATGGAAGAGCTTAGAGTATAATATTCCAGAAGTCAAAAGAACTAAGATTAAAACCAAGAATCACCTACCCTGCAAAACTGAGTATAATACTTCAGGGGGGGAAATGGTCATTCAGTGAAATAGAGGACTTTCAAGCATTCTTGACAAAAAGATCAGAGCTGAGTAGAAAATTTGACTTTCAAACACAAGAATCAAGAGAAGCATGAAAAGATAAACAGGAAAGAGAAATCATAAGGGACTTGCTAAAGTTGAACTCTTTACTTTCCTACATGGAAAGACAATATTTGTAACTCTTGAAACTATTCAGTATCTGGGTACTAGGTGGGATTACACACACACACACATAGAGACAGAGTGCACAGAGTGAATTGAAGAGGATGGGATCATATCTTAAAAAAATGAAATCAAGCAGTAAGAGAGAAATATATTGGGAGGAGAAAGGGAAAAATGGAATGGGGAAAATTATCTCTCATAAAAGAGGCAAGCAAAAGACTTATTAGCGGAGGGATAAAGAGGGGAGGTGAGAGAAAAACATGAAGTTTACTCTCATCACATTCCACTAAAGGAAGGAATAAAATGCACACTCATTTTGGTATGAAAACCTATTTTACAATACAGGAAAGTGGGGGATAAGGGGATAAGCAGGGTGGGGGGGGGGGATGATGGAAGGGAGGGCATGGGGAGGAGGGAGCAATTTGAGGTCAACACTCATGGGGAGGGACAGGATCAAAAGAGAGAATAGAAGTAATGGGGGACAGGATAGGATGGAGGGAAATATAGTTAGTCTTATATAACATGACAATTATGGAAGTCATTTGCAAAACTACACAGATTTGGCCTATATTGAATTGCTTGCCTTCCAAAGGGAAGGGGTGGGGAGGGAGGGAGGAAAAGAAGTTGGAACTCAAAGTTTTAGGAACAACTGTCGAGTATTGTTCTTGCCACTAGGAAATAAGAAATACAGGTAAAGGGGTATAGAAAGTTATTTGGCCCTACAAGACAAAAGAGAAGATGGAGACAAGGGCAGAGAAGGATGATAGAAGAGAGAGCAGACTGGTAATAGGGGCAATTAGAATGCTCGGTGTTTTGGGGTGGGGGGAGGGGACAAAAGGGGAGAAAATTTGGAACCCATAATTTTGTCAAAATGAATGTTAAAAGTTCAATTAATTAATTAATTAATTTAAAAAAAGAAAAAGGTTTCCAATGGAGGGGAAAAAGGGGGAAGTGAGAGGAAAAATGAAGTTATTCTCATCACATTTGGCTTAAGGAGGGAATAACATGCACACTCAATTTGGTATGAAAATCTGTATTACACTACAGGAAGGTAGGGGAAAAGGGGATAAGTGGGGTGTGGGGAGATGATAGAAGGGAGGGCAAATGGGAGGAGGGTATGATTAGAAATAAACACTTTTGGGGATGGATAAGGTCAAAAGAGAGAATAGAATAAATGAGGGTCAGGACAGGATGGAGGGTAACATAGTTAGTCTTTTACAACATGACTACTATGGAAATCTTTTGCATAACTACACATGTATAGCCTATATTGAATTGCTTGCCTTCTCAGTGGGGATGGGTGGGGAGGGAGGAAGGGAGAAAAGTTGGAACTCAAAATTTTAGGAACAAATGTTGAGAATTGCTTTTGCATGCAACTGGGAAATAAGAAATACAGGTAATAAGGTATAGAAATTTCCTGGCCCTACAAGAAAGGAGAGAAAATGGGGATAAGAAAAGGGAGGGGTGTGATAGAAGGGAGGGAAGATTGGGGGAAAGGGTAATCAAAATGCAGGTGTCTTGGGGTGGGGGGAGGGGAGAGATGGGGAGAAAATTTGGAACTCATAATCTTGTGGAAATGAATGTTGAAAACTAAAAATAAATAAATATTTTTTTAAAAAAAAATGCAAACCCCAGGCAGGAAAGAGGATAGAACCTATAACTGAACCTCACAGATAAACTGGGAAAATACTTTATAATTTTATTAATTATTAATAATTATTTTATCTGAATCTAGCTTTATGTGATGATACTATTTAAGCCTAGAATGTCATACTGACTTCAATGACCCTATAAGGGTCCCTGCCCTTGTTTATGTCTAGATCTTTGTAGATGTAAGGAAGAATCTCAAGCTCCTACACAGGCACTCAAGGTGACCAGAATCTCCATTCTACCTAAAGTACAAAAAACACTTAAAGGACTGACGTAGCCCATAATCAGGGAAAGTCGCCTCTCTCTACCAAGTCCCATTTTACCAGGATTTGAAACAGTCCATCAGATTCACACTTGGATTGGACTTTCCTCAGAAGAGAAATGAATTTGAAATTGCTAAAGGGTAACCTGATAATATGCAGCTGAGTCCTGCTCTCACAGGAAAGACCCATTAGACCTCTAGCTACAATAAGGTTAAGGTAATTTGAACATCTTCCCTGCCCCTTAATAAGCCCATGTGACCTGCTTTGAGCTTTGGCTCAATGGTTTTTTTGAATGGCTTTGCTGAATGGTTGCAGCAGGAGAGGTGCAGCAGAGAGTGCGGCAGAACTGAGAGACAGCAGTCAGAGCCGAGCAGCTAGCATGAGTGAGAGAGAAGGAAGCTTGTTTCTGGGGAGGTCTGATGGAAGGAAGGCTCAAGGATCTCCATGTGACCTTTATTGGCAATGTGTACAAACTTCATTGCTACCATAGTGGAACTGGCTTTCTGGTATCTGAATAAATATTTTGGTTTTTGTCTTTGAGGAAGAGAGCTTATATTTTGCAAATTTACCCTGGAAATATACATGCATATCCATGGTGGCTGCTATGGGTATCACATTGGTACTACAGCTACCAACGTTACTAACTTAAAAATGTGAGCTCCTACAGAAGAAAACGGAAGCGGAAATTTCAGAGAGACAATTCTTTCCCTTAGAATTAGAAGTAATTTGAAAAGAAATCTGGGTCTTCTATTCCTTGCTTTAATTCTTTGTTGTTTTTCTAAATTTGTGGGATATGCACCCATTTCTTTTTTCCTCATGAGACTGGCTCTGCCCTGTGACTCACTTTCATTCATTAGTAGGCTAGATTCCAGAACTCCCAAACTGGAGGTTGCAAGAGAGGCTCCTCCAATACTGACACTTCTCAGGAGTTCTCCCTTCTATTGCTAGAAGTTCATATTCTGAAGTGATCTAACTTGGGATTACTACAGATACAACTTTGAGGCTGGCACTTCCTAGAACTCCCCCTACTCTCAAGAAAAGGTTGGACACTAGAATGTACTGCCTAGAAAATCCACCTTTCTCTCTCTAGGAGGCTGAGATTCACAATTTTCTTGAAATCTAAGGTTCCAGAACTCCTACCAGTCAGATCATGGGGTTACTTTTCTCCATGGATTCCATCTCTTTTGGTAAAGGGCTATGACATAAATGAAGCCAGGAATTCTCTTTTCAAGACTTGCGAAAAAAACACATGAAAACTTTCAACCTCCATGTGCTTTGGCCCCAGGACAGTCATTAGTACCTCTCTCCTTGCCCTTTTCCCTACCCAGATATAATGTTAGCTCTGCTTCTGTAACGGGAAGAAAGGAAAGGAAGAAAAGTTAAGTAAACTCTGTGATTGACTCCCTTTTTCATGGGCTTACCACAAAAAGATGGTTCCTCCCACAATGATCAGTGAAGGAATTCATCCACAAGCAATGCATATTGAGTCCAGAATGGATGAAAGATCCATAGGGAGAAGCAAAATACCAACAAGCAATCACATTGGTTAGGGAACTCTCTTGTTTAATCCCCTATCCTGGTAATATGCCACAGTCTATTCAGCCTGCCATGCATTTCTTTTTGTTGTTGTTGTTTTTTAATCATATGCAATTGCAATTCTCTTGAGACAGCCATGTTCCAAGATTTGAAACTACATACCTTCATCAGGACAATTCATGTCAAAAATATGGGCAAGATGTAACTTGGAAACGGTGAAAGTCCTCCATAACTTCCCAAGTTCAATTTGACCCCACAGAAAAAGACTCAAATCTTTGTAGATAAATTGATACTTTTTTTTTAACCTAGGTCAAAGCCTTGTTATTTGCCAAACACTGAACTATTGTAGCCTGAACCATGGAGTTCACCCCTCAAGGTTATAATCTCTAAATTTATACCCAGTTCCAAATGTTTGGTCCTACAACATGATTTCTCTGGTGCCTCTACTCCACTGTTATGAATACTGGGCTTTCTCCCACTTTATCCACCAACCTGTAGCCCTTTGAGCTGCACCACTCATTCGCCAGGTCTAAATTTTGTCTTGTATACTCTACTTCAAAAGGAATAGCACAGCTTCATATCACCACCACTCACTTTCCTTATCCTACCCTTCTCAACTCTTCTCCCTATTAAGGTTTAATCAGCATTATAGAGGCAGCGCACTCTGGAAAAATTAGGTTAAAAAAACCCACAAATTTTTTTGTTTCAATAGGCATAAAGTTGTTCTTTTCTTCTTTGTAGAATTTAAGCCCATAACATAACTAAGACCCACACTCTATTCTTATCCATACTGACTGGGGGTGATCAAAGGATTAGATCTGGTAGATAGAGTGCCTGAAGAACAAAGCACAGAGATTTGCAAGAAGAAAGAAAGCAAAATCACCATCTGACTGGGCTTTACAAATAGCTGAGAAAAGAGGGAAAGCAGAGGGGAAAGGAGAAAGGGAAAGATATACCCAACAGAATGCAGAATTTCAGAAAAAAGCAAGGAAAGAGTTTCTTAAATAAGCAACATAAAGAATAGGAAAAAAAAAAACAATAGAAAGGAAAGGATAAGATCCCTTCAAGAAAATTAGAGATTTCAAGGGAATGTTTCATGCAAAAATAGGCATGATAAAAGACATAAATGGTAGGGACATAACAGAAGCAGAAAAGATTAAGAAGGGGTGACAAGAATACAGGAAAGAGCTATCCAAGCAAGATTTAACATCACCAACAACCAGGATCATATGATATACTCATCTAGATCCAGACATCCTGGATGATGAAATCCAGGAAGCAATAGTAAAAATAATGGTAGGGTAGGTGATGGAATTCCAACTGAGCTATTTAAAATCCTAAAAGATGATGCTGGTAAGTGCTGCATTCAGTATACCAGCAAATTTGGAAAACTCAACAATGACCACTGACTAAGAAAAAATCAGTTTGCTTCCCAATCCTAAAGAAGGGCACAGAATGTTCAAATTACTTAACAGTTGGGCTCATTTCACTTGCCAGCAAAGTTATGCGCAAGATTCTGCAAGCTAGGCTTCAGCAATATGTGAACTGAGAATTACCAGAACAAGCTAGTTTTCAAAAAGGTAGAAGAATTAGAAACCAAATTGCCAACATTTGCTAAATAATGGAGAAAGCACGGAAGTTCCAGGAAAAAAAATATCTTCTTCTGCTTCATTGACTATAGTAAAGGTTTAATTGTGTGGTTCACAACAAAATGTGGCAAGTTCTCTAAGAGATGAGAGTACCTGATCGTCTAATTTGTTACCTGAGGAATTTGCATGTGGGCCCAAAAGCAAAAGTTAGAACCAAACAACTGATCACAAAAAGTTCAACACAGAACAACTGATTGGTTTAAGATTAGAAAAGGAGTATGACAAGGTTATAGATTGTCCCCTTATTTATTTACCTTATATGTAGAATATATCATGTAAAATGCCAGACTGGATGAATCAAAAGCTGGAATTAAGGTTGCCAGCAGAAATACCAACAATCTCCAGATAAGTAAATGATACCACTCTGATAGAAGAAAGTGAAAATAAATTTAAAAAACCTCTTGATGAGGGTGAAAGAGGAGAATATACAAGCTGATTTGAAGTTTAAAATAAAAAAAGCTAAGATCTTGTCAAGACTCTTGTGTTGGCAAATAGAGGAAGAAGAAACAGAAGCAGTGTCAGATTTTATATTCTTGGGCCCTAAGCTCGCTGCTGAGAGTGACTGCAACCATGAAATTAAAAGATATTTGTTCCTTAGAAGGAAAGTTATGGCAAATCTAGACAGCACACTAAAAAAGTAGAGATATCACCTTGCCAACAAAGTTCTGTATATTCAGCTCTATGATTTTTCCAGGAGCAATGTATGACCATGAAAGCTGACCTATAAGTAAAGCTGAGCACCACAGAATTGATGCTTTCTAGTTGTGGTGCTGGAGAAGATTTTTGAGAATACCTTGGACAGCAAGGAGGTCAAATCAGTCAATATTTAAATAAATTAATTCAGGCTATTTATTGGAAGGTCATATACTGAAACTGAAGCTTAAGTACTCTAGCCATATAATGAGAATATAGGATTCATTGGAAAAGACCTTGATGTTGGGGAAGATTGAAGGCAAAAGGAAAAGGGAATGGCAGAGGATGAGATAGATAGTGTCATGGAAACAATGAACATGAACTTGGACAGACTTCAAGAGACAGTAGAGGATAGAAGAGCCCAGAGTACAATGGTCCATGGTTGTCATGAAGAGTTGGACAAAACTGAACAACAACAAATCATGCAGTGCAAATACTATCGAGAAAAAGGAAGATTAGCTAGACTTCTTTGTGCCTGTCTTTTCTACAGACTCCATATATGACACCGCTCCCCACCCCACCTCATAGAGAGTGAATATTCTAGGTCTCTCAGATGAGTGTCATCCCTCCAGCAAGGGCACAACTGAGCCCTACGCCAGTGTCAATCATGCTGTTCTGAAGGTCAGAAACTTGAGCAAGATGTCAAATGCCTCCTTTGGTCCTGGTTTTTCTGCCCCTATACAATGATACTATCTATACCTGTGGCCCAAGCTTAAAAGCACACTGAATCAATTAAGTCAAAAACCAAAAAAATCAATCCTTTATATGGAAAAAACAGCCTAGCTTGGAGAAGACCTTAGAATATTGCTCTTGTTTCCCATTGTCTAAGAGGAGAATCACAGAGAAATATCCTAAGGAGCAGAATTTGAATAGCTTGAGGAAAATATACCCAGCAAAGTCCACAGGTTTGAAAGTCCTAAAATAATTATGTAATTTGCACCCAAACAAATCTTTTTTTTAACTCTGATTTTTAGGATTTATGCGTTTCTTGCCCTCTATTAGGTCTGGACAGTCAAGGGCTGGTTGACCTTTGTATCCTTGTATTTTGATATACACTCAAACTACTCAATGTTCAAGACACTTCTAATGAATTTCTGAATAGTTTTTTAAAAAATAAAATGTCTTGGAGGTTATATCCTGCAGAGTTTTGACATTAAATGCCAGTTTCATATCATTGTCTGCCTCTCACTATTTTTTCCTCAATTCCCTAAGTCTTTGAAGTTATTTGATTACTCAGAATATAGCATTAGTGAACAGTACTAAATGCTAACACAAGAAATGCAACACAATGTGTTCAAGCAAATCAAATCATGTAAAACAGTTGCCTCTTTCCTTAAATTTAAAATATCTGATTTTTAAAATCGGGCTGTCACATTAATCAACACCACATAGAGGAATAAATGAGTTCTGCAGAGAATACCAAATGAAAAGAGTTGAACACTGAAAAAAATTAAAATTAAATAGTAACTGTATGTTTTCTCTGGGAAAGCTTTCAAAAATGCTTGTCATTAAACATTTATTTCAGTCACATTTCCAATTCAGTCTTTCTAATTATAGCAGTCACTAGAGTAAAGGTTGCAGAGTGATGTCTATTAAAACTTACCATTTTGGCTGGTATGTTCTTTCTTTTGGATGGTCTACTGCTCCACCCAAACTTTACCCACCTGGGTTCAAGTTCAATTATTCATTTGAGAATTTTGGAGATAATGTCTGCAACCATACTTGAGCTTTACAGTGTGTCCTTCACCAAAATAACTAACATAGACTAAAGTAAATAGGTGATACAGTGGTTATAGCACTGAGCCTGGAGCTAGGAAAACTTGAGTTCAAATCTAGTTTCAGATACTGACTAACTGTATAATTCTGGATAAGTCTTTTAACCTCTGTTTGCCTCAGTTTCCTCAACTATAAAATAGGGATAATAATAGGACCTATATCCCAGGGTGGTTGTGAGTATCAAATGAGATTATATTTGTAATAAAAAAAGAGTACTTAGCACAATGCATAATATTTTAGGCACTATATAAATGCTTGTTCCTTTCCACCCCCAAAACATTTTATTTTCCTAGCATGGGTCTGTTTCATGTCTGCATAAAAGAAAAATGGAATAAAAGATATCATCCTAGTATACGCAGGGTGAGCTGGTCTGTAGGGGAGATCCTGGGTCTAGATGATGCTGTGGGAGACTTGGGGCCCACTTTTGTCAATGTGGGATTCAGAGTCAAGAAGTCACCAAGCACTTATTAAGTATCTGCTATGTTTAAGACACTGTGCTGATTAATGGGAATATAAAGGTTCAAAAAAGGTTTAATAAAAACAAAAAAAGTTCATTCTTGAAGAACTCACAGTCTAATGGGGAGTCTTAGCTAACCCTTTAAGACGACAAATCGTCCCCTCATTGGCTGTAGTGGCAGGAGAGCTGATGACTCCATGGATATATAAAAGTAACCAAGGATTATCAGGGTAACCATGGATTCAGCCTGTCCCTTCCTTTTTAACAATAAATCATGTCAAGATGATTTCATTTCCAGCTGATTCCCAGGAGGGAAGGGTAGGGTGGAAGTTAGGGAACAAGTAGAAAAATCAGGCAGGCTGGTTACATATTGAGAACAAGGATAACAGCCAGACAGACCTTGAGGTCTACTGGCATTCATTTGATATCAAGAGAAAATGAGGAAGATCCCCAAGATTTTTTATGTATGTCCAATGGTGAACTAATGAGAGTTCAATGACAAGAGTTTTATAGGCTGGGCAGGCTCAAATAGGTTGTGAATTGTATTATCACAAGAAATATACACAAATAAAATCATAGACCCATTAAAATAACTGAGCATGGGTCTATAGCAGGACAGAGGCAGCTAGGCAGCATAGTGGATAGAGCACTGGGCCTGCAGTCAGGATTACCTGACTTCCAGTCTGGCCTGAAACATTTACTTGCTAAGTGACCACAGACAAGTCATCTAAGCTCTATTAGCTTTACTCCATTAGAGAAAGAAATGGTAGACCGTTGCAGCATCTTTGCCAAGAAAACTCCACAGACAGTAAGATCCATGGGGTCACAAAGAGTCAGACACAACTGAGTAACTGAACAACAACACCCATGGAAGGACAGAAGAAAATGATCTTATTAGAACAAATTATATCAAACAATCAAGTCACAAGGGAACCTCTAAATCTTCAACAAGGACATATAATTTTATCAGCATGGGAAATTCCTGATAGGAAGCTACCTCCATTAATACAGTTATGACTGAGTATATCTAAGGCATATTAAAATACCTGCTCTGTGCAAGGCACCAGTAAATAATAAGGAGTTGCCTGAGGCATTGGAAAGTAAGTGATTTGCCTAGTAAGTGTTAGAGATGGGCCCTTGAACCTAGGTCTTCCTAACTCCAAATCTAGTACACGTCCTACTGTACTCTTCCTGGACCGTAAGGCAAGGAAAACAAGTTCACCATGTATTTATTGAGAACACACAATAATGGACTGTGTCCTTTATGTTTAAAGACACCCAGTGATCCATTCTCAGCATGGTACTGGTGTTGTGTTGTGTTCATCCTTCGTTTTCGAAGAAGACCATGACATCAGACACATGATGACATGACTTGCACTTGACTTTGTTTTAAGTGAGGGAGGGCTGTACAAGGTCACCAGCCTCACTTTCTCCTCCTGAGTCATCTGGATCCAGTGACCAAATATGCATCAAGATGACTGGAGAGGTCCCAGGATGGTATATCTTTTCAACAAAATACTATTTTATAGAATCATGACTGTTGGACATAAAAAGGACTTCTAAGGTTACCTGATATGACTTCTACCTAAAGCATGTGTTTCTTCTGCATACAGCCCCCGCTTCTACTTGGATAGGAGGGACTCTCCACTATTGTCAGTGGTTGGAACTCACTAGTCAAATCAAGATTATATATTTTGACAGTTCTATTAATAAGAATATTTCATTAGGCAAAATCAAAGTATGCATTGTCCCTTTTACCTCAATTAAATTCAACAAGAAATAATGTCTGCTGTGCATCAAGCACAGTGCTGGGGGTGGGGGAAGATACAAAACTTATAAAAGATCTGATTCCTGTTTTGATGGGATTTAGACTCTAGTAGGAAAATATGACTCATACATCAGATGGTCATAACAAAAAATGACAATAAATACATCCAACTGACAAAAAGTTATACATTAATTCTAAAGGAGAAAAAAGGCATCATGTAGATACTGGCATTTGAAATTACTTTAAAAGGGTAATGGAAGTTAAATAGTTTGGAAGAAATGAGAAGGAAGGACATTGCAGGCACAGGGAATGATTTGGGCAAAGGCAGAGAGCATATAAATTTAAAGGGCATTTTTCAAAAGATAAGGGATGGTACAGATTGTTTTTTTTAAAAAGGAATAATACAGGTCGACTAAGAAAAAAAAAAGAGTAGCTTGAGAAAAGGATGAGGGAATACTGGAAAAGTAAGGTAGCTCCACATGGTGGAAAGCCTTGAATGCAAAGCAGAGAAATTTAAAATTTACTTAGAGCTTAATAAAGACGACAGAAGATTTCTGAGTTAAGGAATGATATGGACCCCCCAAGACTTAGGGGGAAAGAAAACATGATAATTGCACATATTTGAAGGGTTGTCACATGGAAGAGTACTTCCTCTGCTCTGCCAAGAGGCACCATGCCCATAGTAGATATTTAACAAATACTTTTTTGAATGAAGGAGAGAAGGAAGGAATAAAATTGTAAAGAGACAGTTTTAATCTGACTATAAAGAAAAACTTCCAGATAAAACCATCACAAAAACTTATTGATCTGCTTCCAGAGGCTCATTTTGATAGAGGTGTCTTCAAATAAAGACTAGATGACCACATGTTGAGTAAATTGCAGAGATGATTCTTGATTGAGATTACATGATCTGCTCTTACTTTAAGATTTTGGATTTCTTATGAATGAAGAATAGTCTGCCTGTGTAAAGGATGGGTTCAAGTGGAAAAAAAGCTAGGGAACCCTATTAGGTAGTTATAGCTAAAATGTCAGCAGACAGTATTAGGATGATGAAAATTCAAATAGAAGAAGACAGATGCAAGCACTGGAACTGAGAGAACATGGTAAACAATTACACGTAACAAGTTGAGAAATAAATTTTAAATACAGCAAGGAGTTTATTGAGTCTTTTCACTGCAGTGGGTCTCACTTTCCCTTATTTGGGATACTCCTAGAGTTGTAAGATCACATTACTCTTTTGACTCTCAATCAATCCACCAATAAGCATTTACTAAGTACATAATACTTTCCAGGAACAATTTGAAGTATGGGGATGTAAAAAAAAAGTACTCAGCATTACATTTCTCATTTCCTTTCCTTTCCATAGGCTATATTCCCTGTGTCTGGAATGCATTCCTTTCTCCCCTCTCTGCCTTCAAGAATTGTGAGTTTCCTTTAAAGTTCAGTGTGGGTGCCACATCCTTTTGTAAAACTCTTCCTAATCCTCCCAGTGGTTTTTATTCTCTTTCCCTTCAAGTTATCTTGTATTTGCTTATCTATTTTTGTTTTATGAAGTATCATTGAGGAAATGGATGCTAGGGCTGGTCTTATGTTGAGAATGAGGAATGACAGGTAGACATACCAAGTGTTCCACTGGTATCTTCTCACTACCAGAAGCGAGAAAGGTCTTACAGAATATTGCAAGAAATCTGTAGAAAAATAAGAGGACGTGAACCAGGTCTCATAGGATAGGCTAGCATGGATGGCTTTGTATATCCATTACTGGAGGAAATATCTAAGTCAATGAGATCACATATCTGTTTGACTATTCAAGTATGTGAGTATTTACCTTTGAACCTGTTGTATCCCTCTAGGAGCTGCTTGAGAGCAGGACCTGTTCTTCATTTTATGTATCCTCTGCCTCTACCATGGTTCCTCATACATATTAGGCATTAAATCTAATGTTTGTTGAATTGAACTGAATTAGGATCGCTTCACTCAATGTGAGTTTTAATTCCCTCAATCATTTTGATTTTATCTTTCTTAATTCAAAAAGCAAGAAAGTTTAATCAATTAACAATTAATTATTTAATTAATTAGATTTAACCACCAATTAATTTACTAAATGCATACTGTTTGGCTTACAAATATTTTGTTAAGTGCTGGAGATATAAGTATAAAGTATAACATCTTTCCTATTCACCAGGAGTAGAAGAAAAAGAGGAAAAAAGCATCTCCTCTGCTGGCTATCTTCCCTCTATCTATTAAAAATTTGAGTCTCATACTTTTATAGTTAATTTCATGAATTCCAGTGCGTTACATTTATTCCTATTAAATTAGGGCTTTCCTTGTTCTTCTTCTGTCCCAATTCAGCTGCAAAAAGACTAGTTTTTTTTCTCCTTAGCAACAAAAAAAAATCAAAGCATCTTAGACATCTCCTAGTCCAGGCTTCTCTTTTTTGACATGTGTGGAAACTAAGACACAAGTTACTTGCCTGACAGATTTCACTTGCTCGGTTTGTACAGAATTTCGTCTTAGTAAAAGAGAGTTATCAACTGAATGAAAACAACTCTGTCAATTTCAAGTAACTTCTGCGGAATCCCTAGTCTCCAAGATGCTAAAGAATTTTAAATTTCTGGTTTTGAATTATTTGTGAGAGTCTCTAGATAAGAGGAAGAAAAGTTAGAAGTAGTCTAACAGCTGATTTGGAGCCTCAAAAGTGTTAATAACTCTTCAAGGAGGATGCAGACATCCCAAGATTAAAGTAATCATATTAAATAAATGTAAATATGGGCACATTATTTTAAAAATTCAAAGAAGCTGAGTTCCCTAAAGGTATTCTATAATTCTTTTTCAATGAGAGTCAAAATATTACTAGGGCTCAAAAGAAAAAATTATATGTCATGATCTTTTTTAAGAGGAGATGAATAGTAAAAGAGTATCTAGAAAACCTGGTAGCAAAAAAGGTTGTCAACAGTTTCACTGGCAGAAAAAGACCTGTACATTTTTCTTTTCATAAGGAAGAGAAAAATCACAGATCTGTCTTTCAAGATCTGTATGTTATTCTACTTTACAAAATTATTTTTCATTATCTTAGCCAAAAGCAAGTCATTTACCATCTCAGAGCCTCAGTTTCCTCCTTTGTATAATGGAACTGATAGTACCAACAGTACCAATCTTATGGAATTGTTGCACAGCTCAGATTAGATCATGTATGTAAAGAGCTTTTCACACTTTAAAGGCCTACATGACTTTCAGTTTTCATTATTGTTTTTAATTTCATATAAAAATTGATCAGACTATATTAAAGGGTCTATGTCAATACTGGATTTTTTTTTAATAAGAAGAAATATGTCAAAAATCACCAGTCCTTTTTTCTGATTCATTCAAGCTGATCAATTTTTCCAATATTTATTGATCCAAATAAGATTCTCAGGTTCTCAGGATTATCTGCAAGGATTATAATACAGTCCCATTCTATCTAGTCAATTATTTCCAGCATCCATGTTACTTAACTTGTTTCTCAAAAACAATTCCACAGGGGTAGTTAGTCCCCTAAAAACAATGCTACTATATCCAGCTTTCACGATTTCATGGTGGGATTGAGTTAACAAAGTTAATTCATTATGTTGGACAGGACAATTTTATGCAGGTATTCTCACATTTCCCCCAAACAAACCTTAGCTCTCATTAGGCAGAGCTCTTCACTTTTGCCCCTCTCATTACTTCCTTCCATGACTTTTAAGTCCCTGAATGCACTTACCAGCTGTTATTTTGCATTATTTGGGAGTTTTTTAATAGTGATGAGTGAATAAATTGCCTGAGGATCTTAATCTGTAAAGTAAACATAAGTGGGGAAGTTATTTTTTTCATTATGTAGCTGAACTTTCTTTTCTATTTTTCTACTTTGTTTCTATTTCTACCAAACCTTTTGTCTTCTTACTTTTTGTAAACTCACCTAAAAATTTCTCTTACGATAATTCCAATGAGGGCCCTTGATCAGAGGATTACTTTAGAGTCTGGAATAAATAGATTTAAATCCTGCCTCTAACACACATTATATATGTGAACATAGTTAAGTCACTTAAAATCTCAGTGCTTCATGCTTCTTGAAACTAAGTTATAGATAAGTTCCTGATCTCCATCAATGGGGGGGAGTTTCCACACTGGGCATCAACTCTATCAAATAAAATCACCAATGAGAAAATAAAGCAAAATCATCTGGAAATCAACTCGATCTAAGCAAAGAACCCCTTCTAAAGTGGGCCAACTAGATTACGTGGTAGATTTCATAAGTAATGATAAACAATAGATCTCCCCAGTCTGTTAGATGCTCTCACAGTGTGGGAAAGGCTAGAAAAGTTCTGATAATTATGAGATGATAGGTCTACTCAAATGCCATCACTGACATGAGGCATTTCCCGATTCTCAGGGAATTGATACAGAAGAACTTTCTAGATAGAACACACTGCCTTCTAATCTCCACAAGGTAGAATGCCTAGCTTTCTTTAAACAAAATGTAGGTTCCTACAGGATTAGAGTTAATTAGGATCAGGCCTTTTCTGACCCCACCCACTCTAATTGTTGGCAAATCTTGAAATTCCTTCACATAATCAGTGTATTTATTACAAAGACATGCTGTCATTGCTATGAAAGGTAAACTTCTTGAGGAAACATAGTGTTTCTTTGCATCCCTGTACCTAACTCTCTACTAGAGAAGATAGTGATTACCCCTCAGACACACAGTAAACCCTTAAAACTTTTTAATTAAATAGCCTCATTTTTATGGATGTGGGAGGAGGAAAGAACCCAGCAGAGTTCATTATTTCTTTATATCATTATATTACCTGCCTATAAATCAAGTTCTTGCTAAGTTGGTCATATCTACAGCAAGTAACTACAGATATGGCTATTGATAACATATTTTTTCATCTCTTTAATTCTTCTAATTTTTCTAAAAAGAGAAAACAAAGTCATGATGCAAAATGAAAAAAAACCATAAGTTCTGATAGCCTAATGCTCTCAAGTTCTTTTGATTAATAATATTACGGGCAAACAACAGAGCCAAATTAGAAACTTTATGAGCCAGTTACTTACATTTTCATAAACAAAAACCTAAGACATATATTACTTAGCAAGACAGTGAAGCCTGAAGCCCTTGCATTAAGTTTGGGCACTCTTGGTGAAAATGAGATCTGACTTCCTCATTATACAATCTGACATCCTTCATCTAAAACCAAATGAGATAATAAAGTAAGAAAAATGAGATATATTTTCTGCATAAAGAACCATATAATCCTTTACTTCATCTAAATAATAGATCCATAAAAATCCTCTCATTCTTTTTAAGTTGTCTGTGAAACACTAATACATCGACATGTTTGCAGATGCCAGATGCTGAAATAGATCCTGAGTATTTATTATTACAGAGGTAATGAATATACTAATAGTTATTTGTTTATCTAATTTCTCATCTGGTCATTTTAGACAGGGTTTGTTTTGCTTCAGAGTTTAAGATTACATACTAAAATGGAATGAGTCCAAAAGTAAATTTCATTCGACCCAAAAATTGATATTCCATCACAAAGGCTATTGAAGACATCACATTCAAAAGACACACAGAAGTTTTCAAAGAACCACTCTAGAGCTCTTCATTCAGAAATGAACATTTTAACATATCAAGCTAGGATAGAAATCCAAATGCAAATTAACAGCCTTCTCAGTTCTCTAAACCATGAAAGCACTCAATCCATTCAGTGAATAGTTATTGGGCATCTACATCATGCAAAATACCAGGCTAGGTGCTGTGATGATCAAGAATGCACCTGAACTTTGATGATTCATTTTAAAAAATTATAAAAATTTGGATCACCTTTCAAAATGCAGAAACAATTTTAAAAATCATCAAGATTTCATTTAAACGCTAAGTAGAAGATTCATGAAATTGTTTCTTTTTTTTCTTAAATTGGACAAACATAATTAGATATTTATTTCATGTTCCAAATTATGCTAAAAATTTTGTTCCCACTTTTTCACCAAAAGTAGCAACAATGTCTCAGAAGTTAAGAGACTAACAAGTAATCATATACTCACATTCATTCTAGAAACCTGGCACAGGTGGTACAGGTTCTGGCAGCAATACCAAATACACTAAAAATAGCTAAATAAATTTTGAAAAGCAGACAAGGGAACAGAAGAAACAAATATTCTTACCATGTCTATTTTACATGTGTTCATATACATGTAAAAGAATCTTCCATGTAAAATACCTTTTAAAGTAAGCATATATATGAGATTGCTCATTTTCATTAGCTCTGCTACCTTACAGCAGCTATAAAAGAACAGATAGAAGGATTATATATCAATCCTAGGTAAGTGGAGTAGAATGTTCCAGGGACTCCAAAGTCTTGTTAAGACAAAAATAAATTAGATCTTCAATTTTCTTCTATTGTATTATATTCTATTAATATTTCATATTAATATTCATTGATAGAAGACACATTTACCTAAATACTTTGAAACTAAAAAACGTAATTTGAATGAAAGGAATTATAATTATCACTATATATCTCGAGGGAATCTACAAAAGTATAACTGGGACAAAGGAGGCAAAGCCTAAGGATGAAAACACTTAATTCTACTTAAAGAAACTCTTGTTTCTGTACTTTATTCCCAGTAAAGACTCTTGGTTGATGAAGGCAAGATTCAATTAGAGGAACTTGATTATACTAAAACAAAAAACAGCAAAAGATTCTACTTTGCTTGCCATCACAGAACTCAAGTGGGAGGTGGGTAGAAAGGTAAAATGCTATTTTCCAGACCATTTTCAGTGATGTAAACTCTACTCTTACTGAAATAGTCCATGACCGGCAGTCAGTGACCATGAGAAAGCTCTGTTTCCATTTCATCTTGTAACTCTGAATAGTTGGAAAAATCTCCAGTTGTCTAACTTTTTGCTATAGTTCAGAGAAATAGTTGACATAACATATTTACATTTCCCTCAAACCAAATGAATATATCTGCTATAAAATTTTAAATGAATATTTTCAAAGGATACAGTCATTTATTTCTAAAGTCTTAAGCACCTTTAACATATTTAAGAACTCTCATGAAGTTAGCAAGCACACACTAAATTGAATGTATCACACAGTTGTATCCATTTAGACCAAAGTTCACAGAAAAGTAACAGTTAACCAAACTTATTAATTAGAGTTCTGTTTACTGGATCTATGGTCACTTATTTTCCTTTTAAACAGACTCTCCTTAGCTTAATGAGAGTATTGCTGCCCTTGACTTCTACCTTACCCATTGACTCTGGCAAACTACTTCTACTTTCACTCTTTTGGCCTTCTGACTTCCCCAAACCTCCATTTGAGGAAATACATGCTCAAGCCACTCTCCACATCATTTTTCCATTTTGTCTTGGTGCAAAGGTACCTCCCCTCTTTCCCAACTCTCCACTTCTGCTCTCCAGCTCTTTTTTCATGTACCATCTTCCCTTTTTAGAATATACACCCCATGAGGTCAGAACTAGCTTTATTTTTGTTTCTCTTTGTATTCCCAGGGTTTAGAAAAATGCCTGGAACATAATGAGTGCTTAATAAAAGTTCTACCTCATTTAACTAGTTTCCCTGTGGTTTCTCATACACAAAATTACATCTCTCACATCCATCCCTTTGTATAAGTTGTTGCACATGCCTCATAAGTACATTCTCATCAATTTGCCTGAGAGTTTCCTTGGCCCAAGTCTAAGATCAGCTCAAGTTCCCCCTACCACTTGAGTTCTATGATGGCAAGCAAAGTAGGATCTTCTGCTGTTTTTGTTTTAGTATAACCAAGTTCCTCTAATTGAATCTTGCCTTTATCAACCAAGAGTCTTTACTAGGAGTAAAGTACAGAAACAAGAGTTTCTTTAACTAGAAACAGTATATGGATTTGTATTATTAATTATTTTAATGTAGATTAAAGAAGATCTTCCATACCCATTAATATGGGTCTGCCCATTAAGGGGAGTTTGAGATTAAGTTAGATTTGTAGAAAGGGCCACACCTTTTGTTAAGTTTCTAATGAGGTAATGGTTCTCTAGGGTTGTGATGCTTTCTGGCTCTAAAAAATATATAAATACTTTGAGGGTGAGGTTTTACTTTGGGGCTGACTAGAAGTGTTTTGTTTGGCCAAATGAGACTCTGGGAAGTGGCTAAGGAATCCACCCCCCACTTTGAAAACCCAGATGTTGGTGCTTCCCTCTCTGGTAACCATGGTCAGACAGTTGGACCTGTCTGTTGATTTGTGATATATGTATTGCTTATGGTTAGACAGTTGGAAGCCATGTCTGTTGATTTTGATTTCTTTGAATTTTGCACTGACTTTTTCCCCTGAACTAAGTGAATGATACATGTGCTTAATTAAAGTGATTGTTGACCCCTCAAAGTTGCTTTCCTTTTATAGAAACAGACCTTAGAACCTGTGATAGCAGCCCCCCGCCCCTGCCATGTACATTGGGGTGCTTACTGTTACAAGTTCTCTCTTGATCTCCTACCTACTGGTAAATTTACCTGGTATGTTGTTTATACTATATGTATTTGTTTTATCCATAGAACATAAGTTCCTTGAGGGCTGGGACTGTTTTATTTTTGTCTTTGTATCTCCAGTAATTTGGCATATAGTAGGTGTTTAATAAATACTTAGTAATTGCTTGGTTTCAGGAAGAGATACTTTGGCTGAATACCAAAAGCAAATGTGAATTATGGACATAGTCTACAGTAGAGGTTCTCAGCCTGGGGTCCATGGACTTTGTTTAATATTTACTTTGATAACTGTATTCCAATAGCTCCTTTTTAATCTTGCATGCATTTGATTTAATCATTATGCATTTGAAAATTATTCTGGGAAGGGCTCCATAGGCTTCACCAGACTGTCATGTTATTCTGGTCTATACAAAACCTTTTAGTAAATAGACTTGATTTACAGTTCTCAACAAGGCATAGAGTCTTAAGTTGCCTAAGACAAGACCATTCTTTGCAACTAAATTATTAATAGGACCCTACTGGATTAAATATCAAATAATTCTCCCTAAGAAAGATTAACTGAATTCTGGGACTCCAGGGATCACTCCCTCCCCCCCCCCAAAAAAAACAACACATACTTGTGAGATGGCCATAATCATGGCAATCTATATGAACTCAATCTCTCAACTTCTATGTATACTCTGAGTTTTTATTTTTAGTATGCAATTTGTGTTTACTGCTCAAAATAGATACATGTCAAAAAGAAAAGGAATGGCTTTCTTAGGTTTTGCAAATTATTTTTTCTAACAAGGAAACTGAGAATTTCTACATAATTTACTTTACAAAACAGTACAATTTAATTCTTAGGGATTGTTGCATGGACTAACATCTCCTCCCCATACTTAATCTTTTCCCAGTGTACCTAGAATATGGACCCTCTGCTTATCTTGTTTCTTTTGGGTATTCTCATCAAAGCCAATTCCAATTTATAGGAAATAATTAAAGACTTCTTTCTCCTAATTTAGAGTATTTCTTTTTAAGCAAAGATATTCTTTAACATTGTGATGCGGACTGGCACATGTACAAAACACTTCTGATGGCATCTCTCCACGTGGAAGAAGCTAAGAGACTGCTTCCAGTAGAGTGGTGATGACATGAACAGACGTGCCTTGGAGAGACTTGAGCATGCCTAGACATTCTTTAACTGGTATGTTAACCATATGGTGGGGAGAAGCTTTTTCAATTAGCTGAGTGGCTAGAAGTCAGGGTACCTTCCAAAAGTTACTAGGACCAGAAACTAAATCATTTTCTCTTTGGCTGTTTTTCTTGGTTTGACTTCTTCACTGTCCCTGTATGGGGAAAGACAAGGCTATGAAATGGGAAACCTCTGGGCTCTCCCCAGTAATGCCTCAATATGGCCCTGTGGAATCCAACTCAAGCTTTTTGCTTTTGTGCTTGTTCTATTTTCAATCAAAGGACCAGAGATTCTGACCTTGTGAGGCTTAAAAGATCAGGAGGGTAATTTTCTGACATGGATATTTCCCAGTGTCTCATTATCTGGATTTAATCATTAGCATCAATGCCCCAAGGAGAAAATGACTTTTGAGAGTGACCTTCCATCAATTAATCAATAAGCATTTATTAAGTGCCAACTATATGCCAGGCATTGTACTAAATGCTAAGAGGCTGAATAAAGTATGAATCTTGGGATGATTAAAAATATTCAAGAAACATGGTTTCTGAGTAATTTAATCATTTTAATAAGGCCAGCATATTACTAATAAAAAGGATGGTCATTTAGCTATCTCTCATAGAACAATCACAATAGTGGGCTCAGGGATTATATTCTTTCTAGAGAGAAGTAACAATCAACTCTGAATGGTTAATGCAATGGAATATAAAATGGGACCATCAAACTGAGGGACTGAGTGATATGACACCCTCAGACAAAGAGTGTTATCTCTGTACCCAGACTACCCTCCAGCCCTGGGCTGCCTGTTCAAAGAACATATGCCCCACCTAAGCCTAAGCAGAACACAATGGCTACTCCAATCTCATTATAAGCAATGTCCTTCAAAAGATTGAATTTTAAAAATCAGATCTTTAGAAGGAGAGGAGAACTCTGGATCTCCTCTAATTATTGGTTATTAATAATCATTTTACTCAATCTAAAAAAATATAAAGCTACGAATATCTGATTTCATAGGCTCTAAACCTGGAAAACTTTGGAGGGGAGATTATTTTGGGAGGTTTCTTTATGTTCAAATATAAAGATCTCTTTGTAAAAGTCATTTTGTTAACTGATCGAGTGAATTAGAGAGCTAGTCACTAGCACAGACCTGAATAACTTGAAAACTTCTTTGAGCTACAGATAGGTTACAGTACAGACAGATTGACAAAGGTTGGTTGCAATGGGTTACATGACAGGTTAGACTACAGACAGACTGTTGATAGTCACATGACAAAATGGAGAGTGCACAGTAGTAATCCTACATTTTTGGCCCACAGACTGTATGCGTGCAGGTCTGCACCTGAGTGGGCGCGATACTATTTCCCCACTGTTGAGAGCTCAAGCTGATGTCAGTAGAGGAGAGATATTCACAAAACCCTCAGAGCCAGCTACCTCTGAGAAAATAATCTTAGAGCATACTCACTCTACTATAAGAATTCATTTCATATAAAATATGAATTTCTTTGGAGGAAGTCTGAGGAAGTGAGATTTTTCAAAGAGGTTGAATTAGGTATGAATCTGTAGAAGATATGAAGCCATGAATGACTTATTTCATAATCTCCAAACCTGAAAAAATGTTGAGAGGGGGGATTACTTTGGAGAGTTCTTTGTTTTGCTTTTGTGATCATCACATAAACTAGAAGAAGCAGAATCTCATTGCATCAAAAATAGAGTTGTGCCAGAATGGCACCTTAGCAGTCAACTAAAACCAAGTGACCAGCCTCAAATCCCACAGGGAGTAGGCAAGAGAGACAAGATTTTAACAAAGGTCCAAGGACTCTATGGTCAATACTTTAAGACTGGAAGGGACCTTAGAAATCAACCAGTCCTGACTTCTACAGACCAAGAAACTAAGACCTAGGAAAGATTGAGTGATTTACCCAAAGTCACACAGGTAGTAAAGAACAGATTAAGGATTCAAGCTCAGGTTATCTGACTACAAACCAATTGCTATTTCCAACAAATTATACTGCATTGTGCTATTTCTTACCACTCCAAGGCCTTGTAAGAAAACAAGTAATACAACCAAGATGAGGAGTTTCTCAGAAACTGGGAAAGAATCTTTACAACTAGTGTCTGTGATAAAGTCCTCATTTCTAAAAATATATAGAGAACTGAGTCAAATTTACAAGAATACAAGTCATTCCCCAATTGATAAATGGTGAAAAGATAGAGTTTTTGGAGGAAGTTTTTAGAGGAAGAAATTAAAGCTATGTACAGTTATATGAAAAAAATCCTCTAAATCACTATTGATCAGAGAGATGCAAATCCAAACAACTCTGAGACAGCACATCACACCTATCAGGTTGGCTAACATGACAAAACAGGAAGATGATAAATGTTGGAGAAGATGTGGGAGAGTTGGAACACTAATTCATTGTTGGTGGAGCTGTGAGCTGATCCAACCATTCTGGAGAGCAATGTGAAACTACGGCCAAAGGACTACAAAAATGTGCATACCTTTTGACCCAGCAATATCGCTTCTAGGGCAGTATCCCAAAAAGATCATAAAAATGGGAAAAGGACACATATGTACAAAAATATTTATATTAGCTCTTTTTGTGGTGACCAAAAACTGGAAACTGAGGGGATGTCAATTGCAGAATGGCTGAACAAGTTGTGGTATAGGAATGTAATGGAATACAATCATGCTACAAGAAATGATAAATGGGAGGACTTCAGAAAAGCCTGGAAAGACGGAACTGATGCAGAGTGAAATGAGCAGAACCAGAAGAACATTATACACAGTAAAAGCCACAGTGTGGGAGGACTGTATCTGATAGACTTAGCCCTTCCCAGCAATGCAAGGACCTAAAATATTTCCAAAAGACTCATGATACAAAATGCCATCCATATCCAGAAAAAGAACTATAGGGTCAGAATGCAGAATGAAGCAGACTATTTTCTCTTATTATGTTTTGTTTTGGTTTTTCTCATGGTTTCTCCCATTCATTTTAATTCTTCTATGCAACATGACTAATGAGAAAATGTGTTTAATAAGAATGTATGTATAGAACCCATATAAGATTGGGGAGGAAGGGGGAGAAAATTTAAAATTTATAGAAGTGATTGTTGAAAACTGAAAACAAATAAATTAATTATAAAAAAAGAAAACAGCTAATAATAGAACCTACTCAGTATCCAAATACTGCACATCTGATTTTTTATCATTTAACATGAAGCATGGATCAATATTTTTCATGTTCTACAGAAGCTAGGCAGCACAGTGGATAAAGTGGTGACCTGGAGTCTCAAGGACCTGAATTCAAATGGTGGTTCAGACACTTACTAGATACACAGCCCAAAGGAAGTCATTTAACTTCTATAACTTCATCTATAAAATGGGGATATGCTGTGAGGGTCAAATGAAGTACTGTAACTCAATAAGCCAGACCTTAAAATACTATATAGTTATTACTAATATCAAGTTCCCATTGAGCAAGAGGCTTTCAAATCATGAACCTTACAGTCATACCTATTCTTGACTGAAATAAGAATGAATTTCAGAGATAATTAGCAAGCCATTACTCAATATATAATAAAAAAAAAGTGCAGAGCATTATATTAGTCAGTAGGCATCAGAATTCATAATCCAATATAAACATAAGGAAAATTTTGAGTTGAAAGCACCCTTAGAGGTCATTGAGTCCAACCTCTCATTTTGCAGATGAGGAAAATGAGACACAGCACAGTGAAAGTCACACAAGTTGTAAGTAACTAAGTCACAATTCAAGCACAAGTCATTATGCTAGTCACCTCTTATTTTAAGCATATTTTCACACTTTAATATAGACTAGGTACGTGACTGTGGTCACATAATTTCATATCTCAGTGCCTGAGGTGGGGTTGGGGAGGAGCGAGCCAGCTTCAATGCAAAATTAAAATTTATTCATTTTTTTGTCAAGAAACAAAGACAGTCCCTGTATTTTCTTATCCATAAGAAAGTACATAATTTAATGGATACATTCATAAGGTTTTAGGAGGGCATAATATGGTTTCCAATTTAATCACTCTCCCATGAGAAGATGAAGAGCTAGAAAAAATAAACCTTAATATTGAAGTCCTAACAATGAGTGTGTTCTAGAATTATCTATTATAGATTCATGGCTAGAAGAGCCTTTGGGGTTATCTGGTCCAATTCCTTTACTTTACAGATGAAGAAACTGAGGCCCAGAGATATTCAGTGATTTTCCCGAGATCACAAAGTTAGTACCAGACTTGAAGCAAAGTCTCCTAACTCCAAATCCAGTGATCTCTCCATCATAGCTCACTGTCTCTCCACTTGTTTGCCTTTTAAACAAACAGAATCTAAGTTTTTCTCCATCCAGGTCTCCCTAAAACACAACAACCCTATGCTTTTTTATTCAACAAGAATTTTAAGTCATCACTGTTTGTGAAGGGCAGAAAGTTGTGATAGAAGGAGCATTAAACCCAGAGTCTAGAAGGGCAAGGGTCAGTGTCTTGCTGATACCCCTTATCCTGTGTGAGCAAAGGCAAGTCTCTTCATCTTTCTGTTCCTTAGCTTCTTAGAAATGGGCCTAATAATGCTAACAATCTCCTGGTACTTTGGGGAGTAATGAGCTTTCTTATAAACCTTGAAATGCTATATAAATGTGGATTGTTATTGTGAATTCATGCTTCAAAAACAAATCCAAGCATTGAACATATTAATCTGTTAGTACATACCCAGTCCATTAGACTATATGCTGCTGTTGACAGCAATTATTTAGGGTAAATGAAGGAATCAGCTTCCATTTTTAAAACCATAATTCCAAGATGCAAAATGATGCTTTGAACATAATTGTAAAATATTCATTGCCGAACTCCAGCATGGCAAAATGTGTTATCTTGCTTCAAAGTGCCTCTTTTTTCCCCTCATCTCTTACACTGAAGGCATATTGTATTTTATATGCGGGGGGGGGGGGGGGGGCAGCTTCAGGAGATATTTTTCAATTACTAATTGAATTTTGCAAGATCCTATGAACATCAGTCATGTAGAAGATCCAACCAGCAAATCCTTTTTTTCCTTTGAAACACGAGCCTTTAATCAGCCATCCCCGAGGAATGGCAAAGGTTCACTTTCACTCACAAGTCAAATAAATTGAACCCTAACTTATGAAAAATGTAATTTGAGAATAAAAAGCATTTTGCTGCAGACAATGTGATGGTATTTCTGTACCTTGTGCAAATCGGCTTCCATTAAAGCAATGACTTTTGAGCCTTAGCTGTCCTCCTTAGACTTAAGAAGACTGTTTTCAATTAAATGACCACAAAGAAATCCCCAGGCTCTTTAAGCATTCATTTCTAATGTGGCTATCTTGGTGTGACACATTAAGAGCTTTGCTATCTCTGACTGAAACTCTATAATGGAAGGGAATTAACGTTATTGCCCTACTCCTAATATCTCTGACACAAAGGAACAGAAAAGCAATGGAAAACAGAGCTTCCTTCTTAAAGTTATCCTTGTCTAACTGAAAAGTAAGTGTCTAGTGCCAGACTTCCTATTTCCAGCAAACAACTTTCATTTCTCAAAAACACTTGTGCTCAAGCGTGTATACCAGTTTTTTGAGATGCTGGGTGGTTACAGGAGTGTGACAGCCTCAACATTATCCTCTTACATGGTTCTGTGAATTTCTTTCAGTTTTGGGTTATCAGGATCACAAGCAGCAAATCTACTAAATGTTGTGCACTGCCAAATCACTGGATTGGGCCACCTGAGTGCTTAAGATAATCTTTCTGATAATGATGGGGTGGTGAGAAGACTAAATAGAAAACAATGTGTAACATCCCCTGCAAGTTTTTGGTCACCTCCTAGGCTTCCATGACTCCTTACTAGCTCTTATTTGATTTCACAGTATTTCTATGGGGAAATGGACAATCCCTCCCTTTAAGTCTTTCACATGGATAAAGGACTTGCTCGCACACACTTACTCTGCAGTTTTGATACAACTATTCAATAAAACTGTCTGGACCTTCCCGATTTAACTGGGGGAGGGGAGACAAGGTGAAAGCTCCCATCCTTATAAAAGGATGAGTAAGATTTCAATTGGGAGATATAGATAGGAAGGGATTAGGGTAGGAGTTTGGGAAAAACATAGGTTATGGTGAAAGAGGGAGAGGGGAGGGGAGGGGAGAGGAGGAGAGGAGAAGACAGGAGAGGAGAAGAGAGGAGAGATGATAGAAGACAGAAAAGGATACTAGATTATATTGAGCCTTTGTAATTAATTCTGCTGATTTCTATGATCAGGAGGCTGGGGAATGGGGGGAATATGGGAAGAAGTTGGGACAAACCTGTGATTTACTTAAGTGTAGGGAGCACCTAGTAAGGAATTCCTTCTACGAATACAATGTATGGTCTGAAAGAGCTACCTGGAATACAGGAAAGTTGAGAGATTTGCCTACAGTCACACTGACAATATGTGACAGATGTGGGACTTAAACACACGTGTTTTGTACTCCCAGGCCAGTCCTCTAACTGATCCATCAAGCTGTTTTTTATTAGATACATAGTAAGTGTTAAATACTTGCTGAATTGAATTGAGTTGAAACTTAATAACAAATCCCACTTCTTTTACACACATCTTTTGGCTGAATTCCATACATATGTCAAAAGTGAAAGTGTGAAGGGTCATTTCATTGTTGGGAGTCCTTTATTCTATGAAAAACTGTTACAAAATCACAGAAGTATAGCATTTTAGATCTGGAACGGACCTCACCACCCACCTTCTTCAATCAAGTCATTTACTCTGCCACCATCACTTGAATAAGGAATGAATATCTTCACAATTCTAAAGCATCTAATTTGATAAAAAGTCAAACAAATTAATGAATTATATGAATAAATTACAAATAGGCCATAGGATTAAGCCTTGGAAAAGACTTTAGAGATTACACTGCGCATGTTGTAAGTAAAGAAATCCCCTGTTAGGATGAGGGCTCCTCAAGAACAAGGATTATCTTTTGCCTTTCTTTGCATCCCTACATGGCACATAGTAGACACAATGTTATTAACTGACTAACTGAAACCAAAGCCAAAAGAAGTTAAATGGCTTCCCCAAGATTACAAGGTTGGGTAATAAATATCATTTTAACACAGATCTTCTGACTGTAAATCCAGTGCCTTTCCCATGATATCCTCAATCTCAGTGCTTTTGTATGAAATACCCAATATTTCCTTCATCAGACTCCTTAAATAATCTATTATGAGAAGGGCAAGATTTGTCACTTCATCACCCAACAGACGTTGCTCTTTGCTTTTCAGGTAACCAGCCAGTTTATGAATCATCTTCTTGGATTGCCAATGCTATCTCCATAATTGTTCATTATGAATAGAAAAGAAAGATGACTTCCTCACATTCCTCTGCTCTGGAAGGCGATCAAGCATTTGACATCAAATGCCTAAATAGAGCAATAAATGAAGCACTTAAGCATCAGCAGTTCCCTTAATCGGAAGCACCGAAGACAAACTCAAGTGTGAGCAGTGTTGGCACAAATATTTGTGCTGATATGCCAAAGGAAAAGACATCATGGTGCACGAATGAATGCATAAAAAAGCATTTATTAAGCTCTAACCATGTGCCAAGTACCAGAGGTTCAAATACAAAAGCAAGATCATCTCTGTCCTCAAAGATCTACATTCCAACAGGGATCCTTGGTCGCCACTCTCCTCATGTATTATTTTTCCCTGTTGATCTGAGAAGCCACAGGGTTAGCAAATGGAACCACAGGAGAATTAAATGACATGCTCTCTTCGATAGAAATGGCAGCATGAATTTAACATAATCACTTAATCAGAGCTGGAAAGCTGGAGCACAGGAAGCGGGGTGCATGGTAGGTGTATGGAAACAGGGCAAGTAGTGAGAAGACCGAGAAGGATGTGAAACATAGCTTGGACTGGTTATACGTGATGAGTCATGTGACATACATCCTAACCAAGACAGAGTTAAGAGGTACAGTAGCCCAGGGCATAGTCTCAAATCCAAAGGATGATCTAGCAATGTTGATGGCCAGGTCCAGTGGTCTCAAGGGTCCAGTAGCTAGAAGGGCAGATGGTAGGATTCAACATCCAGAGGGTGAACCAGCAGAAAGGGAAGATGGCAATTGATGATTGAAGTGGAAAAGGATAGATTTCGGTTTAAATTTCATCCCAGCTAAATGATCCTGGCCAGGTTATTTCAGGCAGTTTATAGTGGTCTGTGAACTATTTGATTATATATCCTGATTATTTAGAAATTGTTTAAGTATGCATACACCGTACTGATGGTAAGTTCTTCAATTTGAAAATGCTACAAGCCAAGACCAAAGTGGAGGGAGTGTTAGTGCATGATTTCCTGTTTGCAGATGATTGTACACTCAATGCAGCCTCTGAAGCTGAGATGCAACAAAGTAGGGATCAATCCTCTGCTGCCTGTGCTAATTTTGGCCTAATAATTAACACCAAGAAAACACAGGTGCTCCATCAGTCACCACCACACCATCCATATGTGGAACCTTTGGTTACAACAAATGGAGAAGTTTTGAATGCTGTGGATAACTTTACTTACCTTGGTAGTGTACTTTCCAGGGATGTACACATTGACAATAAGGTTGATGCACACATTGCCAGAGCTAGCTCAGTGTTTGGGAGGCTCCGAAGAAAAGTTTGGGAGAGAAGAGGTATTAGACTGACTACCAAACTGAAGGTCTACAG
Organism: Notamacropus eugenii; assembly: GCF_028372415.1. Classification (NCBI taxonomy): domain Eukaryota; kingdom Metazoa; phylum Chordata; class Mammalia; order Diprotodontia; family Macropodidae; genus Notamacropus; species Notamacropus eugenii. The sequence continues at coordinate 59,420,532 of NC_092874.1, read as the reverse complement.
AGCCATTGTACTGACCTCAGTGTTGTATGCCTGTGAAACATGGGTAGTCTACCAGCACCATGCCAGGAAACTGAATCACTTCCATTTGAACTGTCTTAGGAAGATTCTGAAGATCACCTGACAGGATAAGGCACCAGACACTGAAGTCCTTGCTTGAGCTAAACTGCCAAGTATTCAAACTATGCTTCAGAGACAGCAACTCTGATGGGCTGGTCATGTTGTTCGAATGCAAAATGTATGCTTGCCAAAAAGACTATTTTATGGAGAACTCACTTGGTGGTCAGAAGAAGTGATACAAGGACACTCTCAAGGTCTTGCTCAAGAACTTTGGATTTGACTGTGCAACATGGGAGACACTGGCACAGGACTGCTTGGCATGGCGTGCCCACATCAGAAACTGTGCTGTGCTCTATGAGCAAAGCAGAATTGAGACAGCACAAAGTAAACATAGAATGTACAAATTTGGAGTATCCACCCCAAATATTCACATGGACCATCTGTGCCCAACCTGAGGTAGAACTTTCCAAGCTCATATTGGTCTGATCAGCCACAGTTGGACACACTGAAATTTCACTTTACAATGGTGATGTCATTTTGGTCCTCTTTGAGAATGAAGGACAACAACCAACCAACACACCCAATATTTGTACATTTATTTATTTATACATGTAATACTATGCTAAAATTATATGCATTTTCAATTTTCACAAAAATCAAAATAAAAAAGGATGAGATAAAGATGAAATAGCACTGATCTTAGAGCCAGTAAGGAGCCTCTGCAGTTGACTGAATAAAGGAGAGACATGATCAGACCTGTACCTTTACAAAAATCCCTTTGACAGTGCTGTGAAGAAAGAATTGAAGAAGGAGAGACTTATGTCAGAGGAATCAGTTAAGAGGCCATTGCACAAGACCAGGTGAGAGGTGATAAAGGCCTGAACTAGGCGGGTATTAGCATGAAATTAAAGAATGCTACAGATATGAAAGATGTTGCAGAGATAAAAACAAGTTCAGCTCCTTGGAGTCCCTTCCTGAACTTCTTCCCCCATCACTCTAGACTACCAGACCCCCCCACCCCCACCCCCCATCCCTCCTATACTCTTTTCTGTATTTAAGTCCCACCTTGCCTCCATGAAGGTGCTTAGATGCAATCCAGCTCAGACTCTTTCTAGCTGAGATTCTATCTGGCACGCTTGTATTCACAAGACAACCCAGTATGGCGAATCTTTAATAAACTTTGTTTTCTTTGGCTTTTAAAAAAAAAAAAAGTTCAGAGACTGATAGGTTATGTAGGGTGAGGGAGAGGAAGGAGTTGAAGGAGTTGAAGATAACATTGTCATGGAAAACCTCACTAACTGAAAGGATGATGGTGCCCTTAATAGAAATGGGGAAATTCAGAAGAGGGGTGGGTGTGAGAAAAAAGCTATGTTGTACCTATGTCTACTTAACTATGCTTGCTCATCCTGTTCCACTCCCTCTATCCCATGTTAAGGAAAAGGGGAGAGAACAAGCCCTTATTCACAGGTCACTTCCCCAAAGGGAAAACTCACCCTTGGTCACTCCTGCTACATCCAAAAAGTGATGTGAGGGTAATGGGATAAGTACGCTAGGAGGCAATTTTCCCAAAGGCAGCCTGCTGATTCATGGCTGTGTTTCTGGGCAGTGATTAGGTTATCACTTCCCAGAGGGGTGATACCTGATGTAGACTTTGAGAGGCTGAGAACTTGTACAGTAGAGGGAGGGGACAGAGTAGAGGGAACTTGGTGGGGATAAGAATCAATGTGAATCTAAGGAGACAAATCCCACAATTGGTAATCATACAACCCATCTCCCTACCCTCTGATTAATCATGCATCCCTAGAAGTCAAACTCTCATCCCCACAGCTCTCTTGGGCAGCTAGGTGGTGCAGTGGATAGAGCAGCAGTGCAGGAGTCAGGAGGAACTGAGTTCAAATCTCACCTCAGACACTTGACACTATGTGTGACCTTGGGCAAGTAACTTAACCCCAACTGCCTCATCCTGAGTCATCTCCAGTCATCCTGATGAATATCAGGTCACTGAATTCAGATGGCTCTGGAGGAGAAGTGAGGCTGGTGACCTGCACAGTCCTCTCTCACTCAAAACAAAGTCAAGTGCAAGTCATGTCATTATTTCTCTGATGACATGGTCTTCTTTGGCAATGAAGGACAAACACATACATACTTTACTAAATCATGGAAGGATTGAGACCTGCACTGATGAAGGAAGCATCCCATCCTACTTCTCATGTTCACATATACCAGGGGTAGAAATGTGATTCAGTATATAAAGGACCAAATTTGAATTCTAAGTTAAAGCTCCACCTCTGACTTATTAGATCAGTAAGCCTGAGAAAGTTCCTTAATGTCTCCAAGTTTCTTCCCGTCTGTATTAGTACGGGCAATTCCCACAATGACAAAGTCAGAGATGCTTCAAAAATGCAAAATGAAATTTAACAACTATTCACCCTAATCCCATGTGCATAGCGCATTCTTATTTCCTATTCAGTAAAAATGAACCTGGTTTCTCTGCTACTAATACTACTTCACCAATATGCCAGACAGAAACCATGCTGCTGGGTTCTTTTATCACTTGCTATTTTAAAGATTTATCTCACATCGATTTTGAAATACAGTGCTGAAGTTTAAGGTGACTCAGTTGCACTACCCTCGTTTCCACTGAGTTACATTGTACAGCAGGTTGACTCAGAATGGAAAGCAAATTTCCGTACTTGCATTATCGTGATGAACTGATAAAGGACTTGCATTCTGACATTAAAAACACATCCTTCCTCTCTCTCTGGGCCCTCATGCTAGCTTCACTAATGGGCCACAGAGCATTTCCTCATTCTGAGCATACATTATGTGTGGAATTAACTTACCAGTTGAACTGTATAAAAATTACAATGTTTCTCATTATTCCTCGTGAGAGGAAAAAAACCACAATAGCTCTTATTTTACTATGACATTTGAAGTGATGATGGTAACAGAAATGTAGTGTTGTTTCTTTACTGAATAGTGTTGTTTCTTTAATGAATTACCATGATGTTTCTTTACTGAAAATAACTTGCAGTAGCATCATTAATCCATGGTTATCTCCAGAACAGTCAAGAAAATACACGTTGGTTTATTTGTCCAGAACCAAAGGAATAAGGTCGGATGTTAAAGAAATTCATTTCCTCATATATTTAGAGCTGGAAGGGGTTTTACACCTAGTTCAACTCCTTCATTTTACAGTTGAGAAAACTGAAATCCAGAGAAGGAAATTGACCTACGAAAAATCACAGTGACAAAGCAAAGACTGCCTACTCCTACTCCATTCTCCAACTCTTAATCCATTGTTATTTTCTCTGAACTATGCCGTCTCTTTTGATTCCTAATTCTTCATGAGAATATGGATATGTGGGGAATTTTTTAATTTATTTGCTGTTAAGAAGAAACTTATAGCTTATCAATAGTCCAAACTTCAATCCTGTCATAAACATTATTCAGCATCCAGAAAAGGCTTGCTTCCCAAATCTGTTTATTCTTTAAGAATTATATTGCCCGGGAGACAGCCAACCATTTAAAAAGGACCCAGCTCTTGGTTCAGGACTTCCCTTCATTTTTTCTCTGATGCCTCGTCTAGTTAGGTGTTTGTGGAGTGAGATTTCTCTCTCTTTCCACTGCGATAGCAAAGGTGTCTCAAAGCAGAGTGATTTGCTCAATAGGAGATACCATACGCAACAGACAGTGGGTCCAGCTGTCCAACTGTCAAATCAAAAGGAAGTATTAAGAAGAACAGTCCCAAGCAACCGCCCAGCAGATACAGTGCACTAAGGGAGAACCCTGTGAGAAGAGCACAAGAAAAGAAAAGATGGAGGGCCCCCAAGAGTCACGAGTGACTTGTCTTGCCCATGTATATCCCCTATGTGTATTCCTCTGTATAAAAGCTTTCCAACCTGGAAAGACTTATATGAACTGATGCTGAATGAAGTGAGCAAAACCAGGAGAACATTGTACACAATAGCAGTCACACTGTACAATAACTGTAGCTCTTCTCACCAATGCAAAGACCCAAAACACTCATGATGTAAAATGCCATCCACATCCACAGAAAGAAATATTAAGTCTGAATTCAGAGTTAAACATACTATTTGCTCTCTTTTCTTGATTTGTTTTCTTTTTTTTCTTTCCCATAGTTCCTCCCATGTATTCTAACTCTTCAGTACAATATTACTAATGTGAAAATATGTTTAATAAGAATGTATATGTAGAGCCTATGTCAGATTGCATGCCATTTTAGGGAGAGAGGAGGGAATGGAGGCAGAGAACATTTAAAACTTATGGAAGTGAATGTTGAAAACTAAAAATAAATAAATTTTGAAAAAAAATCTTTCCATATAATTTTAATACTTACCCTGCTACTAGAGATGCAATAAATTAGATGATGTCAATCTAGAGATTTTATAGGGGAAAAAATACTCTGTAGTCCTCTCCTTGTGAATATATTTTATTTCCTTCAATTCTATTAAAGGTATGAGAGATCAGGTTCTCTATGCCTTTCATTTCTTTGTCTTCTCTCCCTGAGTCCATCATCCACCCTACCCCCCAGTCCAGTGCTAGCAGCATACAACATATGTTCAGTAATGTTGATTAGCCACCTTTGTGGGAAGACAAAATAGAAATGCAACATTTTTTCTCTAAGGAGAAAAGAACAAGGCCCTGATCTCTGGCTAGTTCCTCATCCTTGGCTGTCATCTGATATGTGGCCCTGCCTACATTGATTGCACACATAGTTTTGAGTTGAGAGAAGGCTTAAGGGATGAGAAGAGTCAAGCACATGTCATAGCACTCAACAACTGTTAATTATTTGAATAAGACCAGGCCCTAGTGTACTGGGTTCTAATGAGGGAAGATAGGATGGATAGAGGAAGGGAGATAAGCTTCTTATTTTCTTAGAAAGGGAAAGACAAACAGGAAATCTAGAAGACAGACTTCATGATGCATTACCACAGGGCCTTTAGCTGGGGCAGTAGAGATCCCTTATTTATTAACTAAAGAGGGGAATTGTGAAGAGGGCTCAAGAAAGACATGGTGAGAACACATGAAACTCACCTACATAGAAGGAAATGACCAAGAATGGTATAGGTTATATAGAGATCCTGAGTTCCAGTTGCAGGCCCATCATCCCCTACATATATAGAATTCCTTCTGTCAAATATGTTAGACCCTCCAGAGGGAAGGGAAGCAGAATGAACGGTATGTATAAGTAGCCTAGTACCCGTCTTGGAAATTATGTTCTATAAACAGAGCATTGAACAAAGCTAGGGAAGTTACAAAATATCGATAGGATAATAATAATAGTAATAACTAGCATTAATAAAGCATAGATCTTTATGGCTTGCAAAGCTAACTTTACAGACATTAGCTCATATGCTACTCACAATAATTCTATGAGGCATTAGGTGCTAATATTACCTAAATGTTACAGATGACAAAACAGAGACTGAAAGAAGTAACTATCCCCATTTTACAGATAAGAAACTAAGTGATTTTATCTTGGAAATATCTGAGGCAGGATTCAAATCCAGATCTTCCTGACTCCAAGTCTAGTGCTCTTTCCACTGAGTCACCTAGTTGTCTCACTTAATAAAATTTAGTGTTACCTATATTTCCAGGCTAAATACCTTAAGATTTTTTAAATTCTTCTCCCCAAAAGTTATGCAAACCTTTATTTTATAACAGGTAAATATGCTAAAGAGTGATTCATTCTCTAAAAATGAAAAGGCAGGAGATTAAAAACTGAGCTATGGTGTCAAAGACTTAAGAAATAATAAGAGATGACCAAGTACAAGTTCTTTATGTAGAAGCCTCAGGATTCAGCAGAACAGCCACCAAGTGGAGAGCAGAGGGGAAAATCAGAAACAGAATCTGCCAGCAGAGGGAAAGGTCTGGTGCAGATGAGAAGCAAGACCCTATGTCAATTTGCAATGAAGCAACTTGAAAACAAATTGGGTAAGAGCCAAGTAATTAATTAAGGAAAAAAATGAGTTTTACCAAGTTGTTTTCATTACCTACATACGTTCAACGTGTTTCATGGAAAGAAATAAATAGACGAGACTTGGGGCTAAGTGAAGAAACCAAAAACCTATTGGGCCAGAAATGAGCTTTAGTACTTCCTCCCCTTCCCTACATCTTATAATCTTTTGTTGAAGTTAAATTGAATTGCTAACTATTTGAAAGAGGGAAAAATCCAACTTTCAGTATTTAAAGTTATGTATTAGAAAATAATTCAATGAAATAATTAATGGAGGATTAGGTTTCTTATAGATAGGGAAAGAATAAAATGCACTCCAACTAGGATCTATTTGGTTTCATAGCTGCCCAATGGAATTTCAGTTTTTAGAGAGAAAAGATTTTAATTATCATATACTTCAACTTCTTTTTTTACAAATGAGGAAACTGATACCTAAAGGTATAAGAAGATAAATCATGGTCCCACAAATAGTAAGTAGAACAATCAGAAGGAGCAAACTCAGATCCTTTGAATGAGTGAATCGATGAGAAAGCTTTACTAAGCTCTTATACTGGTACATGTTTGTACCCACCCTGGCGATACAATTGGCAAAAAACAAGACCATCCCTCCCTTCAAGGAAGTTATATTCTATTGGGCAGTGATAGCCAGAAAGAGATGTTTGAGTCCCAAAGGGAAATCCAAAGTCCTCCATGTGAGTGGAGTCATAGAGTAATTGATTAACACACTCTTTCCACGAACTATAGTAAATTGATTAGAGTAACTGACTAACCTACTCTTTCCACAAACTATAGTGTTCCTGTGCTCCCATGGGCGAGAGGCAGGTATAAGGCAGAGAAGAGAGTAAGTGTGAGGTGGCACAAAATGAAGACAACATGAGCATAGCACCAACATAGGTCTCAGGAGGGCTAGAAATGGTGAAATCTGACCAATAAAAAGCCCAGGGATCTAGGGTGGGAGCTGAAGCATTGCAGCATAGCAGGAAAATGTCTGAGGAACAGTCAGATCCCATTATCTCTCTATTACCCTACACAATCTAAAAATACGACAAATTCCATACACTGTCTGTGATGGCCTTAATTGTCCAATTCCATACTTTTAAAGTTCAAACATAAGGACTTTAAAATGGTAGATATTTATTCATACACAAACATGCACATACACATCAATGAAAAAGTCCGTAAGTCTGTCTTTCCCAGTGGGTGACAATTTCTTCTCCCCAAATCTAATCTCTAACTTGAAAGATCAGACACAGCTCTTTGGGATGGATTTCAAATTCTTGGTAAAAGCAGAGAAAGAGCTTGTAAATGCTGGTTTATACTAAGCAGCATTTTTCATTCTTTGTTAAGACAATTTCCCCAAATGTTCATAAACTCTAAAATAAGAATGGATTTAACTAGACTAATACGCTTGCACTACTGTATGATCTATAAATTTCTATCATAAAATCTGAATGCAGTTAGTTCACTACGATTCCCTCCTATAGCAGTACACAAAATACTTTTAGAATTAGAGAAGAAATCTGAAACTATATTGCCCTGAATATATGGTATTTTTTCATCCTCTTTTTTTTATTTCTTAAAGAAAAAAAAACCATTTTCCCCTAACCATAGGCTATTTTTTTTCACCATTTGTCTACATGTGGTATAAATTAGTTGTTTTTCATAGTAGAAAAAAAAGTCTACATTTTTTTCTTTAAAATACAAAAAACAAGGCACTTAAACCAATGTTTTCTAATTTTTTGAGTTGATTCACTTTAGCTCTTGGAGTGGGGGAGACAGAGCAGAGAGGAGTACTGGCTTCATTACACTAGTATTGTTGGGTTTTGATGCAGAAGGAGACCTCAAGAAAATGATGAGCAGGTCCTAACTGAAATGAAGAGCAGAGGGTGGTGCAGTGGATAGAGCTCTGGACCTGGAGTCAGGAAGATTCATCTACCTATCACCCTTCCCTCCCATTCCCATATCATAGACTGAGGAGAAAAATGAAAATGAAAGCTCTCTCCTCCTTGGCAAAGAACATTTTTTAAAAATCCTACATGGCTGGACTTGGCCATAATGTAGCATTTTAAGCATTTTTAATTTGGGGGATGGGAGGGGGAAGAAACTGAAATAATGATGTCCTGGCAGTAAGGGGCTTGGTCAGCATTCACCTCTGGTCAAATGTTATCAATAATGAAATATTTCCAGACCTGATCTGTAAAATGATTAGGATAAGGCATGTCCTTTAAGGAGAGGATCAAATGAGTGCCTAGAAATGGACTTCTGCCAAAGCTATTAGAACACCAGACATTTTGACCTGGTGCCATCATTCATACTCCATCAGCATAAAATGCTCACTGTCCCTTGAATGGCACTGAAGCAAAAAACATTCTGAAATATTTGCATCCTGCAGAGATGACAATTTGGGGCAGAGTTTGCTAGAATTTTGTGATGAAGAAAGCACAAAAAACTGCACAAAAAATGCATAAAAGAAAGTAGATGAGTGAAGGATTTTGTGAAGACCTGCTGAGTGAGGATTAGTAGCATAGATCATACCTAATTAATAACATTCTGGTACCATAGAAATACCCCAGGACAAGGAGCAATCATCCCTGGCAGATGGCATCCCACTGGCCAATCATCTTTGGATGTTGTCAAGGGATTTATCTGAGGCTCCCTTCCAGACCCTAAAGACTCATATCTACAGTGAGTTTGGAATTTCTAGTCACAGGTGTTGAGATCATTACTTTCCAAGCCTTTGTCCCAGTCTACCTCCAACAAAAGATACAGGAAAAACATCTTTGTGTGGGCAATCAGATGGCAAAGAACCAAAGTCTAATGATAATGCAGAAGGGTCTAGAGAAAATATCCATTATATGAGTTATAAAAGGCTCTTCTGATGAAAAGAAAGCAATCCCGTCAAAAGTCCGTTAATTAGACACTCATCTTTCTGTCCTACTTTAATTTGACAGAATATTTTTTTTTTCCAATTTCAGTCACAAGAAGAGATTTAACCTACTCACATCTTTCCCAGGTGCCTTTGTGGTACAACCTAATGATCTTCCACATTCAATACAGTGGTTTCCTGTATTAATGAAAAGATGTTCAATTCACATTTGATAGAAAGAAAAAAATTGCTAAAAGTAAGGAGAGACAAGTAGAGACCTATTTGAGACATAAATGTAATTCATTTGATCCCATAGGCCATTGCAGAACACTTATACAAACCTGTTAGCTTAGAAAGTCACTAAGAGAAACTCATTATACATTCAAGTCAGTCATGGGTTTTAATATAAAGTTATAACAGCTAAAGTTTTATTTGCTACATTGAGTAAGGGCCTTTCTTTAAAGCTCCTGCTACCATTTCTGTACTTGGAACAAAGTACAGAAAAACATGCCCCCAAACCTTCTCCTCAGCTAGGAGGAAAGATGACTATGTGAAAATTACATGAAGCTTTAGAAGAGAAATAGAAGAAAGGGGAAAGGGACAAATCAAACAGGACCTTCTCTGGGGCACAGGAAGCTAAGTCCTGTTTTAAGGAATTGTTCTTTCTAACTAGGTATTAAGCTCAGTTGTTTCCAAACTAGTGTCAGTTCTTTGAATTCTGGCAGTCAGGAACAAAGCCCTGATCATTCGACCTTAGTTACAACTCTGCATTTCTTCCTCCATTAGAGATATTCAAACTATCCCTTCCAGATCTACAGAAGACATACATTTTCAGATATAGCCAATGTGCTCATTTGTTTTCATGACCATATGTCTTTGTTATAGAAGAGGATTTTCTATTGAGGGATAGTGAACTAGTGGTTAGTGATAGGGATGAGAAATGAGCATCAATAAAATGTTTAAGTACACACATACACACACACACAGAAACATTAGAAGGAAATATACACAGGACAATTTTGTTATTAACTTGTTTAATTAAATAAACACTTAAAAAAAGCTATAAATCACAAATTCATAAGTTTGTATACAATTTGTTCTTCCATTGTCTAAAAATTTGCATTCATTGGTAATTTTATTCTAATAAAATAATTTAAAATTTTTTCTTTTTCTTTCCATTCCTACTTCTACCAAGCCCTTATCACTTCTTGCCTATTAATCTCGTAATTATTCTCCCTGCTTCCAGACTCTCACACAACTTCAATCCATCTGGCATATAGCTTCCTAAGTAACCTTCCTTAAGCACCATTTCAATCAGGTTATAGTCCTGTTTAGGGCAGCTAGGTGGATAGAGTACCCAGCCTGGAGCTAGGAAGATTCCTGTCCCTGAGTTCAAATCCGACTTCAGACACTTAGTAGCTGTGTTACCTCGGGCAAGTTACTTAATCCTGCTTGCCTCAGTTTCCTCATCTGTAAAATGAACTGGAAAAGTAAATGGCAACCCATTCCAGTATCTTTACCAAGAAGACCTCAAATAGGGACATGAAGAGTCAGAAACTACTAAATGACTGAACATCAACAATCTGAGAGAACAGATTGAGTCAATACTTTTCTCTATTGGAGTAATCAGACAAGTGACCTTTCAGTTGAGTTTCTAGCCTCAGAGGCAGAGAAAGGAAGGAGGGAAGGATGGAGGAAGGAGAAGCAAAATAAGAGAAGGAAAGAAAAGGGAGATAAAGGAAAGGGGTGATAAAGGAAGGAAAAAAGAAAGAAGAATAGCAAAGAAAGAAAAGGAAAGAGAAAGGGAAGGGAACAGGGAAGGAAGGGGAAAACAAAAAAGAGAGGGACAAAGGGAATGAATAGGGAGAAGGTATGAACAAGTAATCCTTCTGTCAAACCACATTTTTCAGTCAAGAGAATGGACAGAACAACTCTTAAAGTTGCTACCTAGTCAGCCTATCTTATGATTCTTCTAAATTAATGATTATGTAATAATATAAAATTATCCCCCCCAGATGATGTGTTCATAAGGTAGCACAGCATTAATGTAATGGGCCTTGACCTGGATGTTATGATATCTAAGACTGGGTGCTTAATTTGTCATTATCTACATGACATTGGTCATTTCACAAATAGTTCTTGTCTATATGTAGAGCACTGAGGGAGGAACAAAGATCAACCTTTTAATATTTCTAATGGCTGTACCCACTGCATCACAAAGTAATGGAAGGAGAACTGGGCTTGGAGCCAGGAGACCTGGAGAGCAAGTCCCAGATCTGCCACTAACCAGGTGACCTTGTCTTAATTCCCTCATCAGTGAAATGGAGAGATTGGATTGGATTCTCCTTCAGGCCCTTTCCAAGTCCAACATTCTATGATCCTAACTCTTTATAGACCCCAAAATATTGATCTCTTAGGGGAAAGGGATGAGAAGGGACCTAAAACTGATCAGGTCACCAGAAATGTCTTTCAGCTTAGTTCATTTCATATTAGTACAGGGTAACTAATTTCTGCTGAACTATATAATGTATTGTAAAGTCTATTTATATGCAAAGCTTAGGGTTTGAGGTATATGGGGGTTTTTTTTCCTGTAAAATGTTAGAAAATGTCTCGTATATCAATGGAATTCATTTCCTTTGAGATATTATTCAGTTCATAAAAACAGGATGCAAAACCAAAGTACTGCTGGAGGTGAAATATGTTTATCCTTGATGTTTGGGGACAAAGATAGGAGGGGGCTCCTTGGAGACTTAAATGAAGCCCTGAAATGTAGCCCTTCAATTGTCTTCTGATAGATCTCCCCCATCAGTTTAGTCCTTCAGTATTCAGACCTCAGTTGCCTAAGGACAATGTATAGAGGCAAGCTGTCCACAAATTTCAGGTGCCCTGCTGAACTATAAGGGATAAAGAATGCAAGTAGTTATTTAAAAAGAGTACAGGAAAATTTCCAGGTTTTCCATTGTTTCTTTTGAGCTGCTTTAACCTCTACCTACTAATAAAATTGGGGGGATGGGGCAGAGAGACACTTCATTCTCATGGCTCAGTGTCTCACAGAGACACTGGGCATTGCTAGAGTTGGGTCAACTCCTTCAAAAAAAGGAACCATTTAGTGAAGGCTGAAGTTTTCTCACTTTCAAAGTAAAATTGAAATGAAACCTTACAAATGCTATAGGAGAGAAGGCTCTTAGAAGTAAGTTAGATAACGAAAGATTGTTTAGGAATGTTTAACTCAGGGATGCAGATTTACTCTAAATTAACTTATTTCTATGAAAACATGGCAATGACCTAAGCTTCCTGGTTCCATTCTGCCATTTAAGGACTTCAAAAAATAATCTGGCTACTTATTTAAATGACCATTAAGAAAGCCAATTAAATTTTGCAATCAAGTGTAACAGAAATAAAACAATATGCATAGCTCTATTTTTCTATTTAGTGGCAAATTATTCGCATCAAAAGTACTTACTAAGCATTTATTTGGGAACAGTGCAGCAGGCACTACTTAGAACACATATTTCACTGTCTTTGGAGTTAGATCACAACACTAAATCACTATTTGCATGTGTGTGTACATGTGTGTGTGTCTATGTCTATGTCTCTGCGTGTACATAAGTGTGAGACTAAAACTTATTTATCAAAAGCACGGAATCATACTTTTAAGGTGCAAAGATATCTTCAAGTACACACAATCCAGCCCTTGCATTTTGTCTCTGTACTTCAACAACACACTTTTGCTGCAATCTCACCATACTATCACCCTCTCTGCAGCCAGGGCCTCCTCTCCCTAGAATATCCATCTACCATAACAGCTCTGTTCTCCCACTGGTGAGTTCTTCCCAGGGCCCCCACTTTGGAAAAGGGCCCAAATCATTCCCTCCCAGCAGTGTAAGTGATATTTGGAAAGGCTTCTGACAAAAGATGGAATTTAAGTTGAGACTTGAAGAAAGAGCAGACCATCCTTGCTTATTTCTTTCCCAGATCTGTTCCCAATTCCCCAGACTTTTCCACCTTGCCCCTTTCTCCTCCCTCCACCCTTCCTTTTTCTAGTTTCTTGTTATATGTTGTCTTCTCCCAAGTAGAATGTGAACTCATTGAGGGATTTGTTTTTTGCACGCATTTTTATTCCTAGCATAGTATCTGGCATAAAGTATTTATTAAGTACACTTACTATCAAATGAAGCATTAAAGCTAAGACTAACTGAGAATCTTCTGGGGATTATACTAAAGGTATTCTTGCCTTGGGGACTGGATTGAGAAATGGAGAAAATTGGAGTAGATGATGGTCTTATGTAACACTAATACGGAAAGATTCTTTATTTGTCACTAAAAATGTTATTTGCAATATCTGGCAACCACCTTAGACTGTATCACTAAGATTCACGTAACTCTGTTTAGAAAGAATCATTCCATTTCAAGAATACCACACACTAAGCTGATGTAATGAACCAGTATGTAATCTTGCCCATGCCCATCTAGATGGGGACACTGAACATCCTATCTCCACACCTGATCTTGTAATCAGTACCACTCTCAGGGAGCTCAACCCCCCGTCACTCTTACTGCTAATTCTATTTTAATCTTCAACATGAGTTCTAGAAGCCAAGCTTTCACGTTGTCCATTGTCTCAAAGTTTTATGCTTTATGCCCCCATTTCAATACTGGGGTTTTGTTGAGTTCATGCTCTCCATCCAAGTCTATCTCTTGCTACGCTACCATATTTGCTAAGAAACTGAGACCCTGACTTGCTTAAGTTAGTCCTCTCAAGACACCTGTCCCTGTGACTGCTGCAGTACCTTCCTAACATTGGCCTGCCTGTCTGCACACTTGACAATTTGCCACATTCCCTTGATCCTCTCAGGTTCCCAGAATTACTCCCACCCATTCACTGCTGGAAAGTCACCTTCTTTGAGAGGATCATCTAGCCTACATACCCTGATTTTCCCCCATCAGACCCACACCTTAAGCTGTCAACCTGATTTCTGCCATTCTTGACCTAAGTCACAGTCTTTGAAACTATGCTTTAGTATATTTTGAAATCCTTCTGTTGATCAGGCTTTTGGATTGATTCCAGATTAATTTGCTGTTCAAGACCTATCTTGATAATCCCCTACCTGAATAAGGTCACTGCTCTATAGATGTTCATACAGAAGCCACGAAGATGAAAAATGGTCATCTTGTCAAAGTGTTGTGGGCAAGGATTGTTTTGTTGGGTCTTTGCATCTGCAGCACCTTGCACAGAATTGTCCTTTAATAAATATTTGTCAGTTTAATGGATTCAGTCTACTACACATATGTCCTGGATAAGGTAAATTTCATGTAGTAGTCACATGGATTCAAATTTGCACTACTTTGTAACCATATTTGGTCACAAAGGAGGAAACTGAGGCAAACATGGTTAAGTGACCTGCCTGGGGTCATGAAGTTAGTGTCTGAGGCTGGGTTTGAAATCAATTCCTCCTGACTATAGGGCTGACACTATATCCACTGCTCCACCTAGCAGCCCCCCACACAACAAAATTTCTGTCAACTTAATTGGTTCAGTCTTCTATAAGTAGTTCCTGGATAAGGCAAATCCCATGAAATGGTCATGTGTATTCAGATTTGCACTATTCAAAGTTATATAAAATATAATCATTGTTTCCAGCCTAATGGAAATACACAGTACTAATTTTTAAAATGCTACCACTTAGGATCACGTAATCTCTAAACTGGACCTAGCTACAATTGGTCAGTTATAGCCTTACATGTACTTCCTATGAGAAAAACAAAGGAAACATTATCACAGAGTAGCTCACAATCCAACACAGACAGTAATGATGTTAACTAATATTAAAGACATGAGCAAAATTCAATAATTATATAAGCTTTTACTGAGTACCTAATATATGCCAAGGCCTTTGGTAGGGGCTGTGGATACAAAGATAAAATATGGCACAGTTCCTGCTTTCATGGAGCTTATAATCTAGTAGTGGGAGGGAAGGGAGTTTTATTCATAATAAAGTGTGGTTTAGTGTTAAATACACTAAGGGACAAGAAATGACCAGGATGAGATAATGTAATAAAATGTGAGGAAGTAAAGATGCAAATTACAGGAGTCTACAACATGGGTACAGGACAACTAAGTGGTGCAATGGATAGAGCACAGGGTCAAGGGTCAGGAAGACCTGAATTTAAATCCCATCAGGAGGAAAATGGCAAACTGCTCCACGATCTTTGCTAAGAAAACCTCAAATGGGATCATGAAGTCAGAGACAACTCAACAACAACAATATATGTAAGTGAAGGTATAAGTCTAGTAGTAAAAAAAAATGGAGTTTATCAGTGAAAAAAAAAAATCACACATTTTTAACAAAACCATTTAAGTTTCAACTGCCTAGAAGTAGAGGTTTACTTTCCACATACCAACAAAGCATATTACAATAGAAAGGGAGTCATGGAGCCTGAATTCAAATTCTAGCTTTGCCACTAACTACTTTTTTTGACCTGGGACAAATCTTTTTGCCTCTTCTAGGTCTCAGTTCCCTTACCGGAACAGTGGAAGGATCTGTGTAATGACCTCTTTAAGGTCCCTTCCAACTCTACTTCTGTAACTTAAGAGAATTATCACAGTCCTAAAACTATTTTGTGGTCCTACAGAATGATAAGAAATATCTTTGCCTATTTTTTGCAAATTATGTTATGTTACACATTATGTATTAGCCAGTTTTATCCATTCTACAGGGTTGTCAAATTGGCCTTGTTTTCCCTTGCACACCATACTCTATCTCACATTTTCATGCCTTTTGCATGGGTTGTATCCTTTGTTTATAATGCATTCCCTTTTCAACTCTGCCTCTACAATCCCAAGTTCCTTTCAAACCTCAAATGGATTGCCATCTCATTAACCAGACCTTTCCTATATTCATGTCTCCACCCAAACCCTACTCATACTTTCTGTGTGTTTTATATGAGCTTATACGTACAACGTCTTTATCTAAATCATATAAACTCCTAATGGGTAGAGACTGTTTCCCTTTTCTCCTTGTGTCCTCCATGCCTAGCCCTGTGCTTGTCATGTAGTAAGTCTTTAAACAGATGCTCCTTGAATGATTAAATCCCTCTCATCAAAAAGTTAATATACCATCTAATACTACCATGAATCCTTATTCTAAATGGAGAAGTGGTTGCAAAGATCTTAAGAGAGTCACTTCTAAATCAAATGGTTACTCAGAAGAACAGTGAAGAACAAAATGGTGGCCTCCAGAATCAAAGTTTGATGTGACTGGCAGTAGTACAAACCTCTATTTGAATGAAGTGAATTTTTTAATACATTCGTTTACAATGGGTCTGGCTGGCTATAACTGCCATTCTTTAAAAATTAACTTAGTTGTTAAGCAGGGTAAAAAGAAGACCCACTGTAATATGATCTGGAAGCCAAATGCACGTCCCAGACTTAAACATTTATTTTAAGATCAAAGGCTCTCCTTCCTTAAAGCTTCACATAATAGTATTTATTAACAATCTAGAAACAAGCCAAACATCCAAACAGCTGGGTGGCACAGAAAACTGCCATGCTAAGGATGCCAAGAAAAGATTTAAGCAAAACTCCTAGGAATAACAAAAACCACCCTTTCCAAAAGCTGAAAATATTTCAGGGCAAGTAAATTAATGTATCCAATAATGTTTCTAGACTGAAAATCAACTCAGCCACCCTTAAGAGTAAACTCCAGAGATAAACAGAGAAAGAATTGACAATCCAGAAAAATTATACTTGATATATCAGTTCCAGTCATTGACTTCATGGGCAAGGATCCTATTTCACCTGGCACATTACACAGTCCTGGCAGGTTAATGACACCCAATGAATGTCTAACAACATCAGAAAGGAAGGCTTCTTGTTTAAGCAGGCTAGTGGGGTCTGACAAAGCAAGGTACAAGGATGGCCAGACCAGGAGTCTTCTTAGAATATTCCCTTATGAAAATCTGAGCTCAGTCTGGAACCCCAGCTACCATTTCCCACCCACACATCCCCCTCACTCCCACGAGCATTTCACCAATCAAGTTGGTGCCTTAAGGAACCACTACTAGTCATCCAAGTAATGAGATAAACTATTTTCCTCTCCCATGACAAATTTTTAATTGAGACTCTTCAAACTCCAGCACCTAGGGATATGAATCTGGTTCTTAACTTAAGCTTACTATCTGTTTAGAGACAGACACTCTCGGCAGCAAAGGGAGAAAACAGTCTTGGATACATGCCAAACTCTCTTTGCAGCAGATTAGTTTTTTAAAATTACCTGAATTATAGAAAGAAACATCCTTGATTTTCTTTCTTTGGTTTCACCAACCTTAACAGAACAGTGCGTCTGTTTCTAATTCAAAGAATGCCTTAGAGTACTGCCTCTCCTACCCTTGAGTTCGGTCCTGCATGGTAGAAGGGAGAAAGAGAAATACCTGACATTTTATATCTATGTTTATAATGTGCCTCCACAATAGAATGTAAGCTCTGAGGACAGGGACAGTTTTCTTTCTACCTTTGTAGCTTCAGTTCAAAATATTCCCTTTAAGCAGTCATTACCATCAGCACTAGCTAATTTAACTGACAATCAATGTTTCTTCTCTAGAAGAAATAAATAGTTCCCAACTACACTATTTTGATCTATTTGAAGACAAGAAGGGGTTTATGCTTTTCTCCTGTTACTTATGAAAGCGTTCAAACCAGATCTAAAGAAAGAGACGACAGGTGCTTTGAAAGTGGGAAAGACTCACATTTCTTCCTTGTGTTCAGTGTTCTCTTAATGGAGCTAAATACAATCCGAGGCGCAAAGAACAGAGCCTCACATTATCTTTTGGGTTTTGTGCTATTGTAGCCTAGGTAAGCATCAGTGCCCAGATTGGTTCTGACATATTAATTACCAGAAGGGGCAAGGTCAAGAGAATGAGTCAAGGTTCTAACCAACTTCTCCCTGACTTTCCAAACCATTTCCTCTAGCATGCTGGATATTTGCATATGACCTAACAAATCTAACAAAATTAAATTCAATAAGCACAAAAATAAAGTTTTGTACTTGAACTAGAAAAATCAACTTTGCAAGTTCAAGATAGGGAGGGGCCTTGGCTAGAGAGCAACTCATTTAAAAAGTATCTGGTAGTCTTAGGAGACTTCAAACTCAACATACAAAGAAACTACTCCTCATATAGATAGCATCAAGAGGAGAATAATGTCCATTACAGGGAGGTGATAATCTCACTACATGGACCAGACAATATATGGAATATCAAATTTAGTTTGTGGTATGACATTTTAGAAAACAATCAATAAGCTGTAGAACACTCAGAGAACAACCAAGACAGTGAAGGAACTCTACATACCCTGGCTTCCTTCAAGCCTCAGCTAAAATCTCATCTCCTGCAGGAAACTCTTCCCAGTTCCCCTTAATCTATTGCTTGTCTCCAATATATTGTTTATAGCTTGTTTATATCTCACTGTGTCCCCACTTCGATGTTTCTTGAGAACAGGGGTTATTTTTGCCTTTCTTTGTGTCTCCAGAACTTTTCACAGTGTCTAAAAGATTTCTGTTGTTGTTGTTCAGTTATTTTAGTCACATCCAATTCTTTGTGACCTGTTTGGGGATTTTTCTGGTAAAGATATAGAGTCATTTGCCATTTCCTGCTTTAGCTCATTTTACAAATGGAAAAAAATGAGGCAAAACGAGTTACGTGACTTGCTTAGAGTCATATAGTCAGTGACTATCTAAGGCCAGATTTGTACTCAGGCCATCTGACTCCAGGCCCAGCACTCTATCCTCTTTGCCACATGGTTGCCCCACATTGACAGAGTGTAGGTGCTTAATAAATGCTAGTGGACGGACTTGATGGGGAAGGGGGCATTATATACATCTTCAAGTATTTGTAGCACTATCCAATGAAACAGGAATTGGACTTGTTCTGCCTGGCCCCAGGGGTAAGAACTAAGAGCAATGGGGGGAGTTGAAAAAGGGGGAAAATTTAGGACTGATATATGGAAATACTTCCTAACAATTATATACCAAATAAAGGTGGAATGCATTGCTTCCAGAGGTCATGGGCTCCCCTCCCCTTAGGATAAGTTGAAGAGGGGATTCTTGTACAGGTAGAGGTTAGACAAGATGGTCTCTGAGATCCTCTACATTTGTAATTATTCCAAAACTGTCATATGAATTTTGTGATTTCATGGTACTTGATGAGTTTATTGAACCTTCAGAGAACAAAATATTGGTAAGGACAGTTAACAGAATAAGATTTTTTAAAAAACTCGTACTTCTGGTAAAGTGGGGCTGAAGTTAACAATTCTTTCACACAGGATAAAAGACCTTGAGTAATAAACAGAACTAGCCAAAGACCATAATTTTTTTTAAAGAAAGGATATTTATTTAGGTAGTTCAGCCGTATAGAAGCATAATGATATTGTAAGGGAAGAGATTTACAAGATCACATTTAAAGTAAAAGCACAGTACTGTTTCCCCAGGCATCTATCTGCAATGATACTTTGTTAAAATCCTTGTCCCAATTCCTACAGCACCTTCAAAATTCTTAGGGAACATAATTGAAATTAGAAATTGAATTACTTCCTGAAGGTCATCCAACATTTGAATGATTGTTCAGTGTTTCACTGTGGGATCAGACAACATGGGCCCCAAGCAAATTCATAAGATCCTCTGTGGGGAAGCCACAGTGTTGATAGGGAAGAACACCATGGTACACAAAACTGTTAATGGATATAGCTAGAAAATAAGGCTTCTCCAAAAATCTCTTGTCTCATATGCGGAGGAATGCGAGCTCTATGTTCACCAATGAGAATATGACTAAAATTGGGAAAAGTTTCAGGCCAATGAGGTCCCATGATGATATCATTGACGCACGGGGTATCACTGTTTCAGGTCATCATTCTCATCCAGATGCTAAGAAGACCTTCCTCTCACAGACTTTGGGTACTACCTCAACAAAGATGCTACCGATAAAGAGATTTTTTTTTATAAATTTATTTATTTTTAGTTTCCACAAGATTTTGAGTTGCAAATTTTCTCCCCATCTCTCCCTGCCCCACATCAAGACATCATGCATTCTGATTATCCCTTCCCCCAATCTGCCCTCCCTTCTATAACACCTCTCCCTTTCATTATTCCCATCTCCTTTACTTTCTTGTAGGGCAAGATAGATTTCTATACCCCATTAAACATATTTCTTATTTCCCAGTTTCATGTAAAAGCAATTTTTAACATTTGCTTTTAAAACTTTGAGTTCCAACTTCTCTCCATTCCTCCTTCCCCACCCATCCTCCCTGAGAAGGAAAGCAATTCAATATAGGTTACAATGTGTAGTTATGCAAAAGGCTTCCATAAAAGTCATATTGTGAAAGACTAACTATATTTCCCTACATTCTATCCTGCCTCTCCATTTATTCTATTCTTTCTTTTGACCTTGTCACTCCACAAAAGTGTTTCCTTCTAATTATTCCCTCCTCCCATTTGCCTTCCCTTCTATCATCCCCCCCACACCCCACTTATCCCCTTCTCCGCTACTTTCCTGTTCTGTAAGATAGATTTTCATACCATATTGAGGGTGCATGTTATTCTCTCCTTAAGCCAAATGTGATAAAAGTAAGTTTCACTTTTTCCCTCTCACCTCCCCCCTTTCCCCTCCATTGAAAAAGGTTTTTCTTGCCTCTTTTATGAGAGATAATTTGCCCCATTCCATTTCTCCCTTTCTCCTCCCAATATATTCCTCTCTCACCCCTTAATTTTATTTTTTTTAGAGATCATACCTTCTTATTCAACTCACCCTGTATCATCTTTATATATATATATATATATATATATATATATATATATATATATATATATATATATATATATATATATATATATATATATATATATATATGCGTGTGTGTGTATGTGTGTGTGTATGTATGTATATAATCCCTCCAACTACCCAAATACTGAGAAAAGTCTCAAGAGTTAACATGTAGGAATGTAAACAGTTCAACTTTAGTGAGTCCCTTATGATTTCTCTTTCTTGTTTACCCTTTTATACTTCTCTTGATTCTTGTGTTTGAAAGTTAAATTTTCTTTTCAGTTCTGATCTTTTCATCAAGAATGCTTGAAAGTTCTCTATTTCAGTGAATGATCATTTCTTCCACTGAAGTATTATACTCAGTTTTGCTAGGTAGGTGATTCTTGGTTTTAATTCTAGTTTCTTTGACTTCTGGAATATCATATTCTAAACCCTTCAATCCCTTAATGTAGAATCTGCTAGATCTTCTGTTATCCTGATTGTATTTCCACAAGAGGCAGCTAGGTGGTGGGATAGAGTACCAATACAGGCGTCAGGAGGACCTGAGTTCAAATCTCACCTCAGACACTTGACACTCGCTAGCTGTGTGACCTTGAGCAAGTCATTTAACCCCAATTACCTCATTCTGGGTCATCTCCAGTCATCCTGATGAATATCTGGTCACTGGATTCAGTTGGCTCTGGAGGAGAAGTGAGGCTGGTGACCTGCACAGTCCTCACTCACTCAAAATAAAGTCAAGTGCATGTCATGTCATTATTTCTCTGATGGCATGGTCTTCTTTGAAAATGAAGGATGAACACACACGAACACACACACACACACACACACACACACACACACACACACACATTTCCACAATACTCAAATTGTTTCTTTCTGGTGGCTTGCAGTATTTTCTCCTTGACTTGGGAATTCTGGAATTTGGCTACAATATTCCTAGAAGTTTTTCTTTTCAGATCTCTTTTAGGAGGTGATTGGTGGATTCTTTCAATATTGATTTTACCCTCTGGTTCTAGAACATCAGGGCCGTTTTCCTTGATAATTTCATGAAAGATGATGCTTAGACTCTTTTTTTGATCATGGCTTTCAGGCAGTCCCATAATTTTTAAATTGTCTCTTCTGGATCTATTTTCTAGGTCAGTTGTTTTTCCAGTGAGATATTTCACATTGCTATTTTTTCATTCCTTTGGCTTTGTTTTATAATTTCTTGATTTTTCATAAAGTCATTAGCTTTCATCTGCTCCCTTCTAATCTTTAAGGAATTATTTTCATCAGTGAGCTTTTGGACCTCCTTTTCCATCTGGTCAATTCTGCTTTTTTAGGGCACTCTTCTCCTCATTGACTTTTTGGATTTCTTTTGCCATTTTGATTAGTCTATTTTTTAAAGTGTTATTTTCTTCAGCATTTTTTGGGTCTCCTTTAGCAAGTTGTTGACTTGCTTTTCATGATTTTCTTACATCCCTCTCATTTCTCTTCCCAATTTCTGCTCTTCTTCTCTTGATTTTCAAAATCCTTTTTGAGCTCTTCCATGGCCTGAGACTAATTCATATTTTTCTTGGAGGCTTTTGATGGAGGTGCTTTAACTTTGTTTTCTTCTGTTTGCATGCTTTGGTCCTCCTTGTCACCAAAGTAAGATTTTATAGTCTGATTCTTTTTCTAGTTTTTGTTCATTTCCCCAGCCATTTACTTGATTTTTGAGCTGTTTGTCAAGGTAGTTCTCTACTTCCAGGGGGGCTGGGGAGTGTACTGTCAGCTGCTCAATTCCCCCACAATCTATAGGCCTAGGGCTCCAGAAACAGTCTCTGTCTCTGCCCTTGCTGCTGTTGTGATGGCTTCCTCTGGATCCTCCCCCCTCTGTTGCCCTCTGCTGGGGCCAGACCACTCCACTTTCCTGCATTGGTCCACAGTCTTTTTCCCCTGACCTTCCAGTTTGTCCTCAGCGTTTTGGAGTCCTGAAGTCTGGTGACTGCCACAGGTGTGAGAGATTTGGTCTCTCCAAGGCCTGCTCAGGTCCCATCTGTGCCAGAGCAGCCCATGTCAGAGTATGCTCTTCCCCCTTCACGGTGCAATAGACACTTCCTGGTGACCTTCTAGGCTGTCTTGGGCTGGAGATTTGCTTCACTCCATTATTCTGTGGATTCTACAGCTCCAGAATTTGTTTAGAGTCATTTTTTACAGGTATTTGGCTGGGCTTGGGAGTAGCGCTCTAGAAAATGAGTGCTGTTGCTTGGCCATCTTAGCTCTTCCCCTCCCCCACAATAAAGAGATTTCAAAGACTGTCAAAGGAATGCCAACATGGAAATAATCATGATAAGCACAATGGGAATGGTCTCTAGTAATAAGATTCCAATAGCATTTACACAGTGACTTGTTGAATATAACAATGAAAATGGCCCACTAGTATACCCTGTCAGTCCAACAAAGCATTAACAGGTATGTAAACTGCTTTGGATAAATTATTTTCTTGACTTCTTAGATTACAGTATTAGCTTGACTTGGCATTTGAGAGAATTGAAACTTAATGAACTTTAGGTGAACTGGGACATGGATGGTTGCCTCTAATGAATCATCATGACAGAGGCAACTTCCCTTATACTTTTTTTTAACTAGGAAAATGAATTCCTTCCCAGTTCCAGGGTGGCATTAATTCCCATCAAAAACTTACAGTTTACAAGGTAAATGGGATTGTGAGACTTGATTTTGATGAACATCCCAAAGGATTAGTTTGTTGAACACTGAGTACGGAGTGAGTTGCTTTGCCTTTAGAAAACATAGCCTTCCTAGTCCTTAAAAAAATAAATTTAGATGTATTTTAGCATCCATGTATGTTCAGAAGATTTTTTTCAGTCAAAAATAGCTTAACTTACCTCCCCCCGTAGATACAGATTACATCCAATGAACTACATCTGGAGAAAATAAGTTTTGTTTACATTTCTATGAAAAGGATTCTCAAACCTGAATAAACGTTGGATAATTACAAAATGCTGGACCCATGATCAACAGCGTACACTACATTTAACATCACTATGCCACCCCAGCCTCCTAAGCAAGAGAAGGGGCTCTGGAACTGAAACTGATCATTGCATTTAATCTGCATTCAGCTACCACCTGGAACCTATAAGAATCATTATTTTTAACATGAGAATTTCTATTAAATGTAAGGTAAGATGCAAAAAGTGTTAGAATTGGAGTCAGAGGTCCCAGTTCCAAAATCCTGACTCTATCACTGATATATGTGATATTTGGGGAAAGTATCTTACCCTCACTGGGCTTCAGTTTTCTCAACAATAAAAAGAGGGGGTTGGACTAAATGACTGTGAAGATCTCTTCAGATTCTCATTCTGTGATTCAATGACATAGGTAGCCTGGTAGAAAGAAAAGCTTTGATACTAGAATCATAGCCTCATGTCTCTTAAATAACTTCCATATTTTTTATTCACTCCTTTATCACTTTCTCTTTATTGTTTTTTACTGCCATCTGTATGCCTAGTCTCTGGACACCCCCTGTCCCTTTTGTATTCAGTTGCATATTTTCAGCTGTTGAGGAAATCTGACTGTGGAAATTCCCTCTACCAAAGGATATCAGCAATTCCTCAGTAATGTCTAGGACACTGATTAGTTAGGTAACTTGCTTATGAGATGGTTACTCATCTAGTAAGAGTCCAAGGCAGAATTTGATCCCAGGTCTTTCTGACTCCAAGTTTAACCCTATTAAGCCACACTGCCTCTCTTATATTCCATGGTGATGGTCTTTCCTCTAAATAGTAGTGCAGTAAAACCAACTTTCTAGTCCTCAGAACTAGAACAAAAGTCATCACTAATTAGATAAGCAATTAATCTAAAAACACATCATATAAGACTTTCATGAAGGACTAAAATCATAAATGAAGATGAAAATTTTCTATTTGATTTACACATCCCCATTAGAGCTCCACAGGGACAGAAAGTTATTTCCCTTCTCTCCCTTCTCTATGCCTTTAGAAAGAACAATTCTTAGTAGTAACTGAGCTATTATTTAATTTAAGTAACATGATGACCCAATGAAGTCCTGCAGATAAAGCCTGGCTTGTTGAAATTCAGCCCTCCTAAAATCTTATCTAGCTCACAGTTAGAAAATAGCTAGTTTTATTCCTCCAAACCTCCTTCAGAGACTGACACTTTCAACCTAAATACCATATTCAATTATGCATCTCCCTCTGCTAGCAGCCACCCAGAGAGGAGCTCCTCAAGTCAGAGTCATTAGCTTCAGATTTGGGACAGAAAAAAAAAAAGAATCCTCCAATTTTGTTTAAACCAACACTGGTTATCAGAAAGACAGACTGGTGCAGAGATGTCAAGATTTCAATGACGTGTGAGTATTCACCCATATGGACTTCAGCTATTTGCTGCAATTTTGGTGAAAAGGAAGAGATGTACATTATCAGTTAGGACAGCCCAACTGGGAACAGGCCATGGACAAGTCTTAAACACCATGGACAATACATGTTACAGCATCTCATTTTATTTCCAGTGCTAAAATGATGCCTTTACATTGTTCACACCACAATCATTTTCCAATATATCACTCCCCTCCCATAGAATCTCCCCTAGGATCTCTTGTGACAAAGAAGAAGAGTTCAGTGAATCCAGCTATCTGTCAGTGTACCCTGCGATCAGTATCAAAATGCTGTCCCATCACCCTAACAAGAGCAGAGGATCTTTCACCATGTGTCCTCAGGAACCAAAAACTGGTCACTGCATTTATCCTGAAGTCAGCTACTTGTGAGTGCTTTTCTTATCTACATTAATCCATATACCATTTTTCTGATATTAAGGTTCACAAATTATTTTGAAACCTTCATACAAAAGTTTTGTGAAAGATTTTTTCTAGTATATTGATTAAATTTTTCCCCAACTACAAGATCATTTCTAAAGTAAGTCTCCCAATTTATAGTTCTCCTTTTTTAAGATGTGATCCTAAGTAACACTTTGCTTTCCTTTGTCTTTCTTTTCTTTTGCTCTTCGTTTCTTTCTTTCCCTCTTCCTTTCCTTCAATCTCTCCATCCTTCCATTCTTTCTTCCTTCCTTTTCTTCTTCTTCCTATCTTTTCTTTCTTTCTTTCTTCCTTCCTTCTTTTATTTCTTATGGATGTGTGTTTAGGCAGAAAAGCAGTACATTGGACAGAGTGCTAAGCTTAGAGTCAAGAAGACCTGAATTCAAATCCAGCCTCAGACACTTACTAGGCTGTGTGATCCTGCCAAAGTCACTTAATCTCCATATGTCTCAACTTCTTCTACTGTTAAAAGGAGATCATAACAGCACCTATTCCCTGAGTTGCTGTGAGGATCAAATGAGATATAATATTCATAAAAGCTTAGCACAATGCCTGACACAAAGCAGGCGTTAATAAATGCTTATTTCTTTCCTACTTTGCCATGTGTTTGCATTCATTCAGACTCCCATATGATAAAGATAATAAGAACACCTAATGAGAGTCTTCCTATGAAGATCACACAAGATAACACATGTAAAACACCTTGTCAACTTTAAAGCTCTATACAAATTTTTTCTACTGCTATTATTACCATCTTGAAGTTAAATTGATTGAAATGAACCTAAAGTCCTTACTCAATGACAAAGACTTTATGGATGACATGAATCTGCTATAATCCTAAACAAAATTTAGCATCCATTTCATTTTATTTCTAACCATCTATGTGAAAAACTTTTCACTAAAATAAGTGCCAATTTATCCATTAATTGAGCATATTGGAAGTCTGGCATTTTAAGTCCCATTAGCAATACAGTAATAAATTAATAGGTTCATTTGTGATCTTGCCATGCTTGAGGTCAGGGAAATAGGAGAGATAATTTCTGGTTAACATAGAGAATGACAAGAAATTGACATTCACTGAGGACATAATCAATATTTACATAAGAGGCTAGCATCAATTAACCAACAATAAAAAATTTCAAATACTCAAGACAAGCTCTGGGAATATAATGACAAAAATAGTTCCTTCCCTCAAGGAGCTTACTTTCTAATAGAGAAACAAGATGTACCATAAAAAGTACTTACACATACAGAGAATGTCATCTCAGAGGGGTAGGCAGCTGCAATAGGTACATTATTAAATATGTCTTGTAGAAAACATTAGCTAAAACATATACCAATAAAATTTTGTACTTTTATAAACATCCGAGAAACTCAAATGAGTCACTGCTGAAAGAGAAAGAAGAAAAACCTAAGGGGGGTAATATCACTACACAATAATGGTTTCCAGGCTCTTGGTATTACAAAACACGTCATTCTACAAAGACAAAATAAGCTACATTGGCACTGGGGGAGAAGCGCCTCTCTTCCAAGACAGAAGATTTAGTCATTTTCATTCCCAACCAAATGATCATGGTGACAGATGGTGTTTGGAGACTATCATGGGGAAACTTTGCCTAGTAAATCTAGTGAGGCAACAAAACTTCAATTATTTTTAAGTTTTCTCCCCTTTGTGAACCAAAAAACATCTGAGTTGGGCAAATGAATAAGTCATTGGCAGCAAAATGAGCCTCTCACCTACTAAACTAGCCAAGTAACTGGCACAATGTGAAACAGAAGATTCCAGGTGCCTGTAAGCTGATTATTTCTAGTGACAATAATACATTCATTTTTTTTGTTTCATAAATGTATTTGGAAAAGTTTTTGTTCAACGCATGAAAAAGTTATGCATGAAATGATGCTTTCCTTTTACTCTTCAAATGGATTTGCCCCCATCTTATTTATCAGTATTTAATAGTAGTGGGTTCAAGAGAACAGGGCCCAAGCCTGCTAGCCTGGAGTTCCTCCCTGGACGCTGAATGAGCATATTCTCTTTCTGTGATAAGATAGAGAGCACATTTCTAGCCTCCCAAATACACAGGGCTTATGCCCGTAGGAGAGGCCTCAATCCAGCAGATCAGAGTTTCTTCTGGTCACAATGTTGTAGGTAGCTTTCACCATATATTTTCCAACATTTTATTACTGCATTCATATGAAGGCCATTAAAAAGAGGAAGGACCTTAGTGTTATTAAGGCTCCCATATTCCAAAACTAATCACTTTCAGAATTTTCTAGGCAGTGCCTAGTAGAGTACCCAGTGAGCTGAACCTCTCAGTATAAGGATATAATTTTGCTTAAGAGAGAAGGAGATATTTAATGAGGGAGGCATATTCCTTCATGCTAGGATATAGGCCTACTCCCCAGGGAATAAAAGTGATACTGTGTCATCTGTTTTCCAAGTTCTGCCAGCTCTGAAGGTCAAATGAAGCTTCCTCCCACACTCCCCCTTTTTTCATGAGGCAAATCAGTTTTGAATGTAAGAGGTTCTCCCCTACTGATATTAGAAAGCTACTTCCTCAGTCTGGTCAACATGACCCATAAAGTCCAGTTTTTTGGCAGGACCCATGTAATAAAAAAATAAGTTATTTTATTCATATCATGAGAAACTACTAGAAAAATAACAGGATGTCAAATGATAACTCACAAAATTACCAAGTATATTTGAGAAAGTAGACTCCTTACAACAGGATTGTTTATCTAAGCAGGCACAGTATCCAGTAACACAATATGGACATAAATTACTCCTTCATGCAACAAGTATCTGTTATGCATCTGCTTCTGGTAGGCACCAAAGAATCAAATTCAAAGCCAGAAAAATAATCTCTAACCTCAAGGATCTTTCATTCTGGTAAAGAGAATATAATGGTGATACTGGCAGTTTAAAAGATTGGCAATGAAATTTTGAGCTAGGATAATAACTTTAGAAATTAAAAATAATTAGAGGAGATTTAATTAACTATCCATTATATGTGAATTTAAAAAAGCACTCTGAAGTCCTTTAAAGAAGAGTTGGTGTTCTAAGATGCCAAACCAAGAAAACTTCCAGAACCTAACTCCGTAGGTAAATTCTTCCAAAATATGCTTCCTGTGCTGTTCTCAGAAAGTCAATAAAATGGAGCTATGACAGGTTGGAAGAAGGAGCATATAAAGATGTGGGTTAAATGCCTCATCTCTGCCCCCCAGAAGTTTAATCATGCAAACAGCAGCAGGAGCACAGAGATTGATCTCTTCCATTTTGAGAGTACATGAGAAAAAGGCAGTTTCTAAGGTTAACCAAAAGCCCAAATCAAAACATTTTTCATTTAAACCTAACACCTTGAATTGCATCCTGGAGGAGAATCACAAAAAAGCTATAATGCATAATATGGTAGTGTGCAATCCAAGCAGAGAGACCCAAATGTCCATCTCAGGGCAACAGTGTAAATTTCCAAGTCTCATGTGGCTCTACCCTATAAAGTTACTGAGGTATCCATATGTGAAAAAAACTTTGTAATGTGTGTATAGGATAAGAAAGTTTGGATACTTGTTAGAAAGTAAAGGGAATTTTAAAATAGTCATGATAGCAAGAATCAGAGACAAAATAAGAGTCAAGGAGTGAGATTGTACAGATGATACGTAGGTATTGTTCTCATCTCTCAGTTAAATTCTACCTGTGCTACTAAAAAGATATAGTAGACTTCATCTACTCATAAATGATTATTTGCTAAAATATTTTTAAAGATGTAGATGACCTAATTCAATGGGGGGAAAAAACTTTTTTGGACGCTGAAAACCTAATTTCTGATGCTGGCTCTGTAGAAAAAAATACATCTTTATTTTAACATGATTGGTTTCCTTTATAATCTTATATATTATTCATTTAAAATATTATTCTGAAAAGATAGTCAGAGGCTTTACCAGAATGTCCATGGCACCAAAAGGTTAGGACCTTATGCACTAGAAGTTTCTAAATTTCCTTCCTGCCCTATAATCTATGATTCACAAGAATGAAGAAAAGAAAAGTGAAGCCTATACCATTCATATTTGCTACTTATTATTTATCAGACTCATGATTTCATTGATATGAGAAAACCCCAGTGAAGAAACTCCTTTTACCAGTGAAGATTATTGACTATGCCACTTACTCAGAGTTAAATACCAAGATTTGTAGGGGTGGTATTTACATCTCTTCATTGACTAAGTGAAATTAATCTTTTTTCCCCAGGACAGGGAGAAACCCATACAGCCACATCTGGATCCTTGTAGTCTCCTAAGTATATTATATAGCCATTTATCCCTTCGTTTAGAAGAAAAAATGTCAAATTCACAAATTTTTGTAGAGATAAGTAACATCTAACAGATGAAGGTAGGGAAATGGAAAGGAAACATGCATTTATTAAGCACCTAATATGGCAGGCATTGCACTGATCACTTTACAAATATTAACACATTTAATGCTATCAATTTAAAGCCAATATACAAGCTTTAAACCATGTATCTATTTAGGGACTTCCCTCATCTCTGCCATCCTTTAACATCATTTTAGCCATCCAGGCTTCCTGATAGTTATGAAGTTTATTAGTATAATTTCACCTTTTCTTTCCAATTCTTTCCTTTCTCCATTCTATACTTTTTCCCCAGGAAACCAACTACAGTTTAGGATTTCATTAGCATCATGTTTACTGTTCTGACAAAATGGTTAGACAATAAAATAGGGCTTTATCCAGTGGTTTGTTTCTGTGGGAATATATACATATATAGCCCTAGAATCCCTATTAGCAAAATGGAATATCAGCAGTTCCAAACACTTGGGCTTCCTATTCCTCTGACATGAACATCTCAAATCTTTGGCTGTATCTATGCAGTCATTTTCTCAAAAAACTTTGCTGGCACTTACAGGCAAGTAGGCAAGCTATACATTAGCAACAGTGAGAATACTTTCAAAGGAACACAATGGTTTCATAGGTAGACTCATCTGTCGGTTTTTAAAGGGAGTCATGGAAAAATGCAGACAAAGAGATGACTAGATAGGCCAGTTCTCAACATAGCTCCTGAACCTGAAATCAGCAAGTTATGTTCCGGAAAAATGGTGATTAACTTTGCAGCAAGAGAGCATGGAAAATTCCTCTGTGTGATGTGAAAACTTCTGAAATAACAGTAGAAGAATGCAAGTTATATTCTGGACAGATGGTGATTAACTTTGCAGCAAGAGAGCATGGAAAACACCTCTATGTGATGTGAAAACTTCTGAAATAACAGTGGAAGGATGACTGCAGTGGAGAGAACAATAGATTTGGTATCAGAGAATGTAGATGTAAAACCTAGCTCTTATACTTATGAACTGTGTCGCCTCAGAGAAGGTATCTGACCTCTCTGACCCTCAGTGTAGTCATCTTTAAGTTGATAGGACAACTAAACTAGATGATCTGATGATCTCTCTACGGTCCCTTCTCATTCTAAATCTATAATTTATCAGTGCTCCCTCTCTCTTCCCTCCTTTTCTCCCTCCCTCTCAATTATTAAGCTATTTCTACTGTGTCAGGCACTGTACTAAGAGCATTATGAACATTATCTCATATGATCTTCACAACAAATCTGTAACAGAGATTCCCATTTTATAGTTGAAGAAAGTGAGGCAAACAGGGTTAAGTGACTTGTCCAGGGTCACACAATTAGTTAGTGTCTAAGGTGGATTTGAACTCAGGTCTTTGTGATTCCAGATCCAGTGTTGTCCATCTTCTGTATCAACTAGTTACTCTGTGTGTGAGTGAGGAGGATACATATTAATTAAAAATAAAATTTTAATTTTTAAAAAAATTTATGATGCCTAAATTCATTCTCTACCACTGTCCTAATCCTCCCCACACTTTCATTACATAAGGATTGCATTAGAAATGATTAGGAAATGTAGAAAGGATCATAACATAAAGAAGAAACATGTTGCAATGTAAGATAAGGCCAAAAGAACTGTTGAAAGATAATTGAAGAATACCAAGACATTTTCAAAGGATCCAAAAGATACTCAAATGTATTCCAACAATGTATAACACAAACTATGTTTCCCTACCTTGGGTACCTCCTGCCCATTTTCTCCAAAAAGTTTACAACAAGGGATCCAAACAACATGCTTGAAGTATTTTCACTTTCTTTCCATAATGTAATTTATGTACCAATTGAGCACTGGGATGTCCATTTGTCATTGCTTACTTCTGTCACGTGACTAACCAATCTTCTTTTCTTATCATACAATACATTGATAATGTTCTTTTTTCCTGTTCGACTTTGGACTTCTTTGTATGTTACAGCCTGCTAGTTCTCAACATGCATCTCCCCATTATCATGGGTATGATATCTACCTTGAGTTCTTTGTAGACAGTGGTATTCTATTTCTCACTGCCCACAGCACTAACAGTAAAATGGCAGAATTGAAAAGAATTAAAAAGGCTTTTCATTGCATGGGAAGCTTGGAGTTGGTAAAAAGTATTTTGCAATTTCCCAAAAGTAAACCAATGCATTCCTCCTCCTGTTCAACTCTAAACTTGTCCTAGAGTAATGTTCATCTGCAACGTCTGTCCCAGATATACCTATTATACACTGTAAAGACAGCTAGGTAGTACAGTGGAGAAAGGGCTGGATGTGAAGTTAGAGTTTTTGATTTCAAGTCTGGCCTCAGACACAAACATCAGTCTAAGTTTCTTCATGTATAAAATGGAGATAATAATCACACCTATTTCTCAGAGTAATTGTGAGCGTAAAAATGTGAATATTTGTAAAGCCCTTAAAACACTATATAAAATATTATTATTTTATCACCATGTCCATCCACATGAATACAGAAAACCGTGGCAATAGTCTTCATACATTTGGTCTTTCCTGTGTGAACTGACAAGACAAACTTTTTTTAACTGATTGAAGGTCTCTTCCAGGAAACTCTACAAGGTTCTAGGTGTTGATGCAATCAGCATGATGTCATCTATAGTCAAGAACTCCTAAAGGAACACACCATCCATAGAGAATCATTCTTTGACTTTGACTTCATGCTGGGTTTCCCCCATAGTGAGGAAAATATTTGGCAAGAGTTTATCTTCTTTTTAATACATCACCTGATGTTCAGTTTCAGAGGGTCATTCAACAGGGCAATTTCTGTCATT
Source organism: Notamacropus eugenii (assembly GCF_028372415.1). Classification (NCBI taxonomy): domain Eukaryota; kingdom Metazoa; phylum Chordata; class Mammalia; order Diprotodontia; family Macropodidae; genus Notamacropus; species Notamacropus eugenii. Next base: position 59,387,836 of record NC_092874.1, on the reverse strand, counting down.
CTATATTCCAAAGAATCTTGATAAATAGATGGGAGGAACCTTGTAGGAAAAGAACCTGTAAGCCAGGGTTTAGTTGTTCTGCTGAAGCAAATACTTTCTCATAATCACCAGATAATAAGATACAGATTCTCTACATCTTTCAATTAATTATGAAATGGTAAAGATATGGTCCACTGTTAAATATCATTTATGAAAGCCTGTTTGTGTCCTGCTCATAAACTGATCAAAGATGATCACGAAAAAATGATTCTAATATTTTGTATAAATGAAAGAGCAAACATAAAAGGTCAGCAGTTAGTGATGTTTGCTGTTACTTTTTTCATATAGATAAGTTTTGAGAATTTTTCTTCACCTTTGATATCTTTTCCTCCTTCAAATATCTTGTACATTGGTCCCTCAACACACTCACAGTTACATCACTTCCAGCACAGATCTCCTGTATATAGACTTGGTAAAATCTGGCAGCTTTCCCCACTGCTGTCCTCTTTAATTCCTTTTCTTAAGCATATCTGTGACTGTGGTATTAGGATCCAAGTGTTATGGGTTCACTGTCTTTGGTGGGAAAATAATAATTTTATAAAAATGGTTTCTGTAAATACTTTCCATTTCTCTTCTGTATGTAGGCCAGCATTCATTCTTATCCTTACATGATTCTAGGATGAATTTGCTTGGTTGAGTATCTTCCAAGCTTTCTTAAACCTGGTTTTACTCACAGCCTCCCCCCACCCCCCAGTTATTACTCTGTTTTCTGAGGCAATGCTGCTCATAATCAACCATCACCTTTTTTCGTAAGATTTTACAAATAGTTCATTTTCTAACCAACTGTTGTCCTTGGTAACTATTTCCCTACAGTTGCTAATTAAGTCCAATATTTGCTGATCAGGTCACTTTCTAGGTTCTTTTGGTCTCCATGTCATGCCAAAGAGTTTGCACTGGATGAAATTATTTCTGGATGAAATTATTATGGTAAGGTGCCAATCTCATTTCTTTTGTGTATCTGATTCATGATTTTCAATGATTTGCTTCAATAATTCCAAGTTACATCTTTTCAATTGTCCACTCTAATTCTTTTTCATTTTTTTTCTGCATGACAGCAATATGATTAATTGACATAGTAAAGAGAAAACTGGCGATGGAGCTGTGGTGTCCTTCCTCTGTCACACAGAAGCTGTGTGGTCCTGGTGAAGTTACTTAATCTCTCAGTGTTCTAGGTAACTCTCTAAAACTATAAATTCCAAAGAAGGTACTGACCTGCATTGGTGGAGGAAACTTCCTCAGTTATGAATTTCTTATTTTTATAAAATCACAGGTTCAAATGTCATCCCAAACCCTGTCTTGTAGGCTTCTTGTTCTGTGTTGTTTTACTAGCTCTAATCTTGGCTCTAAAAAGTTGATGGTCTGATTGTCCACAGACAGTTGACTCACAGATAATGCATGACAATTACAAGTCTGTTAATGTCTATTAAAGAATAATGTAATTCCATTCTTTGTTGTATTATTTAGTGCTACATCCAATGCTTAACAAGTACTTTTTTGAAAAAAAAAGTGTTCATGAAATACAGAGGTAGAACTTCTGTATCATGTACAAAATTATAACTTCTCTTGTTCCTTCTTCCTGAATAATGTTTGCCATATATTTTCCCCTTTTTGTTGAAGTTACCAAGCATCAGAATATATATTTGATTGATTTGGCATTTTATCAAGTTTCTTTACCACTTCATCCCTAGCAACTGGTGTTGGTAATATAAACTATACTTATTTTCATGCTAGTCTTTTTGGAAATATTTGTCAGTAGTATTGCAATACTCAATGGTTAAATATCTAATGAAATTATGTTTCCTGTTTTCTCTGAGCATGCAATGAAACTTATTCCAAGAATGGGCATATTAATGCATTTTAGTGGGAGTCATAAGTTGACCCAGCCAATCTGGGAAGCAATTTAAAATTGCGTAAAGAGAGTGATTAAAATATCCATGATCTTTGATGAAGAGATTCCACTGCTAGGCATATATACAAGGAGGGTAATGGCAAGAACAGAGTTCTCATATACACTAAAATATTAACAGAATAACTTTTTGTAGTAGCAAAGATCCAGAAACAAAGTAGATGTCTACGGATCAAGAAGTGGCTAAATTGCGTTCATGAATGCAATACAATCTTACTATGTTACCAGAAATATGAATGGGAAGACATGAATTGATGCAAAAAATGAGAAAAGAACCAGGAAAATAGTACACAGCAGACATAGAGAAAGAAATAAAGAAGATAAATAAAGATATATAAATATAAATATATTTTATATAAATATATAAATAAATATATGAAATACATATTAAATTAAATTAAAATATATTAAATAAACATATAAAGATATATAATAAAGATAAATAAAGAAATAAACTGACACTTCTTGGGAAATGGTATCAAATAGATATTTCTTAAATAAAGAACATGAATGTGTAAGGACAGACTGAGGAAGATTTTGACTGGGAGAAGGGAGAGGAAAAATTGGGGGGTGGGGGGGAACCAAATACACAAACAGAAAGAAGAAAAAGTGAATGGCAGGCAGACTCTGGAGGCTGAGACAGAGCAAGGAAATCTGAATGGTAGCAAAAGTCTGTGATCTGTGATTACATTTGTGTCACCAAATATAATTGAAAGTTCCAGTACTTACTGTAAAAGGATGAGTGAAAATGATACCAAAAAAAATAAATGGCAAAAAGAAAACTAAAATAAAAATAATAACCTTAAATCTGAATGGATTAAACTAATTAATAAAATGAGAGAACATGAGAGAATGGATAAGAACACTAAACTCAACAATGTGTTCCATACATGGAATGTAAACCACACACACAAATGCATGTGTATCCATATAAAGAGAGAAAATGGGAGAATGAAACAAAATCTCTATGTGTCAGGCAATTCCAAAAGATCTAGAGTTGCAATCACAATTTCAGGAAGCACATTTATTAAAGTGCACAACATCAAGAGAGAGAAACAAGGAAACTACAGTAAGCTTGAAGTCATCATTAACAATGAAATATCAACATTTCATTATTAAATATAGCTCCATGAAACTTTATAGCACTCAAATTTATAAAAGAGCAAATCAAATTGCAGAAAGACATAGAGAGTAACATAATTGTTGAAATATTAAACACTAGAGGAGAAATAGAGAAATTACAAGATAAAATCATTGAAATTAAGAGCAGACATTTGGGAAAGTAATAAAATTCAATAAATCATTGGCCAAATTGATTTAAAAAGGAAAAGAGAAGAAATTGAAATAACAGAATTTTAAAATATATGAAAATAGGAAATAAAATTAAGAACAATGAGAAAATAATTCTCAGATTTCATATATACATATATAAACCCATATACAGAGTAAATCTGAAAAATTAAAGGAAACTAATGATTAACTCAAAAGATATAAGCTTCCTATGTTAATAAGAAATAAAGACAGCAAGGAATCTGTTCCCAGAAAGAGAAATTTATCAAACCAGAAATGAACTACCAAACAGAAGAAAAGACTTGGTGCAGCTAAGCTTATAATTTAATTTTATCAAATATCTAAATAGCAATTGATATTATAAAATTGTTCTCAATACTTGAGGAAAAAATGCTTCACCAAACACTTTTCATAAAATAGATATGACCCTGGTAGCCAAAACAGGGAGAGATAGAACAGATCTATAGCCAATATCAGTAATGAAATTGACACAAGATGTTTAAATAAAATCTTAGAAAGGTGACCATAGAAATGGATCCAAAAAGATTCATCATGGTGAATTTGGATTTATGTCAGGGATTGAAAACTCGTTGAAAATTAGAAAGTGTCTAAGATAATTAATAATGTAAAAATAGTATTACACCTCTGAATGCATAAAGAAAAGTTCTTAAAAATATATTTCATTTATATTAATAACCCTTAAAAGCAGAGTTATGGGAGGCTCATCTTTACTATAACAGAACCCATATGTCTAAAGTGAAGAGCTAATATCACACAATATCAAAACATCCAAAGCTTTTTTTTCAGTAAGTCCCTGAATACCACTACTATTAATATAATTTTAGACATGCTTGATATAAAAATAAAAAACCTTAAAGCTATGAATATCAGTGAAGAATCTAAATTATTCTCTTTTTTGCAGAAGACATGATGATTTACTTAGAAAACTCCAGAGAATAAGTGAAGAAAGTAATTCAGATGGTTAATAGCCTTAGTAAATTTACAGAATGCAAACTAAATCTACAAAAATAGTCAGAATTTTTATACAGCAATAACAAAAAAATAAATCAGGAAAGAGCCTCCATTCAAAATACCTACAAAATGCTTAAAATTTGGGTGAGTGAACCTACGAAGATACACACAGAATTTAAACAAATGCAACTATAAAATACCATTTGCAGAAATAAAGAAATAATTGGAGAACAATTTATTATTCATGATTAGGTTTGCCATCATAATAAAAATAACTATACTACCTGAATTAATTTACATATTTAGTGCTGTAACAATCAAACTGTCAAGGAATACTTTATAGAGCAAGATGGAAAATAACAAAATTCATTTGGAAGAACAAAGTTCTACCATCTCAAGGGAAATAATGACTATAAAAGTGTTATTGAAGGGGAAATACAATTAAGAATTATCAAATCTCAAAGTATAGTATAAAGCAATGATTGTAAAAACTATTTTATACCAGTTCAAAAGTATAAAAGTATATGAATAGAAGAGACAAAATAAGCAAGACCTAGAAGTCATAAAACATAACAGTCTATAACATAACTAAAGCACAAAGTAGTGGAGAAGTATTCTCTATTTAATGAGAACTGCTCATAAAACTGGAAAGCAGTTTAGGAGACATTAAGTTTAAACTAGCACCTTATATCATATACCATAATAAGATTCAAATGTTTGTATTGACAAATATAAAATGCCACACCATTTATTAAAACTAAGAGGAGAAGGGGAAACTTTTCCCAAATAGGCTGGAGTGTGTGAGGGCAGGGGAGGAAAAGTTCTTATCCAAACAAGGCAGAGAAGGAATAATATAGAAATAAACAGAAAAATCTGTTCATATAAAATTTTTAACTTTTATACAAATTAGAATAATGCAGCTGGATTAAGTAGAGAAACTGTTGAGTTGTAGGGGGGGAATATTTTTGCATCAAATACCTTTGACAAGGGTCTGATATACAAAATTTATAGGGAACTGACACAAACATATATATACATACGTATATGTATGTGAAATTTCAAAACAAAAATTGTAAACTCTGAAAAGCAATATGAATGTCAATAAAAAGAAAAAATGCAAATTAAAACAATATTGTAGTTTCACTTCATATCCCCTAAAGAGTCAAATATGATGAAGGGTTAATATAGTCAATGATGTCAAACGGGCCACGGGAAAGTAGGCACAATAATTAGCTATTGGTGGAGATGTGAATTAGCCAAACCATTTTGTGAAACAACTGGGAGTTATGGGAGAAAAATCGCTAAATTTTTAGTGCTCTTTGACCCAGTGACTCAAAGAAAGTACAAGACTCAAGAAAGGCAGAGACAGAAAGGCTCCTTATATGTCCCAAATATTCACAGTAACACTTTTGTGGTAGGAAAAGAGGAGAAACAAAGTGGTTGCCCACTCATGGGGAGAGATGACAAATTACAGGATATGAAAGAAATACAATACTCTTTATTGCACCACAAGAAACTGAAAACATGAACAATATGGGAAGACATAGAAAGTGATGCAAAGTGAAGTAAGCAGATTCAAGACACCCAGGACAACAATACACATAGTTACTACAATAGTAAAAAGCAGCTAACCTATAATTACTATAACCAATTTCAATGCCAGACAACTGATGGTGGAATGTCTCCCTCCCTTCTCTTTCCTCTCAATAGTAAGATGGGAGACTTTAGATACAGAAAGTCAAACCCACACACTCGTTGATCTGGTGACATTTGACTTCTTATGTTCTTAGTACAAGACACTACAACCCCCTATTCCAGGCATTTTCACTAGTTGTCCCTCAGTCTTAGAATATTCTTCATTTTCATCTCTCCCTCCTGGCTTCGCTGGCTTCTTTCATATTCCAGTTAAAATATTCAGTGTTTTTCAGAGTCTTTCATGCCTTCACCCAGGAAAAAAAAATTTCACTTTGTCTCTAGTCATCCTAATGGAGCGTCTAAGTGTCACAATGGATAGAATACCAGCATGAAGTCAAGAAGACTCATCTTTGAGAATTCAAATCTAGCCTCAAACACTTATGAGTTGTGTGACTCTGACCAAGTTACTTAACTCTGTTTGCCTTTATTTCCTCATCTTTAAAATGAGCTACAGAAGGAATGGCAAATCATTCTCGCATCTTTGCCAAAACAAACTAACAGACTCACAAAGAGTTGGACAGAACTGAAAATAACTGGACAACAACAGCACTATCCTAATGGCAGGCAAACATGTAGCCCTGTGCTTCTCATCCTCACCCATAGCCTAATCAAGTCAATAGGCATTTATTAAGCATCTGCTATGGCAGGCGCTGTGTTCAGTTCTGGGGATACAAAGAAAGACAAAAATTCAGCCCATACATTCATTCTCTCTCTCTCTCTATTTCTCTCTCTCCCTGTCTGTCTGTCTGTCTCTCTGTCTCTCTCTCTCTCTCTGTCTCCCTCTCTCTCTCTCACACACACACACACTCTCTCTCTCTCTCTCTCTCTGTCTGCCTCTCCCCCTCTCCATCTCTCTTTTTCCCCCTCTCCCTATCTTCATCTTTCCCTTTCTCTCTCTCTCCTCCTCCTCCTCTCTCTCTCCTGCCCCTGAGACCTCACAGTATAAAGAGGAAGACAACATGCAAACACTTATGCACAACAAATACATATAAAGCAAAAATCGGAGATCATAAGTTCAGTGGGAGACATGATGAGTCTGATGTCTAGGCAGCTAGGTGGCCCAGTGGACAGAACATGGAACCTGGAGTTAGGAAGATCCTAGTTCAAATAGTGCTTCAGACACTTGCTAGCTGTGTGATTGTGGGCAAGTCATTTAACCTATGCTTGCCATCTGTAAAATAAGGATAATTATAGTATCCGTCTCCCAGAATTGTTGTGAGGATCAAATGAAATAATGTTCATAAAGCTCTTTGCAGACACTAGAGCACTACGTAAATTCTAATTGTCATTATTAGTGTTACAAAGTATCCAGTTCAAAATGTCCTACAGGCATATAAATATTCATTGGCGTGTGTGTCTGTGTGTCTGTGTGTCTGTGCATCACAACTAAGGAAAAATAGTTTAGTTTTGGACTTACCAAGTTTAAGACATCCATGATCTATCCAGTTTGAGACGTTCAATATGCACATGAATTAGCTATATTGAACTATCAAAACATTGCTCAATCTAGTTTATTACATTTTACTGATTTCACTGATACATAATGATTCAATAGAGAAGTGATAGAGCTACCATACTGAGAAGTTGTGCTGGAACTTTATAGGACACTGGGAGCTTGGTAGGTAGCAGTACTGCCTTAAAGCCCATGTCACGGAAGTATAGAAAACCAAAAAGCAGAAACCACTTCAGGGTCCACATGGTCCAACCCATTCCTGGAATAAAGGAAACATGACTGGATTGGGAGAAAGAGGACCTGAGTTCATATCCCTGCTCTGTTACTCATTACCTGTGTAACCTGGGGAAAACCACAACTTTTACAATCCTTGGCCTCTTTCTCTTTAAAATGAAGTTGTTGGTATAGATGATCTCTAATATCCCTTTCAGCTCTAAATCTGTGACACTGTGATACCCTAAATGGTGATCGGGCTTTATCTGATTACCCCTAGTGAGAGAGAAGCCCACCACCTTCCAAATCAGGCTTCAAAGGTGACATAGAACCAATAGTAATGAATAATAATAACCGTTTTCTCAAACTACTCCATCTTAATTATTGTCTAGTTCCTATCTTGCCATCTTTTCTACAAGAATCACATGACAGCCTTTCTAATGTTTTGCTCAATTGTAGGTAAACTTCATTTAAAATATTTTTTCTAATCTACTAATTTGATAACATTGGTCAAAAAAAGAATAATGTTAATTCTGCTGTGACCTATCTATCACAGATGAACTCACACTAACTTCTTGTACTCACCTCTTCCTTTTCTAGATGTTTACTAACCATCCTTTTTTAATGATCAAGCTCATTGACCTATAACTCAGTAGCAACGGTCACTAGGTGAGCCCCTGACTGATTGATCTACCTGATAAAAAGACAAGGTATAAGTGTTAGACTGGAGCACCTCCTGTGGAGCTAGATAAGTGAACTTGGCTCCTTGCTGAGGGCTACACACCTTGCTGAGAGGACAAGAAGAGCTCCTTTAATTAGTTCCCAAGGACTATGGTGGCACCAAGAAGATTAGCAACTGAGGAACAAAGGGGCTAGACTCTTGACCAAGACTCAGGAGACTAAGGTTCAACCCTTAGACTTTTTTCTTTCAGAATTCTTTTCTAATGCTTTCTGTCCCTTGTCCTTCCAGAAGAATCAGAGGAAGGATTTTCCCCTACTGCTCTGATCAGCAAGGGCTTAGTAATATCTGCCAGTTCTTTGAATGCCCTGGGATATAGTTCATCTGGGACCAAGGACTTGAAGCAGAGAAGCAGCATAGTATGTACGGTAGAGTAGAACGAACGCTTACTTGGTAATTGGGGGTTAGGATTTAAATCCCAGTTCTGAATCTTATTGCCTCTGCGATAGCAGGCAAATCATTTAACTTTTGTAGGCCTCAGTTTCCTCTTCTATAAAATGAGAAAGTTGGTCTAGATGACTTGTGAGACCACTTCTAGCTTTAAATGTAAAACCAAAGGAACTGAGGATAAACAATGTGTTCCCATATTATCTCCTAACATTGCATCTCCCTATTGACTTTTTTTTACATTACATCCTTTGCAATCCAGTCTTGGAAATAAAAGAAAATAAGAATTGAGTAGCCCTGCTTCTTTTCCCTTATCATCATCCCATCTAACATAATCAATGGTTCTATGCTTTCTTTGATCCTCTACTTTTTTCCAAATGTAGCTTTAAAAAAACCACTTTGTTATCCATAGTGCTTTCTGTCAGCCTCAGTTCACCCTGGGATTTAGCACTACTTTCCATTCTTACAGGACTATGTAGGGCATTTGGACTCATACTCACTGCTTTCCATCTTTTATACATGTCTTCTTTAAATCTTAGTTTGTTAATGATTTCCCTGGGCATTCACATCAGTCTCTTTAAACAATTCAATCTTTCCCTTCTCAGAGCCTAGTACAATGCCTAGTACATAGTAGATAGTTAATAAATGCTCATTAAACGAATCAGATTTATTTCTCTTTGTGTCCTTGAAATTTCATTCCGGGGATTTTTCCTTTCCTCATTGGATAACTTCTTCTGGAGAATTTTAGGCAATAGATCTAGATCTACCTTTCTGTTTTGAAATTTCCTCTCATAGGTCTTTTTAGTCATATCTAATTGTAATAAGTATAAACATTGGTTACCCGCAAAAATCCAATTCAGATACCTCATCCTGGCATTCAGGTGACACTAGGTTTCCCACAATCTTGCCAGGCAAACATGAGTAGGAAAGGCTTCAGTATAATTTCATCAGTTATTTAAACTTAACCAGTGTCATGCAGACCAAGCCTTAGTCAATTCTATAGTTTTTTAAATCCTTTTTTCCATCAGTATAATTCAACAAGCATTTATTAGGAGCATATGAGGTCAGATATTATGGTAGGCACTGAGGATACAAAGACAAAAGTAAATAAAAAAGAAACCCTTCCTTCCCACAAGGAGCTTATACTCTATTGAGAAGAAACAGTATAAATAAAACATGTACAGAATAAATGCAAAGTTATTAGGAAGCAAGAAGAAAGCACTAACAAGTGAGGAGATCAAGTCAGGTTCCTTTAGAAGGTGGTCCTTGAGCTGAGCTTAGAAAGAAACTCAAGATTCTATCAAGTAGAGGTGAGGATGGAGAACATTCCAAGTATGGAGGAAAGCCTATGCAAAGATGTGAAGGCAGAAGATGAAATGTTGGGAATGGAACACAATGAGCAGACCAGTCTGGATGGGAGAAAAAAAAGATTGATTGTTTGAGGAGGAATAATATGCCCAAATAATACCCTGTGTGTATCTGTATTACCTATTTAGGTGAATGAATCTCCCATTAAAACATAGCTCCTTGAGAGCAGGAACTTTTTGCACACCTCTTTGGCAGCTCCAATGCTTAGTATGTTTTCCAGCACATAATAAATCTTAGCGTTTGTTGCATGTATTGTTTATGTACTGATTATGATGGGTTTTAAATGAGAGATGAGTTTCTATTTTGTCCTGTAAGTAAAAGGGAGCCATTGAAAATTCTTGAGCAGAAACAGGAGATGGGGGATAAGGGTAGAGATAAACAGCAAGCATTTATTCAGCTCCCACTATACGCAAGACTGGATACAAAGACAAAATCCAATAAATATTCCAATAAATATTTATTAAGCTCCTACTACATGCTATGTAACATGCCAAACACTGGCAAGGTAATGAATAAAATGACCTGCTCTCAAGGAGCTTACATCTTACTGGGACTTAACAGCATGCACTCAGATAAGTAACTGAGAGAGATTAATAACTAAGGAAATCAAATACAGAAGGAGACAGAAATAGACTCAAAGGTGCACATCATCTTTCTGGAACAATTTTACTTTATTAACCTGAAAACGAAGCACAATAGTTTCCAGTTTCAATCACAGAGAACCAGTATAGTGATAAAACCCTATATCTTGCTACATTATCATACTGGAACTAGACAGCCTTTCCTAAGCTACCTCAAATTATTTCAGTTGTCCTTAGTACCATCTCTCAGGGGGAAATTTCTCAAACTGTGTGAAGAAAACCTAAAAACAAGAAAGGAAATATTAACTCAAGACCGATTCTGCTCTTCCATCTTTCCTAGCATTTCCCCTTGCTCACAAGTGTGGGGATTTTTTCTACCTTTTACAAACACTTCATTGAAATTCCTAATCACGATCATAGCCTGACAGCTTTCCTATTCTAATACCACTGAATTCAGAGTCGCATCCATCAAGCACATTTGGAATGAAACCTATATCGATTACCTCCAGATGGTAGTTTATAGGGCAGTTGAACAAGTTAGAGAACCCTTCAAATACAAAGTGACTGATCAAAGACGCCACACACATACACAGCTGTTTTAAAATTATAAACATCTTGAAATGTAAAACTTTCCTTGCATCTTTCTAGTGCAAGTTTCTATTTATAACTTGGTTAGTTCAAAGATGACCTGACTCCAGCCTATCTTTCTGGGCTCACCTCAAACTGCTCTTCTTGCCCCTCTGAGCTCTAGCCAAATTGCACTGCTTGTCTTTCCCCCAAATAAATCCCTCACTTCCCTGTTTCCACAACTATCTTTAGAATAGTTGCATACCATCCCTAAACTCTATCAAAATTTTGCCCTTAAACCTAGTAGAATATAAACTCCAAGAGGGCAGCGAGACTGCTTCTGCTTTATTTTTTTTTATCATTTTGTTCTTGGTACCCTAAAACTAGAATGATACCTTGCACATAGTAGGGACTTAATAAATATTTTCAAATAGGGAAAGGGGATTTTGACCTTCCTTTCAAAGTCCAGCTCAAATGCTATATCCCTTCATGGGACATCCCTGATCCTGTCTCCTCCAGATAAAAATATTCTATTCCTTTCTTCTGAACTCCACTTAGAGTACTTTGACCCTCTGCATATGTGTCATTTTCCATTTTGTTTTATAGTGATATATGAGTAAGCATGACTCACCTCAACTTCCTCTCAAGTATAAGCTTGTTCTTAAGGGCAAAGACCTGTGCCTTATTTACATTTCAACTAGTCAATAAATATTTTTGAACACCTACTATGTGCCTCACTGGGAACACAAAAAGAAGCAGTCCCTGCCCTCAGGGAGCTCAATCTAATGGCAGAGGAAAACGTGGAAACAATTATGTACAAATGAGCTACACACAGAATAAACAAGAATATTCAACTCTAATGGTGGCAACAGGTACCACCACATGAGGATAGAGACCAAAATATCGGTATTTGATGTTAAAAAAAACTTTTCCATGTTCATACTCAAATCTGTTGACCATTGTCTGTTATCTCTCGATTGCCCCACCTGCTTCCCACCTCCATTGTCAGCTATCTCCTGATAGCCTCCAGCTGTTTCCAGCCTTTGACCCTCCTTGGATTCCCTCCTTGGACTTCTCCTCAAAACCCTTCCTAAACCCCTCCTCCCATCACCCTGGACTACAAGACCACTACCTCCCCCCCCCCTACCCCCACCCCTCCTATACTCTTCTCTCTGTATTTAAGTTCCATCTTGCCTCCATGAAGGCGCTCAGATCCAATCCAGCTCAGACTCTGTCTAGCTGGGATTGTGTCTGGCCCGCTTGTGAATACAAGCATTACAAATGCTTAGGCTCCTTAAGAGGCAACCCAATTAGGCGAATCCTTAATAAACTTTGTTTTCTTTGGCCTTAACAAAAAAAAAAAAAAACTTTTCCATTCCCATGTCCATTCCAAATCCTACTTCAATCACTACAAATCCGTCAGGGCCAACAAGTTTCAGTGCGATCCTGTCGGCTATGATCAAAGAGTTTCCACGTGCAAAATTGGCAAACAGTTCAGCATGAACAAACACTGGGGTCCCCTCCAGTGTCTGCATGACATTGAGCTTGACTGCATCCTTCATCAGCACTGTCAAAGCACCACTCACTCCCAAATTTTCAGTACTGATTGGTTCTCCTTTCTTACTACTTGCCACCATCATCTTGCCCAACCTCTCTCTCGTGTATTCTAGACTACTGGTAAGCACCAAAACTGTCATAATTTCACTAGCCACAGAGATGTCAAATTGAGTCACTCATGTGTGTCCTTTCTCAGTTGATGATTGACCAATTATGTTTTTCCTCAAGCATTTGTCATTGGTATCTAACACTCTTTGCCAAGTTATGGTTTCTGGATCGATATCCAGTCTCACAAATCTATTTATTTCTTCATCTGTGAAGGTGGCAGGGTCATCTTTCTTAATTCCTAGTCTCTTCAGCCTATGGACTTGAATGTCTGAGAACTTCATCACTCCATTGACTGAAAGCACCAAATGATTAAAGAGAGCCTTGTCTGTCTGCATAAACAGGGGATAATCAACATGGTTTTTGTTGCCATGTTTTTCTTTCTCATATAAGTACTAGAATCAAGGATTGAGAAAGCCTTCCTGTAGAAGGTGGAATTTTAGCTGGGATGTGAAGGAAGTCAGAAAAGCCAGGAGGTGGAGATGAGGAGAGAAAGCATTCCAGGCATAGTGGAAAACCCATGAAAATCTCTAGAGTCAGGAGATGGAGTGTCTCTCCCCCTCAACTCCTATCACAATGCTTTCTGCATAATAGGAATTGAATAAATATTATTGAATTTAAATGGCTAAATAAATTTGGCCTTGAACATTGATCTCAGAAATTAATACTGGTCATGGATGGAAAGTAAAGGAAAGCTTTCTATACTTTTGTGCCTTGGCAAGTATATTTCTAGCATCTTCGGATAAAGAGCCAATTGACATTTTTTCAAATACTCAGAGAAATTCCTATTTATCTAGGGTGATATCCTGGCTACTTGATAGCTGTAACATATATGAAATAATATTGTTCAAAGAACTACATTGATACAATGGAAATTGTGCCGGCTTTGGAGTCAGAAGAATTTAGCTGAAATCCTGATTCTGCAACTTCTATTCCTTTGACCTTGAATAAGTCATGTGAGCTACCTGGCTCTCAATTTCTTCATCTATAAAAGGAAGGAGTTGAACTAGATGAACTCTTCCAACTCTAAATTTAAGGTTCTATAATCTTATGAGTGTCTTTAAAATACCACTAGTTAAGTATAATAAACATAATCTAATCTTTTTTTAAAATTCAAAAGGCATTTGAGGATCATACAGGCTTATTGTTAGACCTAATTTCATCATTCATGAGGGTATATTAGAATAGATATAAAAACATGCAGTAAATTAGATTGAATCTCTGATTCTGTGACATAACTTGGAATTTTCAAGAGCATCTGTGATCCATAAAAGTGGTGGCCTATTACTAAATTATGAATCTAGGATAATAGATAGAGAACTCAAAATCTGCATTGACTCATGAAACAGCATATAACAAATAGAAGGATGCCTCCAACATGTTTATAGATCCTCTCTGGAAAACTGGTACAAAGAAAGAAACAAGAATCACATTGGATGGGAAGTTATGAATGGACTGAGATTCACAATGGTAGATGGAGTGTCCATGTCAATGAACTCACAGATTCATTGAAATATTAAATAAATCTGTGTTTTAGTTGCTAAGTTTTTCTTTCTCATATAAAGAGTGTATAGAAGAGGGGAAATATCTAGGTTATTTGTTCATTTGTTTGTTTAAGATTTCTGGCAATTTAGATTCCAGACAAGTAACAGTTTATTGGGGATTGGGGGAGGGAAGATATGTATTTCTTGTTGAGTCATTTCAGTTGTGTTCAACTCTTTGTGACCTCATTTGGAGTTTTCTTGGCAAAAATACTGGAGTGGTTTGCCATTTCCTTCTCCAGCTCATACGACACATGAGGAAACTGAGGCAAACAGGGTTAAGTGACTTGCCCAGGGTCACACGGCTAGTATGTGTCTGATGCCAAATTTGAACTGAGGTCCTCCTGATGCCAGGCCTAGCAATCTACCTAGCTGCCCCTATATATAAACAGATGTTTAAGCTTTGCAAATTGCACACCCATGCAAGAAATGTTTCCTATTGCTCACTTCCCTGCCTTATTGTGGTCTCACAACTCTATCTCCTAGACCAATCTCAAAAGTGATAGAGGCAAGAAACCAGAGCTTTCAAAGCCAAAAGGTTTCCAGTCACTGTCCAAGGACATCAGTGAATAGGCTGCTGGGACCATTCTCTTGGTACATACCTATTCAGGTTTTATGGTCTGTGCTTTATACAAAGATCAGATTCATTAAATGTCTACATGTGATTGTGTTACATGGTAATCTGGCCAATATTAAAAATGTAAAATATGGTTTTGGGCATAATTTTTGCTGAATTATTTATATTCCTTTACCAGAAATTCTAATGGTACCTTGATAAGTTTCTGAAATATAAATGACCTGTTTTTCTTTTGGGGTAGGTTGTTTTTTTTTCCTGTATTTCCACACTCTCCTTCAGTTTTAGGTGTAACTATTATACTTAATTATTCTTAATTAAACTTCTTGATTTCTGATATTTTCTAACAAACTGCCATCCATACATATAATGAAATAATTACAAGCAAATGCCATTGCTAACTGGCATTTTAACAGAAATCACTTCCTTTCTTTTCCTCTTTGAAATATATTTCACTTAACTTCAATAATTATTTTTTCCTTTAATATTTTAATTTTGAAACTCATACTACTTTGAAGTATTTTATCATTATTCCACTTAAATGTCACTGGAACTATATAGAAAAAAAGAAATATGGTCTTTTTTCTCCTAGATAAGTAATACAACCTGTATTTTCAAAAAGTCCAGCCCTCATTTTATTCAGGTTCTGTCATAATAATAACAATAGCTAGGCTTTATATAGTTCTTTAAGGCTTTCAAATATATTATAAATATTATCTCATTTGATCCCAATAAAAAACCCTGAGAGATGTGATATAAGAAGACAGGGATGGGAAAAAATACAATTCATCTGACAGGCAATATACTGTATCAGAGTTACTTTTGGAAAGTAAGTATAATGGTTTACCCCTCTTGTCTAATAATTCTCTTAGAATATAGAATGAATTCTAAAGGAAAGCACTATATTTACTTACAAATAACTTTGAAATCCCTCATTCCACTGATTTTGAGGTCTAGAAAATCACAGTTTTGCTCTGTTTCCACCTCCTCTTAAGGTGCTGACCATTACCCTCAAATTATGATTTTAATTGTTGAATCACTTGTTCTGGTGCTTCTCATTCTGAAAACTTGCTCAGGGGCATTTAGAGGACATATCATCAAATTAAGCATTTGGATGATGCAGTGGATAGGGCATCAGTCCTGAAGTCAAGACAACTCATCTTCCTGAGTTCAAATCTGGCATCAGACACTTACTACCTGTGTGACTCTGGGCAAGTAATTTATTTTTTTTATTAATTTTGTTTATTTTCAGTGTTCTACAATCACTACCATAACACTTAGATATTTTCCCCTCCCTCCCTCCTCCATCCTCCCTCCTTCTCTGAGAGGGCATACAATTTTATATAGGTTCTACACATACATTCCTATTAAATACATTTTCACTATAGTCATACTGTGTAGAAGAATTAAAATGAATGAGAGAAATCATATAACAAACCAAAACATAATACAAAAGAAAATGATCTGCTACATTCTGCAATTGAATTTGGGCAATCATTTAACTCTGTTTGCCTCAGTTTCCTCTTCTGTAAAATGAGCTGGAGAAGGAAAAGGCAAAGCATTCTAGTATCTTTGCCATGAAAACCCCAAATGGGGTCACAGAGCATCAAACTCAACTGAACAACAACGACATTATCCAATTACTTTCATATGGAAAAAGGTCAGTATCCTTTTTCTCTGGGACAGGTGGTGAATGCTCCCCAACAATTCCTCTTTCAGAAGTCTGAGTTACATCTAGAAAAGACAGAGCCAAGCAATGAATATATTTTGTTTGAAACTCAAAATGCCATTTCTATTAAAAGCAAATGTTTCCTGCGTTATAAGTTATATCAACCAAAACTCAAAATCCAAGATCCTTTTTCAAGAGAGTGGGACAATGAAGAGGAGGGAGAGAAGGACTGAAAGATGGAGGGGGAGTGAGAAGGAAGGGAGAGAAGGGGGAGAAAGGAAGAAACAGAGAGACAAAGAACCAGAGCTAAGCCAGTTAAAGACAGTCACATATCAACTTATCACCAGCAGATTTTATTATTAGAGGAAACTGAGATTTCTAAGTCCTTTCCAATTCTAACCATGAGTTAAAAACTCAATTACTATTTTAACAGAAAAAATCATTGATCATAGATTTAGACCTGTAAGGGACCTTGGGGGTCATCTATTCCACTTCCATTTTATTTCTGAGGAAACTGAGAGTCAGAGAAATTAGTTACCCAGTTATCCTAGAACTGCATGACATACCTAAGATTTGAACTCACATCATCTGGTTCTTATCTAGCATTATTCACATTGATGAACACAAGTCATGAAGTCTTTATATACCTGTAAATTCCTGGAGGGCTCTGCATGTCTGAGTATCCATCTTTTGCTCCCAAGAAACCTTTATCCTTGCCTTTTCTTCTCACCTATCTCTCCATGATATCCAACCACTTTGTCTTCTATACATGGAGTGGCAAACTGTCGATTGTGCCTTCCTAAATGGGACAACACATTATCTAGCCACTATCCCTGCCCTGCCCCCCACACAGAATTTTGGAGCACATAGAGTAACAAAGGACCCTATTCTTTCATCCTCTTTAATAGGAAATACCGATAGGAAAGACCACAAGGGAAATTCTTTCCCATATCTCACTTGCTTTTTAACAACGAAATGTTTTTATACTTCTATAAGTAGAAACAGCACATAAAATCTATACATACCAGTTCCTTTGTGTATATTTAGGGAAAAGATCTGGCATCATAAAAGTGGACTTGCTTTTTAATGGAAATAGGCTTTACATGAGAGCTACCCGTTAATTAATTTCACCCAAGAAACTCCAAGGTATAAACTGATCATTAGAGTGTGTGGTTGTTCTCTCTACTTCAGGAAAAGATGTCACTATTTCCATTATTTATAAAGTTGCAGTTCTTCAGTGTTTGTCATTTCAGTTGCCTCAAACTGTTCCTGAAAAGATACATGAAAGCCTCCATCCCCACCTTTTAAAAACAGAATTGTGTTGAGCTTTCCAGTACATTTTCAGGGTCAAAAACATTCCTGCCAATTTAGAAAAATTCACTGATCCTAAACAGACTGGAAAGCAGAATAGTGTCCAGGTCTCTGAGTAAGATGCCTTCCTTCAGGCCCTTGCTCCAGAGGAGATGCCAAACCAGCAAAGGGCATTTGTACTATCAATCCTCAGGAGATCTGGGGATTGGCCAGGGCAAGTTATAAAGAGGCCAGAATTCAGACAAGTCAAGAACATCCCTCTGCTCACTGTCTAGTTCCTAACCCATACCCAAAACTCAGGCTTATACTTCTGTCTGTGTTATTTTATATTGACCTTCATCATCTCCAGCATGAACAAACAAAATTTACTGAATGTCTATCCCAGGAAGGGCATCGTTTGGAAGTCTAGAGTTAAGTAAAAGATATGACCCCACCTTAAGGGGATCTACAATCTACAGAACATATAAGCAAGGAAAGTCGACAATGTGAATGGTAATAGCAATATTGGCTAAAGAAACTGTAGCAAAAATAGACAGTGATCCAACTTTTAGACCAGGAAGTCTTGGGTTTGGATTCAAGTCCCATTGCTCTGTCTGAAGTCAAAATTAATACTTGGTTCAGGGAATCTTGACTTGGACTGAAGAAGATGATTTTCAGGGTTAAAATTAAACATGATTTGCTGAAAGGTGGCTTGGGGGCTACTAGGGAGGGCCTTGAATGTCAGACTGAGGGTTTTGGATTTAATTCACCAGAGAGGAAAAGAGTCACATTTATACTCTCCAGGCAATCACAAGTTTGTGTTTTTCTTCATAGGTCAAATATTCAAAAGTACTGGCATTCTCTAACCATATGGGACTGAGCTTGTGAAAATAAATAGTATGTATTCTCAGAAAAAGTTCACAAGAGACTATTCTGTGATCTCTCAACAAGAACCCCCTGGTGATGGAGAACTGTCTTCTCCAAAATTTTCTCATCTACAGTGTGGTCCCACTGGAGTCTTTGCTCATCAGCTAATTTTCCACACATTCAGCTAACAGTTACTGAATTTTTGACAGTGTTCATCGAAATGCTTATGGATTTAGCATTTAGTAGATTGATCAAAGAGTCTTGAGGAACAGCTGATAGCCCAGTGGATAAAGCACTGGACCTCAAATCAGGAGGACTGAGTTCAAATCTGGTATCAGATGCTTACTGACCGTGTGATCCTGGGCAATTCACTGAACCTATCTTTGCTTCAGTTTCCTCAACTGTAAAATGGTCATACTAATGGCACTTACCTTCCAAGGTTGTTGTAAGGATCAAAACAAAAGATAATACTTGTAAAGTGCGTAGCATATAGTGCCTGGCATATTGTAGGTGTCATATAAATGTTTATTCCATTCCCTTCCCTCTTGAAAAAATAAATGGCTCCCATAGGTAAGACTACAAATGAATGAGCTGGGACCCACAGAAGGAGAGCAGACTGAATGACCTTTGGGGAAGCTAGGCTGTTTTTAAGGATCTCAAATTTTCTTGGAAACAATATTCTTCTGTGGATGTTATATGAATATAGTGATGAAATAATAACAATAACAACCACAAAAATTTTAAATACCTAGCATTTATATAATACTTCCTGAAAGGTGGCTTGTGGAGGGGGGGTTCCAGGGAGGACCTTGAATACCAAACTGAGGATTTGGGATTTAATTCACCAGACAGGAAAAGAGCTACATTTGTACTCTTCAGGCAATCACAAATTTGTGTTTTACTTCATAGGTCAAATATTCAAAACTACTGGCATACAAAGCATTTTCCATATTTTATCTCATTTCATCTTCACAACAACCCTATGAAGTAGGGGTTTATTTTTATTTTGTTATTTTTATTAGCTTATTTCAGGAATATTATTTTTGTATATAAATATATTATATATAAGTGTATCTAATATATAAATATATTTACTTAGAAAATAAAATTTTCCTGAATAATAAAATTTATTATTACCTCCATTTTACAGATGAGGAAACTGAAGTTGAAAGTGTCAACAACTTGTACAAGATCATGTAATAAATGTGTGAGGCAGGATTCAAACTCAAGTCTTCCTGATTCCAGTTCTAAGACATTACCCACTGAGCCCACCTCACGGGCCAAAGGAACAGTCTTCAAAGATTTGAAGGTAAGGGCAAGTAAGCAAGGCACAGTAGAGATGGGCATGGATGGAGCAAGTAGGCCAAAATACGTTACAAAAAACTACACAAGGGAAATAGCATAAAGGATGTATCAGAGAGACGGGACCAGAAAAGGCTGAGTAGTGAGGGTATTGTGAAAATGACGAATAACCAAAAGGCAGACAAACAGACCAAGAAGACCATTGACACTGGTAACCACCAATATCGAGAAAACTAAAGGAAATCCACCCCAACCCCAGCATATATGGGGAGCTGGATTTCTGGAAGAGTACACATAAGATCACAGACATGGAGGGGGATATTATCTGCATTGTCAAACCTACATCAAAGAGATCAGAAATCCATCAAAATACCAAGTACAGAAAGTGAAAGCCACCATCACCTCTCTGAAATCTGACTTTCCTGAGAACAGACTTAATACGTCCATTAAAGACAAGAAGCACTACCCTAGACAAGTCACAGTCTCTCCACACCACAGGCTACTCCCTGAGAATGCTGAGAGAGTGCCCATTTTTACAGGTTATGACAGTTGCTCAGTGCAAGCTCCCAATACTGATGAAATCACAGATATAAATCCCAAAATACCTAATTTTTTAAAAAAATACCTAATTTTTGAGCACATATGATAAGCCACTCCCCAGGATATAGGCTCTGTGTGCAGAGAAGGAACAGAAAGATTTAAAAGTGAGACAGTCAACAAGCATTTATAACACACTTACTAAGGGCCAAGCACTGTGCTAAGATCTGAGTATATGAAGAAAAGGGGGGGGGGGGGTAGTCTATAATTCCTGCTCTCAAGGAGTTCTTGATCTAATGGCAGAGAAAACATGTAAACTAACTAGTTACAAGATACATAGAGAAAGGAAAGCATTTGAAGCTGGAGTGAAAAGACTTTCAGCAGAAAGTAGGGATTTGACTGAGTCTTGAAGAAATTCAAGCTAACTGTGAGGTGGAGGCAAGGACAACATTCTTGCCTTGGGAGAGAGCATGGACAAAGATATGGAGACAGCAGATGGAGTGTTACTACTGGGCTCAAGGAACTGTGTGAACAGCAGTACTGGAATGTAGAGCATCTAAAGATAATGTGGGAAAGGTGGGAAGGAGCCAGGTTATGAGGAGCTTTAAATGCCAAATAAAGGAGCTTATGCCATACCCTCAGGGTAATAGGGGGTTGCTGAAGCTCTGTAAGCAGGAAGGTGGGGATTGACATGTTTGGACCTCTTTTTAGATTTAGAAAAATCATTTTGGCAACTAAATGGAGGATAGATGGGAGTGAGAAGACACTGGAGGCAGGGAGATCAGTTGGAATTCTATTGCAATAGTCTGTGTAAAATGTGATGACAGCCTGCTCCCAGGGTGCCATTTGTGTGAGTGGATACAGGGGAAAGAGTGTGAAGGTGAAATTAAAAGATGTGCAGACAAAATGGATATGTAGAATAAGTGCGAGACAGGAGTCAGCAATGACACAGATTATGAGAAGGGGTGATTGTGAGGATGGTTATATATTGGTATAATAGTAGTGAAGTAACAGGGAAGAAAGAGAGAGAGAACAGTTTTGAGAAAAAAGATAATAAGCTCCATTTTGGGGATTTCAAATTTGGGATGCCCTCATAGTAACCAATTATAATAAGGTCTGGTCTCTGTCATCACAGAGCTTACAACTGAGATCAGAAGACAAGAATAACTTGCAAAAATCAATTAGGAAAATATAATAAATTGATAAATCCTAAGTGAAAAATCTAAATTTAGAGAGATCAAGGTGGAGTAGAATAAGTACAGCAAAAATTCCCAGGAGAATTAAGGGGCTGAGCTGGATTTGAAAGGTTTGGGTTAGAGATGGATTTCCTGATAGAAAGCACAGTTTGAGCAAAGGCAAGGAAGATTTTTTATTTTTTTTTAACACTGCTTAGATCTACATCTTTACTTTCCTCTCTGGGTAAGATCAAGCTTGGGAAATCAATTTGAACTCTTGATATAAAATATTTTCCACCAATTTTTAATGGTCTTAACACTATCATACCACAGAATCTAAGGCACATACAAAAGGTAACTGATAACCCTCAGGCTGGAAAGAATTCATTCTATACCAGTAGTCAGGGTCAGCAATATGTTTTAATAAGGCCATACAGCAGTGGGAGAGAGGCAATGAGATCACTTAATATTGACCAGCTGGAAAATCAGGATGCATTCTCTAGCTGATGTCATTATTCCCCTGCCTTAGACTGGCCAGTATGACAATAGTAGCAATCGTAAATGTAATGGAACATCTCTGGGCCCATCAGATACTAGAGACAGGAGTCTGGAATTCTTTGTGCTGTCACAAATGATGACTTCTTACTCAAAAGTAAGAGCTCCCCTTCCAGCTCCCAACCTCTCACTATGAACTTTCTCCAAGGCTTTCCCCAGTATCTCTTCTTGGCACATGATTCATCCTTCTCCACTCTCTCAAAAGATCTAAAAGCAATCTCCTCATTTTTTTGCTTTTCTGTCCTTTCCAGATGGGTTAATGGTAAGCCTATCCTCTCATGCATCAAAGCTCAAAATCTCCTAAGATTCATATACTACTGATAATAATTGATATTATATATCAATTTAAGGTTTGCAAAACACTTTACATAATCTCATTCAAGCCTCAGGAAAACACTATGAGATAACTGCTATAGGAATTATTAGCCTCCACTTATTGATGAGGATACTAAGGCTGAGAGATTAAGTTATTTGCCCATGGTCACACAGGGAGTAAATGCCAGAGATGGAATATGAAACCAGGTCTTTTTTTATGCCAGTTCAAGCCTTAGTCATCTTGGATTATCTGTAAAATGTTCCATGTACGTTCTTTTCCATTTTTCATATCTTTCCTGATGCCTGACATGCCCTTTCCTCTCTACCCACATTCTTTCTGTCCTTTAAGGCCAAGCTTAAGTCCTACTTTTCTCCACGGAGCCCCTTCTGATCACACCAATCTACAAATCTTCCTTTCCCCTGAACAGATCATATGATTTAGAAGTGAGCCCTTTAACGTTAATGCAAGGCTAATGATGGGTGAGAGGAAGAGTTAAAGGTCTTCCTTACTCATTAATAGACCTCAATAGCTTTTATTAATTTCTAATGAGGGACTGGTTCTCAAGGATTATGATGCCCTCCAGCTCTGAAAAGTGTAAATACCCTGAGGGCTTACTAATTGGAAGTGTTTGTTTGGCCACATGAGACTCTGGGCAGCTGCTAAGGAGTCCCCAGGCTTTGAAAACCCAGATGATGGTGCTTGTTTCTCTGGTAACTATATATATATATTTATATATGTAATGGTCAGACAGTTGGATCTATCTGTTGATCTGTCATGTACGTATTACTTATGGTCAGACAGTGGGAAGCCCTCTCTGTTGGTCTTTATTTCTCTGTTTGTATATTCTCTGAAATTCAGGGTGCTGACTTTTTCCCCCGGACTAAGTGAATAATATATGTGCTTGATTGAAGTAGATTGCTGAACCCTCAAAATTTGCTTTCCTTTTAGAAAAGCAGATCTAAGAACCTGTATAGCAGGCCCTCCTATAATATACCAGGATCCTTGCTGTTACAAATCCTTCCCTGCACTGGAGAGCATAGGAATAAATGGAACTTTCCATAAAATAATAAGCAGTATCTACCTAAAACCTTCAGCAAGCATTATATGCAATGAGGATAAGCTAAATGCATTTCCAATAAGATCAGGAGTGAAACAATGATGTCCATTATCACCACTATTATTCAACATGGTACTAGAAATGTTAGCTGTAGCAATAAGAGAAGAAAAGGAAATTGAAGGAATTAGAACAGGTTAAGAAGAAACTAAGTTATCACTCTTTGCAGATGATATGATGATATACTTAAAGAATCCCAGAGACTCAGGTAAAAAACTACTTGAAATAATGAACAACTTTGGCAAAGTTGCAGGTTACAAAATAAACCCACACAAATCTTCTGCATTTCTATATATTACTAACAAAGTCCAACAGCAAGAGATAGAAAGAAAAATCTCATTTAAAACTACTGTAGACACTATAAAATATTTGGGAATCTACCTGCCAAAACAAACCCAGGGACTATATGAACACAATTACAAAACACTCTTTGCACAAATAAAGTCAGATTTAAATAAGTGGAAAAACATCAGTTGCTTATGGGTAGACCAAACCAATATAATAAAAATGACAATTCTACCTAAATTAATTTACTTATTTAGTGCCATACCAATTAAACTATCAGATAATTATTTTCTAGAGCTGGATAAAATAATATCAAAATTCATTTGGAGGAACAAAAGGTCCAGAATATCAAAGAGACTAATAAAAAGAAATGCTTGGGAAGGTGGCCTAGCATTACCAGACCTCAGATTGTACTATAAAGCAGCAATTATCAAAACCACTTGGTATTGGCTAAGAAACAGAGAGGTAGACAAGTGGAATAGACTTGGCACTCAAGACACAGTAGGCAAGGAATATAGCAACCTCCTGTTTGATAAACCCAAGGACCCCAGCTTCTGGGATAAGAACTCACTGTTTGACAAAAATTTCTGGGAAAACTGGATAACAGTGTGGTGGAAATTAGGCATAGACCCATGCCTGACACGGTACACAAGAATAAAGTCCAAATGGGTACATGATTTAGGTATAAAGATTGATACCATGAATAAACTGGAGAAGCAAGGGATAGTGTATTTATCAGATCTATGGAGAAGGGAAGAATTTTTTACTAAAGAAGAGATAGAAAGCATTATGAAATGCAAGATGGATAATTTTGATTACATTAAACTGAGAAGTTTTTGCACAACCAAATCCAATGCAACCAAAATTTGGACGGATGTAGTAAATTGGGAAAGAATTTTTATGGCTAAGCTTGGGGATAAAGGCCTCATTTCTAGAATATATAGAGAACTGACTCAAATGTATAACCATACAAGTCATTCCCCAATTCATAAATGGTCAAAGGATATGAAGAGGCAATTTTCAGAGGAAGAAAATAAAGATATCTATAATCATATGAAAAAATGCTCTAAATCACTATTGATTAGAGAGATGCAAATCAAAACAACTCTGAGGTACCACATCACACCTATCAGATTGGCAAATGTGACAGAACAAGAAAATGATAAATGCTGGAGAGAATGTGGGAGAGTTGGAACACTAATTCATTGTTGGTGGAGCTGTGAACTGATCCAAACATTCTGGAGAGCAATTTGGAACTATGCCCAAAGGGCTACCAAAATGTGCATACCCTTTGACCCTGCAATATCACTACTAGGACTGTATCCCCAAGAGATCATAAAAATGGGAAAGGGTCCCACATGTACAAAAATATTTATAGCAGCACTCTTTGTAGTTGCCAAAAACTGAAAGTCAAGGGGATGCCCATCAATTGGGGAATGGCTGAATAAATTATGGTATATGAACGTAATGGAGTACTATTGTGCCATAAGAAATGATGAACAAGAAGACTTCAGAGAGGCCTGGAAGGACTTATGTGATCTGATGTTGAGTGAAAGGAGCAGAACCAGGAGAACTTTGTGCACAGCAATGACCACTGTGTGCAAGAGTTTTTTTCTGGTAGACTTGGAATTTCGTAATAATGCAAGAACTTATTTAAAAAAAAAATCCCAGTGGTGGTTTTCTAAGGCAAAATGCCTTCCACACTCAGAAAAAAAGAAATATGGAAGTCTTTCGCAGAATGTAGCAGATCATGTTTGCATGTGTGAGTGTTTTTGTGTATCATGTTTTGTTTTGTTATATGATTTCTTCCATTTATTTTAGTTCGACTACATAGCAGGACTACAGTGAAAATGTACTCAATAGGAAAGTATATGTAGAACCAATACAGAATTGTATGCTGTCAGGGGGAGGGAGTGGGTAGTGGAGAGTAGGTGTGAGGGGGATAAAATCTTAATTTTATGGCAGTGATTGTAAAACATTAAAAAATAATAATAATTAAATCAAATTTTAAAAAAACCACTTGGTAGTGACCAAGAAACAGAGGGGTAGACCAGTGGAATAGGTTAGGTACTCAAGACACAGTAGGCAATGAATATAGCAATCTACCGTTTGATAAACCCAAGGACCCCAGCTTCTGAGATAAGAACTCACTGTATAACAAAAACGCTGGGAAAACTGGATAATAGTGTGGCAGAAACTGGCATAGACTAATACCTGACACCATACACAAGAATAAAGCTCAAATGGGTACAAGATCTAGGTATAAAGATTGATACTATAAACAAATTAGTGGAACAAGGAATAGTGTATTTATCAGATTTATGGAGAATGGAGAAATTTTTGACTAAACAAAAGATAGAAAACATTATGAAGTGCAAAATGGATAATTTTGATTACATTAAATTGAAAAGTTTTGCACAACCAAACCCAATGCAACCAAGATTAGGAGGGAAAGAATTTTTGCAACTTGTGTCTGTGATAAAGGCTTCATTTCTAAAATATATAGAGACTGAGTCAAATGTACAAGAACACAAGTCATTCCCCAATTGATAAATGATCAAAGAATATGAATAGGGAGTTTTCAGAGGAAGAAATTAAAGCTATCTATAGTCAGCAGTAACTACAGTGTACAAGGAATTTTTCTGGTCGACTTAGTACTTCATTGCAATGCAAGGACTTAAAAAATTCCCAGTGGTCCCTTGAGGCAAAATACCTTCCACATTCAGAGAAAGTTATGGAATTTGATTGCAGAATGAAGCAGACCATTTTCTTTTGTATTATGTTTTGTTTTGTTTTATGATTTCTCCCATTCATTTTAATTCTTCTATGTAACATGATGAAGGTGAAAATGTATTTAATAGGAATATATGTGTAGAATCTACATAATAATGTATGCTTTCTCAGGTAGGGAGTTGGAAGGAAAGGGGGTGGGGGGGGAGGGAGGGGAAAAAATCTAAGATAGATGGAAGTGATTGTAAAACACTGAAAACAAATAAAATAATTTAATTTTAAAAATAAACAAATCCTTCCCTGCCCCTTTAAGTCTATTCATTTAGTATTTTTCAATTCTTATTACTTTGTTACTGAATTTGTAAGGAACTGAGTCATAAATAAACGAATTAATACTTAGGATTATTGCTTGCTACATTATCTGTGTGTGTGTGTGTGTGTGTGTGTGTGTGTGTGTGTGTGTGTGTGTGTGGAAAGAGAGAGAGAGAGAGATACAGAGCTAAGGCCTGTGACCCCTTATTAGTTTTATATATGAGAAATTGATTCCCTCTCCCCATGGAGTTTTTACTGAATTAGCACTTTACATAAAGTATTCCTAAAGGAGGAAAAACAAAAGTACATTTGAAGAGCCCTTAATTTCTCACTTAAGAAAGCAATCCAAGGCCATTCTCAATATTGGCCAGACAGCTGACACAGATCCCTTAAGTGTCCACTATCTCTTGGTTTTCGAGTTTTGTTTCCTTTCACTCTTAATACCAGTTCATGTTTGTCCCTCTTTGCCTAATAATAACCCCTAAATAATGAGTTCCTCTGGTACCAGCACCTAGCATCACAGATAAGACCCTCCATATCCATTTACATATTCTCATCTCCTTCAATCAATTATTTGACTCAAAGATCCCAAAATATAAATCTAGAAATTGAAGGAGCAGAGAGATAATGCCTTATTTCACCATTCACCCCAGAATTAAGGATCTCTAACACCATACACACACACACACACACACACACACACACACACACACATGCCTGCACGCAAATGGATTTATCCTATACAAAAGGGGAAGCTAGGAAACCATCTCTGGAGCTTCTATACCACTGAAATCTGGTGAACTGACTCTCTAATCTGGGTGTGGAGGCCTGCTCTCTCTAGCTGATCCTAAAGGTTATCCTTTTATATATATGTCTTTTGCATAAATTTTCTTTTCCCTTTGCTAATATGGACTCATTACCACTTAATCCCTCATTTGGAACTTCATTTGCCACCAAATGAAGAAAATGAAATGGGTAAAAGAAGCCAATCAAGTCTTCTCCCTTTTAAATTCCTAGAACTCAAAGATCTCTAATTCCAATTGCTAGCCATGAATTTTCCTAATTTAAAGACCCACAAGGCAGGGAAGCTGTCCAATCCATGATAATGGCTCATCCTGGGATATGCAGTAAGGGTACAGACAAGATTTCAAAGACTGGTGGTTAGTTTAAGCAGCAAAGGACTTTGGATGCAGATTAGCAACGAGTCATAATAAAATCATATAAATAATATGCAATAAAGTGGTAGGGGGGAGTTTTAAGGTGCTGCACTAGGCCAAGAATCAAGTGAGCTATGATATCATAAAGCTGATCTAGAAAACTTATCTGTAAGGCATAGCAACAAAGCAGTAAATCAAGTAAACAAGCCATGTCCTACATGGGAAGTAAAGAAAGGAGTCTAGGACAGAAGCAATGATACACATTCAAAATATTGGAAATAACCACTTACTCTGCCTTCTAATTCAATAAACAGGCCTCTAGTAAGCTATCCTTTGAACAGTGATAAAGAGACAGTTCCATTCCCTCTAATATAACAGAACTGAGCACTTCCATAGGTAGCATGGAAAATAGCATGCCTGCCATCTGCGATGGAATGGCTAGATAGATGTTACCATTTCAGAGCAGGTGGATATGCTTGACTTGTTGCTTAGAGCTGCTTAGAGCTCTGACCATGAGTCACTCAGATACATGTATGCATGAACCAACAAGGGAATATTCACAATGACTCAAACAATTGAATTGAAACAAAACAAAACTGAATGCCTTATAATTATAATGACTAAGTTTGACACTGAAGAAAAAATGAGAAAATTCACCTTTTTCTCTTCTTTCAGCAGTAGGAGAGTATGGGTATGCAACATGACATGCTATCAGACCAGGTAGATGTATAGGTTAGTTTGCTGAACCGCTACTACTTCTCTTCCTGCCCCTCTCCTTTTTAAAAGAAATGACTCTCTAGGTAGGGAAGGGGAAATGATATATTTGGAAATCAAAATGGCATTCAAGCAAAAGATAGTAATCATTTTTTAAAGAAACCCAGGTACACAATGTGTTTCTAAATTGAATCTTTTACCAATCTCCTATCTCCCCCAAAACAAAAGCATGTAGACGAAAATGTGCTCCTCCATTCAAGCTAACCAAACACATGGTAAATAGGGCACTGGCATTCAATTCTGGAAGACCTGAGTTCAAATCCTCCCTCAGAAATCTGCTGTATTACCTTAGGCAAGGCACTTAACCTCCATGCCTCCATGTCTTCATCAGCAAAAATGACAGGGCTTCACTCAATGGCTCTAAGGCCCCTTTCAGTTCTAAATCTATGATTTTATGATCATGTTTCAAAGAAAGTAAGATAGAGATTCAAGCTTGGAACTCATTTCTAGAGAGGAAAGGAAATGTAACATAGGGATATAGCAATGAAGGCCTAGAACTTCAAGACTCCACAAAGTGCTTTGGCCAGGACCAAATCACAAGGAGGCTTGGAGAGCTAGTTTCTTGCTCTACAGTAAAGAAGTCTTTTAATTGGCATATTGAGTGTGCATTGAAAAGGCACAAACAGGCAAAATTTCTTTCTTTCCTAGTGGCAGGTAAGGAAGATACACAATATAACTTTCCAGGTAAGGAAAGAAACTCTACTACAGCTGTCTTATCTCCCCTCCAGGGTCACAATGAAGTCATGAATGCATCAAACTATGACTTAATCTGGCCTAAAGGGAAGTGTGTGTGTGTGTGTGTGTGTGTGTGTGTGTGTGTGTGTGTGTGTGTGTGTAGATATATTCCTTTGGTTTATACATAGAAGAAATATTTTTTAACACCCCTTTTAACAATTTATCAAAAAGCTACCCTTGTTCTCTGGACCAAAGGGAACTACTTGACTGCTAGACAAACTATCCCAGGAAATATGCACCTGTTTACAGGTAACAAACTAGAAGTGATCTATTCCCAAAATGACTAGTATTTTGTATCTAACCAGAGGTACCTGGGGACCTATTGACCAGAGCCTCCAAATATCAAAATTCCTGTTGTTATTCAAATTCCTGTGTATGTTGTGTCTTTTTCACTAGAATTTAAGTTCCTTGGGATCTTTGATCATGAGTGTTATTTTACAGAATAAGAATACCTCAAAATTGAAAAAGACCTCAGGGGTCATCTATTTCAACTCATAACTGAACATATCTCCTATTTAACATTACCACTGAGTGGTCATCCAACCACCGCCTCCAGGGACAGAGAGCTTACTCTCTCCTGAGGCAAGCCATTTCACCTGTGGACAGCTATGATGGATAGGAAGTTCAGCTGGAAAGGATGTTAGAGGTCATATAACACAAGGCCCCTCATTTTTACACACTAGAAAACTCCCCGCACAGAGGGGTTACATGACTTACTCAATGTTACACAGGTAATATATATTCTAGAATTTTTCCAGGAGTATGATTCAAGTTCACTGGCCTGTTGTTAAGGACACTACCTTTTTTGGAAGTTAGTATGACATTTGCAGTCCTGTGGCACCTCCTGCGTTCTCCATTATTTTTCAAAGATCGTTGCAATTGCCTAGCCATCCACTCTCTCAGTTCTTTGAGTATATTGGCATGGCATCTGCCTGGGTCTAAGCTGAGCACAGCTTGAGTTTAGTAGAGAAGATATTTAAATATTTGTTTACTAATTACATCACACAAGAGTTACTTTTACTGAGTTTTATCTACCAGGGATCTTAGAATATGGTTAATCTTTGGTCTCCATTGCAAAAATCAAAACAAAAGCATCAGTGTGAATAAACAGGGTGTTCTAAGCATTCTTTTCAACAGCCTATTGCTATAACAGCGACCTGGTCAAAGGCTGAACTGGTATGAGAACCCAGAGATAGCTGCTTCCACTTGTCTTTCATGAAGGAAGTTTCTAACCCTGAGTCTGGCAGACAATCGTTCTGTTTTTAATGAAATGAGCACAGCTTTAAGTAGCATAAAAGGCTTCTTTTTCCTGGCCTTTATCATTATGTCAAATTCCAGACTGTTCTGTTTTTAATTATTTAAACAAAATTTCTGCATATAGCATCACATCCTAATACTTCATAATCAAGGAAAAATAATTACTCTTTCCCCATGAATGTTCCTTAATGATTGGAAATGGAAATGCACTCTCTATGCTTGTAAAACCACCCCCATACTGGGCCGCATATCACATTCTGGAATCTAGATCTATTAGGAAATGTTTTGTATTTATACGGTGTTTTACCTTCATTTTACTTTTATGTTTAATATTGCCCTTGAGAGATGAGGTTAGAAAGGTTATTACCATTTATAGGTTAAGTCCATGAGGCATGATTCAATTCTGTTGAACAAATATTTTTAAGCATCTACTGTGTGCAAAGCATGAAAAAAGGTCCTACAGAGATACAAAGATAAATGGCTAGAGCCCCTGTTGCCAAGAAGTTTAACATCTAGAAAGAGAGATAAAATAACTCCACAAGTAATTTTCATGAGGCAAATATACACAAGATTAAAAGGGCAATGAGAGCTGGGAGGAGTCACTTCCTTTGTACTTAAATTTTATGACCATTCTCCACACACACCCTATAATTTTTTATAGGAGAGTGTTTCCCAGACTGTTTTTTTTTCTTGTTGCTGTTGTTTTTGGGGGGGGGGGGTGGAGAAGATGTTTTTGAAATCATTATTTTTGCTATCCTTTCTCAGTAAATGTCTTTTCTAACATCTAACGTAGTTCATCTGGTTGAATGATAATGGGAAACACACCGATGTGAGCTCATTAGAAGCAATACTAAAAACCCCAACTCCTCATAGTTACCGCTGCAACCTTGAGGAGAATCTTAGGAGAACCCAACATGCAAATGAGAATGTGGGTCCAAAGAGTAACCCCATTTGGGCTTTTCTTGGCAAAGATACTGGGGTGGTTTGTCATCTCCTTCTCCAGCTCATTTTACAAATGAGGAAACTGAGGCAGAGTTAAATGACTTGTCTAGGGTCTCACACCTAGTAAGTGTCTGAGGCCAAATTTGAACTCAGGAAGTTAAGTCTTCCTGACTTCAGGCCTGGCACTCTATCCACTGCACCACCAGTTGCCACTTTCTAGGATTACCTATCCATAAATTTATAACAGTCAATATTTTATACATTAACATCATTGGAAATTTATTCCCTTTCTTATCAATAATATTTTTAGTTATGTAATGATTTTCAAATTCCTCCACCATGGGTAGGTCACAACTTCTCAGTTCCCTGGGCAATTTTTAAGAATACAACATTCTAAATATAGCTCTAAATCTGTCTGTAATTTCAAGTCTAATATGACTTGCCAATCTGCATCAATGGAGAAAGATCCCCACCAGAGGATACAAAAGTCATCACAGGAATAGTCCAAAAAGAAATGTTTTAAAATTTCCTTCATTATCAACTGTGATTTGGAAGTCTCCTGAAGTACTCAATGTTACCCAGTGAATTAAATTGACGAAAAAATAATCTTTGAGCTAAGCTTTCTTGACAGATTTTACCAGGAAAAGAAAATGTTAATAGCTTGCAGCATTGAGTAAAACAAAGTCCACTTATCAAATTGAGACAAAAATGTACATACTGATCTATTTTGTTTGTTCTATTTCTGTCCTCTGGGCAACAGAGGCCTTCCTATATGGGCAGCAGACATCACTAGAATATGTATCGCAGGAGAGCAGAGGCAGAGAATGCAGCCAACGTGATGGAAAGCCACCTTAGAGAGGCAAAGGTGATCCTTCCAGTGAGCAAAATAAAAAAGAAATTGTGGGGTACGAACATTTGACATGTCTACTTTTTAAAAGTCATGTAGCAATGGTTTATCAAAGAGAAAAGGTTCTAATCCACCACTGACACTGATGTATTATTCACTATTTGAAAAAATAGAAGTTTTAAAAGTAGATCATTGATTTTAAAGTCAATGTCTGAAGCTTTCCAAAAGAAAAGGAACACAAATTTACCAAAAATAAAAACCAGAAGGATTTAAAATAAGAGCAAGCATTTCCTGTGGACTCATAAGAGTCAGAACTGATAGAAGTGCCCACCAATCCTTTTATTTACAGTTCCCAAGATTAACTTCTAAGCAACCAATCTAGCCACTGATTACCTCCTCTGCTGCTCAGAGGTGAAAAGTTTTAATTCCCCTAAATAGAAATCAGCATTCTGGGACACGAAAGGGGTAATATAAATCTCCTTGTCAATTGCTGCTTGCCTCCGTTCCTATTCTTTGAACAAAATTTGGTCTCACTGTTAAGGAGATCACAGAGTAAGATTACAGCAGTAGAGGGGACAGTACAAGTCAATTATCTCTGATGATTTTAAACTATCTGCTTCTAGCAATTTACATGGACCATTCATTTCCCTTTAAATTAGATATTCAAACTCTAGATTCTCTTATTTTTTTAAAAGTGACCACCAACAATGGGCTTGATTGGCAAATCGGTGGGCAGTGGATGTCTTGTCTCCCTCCTCCTGCACACATTTCCTACTCAAACTATGTAGGAACGCTATAACTAGCAACTCAGCTGGGCAAAAGCAGAATTTGTAAGTGGGAAAGTTTGTACTTTGGGGGCTCAGTGTGATCAATTTCTACAGTAATTGGATTAACAGGGAGTCTGTCTACTCTTGAGTAAGTAGGCCTCTCATAACAGGAGTCCACAAGAGCATGATCATTTGCATGGAGAGGTGAAAATGATTCCTTAAATATTTTAAAGAAAATGTGAAACACAAAGACCTTTGAAAGTGCTAGTGAGAGAAGCATAGGAGAGTGTATGAGCAAATAAGATAAAAAAGTAATTTAATGGAACTTTATGCAAAATGAAGGATGATTGGTAAAATGAGATATAAATGAAGCTGTGCAAGTTTAAAACTTATAAGATTTTTCTTTCCCCTTAGTTGCAGCAAAATTAACAACTTGAGTTTCCTTTGCTTTCTAACTTGATAAGGAATGGCTGTTTCCACTCATTTGCAGGACATCTATTGGAATAGATGTAAAGTTACATATGAGAGAGAGAGAGAGAGAGAGAGAGAGAGAGAGAGAGAGAGAGAGAGAGAGAGAGAGAGAGGAAGAAATTTCCTATGGAAAATCAAATTTTTTGAAATAGACCTAAACTTTCACTGTTGAAAGTCAAGTAATGTCTTACATTACTTTTTTTTATATGTTAGCCAGCCTCCTTCCTCTTACAACAGTGTGATATGACAGTCACAAAATTTATTTGGATCCTGGGATGCACTGAGAGGCACAGCTTCAAAGAATAAGGAAGTCATGCTCTGCCAACTTCTCACCTGGTCAGATCACACCTAGAGCAGTATGTTCAATTAAGCAGACCTTCAAGATCTACATACATGCCAGTATATTATAGTTGCTATTGTTGTTTTTCCCAATGCCTAAAGTATCCTCCCTGAACTATATTTTTTACCTGCCAGAATTCCCATTCATCCTTTAAAGTACAGGTCAGGTAGAAGGACAAACCTGCTCTAGTTCTACCCTGAAAGCCCATAAAATACCTGTAAAAAATGACTCTAAATGGATTCTAGAGCAGCAGAAGCCACAAAACAACAGAGTGAAAGAGATTTCCAGCCCTAGACAGCCTGGAAGGCTGACAAGAAAGGTTTATCACACCAGGCTCAGAGCAGAGCACAGCCTAGCTTTGGCCAAGGCAGGGACAGGACTGGAGCAGGCTTCAAGGCATGGAATCAAAAGCAGCAGCTGCAATTCCCAGATTCCTCAACCCACAAACGCCAAAGACAGCTTCAAAGGTCAGTGAGAAAGCTCTTTCTCCTGGGTGAGAAGGGAGCAAGTACAGACCTAGCCCTGGGCCCAGGGCACCAGCAGCCACTGTGGGACAGCATCCATTTTTGGAGACCTTGGCCTAAAGACCCTGGGGGATCTGAGTGGCTGATCTGGGTCTCAGATGTGAGTGGCAGCCTTGGGGTGTGGAAGAGTGCTGATTTGGTGGAGTTGGTAGAGGCTCTGGAGAGGGAATCCTACTCATACATCCTGGGAAGAAAAGCTTGTGGTTGCTTCCAGACCAGATTGCAGGCCAGGAGAGGAGTAAACTCCCCTCCCTTGATTGTGCCACTTTGGAGGAACAAAGAACTTACAGGTCCCCAGAGTATGCCCCACACTTGACAAAGAACTCAAAAGTCAAGTAACTGACTGGGAAAATGCCCCCCAAAAAGGAAAAAAAATAAAACTATAGAAGGTTACTTTCTTGGGGATCAGATCTTTTCTTCCAACCTTTCAGGTGAGGAAGAACAAGGCATACCATCAGAAGAAGACATAAAAGTCAAGGCTTCTGCTTCCAAAACCTCCAAATTAAATATGCTATGGTCTCAGGTCATGGAAGAGCTCAAAAAGGATTTTGAAAATCAAGTAAGAGACATTGAGGAAAAATTGGGAAGAGAAATGAGAGAGATGCAAGAAAATCATGCAAAGTGAGTCAACAGCTTGCTAAAGGAGATCCAAAAAAAATGCTGAAGAAAATAACGCCTTCAAAAATAGACTAAGCCAAATGGCAAAAGAGGTCCAAAAAGCCAATAAGGAGAAGAATGCTTTAAAAAGCAGAATTAGCCAATTGGAAAAGGAGATTCAAAAACTCACTGAAGAAAATAGTTTTGTTTTGTTTTTTTAAATTAGAATGGAGCAATTGGAAGCTTATGACTTTATGAGAAACCAAGAAATTACAAAACAAAACCAAAGGAATGAAAAAAATAAAATACAATGTGAAATATCTCATTGGAAAAACAACTGATCTGGAAAATAGATCCAGAAGAGAGAATTTAAAAATTATGGGACTACTTGAAAGCCATGATCAAAGAAAAGAGCCTAGATATCATCTTTCATGAAATTATCAAGGAAAACTGCCTTGATACTCTGGAACCAGAGGGTAAAATAAATATTGAAAGAATCCACCAATCACCTCCTGAAAGAGATTCTAAAAGAAAAACTTCTAGGAATATTGTAGCCAAATTTCAGAGCTCCCAGATCAAGGAGAAAATATTGCAAGAAGCTAGAAAGAAAAAATTCGAGTATTGTGGAAATACAATCAGGATAACACAAGATCTAGCAGCTTCTACATTAAGGGATTGAAGGGTGTGGAATATGATATTCCAGAAGTCAAAGGAACTAGGATTAAAACCAAGAATCACCTACCCAGCAAAACTGAGTATAATACTTCAAGGGGAAAAAATGGTCATTCAATGAAAGAGAGGATTTTTAGGCATTCTTGATCAAAAGACCAGAGCTGAATAGAAAATCTGACTTTCAAACACAAGAATCAAGAGAAGTATGAAAAGGTAAACAGGAAAGAGAAATTATAAGGGACTTACTAAAGTTGAACTGTTTACATTCCTACATGGAAAGACAATATTTGTAACTCTTGAGACTTTTCTCAGTATTTGGGTAGTTGGAGGGATTATATACATATTGACAGAGGGCACAGGGTGAGTTGAATAGGAAAGGATGATATCTAAAAAAATAAAATTAAGGGGTGAGAGAGGAATATATTGGGAGGAGAAAGGGAGAAATGGAATGAGGCAAATTATCTCTCATAAAAGGCAAGAAAAGCTTTTTCAATGGAGGGGAAAAGCGGGGAGATGAGAGGGAAAAAGTGAAGTTTACTCTCATCACATTTGGCTGAAGGAGGGAATAACATGTACACTCAATTTGGTATGAAAATCTATCTTACACTACAGGAAAGTAGGAGAGAAGGGAATAAGAAGGTTGGGGGGGATGATAGAAGGGAGGACAAATGGGAGGAGGGAGTAATTATAAGTAAACACTTTTGGGGAGGGACAAGGTCAAAAGAGAGATCAGATTAAATGGTGGGCAGGACAGGATGGAAGCAAATATTGTTAGTCTTTCACAGCATGACTATTATGGAAGTCTTATGCATAACTTTATGTATAGCTTATATTGAATTGCTTGCTTTCTCAGTGGGGATGGGTAGAGAGGGAGGAAGGGAGAGAATTTGGAACTCAAAGTTTTAGGAACAAATGTTGAGAACTGTTTTTGCTTGCAACTGGAAAATAAGAATTACAGGTAATGGGGTATAGAAATCTATCTTGCCTTACAAGAAAAGAGAGAAGATGGGGATAAGGGAAGGGAAGGATCTGATAGAAGGGAGGGCAGAGTGGAGGAAGGGGCAATTAGAATGCACAGTGTCTTGAGGTAGGGGGAGGGGAGAGATGGGGAGAAAATTTGGAACTCAAAATCTTGTGGAAATGAGTGTTGAAAACTAAAAATAAATATATATAATTTAAAAAATAAAGCACAGGTCAAATGTCACCTGCTTTATGAAGTTCTCTTTTACTTTCACACCAACAGTAGTCATCATTCCCAAATTTTAGCCTTTGACTAATTCTCTTAATGTGTATTCTTATATGCATTAGGTTTATCTTTTATGTCTTTTCTTCTACTGGAACATAAGTTCATTTAATGTCCAGAGGGTTTCATTCTTTGAACTTATATCCACAGTGCCTGGCATGTAGTAGGTGTTTAACTAAAATATTATTAACTGATTAGGAGTCAATGAGTGGTCAGTCTTGATCATAAAAAAATATACTTAATTTTTCTTCTCAAGCTGTGACATGAAGTTTCAGAGACAATATGCTTCTTACAACAACATATAGAGATAACTTATCACACACCTGATCATCTTTATTGTCTCTGCAAAATATGTGTATACAGTTAAAATGAAAAATAGCTAAGATTGTTTCACCAAGACAATCATAACACGTTTGCTGTTGGAGGAAAGATCCAGAAGCTATATTTGCTATTTTATTAAATAAAGTCATTTAAGCAGCAGTATATTTTTTATAGATACCTATTCTCCTAATATAGAGAAAAAATAGACCCCAAATACCCACCATCAATCTGTTGATTTGCCATGCCTCAGATCCTAAGAACTATCTAATAACTTGTTTCAGGTAGCTTTTAGAATTCAAATAATCTTTTAACTTTCTGAGGTATGTTGTGGGGGGTGGAGGCAAGGACTGATGTAATAATAATGCCTATCCGACCTCACACCTATTTTATACATATACCCTGATGGACTTGTATATAACAGGACTCTAAAAGCATGCCCTTATGAAAGAATTCTCATTGAAGAATTCTCCAATACTGACCTATTTTGCTTAAGAACAGAACTGTAACTAGGACAGGATGACTAATTTTTCCTAGGATGCTGATTTTGAAGACATCAATAGTATCTTCTGAATAAGAAACTTCATCTAATTATAAAAACATAACTACGCTGGAATACAATAAGACAGTCCTTTCTGCAGAATACATGATTAGCTAAAAATGAATCATTTTAATTAGAAATTTTAGTTAACTTAGGTTTAGACTGGTATTTTATGCCGCATGATACAAGGTTTAAAAGTCTGTCTCCTAGCAAAGGGACCATGATGATGTCCATTCATTTTAAACTATCTTAGCATTTGCTGACAGGAATAAGGATAGAAGTGGTGAACCATTTTCTTAGGAGAAATTTTTCCAGTTTTATTTTGATATTTTCCAAATTTAATCTTTGACAAAAGAAAGAGCATTCAGCCACATTGCTTTTCAACACAGCTAGTCACAATTTACCAATGGATAAAGGAGATGGAGGAGGAGAAGGGGAAGGAAGAGGAAGAGAAGAGGGAGAAAAAGGAGAAAGGAGAGGAAAAGGGAAAGGAGGAGGAGAATAGGGAGAAGGATCAGAATAGGGAGGAGGAGGAGGAGGAGAATAAGAGAGGGAAGAAGAAGAGGAGGAGCAGAAGGCATAGCAGCAGCAGCAGCAACATCAACAGTTAAGAGGAGGGCATTGTCCCTGCCCTGGACTATTGCTCCCTTCATTTCCTCAACTAAACTTGCAGGAAATGGAAGGGCTTATGAGGAAATTAACCAACAAGTACCAAAAAAATGAATAAATCTTTGTTAAAGAGAAAGACTTCAAGGAGATTTCTTTTCTCAGAAATGGGATCCCATTGCCAAACTGTCCTAAGCTTCCCAGGTTCAGAGGCTTTGACATCTGCTCCCATTATTCTCTCTTTGGGTCTGAGTACTTAAAATCATGACATCAAAAATGATTTATGAAGCACCTACTATACATAGTATATACTATACTACAAAGATGAAGAATGAAATAATCTTTACTCGTAAGGAGTTTGGATTTGAATGGAGCAGAAAACAAATATGTATATGAACATAAATGTAACAGAGGACTGAGCATTTGGAGGTCCAGTCCTTCAATCATGTACAGTGTTCTATGAGTGTAAACCTATATCAACCCTTGAGAAGCCTCCTTCTGGAGGTGTATGATAACATGGCATGGAGATGTCATGTCATAATTCAGATCACGTCCAGGTAATATATAACTGCCTCCTGTCCTTTTAATTTAGCTGCTAAACTTGAACTAAAAGGCACTAAAACCTGACAAATCACTAACTTTCTTTCATGGTGGTAACAGTGGCAAACACTGGTATAAGCCCCCAACGGAGGAAACAAATATATTGTTGTTGTGTTTGTCCTTCGTTGCCAAGGAAGACCATGCCATCAGAGAAAGGATGACATGACTTGCACTTGACTTTGTTTTGAGTGAGGGAGGGCTGTGCAGGTCACCAGCCTCACTTTCTCCTCCAGAGCCATCTGAATCCAGTGACCAGATATTCATCAGTATGACTGGAGATAGCCCAGGATGCAAATATATATGGAGTGGTAAAAAAAACAAGATAGTTTGGGAGAAATAACCCTAGAAGTTGGGAAAAGGTGGGAGAGTCAAGAGAAGTTTTCTGCAGAATATGGTGCTTGAACTATATCCTAACAGAAGGGAGGACTTGGAAGGGGCATATTCCTGAAATGCAGAATAGCCAGAGACAGCATTTGGAATGTCTCATGGGAGCAACAGAGGAAAAAGTCAGTCTGGCTGAATCACAGAGTATGGGCAGAAAGTAATGTCAAATCAGGCTGGAAAGGGTTTAAGGCTTGGTTGTGAACCACTTTAAAAGCTAAACAAAGCTATTTATATTTTACCCTGGAGGAAATAGGAGCTATATGGTTAGATCAACATTTAAGGAAAATAACTTTGGCAGCAATGTATAGGGTGGACAAGAATGGGAAGAGACTGGGGGGGTATTCAAACTAATCAGGAGGCTGTTGCAGGAGTCTAGGTGAGATGGAGTGAGATCTTGAACAAAGATGGCAGCTGTGTGAGCAGAGGTTAGGGATCAAATGCAAGAGTTGTTGTCAAGATAAAATCAGCAAGATTTAGCAGTCAACTAGATGTGTGGGGTTAGGTGGAAAGTAAGGAACCGAGGATGATGCCAAGGTTATAAATCTGGGAGGCTGAAGGGATGGTAGTGTCTTCAACCAAAACAGGAAACTTGGAAAGAAGGAAGAATTTAGAGAAAAAGATGAGTTCAGTTTTGGACATGGTGGGTTTTATACCACACAGGATGAACAAAGGTATTCTCAAGGTACAAACTTGCTGGTCTGTTCTCTACTCCTGCAGTTTTGATGATGGGAAACACAAATATTAAGCCTGAGGTTCTCAAAACCGTGGGATATCATTTACAGGGAATGAGTAGACTCAACTCCAAGTTCCTCTGAGGTAACTTGAAGTTAGGCTGCTAATGGTATTGAGTTCTGGGTGCAAGCTAAAGGAAACATAGGAAAAACCAGTTTACACTAACACAGGTTGGGATATCCTGGGTTAAACAAAGTAAGAAGATGCTTTGGGCATAACACACAGAAGCATACAAAAAAACACTTTTTAATATTACCATCTCTAAATACATGTATTTCTAGTGCTATAAAATTCCACTTTCCACAGCACACAGGTAGGGCTTTTTTATTTGTTGTTGCAGCACTACATCCTGAAAGGAAAAGAACAGTGTTTTATGTAATGCCAATTATGTGCCAGCCTGAGTCAATGAAATTACAGTTACAGCTCTCATTTGTGCGTTCGTCCTTCGTTGCTGAAGAAGACTATGTCATCAGAGAAATGATGACATGACTTGCACTTGACTTTTGTTTTGCGTGAAGGAGGGCTGATACGGGAGCAGCTAAGTGGTGCAGTGGATAGAGCACCAGTGCAGGAGTCAGGAGGACCTGAGTTCAAATCTCACCTCAGACACTTGACGCTCACTAGCTGTGTGATCTTGGGCAAGTCACTTAACCTCAATTGCCTCATCCTGGGTCATCTCCAGTCATCCTGATGAATATCTGGTCACTGGATTCAGATGGCTGTGGAGGAGAAGTGAGGCTGGTGCCTCACAGCCCTCCCTCACTCAAAACAAAGTCAAGTGCAAGTCATGTCATCCTTTCTCTGATGGCATGGTCTTCTTCAGCAACGAAGGATGAATACACACATTATGTGCCAGGCACCGTGCTAAATTCTTTACAATTACCTCACTTAATCCTCACCACAACTCTGAGAGGTAGGCACTGTTAGGATCTCAGTTTTTATAGTTGAAGAAACTGAGGCAGACAGAAGTCTAGTGAGTTGCCCTATATTACAGGGCTGGAAACTGTCTGAGGCTGGGATTTGAACTCAGGTCTTCCTGACTCTAGGCTAAGCACTTTATCCACTCCATCACCAGCTGCTTCTAAGTAAATTAATCCTATCAGACAACCTAGGTTTGAATTCCAGCTCTGGGTTTGAATTTGAATCCTTACTCCTGGACAAAGCTCTTCACATCTTTTTGTTTCTTCATCTATAAAATGAAGATCTTCAACTAGATGGCCCCCAAGAAATCTTTCAGCTTTTAATCCATTATCATTTTATTTGTGATGCCAGCAATATTTCTGATAAAATGCCTCCGTCTCATGAGGCGATATACAGTCCCTATACAGTCATGGTACTCTCCCAGTCTAGAAATGCTTGGTTCTTATGTTTGCACCACTCCTCCCTACTTGACTTTACAATATTGGCTTCTTACCTTGATTGGCTTGTGTGCAGCAGGACTCCAAAGGCATGGATTTATCTAAGAAGCTCATTGAAGAATTCCTTAATACTTACACAATTTGTGTAGCAAAAGAGCTGTAACTAGGGTAAGGTAAGTGGAATTTTTTCCTAGGGTATATAGAAACAACAGTTGTTAGCATTTAGTTAACGAGAATATACACTTAAAATAAGGAGTTACAGCAGTTCAGTAATCTTCCCAATACTGTCCCATTCCCCTCCCACACCTAGGACAGGCTTTGTGCCCTTTGCCTGAGTATTTTGTGGCATTTTCACCAGGTTCAAAAATTCCAATTAGAACTCTGCTTTGGAAT
Source organism: Notamacropus eugenii (assembly GCF_028372415.1). Classification (NCBI taxonomy): domain Eukaryota; kingdom Metazoa; phylum Chordata; class Mammalia; order Diprotodontia; family Macropodidae; genus Notamacropus; species Notamacropus eugenii. The sequence goes on along the minus strand of NC_092874.1, from coordinate 59,345,439 downwards.
AGGATTATAATGAGAAAGTTTAATTGAGAAAATTTAATTGGTTGAGGACTAATTTGTGCTGATTCACAGTGTTAGAAATGCATAAAGATCCACCATGTGACATGGTACACAAGAAAGCCTGCCTCAAAGCTAGGATGGCCTAGGTGAAAGTATTACCCTGATACGTACTGTTTGGGTGACTGAGAAAATCATTTAATGTTTTGGCACTGTAGGCAACTTTCTAAGATTATAAGACTATTTAAAAATTTGCTAAACTACATTGGAAGGAGGAGTGTCCTCACTTGGTAGTTCCCTACAACAATGAAAGAGCCAATCTAGTCCCTATCCACCCCATCTCCATCCTTGGACAATGTAGTTCCTCAACTACATCAAGGTTAGCAATGTATCCTCAATGACAATAAACTCCAGAACGAGTGCCACACCTAAATCTAGGATATGACTTGGGTCTGCCTATAGCTATTGACACTAGGTCCGCCAACCATGTGAATGACCTAGGCAGCGAAATGTCATGCTAAAATTAGAATTAGGAAGAACCAAATTCAAATTCAGCTTCATTTATTAGTTATTAGTTATCAGTTATTATTTAGTTATTTATTAGTTATTTGATCCTGGGAAAGTCACTTAATCTCTGACTCAGTTTCCTTAACTGTACAATGGAGATAATAAAAGTACCCACCTTCCAATAGTACCCACCTTTGAAGATCAAATAAGATAGATATAGACTGATGGACAAATAAACAGACTTGGCAAACCTTAAAAGCATTATATATTGCTGTCATTTAGTTGTTTCAGTCATGTCCAGCTCTTCGTGACTCTATTTGAGATTTTCTTGGCAAAGATACTGGAGTGGTTTGCCATTTCTCTCTCCAGCTCACTTTACATGTGAGGAAACTAAGGCAAACAGTGTTAGGTGACTTGCCCAGGGTCACACAGCTAGTAAGTGTCTGAAGCAAGATTTGAATTCAGGAAGATGAGTCTTCCTGACTCCAGGCCCAGTGCTCTATTCACTGAGCCACCTAGATGCTTATATAAATATTAGATAATATGTTTATTACAAGTTAAATATCTAGTCTCTTCACTCTAAGGCAACTTCATCAACCAAGTGCCATGTATGGACTTCTTCCATGGCTTAAACCCATCTACCTTGAATAGAAGTCCTATTAGATCAATGTAACTACTCCAGATACTTTCAGACAGCCACACGTCTCACCTCTTCTTCTAGATTATAAGCTTCTTGAGGTCAGAGACCATCATTCATCTTTTAATCTACTTTTCGCAGTCATCACACGGTCAATTCAAATGCTGTGATGTTTCAAGAGGAGGGAGAGGGGAACAAGAGGGGAAGTGGGGAGAGAAATATGTCTCTGTGTGTCTACCACCCCCATCCCCAGCTGAATGGAATCTCCTTGAGGGTGGAGACTGTTTGATTTCTGTCTTTGTATCTTCAGTGTTTGCATGACATAAAATAGGTTCTTAATAAACGCTCACTGAATTTAATATGCATATTAGTCTCCATGGACACTAGAATTTTTTCCAAAATCTAACTTGTATAAAAGTTGATGATATCTTGTCATTTCATAATGCATAACATTTTTTTATCTCAATGACATTTCATTTCAGGAATTGATCCCAGATTTGGAAACCGCTTACGTTCAGACTAAAATGATAAATGTTGGTTAAACTAAATGGAAATTTAAGGTTTTAGAAGCAGGAAATGTATCTAAATTGCTTCATATAGTTCCTATGACCATCAGATTCTTAGTAAAGGAATTGCCAGGAATCTGACTAAACAATTTGATGATGATAATGATGATAATCGTAAAAATTGCTAGTGTTTACATAATGCTTTCCAGTTTGCAGAGTACTTTACAAATATTAGCTCATTTTCTCCTTGCAACAACCCTTGGAGGTAGATTGTGTCATTATCCTGATTTTATGGATGAGAAAAGCAAGTTAGGCAGAATCTAAGGTGACTTGTCCAAGGTCACACAGCTAGCAAGTGTCTGAGGCCAATTCAGGTCTTCCTGTGCTTTATGCCCTGTGCCACCTAGCTGTTTAATGTTATTGTTACACAACTGCTGACAATGGTGATGGTGGAAGTTTATCTTGTCTATGCCAATTACTGATAATTAGCTTGAACATCAGACTCAGTTTTTTGATGAAGATGTTATGTTCCTCTTCACTGCATGATATTTTGAGAATATCAATTGTCAGGAATTCAAACTGAATGCTACAAATAGAAGACAAAATCTAGGATGGACTCCAGAAGGGTCATAATTAGATACCAACTTGAGGAAGGTATCTTAAGAGCATAGGTTTAAAACTGGGAGGAACTGTAGATGTTTCTTAGTCCAAGCCTTCATTTTTCAGATGAGGAAATCAAATGCCAGGAATCAAGTGACTTGTCCAAGGTGATGCAGATAGTAAATTACAGGGCTGGGCTTTCAACCACACTGAAACCATAATCCTTTTCCCTGTAGTAGAAGGATGACCTGAAGTCATATAGACATAAAGACCAGAACCAGCTGAGGGAATGTAATGAGTTAGAATTAGGAAAGACAATTACTAAATCGGATTCCTAATTCCAAAACTGGGACATTTGTATAGTGGATAGAGAGCCAGCCTCAGATGGCCAAGGTTTACTCCCTTCTCTAACAAATATTGGTTGTGTGATCCTTGTGTCACACACATTGGTTGTGTGTGTGTGTGTGTGTGTGTGTGAGAGAGAGAGAGAGAGAGAGAGAGAGAGAGAGAGAGAGAGAGAGAGAGAGAGAGAGAGAGAGAGAGGGAGAAGAAGAAGAAGAAGAAGAAGAAGAAGAAGAAGAAGAAGAAGAAGAAGAGGAAGAAGAAGAAAGAAAAAAGTAGCAAAGGTTGTCAAGTCAAGCAAGAGAAGTCTTAATGGGAGGAGTAAACCCATTTATCAGAACAACAACATTAAAAGGTTAATTTAAGAAGAATTTTTGGAAGGATCACTAATAGTCTAATGGTACCGGAGAACCTAGGATTGAAATGTGGTTATTGTGCTGAAGGTATAGAAAGAATGAAGCCAAAAAGATTTCAGTAGTCCAGTCAAATAGTCAAGAGACCAAACTGTTACTGATACTGAAAGGTATCCTTTGATCTAATTCAAGGACAGGCATCCTTTAGCATCATATAAGTCTAACCTCTAAAAATAAATCAAAATTTATGGACTCCTCCTTCATTTGAGAAACAGTTGAGCTTCACTGATGCCTTCCAATTTTGGAATCATAGCTTTTACTTTTAATAGATGATATGCCATCATAGGCAGAAGCTTTGTGGTGTGAAATAGAAATATAAAAATAAATAAAATTTAAATATCATTACATGCTTGTGATTGCAAGATGTTGGGGGGTTTTTCTAAGCCAACTGACATTCTAACACAGCAAGAGGGGAAAATACTTAGATCTAAAGACATTTGTTGTTTTTTCATATTCACAAATCTGAATATTTCATTCTTTGACTCTATGCCTTACCAATTTCTGTCAAAAGACAAAGAGAAAATCCTTTCTTCTAAAAAATAATGCTTTTGCCATTGCAATCTTTAAATAGGGGCCTTGTTCCATTCAGGATTACTGCTATAATAATAAAAAAAAAAAGGAACTGCTTATTCAGTAGCATGGTGTGGTAGAAAGAACAGTGGATTTTGAGTCAGGAAACCTAAATTCGAATTCTACCTCTGCTATATACTGCTATGGTTGTGCACACTCAGGAAAGGTGCTTTTTAAATCACTGGACCACTACTTCCTCATCTATAAAATGAGAGTATCATATTAATTAATCTCCAAGATTTCTTCTAGCTTTAAAAATTCTATAATCAATTTGCATGTCAAATATAATTTATTTCAAGCTCTTCTAGCTGATCCTAGACTAGAATTCAAGATACAATATAGAAATCAACATGATGTGTGTGTATTTTCCCTCTCCTCTCCTCATCTCTCTCTCTCTCTGTCTCTCTCTGTCTCTGTCTCTCTCTTTCTCCCTCGCTCCTGTTTCCTCTCCCTCTTCTCTGTCCCTCCCTCCATCCCTCCATACCCTAATTTATGGAACAAATTAAATCTACTGATCAGGCTTTTTTTCACCCTTAATATAACTCCAGCTGGCTACACCACTCAGTTTAGTCCAAACAAAAGATGTTAGTTTAATTTCCCTATATCCATATGATTTGGTAAATTAATTGCAAAACCATCTTCAAAGAAAAAACAAAAATGTAGGGTCAGATTAATCCCTGTCTATAGCTAATTGAATGGACAGCTAAATGGTACCGTGGATTAAGTGCCAGGTCTTGAATCAAGAAGATTAATCTTCCTGAGTTCAAATCTAGCCTCAAACACTTATTAGATGTATGACTCTGAAGAAATCACTTCACTGTTTATCTCAGTTCCTTCATTTCTAAAAATGAGTTGGAGAAGGAAATAGTAAATCCCAAATGAGGTCAAGAAGAGTTGCACATGATTGGAAAATGACTCAAAAACAACAACAAAGTCATTTGGGTATTTACTCAGTGACCTGTAAGGTAAAATACATTTTTTATATTTGATAGAGTAGGAAGAAAGGTAATACAAAAAATATATTTAATATTTAACATACCCATTAACTGTACTGGTGCTAGAATTTGTCTTGCTGTGTGTAATCACAATATTATAAATTTAGAGCTATAAAGAAACTTAGAAGCCATCTAATCTTTCATGATGAGGAAACTGAGGACCATGGAGATTAAGCAACGTGACCAATGTCATACAAGTAGTAAGCATGAGAGATGGGAAGTGAATCTTGGTCTTCTGATCTCAGAAATAGTATTTCTTCCACTTTATCAGACTGCCTCCCATTAGGCTTCCTTGGTTAACGTTATCTAATAAAGAGACTATTGCAAAAGCCCAGGCAAGTGATGTGTGAATCAATGACATGTGCCACACATTTCTAAAGTCCATGGTTTGGGAGTGGAGAGAATAGTGATTATTCCTGGAGACCATCCCTTGGTAAAGAGAGGAATGAATTTAGTTTGAGCACTGGAACTAGTGGAAGATGTAGCAACAAGGGTGTGATTATTTGCTGTCTGCATTTCAGACATTGCAAAGATCTGTATATAATCCAGGATTCTATCCAGGTTACACCTATGTGGAAGAAAAATACTTAAGAGATCAATTGTCCTTTCCATGTAGGAAGATGATGGGGTGGTAACGCAGTGGAACTGACTGCTCAAGCTCATTCATTGCCATATCTCATCCTGCCCTCTCAAAACTGTCAGATGAGCAAACCATAAGTATCTATGCAGAGAATATGCAGGATTGTGAGGGATATTTGGGGTTGACTTTTAGATTCTTTCATTTGGGGCAATGCATGGAATTAAAATGTCTGCTGTGACCAAATAATCATCAAGAACCAAAAGAAAATATAGCCTCCTTTGCCTCTAATCCAAAGCATACTTCTACCAAATAGTCAACAGTGAATATTTCCCAGATTTGGGTCCAATTACTGCTGTGTTGACTGGGTATGCTGACAATATACCAAAATGAACAATTACTAGACTTCGGGAAATATGTTAAAAGAGCAAGGAGGTTTTCCTCCCAGTGATTCTGCCTTGTATCTGAAAAGGTTGCAGGAGTGTATCTGTAATCTCACCAATGTGAGTATTTCCTACAATAGTTTACAATTAGATGATACTTTGAGATTTGCATTCCTCACCAAAAGCCTATGAAGTAAGTGCTATTATGCTTCCCATTTTACAAGTGACTCAACTGAAACTCCAAGTCAACAAGCAAGTCAAGAAACAGACATTAACCAAATGATGCAAATACAAATACAGGCTGAAAGAGAGACAATCCCTGATCTAAAGAAGCTGAAAAGTGAGATGGGGATGAGGGAAGAAAAGATACCCTCTGGGTGGGGGAGATAGTAGAGGAAGTCCAGAGAGTCATGGTGGCATCCTGGAGTGTTAACAAATGTGCCCCAAAGTCACATACTTCATGAATATTTAAGGCAAAATTTGAACCCAAGTCTTCTTGATTCCAAACTCAACACCCTAATTACCATGTCAACATACTTCCCCAACAAAGCAGATCCCAACACATCTGTGCCTGTCCATCCTGTCTTGTGTAACTCTTATGTATGATCTCCCACAAGTTCACTACAGTGTCCAACCAACATGCTAAAGGTCTTCCTCAAGGTTTCTTTATGACTCATGGATACCAGTAACCTTGCAAGCATATCATGAATCCACCCCTGGCAGCAAGATGGCAAAATGAACATAACATTGGACTCGGAGTAAGAAAGATCTGAGTTCAAATGATGCCTCAGACACTTAAGAGCTATGTGACCCTGGGAAAATCACTTGACTTTTCTCTCAGCCATAGTTGTCTCATCTGTAAAATGGATATAGTAATAACATCTAATACCTAGAGTTATTGTTAGGCTCAAATGACATAATAAATATGAAGCACTTTGCAATTTTTAAAGTGCTATATAAGTGTTAATATTAATATTAGCTGAGTAATAAGATGATCTTTTTTCTAACTATACATTTTTTATTTTTTAAATTAATTTATCCATTTTTAGTTTTGAAAACTCACTTCCATAAGCTTTTGAGTTTTAAATTTTCTCCCCCTCCATCCTTCCCTATCCCCCTCCCCCAGTCAGCATGCCATCTGGTATAAGCTCTACATTTACATTCATATTAAGCATATTTTCACATTAGTCATGTTGTAAAGAAGAATTAGAACCAAGGACAGGAATCATGAGAAAAAAGAAACAAAACAAGAAAAAAGAGAGAGCAAATAGTCTGCTTCAATCTGCCTTCAGACTCCGTAATTCTTTCTCTGAATGTGGATAGCATTTTCCATTCTGAGTTTTTGGAGTTGTCTTAGATCCTTGCATTGCTGAGAAGAGTCATGTCTCTGAACATTGGTCGTTGCACAATGTGGCTGTTACTGGATACAATGTTCTCCTGGTTCTGCTCACTTCACTCAGCACTGGTTCATGTAAGTCATTTCAGGTTTTTCTGAAATCTGCCTGCTCATCATTTCTAATAATACCATAGGATTCCATTGCATTTATATGCCACAACTTGTTCAAGCATTCCCCAGTTGATGGGCATCTCCTCAATTTCCAATACTTGGCCACCACAAAAAAAGCTGCTATAAATATATTTGTAAATGTGGATCCTTTGTCCATTTTTATGATCTCTTTGGGATACAGACCTAGGATGGGTATTGCTGGGTGAAAGAGTATGTAGTTTTATAGCCCTTTGGGCATAGCTCCAAATTGCTCTCCAGAATGGCTGGATAAGTTCACAACTCCACCAACAATGTTCCAACTTTCCCACATCTCCAGCATTTATCATTTTTCTGTTTCGCCATATTAGCCAATCTGATAGGTATAATGTAGTGCCTCAGAGTTATTTTAATTTGCATTTCTCTAATCAATAGTAATTTAGAGCATTTTATATGACTATAGATACCTTTATTTCTTCATCTGAAAATTGCTTGTTCATATCCTCTGGCCATTTATCAATTGACTAATGACTTGTATTCTTATAAATTTGATTCAGTTCTCTATATATTTGAGAAATGAGGGCTTTATCAGAAATATTGGCTTTAAAAATTGTTTCCCAGCTTTCTGTTTCCCTTCTAACTTTGGCTATATTGGCTTTATTTCTAACCATACATTTCTATGTTGATATCATTTGCACCACTTCTCCTATGTGATTCCTTAAAAAAGTGTATATTAACCCTCTCATGTCTCCAATGCTCTTGAAAAAGGTTAGCTGGGGCGGAGCCAAGATGGCAAAGTAGAAAGATGCACATACACATAGCTCCGAACCTACAAACCACAGAACGGCAGAGGGGACTAACCCAGGGCGAATTCTGCACCCAGAGACCACGGAATATTGGAGCGAGGGAGATTTCTGTTCTGGAGAGACTTGCAAACCTCTCACGGGGGGTCCTTCGCGCCGTGGACTGGGCGCCACGGCGGGTAGCAGAGAGCAACCATACCGCGGCAGCGACACCGTGAGAAAAAGATCCGAGAGGGCTACGGGACGGGATCTCCAGCGGCCACGCGGGTCCCTCCACCCACAGAGGGACCAGCAAACCTCTCGCCAAAGGTCCATCGCGCTGCAGACGCGGTGCCCAGCCCGGACCTGCGGCGGCGGCGGCGGCGGCCATGGCTCCGAGAGGCACAGATCTGAAAGGGCTCCAGAGGCGGGATCTTCAGCGGCAGCACGGGCCCCCCCCACCAACAGGTGACTGATGGGGGTAGGTGAGAGAGTCTCTTTGGCGGGCTGAGAGGGGAGTGAGGTGCCCCCAAGGCTCGGCCCCCCCAGGAGGTGGGGGCTGAGAGGCGGCTGCGGACGGGGGCTCCCCAAGCGAGCGGGAGCCTGGATCCATTGTGGAAGGTCTGTGCATAAACCCCCTGAGGGAATTGAGCCAGAGAGGCGGCCCTGCCCCTGACCTCAGCACCTGAGCCTAATTTAACACTGAATAACAGCCCTGCCCCCGCCAAAAATCCTAAGGCGGGAAGCAGCATTTGAATCTCAGTCCCCAAACGCTGGCTGGGAGGACCAGGAGGCGAGGTGGGTGTGAGGAGAACATTCAGAGGTCAGGCCACTAGGTGGAGAAAATGCCAAGAAAAGGGAAAAGAAATAAAACTATTGAAGGGTACTTTATCGGAGAAAAAACACTTCCTCCCTTCCTTTCTGATGGGGAGGAACAAGGCTTGCCATCAGGCAAAGACACAGAAATCGAGGACTCTGTGTCCCAGCCCACCCAATGGGCTCGGGCCATGGAAGAGCTCAAGAGGAATTTTGAAAATCAAGTTAGAGAGGTGGAGGAAAGACTGGGAAGGGAAATGAGAGGGATGAGGGAGAAGCATGAAAAGCAGATCAGCTCCCTGCTAAAGGAGAACCAAAAAAATCTTGAAGAAATTGGCACCTTGAGAACTAGCCTAACTCAGCTGGCAAGGAAGGTGCAAGGGGCCAATGAGGAGAAGAATGCTTTCAAAAGCAGAATTAACCAAATGGAAAAGGAGATTCAAAAGCTCACTGAATAAAATAGATCTTTCAAATCTGGAATGGTACAGATGGAAGCTTTGGACTTTTCGAGAAAGACAGATATCTCAGAACATACCGCGCAGATTTGAAAAATGGAAGATAATGTGAAATATCTTATTGGAAAAACAACTAACCTGGAAAATAGAATCAGGAGAGACAATGTAAAAATCCTGGGACTACCTGAAAACCATGATCAAAAGAAGAGCCTAGACATCATCTTCCATGAAATTATCAAGGAAAACTGCCCTGAGATTCTAGAACCAGAAGGCAAAATAAATATTCAAGGAATCCGCAGAACACCGCATGAAAGAGATCCAAAAAGAGAAACTCCTAGGAGCATTGTGGCCAAATTCCAGAATTCCCAGGTGAAAGAGAAAATATTGCAAGCAGCTAGAAAGAAACAATTCAAGTATTGTGGAAATACAATCAGGATAGTACAAGACCTGGCACCTTCTACATTGAGGGATAGAAGGGAATGGAATAGGATATTCCAGAAGTCAAAGGAACTAGGACTGAAGCCAAGAATCACCTACCCAGCAAAACTGACTATAATACTTCAGGAGAAAAAATGGTCTTTCAATGAAATAGAAGACTTTCAAATTTTCCTGATGAAAAGACCAGAGCTGGAAAGAAAATTTGACTTTCTAACACAAGAATGAAGAGAACCATGAAAAGGCGAATAGCAAAGAGAAATCATAAGGGACTTACTAAAGTTGAACTGTTTACATTCCTACATGGAAAGACAATATTTATAACTCTTGAAACATTTCAGTATCTGGGCGCTGGGTGGGAGTACACACACACACACATGCACACACGTACACATACATAGAGACAGAGTGCACAGAGTGAATTGAAGAGGATGGGATCATATACTAAAAAAAAAAAAAAAAAGCGAAATCAAGCAGTGAGAGAGAAATATTGGGAGGAGGAGAAAGGGAGAAGTTATATGGGGCAAATTATCTCTCATAAAAGAAGCAAGCAAAAGACTTAGTGGTGAGATAAAGAGGGGAGGCAAGAGAAAAACACGAGGTCTACTCTCATCACATTCCACTAAAGGAAAGAATATAATGCACACTCATTTTGATAGGAAAACCTATCTCATAATACAGGAGAGTGGGGAACAGGGGCACAAGCAGGATGGGGGGGAGGATAGAGGGGAGGGCATGGGGAGGAGAATGCAATACGAGGTCAACACTCATGGGGAGGGAAAGGACCATAAGAAAATAGAAGTAATGGGGGACAGGACAGAGGGAAATATAGTTAGGCCTATACAACACAACTAGTATGGAAATCATTTGCAAAACTAAACAGATATGGCCTATATTGAACTGCCTGTCTTCCAAGGGGAAGGGGTAGAGAGGGAGGGAGCTAAAGAAGTCGGAACTCAAAGTGTTAGGACCAAATGTAATGTTCTTACCACTGGGTAACAAGAAATACAGGTTAAGGGGTCAAGAAAGCTATCCGGCCCTACAGGACAAAAGAGAAGACAGAGACAAGGGCAGGGAGGGAGGATAGAGGAGAGAGCAGATAGGTCACGGGGCAATTAGAAAGCTTGGGTCTGGCGGGGGGGAGGGGAAAAAAGGGGAGAAAATTTGTAACCCAAAATTGTGTGAAAATAAATGTTAAAAGTTTAATTAAAAAAAAAAAAAAGAAAAAAAAGGTTAGCTAATATAACATATGTAAACTATAGTTCATTCCCTCTGGTTGGTAAAGTTTCTTGGTACAGGAAGTCAGGATTATGAAACTGAGGGGGGAGGCCACTTAAGGAGGAAAGGGGGCAAGATTTCTTTATCCTTAATGCCCAACTCAAAGAAACTAGAACACATTAAATAAATCATCAAAAAACATAAAATTCCAAAGGTTCTAGTAGAGGGCTAGACAGTAACAAAAGGTTGCTAATAAGGACAGTAAAGTTTTAATATAACTTCCTGATATACTTTCAAAATTATAAAATGATTTAAAACATTCTAACATGAGAATAATATAGTATAAAATTCAGTCTTATTGACTTTACAGTATCTACAGTAGCCTCTGGGGGCTAATTCAAAAGCACAGTGTTTAATTTGAAGGAGAAAGAGAGAGTGTATCATCCAAAACCATCATTTTTCTTCATATTATCACCATTTTAGCCAGCTCCGCAGTAGTTTTAGTAGAAAGAAATAGAAATAGCATTATTTGATTCCCAGGAGAGAAAATGCCTAAGGGAGCAAAGTCCTCCTAGAATTTTTTCTCTTATTACTGACAGCCCATCTCAAGCGAACATTGAGTGATTCTAGAGAGTCCACATGGAGTTTAAAGGAGGGAAAAGCAGGGGGAGACTGTTTCCAACAGGGCCGACATTGCAGAAGGGTCAGGATTCAAAATCTCAGCAAGACATTTAATTCCTAGAAAGAAAAATGGGGATTATATTCTTTGGAGTTAGTACCTCTGACTACCTCTAAGTCGAGTCCATTTACTTTCTGTCAGAACAAATATATTGAGTTGAATTAGTAGCAGGACAAAGACAAATGGCTTGAGTTTGGCAAGATTAGCATAGCAATGAATACTGGAGAACCTATCCACTTAGTCAAAGTGTTCCAGAAAAGTTATGTGTAAATTAAGTTTCTGTACATTGCATAATTCTTTAAGTGCACTGAGGAAATTTCATGATTTACTCCTTTGATGAAACTTTCCACAGAGTGCAAGATCCTCTTGTAATACAAGTAATCACCAGTTTCAACAATTTAGCAAACTGATGAAAACCCACCTGTGTGCAAGGAACCAAGAACACAAAAGCAAAAGTGAAATAATCCTTACATTCAAGAAGCACAGAGTCACCTTTTGGGGGAAAGAGGCAAGGAATAAAACATGTAGACAGGACAGAAGAAAAACTTTGGATTTGTAGCCAGATAGGCTGGGTTCAAATCCTGGTTGTGGCACATACTCCCAATGTGACCTTGGGCAAATCACTTAACTTCTCCAGGCCTCAGTTTCCTCATCTAGAAAACAAGGAGGTAAATCTAAATGATCTCAAAAATCCATTCTGGCCATAAATATATAATTTTATTATCCCAAGTAAATATAAAGTAATAACAAAATAATTTTACGTACATGATCATACTAAGAACTGAGAGGATGAAGAACGCCTGGTATAGGAGGTTGCACCTGAGGCAGTTTGAGAAGGAAGCTAGGGAATCAAAGAGGCAGAGATGAGGTAGGAATGCATTCCTGATGTAAGGGACCATCTAAATAAAAGCATGGAAATAGGAAAATGGCAAGCCATGGACAGGGGAACAGCTAGCAGGCTCCTCCAACTAAAATGAAAGCTTGTGAAAGAAAATTATACAAAACACAACTAGAAGCTATATTGTAAAAGGTTTTAAAAGTCAGGCTTTGGATTTCTGCAGTTTTCCTAGAAGCAGCAGGCATTCACTGAAGATTTTTGAGCATAAGGGTGACATGGTTAGATTTGTGCTCAAAAAATATGAATTCTGCAACTGTGTGGAAGATGGATTAGAGAAGGGAGAAGCTAACTACTAAGCTATCACAATAGTCCAAATGAGAGATACTACAACCCCAAACAAGGATAGAAGTTACATGGATTGAAAGAGACAAGCAGGAAATATTTTATAGAGGCAACATCAATAATACTTTACTATAGAATATAGACTATGGGTATGAGCAAGATGAAAAAGTTCAGAATTTTTTTTTAGCATGAAAACCTGGATGAATGGAAAGACAGCAGTATCCTAAATAAAAACAGGGAACCAAAATTTGTGGGAATGCAGCCAAAGCAGGACTGAGGGGGGAATTTATATCTCTAAATGCATTTATCAATAAAAGGGAGAAAGAGTAAATCACTGAGTTGGACATGCAACTTAAAAAAATAAAAAAGAACAAATTTTAAATTCTCCATTAAACACCAAAATGAAAATCCTGGAAATCAAAGAAGATATTAACAAAATTGAAAGTGAAAAAACCATTGAATTAAGTAAGTAAAATTAGGAGCTGTTTTTACCATAAAACCAATATAATAGACAAACCACTGGTTGATTTGATTTTTAAAAAGAAAGAAGATTAAATTACTAGTATCAAAAATGAAAAGTGAATGTATCACCAATTAAGTTGAAAGTAACACAATAATTAACAGTTATTTTGTGCAATTATATGCCAATAAATCTGACAATCTAACTGAAATGGATGAATATTTACAAAAATATAAAGTGCTCAGATTAACAAAAGAGGAAACAGAATATTGAAATAATCATGTCTTAGAAAAAGAAAGTGAACAAGCCATCAATGAGCTTCCTAAGTAAAACTTCCTAGGACCAAGTGGATTCACAAGTGAATGCTACCAAACATTTAAAGAACAATTAATTACTCCAAGGAAAGTGTGGGAAAGAAGAGGTATTAGACTGACTACCAAACTGAAGGTCTACAGGATCATTGTGCTGACCTCATTGTTGTATGCCTGTGAAACATAGATAGTCTACCAGCACCATGAACTGTCTTAGGAAGATTCTGAAGATCACCTGGCAGGATAAGGTACCACACACTGAGGTACTTACTTGAACTAAACTGTCAAGCATTCAAACTCTGCTTCAGAGAGTGCAACTCCAAAGGGCTGGTCATTGTTCGAGCACAAAACATATGCTTGCCGAAAAGACTATTTTATGGAGAACTCACATGAGGCAGGCAATCACATGGTGGTCAGAAGAGGCAATAGAAGGACACTCTCAAGGTCTCTCTCAAGAACTTTGGAATTGATTGTGTGACATGGGAGACATTAGCACAGAACTGCTCAGCATGGTGTGCCCACATCAGACAAGGTGCTGTGCTCTATGAGCAAAGCAGAATTGAAACAGTTCAAAGAAAATGCAGGATGCACAAATTTAGAGTATCCACCCCAAATGTTTTCATGAACTATTTGTGCCGGACCTAGGGTAGAGCATTCTGAGCTCATATTGGTCTGATCAATCACAGTCAGACACACTGAAACTTGACTCTAGCACAGTCATGTCATTTTGGCCCTCTTTGAGAATCAAAGACAACAAACCAATTACTCCAATACTATATAAATGATTTGAAAAAAATAGGAAAAGGAGTTCTAACAAATTCCTTTTTTAACACAAATATGGTTTTGATACCTTAACCAGGGAGAACAAGAATAGAGAAAGAAAAAAACAGAACAATTTCTTAATGAATATCTGCAAAAATTTTAAATAAAACACTAGCAAGGAGATTACAGCTGTATACCACAAATATATCACAATGACCAGGTGGGATTTCTACCAGGAACATAAGGCTGGTTCAATATTAGTAAAACTAGCAGCATAATTGACCATATCAAAAACAGCAAAAAGTATATATGATTATGTCAATGGATGCAGAAAAAGCCTTTGGCAAAATGAACACTCATTCCTAACTAAAAACTCTAGCAAGCACAGGAATAAAATGAGCCTTTCTTAAAATGGCAAGTAGTATCTGTCTAAAACCAAAAACAAGCATTATCTGTAAGGGGGATAAGCTTGAAGTTTTCCCAGTAAGACCAGCAAGGACGTGTACTATCACCACTATCATTCAATATTGCATTAGAAATGTTAGATATAACAATAAGACAAGAAAAAATAAATTGAATGAATAAGAGTAGGCAATGATGAAACAAAACTATCACTCTTTGCAAATGATAAGATGGTATGCTAACACAACCCTAAAGAACTAAAAACAAAAAAACTAGTTGAAACAATTAACAACTTTAGCAAATTCACAGGATATAAAATAAACCCACATAAATCATCAGCATTTCTATATACTATCAATAAACCCTGGCAGCAAGAGATAGAAAGAAAAATTCCATTTAAAATAACTTCAGACAATATAAAATAGTTGGGGGTCTACTTACAAGGACAAACCCAGGAACTATATGAACATAATTGTAAAACACTTTCACATTGATACAGATAAATTAGAACATATGGAGAAATATTAATTGCTCATGGCTAGGCCAAGTCAATATAATAAGAATAGTAATTTTGCTGAAGTTAATTTACTTATTCAGTGCCATACCAATCAAAATACCAAAAAAAAACCCCATAAAGTTAGAAAAATTATAAAATTCATCTGGAAGAACACAATGTCAATAATATCACGGAAATTTTTTTTAATGTGAAAGAAGGCAGCCCGGTAGTACCAGATTTTAAACTATATTGGAAAGCAGTAATCATCAAAACAATCTGGTACTGGCTAAGAAATAGAGTGATGGATCAGTGGAATAGATTAAGTACACCATGCACAGAAGAAGAAATCAAAGCTATCAATAACCACATGGAAAAAATGCTCTAAATGATTATCAATTAAAGAAATACACACTAAAATAACTTTGAGATACCACTTGACATCTCTCAGAATAGCTAACAGAAAAGTAAAATGATAAGTGCTGGAGGGGATGTTGAAAAATTAGGATATTAATGCATTGTTGGTGAAGTTATGAACTAGTCCAACTATTCTGGAAACAATTTGGAACTACACCCAAAAGGTTTTAAAATTGTGCATACTCTTCAACCCAGCAATTTTGTTTGTATCCTGAAGAGATCAGAGTGAAGGAAAAAGGAACTAATTGTACCCAAAGAATATGTATAGCAGCTCTTCTTGTGGTAGCAAAGAATTAGAAAATGAGGGGATGCCCATCAAGTAGGAAATGGCTGAACAAGTTATGGTATATGAATGAGATGGAATACCATTGTGCTATAAGAAACAATGAACAAGATGATTTCAGAAAAAAATGGGAAGATTTATATGAACTCATGCAAAGTGAAGTGAACAGAACAAGGTAAACATCACACACAGTAACAGCCACATTATAAAAATAATTAACTCTGAAAGACTTAGCCACTACCAAGACGATTCCAAGGACCCATGATGAAAAATGTTACTCAGCCGCAGAGAGAAAACTGACGAACTCTGAGTTCGGATTGAAGCAAACTTTTCTTGGAGTTTTTTGTATTTCATTTTGTCACACAATAATACATGACTTCCCCTGTATAATCAATACTAAATCACCTGCCTTCTCAAAGATGGGGAGGGTCTGGAGAAAGGGAGAGAATTTGGAACTCAGTTTTTTCTAAATTAAGTTTTAAAATGTGCATGCAATTGGGAAATACTTAACAAAATAAGAGAGTGTTATGAGTTCAAGAGTGTTTGAAAGAGGAATGTGTATGAGAGAAAATAAAATTATTTCCATTCTGAACATGTTAAATTTGAGACACCTATAAGATATCAAGGTGGAGCTGTCCAGGAATCAGTTGGTAATGTAGGATTAGAGTTCAGGATAAAGATTACGGCTCTTTTATCAAGATGACTATTCATTCATGGGCTTTGCCTAAACAAAGCCCAACCAAAACACAAATGTATTGTGGGTGTGGCCAACTGAGGGTAAACAACTAAGCTACAACTATGGTAAGTAAAACATTCCAGACTCATCACCATCACCATCCTCATCTGATACTAAATGGGGCCTTCAGTGAGATTACATGTTGCCAGAACCATACTCAAAAACCTTCCCAAATACTGTAGAATTTTCCAGAATGTACCAGTTGCCTTTTAGAACCCAGGATCACTCCCATGATATAATTAGAAGAGTAAAAAGGAGTTTACTTAACAGGAGTTCCTTAAACCAGTAAAATCACAAGCATAGAGAGTATTCACACCATGGGAGGTGAAAGCCAGTCTGAGCTCCAGTAAAGAGAAACTACCATTTGGAGTTGATCTGAACTGTATGAACAGGTAGACCGTCTGACAACTAGGTTGCTAAAAGGAAAAATAAAAATTCATGAATAGTTTTGAGAGTATGTATTTATAAACTATTGTATATACATTTACACATATATGTGTATATGCATATACATACCCAGGTATATGTGCATGTGCATATGTGTACACTGTGTATATAACTATACATGCATGCACATGCACGTGAATAATAACTGTATTCTTCATTAATGTGTACACTGTATGCACTTTTGTATATATCTTATTGCAGTACATATATACACATAGCATATATGAATATACATATATACTTGTGTACATAGTGGTATGTGCAGCCTGGATATACATGTGTCATATGAGTATATGCAATGTATGTACATATACATACATCATTGTATTATTTTTCTATAACATGCATGCATGTCTACATTTGTAGGTATGTGTCTATATTTATAGACAAGCACATATACATACATACACATGGGTGTACATGCATAACTGGCTTTATACACACATATATGTTTTATATAAGATTTTTAAAAACTTCTAAAGGTAGTTGTCAAGTCCTTCCAACTTGAGTTCTTATTGAACTTAAAAGAGGACACATTTTTCCTCCACATAATTAATAGAAATACCAAGAAATGAGCTGAAGTTGTGTAACTTTCCAAGGCTACTTCTTCACAGATTTCATGTGCACCCACTTTCAGTGTTGCGCTATTTATAGCTATTTTTCACTTCTGATCTTTTAGCTCATGCAGATCAGGTCTTGTAATATCAATATATATATGAGATTTGCCTCTTATACGGAGATTGATTTTTTCACAAAAACCATGATTTTAGAGTTACAACTAGGATATTCTAGGTTGTGCAAAATTCATTTTAATAACGTGATCTAGTTTTTTTCTAGTTCTTGAAATTTAGGTAAAATTTCGTAGTTGCTCTTTTACCTGTCCTTCTGAAAAAATAGTTATGCTGAACTAAACTTTACATTTTTTAAAGCTGATCATATTTAACACTAATAAGAATAAAGATATTAAAATAATAAGAGCTAGCATTCACATAGTACTCTAAGGTTTACAAAGCACTTTACAGTATTATCTCATTTGACCTTCACAACTACCCTGAGAAGGAGGTGCTATTATTGTCCCAGTTTTTACAGAGGAAACTGATGCAGAGAGAGGGTAAAGCCCAGAGCTACATAGCTATGAAGTGTCCGAGGCCAAATTTGGATTCAGGTCTTCTTGATTCCAGGTCTAGTTCTGTTCACTGTACATCAAACTGCTGCTGCAACTTATCAACACTTCCTACATCTTTGATTGTCTACTTCTATTTCTCTTTTTAGAAACTCTAATACTGACCCTTTTCAAGTCTTTGAAAACTACCAGTTCCCCAAGAATTCTCAGAAATAATTGCTACTAGATTTACAGCGACTTCACCCAAAGACTTATGTGCCCTAGGATATAGTGGCTATAAGTTTGAAAATATTTCATTTACTTCTGAAAGCACGGACGGATGTTTCCCTCTTGTAACATAAGTCCTAACCACTCACATCAAGTATTTCCATCTACAAATTTTATATCATGGTCCCTCTTTTTGTTTTTGAGAAGAAAAAAAAGGTCAGAATACATACTAAGAGCTTTTCTTTTTAGCATCATTTATTACAAATATCCTCACTTAACAAATGAGCATTATTTTTCTATTGAGTTTATGACATATACATTAAGAACACTAAGCACTAATAAGAGAAATGTAAATTAAAACAACTTTGAGGCTTTCCTTTGAGCCCATTAAATTTGCAAAGATGATAAAGTAGGGTGAATGTTGGAGAGGCAAACAGAGGATACTAATGCACTGTTGTTGAGGAACAGGGGATTGGTTCAACCATTCTGGAAAATTACCTTGGATTTTATCCCCAAAAGTGCAAACTTTTACTAACTACTGTACATCGACTTTGATCCAGAGATGCCACTACTAGATATCATACATCCCCAAAGAGGTGCAAGACAATAGAAAAAATCAATATGTACAATTTATTTGGAAGAGCATTATTTATCTAAATATCAAATAGGAAACTATTTAATTATTTGGATTAAATGTAATGAAACTTTTTTGTCCTCTAAGAAAGGACAAATGCAAAGAATTTGGAAAAATTTTGGAAACTTCATATAAACTGATATCAAACTAAATAAGTAGAACCCAGAGAACAAATTTCAAAACAATGGTAATGAAATATATTTTTTGTTTCTCAACAGAGAGATGATGCAATAGAGTTGCAGCATGAGACATAATAGCCAATGTGCTCACTTGTTTTCCATGACTGCATTTATTTTGTAAGATTGAGAAAATTTTGTAAGATTGAGAAGTAGAAAAAATAATAAAAATAGGACTAAATAAAAGAATAAAAACAAGAACAATAAACATTTTAAATGCACAGAGGAAAGCAAACTTCCTACAGAAAGGTACAGAGAAGCAAACTGGCACTTTTGTTGCTACCTACTTAAATTCATATACTTTCTTAGATAAACTGTAGCTGAAATTTACAATTTCCTATTTAAAAAGAACATTAGGAAGATTGAAAATTTTTTATATGAAAAATCAAATAAATTAGAGGAAAATATCCTTTTCTGGGGTTTTTTAAATTGTATCTTTTGTCCCATTCATTTTAAGTTGATAAACGGGCATGAGCCAAGTCAAAACCCAGCAAGCTTCTTTAATACAGCAGATTTAACTAATGGGTTAGTCACACTGTTTAATAGTGACATGGTGAGCAAGAATAACTTGTTATAAACCAGTCTTCTTTTTTTTTCTTTGCTTTGCATGTACATAATGGATAGTGCTAGACTTGGAGTCAAGACAACCTGAATTCAAATCTTACCTTTGATGAGTAGCAACTTTTTTGACCAGAGGCAAAACATTTACACTCTCTATGCCTTAGCACCCTTACTAACTATAATTATAATTCCAGCCTCACAAGGATGTTGCGAAGTGCAAATGAGTCAATGTATAGAAGCACTATGCAAACTTTAAAGCATCATAAAAGTAGTAATATTATTTATTACTAATTAATAAGTTAGAGAATTGCTTAAGCTTTCAACGGTGTAGGAAACTTATAGTGTATAATCTCCATCTGCTGCCACAGATTGTCAAAAATCTCTTAAATCTATCAAGCTGCATGAGACTTTGAGAGATTAAGTCATGTAGTCAGTATGTATCAGTGGTAAGATTTGAACCCAGGATGTCCTGATTCCAAAGCTTGGCCCTCTATCCATTAGACCCTACTAATTCTCACCATTATCATCATTGTGTGATGTGACTGCACATAATAGGCATTTAATCAATGACATTATTATTGTTGTCATTATTAGAAATTAGAAGTCCCTTTCTGCATCTTGACAGTAAGCAAGATAACCCATGAACATCAGAACACAGTAAAAGAGGGGATTCCATTATTTTAATTAACTTCTATCTCATTTCCTAACCTCACTCACATTCAGTCTTGATCAAATAGCACTGCAAAGATCTATCACTGAGGACAGGATTAACCTCAGCATCCAAGAGAGATGCTATTACTTTAATCCTACTCCTTTTGCATTCTACAGCTTTGCTTTGTTCAAATGACTGGGTCACTGGTGAGAAGAGGGAGTGTGAGAAATCCTGAGACTCTAGAAATCTGGTATGAAGACTCCACCTGGTGGTGGATACTTATATTCTTTATTCTCAAAGAAATCTGAATTAGATTTTTCTCCCATGGGCATAGTTAACAAGATATGGGGAAGGGACTTCAAATTAATTTACCTCTTTCCATTTCCACTTTTGATCCTCCCTCGTATTGCCCCTAAAAGAGAAATGTTTACATATGCTATGAAAGAATAAGAATAAATCTAAGGTTCTAAAATTCTGAGCTTGGTCCAACAAGTATTGTTGGATACCTGTTCTGAGCACGATGGTCATTCTTGCTACATGCAACGACCATTTTTCAGCCCTCATCCACTGTGATCTCTTCCAGTCCACAACATAGTGACCTGTCTGTTCCTTGGAATTCCCCCTCATTTGTCTCACATTTCGAATTTTCTTCCTTTTCTGTTTCTTTTGCTGACTCCTGCCTCTCATCCCCTAAATACTGATCACAAGAGGGTTCTGCCCCAGACTTTCTTTTTTTTCTTTCTATACTCCCTCCACTTCTGTAGATCCCTCCCATAGCTACATTACTGGCTTTATTTATCTCACCTGAACTTTAGTCCCATAGTACAAATGCCATAATATTTCTTCCCTTATAAGTCCCTAAAACTCACATGTTCAAAACCTGAATTTACTTTCCTATCAAAATGACTGCTTTTTGCCAACATCTCAGTACCATCAGATATGATGAATTAAATAAGCATTTGTGCAGTTTATAGAGTATAAAGTCCTATGCTAAATTAAATCACCCTTCTTTCAACTTTCTAGTCTAGAAATCTTAGAGTCATCTTTAACATTCCCCCCTCCTATTCATTGTCAGCCTGTCACCATGTACTATCATTTCTTTCTTTTTAAGTGTACGCTGTGTTTGCTTATTTCCACTCATTCCTATTTTTTAAAATATCTAAAATTAGACCATTACTTCACCACTAGATTACTACAATGACTCACTTGCTGTTCTTTCTACTTCTGGGTTTTCCCCTTTCCAATTCATTCTGAAAACCACTGCCACAACTAATGTTTCTAAAATACTGCTTTTATCATGTCACTTCACTGATCAAAAATCCACAAATGGCTCCCTATTGCTCATTCTCTTATCTGGTACCAATCCCCATCCTGCCTAAACAAAGTTATATGCTACCTGTTGAGACTGCTCTCCTTCTTCAGATATCATGTTTAGACTTACTTCCATGGTTTTACTTATGCTGTACCCCTTACATAAAATGTCTTTCCATCTACCCAAGGACCTCCTATGTCCTTTATAAGGACTGTTTGGATGACTTAACCCTCACACATTGTTCTCTTAACCCCTATTGAACATACAGGTCCCCCAGCAGCACCAAAATTAAAAATAAGAGACACATAAGTCTCAGAAGTTCCCATCTTGTTCAGAAAATATAAAATACATTATAAAATTTGCTTCAAACTTGACTCAGACTTCATAAAACCTTCAAGTTGGAAAGGATCTTAGCATTCAGTTAATATGACCCCCACCCAAATTTGAAATCTCATCTACTCCTTCCCAAAGTGATTTTTTTTCCTTATGCTGATCCAAAACTGATTTTCTTTGCCCATTCCATGTTCTATGCCCTAGTTTTATTCTCTGGAACCACACACAACAAGCCTAATTCTTCTTGGTACAGTGAACAGAGTGCCAAGTCTGGAGTCTGAAAGACCTGAGTTCAAATCTAGACTCAGACATCTATTAGCTGTGTGATGCTGGGGAAGACCCTTAACAGCTCTGTTTGCCTCAGTTACCTCATCTGTTTAAAAAATGGGGGGAGGGGATAATAATAGCACCTAAAGCATCTATCTCCCAGGGCTGTTGTAAAGATGAAATGAGATAATAACTTAAAAGTGCCTCATACAGTGGCGGACACATAGTAAGTGCTATATAAATATTAGCTATTATTGTTATTCCACATGATAATCCTCTCATATATTTGAAGAAAAGGATCATATCCCTCCATACATCTTCATTTCTACAGGCTAAATATTGACTTAATAATGATAAATAATGGTTCTTTCCATCAGAAAGCATGGCTTCAAATCACCTCCTCCTCTTAATGACTCTTCTCTAGGTATGGGCCAGTTTGTCAATGTCCCTTCTGAATATGCAATAAAGACTTCTGAACTCTGCTTCACACAGTGATCCATCATGACTTTGGAAGACTCATGATAAAGGATGCATCTCAACCTGGAAAAAAGGCCTTGGTCTAGAACTACGGAATAAGCATACACCTTCAGACATTGTCAATCTGTCCAATTGTTTTGTTTTACTTAGTCTATTTGCTACAAGACATGGCATCAATTCTGGGGGATTGGGAGTAGAACTGGTGGTATAACTGGTAATGCAAAAAGAAAAGAAAGAAAGAGTAGTAATGAAACATTTCAAAAATACAAAATAGACCATTTTTAGAAGGAGACACCTATAAACAGGGTAGTTTTGTTACTATCAAGTTAAATTTAATATGCATGGAAAAACATACTGCACATAACAGAATTCAACCAACCAGCATTTATTAAGAACTTTGCACATGCCAGATATCAGATTAGGTGCTGGAGATGCAAAACAAAACAAAAACAGCCCCTGCCCTCAAGGAATTTGTATTCTAATAGGGAGACAATCTATATGTACCTATTTATAGATGGTACAGTGGCCCGGCACTCTATCTCCTATGCCACCTACCTGCCTAGTTATGTTCTCTGTGAAATGCTCAGTGCTGAGGATAGACGGAAAGGAAAGGAGAAGGGGAAGGGGAAGTATTTCTAAGAAGCCGCAAGTCATGGTGGCCCTGACATTTTTGTATTATCTACAAACTTGATGATGAGGGCACTTAAAAGTTGGGTATATGTTGTCCCCCCTCAGAAGAATGTCAAAGAAGAGCTTGTTAAAGGCCATGGGAATGTTTAGCCAAAGTAGATGAGATTTAGTAGGAAAGTGGGAACTGAGGATATAAGGGATAATATAACACCTGTCTCCACATTTTCAAAGGGCTGCCATTTGAAAGAGGCTATGGAGTCCAGAGGACAGAACTACAACCAATTCTATCCACAAATTGATTATAATTTCTTAACAATTAGCGTTATCTGAAAATGAAAATCAGTTCCTTTAAAGATGGCAGGTTGCCTATTATTAGAGTCAGGATAACTGTTTGCTATGGGTATAATGATGGAGATTCCTATTCAGGCATGATTCTCAAAGACTCTACATGACCTCCAAGGTCTCTCCCAAGTCTATCTGTGATTTCACAGGTCACTCCACTAGATGCTCCCTCTAGATTGGCATCAATCCATCACTTCACATTAGTCTTCACATTAGGTCAGTTACAAACCACTTAAAAATGACCTAATTACATTGTCATCTAATTCAGAGCTCTCCATCATATCCACAAAGATATTGTAAAAAAAGTGACTAAGACTTCTTGAAATTCAAATATTCTGAAATAGTGTTTAGAGTGTAAGATTTAGAATTAGGAAGATCCTAAACTCAAATTCTTTTCAAAATATTTACTACTTGTGAGACTTAGGCCATTCACTTCTCCTAAAATAGTTTCCTAATCTGCAAAATGTGGAAAATACTACTTGTATCAACTAGCTTGGAGAGGTTTCTTGGTGCAGATGGGTAGGTAGGAAGAGGGGCGAGAGGAAGAGAGAGACAAAGAGGGGGGGGATAGAGACAGAGAGAGAGAGAGACAGAGACGGGAGGGTGGGAGGGAGGGAAGGAGGGAAGGAGAGAGAGAGAGAGAGAGAGAGAGAGAGACTGAGAGAGAGAGAAGGCATTTAATAAGTACTTGCGATGTGGAAGATAGAGTTGATAGAGAGTCTTGGATTCAGAAAAACCCAGATTTAAGTCCTCATTCTGAACAAGGGAATGTTACTTAACCTCTCATGTCTCAGGTAAATTCCCTAAAACTCCAGTTTGTAGAATGAGTACCAAGTCCTACAATTCAGATAAAATCACAGATCTTTTTTTTTTTTTTGTTATGTTTGTGTTGCCCCCACTCCCAACCCACCCTTTATTGTACTGTAAGTTCTGGGAAAGCAGGGGCCATATCTTATGTAAATTTCACATCTCTTTCAGTGCTTAGCACTCTATATTTAATACTTAATAAATGTTGCCTAAATGAAAAAACAGGATCAGTTGCACTAACCCAAACATAACCCAACCCTCTCCATCTTCTGTGGAAAGGGTATTTTTCCTTTTCCAAGCAATATTTATTTACAATTATGTTACCCATGACTCTTCACAGAGAGCCACAGATCTACTGCAAAAGAAAATAAACACCTTCAAAGCAAACATCTACAAGTAAACACCAATTATTTGCCTGGTGCATTTTTAGATGCTCTTACTTTCATCAGAGCAATAACCTTGCTCTTAGGGATCGATTAAAGAAATACTAAAAGCCTAGTAATGGCAGAGCCAGGAAAAAATGCGGGAAAATACCTCAACAATGTATTTCTTGATGATAACCATTTGCAAACAAATCTCTTGCATCTATATTAGATTGAATTTTTCATGCAATTTCTTTTATGGAAGATGATAATTTTAAGGAATGGTGATTTTTATCAAACTTCAAGCTAAAAAAAATGATGCAAATAAGCCAACTTTTATATCGGTATGACTGTTTGTTATTACAAAACCTAGGGGGGCGGAGCCAAGATGGCGGAGTAGAAAGACGCACACACACATAGCTCTGAACCCACAACCCATAGAATGGCTACAGGGAAGTAACTCACGGCGAATTCCGCACCCAGAGGCCACGGAACATTGGAGCGAGGGAGATTTCTGTTCCAGAGAGACCTGCAAACCTCTCGCGGGGGGGGGGCCTTCGCGCTGCGGACTGGGCGCCGGGACTGGGAGCTGAGTGCAGCCCTGCCGCGGCCGCGGCACCGAGAGGAAAAGATCCGAGCAGGCTTCACAGACAGGATCTCCAGCGGCCACGCGGGTCCCTCCACCCACAGAGGGATCTGCAAACCTCTCGCAAAAGGTCCGTCGCGCTGCAGAGACAAAGCCCAGCCCAGACCTGCTGCGGTCACGGCTGCGGCACCGAGAGAAACAGATCTGAGCAGGCTTCAGGGACGGGATCTCCAGCGGCCGCACAAGTCCCTCCACCCACAGGTGACAGGGGTGGGTGAGAGAGTCTCTTTGGCTGGTCGAGAGGGGAGTGGGGTGCCCCCATAATTCAGGCCCCCCCCGGGAGGTAGAAGCTGAGAGGCGGCTGCAGACAGGGGCTCCCCAAGCGGGCGGGAGCCTGAATCCATTGCGGAAGGTCTGCGCATAAACCCCCTGAGGGAACTGAGCCTGAGAGGTGGCCCTGCCCCGATCTCAGCACCAGATCATAATCTCATACTGAATAGCAGCCCTGCCCCCGCCAAAAGCCCTGAGGCTGGAAGCAGCATTTGAATCTCAGACCACAAACACGGGCTGGGAGGATCAGGAGGTGAGGTGGGTGTGAGGAAAATATTCAGAGGTCAAGTCACTGGCTGGGAAAATGCCCAGAAAAGGGAAAAGAAATAAGACTATAGAAGCTTACTTTCTTGGCGAACAGGCATTTCCTCCCTTCCTTTCTGATGAGGAAGAACAATGCTTACCATCAGGCAAAGACACAGAAATCAAGGCTTCTGTGTCCCAGCCCACCCAATGGGCTCAGGCCATGGAAGAGCTCAAAAAGAATTTTGAAAACCAAGTTAGAGAGGTGGAGGAAAAGCTGGGAAGAGAAATGAGAGACATGAAGTCAAAGCATGAACAGCAGATCAGCTCCCTGCTAAGGGAGACCCAAAAAAATGTTGAAGAAATTAACACCTTGAAAACTAGCCTAACTCAATTGGCAAAAGAGGTTCAAAAAGCCAATGAGGAGAAGAATGCTTTCAAAAGCAGAATTAGCCAAATGGAAAAGGAGATTCAAAAGCTCACTGAAGAAAATAGTTCTTTCAAAATTAGAATGGAACAGATGGAGGCTAATGACTTTATGCAAAACCAAGAAATCACAGAACAAAGACAGAAGAATGGAAAAATGGAAGATAATGTGAAATATCTCATTGGAAAAACAACAGACCTGGAAAATAGATCCAGGAGAGACAATGTAAAAATTATGGGACTACCTGAAAGCCATGATCAAAAGAAGAGCCTAGACACAAAACCTACAGAAAAGTATTAAACTACATAACTACATCTGTTGTACTTCCTGGCATATAGTTTGCATTTATTCACCTGTTCACATGCTGTTTTTCCTCCACAGAATGCAATCTCCTTGAGAGCAGAGACTATTACATTTTTGTCTTTGTAGCCCCAATAACTAGCACATTGTTTGGCATATAAAAATTATTTGTATTATTAAATTAAACTAATAACTCCCCCAGATCTTTTCTTTCTTAGACCCAACAAGTGTTTCCAAAGTGTCTATTAAATGCTAGGCACTGTGCTAGGTACAGTAGAATACAAAAACAAAAATGTTGACAAATATTCCCTTCCCTCAAAGAGCTTACATTGTACTGGAGAAAATAACATGCATGAAAATTAAGTCAAAACAAAACATATACAAAATAAATTTACATTACCTCCAAAAATGTAGATTGCTTTATAAAATTATATTCCCTTTTCCTTGGGGCAGCTAGGTGGTGCAGTGGATAGAGCACCAGTGCAGGAGTCAGGAGGACCTGAGTTCAAATCTCATCTCAGACACTTGACACTCACTAACTGTGTGACCTTAGGCAAGTCACTTAACCCCAATTGCCTCATCCTGGGTCATCTCTAGTCATCCTGATGAATATCTGGTCACTGGATTCAGATGGCTCTGGAGGAGAAGCAAGGCTACTGACCTGCACAGCCCTCCCTCACTCAAAACAAAGTCAAGTACAAATCATGTCATCATTTCTCTGATGGCATGGTCTTCTTCAGCAACAAAAGATGAACACACATTCCCTTTCCCCAACCAAACTTTAATCTGGAGTTAATTTTCCTTCAATTCCATGAAATATTTCGGATGTAGTAGGATTTCTTAAATTTTACCTGCATTTTAGGATATATTTGTCTTCAGATGATGTCAGTTGGGAAAAAATATTTATATACCTCATAACGTAGTAATGGTACATTAAATTCTATCCTCAACCATAAATATAGCTGGCTTTCTGGGGTTTGTTAAACATCTTTGGATAGGATGATTGTGAGATATTTCTCAGCTATTAACTGTTATTTAGGATTATAAAATTACAAATATTCTGAAGAGTCTATTTAGGGAGGGAAGAAGAGGAAGTGACTATGGAGAAGTTATGTATACACATTTACTGAGAGTTGGAAAGGTTTCTCTCATTTTCATGCCTTAAAACCTATCCCTGCTTCCCAAGGTCTATCATTCCATATTCTGAATTCCACTAGCATCTCACTGCAGTATGGTTTGAATGGGACCTGAATCATCATTCTTCCCTAGCATCACCAAGAGACTTCCTTCTATAAGGCAGTACAGGTAGAAAGAGATAGAGACTGAACATACTAGAAATGAAATAAAAAATATATATAAATATGTATGGGAAACTGAGGAGGGAGCCTTACAGGAGCTGCAAATTCCTGGGTCTGCCAAAACTCTGGAAATAGATAATGGCTCCATTTCTCAAGGACTTTTTTTTCTAAAGCCAAAAGCATTTTAATCTTGTTATGCTAGATGTTAATGAATATGCTGAGCCTCAATCATCTATGGAATCCTTTAGGTATATTCTAATTTAGGTAATTTTAGTTCCAACCTCAGCCCTCCACAAAAATAAGGAGTGGGGAGGTACATTAACAATCTGGATTGATTACATATCAAGATATGATTTGGGTCAGATTATTTGTAAAGCCAGTTTTGTATCTCAAGGAATGGAAACACAGCTCCTGATAGATTCTCTTGCCATCTACCAAGTTTATTGACAATATACAAGTACTGGTGACATAAATTTCAGAAAGATACATGTGATAATCAGCTTTGCTGACCAGTCAAAGTCTTGGCCATCTATCTGTTCTAATCTGTAATAGACAAAGCAGCATACGTGGTTGTTCCAGAAAACCATACCTGCCCAGAATTCTGGGCTGATTCCTGCAGTAGTTGAGATTACAGCTGTGTTATATGTATATGCTAGAAATAGAAAGAGATGCTGCTGCTTAGAAAAATGTGATACTGGTAAGTTCCCACAAAATGGTACATATATCAATTACAGTATATGGAGGATTGGAGAAAGAGGCAGAAAATTTAAATTGTGCCACTGACACTAGTAATATGACTATGGTCAAATCACTCAATCTCTCTTTCATTTCCTTGAATAAAATAAGGATAGTTGTGCCTCTAATGCTTACTTCGCAAGCTTGTTAAGGTTCAAATGAGACAATGTACATAAAGAACTTTGTAAACTTGAAAACACTTTTAATGGCAATAATCAACATCATCGTCATATTGGTATTATCTTCAGTAGCATATGGCTGCCCTGTATCAATTCATAAATCCCATTTGGATGCTTTCTATGCTAGCCACTCACCTGGCCCCTTCCTCCATGGAGAGGTCAAGATAAGGAACTCAGCTCCAGCAATTGTCAGCTCCCATGCCTTCCCCATTCTTATTCTTTCCCCTTTGAGTGACAACTCTTCCCCATTCTCTCTCCGATATTAGTGTCTTAGCTTTCTTCCCACTCTCCTCTATTTTAAAAGCATCATTCTCACAAAATGACCTGAAATTACTCACATTGGGATATGAATGATTTGTAACAGCTATGGTTTTGCCTCCTCCAGGGAGATAAAGAGACCAAAGACTTAAGCTAAGCGAATGCCCCCCAACTGAGCCTACAATTATAAGCTAAACAAATGAAAGCATTTATAATGCTAGAATTTCAGGCATCAACCAGCAGGTAAGGGAGATATTTTATGAAACAGTGAGCCTTCCAGCCTTGGAATCAACCAAGAATTATCATGAGATCTCAGCTGGAGCTACAGTTAAAATGAATCATAATCTCCTCTGGAAAAAAAATGATGAAACCAAACAATCTCTAAGACTCAAAGAAGTTAGGAGATTTGCCCAAGTGGGTGTCTCTGGATAAATTGTTTAACCTTGCAGTGCCCTCAGACAAGTCTATAAGAGTCTAAGTTGCAGGGCATTTATTGAGCTTCGTTGATAGAATAACCTGATGGAAACACAAGTCCATGAATGGCATTAGGGAAACTGTGAAGCACTTGGTATGATCCAAGGTGGTTTCATAGCAGGATGGTTCTCATTTTTTTAACAGTCTTCTCAATTTGATTTAATTCACCTAAGTATTTATTAAGTACCTGTTACATTCCAGGAACAATATTAAGTGCTGAGGATACAAAAACATAAATTAAATTGCCCTTGCCTTCAAGAAATTTACCTTTACTGAGGAAAAACATGTTAGTGGATAAGGAAATAAAATGCAACATCTGAAGCACCTCTATACACATGAGACTCCTAGAAGAGCTACCTCAAGTTCAAGGTCCTCTATGGGCCATAGCCTACAATATCCCATCAATGATTTTACTAATTCTCTAATCAATAAGAGAATACAATTAGTTCAGAGCAAAGACATTTAATGAAATAGCACAGTTATAACATCCCTCCATGAATGTAGGATATATTCTTCTAAAATACAGATAATTTCAGTGGAGAGAACAGAAAAGTTTAGGAGTCATACATGAGAGGCAAATGCACAGGAAATAATCTTCAGGAATGTTGAACTGCACTGTTTTATTATAAAGGTATAGACGGAACAATTCACATATCCAAAATGGTAGAACAACGAAGGTCACTGCACTGTTGTCATTGACTCTGGCCTCTACTGGGTACAGCATCTCTGCTGGGAGCACTGCTTCCTTGGTCATCATTGACCTCATGGTGACTTCCATCTCTCATACACATCTGTCCTTCATCTTAGTCTTATTCTGCTGGACTGCAATGATTGGGACCTCTGCTCATTAAGGGGAAGTTGTTAGCTTTTTACTGATAGCCCTCATACCCAACTTAACAGAAGTCAGAAAGAATGTCCCTTGGCTAAAATTATTTTTTTATTTTTACTTTCAACCCCTACTTCTAGGAATAGAGGAAAGCCCTCTGTTACAGACTGTTATCTAATTCAGAGTTAAATATTCCCATCATTACCATCATCATCCTCCCCTTAGATAAACATGCAAAACAATTTGATCCAGGGACTAAAATTACCTAAAGAAGAAAGGATGTGATTCTTTACCCACCTAGCCCATAGTCCTGCCTTTATTATCTTTTATTATATGTGTGTGTGAGTGTGTCAGTAGCAAATATGAATTAGGAACATCATTATAGTGCTATATCGGTGCTAGGAAAAAATGTGCTGTCCTATAAAAGATAGATACACAAAATAAATACAAAGTAATGGGGAGAAGGGGAAGACTAATAATGAAGCAAGCAGGAAAGGCGTCTTATAGAAGGTGACATTGGAACAATGTGTAAAGGGAGCTAAGGAATCTAAGAGGCAAAAGGTAAAGAGGAAAAGTATTCCAGGTTATGGGATAATTTTTGCAAATGTAGACTTTGTAGATGTAGGCCAATTTGACAAAAGCATGACACGTGAAAGGGAGAAATGTGAACTCAATCCAGAAAGTTAGACAGGAGCAAGACTATGAAGGTCTTTAAAAGTCTGAGGGAAAATCTTGTATTTTATCTTAAAGGGAATAGGGGCTCAATGAATACCATCTTGAGTGAATGAAAAAGGTTTTTATTGAGCACTTACCATGTGCCAAGCAGTAGGGATACAAAGAGAAAAAGCGAGACAGTCTCTACTCCCAAGGAATGCACACTCTAGGTGGAGGGAGGTATAAAAAAAGGAACTGAAGGTGCAGGAGAGATGGACATTCCCTAGAAGTGCTAATGGTGCATCAGTGGAGTGGATGGAAAGGCATAAGGATCTTCAGGTGCATCAGTAAGCTCAATGACCGTGCCTGGGCAGATGACAAAGCCAGGTGGCTCTCTATTGACCAGAAAGAATAAAGAAGCATCCCAGATGGGTTCTGGATATCCTAGGGCCTTGGGAGAGGGTGAAGAGAACACAAAGAATGCCCCTTATTGGTGACAACTAAGACTGTTTTCTGATAAAGCTTGGTCAAAACTGTGTTTTAGTATATTGACTTGGCAACTATGTACAAAATGAATTAAAGAGGAGATATACGGCAGCCCCAGAGAGCAAACAGTCATGTAGTATAATAGTCCAAGCAAGAGGCAGTCAAAACTCAACTATGGTGGTTGTGGTTTAAGTGGCAAGAAGGGAACAGATGCAAGAGGTGTTGGAGTTAGAATCAACCACACTTGACAAACAGCTGGATATGGGGGTGGGGATGCATGCAGAGCAGAGGACAGCTAAAAGGCTGCAGACCAATGATGTTTTATAGCTGCAAAGCAGGAAATATCATGAAATCACAAAAAAAAAAGAGAGAATCAAAAACACAGGAGACCCAAAAGGCCATGGGAAGAAGCAAGTTGAAAAGTAGCAGCAGCAAAGACTTGGAGCATAAAATACATCACCAAGGAAACCAAGATCAAATAAAGAAAATGAGTTGGTCAAAATATTTTTTAATTCTACATTGCAACACTTTCCAACAATATCCTGTAGCTAATAGGTACAGATTTAGATACTTGACCAATTTGGGTGGAAGAGGAGTAGAAATTCAGTCATGCTGGATCCCTGTGAAATTGTTAGGAAAGGGCCGTTGTCTTCAACAAGACCAAGCAACCTAAATTCTCAGATTCTGCCTCTTCAGATACTGCAGCCACCTCAGGACTTAAACTAGAGTCAATTTGTTCTAGGCAACAGAGATCTGATCTACTCTCCTTTCCCTCCCAAGAACCAACAGGTATCTTCTCCCTTGGCCAAGGATAAGGGGATTAGAAATAGAGTAGGGAATCCCCTTGGCCAAGGATAAGGGGATTAGAAATAGAGTAGGGAATCCGCAAACCAACCCAGATTTCCTCAAAGACCAATCAATAAATCTAGGCCAAAAGTGATGAAAAGTCAGAGTCACAGCTTGTGCTCATTTGTACGCAAAGGAAAGAATTAATCTCCACACCAGTGGCATAGCAACCTCTGTTAACATAATTGTTATATGATAATGGCCTCTTTCAACAAGTTAGCAGTAGATGAGCTAAAAATGGTGAGTGGTAGAAGGGAAACAGAAATAATATCTGAAGGCATGATTAGTAATGATTTTTGAAATCCAGCATCATTCTTACTGTGTTCTGATTTTTTAAATAATTTCCCCACCAACCTTCTCTGATACACATGCTACATAACACACAGATCATTTGATGGGTCTGGAAAGTGAGCTCTCCCACCAAAGGTAAAGATTATAACCCATCTACACCTTGTCAACCAGTGCAATTTTTGGCCCTGACCTTATGTAAGTGGCTGACACACCTTCCTAAGGCTTTCTTTTAGATCTATTGACATTAAAGAAGGCACCAACGCAGCACACAGACTGCTATCTCCCACCACCATGACTACATGCCAGGACCTCTTCATTTTCTAGTTAGACTTCTCTTTGAGTAGATATTTTATGTCCAATGTTTATTTTAAAATATGCACAGCTACTCCTGCTTGTTATTTGTTGTTTTTTTCAGGCATGTCCAACTCTTTGTGACCCCATTTGGGGTTTCCTTGACAAAGACACTGCACTGATTTGCCATTGTCTTCTCCAGTTTGTTTAACAGATGAGGAAACTGAGGCAAACAGGTTCAGTGACTTTCCCAAGATCATACAGCTAGTAAGTGTCTGAAGCCAGATTAGAACTCAGGTCTTCCTGACTCCAGATCTGGTGCTCCATCCATTACACCACTGAGCTGCTCTTTCTATTGTCCTTTAAATGATCTTCAACCTTTATTTTTTAGAGCTAGTGCATTACATAACTTACAGTCAGACAAGATTTCTAGAACATTGATGTTAAACTGGGTTTTTATTTCAGGGGGAAGCATGAGGTCATAAAAGTGTTGCATAGCTCCTTAAAAGCAATTCTGTCAAATCACTTTCTCTTTTCTAATTCTAAGCCCAGCTCATTGTCAGTATGTAGTATCATATATAAAGTAATGGACCAACTCAATGGATTGTCATCTTTTATAGCCTGGGCAATAGGCATTCCTCGTCAAATTAGTTGTTTTTTTTTCTTTCCTATGGGCATACTTAGGTTCTTTTCGGTGACTTTAGTCTTACTGGAAAGACTCGGCAATATTCCAGGACATGATATGATCAGCCCAATGTTAATTGTAAGCCACAACATCTGGAGAAACTCAACTTCCATTTAGATTCTGTATTGGACATCTTCCATGTTAGCAATGAATACCTTCAATGAGTGTATATCTCTCTGCTTTCTGTCTCCCTTGATAGTTTTATTCTTTTAATTAGCAAACATTTATTTTCTTTCCCTTCCAATTTCCCTCCCCTAGTGAAAAAAGAGAAAAGAAAAACTTTTTTAACATGTAAAGTCAAACAAAATAAAGCCCCGCACTAGCCATGTCCAAATGTATGTCTCCTTCTGCCTACTGAGTCAATCCCCTCTCCACCAGGAGGTGAGTAGCATTCTTTATCATCAGTCCTTTAGAACAACGATGCCAAAATCTAATAGAAATGGAGCCATTAAAAGGTACAGAAAGATACCTTCAGGCTACTACTGATATAAAATCATGTATCAACTTTAGCTTGTATTGTAATTTTATTTCATTAAATATTTCTCAGTTACAGCTTATTTTGGTTCATGCCACATTTAGGAGGGTTGTGGGCTTCATGGAGCCACTGCGTGATGGATACCTCTAGTCTAGGTGATGATTGAATGGATCAGAGTTCTTAAGTCTTTCAAAGTCATGTGTTGTTATACTACTGTTGATATTATATAAATTTGCCTGATTTCACACACTTGGATATTAATCAGTGTCACCTAACAAAATTACTTCTGTTGATGCAATTTTTAAATCTTATATGCTGTTGTATGCAGCAACATGCTTCTTCCATTTTTCAAAATGCAGCATTTATTTTAATGTGCATAGCTGACAGTGTCGTAGAAAAGTTGTGGAGGTGGCCCCAGGTTCTGGAAGGCTATAACAGTCAAGCACAAACTTGGGTAGTTTCTACCTATGCCTTTCAGTGATGGGCTGTGTCAACTGTCTGAGGACCAACCCAGCAAAGTACAAAAAGATCAATAACCAGTAGGCTAAACACTAGACACATTCTTAGGCAGTAGTAATGCAGCCTAGGAAATATATATACATTTCATAGACAGAGAGAGAGAAATAGAGACTGAGCATTTATTAAAAGCTTATTGTGCGCTACATACTTGGAACATAAAATGTAAGTAAGCAAAAGAGTCCCTCAAGGAGCATATATTCTAATGGGAAAAGACAATACAATACAGTAAAAAAGATATGAAAGTGGGAATAGGGAGGGGGTATAGCATGGTATGCAGCAGGAAACACCAGGAAGACCTGACTCTAAGTAAAAGACAGAGAAGGTTTACCTATCAGAGTTCAGTGAACTAGGGACTAAATCCAAGCTTCGGGTCATAGGACCATAGCATTAGAGCTGGAACAGCCCTCAGAGGCTATTTAATACAATCCCTTCATTTTACAGAAAAGGAAACAGAGGCCCAAGAAAGTTCACTTGCCCAAGATCACAGAGGTTATAAGTATTAGCTGGAATGTGAACCTAGGTCTTTTGATTCCAGATCAAGTACTCTTTCTACAATCTGTCTCCTTTGGCTAGATACGAATCAAACTCATTCATTCAACAACTGTTTACTAAATGGCTAGTATGTGCAAAACATCATGCTTGGCACTGTATGGAAAAATAGAAAATCCAATGGTCCTTGCCTTTAATCTAGAAAATGAGTATATATATAAATATATGTATATATTTCTATACATATTCATTTTTCTATATATACACACATATGTGTCTGTGTGTGTATAATTTATATTATAAATATAAAAACATCATATATATTTTAGAAGGTAAACAGTTTATATAATTTGTCTTCCTAAGAAGAGTGTAATGGCTTTTTTTCAAGAGGAAGAAACCTTATCAAATGTCTTTAAACTACACTCTAAGATTTTTATGAAGATTTTACGCATACGTTAGAGATAATCCATCTAGAAAAAGTGTAGCCTCTAGGTAATTGTAGCCATTTCTTACTTGAATACCTTTCTTCTTTTTTTCCACTATGAGACTATCAAGTATTTCATCCCTGAGGAAAAAAAAACTTCAGAGTGCATACATTTTAAATAATTGAAATTTACCTTATGAAAAAGAGAACTAGAGAAAAACAACCCCATGCAAGGAGCAGCAAGACAGGGACAAGGCAAGTCAAGAACATTTATTAAGCACTTCTGTTTTAAGAACGTTTATTAAGCACTTCTGTTTCTGGCATAGTGCTAAAGGTTGGGGATACAAAGAAAGGTCAAAAAACAAATCCTTCCTCCAAGGAGCTCACAATCTTAGGAGTGGTCCATAAACTCACAACTCTGCAGAGACGGGTAAAGTGGAGGCAATTTCACAGAAAGTCATTATTAGCACAGAAGGGTCTTGAATGATCTTGAAGGAAGTGAGATTTGAACTGAGACTTGAAAGAAGTCAGGAAATAGGAGAAGGGAGAGCATTCCAGGCACTGAGACAAACTAAGCCTGGGAACTAGTAGATAAAACAGAAGATGTAGAAGGAGCATGAGGAAGGCAGTTCTACTTGATTGATCCATAGAGTTCAAGGAGGGGAAGAAAGTTTAAGAAGACAGGAAAGGCAGGAGAAGACCAGATGGTGAAGGGCTGTAAAAGTCAGAGGACTTTATATTTGGTCATGGAAGTAACAGAGAGCCACTGGAATTTATTGAATTAGAGGAGTGATACAGTCTGATATGAACTTTAGCAAAAACTACTTTGGCAGCTGAATAAAAGACAGACTGGAGTTGGGAGAGATTTTTGGCAGGTAGACCAAACAGCTGCGCAACAATCCGGTCATGAAGTACTCATGGTTTAGGACCTGTGACTTCAGTGATATAGGAAACTTCTTCTTGTGCCAACTATTTGCAAAGTAGAGTGGCATCTTCTCAGCAACTTCTAGCCTTAGGGAGCTGCTTAGAAATCTAAGAGGTTAAGTGACTTGCTCAGGATAAGAGGACAAGAAACACAGCCACCATGTATCAGAGGCAGGATCTGAACTTGGGTCTTCCTGGCTTCAAAGCGAACTCTCTCTTTACTATGCCATGTTGACTCTCTATATCCCAGAAGTAGAGTATTTCATTAACCCTCCCAAATCTTTTTTGGAAATTGACAGTATATGAATTTTAAATATTTGGATACTTGAAAAATCTATAACTTTATCACTATGGGTAACCCTTCCATGATGCATATTATAATGCATCCATGACTTAGTAGATGATCTTCATGAGTTGTGACCAAGAAAATTATCACTGTAGCTAACCCAATGACTCCCTAGATTTAGCTTAGCTGGTCCTATGTATGGATATTTTTCTCCTTCCCCCTCAAAGACTGAGGTAGTATAAGAAGAAATTATGTACTCTCACAATCACAAAGGTGGGAAGTAAGATTTATATGTTTGCTTTTGTCATACCTTTAAGTACAAGGTCACCAGCCTCACTCCTCTTCCAGAGCCATCTGAATCCAGTGACTGGATATTCATCAGGATGACTGGAGATGACCCAGGATGCACTGGGAGACTCCTTTGGAGGAGAAGTGAGGCTGGTGACCTTGCACAGCCCTCTCTCACTCAAAACAAAGTCAAGTGCAAGTCGTGTCATCATTTCTCTGGTGGAATGGTCTTCTTCGGCAACAAAGGAGGAACACCACCCTGTGAATAGACTCAGCTCCTCCTCTCCTGTCTGCCTCCCCCTCCCCTTCCTTCTCCTCTCCAAAGGAAGGTAAGTTTGGATGGCCAAAAGATGCCCAGTTGACTTTGGTTTTACTGGCTAGTTTCCCTTCCCTACAGATTAGTTTCCCTTCCCTTCCCTTCTGTTCCCTGAACTTTAAACCTACTGCACTGTGAAACTCAGACACCATGGTGCCCTGCCCCCTGCCTAAAGGCTTTCTTCTGGACCCTCCTGGTTTCAGAGTGATTATCAGTAGTAACTGGTGCTGTTTCCCTCCCAGCCTGATGTCTTTCTTTTCTTTTCCTCATTAAAGGGGCCATGCCCTGGCTACTTCTTAAACAGGTCTATTCACTGAATGGGTGTTTCCTCACCCTAAGTGAGTACCTGCATATATCTGCAAATACCCCTTCAGGCCAAGGTCTCCCAGCGTATCCTGGCTCATCTCCAGTCATCCTGATGAATATCAGGTCACTGGATTCAGATGGGTCTGGAGGAGAAGTGAGGCTGGTGACCTGCACAGCCCTCCCTCACTCAAAACAAAGTCAAGTGCAAGTCATGTCATTATTTCTCTGATGGCGTGGTTCTCTTCAGCAATGAAGGACAAACATAACAACAACCTTTAAGTAAAAATTCCTTTGTAAAATCTAACTTGTGAGTAGTTAAGCAGTAATAGGGTGCAGGGAAAATAAAAAAATCAGGAAAAATAAATGTCGGGGACTTGAGCCACTAGTAGAGACTAGATACCAACCAACCCTCTTAAGGTTACAAGAGAACTCTCAAGAGAACTGACTATCAGGCAGCAGGAGGTAGGGTAGTCACTGTTACGTACAGACTACAATGAAAGCTCCCAATAATGAAAATTTTGTTTCCTACTAAATGAATTTACATATTAAATATAAAGCAATAAGTTCCACAAAAGACCTACTCTATTGCCTCATCATGTTATGGAGGTGACCATGGATCTTAAAAGTTTACTTCAGAAGGGCTCAAGCTCTGACAGGCCCTATCAAAATGAAAATATCTGATTAAAAGCCCAGTCCAAGGAGCAACCTAAATACTCATCATTCGAGAATTATCCATGGCGGCAAAGACTTGGAAACTGAGGGAATGCCCTTCAGTTAGGGAACGAGTGAACAAGTTATATGAATGTAATGGCTTACTATTGTGCTATAAGAAATGATGAGCAGGATGATTTCAGAAAAATCTGGGTAAGACCTACATGACTTGGTACAAACTGAAGTGAGCAGAACCAGAAGGACATTGTACACAGTAACAGCAATATTGTATGATCACCAACTCTGAATGACTTAACTATTCTCAGCAATGCAATGCTCCAAGGCAATAAAAATGGACTTATGATAAAAAATGCTATCCACATCCAGAGAAAGAATTGAAGGAGTCTGCATGCAGATCAGAACATACTGTTTTTCACTTTATTTTTTGATTTTTTTTCTTTTTGTCTATTTCTTCATTCACAGCATGTTCAATATGGAAATATGTTTTACATAATTGCACATATATAACTATATCAAATTGATTACCATCTTACAGAGGGGATAGGTGAAGAGGGGAAGGAGAAAATTTGAAACTCAAAAAGTTTTAATGAATGTTTAAAATTGTCTTTACATGTAATTGGTGGAAAAATAAAATACTACATTAAATTTTTTTAAAAGAAAGTTATCCATGGGATAATTGTTTTAAGCCACAGCAACTCACAAAACTGTCTATCTACTAAAGTATGAAAGAGCTATGATCTACATAAATGAAAGGAGTATTCATTGCTGATAGAATCACAGATATGCGAATAGAGTCAACTTTAACTCACTGGTCTAGAAAATAAGAGAGATCCCTTTTAGCATCATAACTTTCTCTTGACATTTCACTCACCTATCACACTCTCCCTTATGTAACAATTTTTTCTAAGCAACTTTTCTTCCCTCCTATTGAATTGTAAGCTCCTTGAGAACAGTAACTGGTCACATCTATGTTTGTGTCCACAGAGCCTTGGGTAGGGCCTTGCGGTTGAGATTACACTGAATAAATGTGTTTAGTGGAAATTTATTAAATGAAGATGCTTACATATCTGTATGCTTAGCTGACTTAAAACTACAATTGGACATCAGTTTTTCCAGCTTTAAATCTTCCTGTTTATTGTTCTGTGACTCTAGGAAATTGTCCATGAAGCTCCAGTACATTAGCTGTGACAGTAAACCATTCACACTGGGATTCTTTATGTATATTTTCTAGAAATTCATTGTCATAAGCAATGCAGTAATATTTCACCCCACTTTGGATTAACAACAATAATAATAATTAGCACTTACATAGCACTAAATGTTATATATTGATAGTTCAAAATTTTTACTATCCTTATTTGGATTCCTTTTTTTTAATTTTAAGAGAAATACCATATTTTACTGAGCTTCTAATTTTACTGTCATTGCTGTATTATTGTCATTGATCATGTGTGATTATACAATTATTCACATTTGTTGTGTTACCATGTGAAATAACCTAAAATTAGCAAAATGACTGCTAAATCTTTGGAACAATGTTGTGAAACTTTAAATTTGAATCCTCTGAGAGGACTCCTTACATAAAAGTGCCTGTTGAACTAGAGGATATAATATTGAAAGTTCCTGATGGGATGCTGCAATTTGGAGAAAGATAAACCACTTCCTAACAAGTGCCAAGAGCTCTGGAGGTGTTCTGCACAGGAGATGAACCAGTGATACATTCCAACATCCTTAAAGAAACCGGAGTTTGGGGAAATGTCTAGAAATTGGTTACCAAACTTCCCACTGAAGATAATGACATATGAAGAATGCTCAAAGCCTTCCTTGAAAGAGGGAGATTATCTGAAGCTATTGTAAGATATCTGTATGAGGAAAGCATGGCATCAGAGAAAATAGCTTTTACAACTGCCAGCGTCTAGTTAAGGATTTATTACTCCAAGTTATGAACCTTATCAGGAAGTCATTCACACTTGTCTGGAGAACAGTTCAAAGCCTGGAAAAGAATACTTCAAATCCGCCACTGATATACCACAGGAGGGTCAAGGGAGTTCAGACAGAGAAGCAGAGGAGGTTAATGAAAAACTGTAAAGGGCATATTTTTGATTATACGCAACCTAAAGTCAGAGGATCTTGAGGTCACGGTGTGAGAAAGCTCGCAAAGACCAGAAGGACAACTTGATGAACACAAAAGAAGTCTGCGTCCGGTTCCTTAAACTTGCTGACAAGAGAGAAGACCCTGTAATTTCAGCAGCATATGCAAAGGCATCTTCAAAGGCTGGTATGAAGGGAACAATGAAGGGAAACTGGCCTCAACTGAGAAAGTGAGGCCCCAAGAGGATCAGTGACTTATCCAGTTAACTATTTAAATGTGGGGGTGGGGACTCAAAGCCAGGTCCATTGGTACTTTATGCACTACAGCTTAAGCAGATCATAGCACACCAGGTACTATGCCAAAATAACCTTCCCATGCCAAGAGGCATCTTGGACAACAAAAAGAAAGCTCTCTTTTTTTGACCTTTGTGTCTTCTAGAAATGTTGAGTTACATAACCAATTAGCATGTAGCCTCTGCTTCTTTCACATTCTGCAACCCTATTCAATCTTTCACCTAAAAATGACAAAACTCTCTAAAAGTAGGTCATTACATCACCTATCCCTGACATGAAAGAAAGAGGAAAGCAATAACTATTTTATTTTATAGGTTAGGAAACAGACACAAAAGAATAAAAGATGTCCCAAATACACATAGCAAAGAATTCACTAACCTTGAAAGAGAAGGTTCCAACTAGTAGGTATACATTTGAACTATGTCTTTGTCTTCCTTGGTAGATTATTAACAGGGCCAGTTATAAATGTGAAGCAAGCCTTTGACCTAGAGTTGCTGCTTCCTTGGGAAAATCCAATATTCATGAAAGTCCCCATCTCAGAAATGGAAAAATCCAGTATTCCTTTGAAAATAAAAAGATACTGTTTGACTACACACTGAGAAAGCATCAGTTTCCTCTTCTTCTCTAAGAAAAATTAGATAATCTACTTGTGTAACCTACTTGGAAAAACCTACTCTGGAAAACATCACAATTGAAACATAGTTAATAGAATATTTTAGTGCATTCATTTTCAGATCTTTTAATTTTCAGCTTCATTTCAATAGCCTCAGGCAAGTAGTACCTTCAAACATAACATTAATTAAAATGCTTAAAACCTATCAGTAACAAGTAATCAAATATTAAGATAAAACAACTTAGAAGCCAGACTCGTCTTTATTCACAATACTTTATAACCTGAGTTATTACCCTTTATGTGCATATATGATTCACCATCTAAACAACTGCATGCCATACACTCTATCTGTTCTTTAAATGATATGATTTGACTGTCACTCTTTGGTTATTTTGGCCATCAAGTATAACAGGCCCCTACTACTACAACCTACTGCCTGCCAAAGGATTTTGAGCGGCCCCCAAAGATGTTGGGGATATCTTCCTCTACATTTTTTGTGGGCTGCCCAAAACCCTTTGGCATGCCCACAGCTGCAAGTTGTGCAGGCCTGAAGTATAAGAATAGATCATTTATCCATCCAGCTGAAAACCAGCAATTTATTGGCTAATCAGCAAACTGCTAAAAAAGCGTTTTGTCCAATAGCTAAAATGTGAAGATATAAAGTAATTCTATCTTTGTAAAGCCAAGTACAATTACTTTACTATGAAATCTACAAACAACTAATCTGACACATAAAAGGAGAGATTTGAATTCCAGGTCTAATATGAATCAGCCCATTATATTT
The DNA here is from genome assembly GCF_028372415.1 of Notamacropus eugenii. NCBI lineage: Eukaryota > Metazoa > Chordata > Mammalia > Diprotodontia > Macropodidae > Notamacropus > Notamacropus eugenii. Next base: position 59,303,283 of record NC_092874.1, on the reverse strand, counting down.
ATACTTCCAAATAGCTTCTGTCAAGCCAAAATTTCAAGCTATAAAGTACGTTCATGGAAAATATAAATGTCTATTATTTTAACGCCTAATCACATATATAAGTATTGTTTATTCCTCTCCATTCAACCGCAAAAATATAATTTCCATCCATTACTCAAATGCAAATAGACTCAGTTGCATAAAAATGAAAGCTACTCCCAAGGTATTTTTTTGTGCACTTTCTGAAAAGTACCTTTTCTACTTAGAGCTGGAGGGCCCTGACTAAGCTGTTATGTTTCTAACAAAGAGATGTGGAAACATAGGAGTAAACATAGCTAAACAGTAGAACTAGGAGACAAGGTGTCAGTATGGTCCAGTGGAAAGATTATGGGACTGGGACCTGGGTAGGCAACACTCTTCCACAAAATCGAGACGATAATATAACCTTACTCTCACAATTTTGTGATAAGTTGTAAAAGAGATTTGGTTAACAACTCAAATGCTCTTTCCTTCTTTCTATAAATAGCATTTTTTAAAATGTAGTATCCTAGGTTTTTTTCATTATCTTTCTCCTTGTCTCTTTTTTCCCTTCTTCTACAACCCTCAAATGCTATTATCCTACACTGCCAAGTTTATTTTCTGTCCATTGTCCTCAATACATATGGCAGCCAGGTGGCACAGTGGATAGAGAGCCCACCCTGGAGTCAGGAAGACTGAGAACAAATTTTTACTAGCTGTGTGACCCAAAGCAAGTTACTTCAACCTGTTTGCTTCAGTTTACTCATTTATAAAATGAGCTGGAGAAGGAAATGGCAACCTTTCCACAGAGAAACCATTATCTAAATGATTATTGGGTATAGTATAAATAATGCCATGTTTCAGGTATATTGGAGACACATCATGGCATAATGGACAGAAATCTAGCCTTGAAGGCAAGGGGAGCTGGGTCCAAATCCTGCCTCTAAACCCTACTGGTGCTATGACCGTGAACAACTCGCTCCACTTCTCGGGGACCCCTCACAGAATAAGTGCCAACTTACACCAATCTATCTCTCTAGGGAGTTCACTAACTCAATGAAATCACAAGCCAGGTCCAAAAGAAATCAAGTATATTGTGGGTTAGATAAGCATTTGTGGGATGACCTAGAAACCAGTCATTATGTGACTTCTAAGGTGAAACAAGTTCTCAGATCCAAAATAACTGACATACAAATAACCTTTTGGAACACAACCTGCTTTGAAATCAAAGCCTACCTGTATTACTAACCTATCAACATGACTCCTGCAACCTCTTCTTTGACTTACCTGCTGTCATACAATCATCAAGTCAGAATGTAGCTTAGATAGAGTTCATTTAGTCCAGTGATGTCAAACTCAAATAGGTAAAGGACCAGTAAACCACACACTGGAATTCTGGCAGGCCGGATATTCATAAAGTTACATATGAATATTATCTATGTTCTATTGTATCTTAACTTATTTTGTAAATATTTCCCAATTACATTTTAATCAGGCTCAATAATGTTATGTCCCACATGTCTGACACCTCTGATCTAGTTCAGATTCCTCCCACATGTAGAAATCCCCCTCTAGAATATCCATGACATCTAGACAGCTCTAACTATTAAGATATTCTTTCACCAACCAAGATTAGGAGGAAAGCAGAAAACTGGGAGAGAATTTTTGCAAATAGTATCTGTAATAAAGGCCTCATTTCTAAAATATATAGAGAACTGACTCAAATGTACAAGAATACAAGTCATTTTCCAATTGATAAACGGTCAAAGGATATGAATAGGCAGTTCTCAGAGGAACATATGAAAAATGCTCTAAATTACTATTAATTAGAGAAACCCAAATTGAAACAACTCTGAGATACCACATCACACCTATCAGATTGGCTAACATGACAAAACAGGATGATGATAAATGTTGCAGAAGATGTAGGAGTTGGAACAATATTTCATTGTTGGTGTGAGTTGATCCAACCATTCTGGAGAGCAGTTTGGAACTATGCTCAAAGGGCTATAAAAATATGCATATCCTTTGACCCAGCAACATCACTTCAAGAACTGTATCCTAAAGAGATCATAGAAATGGGAAAGGGTCCCACTTTACAAAAATATTTATAGCAGCACTCTTTGTGCCAGAAACTGGAAATCAAGGGGATGTCCATCAGTTGGGACATGGCTGAACAACTTGTGGTATATGAATGTAATGGAATACTATTGTGCTATAAGAAATGATCAACAGGAACACTTCAGAAAAGCCTCAAAAGACTTACATGATGTGATGCTCAGTGAAAGGAGCAGAACCAGGAGAACTTTACACACAGCAACAACCACAGTGTGCAAGGAATTTTTCTGGTAGACTTAGCACTTCATTGAAATGCATGGACTTAAAAAATTTCCAATGGACTCTTTAAGCAAAACACCTTCCACATCCAGAGAAAGAACTGGAATTGGATCGCAGACAGAAACAGACCAATATCTTCTGTATTATGTTATGTTTTGTTTTGTTTTATGGCTTCCCGCATTCATTTTAATTTTTCTATGCAACATGAATTTGATAGGAATGTATGTGGCAAACCTATATAAGATTGTATGCTGTCTCAGGGAGGGAGGGGGGAAGGCAGGGGGAATAAGGGGAAAGGAGTGGAAAAGAAATCTAAGATATATGGAAGTGATTGTCAAACACTGAAAACAAATAAAATAATTCAATTTAAAAAAAATTCTGCCTGCCCTATGTTCAGGGTTAATTGATCTCTATGTTTCTTTGCCTTGCATAGAGGAGGCACTTAATCAATGCTTGTTGGATTAGACTGAAAAAAAATAAAATAAAACAAAATTAATCTTGAATAGTAAAAAAAAAAACAAACCAACAAAAAAGATATTCTTTCACATATTGAATCAAATCTACCTCCCTTATAACTTCTACGCCCTGATAAATGTTTGCCCTTGGGAACTGAACAGCATAAGTGTAATTAATCCCTTTTCTGGATAAGAACCTTTAAATGTTTCTCCTTTCTGTCCCCAAACTAGCTCTAAGCTCCTCTACAGCCACTCTTTATATGACATATCTTCATCATCTTTATAATCTTTCCTTGCAAGCATTTAAGTTGATCAATATCCCTTTTTAAGTGAGACAATCAGAACTTACTACAGAAAGCAGCTCAGTCTTATGTTGAATAATGGGGGTTTTAATCTTCCTTGTTTTGGACATTGTACTTCTATTAACAAAGGCTAAGATCACATCAGCCTTTTTGGCAGCTACATGACACTATCGGTTCTTACTGAACTTCCAATCAACTAAAACTTCAGTCATTTCAGCATTAAATAAAAAAAAACATTTATTATGACTTGATCCTTGTAGGATCTGGGGAAGACACAAAGTTTACAACTTTGTACTAGGATAGATATAAAGTTTAAGACATAGTTCTCACCTTCACAGAGCTTACAGTTTAGTAGAAAAATAATACACGTAGATAAATATAATATTCCACAAATGCACTAAAAAATTACAATCCAAGGTAGTATGTGAGATCCAAGGAGAATGACCATTATAGATCAAGAAGATCTGCAGTTTTCATGAAGGCGGTGGCCTTCTGATTGTGTGTTCGTCCTTCGTTGCTAAAGAAGACTATGCCATCAGAGAAATAATGGAAGACTAAAACGCATTGAGCATAATCTAATCTGAAGATTTAGAACAAATTCTGTGTGTTGTAGTGCCTTCAGGTTATCACATGGATATTATTTTTTGTGTGTTTGTCCTTTATTCCCAAAGAAGACCATGCCATCAGAGAAATGATGACATGACTTGCACTTGACTTTTGTTTTGAGTGAGGGAGGGTTGTGCAGGTCAGCAGCCTCACTTCTCCTCCAGAGCCATCTGAATCCAGTGACCAGATATTCATCAAGATGACTGGAGATGACTCAGGATGAGGCAATTGAGGTTAAGTGATCTACCCAAGGTCACACAGCTAGTGAGTGTCAAGTGTCTGAGATGAGATTTGAACTCAGTTCTTCCTGACTCCTGCACTGGTGCTCTATCCACTGCACCATCTAGCTGTCCAAAGTGATACATGAAGGCACTGATCTCTGCCCAGGCAGAGGCCATGCCTGCCTCCCCTAAGGCCAAACAGTTGCAGGTGTTTTATAGCTCAGGGAATAAGTCAGTTACCTGTGATCGTCAAGCTAATTATAAACTTCAAGCCTCTAACCCAAATCTTCTCCCCCCACCCACTCTTCTTCTCTCTTGTTCCTCACTTTTCTCTCCCTCAGAGGCTTATCAATCCTTTATTTGCTCATCTTACTCCATTTTTCTTTCATTATTGTCAACCCTTTTGTCTGAAGCTGTCCCCTCTTTTATTTGACCACTACAAATCTTTGCAAAGTTACTATTTCCTCCTCCCCATCTTAACCATAATTAAGGAATAAATATCCCTACCTTTGATACTTCCCATTTAGTGTATTTCTGACTGAAATTGACTTTGCTGTTTAGGTTTGAACCCCTTGGGAAGCAACAGCAACTCTGTTCTCTGCTGTGCTGGAAACATTATCACCATAGCAATAATAGCGAGGACACCTAGAAGACTAGAGAAAAGAAGTTAGTTTAAACTTCACTGAAAGAACTGATATTAGAGACAAGAATAATTGCAATCTTTAAAGGAAAAATTTGGAACAACCTCGAAAGGGGGAGAGAAAGAGAATCCAATCATATCTCTAAGGTTTAGCAGTTCTGATAGTCAGCAATAGCGAAGGGGGAAAGTTAGTTTACCTTTCTCAAAGGGGTAATTCAAATAGAATACACCAATGAAATATCAAAAATTTTAAAAGGCTCTGATTTTAAAATAACCAAAGCAAAAATCCCTTCTCAAGAACTAAGGGTTTTTAATCCTTCATCTAAATTCCTAATTCTAAGATGATGTACTTTAGAAACAATGATGTGGACCATTTCTCTTGCATCTGCCTTGATTAAAGAGCTCCTCAAAAATGCTAATCCTTCTTGGATTAAGTAGAAAGAATGATGGACCTGGTGAGAATAATATTTGAATCTCACTTCTGTTTCCTCATCTGTAAGATGTGGATAATAACAATATTGTTCAGAGGTCCAGTGAGACAATTTATGAAAAGAATTTTGTTAAACTTAAGGGAGCTTTTATAAAGTGAACTACTATGCCATTCCTTAAAAGGGGGAGGGGTGGTTTACATTATATGTTCTTTATCCTCAAATATGTCTTTTTTTTCTTTTCTTTTTACATAATTAACGAAGAATTAGAGGCTCAGTAACTTTCTGAATATTATACAGGGAATTAATGCAACGTTTTATTCGTATATGCTTTTGTATATGCTTTATTTGTATATCCCATAATAATTTCCAAGTGTGCTATACCTACCGTCTCACTTAATACTTATAACAACCCCGTGAGTTGGCAGGAAATTGTCCTGAAATTACATATGAGGAAACTGCTCCTAATCACACAGCTCGAGTGGGGAATAGAACCCAGCTCCACTTGTCACCTGTTCTTTCTATTCTGCCATACTGCTTCCCTATACAAATGTGGCTCATCTCTCATTTAGCCACCTTTGTTTCAATTAGCTGTGATTAACATCAATTCTAATAGTTCGCATTCCTAACAACCCTGTGAGTTAGGTGGCATTTTCCAGGTACAGGGATTGAAGTTTTAGAAAATTATGTGATTTGTCAAAGATCACATAGCTAGTAAAAGTCAGAGTCTGGGTTCAAATCCATATCTTCTGACTTTGAGCCCCTCCTTTAACCTGAGCTGCCCCTCCAGGCTGAAAAACAATGGGAATACCAATGGACTCCTACTGAACTCTAAGGAAGAATAAAAAGGACAAAAAGCACCACATCAGCCAGGAAAGTTAATGTAATGGAGAGGCTTCGTTTATAGTAATAAGGAGATGAGTGTCTCTCTGTTCCCTTTGCTGGTCAGACTACATGTGGAGTACATGTTATGTTTGGTTCTTGGCTCTACATTTTATGAAGGACATAGACAAGCTGGAGAGTATCCAAAGGAGAACAACCAGGATGCCAGATGAAGACTTGTTAAAAACACTAAAGATATTTAACCTGAAGAAAAGCCGTAGGGAAACTAAATCAGCTACCTGTAAATCCTTGAAGAGCAGGCATGCAGAATGGGAACTAAATGTGTTTTTCTTGGCCGCAGAGAGCAGAACTAGGGGCAAGATGAGATGTTTCAAAAGAGGCAAATTTTGTCTTAATGTAAGGAAAAAACTTCCTATTAAAACTGTTCACATATCTGCCAAGATAAACCCAGGAACTACATGAACAAAATTGTAAAACATTTTTATACAAATAAAGTCAGATTTAAATAATTAGAAAAATGTGAATTGTTCATTGGTGAAATGAGTCAATATGATAAAAATGACAATGCTACCTAAACTAACCTATTTAGTCAGTGCCATTCCAATTAAACTACCAAAAAACTATATTACTGAGCTAGAAAAAATAATAACAAAATTCATTTGGAAGAAGGAAAACTCAAGAATATCAAAGAATTAATGAAAAAAATATAAACGAAAGAGGTCTAGCATTCCCAGATCTTTAACTGTATTATAAGGTGGTAATTATCAAAACTATCAATTACTGGCTAAGAAACAAAATAATGGATTAGTGGAATAGATTAGATATACAGCACACAGCAATAAATTATTACAATAACCTTGTATTTGATAAACATAGAGATCTAAGCTTTTGAGATAAGAACTCACTATTTGGTTTTTAAAATGTTGAGAAAACTGAAAAGTAGTCTGGCAGAAACTAGGTATAGACCAGTAATTGCACCATTTACCAAGATAACGTCAAAATGGATACGTGACTTAGACCTAGACAATAAGTAAATTAAAAGAACATGGAAAATAGTACTAATCAGATTTATGAATAGTAGAACTCATGAATAAACAATAAAGAGTATTGCAGAATGTAAAGTGGATCATTTTGATTACATTAATTTTTTTAATATTGTACAAAAAAATCAATGAAGCCAAGATTAGTAGTAAAGTAGAAAATTGGGAGGAGGAAATTTTTATAGACAATTTCTTGGATAAAGGCTTCATACCTCAAATATATAGAGAACTGAGTCAAGTTTATAAGAATGAGTCACTCTCCAATTGATAGATGATCAAAATATATATACATATATATATATATATATATATATGAACAGGAAGTTTTTGGAAGAAGAAACTGAAGCTCTGTTATAGTCACATAAAAAGTACAAATTAAAACAACTTTGAAGTATCATCTCACACCTATCAGAATGGGAAAATGATAAAGAGGAGAAATGACCAATGTTTGAGGGGATATGGGAAAATTGGGACATGAATACACTGTTGGTAGAACTGTGAACTAATTCAACTATATTGGAGAGCAATCTGGAATAATGCTCAAAGAGTTATAAAAATATGTATACCCTTTGACCCAGCAATAGGTCAATAGGTGTATTTCCCAAGATGACCAGGGAAAAAGAAAAAGAATCTATATGTTCTAAAATATCTATGGCAGTTTTCTCTGTGGTAACAAAGAACTGGAAATAGAGGAGATGCCCATTGATTGAGGAGTGGCTAAATAACCTGTGGTTTATGATTGTGATGGGATATTACTGTGCTATAAGAAATAAAGAGCAGGCTGATTTAGAAAAATATGGAAAGATCTGCATGAGATAATGCAGAGGGAAATGAGTACAATCAAGAGAACACTGTATATACTATACAGCAATATAGTTCAAAGAATAATGGAATGGCTACGCTATTCTGGGTAATATGAACTTTCAAATCAACTACAAAGGACTGATGAAAGAAAATGCTATCTACCTTCAGAGAAAGAACTGAAATGTGGAAGTACGTATTGTGTGGTTTCACATATAGATTTGTGTCAAATATTAACCTTCTCTAGCACAAGGTTAAAAGGGAGGGAGAGAGACAACTTGGAACTCAAAATGTAAAAAAAATAAAATAAAATAAAGAGGGGAAAAAACTGACTAAAAGTAGAATGGTTGCCTTGGGAATGAGTGGGATCCCCCATACTGAAGGACTTTGAGCTAAGGCTAGATGACTAGTTGCCAGATTTGTTATGAAGGAAATTTGTTTTTTGGATACAGCTAGGTGACAGTAGATAGAGCTCTGGATTTGGAGTTAGGAAGACCTGAGATCAAATCCAGCCTCAGACTCTGAGCAAGTCATTTGAACTCTATCTGCCTCAGTTTTTCTGTCAGTAAAATAGGGATGCAAGTAGAAAATCAAGGCAATCCTCACTCTCAGTAAGTTCACATTCTAATAGGGAAGACAGCTCATATACAAAGGTTCTGCTGCAAGATATATGGAAAAAACTAATGGTCTTTACAGTGCTATATCAGACAAGACCTATGAATCCTAGCATACAATAGTAAATCAAATAACAACACCTGGGAGTTGCAGGACAGAGAGTAAGAATTGCAAACACAAGGCAGATGGCAAGACCCAATGGTCTACCTTTACCATCTTACTAAAATTATAGTTGTGGCCTCCCTGATCAGCCAAGTACTATAAGAAGTAATATTCCTAACCAATAACTATTAAGAAGTAGGTAGTGCAAGAAAGGTTCAGCATAGAGCAGGTCACTGGGAATTATCTGTGGGGACAGTTGAAAGATTCAATTCTGATAAGAACTGGACAATGGGGTTTGAATCAGAAGAGGGGAAGAGTTCCAGAAAACTTGTTTCTACTGAGCTTCTGAACCACTTTTTGAGGTCTGGTCAATGAAAAAGCTAAGGTAGAGAAAAGAAAGGTCACTGCTCCCCTCATGGTACATGTTCCTCCTAAAACATTCAGGATGTCTGTCATGGGTAATAACAATATAAAATAATGGAAGACTAAAATGTATTGAGCATAATCTAATCTGATGATTTAGAACAAATTCTGTGTGTTGTAGTGCCTTAGGGTTATCATATGAATATTATTTAGTATCTTACTAGAGATAGAAATATGGTTATAAAGTTTCTTTAGTAAAAAAGGTCATAGATAAATTAATGTTTACATCTATGTAAAAGGAAGACCTAGTTATTTGCAAAAGAGGAGCATATTGTACTCTTGAAAAATAAACAGAGATTGAAATTAGAAAAGAAATTACACCTATATTTTGATGGATATGTGATCTCATCAGAGTCAGTACTCCTCCAAAGGTAGAGATTTCAAGACCACCATGCTCTCACAATTTGTGAAACTTATGCATGTCTCTAAATCCTCCATGGAAATCTACTCAACATCCTAATTCTTTCTCAGGTTCTCTTAATATTCCATATCCATTCATCCAATGGTCAAATTCTCTATCTGTTACCCCTTGCTTTCATTAAAATACTAGCCTATCTTCTTTTCTAATTCCCAAAGATATCCTAGATGGTAACTCACATGCCATTTCTTCTGAAGTCATAATTGGTAAAATTCTGCAGCCCACCTAATACCCATTATATGTCTCCTCTTTGCCCTTTGGGTTATCTACAATTTTGATTCTTCTGAAATTTGAGAATTCCATGATTTACAGTTATGTATAACATTACTGAAAGAAAACCATCATTTTTTATAATGGGATTTAGCAGTAAAAAATAGTTTGGGACTCAGTGACAATACTGGGCAATTTCATAAGTATGATCTAGCTTGTTCTGGGTCCATCTGTAGTGCCTGTCCCAGTTGCTATGGTGGGCAAAGGATTAATATTGTCAAGAAGGAAGAAAGGACAGGGGAGGTAGGATGGACAGTGGGGAGAAGACCCAATAACTGCCTCAGACCCAAGGATGTTTAGAAAAATCCTTGCTAGTTTCAGTATTATTTTAAATATAAAGTCTCAGTATTTCCAAGTGGATTATGGGGAGACAGAATGGAAAGGGGTAATAAAAAAAGAGTTAGTAGGAATCCACAGAAGGTCTCTGGACACCAAAGAAATGTTAAACTAGTAGGACCCCAGGTCAGCTCAACCTGACAGTTACATAAGACATCCAATGTGCAAACACAGTAAGACAAGGACTAGGATAGTAGAAGTGTCTGTTCTCTCAACATTCAACCTGGTATGTGAAAAACCATGACAAAGAATGATGATTGTAAGGGAGAAAAACAACAGAAATGGGTCTTCTCCAATGATTATTTCAGTGACATTTGGAAAGGTCACAGTCAAAGGTATGAACAGAGGAGCAGATGACCTCTAGTAACTATGAAACTCTGTATTTCTGGAAGAAAGGGAAGTTTGAACTATGTAATATGCTGAAAGATTATTACCAATAGAAGCTAATTGAAGCTGAAATGTCCAATTAAGTACTTCAATAGCTTCCCTCCATGTTATTCCTGACCCTAAAAAGTCACAATAAAGGAAAAGCTGGCGCAGAAAAGTTGTATGCATAGGTAGATTGGGCATCCAACTGGCCACAATCTAGGCACTAGATATCCTTCCTCCACTTAATTGTCCCCAAGTGAATTTTGAGAATCATCTCCCTGGAATGCCCAAGGATCTCATTCAGAAGTCCCTATAATGATTATAGCATCACAGATTTGGAAATTCAGGCATCAATTGATCCATTCCTTTATTGTAGAAATAAGGATAATAAAGCTTTCATTTCAGAATTGAGGAGATTGGTCTAGATAGGTTAAGTAACTTGTTCAAGGTTACAAAGGAACTTAGAGATCTAGGATTTAAACCTACTTCCCTTTGCTGCAATTCCAGCACTCTTTAAACTACACCACTCTACCTCTAGGATGCACAATAAGCATCCTGCTCTCTATTAACAGGAGCATCTGGAGAATTTCACCATTGATAGGTTATCCTTACAGTGATGGTAGATGTACAGAGTTCTGTTTTCCTTTTCCATTTAGACTCTGTGTTAGACATCCTCCATAACACAATCCACCACATTTGGCAAGTATGTGTATTATGCAATCTTTAAAATCAATAGTCAGATAATTGAACAGCTATCTCTGTGGCTATCTTTTACATATTAAAAAATTCCATACAATCTTAATGTGTGTATGGAGAACACTTTGTTGAAAAAGGAGTGTTTGGGAAGGCATGTTTTCACTACTTAAGTCAAAAATTTTTTTCTAATAATAGGATCAGGCAGCTAGGTCAGTACAGTGAACAGAGCGTCCAAGCTTGGAATCAGAAAGACTTGAGCTCAAATCTGGTCTCAGACACTTACTAGTTACATGACCCTGAGCAAGTCATTTAACCCTGTTTGCCTCGATTTCCTCATCTATAAAATGAGCTGGAGAAGGAAATGGCAAACCCCATGCCAGTCTTTGCCAAGAAAACCCCAAAATGGGGTCACAAAGACTTGGGCATGACTGAAATGATTGAACCACAACAAAATAACAAGATCATAAAATGGGAATAGACATCAGGGAGGCCATTGAGTTCAATCCCTCATTTTACAAATGACAAAACTGAGGCACAGAAAGGTTAAGTGAGCTTCCCAGAGTTACATAGCTAGTAAGTGTTTGAGGCAGGATTCAAATGCCAGTGCGTTGCCTCCAAATCTAGTACTCTACTCACCATGCCACCTCCTGCCTCCCAATCAATAAACAACAAATCCATAGTTACAATACTGAATTCCTTTATTTAGAGGAAAACTAAAAGAGAGGTGAAAGAATGATGAATGGCAATGTGACAAATTTCTCCCATGTGCTCCCTTGAAATGCAACGAGTCTGTCTTGTTAGAAAAGGGTTTACCTTATTAGACAATTGTAGTAATAAGATTTAAGTCATGGACTTCTCCTTTGGAACTAGTTAGTTTTTCTACTTTCTAGACCAAAATTGGCACACTTAATCCCAGCCAACCATCTCATAAATCATGGTAGTAAATGGAGGGGAAGGAGGAGAGAGAGTGGAATAGACAAGAGGAAGCGCTATGCAAGAGTAAGTAAAGGGCTTGGTACATCCGTCATTACTCTAAAAATAACTCAAAGCGTATGCTCTGAGGACAAGATAGCAAGAGGACCATCCTTAAGCAGTAAAGCACATCCATTGCTTTGTATTGAGCTCCACACTACGCACATAGATAGATCCCTAATTTCAATTATTCTTGATTGAGTATCTCTTCACTGATGTATTCATTTCTTTCCCTCAGCTTTTCATTCTATGCTATTCTTGTCCATGTCTTTCTATAAAACTACCAAAGAAAACATATCCAAGGCTCTGAAGGCCTTCCATTGATTCTCTTAACATCCTGAGGACTTGAGCTGGCCTTTCTTGTCTCAGATTCTCAGTATATGATAAATCCATTACCGGCATATTCCTAGGGAACTTCACTATTCCTCATCTGTAAAATGAAAGGTCATTCTAGATAGCTGCTGAAGTCTCTTGTGGCTCTAAATCTATAATACTGTGAAGTATTATAAAATGTCAGACAATGTTTCAAATATGATACAGCCTTTCCTCCTTTTCAGTTCTGGTCCTTGTTCATTGCAGCATCTACTCATGATGTAAGCAGTATTGATAGACTAGTTCTATGGGCTGTCTATCCAACTGCATTCCTATTCAGCCCACTACAGTTTTAAAGCAGTGAAAATCAACAGTTTAACCATTAATACTTGGATAACATGTAAACCTTGGTCTATAATTCTGTGTCATCTCCCTTGAGACAACAATCTCATAATTTCTTGCATCCAAGTCTAAACTTTCTAAGTAATCAAAAATATATTCACTTCTTAGAACTATAAAGATAATGTTGATGGCAGTAACTAATATTTCTTATTAGTTTTTCTTGCTTTGTTTATATACATATCTATGCATATATAAACATATATACACACGTTTATACAACCTGATGAGTAATTATACTATATTCAAAATAATCTCTACATTCTTTTCTCTAAGAAAAATGTCCCTATTTGGATCCTGTATTTTCTTGATTAGTATTTGCTTCTAAAAGTTCATAAGTGCTATGTCAAATTTGTTTAGTTATTAATGTTCCTTAAGAAGTTGGTGTGATGTTTCTTTTTTATTATGCTTCAGAATTGAAAAATTAAAATCCTTGCCCAGAATCTATTTTTAGGATCTCCATTTCCATCAAGGAAAAGACTCAGTACAGAACTTGACACAGCCACTGAAAACTTAGGTCAAGGGAGATTTGGAAGCTGCAGTTGGGTAAAAAAAGTGAACTATCTCTCCAAGTTTAGACAACATTTTAGGATAAACATAATCTTGGTCTTAAATAAGTTCAGTAAGGCTTTGAGACTGCAAAGTTGTTTTGTTATATTGTCATCTTTCTAAAACTTGCCAAAAAAAAAACATGGTTCTAAGGCTTTTTGCCCCCTGAAGGTAATCTTAATAGAGTTCCGGGAATTCATGACTAGTAGAACTCTAGGGGATCTTAGAGGAAGACAAAGTACCTAGCATCTCACTGCTTTGGTCCGTGGGTAGTTCAGTCACAGAATCTCCCCTATCTTCCTCTGCTATCCTTAATACTTTAAATGGACTCTTAACAGAAACTCCCAATGGGCTTGTGAGAGAGTAAAGTAGTCAGCTAACCTCCAGCACCATTTTAGAAGGAATAGGCATGCAATATCCACCTCTCACATCCCCACAAGACAGGAGCTACTCCTGACATTTTGTACCAAAGAGAAAGTGAATAAGGTTAAGTGTGTGACTTCAGGTAAATCACTTAAATTCTCTGGACTTCTAGAAAATGAAAAGATCAAACCAGAAAACCAAACTCTATGGTCACATCCAGATGTAAAACTCAATGATTCTGTGATCATCAGTATCCTAAAGAAATTCTACACTCACACAGTGAGTCACACTATCAACTTTCCCATGGTTCACAGCATGAATTCTTTTAAGCCCAATACTTCTTTTGGATCTTGGGCTTATGGGTAAATGTTGATCTATCTAACACCAAGATAACTAAATGGTTCTTTCCATTACAGAAGACTTTCAGATTTGATCCCCTCCAAGGCAAAGACTTCACTGGACCTATTAAAATACCTCAAAGTTAAAATAAAATGTCAGTCAGAGGCTTACCTTCATCACTAGTAATGCAAGACTTTAGAGGATTTTTTGATAAACATCTCTCCAGGGAACACTTTGACAGAAATGAAATTAAATCCACCATTACAAATGAATTCTAGAGACAGAGAAATTACAGATAAATTTTCATATGTGGTAGAGATATGTCTTTTTCATATAGCTAATGTCAGAGTCATCTTGAAGTAAATATCAAATCATTTTTTAAAATCATGGCATTTGAGATAAGTTATTTTTAATAAGAGAGATGCCATTAAAAACCAAAGACAGAAAAGACAAAAATTGAGTAAGCATTACATCAGACAGATTATTAAATTTCCAAAGTATGCTTTATAAGTTGTAATATTAGTATTAATTGCCATGTCATCTCTTAATAAATGTTTTGCAAAAATTAACAAAGCATTCACTGTGTGGTAGATGAGGGGATATTGAAGTCTTCATGCAATATGTCATAGAGAAATCAAGGCAACTAAATATAGAAGAAAAATAAAATGGTATATGGCAATTTTAACTTTGAAGGAAGCTAGCCTATGTTTACCCAAGGAGACCTAGGATAAGAATGAATGCTGAGAATCCATTCCTATAGGGGAAAATTCATTTCTTCAATATTTTAGTGGATCTATGATTTCATCTTTATGATTTACTCCTTCCATTAGTCTAAATCACTACCCAACCATGCCTTTACATTTGTGTGGAATTCTCATCCCTTTCTTCCCATGAATTCTCCATTGTATTAGCTGAATTCCTCTCAGGTTCTCGACATTACAGAAACTCCAGTACTGTACAGGGGCTATCCATCTGGTATTCCTGAAGCTCAATAGGTGACCAGCCTACCTTCTTTCCTGGCCAAACATCTTTTGATGATAACTTTAACAGGGCTACTCAGGCACAATTCTCTGTTGGTAATATGATAAGCTCTATTTACACTCACAATTTATCTTTCCATTTCACTTTGAGTGATCTATTTCATTTCTTTAGAGATTGTGGCATTCCAGGATTCATAGCAACTCTAGTATCAAGGGTCTAGGGATGAGAAACATCATGGAATGGTGAGAAGATTGTAAATCCCTCTTCCATTTAAACTCTACACTGGACATAACAGTGACTAACATCTTTGGTCCTTAACTTATGACTACCAAGAGAGGCTCTATCTTACATCTCACAGAAAATCATCAAAGCAAGGTATCTCAGTTGGTCTTTTATGAATTTAATAAAATCATATGATCTTTGTAATCTTAATGATAAGTATGCCATGGCATATTTGACCACAACAATTAATTGTTCTTTGTTCTTATTGAAGAGTTGACAACGTGTATGTGTATAAGTATATTCATATGTACACACAGGCTAAAAAAGGATAGATCTATGTAGTCTTATCAATAGAGAATCTATCCTAACCCATCCCAAACTTTTCCCCCACAATGCCTCCATCATAATGCCTAGAATGCCCTCATTAAATCTGTTAGTTGGTCAATAAGCAATTATGTAATCATTAGCTGTTAAGTGAATTAGCTATTATATTAGCTAAATTAGTTCTATTTCATTTGCTACCAGCTGGTCTGCTTGATTTCAAAACTATCATCACTTCCATCAATGGCATCAAACTCAAAGAGAAACCACAAAGTTCACATTGACTTAGAAAATTACATGTTAACATTTTTTATACGTTGTGTATATTTTTTTATTTATTTTGTTAAAAATTTACCAATTACATTTGAATCTGATTCAGCACTGAGAATTTTGCAGCAAGTTCAAAACCTCTGATCCTTAAAAATACAAGTCAGTCCCCAATTGAGAAATGATCAAATGATATGAACAGGCAGTTTTCAAGTGGAAAAAAAAAAATTAAAGCTATCTATAGTCATGTGAAAAAATGCTCTAAATCACTATTGATTAGAAAAATGCAAATCAAAACAACTCTAAGGTATCACATCACATCTATCAGATTGGCTAACATGACAAAACAGGAAAATTATAAATGCTGGAGAAGATGTGGAAAAATTAAGCATTGCAGCTGTGAACTGATCCAACCATTCTGGAGAACAATTTAGAACTATGCACAAAGGGACATAAAAGGTGCGTATCCTTTGACCCAGCAATATCACTTCTAGGGCTGCATCCCAAAGAGATCATACAAATGAGAAAAGGATCCATTTGTACAAAAATATTTCTAGCAGCTCTTTTTATCTTGGCAAAGAATTGGAAATTGAGGGGATGCCCATTAGTTGAGGAATGACTGAACAAGCTGTAGTATATGAATGTAATGGAATACTATTGTGTTGTAAGAAATGATGAGCAGGCAGACTTCAGAAAAACCTGGAAAGACTTGAATGAACTGATACAGAGGGAAGTCAGCATACACATACATACATCATACACAGTAAAAGCCACAATGTGCAATGACTAACTTTGATAAACTTATCTCTTCTTGGATGCAAGGATCCAAGACAACTCCAAAGGACACATGATAAAAAATGTTCTCCATATCTAGTCTGAATGCAGATTGAAGTAGATTATTTGCTCTCTTTTTTTTCTTCTTCTTTTATTTGTTTCTTCTTTCTCCTGGTTCCTCCCATTGGTCCTAACTCCTCTTTACAACATAACTGATGTGAATATTAAAACTAAAAATAAATAGATTTTTAAAATATATGCAGACAAAACATCTGATCTTCATCAAGCCCCATTCAGGAGAAACTCATCACTAGTTTTCAACATTCACTTTCATAAGGTTTTGAGTTCCAAATTTTTTCCTCATCTCTCTTCTCTCTCACCTTAAGATGGTGTGTAATTATCTATTTTCACATTAGTCATTTATCATCATGAAGATTGCTTCAACTTGGCTACTCACATGCCTTATCAGAACCCTCAGTTGCTTCTGCCTCTCTGATTACAGCACTGGAGTTCACCCCAAAAAACTTCTCCCATTGTCTCTCTTCATAGAGATCTTCAAATGCCAGTCATCTCTTCATTTGTTATCATCTGCTTTTCTTGGTTTCAATTCCAACATTATCTTCATCATGCTTCTGCTCTGGGTACATTCTGGTACTCCTTCCCCTTATCAGCTTGTTTTTGTGTATTATTCACCCATTAGATTATAAGCAACTTGAAGGGAAGGTGTTGGGATTGGAAGTTCAAATCCGTGTGGACGGTCTCGGGCGGGTAAAAGTGGGACTTCTAAATCTTAGAGTCTTACGAGACCCTCCATGAACAGCGGGGATTCGAGAAGGTCAGACTGAGCTAGCTCGGCTAGCTCGGGTATTTCCGCCTCTCCCCGGGAGATACGTGATGGGTGGAGTCTCCCTGCCCTCGAGGTCGTCCCGGATCTGGGCACACTATTGTTATCTAACAGCACGGTATTGAGATGCAAACTGTGCAGCTGAAGGTTAAGTAGGATTGAGGAAGCCTGAAAACTCTCTTAGCACGTGAGGAGCCAAGAGGACAGTAGGCTCCGCTTTTCTTCCTTCTTCTCTCCCCTCCCCCTCTCTCCCCGCTTGTACTTCTACTTCCAATCCCTTAAGATCTTAGCCTCCTTAGGAAATCTCCCCCTCTTCCTCCTAAGGAAGACCCCCCTGCACTTGTAACCTAGACCCTGAAATAAAGCTCAACCCTTGTTCGACTCTGGAACGTCCTTTCTCTCATATGAGCATCCGGTTTTGGCCAACCAAAGACCTCGGAGGTGAGGTAAGAAGACTCGGGTAGCCCACACAGGCCTCTAGGCCTGGCAGGAAGGACTGTCTTTCTTTTTCTAATTTGTATCCCCAGCACTTAGCACAGTACCTGGCTCTAAAATCAATCAAAAAGAGACAGATAGGGAGGCATAACCATTGTGAGTGAAAGTGCTAGCTTGGACAAGTCCTACCTGCCTATATGACTGGGCAAGTCATTTAAACTCCCAGGGCTCTTGGTAACTCTCTAAGAGTGAAACTTGCTGAACAGTTGCAAATCTATATAGCTAGAACAAACTTCTCCATGCCCAGCTCTCTCTTTTATTATGTTTCTTCTGACATGGGGGCATGTTTCTTCTGACATGGGGGCATCCAATTATAAATTGGTCAAATCCTACCAATCAAAAGAAACAGAGAAAACAAAGGCCCTCTCTTTGTCCCTGAGTAGAAGAAAGGTTGAGGAAACAAACATTTTACAATGTGAGACAGACTGCAAAATTAAGCGGCTGGCTCCTCCAGGCAGCCAACACAACACATTACGTGGATCATTACGAGAACAATACAAAAAATCATTATTACCCAAGTCAATTGAACAGCTACAATTTTCTTTTTCTTTTCTTGTTTTTTTGTTTTGTTTTTTTTCTTTTTAAAAGCAGTCGCAAAAGTCTGTCAGTTCTCCTACTTTTTTATTGGAACATGAGGGTGATAGCAACATCTAGGAAGACTTTATAAATTCATCTACCTTTGGGACATACAACCTAAACCAATAATTTGAGACACAACAAGAACAAAAGGCCATTTGAAGTTTAAGGAACAACACAAGGAACAGTTAGAATATAATTTCTCATTAACCAAAGATACAAGTTAAAAATTGATGTATTGCTCACTAAATAGGTTACTGTCATTTACAGAAAGGGTGGCACAGGAGTTTAAGTAATTGTCCTAGAGCAAGGGAAGCAATTGTCTCCTGGGAAATATTACATGAATAAATATGACAATAACACTTTTTTTGCTCAAGGTTCAGCCAAAAGAAGCCTTAGTTTGCTCTCCTGTGACAAATAAAATCACTGTGTTCTCTAGCACTATTACTGAGTCAGTTTATTGTTTTCAGTACAGACCAGCAAACAGTAAGCTAATTACACTATTTCCCAAGGTGTACACCAATTACTGGGTAATCTTTAAGATATGTTCTGATATTCTTCTGACAGAGGAAATATGAATCCTTCTAAAGCAAATATTTCAATGAGTATTCATTTTGTTTACAACCAAATGTATCTTTAAATCCATATCTGTGTTCATATTTAAATAAAATATAAATATAAAATAAAATAAAATAAAAATCTAAAACAAGGAAAAGGTCATTATTCTTAGGCTCACCCCTATGCATGGTAAATGTATCATCTCAGACATAAGAACATGATTATGGCCATCCCCCAAGCCGGAAACCTCCATATAATCTTTGAATTTTCCTTTTCTCTTATTCCCATATCTCATCAGTTGCTAAGTCATAATGCTATGACTTTCACAACATCTCTTACATCTTTCCCTTTTCTCTATTCCCACTGTCAGAATTCTGGTTCATGCGATCATTGACTTTTTCCCAGTCATAGAAATAGCCTTCATTCAATAACTTTTAAGAAACAGTTAAATGAATGACTTTAGCAAAGTTGCACGATATAAAATAAATTTTTAAAAAATCAGCATTTCAATACATCATCAACAAAGCAAGCAATAGAAAGAAAAACTCCATTTAAAATAACTGTAAACAATATAAAATGTGTGGGAGTCTATGTGCTAAGACAAACCTAGGAACTATGTGAACACAATTACAAAATACTTTTCACACACATAAAGTCAGATCTAAACAACTGGAAAAAATATTAATTGCTCATGGGTAGACTGAGCCAATAGAGTAAAGATGATAATTCTACCTAAATTAATTATTCAGTGCTGTACCAATCAAACTACCTAAAATTATTCTATAGAGCGTAATGGCAAGCAAAGTAGGATCTTTTGCTGTTTCTGTTTTATACAATCAAGTGCCTCTGATTGAATCTTGTCTTTATCAACCAAGAGTCTTTACTAGGAGTAAAGTAAAGAAACAAGAGCCTCCTTAACTAGAAACAGTATATGTATTTGTATTGTTAATTATTTTAATGTGATTAAAGATCTTCCCCACCATTAATGGGCCTGCCCATTAAGGGGAGTTTGATTAGGGAAGATTTGTAGGAAGACCCACACATTTTGTTAATGAGGCACTGGTTCTCAAGGTTTGGGATGCCCTCTGGCTCTAAAAAAAAGATATAAATACTCTGAGGTCGAGTTTTACTTTGGGGCTTACTAACCACAAGTTTTTGTTTGACCAGATGAGACTCTGGGAAGCCACCAAGGAGACCCCACCCCTTTCCGGCTTTGAAGACCCAGATGTTGGTGCTTCCTTTTCTGGTAACTATGATCAGACAATTGGACCTCTCTGTTGATTTGTGATATATATATATATACACACACACACACACATATATATATATATACACACACACACACATATACACACACACACACACACACACACACACACACACACACACACACATATATATATTGATTATGGTGAGACAATTTGAAGCCATATCTGTTGATCTTTGATTTCTCTGTATTTTCTCTGAAGTTCAGGATGCTTACCTTTTTCCCCTGAACTAAGTGAATGATATATGCGCTTGATTAAAGGAGACTGTTAACCCCTCAAAAGTTGCCTTTCCTTTTACAAAAGAAGGTCAAAGAACCTGTGATAGCAGGCTCCCCTGCATATGTTGGGATGCTTACTATTACATAGAGCCAGAAAAAATAATAACAAAATTCATCTGGAAGAATAAAATGTCAAGAATATCAAGGGAATTAATGAAAAAAAATGAAAAGGAAAGTAGCCAGCCATACCAGATCTAAAACTATGTTACAAAGCAGCAATCATCAAAACTATTTGGTACAGGCTAAGAAACAGAGTGATAGATCAGTGGAATAAGTTAGGTACATAAGATGTAATAAATTACCATAGTAATCTATTATTTGATAAATCCAAAGACTCCAGCTTCTATGATAAGAAGTCACTATTTGACAAAACCTGCTGGGAAAACTGTACGGAAGAAATTAGGCACAGATCAACATTTTACACCATATACCAAGAAAATGTCAAAATGGTTTAGACATAAATGGGGATACCATAAGCATATCTGGAGAGCAAGGAATAGTTTTCCTATCAGATCTATGGAAAAGGGAAGAATTTATGACCAAAGAAGAGATAGAGAACATTATGAAATGCAAAATGGATAATTTTGATTACATTAAATTGAAAAGTTGTTGCACAACAAAGCCAATGCAACCAAGATTAGAAGGAAAGCAGAAAGCTGGGAAACAATTTTTACAGCCATTGTTTCTGATACAGGCCTCATTTCTCAAATATATAGAGAACTGAGTCAAATTTATAAGAATACGTCATTCCCCAATTGATAAAATGGTCAAATGAAATGAACAAGCAGTTTTTAAATGAAGAAATCAAAGCATATGAAAAACTGATTTAAATCATTATTGATTAGAGAAATGCAAATTAAAACAACTCTGGAGTACCATCATATACCTATAAGATTGGGTAATATGACAGAAAAGAAAAATGATAAACGTTGGTGAAGGTGTGGGAAAATTGGAACACTAACGTATTGTTGGTGGAGTATGAGCCAATCTAACCATTCTGGAGAGCAATTTGGAACTATGTTCAAAGGGCTATATATAAAACTGTGTATACCCTTTGATCCAGCAATACCACTAATGACTCTGTATCCCAAAGAGATCGTGCAAAAGGGAAAAGGAGCCACACGTATAAAAATATTTATAGCGCCTTTTTGTGGTGGCAAAAAATTGGAAATTGAGGGCATGCCCATCAATTGGGGAATGGCTGAACAATTCATAAACTATGTGGATACAAATTAGCTCACATCCCACAGTGCTCTGCAAGTCTGAAGTCTTTAATAGCATGATCCATCGCTGGTGCCCTTGAAACTTTACATTCATTCTCTAGTTGTTTTTTTTCTTAATAAAGATATCTTTCTTTGCTTGCAGCATAAACCTTTTCCCATGGAAGTGAGATATCATTCTATCTTATTAATAAAGAGATTTGTCTTTTTATTTGATACCATAGATAATTTTCTCTGCAAATCTGTCTAAATCTCGTCCAAAAGGTTTTTTTAGACATACTTTATCAGCATATATTGAAACAAAGGCTGTTGAATGTAATGGAATATTATTGTACTATAAAAAATGATGAGCAGGCAGATTTCAGAAAAACCTGGAAAGACTTACATGAACTGATGCTGAATAAAGTGAGAAAAACCTGGAGAACATTGTGCACTGCAACACAGTACAATGATTAACTCTGATAGACTTAGCCCTTCTCAGCAATACAACTTTCCAAGACAATTCCAAAAGACTCATGATGGAAAATGCTGTCAATAGGCAGAGAAAAAAGTATGTAGTCTGAATGCAGATTGAAGCATACTATTTTCACTTTTGTTTTTTGTTTTTTTATTTCTCATGGTTTTTCCCTTTTGTTCTGTTTCTTCTTTCACAACATGACTAATGAGGAAATATACTTAATATGATTGTACATGTGTAATCTATATCAGATTGCTTGTTGTCTTGGGGAGAGGGAAGAAAAGGAGCAAGAAAAATTTGAAACTCAAAATCTTATAAAAGTGAATGTTGAAAACTACATTCATATGTAATTAGAAAAAAAATAAAATGCTCTTAAGTGGGCAAAAAAAAGAGCTAAATGCGGAACTGGAATGAGCTCTGGGCCTGAAGTCAGAAAGATTTGAGTTCAAATCCAGTCTCAGACATTTAGCAACTGTGGGCTCTGGGCAAGTCACTTAAACTCTAGCTGACTCAGTTTCCCTGATCCTAAAATGGGGATAAAAATAGCACGCACACACATACACACACACACACACACACAAACACACAAACACAGGATTGTTTCAAGGATCAAATGAGATATTTGTAAAGCACAACACATAGTAGGTACTTAGTAAATGCTTCTTCCCTTTCCCCCTTCTTAGTTGCATTGTCCCCAAACTTTCCTCCCCTACCACATTTCCAATCCAGCCTACAAACAGCTGCCTAATTAATTTCCACAAAGCACAGGTCTTGTATTAATGACATGAATTAAAGTGCTCATTCTGGGCAATAACAGCCAAGGGAGAAAATCTTGTCCGTTAAGATCTCTTGTCTTCACCTGAAGAGCAATATCATCCATATATTTTACAAGTTTCATTCATTAAAATAATAAGTATCTGTTTATTTTATTTGTCAAATTCAACAAACATTTTTCTAACACCTACAGAATATTGAAAGGCACTTGGGCTGGACTCAAAGATGAATAAACTCCCTGTAGAGTCTGGTAGATTAGATCAAGAGGAGGCAACTGTAGTGCTTTAGATGGTGTCCAAGCCACTGAGAATAGTGGGCAAAATGTAGATCTTTCTGTTCCCAGGATGCAATGTTATTTTCTTTTCACTCTCTACTCTGCCTACAAGATACAACTGATACACTGATTATGACATTCAATTGACATAAAGAAAATTGCCTCTCACATGAAGTTTCAAATGAGTTATAAAGGGTAGGATTTATATCTGCCAACTCCATCTAGAAATACTGTCTTCTGACTCAGCCCACCCTCCATGGGGCTTTCCTGTAGCACCTACATTCTTCTCCAGTCACACAATCCACCTCCTTGCTGCTATTAATAGTGAAAATTTTGATACATAATAGTAGTAAAAAAAAAATTGTTTCAATATACACTGATAAAGTATGACTAAAAAAATTTCCAATTTTGCAGAGAAAATTATCTGTGGTATAAAACATAAAGACAAATCTCTCTGTCAATAAGATAAAATGATACTTCTATTATGTGGGAAAAGTTTTATTGTACAAGCAAAAAAAGATATTTTCTAAAGAAAAAAACTAGAAAATGAAAGCAAAGTTTCAAGGGCACCAGACATGGACCATGCTGTTAAAGACTTCGGACCTGCAGAGCATTGTGGGATGAGAACTAATTTGCATCTACATACTTTAAGACTAGAGGATAAACTATAAAAAATAAAGCATCACATAACCATTTATAAGAGAAATATTGGAGAGTTGTGACTTTTTAAGTTAAAAGTCCATTACAGAGGTAGGAAGCGCCCATTTAAATTATTAAAGATATTAGTAACCAGAATAGGAACTAGGGACAGAAACTTTTATAGGAACAGGAGAAGAAAACAGGGTCAGAAAAGCTGCTCTGTGGAAGCCCTGGTATTTAGAAGCCATCAGCTGGAGCTGAGGGATTCCTGATTGGTCAGAAAAAATTTACTTCATTCGTCAATCAGGCTGGGACACGCAGACCTTCAGCACCACCTGTAGTTAAAGAAAGGTGAAGGTTCTTATAGGGTCTGTGTGGCTCTCTGCTGCCCCCTCTGGCTTCAGCAGTAAAAGCAGAGGGAGCGTAACCATGGTAACCTAAGAATCAATCAGCTGCTTTGAGTTCTCTTCTGATTTGATGGTGGGGCATCTGAGTAAATGATTAACCAGATGGAGCTGCATGCCCCTGAGATAGCCCAGCTTGATGAGTTTTCCAGGAGAACTATTATTCACATGAAGAGCTAACATTTTCTAAACATCCTATTAAGGATGATGATAAACTGAAAAGACTTGTAAGTGCTCTGTTTGGGGAAAGAAGAAAAAAATCATTTCCCCAGATTAAGAGTGCTGAGAATAGAGTCAAACAAAGGGCAGAGAATCTAATGTGTTTGGTTGAGATGTTCCTGAAGGTTCACCAATGACCATTGAAGGCTGCGTTAAAGTTGTGAGGTAATCTAAACACTGGAATTTTTCTCCCTCCTCACTCCTGTAAGTGTATGCCCACTCTTCACCACAGACACATGTTCACCATAGTGACAGAGTGTTGTCTGGGTTTACATATGTATTGTGACGCATTTTAGCATTTGTGCATTTTCTTTAATAAATTAAGTAAATAGTTGCATTTTAAAACTAATTTGGTGGCACAATGTACACAGGGAAGGACGTGGAATCACATGTGGTGTCCAATGCTTACTTGTATACCTAGATGGGTCACTTAATTTCTCTCAGCCTCAATTTCCTTATATGTAAAATGGGGATAATAACAGAGTTGTTGTGAGACTCAAATGAGATAATATTGGTAAAGCACTTGAACAATACCTAATACAGAGTAGGTGCTTAACAAATGCTTGTTCCCTTGTTCATGCCAGATGAAAGAAATTAGATAGATAGACAGATAGATAGATAGACAGATGAATGAATAGATGGATTTGATGTGGGTGGCTATCACCATATCAAATCACAGATCTCTTTGTTCCATCACATTTTTACCATGAGGCACTGTTGGGTAGACCTCACTTTAACACTTTATTGTGTTATAGATGATTCCATCCAACAGAGATCAAAGTTAGGTTTGGGAGTAAAGAAAAGAGCAGTATCCACACAAGGGATAAAGCCATTTTGATATATACTTTGAATGTATCTGTGTGCAGGTCATGTCTCTTCAATAAAGTATAAACTCCTTGAATGTAGGGATGATTTCTTTTTTTTTCTTTATTTGCTTTTTGCCTTTTTCTTCCCAGAGCTGAGAATTCTGCCTTGAACATAGGAGGCATGGAGACTCTTGTGCAATGACAAAGTAAAAACAGCTGTGAAAAACAACAATGCATGATCTTGATAAGAGATGCAGAGGGCTCCCAAGAAACTCTCCACCTCATAGAACATGGCTGACAAGAAGAAGCTGAGGCAGGGTTAGAGAAAGAAAATCAGGTCATGGTGATTAAAAGTCTCTGCTCCAGCTAAAGGAAGATCCTACCAAAGAGGCACAAGGGAGAAGGATATAAGAATATTGTTCTTTAGGCTCCTTAATATATGGCTGATGGGAGTATTTCAAGCCAACTGTAGTTGAGAACAAACACCCACTGAAATGAAATATTCAACAGGGTCCAGAATCCAGCCAAGTATTTTGCATCAAGTTTTACCGGTCAGGGAAAAATATGCCCACAAAGTGTTTACGCAGTAGAATCACAGTAGAAAGAGAAACCGCTGAATTTGCTCTCCACTGAGAAAAGCTACATTCATAATACTATGGAGGTTAGAGGATTTACAAATCTACAGTTTCCTAGAGCATTTACTGCTATACTAATAGAAATACGAGAAAAAATATTGGCAAGAAGCATGAGTGAAATTATTAGCAAAAAACATCTCATCTCACTTTTCAAAAAAAAGGATGTACAAGAATGACATGGCCACTGAGAATAACCCCAGTTTCTCAGAGTCTAGAAAAATGAATATATGATGTATGACTGTACTACATAGAGGAGAGTGTGATGTCCTTGGATCCTGGATCCTGCTCTGTTGCTCTTTGCCTTGCCATTTACTATCTCTACTCATTGCCTTCTACTCAGTTGCTGACAAATTTTCCCATTTTTTTTCACACATACACATACCTGTTCAAAAAATGAGCATGGCCTAAATCCTAGAACTAATACAGAAAACAGAGAAAAGTAGGGTAAGGTAAAAGACTTGTTAAACACAGATCACCAAAAACAACTTCTTTTGACACAGGTGTGCTTAGATTTAGAAGGCTACATTTTGAATACCAACAATTAGAGTTCACTGAGAAGCCAGAAAACAATTCTATTACAAGTACAATTTACATGTAACCCAAAACTTTTATAATCAGTTAGTCAATAAACATTTATGAAGCACCTACTATACCAGACACAAATAATGGATAAAGAACATTGCTCCTTTCTTGAGTCTTTAAATAAAAACTGGATGACTACTTACTGGTATGTTGTAAAAGAGTCTCCCATTGGTATTCTGCACCTGGTACAATGAGTCACTGAGAACATGAGGGTTTAAACAGTTCTTATACTAAAATCATACTCCAATCTCTTTAGGCAAAAGTACTTCTTATGAATATTAAAAAGCAGTTCAAGAAAGTAAAAACTACTAGCAAGAAGCTTGCCTGGGGTCTCAGGAGCTCTTTGACAAAGTCTGAATAACTGATTTTATACTCTTGTTGCCTAAAGGATCCATATCCAGTTCTCATATCAATCCATCTGGCAGCAGAGTTAACCAGTTCTATATTTTATATATCCACCAATATGTTGACCCACAATGGAATTGAATTTGATGGTCTCTTAGATCCCTTTCAACCTTTCATTCTATGATTACAATGTTTCTTAGTCAATTTGGTCATTTAACAACAATATGTTCAACATGTCTACATTGTCTACATTGATGTGTAAGTTACACAACATACCTTAAGACATGTTCAGTTGTCAAAGTATTCTGTGATGGCAGAAAATAGGTGTATGCATTAAAGCTCCCATGCATATTTGTTAAAGTTCTAACTTACCTAACTTTTGTCACATTCAACAAATATTTATAGGGCATTTATAGGGCGTCTACAATGGATAAGACATTATATGAGGGACTATTGCTACAGTGATCAAATTAACAGAGTCTCTACCCTCAAGAAGATTCATACATTGGAGAAATTCAACATGTGAATACACACACACACATATAACCAAAGTAATTTCAGGAAGAGAACATTAATAAGTAGGTAACATCAAAGACTTCATATAGGAGTTTGCACCTGAAGTAAAATTTGAAGGGAGCCAGAAATTTTAAGGAGTAGAGAAGTGAGGAGAGAGCAATGTAAGGATAAGGGAAAACTAATGAAAGGGCATGAAGATGAGATGTCAAGAACTTTCTACTCTGGATCTTGTTTATCCTTCTGTTGCATTTTTCTAAGTCTGATAATAACTACATTTGTTCTATACAATAACCCATTTATGTCTTACTCTCTAGGACTTTTTAAAAAATCAGTTAGCTATTCCTTTAAATACTAACATGCTATGCTATTTGATGCATATATATGTTTAATAATGATATAGATTCATTATCTAATGTGTGAGTAAGTACAGTGTAGTTTCCCTGTTTATGTAACTTAGCCATGTCTATTTTTACTCTTGCTTTACCTGAGATTAGTATCACCATTGATACTTTTTATTTAACTGAGATATAAAAAAAATTCAACTTCAAGTCTTTATTTTAACTATATATGTATCTTGATGGTTTTAAGTGTACTTCTTGTATGCAACAAAATTAATCTGAGTCACTTAAATTTCTTTTTAAATACCTTTAAATACTTTTAAGAGGCCAGAGTGAAAATGCTATTAGGTGTCAGAACTACAAAATATTAATTCATCTTCTCTACAGTGAAATCTTTAAAATATTTAGAAGTATATATTAACAAAGATGAAAAATTTCATTTTAAATGTTTGCTCTAGTGAAAAATTCCTTTCTCAATCTAAGAGAAATTAATTGGACTTGTTATTTCTTTTATCTCCTTAACTATCAACAGCTCTTCTTTGCACAATATTTTTTATAAAGCATTTCAAAGCACAAGCAAAATCTTTCATGTGACATGTTAAATCATTGGGTATTTCTACACCCACATCTCTAGTTCTAATTTATTAAATGACTTGAGTTCCAATGAAAGCTCATTGCCTCTTATTGACAATTTGAAATGAGTTTCAGGCAAAAGATAGTATTTTTCATAGATCCTTCATTGCATTCAAGGAAAAGCCATATAGAGGATATCTAGGACTTACGAATATAATTTCAGTTTAGAAATCTCTCTAATCAACACAACAGCAGCCTAAGTCCTCTCCAATTTAAAAGTCATATATAAGATGATAGTTGATAGGGAATAGGATTCTAAAAAAGGATATCATGATTCAGTAATGCAATAAATATTTATTAACACCTACTAGGAACCAGGTACTGCACTAAGGGCTGAGGATACCCAAATAAGCAAAAGATAATCAGGGACTGTCTGTCTAATCTAATTACAGACCAATGGGGGAGGCAACATGCAAACAAATAAATACAAAGCAGGCTATATACAGTATAAAGAGGAAATAATTAAACGAGAGAAAGCCCTCAAGTTAAGAGGGGTTGGAGGAGAATTCCTGTAGAAAGTGGACTTTTAGCTGGGACTTAAAAGGAAGCCAGGGAAGTCAACAGTCAGAGCACAGGAAGGAAGGAGTTCTAGGCACGGGGTGTCTGATATCTATTTTCACAAAAGAAATATATTGTGATTTTGGAGTCATCTGAGCAAGGGATCACTCTACTAACTTGACCCATAGCTCATGAGAGAACCATTGGCATGATGGTGTTTTCTCTTTGATTGACATTCTCAAGGTCCACCAAAGGATACAGTCTGGTTTTCATGTAGGCTGATCCAAGGAAGGGACACATTTTTTGATGTGTCAGATGCCACTCCTGATACCTTTGAATCCAATTCAGTTTGATGCAATTCAACATTAGGTACCTGGCAATATGCAAAATTCTTTATTATAGATAGCAAAAGGAAAAATTAATCATTCCCGATCCTCAAGGCTCTTACTATCCAACAGAGTAGTCAAATATATATGCAAATAAATATAACAGACAAAGGCTTCTATGAGGGGGGTTCACATGATACAACCAACATCAGGAACTCTCCTAATCCATGTCAGATGAAAATTCCTTGTACAACTAACCCCTCATCCTTTCTCACCCTGAACTTCATCAACTGCTTTCCTACCTTCTCTGAGTTCCTATGCTGCTCTCTTCCCCACTTCCATTTGTAATTCCCTATTTTCTACCTCTCATTCAAGTTAGACTTTCCCTTCTCATACTCCTTCAATCTTTTTTACACTCAAAGAAGCCTAGATTCTCCCACAAGACACTACATCCCTGGACCACTTCCATTTCATGTTGGATATACCTTCTTTTGTAACTTTCTACCTCCCCTGACAAACTATACCAAGGAGGGAAAGGAGGTAGTGTTTGTTGTTGTTGTCCCAAATCAAAAACTTTATTTTCATGTAGACTCTTCATGTCACTAAGGCTAGGGGGTTGGGAGTACAGGCTGGGGGGGGGGGGCAATGAGAATTAAGGACAGACATATTTATCAATAAATATTTGAAGGGGGGCTAGATAAAACAAAGATACAGATAAACAAGAGATGACAGGACTCCCCACAGCTCCTCAAGTTTTATATCACTTGATAGTTTACAGAGGACTTTTTCATGATGCTACTGTGAAGTAAGGACTGCAAGAATTATTATCTTCCTTTTACACTTGAAAAATATAAGTTCTAGAAAGATTAAGTGACTTTCTCTGGATCACAGGATTCAAACCCAGGTCCAGGTCCTTACTGTAGGTCCTCTTTCCACTACACATTGATGCCTCTCCTATCAAATGCAATCACATAAATGTCTATATGATTGTGTAACAGGCAACTGGGCAATGGGAAACCTGTCTTCAGGGTATGCACTGCACAGTCTGTCTTTTGCCAATACATCTGCAAGGCAGCAGGGGAAGTGAGGAGCATTGCTGAGCCTGTTTCTGGAAGCACATGTTGTGCTGACATATAACATAAGTCTTGGTCTCCAGCTCAGAGCAAGCACTGTTACCTGTATGCTTAGTGTGTGGTGATGGAATATAATTTTCATTTATGAGGAAGAAGTAGTTTATCAACTGAAGATTCCAGCTGAAGCCCAGAAGCTTGTAGAGAAAAGTTCCACACCTACACACCCAATAGATTAGCACCTACCAGCAACCATTGGATCAGCATAGCACTTTGTGACAATGACGCAGAGAACAGCAGAGTACTACACTGTGACAATTTAAAAGGTTCCAAGAGACAGGGTTTCTAGGTAATTTACTTATTTTATTAATAAATCCAGCATGATTATTAATAAAAGGATGGTCTTTTGGCCATCTCTCTTAGACCAAAGACAACCATGGAGGCAGGCTGGCAGTTTATATACCCTTTAAAAGCAGGTGTTCTATTATAATCAAATTCCATAACTTTCAGCTCAAGGATAAAATATTAAAAGCAACAAGAATAAAGCAATTTTAATATGATGGAGCCACAATGAGAGTCACACAAGACATAGCAGCAGAGACCTTAAAGAACCGCAAGACTTGGAACACTACATATCAAAGAGAAAAAACCCGGGGCTCCGGTCAAAAATATCATACTCAGCAAACTTAAGCATAATTCTGAATGAAAAAAATGGACATTAGATCAACTGTCAGATTTTCAAGACTTTGTTAAAAAAAACTGAATTTAATAGAAGATTTGACATATAAGAGCCAAGACAAACATAAGGTATATATTAAAGACTGATTACCTGGAATTCAATAAGGACAGACTGTTTCCACTTTTTGTATTTGTAAAATACAAAATGTATGTCTAAGATTCTTGCTAATAATTGGGTAGTTCATAAGAAAGATTGGGATAAATCTGAGTATGATATAAATTTAAAAAGTAAAACCATTTAGGAACTGCTAAAAAGAATAATTATTTTATACAAATGAAATTCAAGAGGAAGAATTGATACAGAGGAATTAGATGGGGGAGGAGGGCTGATAGTTCTGGTAACCTACTTACATAGGAAATGGGTTTAAGAGGGAATGATACATAAATATTTAGAAGAGGATAAAAGTATTCTAAATTCTATATATGTATGTATATATCTATAGCTATAGAGAAATATATCCATATTTAATTGTAGCCTTCTAGGGGAAGAAGAGAGGAGGGGAAGAACAAAGTAAAAAAGTGCCCAGCAGAGAACAAAAGAAGACTTACAAGGAAGCAAAGAATAGATGTTCAGCTCTCAACCCAACGTGTAGCATTTATCATACAGGCTTTCTTGAAATGAAAATTTATTCTTAGATATTTGGAATCTTCTCTTATGTTCTGCTATGCACATGGCATACTTTTTTCGTTTCCTACTTTGCATTTAAGTTCCAATATTTAAATTTATAATATGTTTTTGTTTCTTTTCTCTTTTTGATATTTGTGTTCTGGTGTTTGAGTCTAAAACAAAATTCTTGAAAATAAATAAATAAATAAAATGTCCCCCAGCATGGGAATCAACCCTGATTGGTTAATAATTAATGACAGAATTGATATTTAATAATCAATATTATAAATATTATATTATATAAAATAATGTATTATAAAATAAACATTATAAATAAATAATAATTAATACAATGAGGGGCTGGACCTGACCTTTGATTAAATATAAAGAAAAGGAAAGAGAATTAAGAAAAACAATACTGGTATACTTTAGAGTCAGAATTTATCAGATTATCTCTAAATTTTTCTTTGGAATCTCAAAAAAATTCATATGAAGAAATGATTGCTTTCAAATTGTTCAATTGGGAAATTTACTAACATCTTCCCAACATTTCAAAATTTGGCACAGGCAAGCTTTCACATTAACTGTCTTCTTTGGTGTCCACATTTTGTTCTACATCATCCATCTCTTCAGAGAATAAAATTTATCTCACTTCAGTGACCTGCCCATTCTCTGAAAGCACTCTAATGAAGAAGGAAAAGAGCTATGTCAGTTACATGAATACGTACAGCAGCAAGGATCTGTTAAACAAGGTAGTTGAAGAGATTAAAGTCATTGGCACAAAACAATTTCAACTGTTGCCTACACACTGAAGGCCAAGTCTATTAGGAGTATAGCCACTTAAAGTAACCCAAGGAAATATATTCCTAAATGATATTGACTATGGAGTATTCAAATAGCATATGCATTTGACAGCAAAGAAGGCTAAGATTAAAGTCAGAAAACCTGGATTCAAGTTCTTATTCAGATTCATACTAGTTGTATAACCCTGGTCAAGTCACAAAGACTTCAGCGGCCCCAGACAACTCCCTATCAATTACCAGTCTACATTGAGAAAGGGAGTTTCCACACTGGGACTGTCCCAGACTGCTGAAATCTCAGGTCCAGATCCCTTCTCAATTTAAAAAAAAAAAAGTGGATTTTTCAATATTAAGCCAGTTGCACTTGTTGTGCTTGATATGTAGTTAATTACCATGAACTACAATATTATAGAAATATTAAAAATAACACAGAGGAGCCAAGATGGCATAATAGAAAGAAGCAGTATAATGATCTCCCTCCACTCCCCATACCCTCCCATCCTCCATAAAAAGCTTTCTCCAGACAGATCTAGAAAATCCTGATGGAGATTTAGTCACAGTGAATCATTTGTTAAGCCCAGATTGGTATAGGCAGACAGGCAGAGAGGTCTGTTGAAACTGAGGATTGTCCAGGGATGCTCCCTCCCACCCTTAATCCAGCACCCAGGGAGATGCTGAGAATCAGAGCAAGAAGAGGACCCAGACCCATACCAGGGCACCTAGGTTTACAGCTGGTAAGCTTTGTTGCCTACTATACAGTTCAAGGTCACTGACTCAGGGCAAACTAAGGAGACATAAAAGGGAAAGGGGAGGAGAGGGGAGGAGGTATTAAGGGCAGGACAGACTAAGGGAGGGATTAGTCCTAAACAAAACAAAGATCATGCAAAAATTTTTATAGTTCTTTTTGAAGTGGCAAAGAGTGGAAACCTGAGGGTATACCCATAAACTGGGGAATGGATGACCAAATCATGGTATAGAAATGTGATGGAGTACTATTGTGCTGTAAAAAATGGGAAGACTTGTATGAACTGGTGTAAAGTGAACCAAACCAAAAGTCAATTGACAGGATAACTGCAATATGGTAAAGATTTTTTTAAAATTTTAAAGACATAGAATCTCTTATCACAGTAATGACCAACCACAATTCCTTCTAATAAAGAGCTGAAGGACTCATAGTGCAGAATGAGATTTCAAAAATTGTCCAGTTTTCATGACCCACGTATTAGTTTTGCTTGACTACATACTTTTGTTTTGAACTTTGTTCTCAATTAAATTGGGGAAAATACTGACATAGGTAGGTGAGAAGGTAGATTTTTGCTGATTAAAAATTTTTTAAATATAAATATTGTTCACAGAAATGAAAAATTATAGATGCCCAGGTATTAGCCTAAGTCCAAATCTACTTGCAGTCACTGAAATACTTGAGCACTTTATAATTTTTGCATTTATTTTTCATTTCCTTCTCTTTATCCCCCCACCAATTCTCATTGAGCTTTCACACTTTTATTTTCTAGGTCTTTTTAGAAACCTTAACCTAGCTGATGAAAATAATTCCAGTTATCCCGAGACCTTGCCCACTTAACCACAAAGCTAAAATTGCTCTTTAGCATTCAGCAAAAAAGCTGAGGGCCCATATCTGTATTTACTTCCTCTCTTTAATGACAGAAAAGTTTCCAGAAAAATGTCTCCCACATCTCCTTCAGTCTTCTTCCTTCTTCCCCCAAGAGAAGGGGTGAAAATTAAAAGATGACAGTGTTCTCCATCTTTCTTTTTACACTTGGCACATCCCTGTTCCCTATTTCTAGTCACCTCTTTTAATTCATCTTGTCTAATTGAAAATTTAATTGAACTTATTAAGAGTGTAATGGTCAGGTCATGGGCAATGAATTACATTTTGTCATGTTGAAAACATTACTGTTCTCAAGGGCCCATGAGGAGGAGAAAAGGTTAGCACACTGGTTTGTCTATTTTAGAAAATCAGCCAGCAGACTTGATGGTTTGTGTTATGTATGTATACCAAGGGGCCTT
The DNA here is from genome assembly GCF_028372415.1 of Notamacropus eugenii. NCBI lineage: Eukaryota > Metazoa > Chordata > Mammalia > Diprotodontia > Macropodidae > Notamacropus > Notamacropus eugenii. The sequence goes on along the minus strand of NC_092874.1, from coordinate 59,268,957 downwards.
GGATTTCTTGCAGCATTTTATTCTCTCTGTATACCTGTTAATATTGTATACATTTTTCCCATAGTTGTATGTGTCAGTGATTTCTAGAGGAATTTTTGCCTCCATCAAGTTTAGTCATAAACAAAATATCTACTTATCCATCATCTTGTTTCTACCAAGAAACAAGGCAATATGGCAACACCTGATTTATAGATAAAGAAAAAATTTATAAAGAAAAGTCTTTTACCATTCATAGAAAAAATTATAAGATTAATAGAATTATATACAATGTGTATATTATATGTAATTATATATAATCATATATAATTCATTATTATAAAATTAAGATTGGCATAGATAATTCATTATAAATTTAACTGGGTAGAATTTTTTGCTTCACTTGGAAATTTCAGATCAAAATAAAAAGCATATGGATATTTGAATGGTTGAATGACCTTGTGCCAATTATATCACCTCTCTCAACCTCAATTTGCTCAACTGTACAATGGGGACATTAATAGCACTTTCATCACAGAGTTGTTGTAAAACTCAATTAATACAGTGTGGCCCTATCTACACAATTCCAGGGACAAATTAAATAGATTGATGGGGAGGAGGATTATTTATTCAGGGGTGAAATCAGGACCTGAATGAAGTCAGGGGCACTGAAAAACAGTTGGAGCAGAGTAAGAAAACACCCTTCTATTGAGAGGATGTGTGCACTGCAAGTCAATTGGCACCAGCTACCAGAGACAGCAGCCCTGAAGCAAAACTTGAGCTAGACCTGAACGCAGGAAGACCAGAGTTCAAATTGGCCTCAGACATTTATAAGTTGTGTGACCCTGGGCAAGTCAGTAAACTTTTCTTTATTTGAATTTCCTCATCTGTAAAACTGTGATAATAATAGCACCTACTTCCCAAGGTCGTTGTGAGGATCCAATAAAATAATATTTGAAAAGTGCTTAGCACAGTTCCTGGCATGTGGTAGGTGATATATGTAGATACAGATATATGTATGTATGTATATGTGTATGTATGTGTATATATATATGTATGTGTGTTTATAAATATATGCTCCCTTATTATAGGTTTTGGAAAATTTAGAACAAAGAACAGACTGGAATTGATGACATCAGGGGTTTGAGGACAACATGATTGGTTACAGAGCTGAGATACAGGGAGCAGTATGATTGGTTGGCAGTTTGGTAAGGAAGGCTGGCAACAACTCTCTTCTCCCGTGAGAGTCCAGGTACAAGACAGTGAGCCAGACTTTTGGACAGCAAAACAGATATCCTTGATAGCTTGGTGGTGTAAAGATATTACACCTAATTCCCTTGTGTTCTTATGCATCCCCCACAGAGAGCTAAATTTCTTGAGGTAATAGTAAAGCAGGGATTAAGAGGAGAGCTGGATTTTTAAACTTAACCTATTACATACTGGCTGAGTCTTTGAACTAAATTCAGATACAAAGAACCTTGATGACTTAAGCAGCTACAGGATAAAATCAATTAGCTGTAACAAGGAAAAACTGATACAGGATCAGTTCAATCTTCTTACTTTCAGACCCAAGAATATAATAGTTTCAAATATTTCCTCCATGAAATGAAGCTTTTTTTCCCCAAATGCAGAAGTTTTTTGTTGTTGTTTTCTCCTAATACAACCTTGGCCTTTTTCTCTTTTACTATTATTTGTATTAAACTTGAGACTGGTTTATTTAAACATTTCTTAACTTCCTGGGCTAGCAGTCAACTGCCCTAAATTACTCAACATTGCCATTCTATTATAATTCTCTGTTCATGTTATCCAACAACACAGCGAGAGTGACTCTTAATCCAGTTCAGCCTAGCTTTGGTAGCAGATAATATATTATGGAGGGGAGAAGAAGAAAAATAATGTTTCTCAAAATTCTCAAATTTCCTTTTTTTTATTATTGTTTTCATCATATCATAAATCTTCCCTTGAAGCTCCTAGAATAATAACCTGAGAGTGGCCATCATTCCATCAGTAACATTCACTACAGTATCCGAAAAATCATTCTCTAGCTTTTACTTATATCACCTTTGACTTATATCACACACACACACACACACACACACACACACACACATATATATAATTTACACATTAAATTATATTACTTATGTACTTTTACTTATATATATGAGTAGTTCAGCAGCTTGAGATTGACTAAGGGTTGAAATAAAATCCTCTGTACCTTGAGGGAACAAGATCACTCATGAACAGGAAAAGGAATGAAAAATGTCTTGAAGGTTAAAATTGTGAATGATCCCAAATATGAACTGACATTCCTTGAAGTACAAGTTCTGTGATAATGTATGACTGCAAAATGTCTTTCCTTCTCTTTCTGCTGCCTCAGTGACTTTTCACCCTTTCTGCATAAGTACCTCATTTGTGAAATTATTCACATGAGTTAAGAGTGAGAGGAAAGGATATAAGGAAGCTGATTGTAGACAGCCTTCTCATTTAGTATAACTACCATAAGGAGGTGAGATATAGGATGATAGAGGGGATCAAAAGATCAAGCGAGGATGTTTTGAAGGAGGAAACATGGGCATGTTTGTAGACACTGAGGGAGCAGCTGGTAAAAAGAGAGAAACTGAAGAAAAACGAGAAAGAGTAAGGATGATAGAGAGGACAATCTGCTGTTGAAGACAGATGAATGGTTTCATTTATATGTGTAGAGGCATTTGCCTTAGTAAGGAAAAAGAGCCGTCTCTTCATATGAAACAAGAGTAAAGAGAGAATGGCAGAAAACAACTGAGATATGTGAGATAAGAAGGGAAAAAGGAGTTCACTGCCTACGGCCTTAATATTTTCCTTGAAATATTAGACAAGATTCTAAGCCAACATGGTAGAAGGATAGGGAACCATGGGAGGTTTGAGGGAAGATAAACATTCAAAACAACAGAAAACCTACCATCACCTACCCCTTCCTCATCCTTTACCCCTCCTTTTCAATCCCTTAGTCAAAATAAATTTTAGTACTGCTATCGAGAGGCAGTCTGGCACGGTGAAAAGAAAGATGGCATTGCAGTGGCCTTGGTTGAGTCTCATTTCTGTCACACACTGACTGGGCAAGCCCCTTTGCTTCTTAGTGTCTCACACAACTCAGCTAGACTCAAAATGGCAGAGGAATTGCTAATCTATACTGGAAGAGAGTTCCTTTGGCCAATGAAATCACCTCTCTCTTTTCCCACCCCCTAAAAAAAAGTGATATGCCAACTTTAAAGAATTAAAGAAAGGTCAATTTCTCTTATGACCTCATAGATCTTGAAAAAGAAGTATTAAAAAACATATATCATCAAAAAGATATTGCCTTGTGGCCAGTTTCAAATTTTTTCTCATTTGTAAAACATCTCAAATACTTACATTTGGCACTTTTTGTTGACTTAACAATAGGGAACATTAACAATCTGCTACAGTTACATTTTGGAGCTCAGAAGCTGGGAACCAAAAAGATAGACCCAGAAGAGAGGACAGGATGACATCACAATAATCCTCCCTGTCCTCTCCCCACTTGGGGCCAGTGCAAAGTCAACAATGGCTATTTACAGAAAGTGATCAGAGAACACTAAGGCTTGATAGATAAAACCTTAATGTTTGATGAACCATTCTACTTACCATCAATATCTGCTTTAGTGAAACCTTATAAAAATTACTTATTCCTCAAAATGTATGACTTATTTTTTTCCTATTATAGGTTAATTCTAATTCCCATGTGGCTCTGATCTGCAAAGGCAATACAGAACAACCCAGAATCAGAGTAAAATAGTTCTCACTTTCTCTCCCTCCCCTCCACCTCTTTCTTCTCAACTTTACCCCCTTCTTCCCATGCTTTTTCCACTTCCCTTTCTCCCTTCCACTCTTTGCCCTCCTTCTTTCCCTGTCTCCTTCCCCCTCTTCACCTTCTCTCTCTCCCTTTCTCCCTCTCCCAGTTTGAACATAAGAGGAACATGGCAGAATCAATAGAGATCTGCTCTGGGGCAAGAATGGTCTGCTCTCACAGCCAGTTAGCTGCATGACTTTTGGAGAAGCCTTTTGTCTTCTGAGATTTCTAAGTCAATGGTATCAAACTCAGGTAGAAACAAGGGCCACTAAGTCATACATAAGGATCCCTGCTGGCTGTATATTGACTTAGAAAACCACACATTAACATTATCTATGTTTTATTTTATTTTCATTTTGTTAAATATTTCTTGATTAAATTTTAATCTGATCCAGGTGCACTGGAATTGCACATCTGTGTTCCAGGCAATTCTCCAACACTGTAAGTTGAAGAGAATGTGCCAGCCTGAATTGCAGAGGTAGTTTCATTTCCTGGGAATTTGTTGTATCAGTTAAATTATTGATCCAGGCCCTGTCCCTCCATTTGGATATGAATTCTATTCAGGCAACTCTGGCTTTGTTTCAGGAAAGGAGAAACAAAATCAGGAAGGAACTTGTGCTCTGGAGAGCTGTTAAGAACTTGTCCAGCCCTCTTCCAGTTTACATAAACTTTAAGCCCACCCTTACCCACCCCCAGTAATTGACATAGTGCTCTGTGTAATCGTAGGTGCTTAATAAATGTTGAATTTAGCCCAAGATAATGGGATGCTTTCTGAAATGCCCATTTGGAAGATAAACATACAAATAAATGCATGCCTCTGCTAAATAATATGTTTAAATATTAAACTGAAATATAATTCATTCTTTTTATGTGGCCATCTCACTTCCTGGTATTTCAGAAGACATCAGAATAAAACAGGGACTGGTTTAAATACAATGGTTGCCATGGCTATCAATTGTCCACACACAAAGAATAACATCCATAGTCTATTTTACATAAATCCCTTTTTAATGTGCATATTGTTAGGGGAATCATAATATCTTTCAAAAAGATAGCAAGTGTCAATTTCACAATATTACAACTAAATGAACGTGTGCAAACATTAGGTGCGTTATATCCCTCTAACCCCTTCTGCTTCCTAATGCAGAATCTTGGAGAAGGGGAAATCCTGCCACTAGTCCCTCTCCTTGATTTTCTGTTAGAAGCAGGACAATATATCCAGATATGGCAAGAAAACTGGCTAACTTTGAACAAATAGGACTCACAATTCCTAACTGCTTTATACTTACAAAGCTCTTTAGGTACACTGTCTCATTGATTTTTACAATAACCCTTTGATGTGGGTGGTAGAAGAGATACTGTCTCATTTTTTACATAGGGAAATGGAGACTTGGAGAAAGTGATTATCCCAGTCAGACAGCTAGCAAATGTCAGATCCAGACTTAAACCATGTTTCCTTCCCAATGACAGACCCAGCATACTTTCCACACATTAAGGTGCCTTTCCATCAGCCAGAATACTTTAAATTTATGCATCCAAAGGCTGGGGTGGGGGATGCCATTTGGGAAAGCTGAAGTGATGACTCCATCCCTGTAGATATTCATGATAGATGACAGGAAAACAGGCAAGCAGAAAGCCACTTATGGAATCTGATTTAGAGCTGGAAAGGCCATCTAGTCTAATATCCTGTTTTACAATCGAGGAAACTGAGGCTCAGAGAGCTTAAGACATTTCCTAGCCTCTAGTATCCTAGATGGGATTTGAACCTAGGTTTTCCCAATTTCAAGTCAGAAGTATATCTATGACTCTACCCTGCCTTTATCTCATCCATTGCTTTTAGATGTCCTTTGGCCCTGACAAATATCTGGAGAAATCTCCATTTACCAATTTGTCATTGATTTACATAACTTCTTCAATATAGCATTGATTTACCATTAGGCAACATAATTATGATCAAAAGTTAGAAATGGCTAAAGTATTCTAAGCCTCACCTTTAAATACAAAGTCTAAGTCATTAGGTTCCCAAAGTGGGTGATATTGGCCCCTGGGGGGCACTAGAACAATCCAAGGCAAGGGGCAGTAGTAGCTCCAGGGCAATTGTCAGGGGTTGGGGTGGGAAACATTGAATGAAAATAAGAGGGCAGTGAAAGCATAAGGAAAGAAGAGAAGAAAATTTTGAAAAAGCATTTTACGTATTTCATCTGTTCTGTAAGAGTTAAAGTCATAGTGATTACATTATTTTCCAAACAAACACATAAAATGCAAGTTTTGACCACCCATCAGTGGTCAAGTCTGCCAACAGGTCTGAATAAGCAAGTGTTGGCAGGCAAGTGTGGACTGGCAGGAATATGTAAGTATAATGACATGTTTACAATATGATATTATATGATTATGTCACATAATATTGTGTCATCAAAATTTCAATGCAGGAAAAAACCCACAAATTTTCAATAAACTATTAAATTTATGATGTACCTTTTTAAAATATGTATTTCTTAATTTTTTTTGAAATTATGCGCATTTCAAAAAAAAACTTTTAAAGAATGTAGATTTCTGCTGTGACACAGTAATTTTTTTTTTTTTTTGAAAAGAGGGCAGTAAGCCAATAAGTTTGGGAATCTCTGGTCTAATCACTACCTGTCTTAGAAAACAATGTGATAAAGTGGGAGAAGATTTCATTTTCAGTCCAAAGCCTGGAGCTCAGGTCCTGACTACTACTCACTAGTTTCTGAGTATGTCTATGAGAAATTACTCAAAATTTACAAGCCTCAGTTTCTTCAATCTGTCAAAAGGGGACAATACTTACACTGGCTATCTCACTAAATTGTTCTAAAGTGTCCATAGCAGCTACCATTATATGACTACAAGCTTCTCCTTCCCATGGGGAATAGGAAGCACAGGTCACATACCACCTTCCCCTAGATGTCTTTTCTGATCCATCCACCAGTTGGTGTTCTCCCTGTCTTGGAATGTGTTTTATATTATCTCATATGTATTCTGTGTTTCCTTATCTGAGTACCTGTTACAACTCCTCAATAGAACATAGTCTCCTAGAGAGCAGAGATTACTTTGTATTTTGTATTCATAAAACATAGCTCAGTTCCTGGCACAAAGTAGATGTATAATAAAAGATTGCTGAATTGGATGAATATATTGAAAAAAATGCTCTATGAGTCAAGCTTCATTTTTCAAATTTGAATGTGCTCCTTTAAATTTAGCCAGATGATAATAGAAATGTGATTATGTAAATCAATACTTAACACAGTG